>NC_044311.2:43400810-44641443 GCF_007474595.2 Lynx canadensis | reverse complement strand
TTTTATTGCTGAATACTATTCCATTATATGGATATATCACAATTTGCTAATCCATATGCCACTGGTGGACATTCAGGGTTGTTTTTTTTTTTTTTTTTTTTTAGTTTTAGCTATTACAAATAAAGCTGCTAAGAACATTTTAATGCAAATCTTTGTGTAGACATACATTTTTAAATTCTCTTGGATAAATACCTAGGAGTAGACTAGCTGGGTCATGTGGTAGGTACATGTTTAACTTTTTAAGAAACTGGGGTGCCTGGGTGGCTCAGTCAGTTAAGCATTGGACTTCGGCTCAGGTCATGATCTCTGAGCCCCACCTCAGACTCTCAGCTGTCAGTACAGAGCCTACTTCAGATCATCTGTCACCATCTCTCTGTGCCCTTCTCCCGTTCATTCTCTCTCTTTCTCAAAAATAAACATTTAATAAACACATACATACATACATACAATTTTAAGAAACTGCCAACTTGTTTTCCAAAGTGGTTATACTACTTTGCATTTTCATTATCAGTGTATGTGAGTTCTATTTATAAAGAACAGAAGCTTAAAACTTTGATCAAGTCCAAATTATCATTTTTTTTTTCTTTTATGGCTCATGCCTTTTGTGTTCTGAGAATTCTTTGCCTCATTCAAGGTCACAAAGATTTTTTCTCTTTTTTTTTTCTGTAAGTTTTATACTTTTAACTCTTACATTCATATTTAGGATCCATTTCAAGTTCATTTTTGCAGTGAGTGAGATGTAAGGGTAGAGGTTCATTTTTGCATT
This sequence comes from Lynx canadensis, assembly GCF_007474595.2. Classification (NCBI taxonomy): domain Eukaryota; kingdom Metazoa; phylum Chordata; class Mammalia; order Carnivora; family Felidae; genus Lynx; species Lynx canadensis. Next base: position 44,640,677 of record NC_044311.2, on the reverse strand, counting down.
TAGATGTTTAATTGTTCCAGAAATATTTGTTGAAAAGACTATCTCCCCCACCCTGCTCCCTGCTCACTTAATCACCTTGACAACTATGTTGAAAAATCGATTGACCATATTTGGTTGGAGCCTTTATTCTGTTCTATTGACCTTTATGTATATCCTTGTGCCAATATCACATACACTGTAGTCTTCATCACCAATAGTAAATATCCTCCAGTTTTGTTCTTCAAGATTATCTTGATTATTCTTAGTCTTTTGCATTTCCATATAAATCTTAGAACCGGTTTATCAATTCTCTCCCTATCCTCACATACAAACACTTACCCCTACTTATTAGGTTAAAAAAAAAACTTTTTTCTTTTGAAGTATGACAAATATACAGAAGTGTACCAATCATAGGTATATACTTTGATGAATTTTCAGAGTTAACATACCAGATCAACAAACAAGAACAAAACAGCACTCTGGGGCACTCTTCAAATGATCCACCCCAAAAGGAAATACTTTGGTGTCTTTTGCTTAACTTTTTAAGAGGTTCATCCATATTGTTGAAAATAGCTATAGTTTTGTTCATTCTCATTGCTGTGTAATGTTCCACTATGTGAACATAGCATAATTTGTTCATCCATTCCACTGGTAGGCATTTGGGTAGTTTCCAGTTGGGAGCTATTATTATTGTGCTGCGAACATTCTTGTAGTCTTTTGAGGGGAGACATGTAAGCATTTTCACCTGGATATATACCTAGGAGTGGAATTGTGGGGTCTCAAGGTTTGTAGTTCAGTTTTAGTAGACACTGCAAACAGCGCCAAGAGGTGATTGTACTATTTTACACTCCTAATTGCAATGTTTGTATGGTTCTTACAATCCTTGGTATTTTCTTTCATTTTTTGGCACTCTGATGGGCATGCAGTGGTATTACATTGTGGGTTTTTTTTTTTAATAAAGGTAAAATACACAGAACATAAAATTTGCCATCTTAACCTTGCTTCAGTGTACAGGTCAGTGGTATTAAATATGTTCACGGTATTGTGCTATCATCACCAACATCCATCCATAAAACTCTTAAAATTTTACAAAACTGAAACTCTGAAACCCATGAAACAGTAACTCCTCATTTCCCCTCCTCCATCCCCAGTCAACCATTATCCTGCTTTTTGTCTCTATGAATCTGACTACTCTAGGCACCTCATCTAAGTGGAATCATATATTATTTGTCCTTTAGTAACTGGCTTCTTTCACTTAGTGTAATATCCTCAAGGTTCTTCATTTTGCAAGATATGTTAGCACTTCCTTCCTTTTTAAGGCTGAGTAATATTCCATTGTATGTATATATCACAGTTTGTTTATACATTCATTCATCGGTGGACACTTGAGTTACTTCCACATTTTGGTTATTGGGAATGCTGCTGCTATGCAAATGGGTGTACAAATATCAGTTTCAAGTTCATGGTTGTACAAATATCAGCTTTTAATTTGTTGTGGTATATATCCAGAAGTGAAATTCCTGAATCACATGATGATTATAAATATTTTTTTCAGCTTGTTTATTTTGAGAGAAAGAGAGAGCCCATTAGCGTGAGTGGGGGAGGGGCAGAGAGAGAGAATATGCGCTAACAGCATGGAGCCCAACTTGGGGCTCAGTCTCACAAACCATGAGATCATGACCTGAGTCAAAATCAAGAGTCTGATGTTCCACTGACTGAGCCACCCAGGCACCGCTCTATTTTTAATTTTTTGGGGAACTACCACACTGCTTTCTCTAATGGGTGCACCATTTTACCTTCCCACCAACAGTGCACAGGGGTTCCAATTTCTCCACCTTGTCACCAATGCTTCTTTTCTGTTTTTGTTTGTTTTGTTTTGTTTTGTTTTATAATAGCCATCCTAATAGGTGTAAAAAGGTGCATTGTGGTTTTATTTGCCTTTTCCTGGTACTAATGAAGTTAAACACCTTCTTCTGCCATTATTTGGCCTTGGGAACCTCTTTTATAAAATGAATATTCAAGTCTTTGCTCATTTTTCTTACAGGTTGTCACTCTTATTCCTATCAGCTTATAATTTATATATTCTGAATGAATACTTTGATAGATATATGCTTTGCAAATACCTTATTCTCTTGGCTACTTTTTCTAGTAGGAAGGGAAATCTATAGCTTATGTTTTGTCCATGTATTTGAAAACCAAACCTCGGTCCTCCCCATTTTTTAAGATTTAATAGTAATTGAACCTTTTCTATGAAACACCCTTTTATTACTTTCTTATAACTCTAACCTCCACTAATTTTTTCCATCTCTGCCCTTGTAGAGTGCTTACTGTCTAATTTTGTGATCTAATGGTATGTAATCCTACTCTTACTTGTCTCTTACATGTTCTCCATCCAGTCCATATTGCTAACTTCTTCCTTGCCTAGACTTTAAAAGAGAGGGCAGGAACCTTCTTTTATACTCTTAGCATGTACTGATATGTACAACTATAGCAAGAGCTCAGTACTTGTTATATGATTTGAAAAAGATTAATATTACAAGGACTATCTAGTAATCATTAAGAAGAATTGCTAGCAAATAAATTGTTGAAATTAAATACAATTGTGTTAAAGAGATCTTAAAAACAGAGCCACAGAAGTGTTCACTAAATGAGTCTGTCTCTACAACATAAAGGAATAAATAGTATTGGGAGTGTTCCTCTTTAACTGCCCTAGATGTTATTTGGAATTCCAATCATTAACAGTTCTGAATACTACCTTCATTATCAGTCTTGTTTATTTTTTCATCTCTAAAATCACTCATTTTTCACCTAGAGTTGGTATAATTATCCTATTCTCCATTTTTTTAATGCTTTTGTTCTGCTGTTGGTCTCTTGATGAAAGTTCACCCATTCATATCATGAGTCTGGGTAAGCCTGAACTGTAATGCAGGTGGTCCCAGAAACAGTTTTCCCTAAAAGTGGAATCTGAGCTTTATTAGAGGAAACAACAACAAAAAAATTTTTAAGCCTCATTTTAATATATTTTTGGAAGACTACTTTAATTAAATTTCATGCTTGCCTTCTGGGACTGAGATCAAGAAAAATTAGATGTGTTATCTCTTTAGGGGTGTTCTGATGGAATGCATGCATTTCTCTCATATAGGAGATAACAAGACAACCAGTGTTTTTGTAGGCTTTGGGCCCTTTCCCTTGGAATTCTACAACAAACCTCTCAAATTCAAGTGTAACTTTCTTGGAATGAAATGCTCCAATATGATGCCAGAATCCTCTTTCTGCATCTGGTAAATCAGAGAAAATGAGTCAAAACTCATAGGGAATTCTCTATCAGCTACTGACACATTTAGGAAGGTATATGAAATTCTTAAAACCCCAAGGCACTATTTAATGTATTACTACAACAAAACCAGTGGGGCAATTTTCTGTGATATGGCCAATTCAGTCATTATTACAACAGGGATGCAATAAATATAAAACATTTCCCCACATGTTTAACTCATTATGGAAAAACAACACTGGGTAAGTCAGAATGCTTGGGGACCTGAGATGGAATACAATAATAGATGGTTCTAGTTAGTACAGGCTTTGGTTGCACTTAACAGAAGCTGATTATAATAGCTTAACCAAATAAGGAGGTTATTTATCCACTGTAATAGGAGTCTGGGGTAGGCAGTACAAGGCTGATGAAACCACTTGAGAAACCAGGTCCCTTCTCCCCACCTGCTCTACCATCCCCAGCACAGTCACAAATGGCTGTTTGTCTCCACAATCTGGATAAAGGGGAGGACAGGTTAAGGGCAGAAAGTTGTGTGTATGTGTGTGTTATTTTATATATATGTGTGTATATATGTATATAATTATATATGTGATAAAATATGGGGAAATTATATATATTATATATTATGGGGAAATATATATATATGTATGTGTGTGTATATATATATATATATATATATATATATATATATATATATCAGAGAAAAAAGTAGCTTTCCATGAAATAACTTCTGTTTCAGCTCATTGGCCAGTGAGTTAGATGATCATCCTAGCTGGAAGGGCATTTTGGAGTTTTTTAAGTTAGATTTGTTACACCCACCCCCAAGCAAATTTATGATTCTGTTAGCAAGGAAGAACAGTAAATAGTGGGTAGGCAAACTGGCAGTGTCTAGCACATTGATTAATTGAGTTAAGTGCCATACTTTATATTTTAAATGTTGCTGTTAGACATTTTTCCAAAATGTATTTATCCATTTCTTTTGAAAGTTCTCCAACACACACAGATCATAACTACAATTTTTTTCATTGTTTCTCACCTTACTTGATTTTTCCAATAAGAAAGGACAATTCATGATACACCCACTTGATGGACTACTGCAGAGTCAATACAAACAAACGTATGGCAAAAGATTTGCACAAATGCTACACCCAAAAAAAGTGTCCAAATGAGTAACAAACATGAAAAACATGCTCACCTTTGTCATGGGGAATATGCAAATTAAAGCCATAATAAATTACTATCACAAACCCAGCAAAATGTTTATACTTAGAAAGGCCAAAGGGAGCAACTGAAGCCCTCATACACTGCTGTTGCCAGGATAAAATGGTATCTCTTTGGAATGTTATTTGTTAGTATCTACTAAACCCAAACCTATAAACTAGCAATCCCCTTCCTAAGTATATGCTTATCTCTGCTCACTGAAACACATGCACAAACATGTTTATATTCATAATAGCAAAATCCTAGAAACTAACAAAATATGCACCAAGAGTAGAATGGATTAATAAATCATGGTAGAGTCACATGATGGAATACTATACAGCAATGAGAATGAGCAAACTACAATTACAGGCAGGCAACACTATGGATGATTTGGACAAACATGTTTAAGCAAAAGAAGCCAGACAAAGCCATGGGAAAGGACTACTGCGTGAGTCCACTTACATAAAGTTCAAAAATAGCCAAAATTGTCCTATGACTTCTAAGAAGTCAGAAAAGTAGTTAAAATTCTGACAGGAGAGTAGTGACTTAAAACAGGCAAGAAGAGGACCTGTGGGATACTGATCCTATTTCTTGATCTGGATGCTGGTTAACTGGGCAAGTTTACTTTGTGAAAATTCACCAAGGTATATATGATTAGTTAACTTTTCTGTGTGTGTAGTATACTGCAGTAAAAAGAAGAGAAAGTCACAATCGTATACTGCTGTTACTGTGAAAGTACCCCATCTTTTGTCAGAGGGCAATTCTATCTAACCATGCTTTAGATTCCAGGTCATTTTTTAAAAACTGTTTCAAAGCCTTGAGGTATTATTTATCTTCCTTCTCTCATATCTGTAACATCTCCTTCTCTACTAGTGCCATCCCATTAGCATTTTTTCATGTTTCAGACTCTCCAATTAAAACAATAACAACCACCACCCTCTCCTCTACCCATATGTTTCCTTTGGCTAATTCTTTATTTTCTTTCACTACCAAAATGCTTGACTGAAGAAGGTCTCAGCTCACTTGCCTTCCATTTTTTCCTTTACTCATTGCAGTTTGGTTCGCTTCCCTATAATTCACCTAAATCTATATTTGTCCATTTCTAAAACAGCCTCTCTGTTGCTAATTCAATGAACACCTTTCAATCCTATTCGCCTTTTTAGTATTATTTGCTATTCTGCAACCATTCCTACCATTTGGGAAAGGTCTCTTCCTTGGGCATTTACAACCTAGCTGGCTCCTGATACCCCACCCAACTTTTCTAGCCACTAATTCTGTTTTCATTATAAACTCCTCTTCTTCTATTCATTTTTGAAGTGTTACCCTAAATTCAGAACTACAGAGCTGTACATGTAACTGCCATGCAACATTGTCACTTAGATGTCTCACAAGTACTGAAAAGTCAACTAAGCTTAACATTTTTCTCCCGTTGTTCATCTTGCTAATGTTACTTGTCTCAGTAAACAGCACCAACCAGTACCCAAGCCTGATACTCATAGTTATTGAATAAAACACAGAAGATGCAAAATTGTGGTTACGACCTCTGCTTCTGGGTATCATGGTGAACTAGATATCATAGGGGAAATCCTCCTGCAAAACAACTTGATGCTGTATCAAAAACATTTTTTGATGTTTTGGTAGGCTCTCAGAAATTAGAAATCTCTTCAGAGACCCCTCTTCCCACCAAATAAAGAGAAATAAATCTTGCGCAGAAACTAGAGCAAGGGTCTATATGCACACTAGAGAGATGGGGTTGATCTGAGTGCAAATGCCCACAGCAGCTGTGTGTGAGGTGAATCAGATACTCCTGCATTTAGGGGACACCATAGAAAGGGTTAAAGTGGCCCCACGTTGCTACAACTCCTGAGCACATGGCAGCAGATGCAAATCCTCTTTGAAAGAAAGTGTCCTCAATTTAAGCCATCAGAATTCCCACATGTTAAGATCAAGGAAATATGAATTCACAACCTCTAAAATCACCAAAGATACAGGAGGCAAACCACCACAGGTGAGAGAGATAAAAACATACAACTTATTTAGATATTGGGATTGTTAGATGCAGAGAGTATAAAATAACTAGGTAAGAGATGTTTAAAGAAATAAAGTGTGGAACCACAAAGATAGGCAAGCAATTAGAGACCATCAGGAATGAGAAAGATCTGGGTAACAATAAAATGGCACTTCTAAAAATGGCAAATAGATTTTTAGAAACAAAAACCTCAGTGTGTAGGGGTTTAACAACAAATGAAACAGAGCTGAAGTGTGAACTGGAGCATGTGGCTGAAGAAATTACCCAGAATGCAGCACAGAGAGAAGATGGAAGAGATGAAAGAAGCTAAGAGATACAGAGAACAGAAGAGTGTTTCCTGAACCCAAACACTACGAAACACTCTGAACCCAAAGATGAGAGAGAACTGAGGAAAAGGAATAATTGAAGAGATAATGATTGAGAATTTTCCGGAAGGGATCATGGACATGTCTATCTTACCAACCAGAGTAAAAGAAACTCAGATATAGATACATCATAGTGAAACTGAAGAACAGCAAAAAGATTCCAAAAGTAGCCAGAGAAAGAACAGATCATTCATAAAAGTACAACCAGCAATGGTGAAAGCCAGAATGAATGCCATGTTTTGAAAGTGTCAGTCTTGCATTGTAAATCCAATCTATTTTTTAAGAATGAAAGTGATATAAAGGCATTTGGGGATAAACAAAAATAATTTACCAAGAAACTTCCATTAAAAGAACTTCTAAAGATTTACTTCAGGAAGAAGGATAATAGAATGATGGTCTGAGACATAAGAAGGAATGGTAAGTTAGATAGCAAATGTATATGTATACAGTTGACCTTGAACAACACAGGGGTTAGGGGCACATACCCCTCATGCAGTAAAAAATTCATATATAACTTTTGACTCCCCCAAAACTTAACTACTAATAGACTACTGTTGACTGGAATCGTTACTGATTCAAATCATAAGGAAGAGAGTGCTGTACTATAAAAAAAACCCATGTATAAGTAGGTCCATGCAGTTCAAACCCACGTGTTCAAGGGTCAACTGTGAATACGTATGAATAAACAAACATCTGTGTAAAATAACAGCCTGAAAAGGAGTGACCAGATTTAAAGCATTCTAAGGCCCTTAGGTTGCCTGGAGGGAGGGTTTAAGATATTATTTAACTTAAAACTTTGTTCTATTAAATATGCATGGTAACACTAGAAGAATTTTGAGGGTAACACTAGAAGAATAGAAACTGAACATATAAATTGAATGAAAAATTAAAATATTGCCTATTAGACAAAAAGCCAAAATCCAGCTATGTAAAGTTTACAAGAGACATCTAAAATTTAAGGACAGGGAAGGGGGGTGGTGGGGTGTGGGTTGAATAAGGAATGGGAGGTTGGGGGGGTGAGGAAAAGAAAGGGGAGGGGACAGGGAAGGGGGAGGGAGAGAGAAAAGACCAGATAAACATTAATAAAAAGAGCAGGAATAGTTACCTTAATATTTGACAAAATAAAAAATTAAGACAAAAAGCATTATTGGTGATAGAGGGCCACTACTTAATGCAATGGTTAAATTTATCAGAATGAAAATATAACAATTTTAAGTTGTATGTATCCAATTAAATAACCTCAAGCTATTAAAAGCAAAAATTCATAGAATTTCAAGATAAAATGAAGAAATCTAGAATTGTAGGTACTGTGTTCTTTACTATAAAAATCATAAATAGAACAATGAGTGAATATATTCAAAAGAAAACATGTATTACTTGTGGGATTAAGGGTGGTTTTTCTCCATTTTCTAAGTTTTGTTAATTGTTTTATAATTATTTTTACAACTAAAACACTTTTTTCAAAAACTAAATATGGATGTGAAAATTTTAGCTAATTGAGGGCTTGGGGTAGGCTTAGATAATTATGGTTTTACTATATTTGGGGGAAATTATGTAGTTTTAGCCTACACCAATGTTTAACAGGTTAAGTACATTTTAATACAACTTAACTCCTTGTTTGTGCTTTTGGGAAAATGTCAAATAATTTACTCATGGACTTAAAATTATCTCAGACACTCCTTGACTGATACATCAAGGGATCTGATTTATTACATAGTTTCTGTTTTCCTAAATAAGAATTTAAACATTTTGGAAAGAATGCATAACTCACTCTTAATTTAAATATGCTACCACTGTTTGTTAATTCTGGATATCTGTATCAACAAGAGCTAAGATTTTTCTCTGCTTCTGCCCAGACATTGCTATTATCACTGTTACCCTGAAAAAAAAAAAAGTAGAGAATGATACAAATTGTTAATTCATTTTTTGTTTTTTAGATTGATACTCCTATGGACTTAACATATTGCTATTCCTAAATATGTTCTTCCTATACTTGTATCTTTTGATATAACGTTGTGGTAAGCAACTTATATGAAATTGTAACAGATCGTGGTGTACAAATAGAAAATAAGGCAACATGCTAGGAAGCTGGTTCTAAAGAAAATAGGTACAAAATTATTTTATTATAGTATAGATCTTCCTCAATTTACAGTGGGATTATATCCTGATAAACTCATGGCAAACTGGAAATATCTTAAATCAGCAATGCATTTAATATACCTCATATACGTATGATCTTACACATGTCATAGCTTAACCTAGCGACCTTAAATGTGCTCAGAACATTTACATTAACCAACAGTTGGGCAAAATCATCTAATACACAGTCTATTTTATAATGAAGTATTGAATACTTCCTGTAATTTATTGAATACTGAAAGTGAAAAACAGAATGGTTGCAAGTGTATCAGTTGTTTTCTCTTGTGATCACGTGGCTGACTGGGAGGTGACTGTTGACTGACTGCCCCAGCATCACAAGTATCACACTGTATACTGCTAACCTGGGGAAAGATCAAAATTCAAACTCTGAAGTACAGTTTCTGCTAAATGCCTATGGATTACCTGCCACGATACAGTTGAAAACATTAAGTTGAGCCATAATAACGACTATCTGTACTTAAAACAGATAGTAGACTCTCTTTGAACATATTATTTATTTATTTTTTTTTTTAATTTTTTTTTTTCAACGTTTATTTATTTTTGGGACAGAGAGAGACAGAGCATGAACAGGGGAGGGGCAGAGAGAGAGGGAGACACAGAATCGGAAACAGGCTCCAGGCTCTGAGCCATCAGCCCAGAGCCTGACGCGGGGCTCGAACTCACGGACCGCGAGATCGTGACCTGGCTGAAGTCGGACGCTTAACCGACTGCGCCACCCAGGCGCCCCTGAACATATTATTTAAAAACCTAAACTGTAAAACCTCAGTCTATTACATAAAATAAGTTTTTCATAGATTTTACTGTATGCAGTTCTGGGAAAGTAATAGCACTATGTTGAAAAAGTAAAACAGTAATTTTAAGGTGTAGTAAATTTTTTAAAATATGGAAAAATAATAGAAATTCTAAATTCTTTTTTTAAAGTTTATTCATTTTGAGACAGAGTGTGCGTGCTTGGGTGAGGGATAGAGAGAGCAGGAGAGAGAATCCCAAGCAGGCCCTGCACTGTCAGTGCAGAGCCCGAAGTGGGGCTCAACCCCTCCTAACTGTGAGATCATGACCTGAGCTGAAACCAAGAGTCGGATGCTTAATCAAGTAAGACCACCCAGGGACCCCAGAAATTCTAAATTCTTATGAATGTTTTACCCAATAGATGTGTTTGAGAATCTTTTTAGAATCTTTTGAGATTTGAATATCCAGAAAATTCAGTTGGTCTAATCCCTTTCCTGTTTAAAGACAAGAATAAAAGAATAAAAATGGAATGTAGTTATTTCTAACCCCTTGCTATAATATTCTAGAAATGATATCTCAGAAAAAAGCTTCAGAGTAGAATAAATAACTCAATTTCAATATACTTCAAGTTATTTTATTTTCTCACCTTTACTGTTTAAATTTATTGAATTATAACATGCATACTAAGAGCACAAATCACAACTGTACAGCTTGATGAATTCTCACAAAGTGACCAGATCAGTGCTATCAGCACACTGTATCATTAACTTCTGAGGTGATAAATGGCTAAGATTGAAGTATTAAAACCATCAACAACCACCACAAAGAGGCAAAGTAGTAAAGCAGTAAGTGTAACTAAATCAGGTGGGAGCACACCTGCAAAAATAAAACAATTTGGCACACATTTTAGACCACATAGGTATTCTGTGTCATCAGAACATGAGAAGATACAATGGTCTCAAACTGATACGTTCCTGACTTGGGGATTCTCCTACTGTGCTTCTCAACCCCCACCCCCCACCCCTTCCCTTGCGGTAGGGGATTTCAGCAGTAAAAATACAAAACTTCAGAATCAATTAGATTGCTTAGCAACACTTTTGTCTTCTTTCATGAGCTACAGTTGTGTCCACAAATCGTGCCTTTATGCGTTAACCTTAAATTTGAAAATCAACTTTTCAACGTCTTAAATGAGCTTTCTTCTTTGCCTCGATTGGCAGATCGTTTTTGTTCACCTGAAATTAAAATTATTATAAGACGTCTCCTAATTCCTCATTCAGTCAAAGCACCCAGAGGTTACTAAAGAGATGAGAGAATCACTGGGACTCTACCTTGTAAACACAACCTATTCTTAGATCTGGGTGCTGCAATTATTTTACCCTTGGATAGCAAAAATATTACCATATTCATCCAGGGAACCCTTTCTTAGAGTTTTTAAATTCTATTTTCAGCGATTTCTTTGACCCACCAATAACTTTCCCAGTTAACCAATAGTTTACATAGGTCGCTACTTGTTCGGAATTTACGAGCAATTTACCCACACGTGATTAGTAGCCTTAAGGGAGTTCTTACTGTCAAAGAATCCACAGAGTGTGAGGCCCTGGTACCCCCAAAGCGGCAACAATGAAAGACTGGCAAAGCTCAGAAATGTTCGTGAAAGCCACAAACGGCAGCTCAGATTTCAGGTTGCCGGGGCGCGCCCGCGCGGCTGCCAGTATGGCCAAAGGGCAGGGGGCTCCAAGGAAGAGGATCCTATTGAGGACGCCCGAGACGAGCGTGGGCGACCTTGCCACTGCCACCCCCAACACGAACAGGAGTAAACACTCCACATCCCATCACCAGGGCAACTCCGCAATCCAACACCGAGCTCAAAATTCCGCATCCCCAGCCACCGGACGCAGAAGACAGGCGCATCGTGGCCCAGCAGCGGGAACTGGAGGCGTCCCAGACGCCCCTGTCCCTGAGGTGCCGAACGCGACGGAGGAGCCGCCCTCTCCGCGGGCCTAAGGCATCACCGCCAGCGACCCCACAGCATCCCGACCTCACCGCCGCACGTGGCGGCCGTGATTGTCCCGGAGCGGTATCCCTCCGCGCCCCCGCCTCAGCCTCCCCCTCCCTTCCCGGGACCCTTCGAGTCGGGGCGCCGCGGAAGGATCGCACGCACGAGCGCGCGCACGCCCGCCCCGCCGTGGCCGCGGAGGACTGAAAGGTGCCGCGGTGAGGAGCAGCGGCCGCGGACACCGTCGTCGCCGGCACTGCCGCTCCGCAGCCTCCCGCCGCTGGTTAGTCAGCCCCGCGGCTGCGGGCGGGCGGGCAGGCAGGCGGGCCGGGCGCGCTCCGCGGCTTGTCCCTCACCGTCGTCCCCGCGTCCTCCCTCCGCAGCTCCTCGGGGAGGGGGGCGGTCGGTGCCTGCGCAGAGCCGCCTCCTCCCCGCCCCCGCCCCGCCTCCCCCCGCGCCGCCGCCGCCCGCTGCCGCCGCCGCTGCGCCTGCTGCTCCTCGCCGTCCCCGCTGCAGTGCGAAGGGCTCGAAGATGGCCGGTTGGCAGAGCTACGTGGATAACCTGATGTGCGATGGCTGCTGCCAGGAGGCCGCCATTGTCGGCTACTGCGACGCCAAATACGTCTGGGCAGCCACGGCCGGGGGCGTCTTCCAGAGCATTACGGTGAGGACCGGTGGCGGTCCGGGTTCCCGTTCCCATTCCCGGACCCGAGCGGGGCCGGCCGGCTGTGGGGCCACGGACGGCCGCGCCGGCAGGTGTGGTGGGCGGCCGGCGCCGAGGATGCGGCTGCCGGGCGGGCGGGGAGGCCGAGGCCCGGGGACGCCCCCTCTCCCGGGGCTGCGCTGACCGGCGGGGGCGGCGGCCTGGCTTCCCGGCTCCCGGGCTCCCTGACTGCTTAGGCGCCCCCTGCGTTCCCAGTGTCTGTCCGTGAAGCTGGGGGAGGGGGCGCGCACCGGTTGGGGCGGGGGGGGGCGGCTTTTTTCCCCTCGTGCGGCTCTCTTTGGTCCCTTGCAAGCCCTGAGGTTTGCTTTGCACGTTCCGGGGTGGAAGCGGGGGCTGGAGGTGCGGGGCCGGAGCGCGCGGGGCTCGGGCGGGGGTCCTCCGGCAGCCGGGCTGCCCCTTGCTCCGCGGACAGCGCGCCGCCCGCGCCGCGGGCTGTGGGAGGCGGCGGCTGCCCGGCCCTCGGGATCCTCGCAGCGACTTTGCGTAGGTTTGCCGGTGTCCAGGCCTCTGGGGCTTGAGAGAAATGTACGCCGACAACGTAGGTGGATTCGTGAATCTCGACTTCAGCTCTGGTTCCATAGGATTTTTTTTTTTTTTTTAATTCTCCAAGATGGCGAACTGCCATTGATTTCTCTCCTCCTCCTATGGAGATTCATTGATACACCGTTATCCCCAATTACGCAACATAGCTCTAAAAAGGGGGGGGGGGCTTTATGGGGCTTTCAATAATCTGTGAAGGCCGAGGGGACACTTCACTTCTCCAAGTCCCTCCCTCTTTAGTGAAGGTAGTAAAGGAACTAATGCAGATTATGCTTCACAGTGCCTGGTTTTCTTGTGACTTGATGGCTTTGACTTGGTTGCCACATGTTCGGGAAATGTTACTAAATCTCCAGTGCTGCTTTATTGTTTTGCCTCTTTCCGCACAAGGGTCTTCTTAAAATTGTGACGGTTGTGACAAATACAGGGGTATTCCCTTAATTTCTTAGCTCCACGCTCCCCTCCCCTCAAACGCCAAAATTCAGGCTCCCTATTATGGGTGCTGCTAATTATTCTGTACTACTTAACATGGTTCAAGATCTGGGTAGAACTCCGTCCTTGATGCTAATACTTTAAGGTCTCCTATAACCGCAGTGGACCACAGTTCTCATGGAGAATTGCCATCTGTCTGGTGATCAACTTTTTTTCTGCAGTCCTCTTGTCTTTGTGTGTGAGTTCCCGCTGCCTGGCTGGGAAGATTGCGGGAGTGTGCTTGGAAATGGCTGGGGCCTGCTATGACTCTGCAGTTCTGATGGGGGCGACGCCTTCCTTCTTATTCATGGAATGTTAGCATGCACGTTTTCTCCTTTCCGGTTCTGGTGGCTACCTCAGTTTCTTTCCCAGTCTCCCTCCATTTTCTCTCTCTTTTTTAAAACCATTACCTACTGCAGTGCTACCAGCAAAATCCTCTTTGCATTTGCCCAGCAAGAAAACTGATTACTGAGGTGGGAGGGGAAGGGAAGTTGCAGAGGAAAAGGAGAGTGGTTAGAAAAATAAAGAGGGAAATACGAATTTGTCAATGCGCTGAGGTCCAAGGTTTGAAGTTCATACTATGGGGGGGGGGGGGCGGGGAGCGGGGATATTTCAAGTCATTTAAAGCAGAGTAGGAAGGTCTGTTACGCATGGGCATTTTTTCAAGAGGCTTCCAAGCAACTTTTAAGTTTGATGCAGCATAACTGTAATGTGACTGAATATGATTGACAAGCAGTTGTTAAAAGTTTATAGGTGAATTTTTACCATTACATAACTATTTTAGGTACCATCTGACTTTGAAGCAGTTTATAAATCTCAAGTTTACAGTTTATCTGGTGTCAGCTGCCAGTTACATAGATTCTCTTTGCATCGACTGGTCTTTAGTTGGTACGCTGGTAACTGTGAAATTTAACTGTTACAAAACATGTAGTTCTATAGGATTAAGTAATTCTTTAGAAAAGACAAACTTGATTTTACATTAGTGAGATGTGAATGTCTCGTAGTATAGTAGTAGTACAATCTTGGCAAAGTTTTTCCACCAAATGGAGGCCTGAAAGGAATTGATTACAATTTCATGTTTTTTTTTTCTTTTCTTTTTTTTTTTTTTTCTCTTTTTTCCCATTGGCGGGGGCAGCCAGTAGAAATAGATATGATTGTAGGAAAAGACCGGGAAGGTTTCTTTACCAACGGTTTGACTCTTGGCGCAAAGAAGTGCTCAGTGATCAGAGATAGCCTATACGTCGATGGTGACTGCACAATGGACATCCGGACAAAGAGTCAAGGTGGGGAGCCAACATACAACGTTGCTGTCGGCAGAGCTGGTAGAGGTAAGCACAGTACTCTTTTGGTTAAAATTTGCACGCTACAACTTATTAAGCAGTTTCCTTAACATTTTGAATAAAAGTGTTAGTCCATAATGGCTATTAAGGTGGTTTTTGTGAACTGCCCAGCACTGAAGGGAGGCACTCCCTTGCTTTTAGACTTACCTACTCTACAGCAGCTGCATATACAGCTCAGCCTCTGAGATCCTGACTTTACTCTAAAATAGAATATTCACATCAACTCTTCAGTTTCAGCTTTAGTAAACTGAAAATCCAAATTTACCTTTTAAACTGCTTCACATGTGGAATGATAATCTTACGGCACATCCAGATTGTTAAACTGTTCATATTGTTTGGTTACTTCATTGCTTTTTAGTCTTTCACCTTTGCATCTCTTTCTTTTCTTGCATTTTAATTATTCACTGCTCGGCATAAAAAAGGAAAAATGAACATTTGCTCATGTTTCTATTTGAAACATTGCTGGGGAAGAGCAAAATAATTAGAATGAGGTTTTGTAGTAAGCTGCCTATTTACTAGAATATTTTCAAAGACAGAGCGTGTCTGTGATTTAAATTTGAAAAGTAGGAAATTATATTTCATTTATACACTTGGTCCAGAAGTTCTGATGCTTCCTGACTGTTTTCAACGTTGCAGAAATTCTTGTTTCACTATGTCTCACTACGTTTTTGGAAAAAACTTCCAAAATTGAGGTTTACTATGACATGTAATTGATTTACAAATACATTTAAATGTATTAACCTGTGTAAATATTTTGTAAATTAAGAGGGCTGTGTAGCCTCAGATAGAATTGGCACAGCTGATTTTAAAACCAAATCTACCATGTGAATGAACTTGAAGCTACTCTGAGTAGCTATTATTTGCCCCAGTGGTTCTACCAACTCCTTGTGATTATCCTAAAGGTTACTCTTGTTTTCGTGAGTTGACACTTAAAGTATCTTTCTGTAGGAAAATTAGATAACTGAAGTAGTAGACAAATCTCTAAACATTAGTTGACTTCAGATAAATATGTTAAAAAAGTATTAACCATGTGACATAAAACCAGAATAAGATTTCTATACTCTACAGCACTACTGACATCTAGTGGTAGCAAGTATAAAATCTGACTTATGCATGTATTTTGGGGATAGACCTCTGAATTGCATCATAGAAGAACCTGTTGTTGGAAATAGTAAACCTGTTCTAGGATTTTCAACTCAAAAGCAAAGCATAATGAGCATATCAGTAAGCACAAGCCTTAAGTATTTTTTACTTGGTCTTTTCTGAATGGCTTTGAAAATGCTATTTAAAATTTGGTTTTGGTTTTCCTCTGGAAGTAATAGACACATTGAGTCTCAGTGGTAAGACTTAATGGTTTGTATTTAATGAAGCCTGTTAAAGTTGGGGAGAATTTTGTAAATAATCACCTGAGTTTTGTAAGTGTACATTTTGGGGGCCGTTCTGATAATTTGCCATACTAACTAGAAGTTTTTTGCTCTAAAATAGAATATAAATGATCACACATTTTTTTTCTTAGTGTAAAAATATTTTTATAGAGCACTGGAGCTGCACTGATTGGACTTCCAAGATGCAGTTAACAGTGTTTTCAGCGTATTACTAGTTTGAAAGTTTTCCTTTTTGGAGACCTAGATGACTTCAGTGCCTGACAGTTCACGGAAAACTAACTTAATGTTAACTTATTAATCGGGGTTCTGTCTGCTAAAACTTATGTGACTCTCTTGATTAACACTTCTTTTGAAACACTTTTCTTCTTTCTCTTTCAGTCTTGGTCTTTGTAATGGGAAAAGAAGGGGTCCATGGAGGCGGATTGAATAAGAAGGCATACTCAATGGCAAAATACTTGAGAGACTCTGGGTTCTAGCTGCTAGGCAGACTGTTAAGTATTAGGGTAAAATTGCTCTTAAACTTTCCTAGCTGTAAGCTTGAGTCTTAATTCTGGAAATTTTATTAGCAATGCAGGGTGATGGGGTATGAACCTGTGTCTCCTTTGTATCCCTCTGTTGGTGGGGAAAGGTGTCTTTCTTTCTGCCCTCCCCCCCCTTAAATAATTCTGTTCACTTTTGTTTTGTTTCCCTGTGTACTCCAGCATTGGTTATAGTCATGGGAAAGGAAGGTGTCCACGGAGGCACACTTAACAAGAAAGCATATGAACTCGCTTTATACCTGAGGAGGTCTGATGTGTAAGCAGCCTCTCCCCATCTACCTAGCAACTGTCTTCATCACCACCCCAATTATGGTCACAGTGCTACCAGACTGTAGATGGTAGCTAATTTTTCTTTACCTATTTTCTAATGTCGCGATTCCTGTTTACCCAATGGATCATTTGTATGTTAACCACTGTATGTAACCAACCCTTATCTGGCAACATAATTGCAGCACAATAATGATTTGCATGATACCTTGAAATTCGGGGGGAGGGGGCATGCCAAGTTGGGCATCACTTTGTCTTAGCAATTAATGGGATATTGATAACTAAAATAAGTTAATATTAAGCAAGGTGCCGGTTGTACAATCTCTAATTTGATCAATGTCTTTTCAGCACTTTGAGCATTTACTTAGCTCATTTAGTCTTCCTTTTGTAGCGCATGGTTGGGAGGAAAAAGTGCATGCATCTTTCCTTCACTCCTCTTTTCCCACCCTTCTCCCTTTGCACATAGGTATTTGGTTTGCTTCCATCTTTTATGCATTGCCTGGTTTATTTAACCAAGTAATATCCCTTTTGTTGATGAGCTATTGAAAGCTGCAGTAGTTTGCTTTTAGTATTGTTGTTGCACTTGAGTAGAGACAGACCTTTTGTCTACAAGCTATATGAAGAGTGCAACTGCAAAACAAGAGCAAAAGGCACTTCCTCCCACGACCTTACAGTAACCATACAGATCGAATCCCCAGGGACATTCCATCATTGCAATAGCTCAGATTTTTGTTCCTTTGCACACCAGCTCTATTCTTTAGTAAAATTGTAAAAGGCTGCCATTATGGACATTAGGTATCCCAACATAACCATCTGGAGTGTGTCCAGTTTGTTCTTCATAGGACCAATTTTTATTTGCAGCTTGAGTTTTTATATGAAGTTGCATTATTGTGGACTTGGCTGTCTTGTGATAAATTTTTTTCATATGTGTTCTGTGCCATACTATTGTTAAAATGAACTGTTGCTATTGTGAGATGGATTTTAACTGACCTATTAAAGGTTTCTTTCGAATGGCACTACTTTAGGGACATTCTAGTATTTGCTTCTATTGTTTGGGCCTTGTGGATAATGTACAGATTTAAAAACAAATCTTGTTGCTGATTTGTCCATTTCTTTCCCTGCACTTTGTTACATCTGGGATACAGTCTAACTCATCTGATTTAATATGCATTTAAAAAAATGCCATAACTATTAAACACCTTGTTTACAGACAGATGAAATAAATTTATTCCAACCAAATATTCTAGACTCCTGTTGTTTATGTAAATTGTTGTCTTATTGTTACAGTTGATTTTTGACACATTGGAATATACAGAATAGGCCAGGCTCTGTTACAAGCATAAAGTCTTAAAATTGAGCTTATGGCCTAAGCATTCCATATCCTGTACTATTTATTATAGATAAAATGAGTGCCTGGGAATTTCTTCTTAATGGGCTTTTATCTGTTTTTTTTTGTTTTGTTTTTAAAGGCTTTTAGCCATCTTTGGGTTTGTGAGAGGAAAATTGACTTGCCTACTAGAAATTAAATATTTTTTTTCTTGTTGCTGGTCTCTAGATGTGAAATCTAGTGAGCAATAAGGAGCCCAGTGCCAAGAAGGGTTTCTGCATTGTGGATTCTTCTGTGTTGAACTGTCATGTGACTTATTTAGCTTTGAAAGCTCTATTGGCATTGCTGAAGTCAAGCAGCTGGGACTCCCATAAGACAAGACCTTCCTTAGGCAGCATGTAAGATAATTGGGATATTCCTGCAGTGTCTGGCTTTGGAGTGACCTGTTAACTATGACTACGTAATGGTCATGTTTAATTTTATAGGTCATAAGGTCCCTGGGATGTATTCAAGTTTAGCAAATGTTTAATACTGGTTATGAACTGTCAAGCTCAGAGCAGGAATGCTCAAAAGTTGGGGGGTCTAAGGAAAACTGGGGAGCTGGTTGTAATGCAGTTTCTGGGCTCTGGAAGTCCCTTTAGAAATAATTGCCAGGTCAGTCTGATTGATTTTAAGTGGCCTGTATGCTACCCTTTGAGAAATGGGTTAGGTAATGGGGATTTCTGCGTTACTTAAAATATACTGTTCATAATTAAAAATTCTTTTGACAGTGTTGGGCATTAGTTCTGAATTAGTATATACAGGGAAATAAAAGTATGGAAGATAAGGAGTTTGGGGCTACTTTGGTAGTTGGGCATGTCTTGAAATTGAAAATAAAAACTTCAATTTCTTCACCTGTTAAGATCCCAGTTAGGAACAAAAGATGGGTCAAAAGAAAATTGGGTGGTTGGGTTGTGATGATTTGATATTTTACAGTAATAATATACTATAAAAGTAATAACACTGTAAAGAACTGTTAGGGTAACTATTTAGAAAGCAGTGAGCAAAACTGTGAAACCCTTAATGAACCTATAAGTAGGTTGAAGGGATGTGTGTTGGTGTTGGCAGGGGAGTAGAAAATGAGAGAGGGCAACTGTATGGCTAAAATAGTAAATGATGAAACTAGCCATTGGCCCCTACCCACAAAAAACACTTACGAAAATGTATACATGTATCTTTATACTTCTAGGAACTTAGCCTAAGAAAATGGGGCTATACAAATTTGTATACCAGAATGCCCATCACACCAAATTACTTAAAATAACTAAACTTGGAAAACTGCAAGATTTAACTTTCAGAGTGATGGGTTGAATAAATTATTCTATGTCCAGAGAATAAAACAGTCAGTCATTGAATAACATGAGAAAATGCTCACCGATAAATGTTCAATAATGAGGTAATAAACATGTTGCATACAGTGTAAACACATACAGTGTATAATGTATACATGTATTTTACATAGGTATTTCTGAAGGCAAAATATCAAGATAAATTCATCTCTGGGGTAAGTTTCCATGTAACTATACTTTCATACAATCAGAAAAGCTTTAAATTAGGAAAGTATTTTTTAATAGAAATTAAATTTTATTTAATGTCTTATTTAAAAAGCTATATAGTTCCACCAAGAGAAATTTCAATGAATATTAAGAAAACTAGTAACAGTCCTAGACAGTTGTTAATTGACACTTGATAATTTTTTTTTTTTGACCACTAAAAGTAACAGTTGGGGATTTTAAAAAGGAGGGCAATTTTTCCTCAGAAAAACTCCCAAGACTTAAGTTTAAAGGAACCAAGTCTTGGATCTGTAGTTTAAGGACTGAAGGGATACAACATTTAATAGCACATGTTATAGTCACTTTTAACTTTCCCTTTTAAAAAACGGTTTTAGGTATATTTTTATTATTTACCTTAAAAATTATAAAATCTATTTTGTATTCACGTGGCAGATACTGAGTGCAGTGTTCTGTCTTCATACCCTACCTTAGGTTCAACGAAGTTGTACAAATGACCAAACAGGTTTGGAAAGGTCAGGACTGTGCAAGTACATCAAATTCCAAAGCTCTGCTTCACTACTATAATAAACTGACGATCTGTTTCTCAGGCCTGTGTGTAAAAGGAGGTTGGGGGTGAGATGACCTGGTGTCGGTGGATACTGAATTCAGCCTTTTATTTTCCTATGTGGAAATAACTATTTTTTAAATTATTTTTTCAAAAAGAAGTTCAGAAAGTAAAATTTCCCCAGTTGTTACATTTCTTTTAAACTTAATTTTTTTTTTCACATTAGACTCCTATACGTTGTATCCTTAGTATTTTCTGATACGTTTTGTTGACTAAAAATTTTTCATGTCAATATAGCTTGATCCAGATATTTATTATTTCAAGGCTGTATAGAAGTCTACTGTAAGGATGTACCATAATTACAATAATGTACCATAAGGTACACTATTATTGGAATGAATTTTGGCGGCAGTTTTAACTTTTGGGGGGGATCCCCAATTGGTTGTGAGCAGTTACCTTGTATAGAATTCTAAGGTGGTGATTTTATCTGACCTAAATTACCTTAATTATTATGCCTTTGTAGCACTGTGCATATAAATAAGGCTAATGTGGGTAATATTACAGTAGAACAAATATTTGCCATTTCTTAAAGTGGAAAACGTGTTTATTAACATTCAAACTCCCTTCATACAAGGCCATATAAAAATTCTTAGCATTTTGATTATACATAAGTCTATATTTTCTACATAGTTACAGTGATGTATAATATAATTTAGCTTTTCATAATACATTATTTAAATACATCATTAGTTCTGTTAAACATAAGCAATTATTTTCAAATCCAATACTTGAACAATTTCCTCTGTACATAGTTTAGCAGGGCTAATTAGCATAAGATGCTCTTTGTTAAGAGGTATGATCTGTATTAACAGAGTATTAACAGTTGCTGAAGTTCGGTATTTTTATACAGCATTTTCTTTTTTGATCATAACACAAAACCCTTAAGGATACTGAAATTCAGTAAGTCAAGTCCAGAGACATGTTACTTTAGCTGATGAATCAAATTCATACATAACACTATAGTATTTAAAACCTTGGCGGGGGGAAAAAACAAACCTATGAAATCTGCACTAGTACAGACCATTCTTGTCAGGATAAGACTACTTGGGAATAGAAAGAAAAAAGACAGCATTGAGTTTCTTTGTGGCGCTGATAGAAGGAAAAATACTAAATTGTTACCCCTATGAGTGATGGTAATTTGGGAAAATACAAAAACAAATATATTCCAACTCAACAACTCTAGGTAAACTTTATGCAAATGGAAGTTGCTTATTAGCTCATGCTAGGTGGCCACAGCATTGACCTTGTGTGTAAAACACGAAACATTTGCATACTGTGATCTAGGTCTTAACCGCAAGCTATACGGAGGAATTTTTTTTTTTTTTTAATGTTTTGGCTATAGTTCATTCCAAAAGAAGAGTTGATTTGATGCTTGAGTTACGGCACCAGTCTATTACTAGTTATCAGTGAAATGAAGTATACTCCTGCAGATAAATACCAGATCAAAAAAACCTTCAGTAATCTGATAGAATACTAAAAAATAAGTTATTTCTACAGGAATCTCTGAAGGGAGCAAAAAAATTATATACCTAAATAAACATTTATTAGGAAATAACCCAATCACCCTCTGAAGGTCAAACAGTATTTGCTATGTTGTAATCTCGTTCACCATTAGGCTGCAGCTGGACTACAACACTATGTGCATTAATTTCGTTTTCTGCATCACTGCTGTCGGTATCTTCGTTGTCATCCTCTTCATAGTCTGAAGATTCTGTCATGTTCTGATGTGAGCGGGATTCCGACAAGGCCCCAAATGACTGGGTGCTGACAGATGCCAAAGGTCTAAGTAAAGGGGTACGTTCTGACACTTCATTTTCTTCTTGACTACTGTCTGTGTCAGAGTCTGAGTCGCCTTGAGAAGGAACAACTTTTTGCTTGCAGACTGGACAGGTTTTTTTGGTTTTAGTTAGCCAGGGGTCTACACACTTGCAGTGATAAGCTGTTAAAGCAAAATACACATCTTTTAGATAGTATATTGTGGTTGAGAACATTACATTTTTAATTTCTTGCCATGTTTATTCACGTTCTTCTGATCTATAAGTATCATGTATGGACAAGAGAAGAAAAGTTTGTGAATTTTTATAAATCTACCTCCATCCTTTAATGACACCACTAATTACTAAAAGACCTGGCCTATAGTGTACCAATAACTCTTTTGTCTCCTCCTCTAATACTGAGCCTAAATACAAATTACGTGTAAACTCAAAGCAGTATGTAATTATTCATACCATGGGAACAAGGAAGGATTCTGAGCTTGTCGCCATCTTCATATTCATCCAAACAAATGGCACATACATCATATTCATCTCCTATGACAGACAGTAGTAAATAAAATTAATGAAAAGAGGTAGAGAACTTTCAAATTCTTAAAGTGAGGTCTTCCTCAGTTATTTTAAATGTCTTTTGATTGACCTTTTGATCTGTAAATGATACCTTTGTCTTGTTTCCTGTCAGATCAGGGAGCTGCTTTAAGTTCAGGAACCTGAAGTTTTAATTTAAATAATTAACCTTTTACCTAAAATAAGAAATTAAAAATGGATGTCAAGTTTGTTTACCTTAACTTTGGAAAAGATTATTTTTAAAAGAATCATCATTGTAGTAGTGTTTCACAGGACTATTCAAATGCGAATTTTGAAATACACAAAGACAACAAAATTTTACTCTTTAGATTTCTTAAAGTCTGGGTAATTTTTAAAGTAAAAATGGAAACAGAACATCCTCAAGTGTTTTTTTTTAATATGTTAGTGGAAAAACATTTGGAATGAGACACTAAGCTTCAAATCTCCTTTCCAAGATTTACTAGCTTTGTGATGCTTGGCAGGTTAGTCTTTGATATCCAGTTCTTTTATCTGTAAAGAGATTCTGTCTACCTTGCAGGTTTGTGAGTGAGCAAAAGGCCAGGCACATAGGTATTCACTAAATGGTGTTTATTAATACTGCTGCCCTTTTAATTTCTTATTTGAAGTTACTACCTTTAGAAATCACGAAGGTTTATTAATAGCTCTTTTTGGAATTCATGTGTACTTGATTTTAAAGAAATTAGCAGTCTTACATACAGCAGCTTTTGAAGTTGAGTCGGTAGTGGCAGTGACCCCTGTGACTGTTTTCAATTCGGTGTTTTCCATTAAGTGCATACGATAGGTACAAACTTAAAAATCCCAGGGAACAAAAGATAGATTCATCTGCCTTCACCTTGGAAGGCAGATCAGAAATAAAGCCATTGTCTGGAAAGTCTGGATGAACATGACCCATAAAGGGAATGATAGTTCGATCAATCCCTTTAACGTCCTTTAGTCATTTAAAATTGTACATTCAGGAGGAGTCCTAAAAAGAAAGCTTTAATAACACTGGTTTTTGTTCAGTGTTTTGAACTTGGTTACCACAGAATCAAGTATCAAATGCATTTTATAACAAATACAAGCTTCTGTGTTAAAACTTTGTGGAATTCGGTGAGACCGATTATATGCATCTCAAACTATTAAAACTATTAAGCTCAAAGATCAAACTATTAAAAGAGTAAAGGACTCCACTATATCTGTAATTATACATTTGATCCATTTACATGGAGGATGGTTTTAATAAGCAATTCAGTCATCACTGATTTCTCATATCAAACTTTAAATTTTAGTGCCCATCAAACGGTTCTAGTTACCATTAGAGGAGGTAATCTGGTGGATAAAGGCCTCAGTCTTCTTCAGAGGGACGATTCTGAAGCACATGGCTCCTCAGAGGGACTCTGGGGGATGGAGACCCTGCCGTCCACAGAGGTAACTAGCTCAGTAAGACCCACTTCATTTATCATTCCCTCACTCTTCCCCACTCCCTCACTCTTGCTTCCTGAGGTTATTTCTCCAAGAAATCCCCTGCATCTTACTCCTTGTCTCAGGTTTTGCTCTCGGAAATTCACACCATTACAACAGTTTTAAACATTGGATTTTTAGTAACAATTTTGTGTATATTCTGTCTTTGTGTATCTAATATCCTATTACTTTTTGCTGAAGATCTAATAAATTCCTGTTGGATCTTCAGCAAAAAGTAATAGGATATTCTGCTTGTACTTTATTATCATATGTGAGTCCTCAGATACTTCATTTTTAAAAATAAAGACAACAAGGGCAAAAGTTGTGTAACACATGGCCTAAAATCTAAAGGAAACTCTGCTATCTAGAAAAGTATCATTGGAAACATCTATTACAGAAGCTAAACTACAGGGTTAAAAATATCAGAGGTTAAGTTCTAATATTACTAAATTTATTTATAAGGCCATCATTGTATCTGGAAGAATTATTTGTGCCAAACCTACTGATTTTGTAGAATTGTACTGACATTTAATTGACCATCTCCTTGCTATTATAAACTAAGGAATAAGTTCCTATAGCCAATACCTCTTATAAATGACTTTTAAGATGTGATTTGTGTTATTTAATTCACTGTGTTACGGAGATGGAACCAATGATTTAGTATTTATTCTGAAGTGAAACACCTCACAATTTGTTTCCTTATAAAATGCCACACATTTTTCAGAAAATGATACAGTTAATATAACTGAACAGGAATGGACTGGTCCAGAACTGTGCCCCAAGGCTCTAAGCCTCATTTTCTTAAGATAGGGAGGTTATCCTGCATTAGCCAGGTGGGCCCAGCGTAATTACAGAGGTCCATAAAAGTCTGCAAGAGGGAGGCAGAAAAGTTCACAGGAGGATGTGACTGGATGAATGGTCAGGGAGATGATATGTTACTGGCTTTGGAAGATGGAGGGGGAGATTAAGTCACTAAGTTTATGGTACTTTGTTACCACAGCAATAGGAAATTAATACAGGCAGTATTGGAGTTAGCCTTAAATATACGGACTTGATACTTCAGAGTCACTTAGCTTTCCTATCAGTCCTCTGAATTGTTCCAGGAGATGGAATTATAAGAAGATGATGGGTCAAGACTCAACAGTATAGTTTGTGATGGTGCACCAGACTGGAGCCCAGTGCTCTGTAGAGAACTAACCCCCCTGGCCTTGGACTTGTGATGAAATGGTAAAGCACACGTGAGAATGCTGGGGGTTTTCATCGTAAAAATTTTATTTATTAGCTCTGTAACCTAGTGCAAGATATATCTCCATGTTTCAGTATTCTCAAAACAAAAATATTAACATACCTGTGTCTTAGGATTGTGGATTAAAAGAACTAACACAAGAATATTTTACATAGTGTTTGGTACAAATCGCCCCCTGATAAAACTGGCTGGATAGGAATACTAGTCATGACCTGGTATACTGGGAGGAGGCTGCTCTCTAATAGCACTGTGTGCTTCTGTCACAGCAGATGAGCTGTGTGCCTAAAGAGAGGTATGAGCAGTGGTCATTGAATCTGTTGTATCACATAGGGTAATTATGTAATTTAATGAAATATTCAGCAGTTCTTGAACTGTGAGTATAAAAGACTGGTTTTATTTGACAAGCTAGGGTGATTATTAAGAACCCTTATAATAAAAGCTGTTGCTCCCCCACCCCCTTGCCAGCCAAAATGAGATTATATGAAGTATGGGTGAGAAATGTAAGAGACTGGACAAATTTATGTATTGATAAAAAGAATGAAAGTAGAATCCAATTTTGCCCCATTTTAAAATGTCTGAAACTAAAAATGGTAGGAAATGCATCATGTACCATGACAACCTAGAAATCCAGTCAGTGGACTCCTACTCAAGACCGTGGCCCAACAGCAAATAACTGTTCAGTGGCTTTATCTGTAACTTAAATTTGAGGCATTTATTTGTATGGTTTATAACTTTAGCAGGTTTTTAAAAAATAACCAATTTGTCCTCGGTACTGGTAGCATAAAAGGGTTTTACAAGTGGTAATAAATGTTTGTTTTGTTACTGTCCGCACCATGCTATAAAATTTTGCTTAGTGTAAACCACTGGTTTTTAACTGGATAGGATTCTTCCCCCCAGGGACATTTGGTGACATCTGTAGACATTTATGGTTTTCACAACAGGGAGATGGTGCTGCTGGCATCTAGCAGGCCAGGGATGCTGCTTAAACATCCCACAATGCTCTGGACAGCCCCTCACAGAAAGGCTTATCCCATATAAATGCCAGTAGCACAGAAGTTGAGAAACCCTAATAGAAAGCCTCTCCAGGTTTTGTCAAATGATAGCAACTTTGCCAATTCGTTAGTGGATAGATGTTAAGTTACAGGAGGGATGAGATTCATGTCTGTTATTTGAAACAGTATGGAAACCTTTCTGTCTAGAATGTTTCTGGCATTATTATTACTTGAATAATGTTTTAGAAAAATTGCATGAATGCTCTTTTAAAGTCCCATCAGTCTGGAAATGTTCTATAAATAGACAGAACTTTGCTTTTCCTCCTGTAAATCTGTTCTTCTTTGTTTCTCTCCAAAACCTTGGATCATCAAATACAGCAAAGGCAATGACCCATCAGAATAGGAATCGCATAGACTTAAAGTAGCCATTGCAGTGGCATGAACTGCTGATCAGGCCTGGCGTGCCCTGAATGTCTCTTTTCCTTAGAGCCTATATTCAATCTGTCACTAAGTCCTGTAAATTTTTATCTGTAAAACATGTCCTGAATCTGTCCCCTTCTCCATTTCCACAATTACTCTGGGCCAATAGCTTGGATTACTAGAAGAGCCTCTAGTCTACCTCCTGTTCTGCCGCCTGTGGTTTTTCTCCGGCGCGGCCAGCGTGATTTATTTTATTTTATTTTTTAACACATCATGTCAGTTTCATTTAGATGGTTCCCCATCTCACTTAGAATAAAATCTGAGCTCCTTATCATGACCTTCATAAAACTGTATATTATCTGACCCCCATCTCTCCCATCTCCTCTCACACCAGCCTTACCACCCCTTCACACATGCTTCAACCACACTGGCCTTTCATTCGTGAACAAACTAACACAAAAGTTAAGTGGTGACCTGCATTTAGCCATGTTGTGACAGAAACATTTGGACATAACATTAGATCTAGAAAGAGGAATCCCCATTTCTAGAGGTGACTAAAAAATGAGCTAGTTTGAGATTAGCTATAGCACATACAAATTGATGCAAAACTTAATTGTTCAGTTTAATAACAAAATAGACCAAGGCTTAAGTCAACTAGAATATGTTTCCTTAAGTAAACGATACAAGAGTGAACATTTAGGGCTAAACACATACAGGTTTCATGAGAGATAATAACAAAAACATTTTAAATAACTTGCCCAGGGAAGATGTACCATTGGGTTCATGAGCTTCAAAGCAAAAATTACTGTTGTGGTAGAGAAAATACCTTGCCACTTATTCCCTACTTTACCAGTAAAGAAAAAAATGAACGCTCTTTCTAGCAAGTAAACTGAATTTTATCTTCTGTTCTCTTCTCCTCCGTACCAGTTCCCAAGAATTCTGAACAAAAGAACAGGACAAAATATTTTTAAACCCAGATTTGCTTGAGAATTCTTCCTGATTATTTTTAAGCCCTGGACAAAGGAACTAATATTTTTAAGGTTACAGTAAAGGCAGTTAAATGTAGTCATAAAAATTAAGCATGTCTCAGTTGATAGGTTAAAGAAACAAAAAACTATAAAACTGAGTATTGCTCCACTTTTACACATTCTGCTTTAAAATGCTGTATTGCTTTTTTCCAGTCCCTGAAATAATATCCTTTGCTTTTTACACCTATCTTGGAAAATCTCAGTGATGAAGCTATAAGGCACAAGTGTCTGGTAACTTAAAGTTTATGTCTTGGGGATCAGGCTCCTTCACATACTGACTGCAGGGGAGACAGCTCGCATGGAGACTGCCTCAAATGTTTAGTAGAAGGATTAAGTGAAAACATAAGGATTTTTCATCTGCTCTGAAACATGGTGTGTAGTAACCAGTCTTTTGGTTATAGACTTGGGAGAAATACATTAACCGAATGGGCCAGGAAACCACAATTTCAATTGAAGAGCTATTTTTGAGGGCAATAATGAGTAGTAAAGAGCCAAAGAAGTTGGCTGCTTCAGAAGCAAGAAAACAACTAAAACACTATTATGTGTGTTAGAAATGGCTAACTTGATATTTAAATCACTTAAGTGTTAATCAGCACAAACACTTCTGAAAGAGCTGCCAAGTGAAGGTCAATGAGAAAGCAAGGTGATCACATCCCCAAAGTATGGTCAACTATGAGAGTACTGACTAACCTCACAGATAGCGCTAGTGCCACGGCCTCAAGTGTGGTTTCTGTGGGTGGGATTCCAGAATATGCCTATGGAAAACTGGCAAATGCCAAATTTGTTTTGTTTGGCAGATATTTCCAAAATATTATAAATTCCCCTACAGTTAGCATTTCTACTACATTCTAAGCCTACAAGAATTCTCAAGACTTGCATGGTTTGGTGCTGTGACTCACTAGAGTGGTGAGTACCCGTAGAAGTGTTCTATGTGTTTTCAGTCATCCATAGTTGTATTTACAACTGTGAGAAAATGGCAACGATTGGGATTTTTTTTTTCTTTCTAACATCTATGTGTACTTTGTCAAAACCATTAGCATATGCTAGAACATGCATGACAAATAGTCCTTTTTTTTTTTTTTTTTCCCTTTAAATGTCAAGTCTCGTGGTAACCAAAACATTTTAAAGCAAAAATACAACCAGCTCAAACTTAGGGCTACTTTCGGAAAGAAACTTCACGTGTAATATTTACAAAGTTACATATTTTTAAGCTGCTTCATGATTTTGGCAATCTTTTTTTTT
Source organism: Lynx canadensis (assembly GCF_007474595.2). Taxonomy (NCBI): domain Eukaryota; kingdom Metazoa; phylum Chordata; class Mammalia; order Carnivora; family Felidae; genus Lynx; species Lynx canadensis. Next base: position 44,611,467 of record NC_044311.2, on the reverse strand, counting down.
TCATCATAAAGGAAATGTTTAATCACTGAATTTTTATAACACTAATATTTATGATTTTTACTTAAGGTTTTGTTTTTATAATAATTGCCACCAAGTGCTGTGTGCCAGGCACTGTGTTATAAGCATTTAACATACTGATTTCCATATTGATTTAAATCTTCTCCCGCCCCACCCCCCCCTTATGAAATACAGGTACTATCAGTCACATTTACATGTGAAGGAGTATATGGAGAGGTTAAGAAACTTGCACAAGGTCACACAGCCAATAAATGGTGATCCAGAATGCCAGCACAGGTCTGTCAGACTAAAGTCCATCCATGGTCTTAACCATTAGGCCTGTATTGTCTTCTAGCACATCTACTTAGAATTTCACATTTAAATAATCCCCTTTGATTCACAATGTAAAAAGAGCAAGCGTTTAAGAAATACTCTTAACCTGTCACTTAATTAGAAATAAAAATGTTTCCAATTCATAAGCCAGAGCACTTTTTTCCTTCATATTGGCCCATATGGAAAAGGAGCAAAGATAGTTTATTTCTGTCTCCATGGCTTCATATTTTTACAAACCTTTCTAGGATGCTACAAAAGAGCAGCTATATTCTAAAAGTTTAATTGAAGAAAACACATTCTTTATGTGTTCTGATGATGAAATGTGATTGTGCACAGTAAGAAAACAAATGACTCCACTGAAGGAAAGAGCAGGACACTGGCAACTTTGTTTCTGGAAATGTGTTCATGAATTACTTCACTAATTAAGGATAAGAATAAAAAGTGCCTTAGAGGCCATAAATCCATATAACAAGTTTAAAATCCAAATTTAAGCATTGGCCAAATTCCATTTTGAGAGTGATTTTTTTTTTCTTTTTTAAATGTTTGTTTCTTTTGAGGGAGGGGGGAGAGACAGAGGGAGAGGGAGAATCCCAAGCAGGCTCCCCAGTGCAGGGTTTGAGCTCACAAACCTTGAGATAAAACTGACTGAGCTACTCAGGTGCCCCCAAGTGATTTTCTTTTTAAACCTAAGTTTTCCTGTCTTCCCTATCTTACTTGGTTTTAACTTGATTGCATTATGCAGGTAAACTGGAGTTATACCCAAGATCTTTCTGGATACAGGAGCAAGTATATTAAAAGATTTGTCATTATCTTGAAGTTAAAAGGCAAAATTAAAGGGACTTGATAATGATAAATATTGTGCCAGACCTCAAGTACTTACATTAAGTACTAAAGGTATTGTTATTCTTTTTTCATTATTCCTTTTCAGGCCCCTAGAAGATCAAGATTTGCAACACCCTTCCAGAGCCAACATCAACAAACTCAAATTATGTATATCCCTAAGTAGTTGCGTGTTCTAATCCAGTAGTTATTTTTCTTTTCCCTCATATAAAAGAAATTAAACAAAAAACTTGAGCAGCTTTAGGCACCCTTGGAGTTAAAGTGGAGGATGCACTGGGCCTACATTACTTTTACATATAGCAGAATTACTTCTAGATACTTTTTTTTTTTTTAACGATTTTTCATTTTTGAGAGATGGAGAGGGACAGAGCATGAATGGGGGAGGGTCAGAAAGAGAGGGAGACAGAATCTTAAGCAGGCTCCAGGCTGTCAGCACAGAGCCTGATGCAGGGCTCGAACCCAGAGACCGTGAGATCGTGACCTGTGCTGAAGTTGGACGCTTAACCGACTGAGCCACCCAGGCACCCCACCTCTAGATACTTTTGCCTATCAACTAGATTGGTCTAATATTTAATTACAACCCTCAGTGCAGCAAAAGTGACTTAAAAAAATCATACATTAAATGTCCTTCTAAAAAGTGCATACAGTTATAAGAACAGAAATATAAATAGGTAATTTACCTGGTTATTGCAGAATATGATAAAGTGAGTATTCTCATATACTGCTGGTAGACCTGAAACTTTGGGAAATTAGTTTCACCTCAAAAAAAAAAAAAATTCTTTCTCTTTGACATAGTAAATTAGGAAGGAGGTTAAGTGCAGCTGGGGGTGGGGAGAGGACAAGAAAAGAGGAATGGGAAGGATTAAAGTCAGGAGACAACTTATTTTATTTTGAAATGGCAGTAACTGGAGAGTAAAGATAGGGTAGGTAGTATTTACAAGTACAGTGTCAGAAGTCAAGAATTTGCATTGCAGCCCTGATATATAATGTTTACCTGGCTTTGCACCCTCAGGTATTATACGTAATCTGTCTGAGTCTCATTTTCCTTATAAATGGTCATGACAGTACTTTTCTTAGTTGGTTGTTCCGAGAACTAAATGATGCAGAGTACATGATTTGCTTGCTTTTATATAATAGGTGTGATACATGCTCGCAAGATCTAAAATAGAAAATTACCAGATTTTTATTGGGTGCAGTATGCCCATCCCAAGTCAGTTTAATTCCAGTTAACTCACTTGGTATAAAGGACAATGACTTCTTCAGTTAGAGGTTAATGGACTGAAGGTGTAGTTCTAGTAATCAGAGCTACGGGCCAATGATAAAGATCAAGAGTACTATGATACAAACCAACCTACAGGCTCTCAATCCCCTTCAGTCCACCTCAAAGCTACAATGCAGACCTTGAGATCTCTATTCCTGGACATGAAATAATAAAATAGTTCACCTTCAGGTAACTCAAGAATGCACTGATTTCTCAGAAGCCATAGGCATGACAGTAACTCCTACCCAACTTGGAACCTCATTTTACTGCTTTGTGGCCATTATGTAAGTAAGTACTCCGTTAGAGGAACAGAGAAATATTTTCTTTTCTGATTTGGTTTTTAAGAGTAAATTCAGAACAGTTTTCCCCTGAAACAGTTCAACACAGAATATTAACTAGCATTAGTTATAGATTCTTAGCTTTGTGAAGAGATGGACTGTCTTTTACTCACCATTATATCCCCAGTGTTCATATAGTGCTTATTACAGACTGGGCTCCCAATAAATACATGCTAAGTAACAAATACCACAAAGCCTTTGTTCATTTCATGATGGCTGGTTAAACGGGCAGCATCTGCCTCTCACCTGGTACATCCCATATGAACTCTCTCTGCTTCACTATCAATCCCTAGTCTGTTCTCCATTCACCAGCATAAAGGATCCTTTGCCACAGTACTTTGAGCAGGTCATTCTAATGCTCAAAGCCCACCCAAGTTACAGCATCACATGATACAATCACAAGTCCTTGTCCTGGCACGATCTAGCTCCCCGTCTATCTCTGACTTCCTCTCTAATCACTCTTCCTCCACCCCACTACCATACTGGCCACAAGCTCTTTACTGTTCCCTGAATATGTCACACTGTTGTCTCAAGACCTATGTAGTTCTCTTCCTCTGGCTGCAGTGTTCTCCCTTTCCCTTCACCCCTGTTTATTCTCTGTTCCAAGTGTCCTCAGAGAAGTCTTCCCTGTCTTTTCTAAAATAGTATCCCATCTCCTCTCCCATCACTCATTTGTTTTTCTTTGTTGCACTTACTGCTATATGACTTTATTTTTTATTTGTTCATTTGCCCCCACTAAGCTCCACAAAGGCTGGATTTTTTTTCTTTTTTATTTATTGCAGCTTCCCTAGCACCTAGAAGAGTGCCTGGCACAGAGTAAAAGTACTCAGTAAATATTTCTTGAAGGAATATATGAATAACTACCCAAGTTATTCCCAGGAAATCGTGATTTCTGCCTCCAGTTGCTCATTAGAAGACCTAATCACATAAATCTAAGTACAAAAGGCTAAATATTTTTATATAATGTACATAAATTCTGTAGATCCTGACTGATGGAGTAAAGTTGGCCTCAGATTTTACTATCCAGGTCCAATGTTGAATATGCCAGCCAGCTCTAAAGACAACAAAAGTACTATAAAGATTATAATGTTTTGCACAGTGGCAATATCTGATCTTGTGGCTGCTGATCATCAGATGGTATACAAGAAGGAAGAGCTCACTGTACTAGGAGATACAGGAGAAGGGTTCTTAGAGAGGGATTAGGGTCAGGCCTTCAAGATAATCTGGATTTAGAAAAACTAAGGAGGAAGATACTAATGGGAGAATAACGGTTGAAAAGCGTTTGCAAAGAAGAAATAAACATAGCAGAATCAGTTATGCAAGGTTAGAGATAAAGAGCAGTGGAAAATAAGGTTGGATGAGTGTGGTGGAGACAAATTATGAAAAGCTGTGAATACTAACAGGACTCTGAAATGACTTCTTAGGCCATAGAGATCAATTGTAAGCTTTCAAGCAGAGGAATGATTAATGTATGAAATAGCATCTTAACAACTGTTGATCAGTGTGCTGAAGGGACCCAGGCCTGGGATACAGAGCTCAGTGAGCCTAAAGACAGTAAGACTGACTGGATTGTCACTCCCAAGATTCAAGTAACAAACTGATGAAGGGCTTGCATGATACAGTGGTAACAAGAATGGATAGAGATGCTCTGATCCAATAATCATTTTGAAAGAACAACTCATTGAATCTGGGGACTAGGTGTACGTAATAAAAGAGAGGGGTTAAATCAAAGATGATGTATGTAATTTTAAATGATGGCTGTTTGTTTAACTTTTAAGTGTTTTATTTGGCATTATTAGGATACAACAGGAGCAGGAGAGGGAATGGAAGCAAATTAACAGGCTGGCAATTTCTTTTTTATTTTTTTAACGTTTATTTTTTGAGACAGAGAGAGACAGAGCATGAACAGGGGAGGGTCAGAGAGAGAGGGAGACAGAGAATCCGAAGCGGGCTCCAGGCTCTGAGCTGTCAGCACAGAGCCCGACGCGGGGCTCGAACTCACGGACCGTGAGATCATGACCTGAGCCGAAGTCGGACGTTTAACCGACTGAGCCACCCAGGCGCCCCGCAATTTCTTTTTTAAATCAAGAATGGGGCACCTTGGGGCACCTGGGTGGCGCAGTCGGTTAAGCGTCCGACTTCAGCCAGGTCACGATCTCGCGGTCCGTGAGTTCGAGCCCCGCGTCGGGCTCTGGGCTGATGGCTCAGGGCCTGGAGCCTGTTTCCGATTCTGTGTCTCCCTCTCTCTCTGCCCCTCCCCCGTTCATGCTCTGTCTCTCTCTGTCCCAAAAATAAAATAAACGTTGAAAAAAAAAAAATTAAAAAAAAAAAAAAAAAAAGAATGGGGCACCTGGGTGGCTCAGTCAGTTAATCGTCTGACTTCGGCTCAGGTCATGATCTCACAGTCTGTGAGTTCGAGCCCCGCGTCGGGCTCTGTGCTGACAGCTCAGAGCCTGGAGCCCGCTTCGGATTCTGTGTCTCCCTCTCTCTCCGACCCTCCCCCGTTCATGCTCTGTCTCTGTCTCAAAAATAAGCAAACGTTTAAAAAAAATTTTTTTTAATAAACCAAGAATGGGTAAGTTAATTCTAAATAATAAAGAGATGGTTAGTGTTTTGTGATTATATTTTATCCTGAAATAATGTGTAACTGTTACTAAAGATTAATTATAGCCTGAACAACATGTGCAGCTTATTTAGACCACAGTGTGTCAGAACGCACTCTCTCTGCAAAGGTAGAGTATCTAGACTTTCTCACTGGATCACACATTTTATTGTAATATAAGAAATGTTGTATTGTGATGGGAAATCTTACTTTCCATGGAAATATATATAAATTACATTTGCCCTACATTAGAAATTCTTTGAAAATGGGAATCACATTTCTGATCCGTAAGTTTTTTAAAATGTCCATTATAATAACAGACATACAAGGACATTTACATGGCAAATATAGAATAAGTGCCTGCTCGACACCATGAATTATATTAAAGCAGAGGTTAAAGGAAGAATAGGGACTTAGAGGTAAACAAAGCAGGGATGTATGGGTGGCACAGGAAGTAGTCCATGTGGCTAGAATGTAAGATGCAAAGAGAATGGGATGAGGTGAGGGGTAAAAGCCTGGCTCAGACCATAAGACCCTTAGGCTTAAAGTAGAAGTTTGACTTTATTCTTACATATAAATGATTCTCAGAATAAACCATGGAGGTTTTCTTGCTGTATATATCATTATGGACAGGGAGTTCCGATCTCCCAACACCAAACACAGTAGCTGGTCAAATATATGCTGACTAATGCAGAAGAGAAAACAGTTTGGGACATAATTAAGTGTGAAGATTGTATAGGTTATCTAGGCAGAGATGTCTGTTAGCTAACTGGAGATACGGGACTGGCCTGGAGCTTAGAAGAAAGGTCTGGGTAGGACATAAAAGCATGGATGTCATCTGAAACAGCTCACTAGGAAGAGGCAAGAACTAAGGAGAAGATAATCTGATATAAAGCCCACAGATCTGTGCCTAGCACACAAAACTCTCAAATGTTTGCTGTTAAGCAGTGAACCAAAAGATAAATGGCAGCAAAGGAGCCTCCTGTTTTACAGAAGAACAAGACTAAAAGTACTGATGACTGACCAGAAGCAGTGCTACCAAGTGCCTACTCAACCCACGACACGCCAGGACCGAGAAACAGACATAGAAGTTACTGATGACAGTGAATTGCACATGTAAAGTCTATGGCAGCATAAAGCAGACAAAGGTTGAGAATCTCTGGACCACAGCATACCTTTTTTACCCCTGGAGGGCAGAAACTGTAACCTAACTTTGTGAAAGTTTCATTGTTTCTTCCTGATTGTGGCCAACATGGAACCAGTTAAACGTGTGTTTAATTACTAAAATGAGTCACACAAGATGACCAGCCTGTGAAAGTTTGCTGACATAATACTATTGGATGGAGAAAAACATCTTTAAAAAAAATTCATAAAAATAGGTCATGGATTAAGAGGCCAAATGAAGCAATATACATGCAAACATTTCCCATAACAGAGTACTAAACAAATGTGCTTTGTATGGTTAGAAAACAATTCTGAGTACTTGAGAGGAATAACCATCTAATAAGACCTAAAGCAGACACTGTCACATGACAACTTCACATTTCTTTTTCTTCAGAAGTTAAGACATCCTGAATATAGTTAACAAGAGCCTAGACTTGCTTAGTTCTGGTCTACAATAATCTGCACTTGAAAAGTCATGATTTTGTCATTTGTACTTGAAAAGTCATGATTTTCTTCTCATATCTTAGAGGTACTTAGTGCAGGTATTATCAGAGGTAGATTAAGTGGTTAGCTAGAGGTCACACATCTAGTCATAAAACCAAGTCTTTTGGTTCCAAATCTTGTATTTCCACCATACCATTTTGCTGACTTCCTAAAAATTAACTGCTGACTTGCACACCGCTATGGGATTCATAAGAACTACTCCCACCCCTCCAGTTATTATGGCTGTGATACAAATTGCCAAAGTTTATCTGTGGTAGAAGAAAACCTAGGAACCAGCTATAGGAAAGGAAATAACTTGTGACTTCAGCGGAATTTGGGGGCCCTCTATAATTCCTAAAATGGAACAATTCCTGCAGAAAGAAGAGGTAATATAATGAACACTGTTCACTGATTTCTACTGGATTTCTACTAGATCCAGTAAGAATATGTAGTTCCTTTTTTCTTTTTTAATGAGAGAAGTTTTCAAACATGCACAAAATTATAAGACGACTTCATATTACCATCACTGAGTTTCAGCAATTCTCAATATACTATTTTTGTTAGATCCATCTTCTACTTTTTTCCTTAAGATTTTGTTTTTGCTTTTTTGTTGTTTTTTTTTTTTTTTTTAGAGAAAGAGAAAGCATGAGTGGGATAGAGGGGCAGAAGGAGAGAATCCTAAGCAGGCTCCACGCTCAGCGCAGAGCCTGATGAAGGGCTCAATCCCATGACCCTAGGATCATAACCTGAGCTGAAATCAAGAGTTGGACGCTCAGCCATCTGAGCCACCCAGTCCTTAAGTATTTTAAAGCAAACATTGAGACATGACATTTTAGCAACACATACTTTAGTATGTATCTCTAAACGATAAGGACATTAATAAAACAACCACAGTGCTATTATCACATCTAAAAAAATGAACTATTTTCTTAATATCACCCAGTACCCAAGGCATATTCAGTTTCCTCAGTTGCCTCAAAACAGATAATTTTTTACAGATATTTACTCAAACTAGGATCCAAGCAGCATCCAAACATTGCACCTGGTTGGTAACCTGTCTCTTTTAATCTAAAAATACCGTGCCCCCATTGTGTATCTTATTTGTTAAATAAACTCGGTCCTTTGTCCCATAATGTGTCTGCATTCTGGATTTGGGTGATTGCATGGATGGTTGGTTTTCAAGATGGTTCTAGTGCTACATCAATCATTCTATGTTCAGAAATTCTACTGGCTCAGTTGGCACCTTTATGCACAGTATGCTTTTAAGAAAAAAGCAATACTACCTTAAGGCACTTTATTACTCTGCCAAAAAATAATTGTTAAAAATAATAAAAATCTGATGGCAAAGAATGAACAATAACCTCCTAGAGCTGTGCAGTGTACAACCTGTGCAATTTTATGTTGCAGCCTGGATTTAGAATTCTTGGTAAGATAATTTACCACAAGAAAAAGTGGGTGGGATTTCTTTTTGACAAACTGGCTTACTTCAGTAAGTACTTACTGACTTAAACTTGAAAGGCATAGGGGCACCTGGGTGGCTCAGTTGGTTCAGTGTCCAGCTCTTGATTTTGGCTCAGGTCATGATCTTGCAGTTCATGAGTTCAAGCCCCGTGCTGGGTTCTGTACTAACAGTATGGAGCCTGCTTGGGATTCTCTGTCTCCCTCTCTGCCCCTCCACCACTCATGCTCAAAAATAAACATTTACAAAACAAAAAACTCAGTTTTCAACATTATCATTAGCCTTTGAAAGTGCAGAACCTGACAGTCTTTTCACACTCTCGACTGTGTAGCCCCAAGAAATCTGAACCAAGAAATAAAAATCAAGTTTAAGGTTTTTGGCAAACTTTTTAAAAAAATTAATGTGGTTTCCAATTCTATGTTGATATGGAAACCATTTTTTTTATCTTAACCTTTTCATTCATAATTATGGGAAAGAAGTATGACTTTTTCACAGACAATAACAACTATTAAAATGTGTTTAGTCTGCCACTTCTAAGAGGAAATTAATCCGTTTACTCATTGGTTCTAAATTTCTCCTAATTTGGCTTAAAACAGGATAATCACAGGTATGTTAAGAACAAAGTTTTACACTCTCCAAATGTGGCTGTGCAAATTAGAAACTATTGTCTCTATTGTGTCAGTGGATACAATAGAGGACACATTAGCAAAGGTTTGGAACTCTGGCAGCTGCTGGTAACTATTTTTAGGGCTAGTGTAACTGAATTTAAATGGCTTGTGATTTAACTATAATTTGGGGCAAATATTTAGGTTCCTACTAAGTAAGCCTTGCTAGGTATGAATGTTTCATAGAAATTGAAAATAATACAACACACAAAAAAAATATCTTCAAGGTGTAGGCTAATTTTAAAATGAAAGGCCTGTCTAATTTTATGTATTGGGAAGTTACAAAAAGAATTAAATCAAAATGTTTTCTAAACTCTCTATTCGGTAAGGAAAACCAGTGTGAGATATTAATTTTAGAAGAAACTTGAAATATGACAGTTCCTTGTTGATTTATGTTTACCATTGCATCCTTAATGTTTAGGTACAACAGTGTGCCTAGATAGAGCACAGCAAGGGCCTAGTATATATTTACTGAATGCATGAATAGATATTTAAATTCAGAATTAACTATAGAAGTTATGGAAGAGGAGTATTTTTTAAAAGCATTTTTCAAAAGTAATCTAAATCAGTAGTAATATTAACAAATAGGGGCACTGGGGTGGCTCAGTTAGTTGAGTGACTCGATTTCAGCTCAGGTCATGATCTCACAGTATGTAGTATCAAGCCCCATGTGAGCGTGGAGCCTAGTTGGGATTCTCTCTCCTCTTTCTCTACCCCTCCCCCTGCTCATGTGATCTCTCTCTCTCAAAATAAATATTAGAAATAACAAATAGCTTTCTTGGTACTAGAGCACAAAATGAAGATTGGTAGATGTGATCAGACCTAAAACTTTATAAGGATACCAGACTGACCTGGAAATGTGTAAAATAACAGCAATTCTCATAGAACTCTTGTAGGATGGTAAACTGGTATAAACCCCTTGGAGTGTGGCACACTCATTAAATTTGATGACATACATATTTTGTGACTTGGCAGTTTCACTTCTAGGTAAATCAATGATCCAGAGAGACACATATAACCAAGGTGTGAATTTTCCACTCTGTGGGAACCCATATCAGGACAGAAGAACATAAATTGTAATTGATTAATTGCTGGAGGCTCAGTATGGACAAGTTTGAGAGTTGGAAACTCTGGGGGGGGGGGGGGGGGGGCGGGGTTTATGGTCCAGCATAGAAGGAGCATAGAAGTCATCATTGTTCTAACAAAAAGCTGAGCAAACTGAAAAATCATTCCTTAGATCAGAGAAGTGAACTCATAGGGCAAACTACTGCACCCAAAATTGGAGTTATAGACAGATACAGAGATCACAACTAATCAGAGCAGAAACTTCCTGAGCAGAGGCTTCCATGGGAACTACTACTGGGGTAGGGAAACCTAAACTGTAATTAATGAGTTGCCAGAGGCTCAGTCTGTACAAGCTGAAGAGTTAAGAATCCAGGGGAACTGGAACATTTTTGTTTTACTTTGTGGAGCTCTACCAGGTTCTCAGAGCAAATACTGGAGAATAATCCCCTTGGACTTCTGACAGGGAAGGGGGAAAAGTAGCCATTCTGAAATATGCCAGAGCATGCTGTTCTTTTTTTTTTTTTTTTTTTTTTTCAACGTTTATTTATTTTCAGGACAGAGAGAGACAGAGCATGAGCAGGGGAGGGGCAGAGAGAGAGGGAGAGACAGAATTGGAAACAGCCTCCAGGCTCTGAGCCATCAGCCCAGAGCCCGATGCGGGGCTCGAACTCATGGAGTGCGAGATCGTGACCTGGCTGAAGTCGGACGCTTAACCGACTGCGCCACCCAGGCGCCCCAGAGCATGCTGTTCTTAACAAATCTACACCCAAGAAAAACTATTTAACCATACCATAAACTACTGTGGTTTTCATCAGAGTCTAACATGTTAGAAGGCAAATACCCAATTCCAACCTCTATAGCCATCAGGTCCCACCAAAGGCTGGGAAAAAACTGAGAAGCATTTGTGAAGTTCATAGCCCAAAGCCACAAGCTTTCTAAAAGACTGAGACAATCAAAGGACTAAAGAACACTTCTCATCCCCCCACACCTTATGACTACACCACCAATGACCTATTTCTGTAGTTCCTTTAACTCAGAACATCATGTTCAGCTTTCAACAAAAAATTACAAGGGACGCTAAATTGCAAAAAACCAGTTTGAAGAGACAGAACCAAACTCAGATATGACAAGGATATTGGAACTATCAGACCATGAATTTAAGACAACTAACATGCTAAGGGCTCTAATAAATAAAGCAGGCAACAAGAAAGAACAGATGGATAATGTAAGCAGAAAAATGAGAAGTCTAAGAATTTTTTTAAAATGCTAGTGATCAAAAAACACTAACAGAAGAATAACTCTGATGGGCTCATCAACAGACTGGACAAAGTTGAAGATAGACTCTGAACGATGCATCAATAGAAACCTCCAAAATTGAAAAGCAAAGGAAAAAAAAAAACAGAACAAAATACCCAAGAACTGTAGGATAACTAAAAGAAAAGTGTACCATATACACAATGAGAATATCAGAAGTGAGAAAAGCACAGAAACAGTATTTGAAGCAATGACTGAAAATTCTCCCTTATGTTAACATAAGATCCAAAAAGGAAAAAAAGGGGGGGGGGCAGGAATATCAGAGAACATGGAGCAGAATAAATTCTGAAAATACACTACACCTAGACAGGCATATCATATGCAAATTGCAGAAAAATCAAAGATACAAAAAAAGATTTTGAAAGAAGCCAGAGGGGGAAAAACACTTTACCTATATGGGCACAAAGATAAGAATTACATCTGATTCTCCTTGGAAACCATGTGAACAAAAAGAGTGAAGTGAATGTTTAAAGTCTTGAAGAAAAAAAAAACCCACCAACCTAGAACTCTGTACCCTACAAAATTACCCTTCAAAAGCAAAGGAAAAGAATGATGTCAGCAAGATGACAGAAAAGAAAGCCCTAGATCTGCCTTTGGCCATGGAGACACAGACTTAATAACAGACCAAATGTTCCTGTAAAGAATCTAAAAAACAAAAGGTTTCTGTACCCCAAGCATGGGTGAAGCCAACGGCATCAAAAAGCCCAGTAGAGGGGCGCCTGGGTGGCGCAGTCGGTTAAGCATCCGACTTCAGCCAGGTCACGATCTCGCGGTCCGTGAGTTCGAGCCCCGCGTCGGGCTCTGGGCTGATGGCTCAGAGCCTGGAGCCTGTTTCCGATTCTGTGTCTCCCTCTCTCTCTGCACCTCCCCCGTTCATGCTCTGCCTCTCTCTGTCCCAAAAATAAATAAACGTTGAAAAAATTTAAAAAAAAAAAAAAAAAGCCCAGTAGAAAATGCATGACACTATCCACTCTGTCATACCAAAGCCCCTCTTTCTTGACACATCATGTTTGGGAGGAAACCCCCAATTCCTGTTTTCTACCTGGGAAGGTAGAATGTATGTCCAAAGTCAGAATTTTAGAGGGACTGCCCAAGGGGAGTTTGTCTTGATGGGTCCACGTACTAACAGTCCCCAGGTTGGGGATCTCTGGGGAAAAAAATCCAATAGGCCCTAGAGTCTGCAGTACTACAGGCACACACTAGGTAGAGCTTCAGTATCACAATTTACTATACCACAAGAAGCTGCAATATTGTAGATGTAAAACAGGGGGAGAGCCTGAGTAGAAACCGGCAAACCTCTCCAAACAGGAGATAACATGCACAAGCCCAGAGAGGGTGCATACCCAGAAAGGGCTTGAGAGGTCTCCATATCTCTAGTCAGGGAGAAAGTCCTCTCTGTTAGAAACCAGACTGCAAAATCTGGGAGAGTTGGTTGATTATTCAAATGCCCAAATCCCAATAACAAATAAGATACACAAAGAAGCAAGGAAACATAACACATTTAAAAGAACAAAGTATATCTCCAGAAACCAAACTTAAAGAAAGAAATCTAAAAATTGCCAAAGAATTAAAAAGTATTTTTTTTATATATGAAATTTATTGACAAATTTAAAAAGTATTGTTAAAAGGACCTTAAATGAATTAAAAAGAAAGACAACAAAATAAGGAAATTGATACATGAGAAAAATAATATCCACAAAGCAAAACTATGAAAAACCAAACAAATTCTGGAACTGAAGAATACAAAAACTGAATTGAAAATTTCATAGAGGGTTTCAGCAGGAGACTTGACCAAGCAGAAGAATCTGTGAACTTGAAGATGGGCCTTTTGAAATTTCCAAGGTAGAGAACAAAAAATAAAAAAAAACAAGGAAGAAAAATGAAGACAGCCTAAGGAACATCTGGGACATCATCAAACAGAAACCTATCCATTACTGGTATCCTAGAAGGAAGAAAAGAATGTGGCAGAGAACCTACCTGAAGAACTGGCCAAAATATCCCAAATTTGGGGAGAGAAAAAACTTACAAATTCAATAATCTCAAATAGTTCCAACAGGGAGAAGTCCAGAGAGATGATGTACTCCAAAACACATCATAATCAAACTATCAAAAATCACAGATAAAGAATTTTGAAGGTAGCAAGAAAAATGTGACTTGTCACAAAGGAACTCCTTTTAAATTATCAGATTTCCCAGAAGAAACCTTGCAGGCTAGAAGGGAGTGAGATAATATATTTGAAGTACTGAATGAAAATAAATGCCAACAAAGAATACTATAGCTAGCAAAAAAGAACTTCTTCCAAAAACAATGGAGAAACTAAGACTTTGCCTGATTAAAAAAAAAAAAAAAAAGAAAGAAAAACAAAACAGGAAACTCATCACCACTAGACCTTCCCTATAAGACATTCTGGAAAAAGTCCTATAAAATGAAATGAGAGGACAACACAAAGCAACACAAAACCAAATGAAACTATAAAATTCCCTGGTATAAGTAATGACAGATAAATATAGAATACTATAGTAGTGCAATTGCAGTGAGCAAATCACAAAAATGTAGAGAATACGTTTTTTTTTTTTTTAATTTCTTTTTTTCAACGTTTATTTATTTTTGAGACAGAGAGAGACAGAGCTTGAACGGGGGAGGGGCAGAGAGAGAGGGAGACACAGAATCGGAAACAGGCTCCAGGCTCTGAGCCATCAGCCCAGAGCCTGACGCGGGGCTCGAACTCCCAGACCGCGAGATTGTGACCTGGCTGAAGTCGGACGCTTAACCAACTGCGCCACCCAGGCGCCCCGAGAATACGTTTTTTAAAAGCATAAAAAGTAATTATAAATCAATGTTAATGGATATATGTAATATAAAAATAATCTGTATAATTAACAAAATGGGAGAAGGCAGATTTGGAGTAGTTTTTATACATAACTGAAGTCACCAGTTTACAACAGACTGTATAACTTTTAAGATGTTTTGTGTAATTGCAATGATAATCACAAATATTATTGATAGAATATACACAAAGGGAAATGAGAAAGAAATCAGAACATGTCATTATACACATAAAAAGCCAACAAAATATAAATGAAGACAGCAAGAGGGAAAGAGACCAAAAAAGCTACAAGACAGACTGGAAATGAATAAAATGACAATAGTAAGTCCTTCCCCATCAGTAAATACTTTAAATGTAAATGGCTTAAATAACACCAATTAAAGACATAGATCAACTGAATGGATTTTTTAAAAATCCAAGGGGTGCCTGGGTGTTTTAGTCGGTTGAGCATCCAATTCTTTATTTGGGCTCAGGTCATGATACCAGGGTCACGGGATCAAGCTCCATGTCAGGCTCCATGCTGTGCGTGAAGCGTATTTAAGATTTTCTCTCTCTTTCTCTCTCTCTCTCTCTCTCTCTCTCTCTCTCTCTCTCTCTCTCCCTCTCCCCTGCTTGCACACACTCAAATAAATAAATAAATAAAAGATCCAACTATTTGCTGTCTACAAGAGAATAATTTTATATCTAAGGACACATGGTAGAAGTGAAAAGGTCGAAAAAGATATTCTATGCCAATGAGAGCCTCAAGAGAGAAGTGGCCACACTTAAATCTAGGAAAACAGAATTTAAGATAAAAACTGTCATAAGAGCCAAAGACATTATATAATAATAGAGGGTCAATTCACTTGGAAAACATAGCAGTTACAAACATATATGCAACCTAACATTAGAGTACCAAATATATGAAGCAAACACTGACTAAAGGAAGAAAGAAAAAGCATGACAATAGTAGTAAGAAACTTCAATAACCTGACTTTCAGATATGGACAGAACCATCACACAAGTTCAATAAGGAAACAGAGTATGTGAACAACACTATAGGCCAATTATACCAAACAGTTGTAGTACAGAACACTCCAACCAGGAACAGTGGAATATACGTTCTCCTCAAGAGCAACTGGAACATTCTCCAAGGTAGACAACATGTTGGGCCACAAAATAAATGTTAACAAATTTCAGAAGATTGAAATCAATAGAGTATCTTCTCCAACACAAGGGAATGAAACTAGAAATCAAGAGAAAGAAAACAGGAAAATCCACAAATAGGTAGAAACTCAGCAATGTGCTCTTAAATAACTAATGAGTCCAAGAATAAATCACAAAGAAAATTTAGAAAATATCTAGAGACAAATGGAAATGAAGACACAGCATACCAAAACTTATGGGATACAGCAAAAGCTGTACTAAGGAAAGTTTATAGCAGTAAACACTTATATTTAAAGAAGGAAGTTCTTAAATCAACAAACTAACATAATATCTCAAGGAACTAGAAAAGGAAGAATAAACTCAAAGTTAGCAGAGGGAAGGAAATAATGAGGATTAGAGCAGAAATAATGAAATAGAGAATAAAAAATGGGGAAAAATCAGCAAAAGAGTTGGTTTACTGAAAACAGCAACACAATGGACAAGCCATCAGTTAGAATAAGAAAGGGAGAAGATTCATGGCTAAAATTATAAATGAAATATGAGACATTACAACTGAAGTCCCCCAAATTAAAAGGATTAAAAGAGACTATTAGGAATAATTATAGGCCAGCAAAGTGGATAACCAAGAAAATATGGATAAACTCCTAGAATTGTACAACCTATCAAGAGTGAATCATGAAGAAATAAAAAAAAAATCTTAACAGACCAATAACTAGTGAAGAAATTAAAGCAGTATTCCAAAATCTCCCAACAAAGAACAGCCCAAAACTATATGCCTGTTAAATTCTACCAGACATTTAAAGAACACCAATCCTCAAACTCTTCCAAAGAATCAAAGAGGAGGAACTATTCCCAAACTCATTGTATGAGGCCAGCATTACCCTAGAACCAAAACCAAAGACATAAAATCACAAACCAAATTCTTGAAGAATATTGATGCAAAAACTCTAAAGAAAATATTCTCAAACCAAATTCAACAGAACATTAAAAGGACCATACACTACAACTGAGTGAAATTAATACATGGAAAGCAAGGATGGTTCAACATATGAAAAATCAATGTAATACACCATACTAACAAATGAAGGAGAGAAAACATGATCATCTCAATGCAGACAGGAAATTTGAGAAAGTTCAATACACTTCCATGATTTAAAAACAAAACACAACAGGGGGGCGCCTGGGTGGCTAAGTCAGTTAAGCGTCTGACTTTGCTCAAGTCATGATCTCACAGTCCGTGAGTTCGAGCCCTGCATCAGACTGTGCTGACAGCTCAGATCCTGGAGTCTGCTTCAGATTCTGTGTCTCCTCCTCTCTCTGCCCCTCCCCCACTTTACAAATAGACATTTAAAAAATAAACATAAACATCAAAAGATTAAAAAACAAAATACAACAAATGGGAATAGGATGAAATTACCTCAACATAATAAATTAAGCCATATATTAAAGACTCACTGCTAACATCATGTGCAGTGGGGAAAGACTGAAACTTTTCCTCTTAAGATCAAGAATAGGTCAAGGATGCCCACTCCTCCCTCCCAAGAGGAATTACACAAGAAAAATGAAGAAAAGGAATACAAATTTGAAAGGAGAAAAAAAAATTGTTGGCAGATGACTTGATCTTACATGTGGAGAGCTGTAAGTATTTCCAAGAAAAATTGTTAGAATAAGTAAATATGTTCAGCAAACTTACAGGATACAAAATGAAAAGTCAGTTGCATTCCTATACACTAATAATGATCAATCTAAAATGGAAACTAAGAAAATCCCATTTATTATAGCATAAAAAATATACTTAGGAATAAGTTTAGCCAACTAGGTTAAAGATTTGTACACTGAAAACTACAAAACACTTCTAAAAGAAATCAAAGAAGTTACAAATGAATGGGAAGATATCTTGTGCTCATGGATTGGAAGACTTAATATTCTTAAAATATTTACACTACCTAAAGTGATCTATAGATTCAATGCAATGTCCTTCAAAATCCCAATGACATTTTTTGCAGATATAAGGCAAAAAAAGTCCTGAAATTCAAATGGAATCCCAAAGGACACCAAAGAGCTAAAACAATCTTGAAAAAGAACAACAAAGTCGAAGGCCTCAGATTCTCTGATTTCAAAATTTAGTACAAAGCCACCGCAATTTTAAGTAATTAAGACAGTGTAGTACTGGGACAAAGACAGATACATAAGCCAAAAGAAAAAAGTAAAGCACACAGAAATAAGCCCTTGCATGTATGGTCACATGATTTTTGGCTAGGGTGCCAAGTCTATACAATGAGGAAAGGATAGTTTCTTCAATAAAAGGTGATGGGAAAACTAAATTTCCACATCTCAAAAGAGTGAAGTTGGACCTATATACAAAAATGAACACAAAATGGGCGAGATACCTAAAAGTAAGACCTAAGCTCTTAGAAGAAAACATAGGGAAAAAGCTTTAGGACACCAGATTTGGCTGTGATTTCTTGGATATGACCCCAAAAGCACAGGCAATGAAAGAACAGACAAATTGAAAAACAAAAAATTACATCAAATTAAATAACTTGTGTGTCAAAAGAAACACTCAACAAAGTAAAAAGGCAACATACAGAATGGAAGAAAGTAATTGCAAATCCTATATCTGAAAAATTAGTATCCAAAAATATATATATGCAGCTTCTACAAATAACCCAATGAAAACTTGGGTAAAGGACTTGAATAGACATGTCTCCAAAGATGATATAAAAATGGCTAATCAGCACATAAAAAGATACTCAGTATAACTAATCATTAGGGAAATGCAAGTCAAAACCACGAGATAGCCCCTTCACACCAATCAGGATGGCTATTATCAAAAGAACAGAAAATAAATGTTAGCAAGAATGTGGAAAAGTTGGAACCCTTATGTATGTATGGTTGGTGGAAATGTAAAATGGCACAGTAATTATAGAAAACAGTACCTAAATTTTACCTAAAAAAAAAAAAAATTAAGAATAGAATTATTACATCATCTGGCAATCCCAACTCTGGATATATACCCAAAAGAATTCAGAATAAGGTCTCAAGTTATTTGCACATCCATGTTCACAACTGCATTATTCACAATCACCAAGAGGTGAAAGCAACCCAAATGTCCATCAACAGATGCAAGAATAAAGAAAACTTTAGGTATATGCATACTGTGGAATACTATGCAGGCTTTAAAAAAACGGGAATTCTGTCATGTGCTATAACATGGATAAACCTAGAGGACACATTAAGCAAAATAGGTAAGTTAACAGAAGGACAAAAAATTATATGATTTTACTCATATGCAGTACCTACAGTATTCAAAACCATACAAATAGAAGGGAGAAAAGTGATTACCAAAAACTGGGAGGACTGGAAAGGTGAAATAAGTGCTTAATGAATATAGTTTCAGTGTTACAAGATTAAAAGTTCTAGAAAACTAGGCGTGACTGGGTGACTCAGTCAGTTAAGCATCTGACTCTTGATTTCAGCTCAGGTCATGATCTCACAGTTCGTGAGTTTGAGGCCTGTGTTGGGCTCTGTGCTGACAGCATGGATCCTGTTTGGGATTCATTCTCTCTCTCTCTCTCTAAAACAAAGTTCTAGAAATCTACAATACAACAATATAATATGTTTAACACTGCTGAACCGTGTGTTTAAAAATGATTATGAGCATGAATTTAATGTTAGGTGTTTTTTACCAAAATTAAGAAAAAAAAAGATTTAAACACACACACAAAAGTGAAGGTAAAATACTTTCTCAGACAAACAAAACGAAGGAACATGTTGCAAGAGAAGTTAAAATAAGTTCTACAGAGAGAAGAAAAAGGATATAGGTCAGAAATGCAAATATACATAAAGAGAGGGGGAGTACTAGAGAAGGAATAAATTAAGGTAAAATACTTTCATTTTTATGATTCTTAATATAACAGATAACAGTTCCTTCAAAATAATAGTAGCGACAATGTATTCAGTTATGTATGCTTATCTAAATGTTTATATATGTGTATGTATATATGAAATGAACAAAAGCAATGATACAAGCCATGGAAGGCGTGGTGAAGAAATTAGGAATATTTTGTTAGAAAGTATTTCACTACCAGTATATTGTTACTTGAAAGTTAGTTGTAAATGTATAGTGCAACTGTGGGGAAATCACTAGAATAAAGAAATATAATTAATATACTAAAGTAGGAGAAAAAGTAGAATCATATTAAATGCTCAACTGAAACCACTAAAGGCAGAAAAAGAATGGAAGACAAAAATAGGAACAAAGAATGAAGGCAACAATAATAAAAAGTACACTTACAAAATGGTAGATGTTAATACAACTAAATCAACAATCGCTTTAAATGTCAATGGTCTAAATACATCAACTAAAAGATTTTCAGAGTAGATCAAAACACAGGGGAGAGCCAACTATATGTTATCTATAAGAGACCCATTTTAAATAAAGGCACAGATTAAAAATAAAGGACAGGGAAAGGGATACCACGCCACTTTAGGTGAATGTTTGTGTCCCTCTAAAATTCTTACGTTGAAGCCTAATACCCAATGTGAGGAAATTTGGAACTTTGGGATATGATTAAGTCATAAGAGTGGAGCCCTCACAAATGGTATTAGTGACCTTATAAAAGAGACCCTAGAGGCTCCCTTGCTCCTCCTGCCATATGAGGACACAGTGAGAAGACAGTTGTCTACGAATCAGGAAGTAGGCTCTCAACAGACATCCAATCTGCTGGCATCTCAATCTTGGACTTCCTAGGCCCCATAACTATGTGACATAAATGTTTGTTGTTTACCCACTCTGTGGTATTTTTTGTCACAGTAGCCTGAACAGACTAAGATACATGCTAATAACACTAATAAAAGACAGCAGAGTAACTATGTTAATTTCAGATACAGCAGGCTTCAGAGCAAGGAAAGTTATCAAAGATAAAAAGGGGCATTATATGATGATAAGGGGCTCAATACTCCAAGAAGACATAACAATTCTTAATGTGTATGTGCCTAAAACCAGAGCACAAAATACCTAAAGGCAAACACCGATATAAATGCAAGAAGAAATAGATAAATCCACTATTATAGTTGGAGACTTCAACACCTCTCTATTAGCAATGGATAGATCCAGCAAGCAGAAAATTGGTAAGGATACCGTTGAACTCTAAAGCATCATCAATCAACTGGATATAACTGACATATAGAATATTTCATCCAATTAGAAACAGACTATACATTCTTTTCAAGCTCACATGGGACATTCACCAAGACAGACCATATTCTGAGCCATGAAATGCACCTAAAGAAATTTAAAAGAAATCAGACAATGTCTGCTCTCAAACCACAATTTAATTAAACTAGAAATCAGTATCAGAAAGAGGGTTGGAAAATCCCAAAATACCTGGAGAATACAACTCACTTCTAAACAACACATGCATCAAAGGAGAAACTTCAAGAGAAATATTTAAATATTTCTAACTAAACGAAAATGATAAATACAACATCAAAATTTGTGGAATGCAGAGTGACTTACAGCACTGTGTGTGTGTGTGTGTGTGTGTGTGTGTGTGTGTGTGTAGGAAAAGAAAGATCTAAAAATCAGTAAGCTAAGCTTTCACCTTAGGAAACTAAAACAAGAAGAGCAAATTAAATCCAAAGAAAGCACAAGAAAAGGAATAAAAGCCCTATTTTATTTTATTGTAGAAATCAATGAAATTGCAAATAGGAAATCAACAGAGAAAATCAATAAAACAGAAAGCTAGTTCTTTCAAATATCAGTAAGCCTCTAGCCAAGCTTATTAAAAAAAAGAGAGAGAGAGAAAAACACAAATTACTAATATCAGAGATGAAAAAGGTGTCATCACTATGGATTCAATGTATAATAAAAGGCTAATGCAGGAATAATGTGAACATTATCTGTGCCCACAAATTTGATGGCAATAAATGGACCAGTTCCTTGAAAGATAAAACCTAACAAAACTCACATAAGGAGAAATAGATGGTCTGAATAGGATTATATCTGTTTAAAAAAAAAAATGAACCAATAACTAATAACACACCAAAACAGAAAACATTAGACCCAGATGGTTGCATGGGTGAATTCTACCAAACATTTAAAGAAGAGATACCAATTTTTTACAATCTCCAGAAAACAGAAGCAGAGGGAATACTTCCTAAGTCATTCTATGAAGCCAGCATTGCCCTAATACAAAAACCAAAGACATTGCAAGAAAGGAAAACTACTAACATCTCTCATGAACAAAGGCGATAAATTCTCAACAAAATGTTAGTAAATTGAATCCAACAGTGTATTAAAAAAAATATACACCATGACCAAAGTGGGATTCCCAACTGGACCACAGATTCAATGCAATCCCCAATCCCAGCATTTTTTTTTTCCTTCTTGGGTATTGACAAACTGATACAGAAGTTTATATGGAAAGGCATAAGGCGAGAAGAGCCAAACCAATAATCCAGAAGAAAGTTGAACAACTGATACTACTATAAGGCTACAATAATCAATACAGTATGGAATTGGTGCAAGAATATAGATAAATGGGACAGACTACACAATTCAGAAACAGACAAATATAGTCAACTACTCTGACAACAGTGCAAGGGAGAAAGGACAGTCTTTTTAACAAATGGTGCCAAAACAACTGGACATGTCAAAAAAATGAATGTTGATGAAAGAGAACCTTCTCAACATGATAAATGGCATTTTTGAAAATCACACAGCTAACACCATTCTCAATAGTGAAAGGTCAAATCTTCCTTCTCAGAAGAGGAACAGACAAGGATGCATATTTTCACCACTGCTATTCAACATTATCATATAGCATTACTACAAGAAGGCAAAGGAACCCACATTGAAACTGTATTTACAGAAGACATAGTCCTATATATAGAAAATCCCAAAGAATCCATAAGAAAACTACTAGAGCTACAAATTCAGCAAAGTTGGAGGTTACAAGATTATATAAAAATCAGTTGGGTTTCTATACACCAGCAGTGAACAATCCAAAAAGGAAATTAAGAGATCAATTCCATTTGCAACAGCAGCTGAAAGAATAAAATACCTAGGAAAAAAATTAACAAATAAAGTGGAACACTTGTACACTAAGAATTATAAGATAGTGGTGAAAGAAATTAAAGACAACCTAAATAAAATGGAAAGATGTTCCATGTTCATCAATTGGAAGGCTTAATATTAAGATGGCAATAATGCCCTAAGCAATTTATAAATTCAACACAATCCTTATCAAAATTCCAATATCCTTTTTTGTAGATATGGAAAATGTGGTCCTCCAAATGTAATTGCAAGGGATCCTGAATATCTAAAACACTCTAAAAAAGTTGGAGAAGTCACACTTCCCAGTTCAAAATACACTGCAAATCTAAAGTAATCAAAACAGTGCAGTATGGCTTAAGGACAGACATACAGAACAATGAAAGAGACTTGAGTGTCTAGAAATAAACCCATACATGTATGGCCAAGATTTTTGACAAGGGTGAAAGACCATTCAATGAGGAAAAACGAATCTCCTCAACAAATGGTTCAAACTATTGCCTTTTAATGCTCTATGTATGTATGTGCATGTATATACACATATATATATAAATAAACTTGGAGCCTCACATTATATATAAAAAGTAACTTAAAACTGATCAAAGACCTAGTGTGAGCTAAAATCATAAAACTCTTAGAACATGCAAGAACATCTTCATACCATGGATTTGGCTGTGTATTTTTAATTATGACAATAAAAGCATGAACAAAAAAAGAATAGAGACATTGGGACGTCATAATTAAAAACTTTGTGTTTCAAAGGACATTGACAAGGATATGGAGAAATAAGAACCTTCTGCACGGATGCTCAGGATGTAAAGTGGTGCAGTGGCTGCAGAAGACAGTATGGGTGGTTCCTCAGAAAGTTAAACAGTGATTACCAAATGGCGTGGCAATACCACACTTAAGTATGTACTCAAGAGAACTGAATTCAAGAACTCAAACATATACTTTTACAACAGTTTTTCATTGCAGCATTATTCATAAGAGCCAAAAGGTGGAAGCAACCCATGTATCCACTAGCAGATGACTAGATAAACAAAACATGGTAGAAACACACAATAAAATATTCCTCAGCCACTAAAAGGAATGAGGTTCTGGAACCTGGAGGAAGATCACAGAATAGGAGGATCCTAAGCTCACCTCATCCCATGGATACAACTAGATAACATGTACATCAGTGTAAATAACCCAGAAAAGGACCCAAAGACTGGCAGAACAGACTCTCCACAACTCAATGTAGAGACAA
Source organism: Lynx canadensis (assembly GCF_007474595.2). Classification (NCBI taxonomy): domain Eukaryota; kingdom Metazoa; phylum Chordata; class Mammalia; order Carnivora; family Felidae; genus Lynx; species Lynx canadensis. The sequence continues at coordinate 44,587,667 of NC_044311.2, read as the reverse complement.
GGCCACTCTGCAGAGAGCAAGAAGGGTTGAGACATTGTCAAGAGCTCATTGGGACTGTCTAGGGGAGGGAGGGAAACCACAGGTACAGAAAGGGGAGAGGACCAGACCCTCACACCAATCACTTGTGGCATGGGGAAACCTGCATGAAAACCAAAGGGGCATAATTTTATGACTTCTTACAACCAGCTGGGCTTAACATCAGGAACTTTACAAATCAGCAGGCTCAGCTCTGGGAGACCCAGGTGGGTGAGAGGAAACAGAATCCCCACCCTTAAAGAGACAGCACAACGAACAGCCCCACGGAGATACAGCATAGAAGCATTAGTTTGGGGGGGAAAAAAAGCTTGGGGTATACAGGAAGGGGATATGGTTAATAATCTCAGAATGTGTGTTGGAGGCAAAACTTCTCCAGGAACAAAGGAGCTGGCAGGCCCCATTTTCTTCCCCCACCCCCTAGCCTAGACACGTGGACACACCTGCAGGAACCAGCAAAGCAGCAACATTTCCTACCTAATTTGCTAACAGTGTGCCCCACCCTTGCATTCTCCTACAGACCTGCCTCCTCCAATATGCCCTTGCCTGGAGCGCATCCATAGTAGTGCTGCAAGCCTGGCCCAACAGGGTCCAGCACCCCTCCAAAGTGACTCCTGCCCCAGGGAGAAGGAAAGATAACCATACACACCATTCCAACTGCACCCCAGCAGTGGGCTGAGGGCTGATATCTGGTCTGACTGCAGGCCCCTCCCACCAATAAAAGCTTCTCAAGGGACAATACAGGGAAAGTGCCCTGCAGTTATATGCTATTACATCTCTAGAAAATGCCTGGTCTGACTCAACTCAAGCCCAAGGTGGCCTCAGACTGTCCCACTAACAACATAGGGACCAAACCATGCCCACAATGGGCAAAGAGAGCCATTGCAGATGTTGGGCCTGAAAGTAAAAGCAACTCAGCCACAATAGTAGGGCAAACACAACACACATGGGAGACACCCCTGAAGCACCAAGTTCTGATGAACAGGGGACACTGCACTGCAGGACATTACAGGACCTCTTCCTCATACAGCCACTACTTTCAAGAGCAGGAGACAGCTGACTTTCCTAACACATAGGAACAGACACAGTTAACCAAAGTGAAGAGGCATAGGAATGTGTCTCAAATGAAAGAACAGGACAAAGTCATAGCAAGAGACCTAACCAAAACAGATAACTAATATGCCTGACAAAGAACTTAAAGTAATGGTCCTAATGATACTCACTGGACTTGAGAAAAAAGTGAAGGACCTCAGTGAGATGCTTAACAAAGATATAGAAAAAATTTAAAAAGAACCAACCAAAGGTGAAGAATTCAATAACTGAAATTAAAAATATACTACAAGGAATAAACAGTAGACTAGAGGAAGCAGAAGAATGGATCAGTGACCTGGAGGACAGAGTAATGGAAAGTGATCAAGCTGAAGAGGAGAGACACAAAATAATAACAAAAACTGAAAACAGACTTAGTGAACTCAGTGACACCATCAAGTGTAATAACATCTGCATTATAGGGATCCTACAGGAAAAAAAGAGAGAAAAGGGGGAAGAAAACCTATTTGAAGAAATAATAGCTGAAAACTTTCCAAATATGGGAAGGAAACAGAAATCCAGATCCAAGAATCAAAGAACCCGCCCTATAAAATCAACCTAAGGTGGTCCACACCAAGACACACAGTAATTAAAAATGGCAGGAGCACCTGAGTGGCTCAATTGGTTAAGTGTCCAACTTTAGCTCAGGTCATGATCTTCTGGTTTGTGAGTTCGAGCCCCGTGTCAGGCTCTGTGCTGACAGCTCGGAGCCTGGAGCCTGCTTCAGATTCTGTGTCTCCCTCTCTTTCTGCCCCTCCCCTGCTCACACACTGTCTCTCTCTCAAAATAAATAAACATTAAAAAAAATGGCAAAAAGTAGTGATAAAGAGAATTTTAAAAGCAGCAAGAGAAAACAATTACATACAAGGGAAACTCAATAAGCCTATCAACTGATATTTCAGCAGAAACTTTGTAGGCCAGAAGGGAGTGGCATGATATATTCAGAGTGCTGGAAAAAAAAAAAAAAAAAAAAAAAACCTGCAGCCAAGAATACTCTATACAGCAAAGCTGTATATACTCTATATAGCAAAGCTATTATTCAGAATATAAGGAGAGATAAAGAGTTTCTCAGATAAACAGAAGTTAAAGGAATTCATCACCACTAAACTAGCCCTACAAGAAAAGTTAAAGGGGACTCTTTGAGTGGAAAGGAAAGTCCATGAGGAGGAGTAAAAAAAAGTAGGAAACATAAAAGCAATAAAATTAAGTATATCTATAAAATTAGTCAAGAGATTCATAAAATAAAAGGATATAAAGTTTGACACACGTAACTAAAAGGTGAAAGGAGGAGTAAAGAATGGGCTCAAATTTAGCAACCATCAACTTAATATAGACTGCTATATGCAAAAGATGTTATACAAACCTAATGGGAATGACAAATCAAAACCAGGAACAGATATGCAAAAAATAAAGAAAGGAATCCAAGTATATAACTAAAGAAGACCAGCAAACCATGAGAGAAGAGAACAAGGAACAGAGAAGAACTATAAAAACAACCATAAAACGGTTAACTAAATGGCAATATGTACATACCTATCAATAATTACTTTGAATGTAAATAGACTAAATGCTCCAATCAAAAGACACAGGGTGACGGAATGGATAAAAAGCAAGACCCTGGGAATGCAAGCTGTTGCGGCCACTCTGGAAAACAGTATGGAGGTTCTCAAAAACTAAAACTAGAACTACCCTACGACCCAGCAATTGCACTACTAGGCATTTATCCACAGGATACAGGTGTACTGTTTGAAGGGACACATGCACCCCCATGTTTATAGCAGCACTATCAACAATAGCCAAAGTATGGAAAGAGCCCAAATGTCCATCAATGGATGAATGGAGAAAGAAGATGTGTATGTGTGTGTGCGTGTGTGCGTGTGTGTGTGTGTGTATAGAATATATATAGAATATATATATACACACATACACGTACACACGCACGCACACACAATGGAATATTACTTGGCAATCAAAAAGAATGAAATCTTGCCATTTGCAAGTACGTGGATGGAACTGGAGGGTATTATGCTAACCGAAATTAGAGAAAGACAAAATCACATGACTTCACTCATGAGGACTTTAAGAGACAAAACAGATGAACATAAGGGAAGGGAAGCAAAAATAATATAAAAACAGGGAGGGGGGACAAAACAGAAGAGACTCATAATATGGAATACAAACTGAGGGTTACGGAGGGGTTGTGGGAGGGGCGATGGGGTAAATGGGTAAGGGGCACTAAGGAATCTACTCCTGAAATCATTGTTGCACTGCATGCTAACTAATTTGGATGTAAATTTTAAAAAATAAAAAATAAAATTAAAAAAATAATAAATCTTAAAAAAAAAAAAAACAAGACCCATCCACATGTTGCATACAAGAGACTTCAGACCTAAAGACACATGCAACTTGAAAGTGAAAGGATGGAAAAGCATTTAAAATGCAAATGGAAGTGAAAAAAAAAGCCAAGGTAGACAAATAAATTTTAAAACAAAGAGTGTAATAAGAGACAAAGTCACTGTATATAAAGAGTACAATCCGACAAGATACAACAATTGTAAATAGTTATGTAAAGAGACAAAGTCACTGTATATAAAGAGTACAATCCGACAAGATACAACAATTGTAAATAGTTATGTAAATAGTTATGTAAATAGTTATGTAAATAGTAAAATGTAAATAGTTATGCATACAACAATTGTAAATAGTTATGCACCCAAATACATAAAGCAGCCAGTAACAAACATGAAGGAACTAATCGATTGTAATACCATAATAGTAGGTGACTTTACACCTCACTTACATGAATGAATAGATCATCCAAACAGAAAATAAATAAGGAAACAGTGGCTCTGAATGATATATTGGACCAGATGTATCTAACAGGTATATTCAGAAAATCCATCCTAAAACATCAGAATACACATTCTTTTCAAGTGCATATGGAAAATTCTCCAGAAGAGATCACATATTAGGCCAAAAACCAAATTTCAACAAATTAAAAAAAGACTGAAGTCATACCTTGCATCTTTTCTGACCACAGCAGTGTAAAACTAGAAAGTAACCACAAGAAAATAATCTGGAAAGAGCGCCAATACATGGAAGATAAATAACATTTAACTAAACAATGGATGGGTCAACCAAGAATCAAAGAGGAAATTAAAAAAAAAAATACATAGCAACAAATGAAAATGAAAACACAGTGTTCCAAATCTTTGGGATACAGCAAGCTTTTATAAGAGTAAGTTTATAGCAATATAGGCCTAACTCAAGAAGCATGCAAACAGCTCAAATAACCTAACCTTACACCTAAAGGAGCTAGAAAAAGAACAAAGGAAAGAAATAATAAAGATTAGAGCAGAAATAAAATAGAAACTAAAAAAACCAATAGAACAGATCAATGAAACCAGGAGCTGGTTCTTTGAAAGATGAACAAAATTGATACCCGTTTAGCCAGACTCATGAGAGAGAGATACTGAAACAAAATCAGAAATGATAGAGGAGAAATAACATTGATACTACAGAAATCCAAAGGATTATGAGAGAATATTATGAAAAACTGCCTGAAAATTGGACAACCTGGAAGAAATGGATAAATTCCTAGACATACAACCTTCCAAAACTGAATTAGGAAGAAATAGAAAATTTGAACAGAGTGATTGCGAGCAATGCAATTGAATCACTCATCAAAAAACTCCCAACAAGCAAAAGTCCAGGACCAGATGGCTTCACAAGTAAATACTATCAAACATTTTACAGGAGAGTTAATACCTATTCTTGTCTAACTATTCTAAAAAATAGAAGAGGAAGAAAGGCTTCCAAATTCATTCTATGAGGCCAGCATTACCCTGATACCAAAACCAGATTAAGACACCACAAAATAGAAAGCTACAGGCCAGTATTTCTGATGCACATAGATGTAAAAATCCTCAACAAAAATATTAGCAAACCAAATCCAACTATACACTTTAAAAAAAAATCACCAAGATCAGTGGGATTACTCCTGGGATGTGAGGCTGGTTTAATATTCACAAACCAATCAACTTGATATATAACATCAATAAAAGGATAAAACCATAAATCATTTCAGTAGGTACAGAAAAAACATTTGGCAAAATACAACATTCATTCATGATAAAAACCCTCAATAAAGTAGGTTTAAAGGGACATACATCAACATAATAAAGGCCATGTATGAAAAACCAACAGCTAACATCATACTTGGTCAAGAACAGAACAAGGATGTCCATTCTCACCACTTTTATATAGCCTAGTACTAGAAGTCCTAGCCATAGCAATCAGACAACAAAAAGAACTAAAAGGCATCCAAATTGGTAAAGAAGAAGTAAAACTTTCACTATTTTCAGATGACAAGATCCTATTATACAGAAAGCCTTGAGGACGCCACCAAAATCTAGAATTGATAAATGATTCAGTAAGTTTGCAATATACAAAATCACTATACAGAAATCTGTTGCATTTCTATACACTAATAATGAAGCAGCAGAAAGAGAAATTAAAAATATATCCCTTTACAATTGTAACCAAAAATAAAATACCTGGAATAAACGTAATCAAGGAGGCGAAAGACTATATGCTGAAAACTATAAAAAGCTTATGAAAGAAATAGACGATGGCACAAAGCAACGGAAAGATATTCTATGCTTATGGATTGGAAGAATAAATATCGTTAAAATGTCCATACTACTCAAAGCAATCTATAGATTTAATGCAATCCCTATCAAAATAGAACTTGAACAATCCTAAATTGGTATGGAACCACAAAGACCCCAAATAGCCAAGCAGTCTTGAAAAAGAAGAACAGACATGGAGATATCACAATCCCAAATTTCAAGATATAATACAAAGCTGTAGTAATCAAAACAGTGCAGTACTGGCACAGAAATAGACACACAGATCAACCGACTGGAATAGAAAGAAACCCAGAAATAAAACCATGGTTATATGGTCAATTAATCTTTGACAAAGAAAGCAAAACTATGCAATGAGAAAAAGTCTCTTCAACAAATTATGCTGGAAAAACTGGACAGCTATATGCAAAAGAATGAAAGTGGACCACTTTCTTACACCATATACAAAAATAAACTCAAAATGGATTAAGGACCTAAATGTAAGACCTGAAACCATAAAAATCCCAGAAGAGAGCACAGACAGTAATTTCTCTGACATCGGCTATAGAAACGTTTTTCTAAATAGGTCTCCTGAGGCAAGGGAAACAAAAGCAAAAATAAACTGTTGGGACTACATCAAAATAAAAAAGTTTCTGCACAACAGCAAAGGAAACAACAAAACTAAAAGGCAACCTAGTGAATGGAAGAAAATATTTGCAAATTAACCCTCATAAAGGGTTAATACCCAAAATATATAAAGAACTTATAAAACTCAATTCCTGCTAAAACAAACAACAACAAATCCTCAACGTCCAAAAAAACAAATAATCCAGTTAAAAATGGGCAGGGGCACCTGAGTGGCTCAGTCAGTTAAGCATCTGACTTTGGGTCAGGTCATGATCTCTCAGTCCATGAGTACGAGCCCCACATCAGGGTCTGTGCTGACAGCTCAAAGCCTGGAGCTGCTTTGGATTCTGTTTCCTTTTCCCTCTGCCCCTCCCCAACTCGTGCGCGCGCGCTCTCTCTCAAAATAAACATTTAAAAAAAAATGTTTAAAAATGGGCAGGAGACATGAACAGGCATCTTTCTAAAAAAGACACAGATGGCCAACAGACACATGAACAGATGCTCATCATCACTCAACATTAGAGAAATGCAAATCAAAACAACAAGGAGATAACACGTCACACCTGTACGAATAGCTAAAATCAAAAACACAAGAAACAACAGGTGTTGATGAGGATGTGGAGAAAAAGGAACACTCTTACACTGTTGGTGGGAATGTAAACTGGTGCAGTCACTCTGGACAACAGTGCGGACGTTCCTCAAAAAGTTAAAAATAGAACTATGACATGATCCAGCAATGACACTACTGGGTATTTCTCCAAAGAGTACAAAAACACTAATTCAAAGGGATACATGCACCCTGTGTTTACAGCAGCATTATTTACAATAGCCAAGATATGGAAGCAGCTCATGTATCAACTGATGAGTGGATAAAGAAGAGGTGGCATGTACATACAATTGAACACTATTCAACCATAAAAGAGAATGAAACCTTGCCATTTGCAATGACATGGATGGAGTATAATGCTAAGCAATATAAGTTAGCCAGGAAAGATGAATACCATATGATTGGCCAGAGAAAAACAAATAACATATAAATACCATATGATTTCACACATGTGGAATTTATGAAACAAACAAAGAGAGAGACAGAGGCAGAGAGAGAGAGAGAGAGAGAGAGGCAGAAGAGAAGAGACAGAAAGACAAACCAAGCAACAGACTCTTAACCATAGAGAACAGACTGATGGTTACCAGAGGAGGGGATGAGGTGATGGGGATTAAGAAGTAAGAAGTGCACTTGTTGTGATGAGCACCAAGTGATTAAAATAAAATTAAATGCAATTCAAAAACAGAAAAATTCAATCATATTGTTTTGGAATGAATACATAGGTAGTAAAACTTAATACAAAGACAATGAAATGATTATCATAATGGATGATCTTCCAGTGAGAAGGAAAGGATTATAATCTAGAAGGGTACACAGTCGTTTCTGAGGTGCTAATTATGTTCTATTTCTTGCGTGTTATACTTCACACTAAAAAAAAAAAAAAAAAAAAAAAAAAAAAAAAACAGGATGGTAAGGATAAACACCACTCCAGGGGTGCCTGGGTGGTTCTGTTGGTTAAGAGTCCGACTCTTGATTTTGGCTCAGGTCATGGTTTCATGAGTTCGAGCCCCATGTGGAGCTCTGTGCTGACAATGCAGAGCCTGCTTGAGATTCTCCCCATCTCTTGGCCCTTCAGCCACTTGCACTCTCTCTCTCAAAACAAATAAATGAGAAAAACACCATTATGTTGACTGGTTCATAAGAATAAACCTTAAAGGGAGGTTCAGGCTGCCAGGCAATCATAGTTCATTGCCCTGGTCCATCTGCCCACTTACTCTCCCAGAATATTTCATACCTTTCTGCTTTAAACCTCCAGTGTCTCCTCTCCCATCATCATCTACAGTCGATGACTGAAAATGGAAGAAAACTTCCAGACTTACCACCATACATACCCATGTCCCAGGATTTTGCACCCACATATTTCTACCTTCCCTTAGCTCAACTCTCCATGTTACCATGTAAGGCCAGTCCACCTACTTGTGCACCAGAGCCCCATTCCTCCTTGCCTTCGCAAAGACGGTATTACAGCAGTTCTCCCATCTGTCACCTGTTATCATCAATTTCCTTCAGCAAATGTGCTATTTCTTAACCCGACTTCTCCACCAGCTAGCTGCTACCCCATTTCCTTGCTTCTGTTTGTAGTTAAATTTCTTGAAAAAATTGTCTGTAGTTACTGTCTCTGATCCTTTTCCTTCCATTCTCTCCTAAACCCATCACAACCGGTTTTTTGGCCTGTCAAAACTGCTCACCAAAGATAATCAATAACTTCTAAAGGTCAGCTGTCGGCTCTCATCTTACTTACCTATCAGGAGTATTTGACACAGGTTATCACTCCTTGCTCTTTGATGGACTTGCATCTCTTCAGTTTCCAGTAAACCACTCTCTTCTGATGTCCCCCTGACATAACTGTTCACTCCTGTTCTGTCTCTACTGCCTATTCCTCTTCTTTCTTACTTAATGTTGGAATGCCCCAGTATGTCTTTGGTATTCTTCTGTCCACCTATACTTATTCTCTTAGTACTGTCACCCAGACTCATGATTTAAATACATCTTTATACAATACTTACAGTTCAGATCCCTCTCAAACTCCAGAGTCATTTATAACATCTACTAGACATCCGAAATTCCATATATCCAAAACGAATTTCCTCAATTTTCACTCAGAACTTGCTCCACCATTCATTAACCATCCTTATTTCTGTTTAAGGCAATGCCATTCTTCCTGTTGCTGACACCAAAAATCTGGCATCATCCATGGTTTTTCTCCCCACATCTAGTCTACTAATAAATCCAGTGTATTCCATCTTCCAGATATATCCAGAATTTAAGATTTCTTCACCTCTTCCACTGCTACCACTTAATCCAACCCACATTCGTATCTCACTTGGATTACTGTAATGGCCTTTTATCTGGTCTCTCTGCATATAACCCTTATCCCTCTATACCCCGTTCTTAACATAGCAGCAGAAAGACCCTTTTAATATTTAACTGACAAATTAGCTTTCCTCTGCTTAAAATCCTATACTCCTCTTATTCTGATGAAAAACAAACTATGCATGCCCAGAACAGTATCAACTTTTTAAACTTTTTTTCTGGGTTTAGGAAACACACGAATAAGCACAAAATGGAGCTTAAAAAAAGTGATCCCCAAAGCCAGTCCTCAAACTACTTCTGGCCTATGAATAACTTCTACTTTAATCCACACTAAATGATGACAGTGCAGTACATTTTTATAAATGTCTCTATTTATTCCTCTTAACATGTGGTTTTTCCTTTTTTAATTAAATTTTATATGTTTCATAAAATAATGGTTATTATAAATGGAAGGTTTTAAAAACACTTTATTACTTGGAAAATAAAATTTTGGCAGAACTAAATTTTAATGCCTTCACCGTTTCTCCTCTCTATGCATTTTCTCTGCTGAATTAAAAAACAGAACACTTTTACTGGTATATAGAATTGAAGAGTCTGGGGACTACTAGCCAAAAGGATTTAACAAGCATGTACCTGCACTAAAAGGTCACTAAAGCATAAGCAGTAGAAATTACATTGGCTAGATGATTAGACACACACCCCTCCCCAGCTCTGTCAGTACTGGTTGTGTGGCATTAAAGTTTTTTGCCTCTCTGACCCTCTGTTTCCTCAACCATAATGCCCATTAAAGTACCCAGTTCACAGGAATATGAAAATCAAATCAAACAATATATTTAAAATACATTGACATATAATAGCTACATGTGTGTTTAGTTAATGCAACAGTATTAACTATGTGTTTAGTTAATGCAATGTTAATACAGTGGGTGGTATATGGTAGGAGAGAGAGCGGACCCAGTGTCAAGGAGAGTAGACCATCCTAATGCACAGAAGTATTTTATCCACTTAGGTTCAGAAATGCCGGCACATGATGACAAGAAGAAGCATTCTGGTCAAGTTTCACTACTGTTCATAAATTCTCTGCAGACCGTTTGCCCCCGTCTTGCCTTCACCAGAGTACCCTACAGCAAAAGACCACCTCCCACATCCGCTCACTGTTAACGGAGTATTAGGCACAGGGTATGGCAAAGACACAGAAGGTAGTTCTAGAGTAAGGTCAGAATGTATTCTTAAATAAACTAACGGTGATTATTTAGAAAATAAAAATATCCACTTACCTTTCTTGAATTTATGCACGGGGAGTTTCTTAAGTTGATCTTTACGAAGTCTGTTTCTTCTAGCTCTATGTCTATCCTGGACAAATTTTGTGATCTAAAAATAAAAGAAAAAAAAAGAAATCAGATATTAAACATGCAAATAGAAAATGGCTATTAAAAGAATAGACATGTTTTAAGTGTCTGAATAGCTCCTGCAAATCAAATTCAGTTTACTTACACCCTAATCGTATTATTATTAATTGAAGCACTAATTAAAGCACTAATTACACAGGTGATTACTTACCCCAAAAATTATGCTTTTGAATTTTTACTCATTGACCCAAATTATCTTTACTTACTTTAACAGAAACATTATAAATAACATAAAACTAGTTTTGTTTTGCAAATAGAAATGGTAGACCATAGATTACAAAGATTCCACTGGACCAAGAAGAAGGCAGAGTTGAAATTCCTGTTAATTATAAACTAATAAAATTTTCAAACATACATTTATTAGTCACCACACTCTCAGTTGTAGCAGCAAACTGAATAGAAGTACTACATAACACCTGTACTATGAATATTCAGAAGTATTCAGATAAAATCTATAAGACACTTCAAATGTAAGTTACTATGCTTGAAAAAATGAAAAGTAGTCCACAGGGGCAGAGCCAAATGCCAAAATTATATCCATGAAAAGAAAATTTTGACCAATTTGGCTATATCAATATGAAGGACTTCTGTCCTGAGAAGACACTATTAAAAAATAAAAGACAAGACACAGACTGAGAGAAAATAGTTGCAAATTGCATATCTGATAAGGAATTGTATCCAGAATTTATAAAGAACTCAAAATACAATAACAACAACAAAAAAATAAGCAACCCAATAGACAAAATAAAGGGCAAAATATGTGAATAAACACTTCACCACAGAAGATACAACCATGGTAAATAAGCACTGGAAAAGACACTCAATTCAACATAATTAGTTCAAATCACAAATACCACTATATAGAATAGAATGGCTAAAATTAAAAAGACTGACTATATCGAGTGTTGGCAAGAAGGTGGAGTTACTGGCACTGTGATACACTACTGGTACAACCACTCTGGATGCTGATGATTTCTTATAAATTTAAACACACAATTACCCTATACTCAATTACCCCACTCATACTTACAGAAATAAAAGTACACGTCTGTATAACAACTTGTACACAAATGTCCATGTCAGCTTTATTTGTAATATCCAAAACCCAGAAACGACCCAAATGCCTATCGATGGGTAAATGGATTAAAAAAACAAAAACAAAAACAAAACCTGTGATATATTCATACAATCAAATACAACTGGGTTAAAAAGAAAAAAAGAATAAATATACTCAAAAACTATATTAACCTCAAAATAATTGTTCTGAGAGAAAGAAGGCAGACACAAAAGAGGACACAATATACAATTCCATGTGTAGAAAACTGAAGAAAATACAAACTAATCTATAGTGACCAAAAGCAGACCTGTAGTTGTCTAGGGATCGGGCGAGGAGGAGGAGGTGGGGGAGGATGAGGACATGACCCGTGAGAGGCAGGGATTATCAAGGAGCATGAGGAAGTTTTTTGAGCTGATATTTCAACAGTGATTGTGGTAGTGGTTTCACAGGTGTGTGTGTCAAAACTTACCAAACTGTACAATTTAAATATATGCAGTTTGTCATGTGTTAATTATACCTCAATAAATGCTTTTTAAAAATTCAATAGTAACCACTAGAAGAACACTATAATCTAAGCTTTTAAACCAGTAGGAGAAAGTGGAGTCATCCAAATCTTCAAAGAAGAAGAAACAAACTAAAAGTAAACAATAGAAATTATTCCAAATGTATGTGTAATTGCAAAAATGTAAGTAGATTAAATTCACCAGGTTTTTTTTTTTTTGAAGAGTGTATCATATTGGATAAGGAAAAAATTCCAACTATATGCTATTTATAAGACACAAGATTAAAATTAATGACACATTAATAAAAATATAAAGGTAAAAAATAAAGGAATAAAGATATGCCATGAAAATATTAAGCAAAAGAAAGCTGATGTATCAAGTAAAATTGAATTTAAGACAAAAATCATTAGGAGGTAACATGACAATAAAAAAAAACAACACTTCATCTAAAAAGGACAAAATTATAGGAGAAATACCCAAATTCCAAGTTCAGTAATTTATAGCTAAAGCAGAGAAAAAATTTAAAGACTACAGACCTATGCTGCCTGATATAGTAGCCACTAGGTACATGTAGCTACTGAACACTCAATATATGGCTAGTCTCATTTGAGATTTGCTGTAAAATTATAAAATATACACCAGATTGTAAATACTTAGAACAAAAAGAATGTAAAATATATTTCATAATTACTTATATTAATTGAATACTGAAATACATTTTAGATTTAGTATTTTTCTCACCTTTTTCTTTTTATCTTTTTTCTCTAAGTTTACTGATTTATTTGAGAGACAGAAAGTACACGAGCAGGTGAGGGACAGAGAGAGAGAAAGGGGGAGAAAGAATCCCAGGCAGGCTCCACACTCAGCACAGAACCCACCCACACGGGGCTTTATCTCATGACTATGAGATCATGACCTGAGTAGATATCGAGAGTTGGACCCTCAGCCGACTGAGCCACCCACATGCCCCTCTTTTTATCTTTTTCATTTGACTACCAGAAAATTTTAAATTACAATAAATTTGGCTTCACAGTATTGTTCTATTGCCTAGCACTGTTTTAGAAAACAGAAAAGTCCAAACAAACATAGAGAATTGTGATGACTGCACAAATTCTATGAATATACTAAAAACCACTGAATTAGACACTTTGGGTGTGTCAATTTTATGTTATGTGAATTCTATGTCAAAATGGTTTTTAAAACAAAAAAAATACACAAAACAAATGCGAAAGCTCAAACTAATGTACATATATAGAACTTTGAACTCCACAATTCTTTTCACATACATGGGGAGTGTTCACAAAATATGGCCACAAAGCAGGTCTTTGGAAATAACCAAAGAATCTATAACATACAATGTCTTCTGACCACAATAAAATTGAATTAGAAATCAATAGAAAAAAAGATACAGAAAAATATATGCTCTTTGGAAATTTAAAACTTTATTAAATAGTTTATAAGTCTCAGAAGAAATCATAATGGACATTTGAGTTTCTGAGGGGGCCTTAAAATTAGCATGCCTCTTTGCCACCTGGATTCTAAATAACTTGAGAAATAAGATCATGAGCTGGCAAATAGATGCAGGTAGAGTACCTAATGCAATGGAGAAAGAATTAGAACTTTTTACTGAACCACAGAATGAGACTGCCTTACCCAGCCAGGTACAGACAAAACTCCTCTGGAATGGAACAGGCCTTCCCTTCACTCATCCCCAGAATTGCAGAACTAGTCCTGGAGAAGCTGGAAATAGGTTAATCCCAAGAGAAAGGTGGAGCTGAGCGACGCATGCGCTAGGTTTATTCTTCCCAAATACACCACACACATAAGATACTTCATCTTCCCTAAGACCAAATGAGTGAGAGGGTAAGGAAGAGCTAGGAATTAGAGTAACTTGAGTTCTCCCTTCACATGAATGGAAACATCAAGAGTGCTAAAGAAAATTCTATATAACAACAAAAAATATTTTTAAATGTAAACCAAATTGAAATAATATTCCTTATCAAATGCTAGGAATTGAGGCTAACATCATTGTTAAACAGAAATTTATAATCTAAATGCATTTAAATCTAAATCTGGAAAGAAAAAAACTAATAAGCATTCAGCTGAACAAGCTAGAAAAAGAAAAGCAATATATCCAAACAAAACAGAAGAAAAATGATGCTAAGAGCAGAAATTCATGAGAGACATAAAACAGTGAAGACTTTAGAATATAATTTGCAGTGGAATCGAAGCTGCTTTACATCGGAGATTTTTACCAATTTTAAGTACAGTGATGGATCTTCAGATCATAGAGCAGTGCCTAATTCATCATAGATGTGAAATGAATATTTGTTTAGTGAAAGGAAAAAGAAAACCGTCAAGGTCTACTTCTTTGAAAGACAAAACAGATAAATTAATAACACTGTGAAAAGGCACGGGCAGATATGAATAAAGAGAACTCATTTCACATACAGTAGAAATTCAAGAAAGAAAGAAGAAGGAAGGAAGGAAGGAAGGAAGGAAGGAAGGAAGGAAGGAGAGGAAGGAAGGAAGGAAGAAAGAAAGAAAAGAAAGAAAGAAAGAAGAAGAAAAGAAAGAAAGAAAAAGAAAGAAATGCTCTTTAAATTGTTATGTGAAGGGTGCCTGAGTGGCTCAGTCAGCTAAGCGTCTGACTTCAGCTCAGGTCATGATCTCACGGTTTGAGCCCCACATTGAGCTCTGCACTGTCAGTGCCTGGGATTCTCTCTCTCCCTCTTTCTCTCTGCCTGTCCCCTCACTTGCACTCTCTCTCTTTCTCTCAAGATAAATAAACTTAAAATATAGTTATGTGAATATATAAATATTAATCACCTGAACCCCCTATACTTGAAAATAAAATAGACAATTTCTTAGAAATATAATTTCAGGGGCGCCTGGGTGGCGCAGTCAGTTAAGCGTCCGACTTCAGCCAGGTCACGATCTCGCGGTCCGTGAGTTCGAGCCCCGCGTCGGGCTCTGGGCTGATGGCTCGGAGCCTGGAGCCTGTTTCCGATTCTGTGTCTCCCTCTCTCTCTGCCCCTCCCCCGTTCACGCTCTGTCTCTCTCTGTCCCAAAAATAAATAACGTTGAAAAAAAAAAAAAAGAAATATAATTTCATATGAAAAAGTAGACAACCATCTGAATGTCCAAGTAACTATGAACACAGTCAGCCCGTCTAGATGATTTTGTAAACAACCTTCACCAAAAAGTAATACATAACCCCAACTTTATCAAAAACTATGTTAGAAAACAGAAAATAAGGGTAATTAGTTTTATGGGGCTAGTTTGATCTAGTCTAGTTATTTATTTGTAACTGATTAGTGGACCCATGCAGTTCAAACCCATGTTACTCAAGGGTGAACTATATGGTAAAATACACATAACGCTAAATTTACTCTGAACCATTTTTAAGTGTATACCTGGGTGGCACTAACTACATTCACATTACTGTGCTACCATCACCACCATCCATCTATAAAACTCTTTTCATCTTGCAAAACTGAAACTCTGTGCCCATTAAACAATAATTCCCCACCTTCCCCCTCTCCACAGGTCCTGGCAACTACCATTCTACTTTGTGTCTCTGAATCTGACTACTCTAGGTATCATATATAAATAGAATCATACACTATTTGAACTTTTGTAACTGTTTCATTTAGCAAGTCTTATTTCATTTAGCTTATTTCATTTCATTTATTTCATTTAGCATGTCTTTTTTCAAATTTTTTTTAATGTTTATTTTTGAGAGAGAGAGAGAGAGAGTGAGACAGAGAGTGAGCAGGCAGAGGGGCAGAGAGAGAGGGAGACACAGAATCTGAAGCAGGCTTGAGACTCCGAGCTGTCAGCACAGAGCCTGATGTGGGGCTTGAACCCATGAAACATGAGATCATGACCTGAGCCGACGTGGGACGCTTGACTGAGACACCCAGGTACCCCTCATTTAGCATGTCTTTAAGGTTCACCCATACTGTACCTGTGCCAGAACTGCCTTCCTTTCTAAGGCTAACATTCCATTGTATGTCTATACCACATTTTGTTTCTCTATTCATCCATCGATGGACAATTTGGTTGCTTCCACCTTTCAGTATTGCAAATAATGCAGCTATGAACGTAAGTGCACAAATATCTGTACAACTGTTTTCAATTCTTTTGGGTATATACTCAAAGTGGAATTGCTGGATATGATAACTCATTGTTTAATTTTTTGAGGAACTGTCATACTGTTTTCTATAGTGGCTGTTCCATGTGCTTATGGGATTGTCTGCTTTTGATGTTAAGATCATTCTAGCTCCATAATTCCAAAGCTTTCCCTTACCTGGACATTCAGAATGCTAATATTTTATTTAGGATTTTTTGCATCTATGTACAAATGTAGAACTGATCCATATTAGAAATCTGAATAATCCAAAATGAAAGACAAAACTTACACATCATAATCAAATAAAGTGTATTCCAAATACAAGATTTTTATAATGTACAAAATAAATTAATGTAATCCACCATAAAAACAGACTAAAAGAGAAAAAAACCCAATGATCATTACAACAGATAAAAGACATAATTCTGCACCCATTCATCATTAAATAAGGAAAAAGAAAAGTTTGATTTCTTTATTTCTAAGCCTTATATGGCTTTTTTCTCTTGATTTATCAGAAAATTCGGCATAATGTTAAATAAGAGGTGCAACAACAGGCATCCTTTTTTGTCGTTTCTGACTTTCCAGGGATGTCTTTTTTTTAACGTTTATTTTTGAGAGAGAGAGAGAGAGAGAGAGAGAGGCAGAGCACAAGAAGGGAGAGACACCCTTTGAGAGAGAGAGAGGGAGACACAGACAGAATCCAAAGCAGGCTCCAGGCTCCGACACGTCAGCACAGAGCCCGACAGAGGGCTCGAACCCACGAACTGTGAGATCATGACCTGAGCTGAAGTCGGATGCCCAGAAACCCCTCAAGGGAAATCTTCTAATAAATTAACCATTTAATGATGTTCATTTTTCAGTTTTTAGTTAATAATCTTTATCAGCTTAAGAGTATTTACATCTACTGCTACTCTGCCTACATTTTTTGTATGTTGTTCTTTCTATTATTCCTTGCTCTATACTGAAAGCCCAAGAGAAAGAACAAATTCAAATTACCACAGAATTCAGCAAGTTTGTAGATACAAGATTGATATATAAAAACAATGTCCAGTGTCCAACTTTCGGTTTCTAAAAAAAATTTTTTTTCAACGTTTATTTATTTTTGGGACAGAGAGAGACAGAGCATGAACGGGGGAGGGGCAGAGAGAGAGGGAGACACAGAATCGGAAACAGGCTCCAGGCTCTGAGCCATCAGCCCAGAGCCTGACGCGGGGCTCGAACTCACGGACCGCGAGATCGTGACCTGGCTGAAGTCGGACGCTTAACCGACTGCGCCACCCAGGTGCCCCCAACTTTTGGTTTCTAAATACAACTCTTCAATAAAAGAAACCAGGGCTCCTTGGAGAAACATCTAATTCTAGGGCCGGGGCAAAAAAAAAAATGTAAGAAGATCCTGAAGCTTCTTATAGTACCAGATACAAAAGAAGTGCTTAGAAAAACAAAAAGATGGATCAAATCAAAGGGACACATGACCTAGTCTGACAGAGCTCCTCATGGCCAAAGCTCAAAATTTAAACAACATAAATAATGTGGTATTGGATTCTAACCCAAAGAATAAAATAAATATATAGGAGTATGTAACCAATATAAATAAATGATTGAATAAATAAATGCCAAGAAGAGACAAATCTTTCTTACAAAAGAATTCCAAGTAATATAATATACGTGGCAGATACTCTCTCCTACTCCTCACTTCAGATCTTAATGCCTGCCCCTCCCCACCTATAGGATGGGTTATACTCAGTGCCTCACTTCCAAAGTAAGAACAGAATAGAAAAAGAGAAAAATATTAACTGTGCAGTGGAGAAATCTGGCTTAATCAAGGGATGAATGTTAATACCATTAGTTATGTTATGCAGATATCATGTACCCCCTGGCAGTTCACCTCTGTTTTTAAAAACCTACTCCCTACTCCTCAAAAAACCCATAACCCAGTCTAATCATAAGAAAAACTGCTATCAGATGAGGGACATTCTACAGGATACCTGGCCAACACTCCCCAAGACTAAGGTTATTAGAAACACGGAGAGACTAACTGAGAGACTGTCACAGAACAGAGGAGGCTGGGAAGACATGCTAACTGTGTGGTGCCCTGTTTTGGATCCTGGAACAGAAAGTGAGCATTAAAGGAAAAAATAGTGAAATCTATACAAAGTCTAGAGTTTAGTTACTAGTAAGGTACCAACGTCACTTTCTTAGTGACAAATGAACCACAGTAACATAAAATGTTAACAATGGGAGACCCTAGAGGAGGAATGTACAAGAATATTCTTCTTTGCGATTTTTGTGTAAATCTTAACATTCCAAAATTAAAAGTTTATTTAAAAAAATCAATAATATTCTTATATCCTAATAATAACGATTTAGAAAATGCAATTTCAAAAGTCAAACAAAAGACATGCAAAATGTTTACAGAAAAAAATGATTAAACTGATGGATATAAAAGTTCTAAACAAATGAGAAATACCACAGCATCACAGAAAGACTGAACATTTCAAAGATGGCATTTAATCTCTAAGTTAAACTATAATGTCCATATAAATAATAAACTCATTGGACATTAATATAAATATTATTTATAAAAAAATTAAAAAGTGAGTATACTGGCGTTATTTTATGTCATTGCAATTCTCTTTAGTATCTATCTTAATACAGTGGTTTTATCTGCTTCTGCCTTCAATTTGTTTTGATATCACAAACCACGTAGTTTCTAGAAACTTCCACCTTAAACCGTGAAGGAATGAGAGTGACAAAGGCAAATAATATCTTAATATTATCATGAAAATAATTTTGACCTCACAGACCCATTAAGAGTCCTGGTTACTTTGGTAACCACTGTTTTGGAGAAGTAATGTGTCATTGCCCTTACCCTCAAGCCCTCATACCATTCTTTATTTACATTTTAATATGAAAAATTTCAAAAATGGAGAAGAGTTGAAAGAATTTTATAATACCCATATATCCATTACCTAGATTCTATAACTAACTTTGAACTGCACTTTGTATCCCCTATCTATCCAACCATCTATGTACCCATCAATACACCTTTTTCTAGTTTTTGTTTTACAGTGTACTTCAAAGCAAGTTGCAGACAATCAGTATGTGTCCCCCAAAATACTTTAGCATATAAGTCATTGCTCAGAGTTTAGTATTTTTTTCCCCTTAGGTAAAATTTATATACAATGAAATGCACAAAATTTAAGTGATATGTATGCAACCTAAACCTCTCTCAAGATACAGAACATGACTTACCCTGAAAAGTTCCCTCATACCCTTGTCAGTAAATCCCTCACCCTTCTCTAGCCCCCCAGAAGCAATCACTGCTCTGATTTTCCCTGCCCCCAGATTATCTTCACCTTTTCCAGACCCAATCATATAAATGGATTCATACGATAGGTACTCGTTTATGGAAGGCTCCTCTCACTCAATACAATGTTTTTAGAATCATCCCTCCTATGTTTAAAAATATATTTAACATTGATTTACCTACCATGAAAATGACGATTAAGATGAGACAGATCCCCACTATGATAAGGAAGGGGATTAGATAGTATTCCAGAGGAAGACTAAATTCTGGAACTAAGACAATGTGGCCCCTACAAGAAAACAAAAAGTATAATTGAGAAATATTAAGGAGTGCCAAGTTATAATGTTAATTAAAAACAAAGAAAAACATTTTAAAAGGCAATTAGACATTACGATTCAGTCCACTAGACACATTTTCTAAAATATGATTTCTAATAATTTAAGAGATACTTTCTCCATCTTTCAGTTTATTTTCATATTTGCCAAAATAACTTGCCTGTATAATTAAAGAAGCTTTTAGACTGGGTAGAGGAAATCAGCCAATCAATACTTACTGTGTTCATCCCGGAAACATGTTATTTACTGAATTTAGTAACCTGGACAAAATTCTGCATGTTTTACATGCAACATCACATTAAAACAATGGTAGTACCTTGGGTGGTATGTCAACAAAAACCTCCAACCCAACCAGATTACTACTCAGCAGTCCCTCCTATGGTAAAACCCTGAAGCCACTATTAATAAAAATATACTCCCTCTTCTCTCATATATGCTTTCCACGAACTTCTTATACCAGGTACAATGGACACAGCCCCTGTACTCTATGCTCCTCTATGAGATGTGGTATAAAACACTGGCAAAGGAATTTACAGGAGCTGTACCTTCCTCTCTATTCTCCACCTTCTCCATTGCTTGACTGGAAAAAGCTACAAAAATACGTATGTTGTGGGTGGAGGGATGGAGAATGCTACATGCCTTACTCCCTTTTGTCATTAACCATGCTATTACTTACTGTGGTATTACTATTCCATAAGTTGACAGGGACTCATAGAATGAAACTATGATCAGAATAGGAATAGTATTTTTGTTGTGTGAGCAAATTTGACACGGCTGCAAAATTCTGCATTGTAAAATACCTTCAGTCTAGGGAAGGGCCTATATAACGGTCAGTAATAGGACTGACTTCCCCGTTGTATTCCTGTGCTGCCAGTATAGTGCCAGTAACACTACATGGTAATCCGCTGCTGGATGATGTTTTAGGCAGTGAAGCCTGGCACTTCATAACACAAGGGTCCAATGCCACACAAAAAATCTCAATAAAAGGGAAATAAAACCAGGTCAAGTCCTCCCTTCACAGATGTTCAGGACACCATAGTACTTAAGAAAAAAAAACAAAAACATGAAATCAAATTATGTCTATCCCCAAGCAATTTTTTTTTTTTTTTAATTTTTATTTAAAAAAAAAATTTTTTTTTTAACGTTTATTTATTTTTGAGACAGAGAAAGACAGAGCATGAACGGGGGAGGGTCAGAGAGAGGGAGACACAGAATCCTAAACAGGCTTCAGGCTCTGAGCTGTCAGCACAGAGCCCGACGCGGGGCTTGAACTCATGGACCACAAGATCATGACCTGAGCCGAAGTCGGCCGCTTAACCGACTGAGCCACCCAGGCACCCCCCCCCCAAGCAATTTTTAAATTTTAAGGCTATTGTTATATTCAAGCTTCACCAAATACAAAAACAAACAAAAATGATAACACAAGAAATTTGCCCCCAATAATTGAAATATCTTCTGAAAATATTTACAGATTGCTAGGAATACTAGAATAAAAATAGCTTTTTATTTCAACTACTTTCCAGCAGAATCGGGGATGACAAAAGATTCACATGCATTTTTGTAGCTTTACATAAAATACTAAGATGATCTATCAGTATAAAAAGAGCAAAGCAGCAGACCTGGGCCGCTACATTTGGTACCATCTCTTCCAGCATGGAGCCAGCTCTGCAAATAACGTCTCTATGCTCCCACAAACCTTCTGAAACTGTGTGAGCTAAGGCTGAGATGCAGTCACAGGGGTGCCATAAGGTGTTGATCCGCAATCTCCCTACCCTGCCCCTACCAACTTGCTATAAATTAACACTGTTAGGGATTAGAAGCCATGCCTAAATTCATACCCATTCATGCTGCATATCTAAATTCAACCCATTATGGGATCTAAATATCTCAGCAATAGCAAACTTTACACTTGTACATTGTTTTTTTTCTTCTTCTCCTGTTACGTTAACAACTTCTTATCTCATAGACTTTATTGAAAACTTCCTATATATGTGTAACCATACAAATGGAGTCAATCCCAGAATTTTCTAGTAAGCACCGTGTTAGGATTCACAGACCTGGGTTCTTTTTTTTTTTTTTTTTTTTAATTTTTTTTTCTTCAACGTTTATTTATTTTTGGGACAGAGAGAGACAGAGCACGAATGGGGGAGGGGCATAGAGAGAGGGAGACACAGAACCGGAAACAGGCTCCAGGCTCTGAGCCATCCGCCCAGAGCCCGACGCGGGGCTCGAACTCACGGACCGCGAGATCGTGACCTGGTTGAAGTCGGACGCTTAACCGACTGCGCCACCCAGGCGCCCCCACAGACCTGGGTTCTAAATCTAGTGTTCTTCTATATGCCCTATTAATGCTTGCCTGCTATACCTCAAACCATTTTAGTTTACTGTCAAGATGTACTAGAATTTTTAAAGGGTCTACAAATGATAGAAGGTTTTAAGCATCTTAAAGCAAAATGCTAAATGAATGTTCAAGACGCTGCTTTTTCTTTTTTTTTTTAATTTTTTTAAAATGTTTTATTTATTTTTGAGAAAGAGACAGACAGAGTGCGAATAAGGGAAGGGCGGAGAGAGGGGTAGACACAGATTCTGAAGCAGGCTCCAGGCTCTGAGCTGTCAGCACAGGGCCCGATGCAGGGCTTGAACCCACGAAAAGTGAGATCACGACCTGAGCTGAAGTTGGATGCTTAACTGACTGAGCCATCCAGGTGCCCCAAGACACTGCTTTTTCTTAACCAAATTGCTGATGGTGGAGGGTGGTAACAGTGATGGTACAGGGCAGGGAACTACAACAATCAGTCCTCTAGCTCTATTTCTATTTCTTCTGTCTAGGCTCTCACAGCTGAGTCTGCAGACTCATCCCTCATGTCCTAATCCCAGATGAATTTGTATTTGAAGGAGATACTTAAACAGCGTTAATAAGTATTTTTACACTGCCTCTACATCCACCCCTAAATATAGTACGCTCTATGAGCTCTGCAGCTAAGATTTGATCATCAAAGCAGAGTCCTAAGCAACCCAGGAAATCATGTCTTATTCTCCTTTGCATGCATTCCCAGGCTAATTTCAAACCAGGTGTCTAGGCCTAAACTTTATAACAATAATACTCTAACTTCCCAATCCCTCTGGGAAATTAAAATGTGATGATGGCTGCACAAGTGTAATACACTAAAATCACTGAATTGTATACTTTAAAATTGGCAAATTTTATAGTGTATAAAATATGACTCAGTAAAGCCATACAGATTTTTGTTTGAAAGAACAAATAAGCAAGAATTCCTATAAAAAACCTCAAAGAGGCGGGTGGGAGTGGGGAAGGGCTAGCCTTTCAGATACCAATTATTATAAACCCTACAGCAAAAAACAGAGTGGTACTGGTGGGCCAAAGATAAAGAATAGAAAATTCAGTTATGTATGGAAATACAGCAACATTTCAAATGGGGTGAGGGGACACACATTTTCAGGAGCAGTGCTGGAGTAACTGGTTATTTGACAAAAGATATAACTGGTTCGATTCCTCAAGGTTTATATAGGATAAATTACAAATAAGCCAGAGATTTAATGTTAAAAGAGGAATCATAAAGTATAAATGTGGGTCAATTCTTCTATGACCCAGAAGCAGGGGACATTTTCCTAAGACCAGCAGCCCATTGGAAAAGATTAATATATCTGATTGCATTTAAAAAATAGCATCATAAATGAAATTAAAATTTCAAAGTATTAAAAAACACTTGTAATATATCACAAACAAATGGTTAACATACCTAATAAATAAAGAGCTTCTAAAAACAGAAAAGAAAATTGCCAGCAAGCTACTAGGAAAAATGAGCTAAAGAGTTCATAGAAAATGACATGCCAACAGGCCTTATGCCTAAGAAAACATGCTCAGTTTGCTCATGGAAAGAAAATACATACTAAATCTACAACAGGAAACCATTTTTTACCTAACTGGTAAAAATGGAAAAATCTGACAACATTCTTTGTTGGTGAGGCTGTGGGGAAAGAGACATCATATATTGCTGGTACAACCTGGAGCGTGGAGCCTGCTTGGGATATTCATTCATTCCTTCATTCTCTCTCTCTCTCTCTCTCTCTCTCTCTCTGCCTCTCCCATGCTCATATTCTCTCTCAAAATAAATAAATAACATTTTAAAAATAAATAAATAAAATTGTTACTTTCAAAGGTAAGGAGGGGAACAAGATGGACAGGGTGGATGACACTTTAGAAGCTGACCTTCTCTGAATACACATTGTGTTTTGTTGATTTTGACTTAAAGTTTATACATAATTATAAAAATCACAATGGGAGTAAAAAGCAGTCCCTAAAATCTAAAAGCAACATGAATCAAATAGACCTGTGTTTCCAGTTGCTATCATCAGCACACAGAATTATTTCACAGATTTTAAAACATGGTAATTTGATTTTAGATCCTTATTATGATAGAACTTAAAGAACTTAAACAAAGGCAATAGTGTTGGTATTGTTCTGAGTCTGTGTGTGTGTGTTGTGCAATTAAAAAATAAAATAATTATTTGGTATCTCTGAGCACAGAAAAATAAAATATAGATGTAAGATCAGCAAAATACAGTAAAAACGTACGGTCCTGAACTTAAGTTGGAAACAACAATATGTGCTCATGATTTATTGTATCTTTAAAAACATATTATTCTACCTGAAAGCCGTACCCTGTAAAACAAAAGCCAAAACCAAAAAATAAAAAGCAAAAAGTATATATATTTCTTAGCTGTGTCCACTAAAAAGCCCCAGAAATAATGACAAACCAAGGAGCAATGATCACCCCTCAGTCTCTAAATACCGTATTCAATTAAAAGGAACCAGAGCTTCTTGAAAAAATGACTGGTTCCAAGTCAGGGGGAGGAAAAGAACGAGATGGGCCTGGAACAATTGTTGTGCAGAAAACAAGAAGCAATCCAAAGCCCCAGATTTACATCCAAAGAAATTAGGATTAAACTTCAAGAAGTTTGAAATGGGAAAATGTGAATGAATGTCAATAAAGATCATAACTGCAATGCACTGAAGCATACTAAATGAGTTTTAACTCATGAGTTCATTATGATACTTTGAAGATATATATAAAATCATCTTTGGAAGATGATAGTGAACCAAATCATTTGAAAAATAGTAAATGAAGGCAAAGAACTGTTTATCCTAGATTTCTTTCTCTTTTTTTTAAAAAAAATTATTTTTAAATGTTTATTTATTTTGAGAGACAGAGCATGCATGGATGCAGGGGAGGGGCACAGAGAGAGGGAGAGAGAGAATCCCAAGCAGGCTCTGCACTGTCAGCGGGGCTGGATCCCACAAACTGTGAGATCACAACCTGAGCAAAAATCAAGAGTCAAGACGCTTAACCGAGCGAGCCAGCCAGGCACCTTTATCCTACAGCTTTCTTAAACAGACTGTGTATCAGGGTAATCAAATAATTGATATGAATTAATCAAATAACTTGTATGTAATCAAATAACTTGTATGAAGGTGCACGCTCTCTTCATACAAGTATTTTAGCCAATAAATTAAAAGAAACTTAAGACATAAGAACCACTGCAATGTATGGACATTATTTGGATTCTCTCTCAAACAAATACTTTAAAAAAAAGAAGAAGAAGAAAATCTGACAGTTGGGAAAATCTGAAGACTAAAATATGTGTTGATATTAATGTTTACCTTTTTTCAAAAAAACAATAGAATAATGATAATATATTTTTATTTCTTTCTTTCTTGAGAGGTGGGGGGACAGCATGTGAGTGGGGGAGAGGAACAGAAGGGGGGGGGAGAGAGAGAGAGAGAGAGAGAGAGAGAGAGAGAGAGAGAATATATCTTAATCAGGCTCTATGCCCAGCACAGAGCCAGACGCAGGGGCTCAATCCCACAACCCTGGGGTCGTGATCTGAGCTAAAATCAAGAGCTGAATGCTCAACTGAGTGAGCCACTCAGGTGCCCTGATATTTTTATATGTAAAAATATCTTCTAGTGATATATTCTGAGATGTTTACAGTTGAGATGACGAGATGTCTGGAACTTGCTTCAAAAGAATCACGGTCTGGGGAAGAAAGATTGAAGGGGTGGGGTTGGAGGGTGGATAGTCAAAAAAAATTGACCACAGGTTGACAACTTTGAAACTGAACAATCAGATTCATTATACTCATCTCTCCACTTTTAAATACTCTTGGAAGTTTTCATAATAAAAAACAGAATAAATAACAAGTGTTGGCAAGGATATGGAGAAAGGGGAACTCCCATGCACTGCTGGTGGGAATGTATATTGGTACAATGACTGTGGAAAACAGTATGGAGTTTCCTTGAGAAATTAAAACTAGAGGGATGCCTGAGTGGCTCAGTCGGTTAAGCATCCGACTTCAGCTCAGGTCATGATCTCGCAGTCAGTGAGTTCGGGTCCCGCACCAGGCTCTGTGCTGACAGCTCGGAACCTGGAGCCTGCTTCAGATTCTGTGTCTCCCTCTCTCTGCTCTTCCTCCACTCACGCTCTGTCTCTCTCTCTCAAAGATGAATAAATGTTAAAAAAAAAAAATGAAAAATAGAAATGCCATATGATCCAGTGATCCACTACTGGATATTTACCCAAAGAAAACAAAAATACTAATTCAAAAAGAAACATGCACTCCTATGCTTATTGCAGCATTATTTATAATCCCTAAGATATGGAAGCAGCCCAAGTGTCCATCAATAGGTGAATGGATAAAAAATATGTGGTATGTATGTGTGTATGTGTACATACACAGAAACACACAAACATACACACACACAATGGAATGTTACTCAACTATTAAAAAAATAAAATCTTGCCATGTAACAACATGGATGGACCTAGAGGGTATTATGCTAAGTGAAGTCAGACAAAGAAAGACAAATACCAAAATGTTTCACTTATATGTGGAATCTAAAAAACAAAACAAGCAAAAACACAGATTCTTAAATACAGAAACTGGTGGTTGCCAGAGGGGAGGTACGGAGGGGGATGGGTGAAAGAGGCAAAGGGGATTAAGATGACAAACTCCTAGTTATAAAACAAGTCATAGAGATAAAGTACAGCACAGGGAATATGGTCAATAATACTGTAATAGCACTGGACAGTCACAAATGGGGACTGCACTTATCGTGCTGAGCAGTGAGCAATGAACAGAATTATTGAATCACTATGTTGTACCCCTGAAACTATTATAACATTATGTATGTTACACAACATACAACAGTATGTCAACTATGCTTCAATAATAATTCTCTTAAAGTAGAATAAATTAATGGGTGGGTGGGTAGGCAGGTAGGCGAGCAGGCAGACTGACAGGCCAGCAGACAGATGGATAAGGAAGATGTGTACGTACTTGTTTACAGTCCCTTCTGCACAACTCTGAAACCTAAAAAGTTTTAAAAAATCATGTTGCCTGGGGGTGTCTGAGTGGCCCAGTTAGTTAAGTGTCCAACTCTCTCTGCCCCTCCCTTGCTCATGTTCTTTCTCTCTCAAGATAAATAAGTACTTTAAAAAAACCATGTTGGCAATTCATCTGACAGTCAACATGACCTGAGCTGATAAAATACTCATGCATTCATTGTAGATGTATGTATATAATTTGTTTGATTATGAGAGGCTGCCTCAAACTCTATTTGGAATGGTACTTAACTTCTAAAAATCCCCCACAAGACATCTGTCCCACAAGTTAAGTTAAGGGATCTGTGGACTTATGATACCATGGAAGGGTCTAAATATTATGTAAATAAAGCATGCTATAAAATACTATGTAGGGGCACCTGGGTGGCTCAGTCGGTTGAGCGTCCGACTTTAGCTCAGGTCATGATCTCACAGCTTGTGGGTTCAAGCCCCGTGTCGGGCTCTGTGCTGACAGCTCGGAGCCTGGAGCCTGGAGCCTGCTTCAGATTCTGTGCCTCCCTCTCGCTCTGCCCCAACCCACTCGCATTCTGTCTCTGTCTCTCCCAAAAAAAAAAAAAAAAAAAAAAATTAAAAAATTAAAAAAAAATACTATGTATTGTACGTTCTATTTTATAAGCACATCATCATGTAACAATGTGAGTATTCAAATACGGGAAGTTTAACACTTTTTAAACAGTAGCTGCTGTTGTTAGAGAATAGCATCATCGGACTTTCATTTTGATGCTTTATATTTCTGAATTTTTCTACGCTTTACTAGCATGTATATATTACTTTTTAATTTAAAAAGTCATGATTTTATAATTAAAACTAAAAAAGACTTTATAGTACATATTAAAGTATACGGAATTTTTCTAAATGAGGGAACAATATTGAGGTAAAAGTATTAGTTCTCCCTCTACAAACACAGCTGACAAAATAGCATCTTGCATAACTTTTTTTTAAAAATTACTCATTCTGGGAGAGAGTGAGTGGGGGAAGGGCAAAGAAAGAGGGAGAAAGAGAGAATCCCAAACAGGCTCTGCACTGACAGTGTAGCACTTGAACTGCAGGACTTGAACTCATGAACCATGAGGTCATGACCTGAAACAAAGTTGGACGCTTAACAGACCAAGCCATCCAGGCACGCCTTGTATAACTATTTTTAATACAACATCCAAAATTATGTTCTTGACCTTAAAATAGATCTTCTGAGACTATAATATGTGAACAATATTTTAAATATCAAAACTGCATGGGGAAAATGCCAAAAACAGCAATAGAAAAACTTTCCCTCTTCTTTTTATGTATTTTCTAACTCAAATGTTGGTGATTTTCCCACCTAAATAATCAGGATTGGATTTTATTTTGCCAGTTTTCTCTTTTGGAAAATGTAGAGAATAAGAGATAATAACAACCTCTAGAGGGTTGCTGTAAAGATTAAATGGATAACAAATGTAAAAGTCTTGCTTTCATGAGTGCTGGCACTTGCTAAGTACTCAATAAACATTACTGCTTTTATTACTAATATTGTTATTATTGTTCTTCGTCAAAAACCTGTTCCTGCCCATTATATGTTCCACAGAAGCAGCTCTGAAGTGCTAACTGCAATGTTTTCTATATTAGATGAAATACCTGTGCCTTAGTTTCAAAAGGTTGTGTTACTGGAAATGCAAGCTGATGCAGCCAACTCTGGGAAACAGTATGGAGGTTCCTCAAAAAATTAAAAATAGAACCACCCTACAACCCAGCAATTGCACTACTAGGCATTTATCCAAGGGATACAGGTGTGTGGTTTCGAAGGGATACGTGCACCCCAGTGTTTATACCAGCACTATCCACAATAGCCAAAGTATGGAAAGAGCCCAATGTCCATCGACAGATGAATGGAGAAGGAAGATGTGGTATATATATACAATGGAATATTTCTCAGCAATCAAAAAGAATGAAATCTTGCCATTTGCAATTACGTGGATGGAACTGGAGGGTATTATGCAAAGTGAAATTAGTCAGTCCGAGAAAGACAAAAATCATATGACTTCACTCATATGAGGACGTTAAGAGACAAAACAGATGAACATAATGGAAGCAAAAGTAATATAAAAACAGAGAAGGGGACAAAACAGAAGAGACTCATAAATATGGAGAACAAGCTGAGGGTTACGGGAGGGGCTGTGGGAGGGGGGATGGGCTAAATGGGTAAGGGGCACTAAGGATCTACTCCTGAAATCATTGTTGCACTGTATGCTAACTAATTTGGATGTAAATTTAAAAAAATAAAAAATTAAATTAAAAAAGAATTTCGGAAGGAAAAAAAAAAGGTTGTGTTACCCTCATAATGTGATTTGTGGTAGAAATTCCATACAGAAGGTTTTATTCCAAATGAAACCTTTTAAACTTGAAAACAAACTTTATGCCTTTATAAAAACCAAGTCAATAACACACTGTTTTGGACTGTGTTTATAAAATAGCAAATCTCTTTTTAATAAAATACAAATGTCTAATGATAAATATAAATCACATTGTTTCTAAATACCAATGGTTTGATTAAATGATAAAAGGGAAAGTTTTATCTTTTTAGCAACATGAGTACCTTAGGCTCTCCAGAGTGAGCATATTTTCAGTATGTAATAATGCACAGAGAAATTATTATAATAAAGTCTTATAATCATTATGACTTAAGAGAGAACTTAATTTAGCACAATAGAGTTCATTTTAAAACACAACCTTGGTTATAACTAACATAGTTCTACCCTAATATAAAGGAGAATTTTAAGCTACATGATTATTTTTCATATCCATTACTTACCCTTTTTCATATGTGAATTCATCTTTCAGGGAATTAGCTGATGATTCCCCAATAAAGACAGATGGAATGTCAATTTTCTTTAGCACATCAACTGTATAAAATAATAATAAAATTATTCTTAAAAGCCCATACTCAGTGTACAATCAACTTTACTTTCTTCATAATAGCAGCAAACATAACTGGAAACAATTACAATAAATTTAAATTGGTTGATTTTCCTGATTGCAGATTTATACCATCATCAATCTCAGTGGTTGAGAAATACTGTTACATTTGCAATAACAAAAGCTAACATTCTGCATACATACATTACCTACTACCTCAATAGTCCCATGATGATTGGGATAATCATTTTTAATATTTCCTTTCAATTTATTCCTCTTTAGACACAATTAACTCTTAGAAAAGGAAGAAAATATTTTAAGTTTTCTTTCCACAAATAACTTAATTCCTAAATGAAAAAGTAAAAAAGCTTTTTTTACATACCCATTCCCAGGAGAGGTATAGGCCAAAAAATGTAAGAAAAGACCACTTTACAAAAGTCTCAAAAATGACACCACACATCTATGACTTTCCAGAGTGAAGGGCTGACAGGAGTTGAGAAAGGGCATAAAATAGGAAAGCTGGGTAAATTTCTACTTCCTCCTAAGCCTGGAGTTCATTGGAAAGCTTTGTTTTGTTTGGTGTCTTAACAAACTGGACTCATACCTATATTACAAAACCAAAATCAAATGCCAACGGAAGAGAAGTTTGAAAAATTACCCATTACTCAGGAAGATCCTCTTAAAGTTACAATAGAAAAAGAAGTCTTATTTTTAGCTGTGAGTTAATTTAACAAATATGGCTTTAGAGAAAGTCCATTTGTTTCCATTACATTTTCACAATAACTTTGTTCTACATTTCCTTTAAAAAAACACACATACATTTGTTATTTATTTTCAAAAGGGGGGGGAGGACACCAGAAGAAAACCAAAACCAACTATAATCCTTCCCACCTGAAGACAAAGGTTCTATTTGAAGTAATAAACAGTTCTATAAGTTTCAACAAGTACATTTTTCACTCCTAGATTATTGTTTTATGCAAATATAGTCATTCACTCCACACATTCCCATTCTCTCCCTCTCTCTCTCTCTCTCTCTCTCTCTTTCACATACACATACCCATATAAGCCCCAGGAGGGTAGGAACCTAAATGGTTGATAAAGGAATATTTAATCACTATTTTTATATCAGTGGGATCAATAAAAATTTTATTTTTTTGTATCAATGGGATCATATAATAATGGAAAAAAGTATAAGCTTTTTTTCACTCAATGATACACCTCAGATATCCTGTCATGTCAATAATTATTAGAAGTGATATAACTTCTTTGAGTTATCATATCTAAAGAGATGTAAAAAGTTCCCCTGACTCTCTCTCTAATACAAGTAAACACACATACACACATAAATAATTTTTTAAATTCCTTATAAAGTAAAAGATCACTTCAAACCTCTATTTAAAAGGTACACAGAACAAATTCCAAAGTTCTGTAAATACCCCCTCTCTAACCTCATCCTCTGCCACTCTCTCTGCCTTGTTCACTCTACTCCAGCCAAGGTGGCTTTCTGCCACATCTTGAAAACACCAAAGATGCTTTATCTTTGAAGCTTTGCATTTTCTTGCTGTTCCCTTTCCTTGGAACACTGCTCCAGAAATCTGCATGGCTCAGCCTCTCACGGTAGACCTAATTCAAATGTCAAAGCCTCATAGAAGCCTTCTCTGACCACCCTATCTAAAACGGCCGCTCTCCTCTAGTCCTTGCCGTGCTACATCCCTTCAGCCTGACAGGATTTTCTTTTTTTTTTTTTTTTTTTTAATTTTTTTTTTCAACGTTTATTTATTTTTGGGACAGAGAGAGACAGAGCATGAACGGGGGAGGGGCAGAGAGAGAGGGAGACACAGAATCGGAAACAGGCTCCAGGCTCCGAGCCATCAGCCCAGAGCCCGACGCGGGGCTCGAACTCCCGGACCGCGAGATCGTGACCTGGCTGAAGTCGGACGCTTAACCGACTGCGCCACCCAGGCGCCCCCTGACAGGATTTTCTTTAAAGCACTTATCACTACTTGACATGCAGCATATCTCTTTGATTTTGTGTTCATTTCCTCTCTCCCACCCTAGAATGTAATAACAGCAGTAATGATAACAGCTGAATAACCATTAAAGGATTATTATTTTGCTGCTATTATATAATTTATAATGAATATACAATAATATAATTATTAGGTAATAGCTAAGTAACCACTACATGATTGCTAAAAAGCAGGAGTCTTCTAGATGGTTTATACATCTGAATTCATTCAATCTTCAACAACAACCCAATGAGTGAAGTACTGTTATCATTCCCATTTTACAGATCAAAGAAGTGAGGGACAGAGATGTAAAGTAACATACGCAAGATTGCATAGCTAGAAGGCAGTCCAGCTGCAATTCAAACCCTGGCAGGCAGTACCCAGAAGCCACACTGTTAAATGCTGCATTCTGCTACATCAATGAAAGATATGAGAGCAGAGCCTTCAACTGAATTATTCCCTGCTGTAGTCACAGTGCCTAAAACAATACCTGAGGAGTACACTGTCAAAAACTACTTGTTGAAGGAAGACAGCAAGGAAAAGAGGAGAAGAAACAAACTCGGGCATATTGATAACTTGCCCTGGTAAAATAATTAGGAATTTGCATAGCCAAGACTCAAACTTGGGGCTCTACCTCCTAACCTAGGCTCTTGCAACTCTGCCATGGCATGGGTTTTTTCATACGCCTGCTTTTATATGATCTTCACTACCTTGTCAGGTCAAATAAGAATTAAAATTATTCACACTTTTACAGAGGAAAGTAAAGGGCTTAAAAGGTTAAGTTAACTTTCCCAAAGGCACAGGCTAGTTCACGTATCAACTAACCTAGAAGAATAAATCCCGCTTCTGTGATTGGGTGTTTTCCCCATCACATTCTGCCTCCTCCTAACAGTGACAAATGTATTGGCTCCACTGAGCGAACCCATCCTATGTTCTAGCTGAAATAAAAACAAATTCTTTGTGTGAAATGTCTGTATCAAGGGGCTTTTAAAACTTCCTTTTGTTTTTAGATACTAGAATGTCTGCTCTTAGGAGAACATGTGCAATATTCTTTGTGGCTACAGACTAAGCCTTTAAAAGGGGGGACAGATACATATCCTCTTTTTTTTGGTAACATTTATTTATTTTTTGAGAGACAGAGCACAAGTTGGGGAGGGGCAGAGAGAGAGAGGGAGACACGGAATCCGAAGCAGGCTCCAGGCTCTGAACTGTCAGTCAGCACAGAACCCGATGTGGGGCTCAAACCCATGAACCACAAGATCGTGACCTGAGCCCAAGCTGGATGCTTAACCAACTGAGCCACCCAGGTGCCCTGATACATGTCCCTTTTAATGAATCCGTGCTTTCCTTTCCCTACTAAGTAATAGCAAAGATGAAAGTGGTAAAGGTCTTTTTACACATTTGTTTTTGGATATATGAAATGTCCAAAACACACATTCCCAAGGATGGAGCAAAATAAATTCAAGCAATAAAGTCAAGAACCAAAATTCTGACAAATCTTTGATATATAATAGCTCAGGTGGAACATTTCCATGGCAACAGCAAGATTACTTGGTTATGTGCTACTTGTAACATTTAGCACATTTTTCCTTAGGAACTGGCATGATTACCACAAAAAAGTTTACGGTAGTACAAAGGGAAAAACAGGTGTTATCAGTTAAGCATCCAACTTCGGCTCAGGTCATGATCTCACAGTTCCTGAGTTGGAGCCCCGCGACGGCCTCTGTGCTGACAGCTCAGAGCCTGGAGCCTGTTTTGGATTCTGTGTCTCCCTCTCTCTCTCTTTCTCTGCCCCTCCCTGTCTCACAATGTCTCTTTCTCAAAAATAAATACATATTTAAAAAAAATTAATAAAAAAAAAACCTGTAAAAAGACTAAATAGTTTACAAATATTAATCTGTTTAACCCAAACAAGACCTTAAGCAGGTCTTCAGGACTCATAAACACTAGGCTCAGGACTTTAGCAAAACACACAAAGAGTAAGTCCCTTGCTCAAAGCTATACAGCTAATACAAATGGAAGCTTCATGATGTGAATTTAAATTCATACCTATTTCTGGAGTATTATGCTTTACATTTGCTAGCAAAATATACAGGTAACAAAAGCTACTGACCTGGTTTTTGTTTTTTGTTTTGTTTTGTTTTGTTTTGTTTAAGGGAGAAGAAAGTTGTGTCAAATCTGCAGTGCCAACAGTTTATTTGGTAAGTAAAATACCTTCATCAATTCCTCTAATTCTCAAGCAGTGACTATAAAATGTTTTGTGAAATGCTAGAACCTCTTAAGAGTTCTTCATGCATTATAATGATTTAATCAGCTAGGATATTAAATAATAATTTTAAATATATATGGAAATTAATGAAGGAACTTATTACCAAGTTTTACTTTTTTTCCTAATGTTTACTTATTTTTGAGACAGAGATTGACAGAGCATTAGTAGTGGAGGCACAGGGAGAGAGGGAGACACAGAATCCGAAGTAGGCTCCAGGCTCTGAGCTATCAGCACAGAGCCCAACGCAAGGCTCAAACTCATGAACCATGAGATCCTAACCTGAGCCGAAGTTGGATGCTCAACTGACTGAGCTACCCACATGCCTCACCAAGTTTTACTTTCTAGAAATTGTAGCTTTTGCCTCAGATTACCAGGGGTAAGAAGGAAGAGGGTTCTACTCAAACAATAACAACAAATACTATCTTAAGCTATAAAAATATTTTTTAGTCAAGGACTCCAAAATACTTCCTATTAAGGATCTAATTTTTTAAAGTCTTAAAGATATTCCAACGTAGGATATCAGTCCATAGCTTTATGTCTGCTCTTTGCTCCAAGCTCTTTCTTGCATATGAGACTCAATGGCACTTAGTAGCCAGAGGTATTATGGTTATGTGCTAGAAGAAAAACAAAAATAAAATACTTAATCATGAATGTTGGCAGTGTGTTTTGGGTCTTGAACCCAATTTCCAATGTGTATGTGGGGGCTCTTCCCCACACCATCAAACAACTCAACTCAATTCTGACATTATCTACCTGGAGATAGCATCTGATTCCACAGGTTAAAGATTTAGTCTCACAAAAAGCCCCCACCCATTCAGACACCAGTTGTAAGTCCAGATTATCACCTGTGCTTTTGATCTACCGATTAGAGGTTCCAGTGACAACCCCCTCCTTGGGTCTAATGAATTTGTTAGAGTGCCTCATGGAGCCCAGAGAAATTATCTACTTACTAGATAGCAGTTTATTATGAAAGAATGTAATTCAGGAAGAGCCACATGGAAGAAATGCATAGAGCAAGGTTTGTGAGAAGGGTACACTCTTCCAGGCATGGAACTCTCCCCAAATCTCCACATGTTTACCAACCTAGATGCTCTCTGAACCCTGTCATTTTGGGTTTTATGGAGGCTTCATTACACAGACATGACTGATTAAACCATTGGCCACTGGAGATCTATTCAACCTCCAGTCCCTTGCCTCTCCCCAGAGATCAGAGAGATGGGACTGAGAGCTCCAATTCTCTCATCAAATGGTTGGTTTTCCAGCCTACCAGGCACCTTCCTTAGGTGGAGTCCAAAAGTCATGTCATTAACATAACAAAAGATAACTTTATCACTCTCACCAAATTAAGTGAAAGCATACAGCTTAAAAATCTCAGATTAAAGCCAGTTATTTGGTTAAAATTGGCTCATTTTCCCTACAAGATAATATTTAGTCGAGAATAAGGGAAAACATTCCTATTTTGAATAAAAAGCTATAGGCATGTCACTGTATATTAAGAAACTAATAACCAACTGGTGTAAGAAAGCTCAAGTATGTAGCTTTGAAATTTTATAAGAATGTAGCAGCTACTTAGTATATCCACTTAATATTGTGAATCTCTAAATAAATCACAAAAATTCTTCTATGGAAGCCTTAACTCAGCATGTTTATCTCTATTTAAAGCTTTGGTTTTCCTTTGGTTTTTGCCAAATATCAACACATCTTCTACAATGAAACACAAAGGTAAAAGAAAAAGAAACAACTATTTGGAAAAGAACAAGTCAAGTTCTCTTCAATATGAATAAAATTGTCCCAACAGGGTTAAGATGAGAGTTACCTTTCTGATAGAAAAGAAATTTGCTTTTTAAACAGAAAATGTGAAGAAAAAAATCTTAAGTTTTAGTTTCAAAAGATCTGTCAAACAGGAGAGAAGAAAAGTGATACCTGTACTTACTGTCGTTGGATCCCATGCTAATGAGGTCATCAGAGTCAACATTGTGAACTATGGCTGCTTTGTATCCTGCTCTCTGTGCATTTAAAACCTGCAGGTCAGAAAAACAATCATGATATGAGGAAGAGAGTGGATTGTCATACAGTCACTCAACTTCAACATAAATTAGCAAGTCTGTACCATGTGTCTAGGACTAGATTATGTATATATGTAAGAATGGATCTCAAATATGTTCTTGAAATAGAACATGTTTTACAATTGATTATCAATGACTTTAGACATCTTCTTGACTTCGTTAATGGCACTAAATGAATGAGAAACAAATAAAAAACAGAGATACAAGCTCAAATACTAGAAAGATCCAAAGCAATAAACATGTCTAGTGCTAATACCTAGAGACTTGCTATGCTCAGGCTCAAGAGTCATCAGCCCTTGAGCATTGAAATTGACCTCTGCTGCTTACTAGTGGGATAAACTTGGACAAATTATTTTTCCTTATGTGGATTAATCAGAATAATTTTATCCTACCACTGGAAAAAAAAAATCCAACCAATCTTCAGGAGATAAGATTGCCTTGAGGAATCAATATTTTATTCATCTTTACAGCCTCTATAGCACCTGCAAAATAGCCTCACAGAACAGGCACTCACTAAACATTACTTGAATGAGTAAATGTATAAAATATACGCTCTAATTAAATTTTTTTTTTCAACGTTTATTTATTTTTGGGACAGAGAGAGACAGAGCATGAACGGGGGAGGGGCAGAGAGAGAGGGAGACGCAGAATCGGAAACAGGCTCCAGGCTCTGAGCCATCAGCCCAGAGCCCGACGCGGGGCTCGAACTCCCGGACCGCGAGATCGTGACCTGGCTGAAGTCGGACGCTCAACCGACTGCGCCACCCAGGCGCCCCATTTTTTTAAAAATTTTTTTTTTATACGCTCTAATTAATAGCCCACATTATAACATTACAAACACAAGAGAGGAAATTAGGCAGAGCTCTTTTTTTTAAGCTTATTTATTTATTTTGAGAGAGAGAGAGGGAGGGAGGGAGGGAGGGAGAATGCGCACTCGTGAGCAGACGAAGAGCAGAGAGGCAGAGAGAGAATCCCAAGCAGACACCATGCTGTCAGCACAGAGCCTAAAGCAGGGGTTCAATCCCAAGAACCATGAGATCATGACCTGACCTAACTCGAGAGTCTGAGCCATCTTAGTACCCCAAGCAGAGACAGTTTAAGAAACTAATTAAAATAGCATAAATAGTTCACCAACACAGGTAGTACTGCTCTAACATTAGGAATACAGCAAGAAAATTAACCAGCCAACAAAACTGTTACAAGGAATGTTCTGTAGTCCTGCAAGAAAATGTCAATAATAAGAAAGGTTTTTTTTTTTTTGTTTATGTGTCCATTTTTAAGCAGATTTTGTTACCCAGCTAAAATTGAGAAAATGCTAGCTTTAAAGCTTCTTCCCCAAAGATACTGCCGCTGTTTCAAGGGGAAAGAAAAATACTCTTAAGAAAGATTATTAGTTTCTAAATCTTATTTCTTATTTGCTACTTATATATTAATCTATTATTCATTCATTATATTACCATAGCAGGCAAGACTTCATGTAGATTTCACTTAAACAAAAGTA
Source organism: Lynx canadensis (assembly GCF_007474595.2). Lineage (NCBI taxonomy): Eukaryota > Metazoa > Chordata > Mammalia > Carnivora > Felidae > Lynx > Lynx canadensis. The sequence goes on along the minus strand of NC_044311.2, from coordinate 44,549,466 downwards.
GAGTTGGCTGGGGTTACTATTAGTTTATTTGATGCTTTAATGACCATTTTAACTGTTCCCCAAAAGCTAACCAAGTAACTGAGGAGAAATGTTTCTTGCACACATCCAAGAACAACTGTTCCCAGAGATACAATTTAAGAAATATAAAATTCATATCAAAAGCTGTTCTTTTCTAATAAAAAAACAAGTTTGGCTTTCTTTTTAAAGCCAATTAATGCACACAGTCATTGAAATTACATGTATTAGCTTGTTTCTCTGCAAAATATATATTTGTGAGCAAAGATACAACATGATAGGACACGCAGAAAAGAGGTCTCAGGAGCCATAATAAAGAGTAAAAAAGGGGGCGCCTGGGTGGCTCAGTCGGTTGAGCATCTGACTTCGGTTCAGGTTATGATCTCCCTGTTCATGCATGGGTTTGAGCCCTGCATCGGGTTCTGCACTGGCAGCGTGGAGCCTCCTTGGGATTCTCTCTCTCTCTCTCTCTCTCTCTCTCCCCCTCTCTATCTGCCCCTCCCTCCTCAATAAATAAATAAACATTAAAAAAAAAATAAAGCTTCTCTGTTAAAAAAAAAAAACAGAGTAAAAAAAGTTCAACTCAGTAAGTATTTGAGTTCACATAATAAAACTACATTAAGGTACTGTGCGACACAATGCAGAACTCAAAAGGTGAATCAGAAACCATCACTATCCTCAAAGAGATCTCAATACTCACGGATATCCAAACAGGTCAAGTACTTTCTTGCCTCTCTACCTGCTCACACTATTATCTCTGCGAGGAATAAGGTTTTGTCTTCTGAATCAGGCCTTAAAATTCCGTGATCTCCATGAAGCCTGCCTGTTCAATGCCCAATTCTGCATGTTTTTTTTCAAGCACCCACATAATTCCTCCCCGCTTAGAGTATTTATATAAATTTTTTTACATTTTTCTTAAAGATCTTATATAGTGCCTTACATTATATTTACATATACATGTACTATCCCATTTTGAAAAAAACCCTTCATGGGGTCCTTAAATTTCCCGCAGTTCTCTGTGTGAACTTTTGTGGTAAGAAGGGACAAAGCAATCACCAATTTTACAAAAGGTTTTCTGACCCCCAAATTGTTAAGAACCACCAAAATAAATTATTGGATTTACAACAATCTGCTACATGTATAACTAAATCTAGTCATTAGGTTCTTAAAATTGCATGGAGCAAATGAGGAGAAATGTTTCTTTCACACATTCAAAATGCAATTGTTTCCATAAATACAGTATTATATCAATATCAAAAGCTGTTCTCTGCTAACAAAATAATAAAATTCCTGAAACAGAAAACTTAGAAAACCACTAAAATACAGAGGAATTTTGAACGTACAAGTGTGAATTCCAAAAAATAGAAACATGTTTCCCCAAGGCTTTTGTTATTGTTTTTATTTATCTCTAAAATAAAGTATTAAAATTAAATCAAGAAACATATTACATATGGAACCAACAGACTTATGAATACAAACAAGGAAAATACATCCATGTTTATGAACCTCAAAACTCATGCGTCAGTCAAATTAAATTACATTTTTTACTAAGCAGCAGCTGGTATTTTTAAGAACACAAGGCAAAAATAAAACCTAAATCATTTAGTAAACATGTGCAAAGTTTCACACTCATAAAATGCAACCTCAAACACATGGTGTCAGATGGAGGCAAAGAACTCAAACATTCATGAATAAAAAGCATGCACGGTGAACAAACCTAAATTCCAAGAGACATCAAAACTGAGAATTTCAGTCAAAAGCCTTCTGAATTGTATTGCCAATCTGCCTTTTTAAGAAGACTGATTGATCAGAGCTATTAAGCTGAAACTGTGGTGAATACTGTAAATATTTTACATCCAATCAACAAACTAGCTGCAACTAAATTATGATGGCCAGGTGGCACCTACCCAAGAGTTTTGAAGAAATAAGGACTGCTGACTTGTTATTATAAGTAGCCAGTATGTCAGAAGACAGCAGACTGCCAATGGAAGAGCCTTCAATAAGACAGGTTCTAAAAAAGGAACCCTGGAGGGGCACCTGGGTGGCTCGGTTGGTTAAGCGTCCATCTTTTGATTTCAGTTCAGGTTATGGTCTCACAGCTCATGAGAGTGAGCTGCATGTCAGGCTCTGCACTGACAGCGTGGAACCTGCTAGGGATTCTCTCTCTCCCTCCCTCTCTGCCCCCCAACCCCACTCTCAAAATAAATAAATAAGAGGAACCCTGGAAATGACACAACAGTCCATCTTATTTCCAGACCGGACAAATTCGTAATACTGACACTAATAAAATAAGCCTTGTAAGAAGAATTGATTGAGCTGTCAAGATTATAAGTAGAGATCTTTTATGGGACACAAAGGCATGAGAAGTTGGGGGAAACTGTTGATGGAATACACATAACAAGCTGCAGAGCAAAAGCTATAATGAATAAAGGAAACCTCTATGTGCTAGTGCTTTATATATACTATCTCTAATACCTAACACAACTCTACATAGTATTTTGGAAATGAGGAAAAATAGGTAAATGAAACTGCCCTAAGATCACATTTAGGCAGAGCTGAGATGTGAATATACTTTCATCTGATTACACAGAGAAGCATGGGATTTCCAATGATTCAGGAGGAGAAACAGAACAATTAATCTCACTTAACATTTTACAAATGTCTGGGAAGAGGAAGTAAACTGAGAAAGCATCAAGACTCAGACACCATGATTGTAAAATCTTGTGGGCCAAATAAAAAAGTGCTAAAATATTGTAACAGAGTTTGTGGAAACATAGAGGGGAAAAAGGTGTAGGCTGAAACACCTATGGCAGATTGTATGGGACTGTATGACACTTTAATAAAGAGAGAAGATTTGAGCTAACTGTAGAAAAGAGTTGGGGTAAATTTCTCATATGAAAGAAAAGAAAAATAACAGAAGTCAGGATCTAGCAAAGCCTGTTAAAAACAAAACAAAATAAAACACAGAGTTGACATTACTAAACAAAGAAGAATGTCACTGAAAGGAAGAGCAGCAGAGGAGTTAAAATTATAAACTCTTGGAATGAGATTACCAGGCTTCAAATTCTGACTCTGTCATATGCAAGCTGTACAAACTTAGACAACCAAGCACTTAAATAGTGCTTAAACAGCACCTGGCACATATTAAATAAGTGCTGGCTATGATTATTGTCATTGCTATTGATTTTTACTGTTGCTCTAGGAGACTCAGAGGTGAGGAGAGAGAGAAAAAAAGGGGACAGATTGTGTAGTACCTTAAAGACCATTCAGAAAAACAGATAAGGGGTCTACTCTGTCAAGGGTTTACATAAGGCAAGTGAATAAGGGGTTGACGTGGCTAAGGCAGTATTTTAGAACAATTTGGTATACTGAGATTGATCTGGAAAGGAAAAACTGAAGACTCAGGGCTGCTATGACAAGGCAGAATAATAGAATGACGGAAATGATATGAAAGAAAATAGAACGATGGCAATGATATGAAAGAATGCTATCTTTTATTCTTCTTCATAAACTAATTTTTGAACCTAGGAAACTTGGGGGACGCACTTAACCAAAAATGGGAAAGCTGAGAAGTGCAGGTTGTTTTCATAAGGACAAAGAAAGGAATGACTCTGAGCACACTAAATCTGAGAGGTAGCAAGGTTTCTATATATAGAATTTTTTCTAGGTAGATAAAACAGATTAAGATGAGATAAAAACTTAAAGATTTTCAACATTAATTCACTCATTCATTCAACAAATATTTGAAATAAATCTACCCACCTGGTGTTAAAAATAATTACCCTATCAAAATAACACCAGCATTCTTCACAAAGCTACAACAAATAATCCTAAAATTTGTATGGAACCAGATAAGACTCTGAATAGCCAGAGCAATCTTGAAAAATAAACCCAAAGCAGGAGGCATCACAATCCCGGACTTCAAGCTGTAATCATCAAGACAGTATGGTACTGGCATAAGAACAGACACTCAGATCAATGGAACAGAATAGAGAACCCAGAAATGGACCCACAAACCTATGGCCAACTAATCTTTGACAAAGCAGGAAGGAATATCCAATGGAATAAAGACAGTCTCTTCAGCAAGTGGTGATGGGAAAACTGGACAGCGATATGCAGAAGAATGAACCTGGACCACTTTCTTAACCGTACACAAAAATAAACTCAAAATGGATGAAAGACCTAAATGTAAGACAGGAAGCCATCAAAATCCTCAAGGAGAAAGCAGGCAAAAACCTCTTTGATCTTGGCCGCAGCAACTTCTTACTCAACACGTCTCTGGAGGCAAGGGAAACAAAAGCAAAAATGAACTACTGGGACCTCATCAAAATAAAAAGCTTCTGCACAGCGAAGGAAACAATCAGCAAAACTAAAAGGCAACCAGCAGAATAGGAGAAGATATTTGCACGACATATCAGATCAAGGGTTAGTAGCCAAAATCTATAAAGAACTTACCAAACTCAACACCCAAAAAACAAATAATCCAGTGAAGAAATGGGCAAAAGGCATGAAAAGACCCTTCTCCACAGAAGACATCCAGCTGGCCAACCGACACATGAAAAAATGCTCAACATCACTCATCATCAGGAAAATACAAATCAAAACCACAATGAGATACCACCTCACACCTGTCAGAATGGCTAACATTAACAATTCAGGCAACAACAGATGTTGGCTAGGATGTGGAGAAAGAGGATCTCTTTTGCCCTGCTGGTGGGAATGCAAGCTGGTGCAGCCACTCTGGAAAACAGTATGGAGGTTCCTCAAAAAATTAAAAATAGAACTATCCTATGACCCAGCAATTGCACTACTGGGTATTTATCCAAGGGATACAGGTGTGCTGTTCCGAAGGGATACGTGCAACCCAATATTTATAGCAGCACTATCAACAATAGTCAAAGTATAGGAAGAGCCCAAATGTCCATCAATGGATGAATGGATAAAGAACATGTGGTACATATATACAATGGAGTATTACTTAGCAATCAAAAAGAATGAAATCTTGGCATTTGCAACTACGTGGATGGAACTGGAGGGTATTATGCTAAGTGAAATTAGTCAGAGAAAGACAAATATCATATGACTTCATTCATATGAGACAAAACAGATGAACATAAGGGAAGGGAAGCAAAAATAATATAAAAACAGGAAGGGGGACAAAACATAAGAGACTCTTAAATATGGAGAAAAACCAGAGGGTTACTGGAGAGGTTGTGGGAGGGGGGATGGGCTAAATGGGTAGGGGGCATTAGGGAATCTACTCCTAAAATCATTGTTGCACTATATGCTAACTAATTTGGATGTAAATTAAAATAGTAAAATTAAAAAATTAAAAAATTAAATAAATAAACTTGTAATAAAACGTAACCCATTCATAGTTTTACATTTCCTACAGTCTTCAAACCCCTTTAACATCTATACGTGAACTAAGTGTACTTTGTTTTTCCTCTTAGAGGAGATACTACAAAGAAGCAGACCTGTGTATATCTCTAAGCTATATACCTGCAAGAATTGTAAAAATTCAACAGAGCTGACTTTCCTTCATGGGAAAGGACCTTGAAAAGAACTCAATTATTGTATCAGACAGCAGTCCAGATGGTCATGTAAAATAAGAGACACTTGTAACAACAGTATTTTTTTATCTGAAATGCATTTCAAATAAAAGACTCAAGTCTTTATCTGAATTATAGTATTCTTTTTGCATGAAGAATAATTTGTAACATTTGAACAACAGGGAAAAGGTGAGCTCAAAACCAAGATTACTTCAGAAAGACAGGTAATATTCCATGAACACCATACACTTACCTCATTGTAGCTGCCCAGTGTTTCTGAGAACATCTGCCTTCAAGTGATGGGCAAAAGATATTTGATTCAAAATGGTAGTCAATTTTAAATATATTCTCTAATTTTTGTGATAAAACCTTAAGTTTAGTTGATTATTTCAACATTTTATTCTAAATGTAAAAAGGTGATTTAACTAGGAAGCTGAAAGAATGTACTGAAATATGTCAGAGTGAGTAATTCATTCAGAATAAAAATATGATTTAGAGGGAAATTTCCGGGATGTTACAATTTTATTTACTAAAAGAAGCAAAGTGATAATAGAAATTTTAAAAGATGCAATAAATATAGGGAAAATTCTACTCTCCTGGCTTGGGTATAAATATAAAAAATATATCTATCTCGAGATGCATTGTAAGTGCTTGACTACTAGGAAGAGAATGCCTAAATTTTCTTGAACTTCCATTTAATCATGTGGTACCTTCAGTGACTTTAAAGCATCTTTTATTTTCCTTTGGCTCTCAATTTACTTTCCTGCCCAAGAATGAACTTGAGTTCACATTTTATTTTTATTTTTTTTTAAATTTTTTTTTCAACATTTATTTATTTTTGGGACAGAGAGAGACAGAGCATGAACGGGGGAGGGGCAGAGAGAGAGGGAGACACAGAATCGGAAACAGGCTCCAGGCTCTGAGCCATCAGCCCAGAGCCCGACGCGGGGCTCGAACTCCCGGACCGCGAGATCGTGACCTGGCTGAAGTGGGACGCTTAACCAACTGCGCCACCCAGGCGCCCCTTGAGTTCACATTTTTTTTTTTAATTTTTTTTTCAACGTTTATTTATTTTTGGTACAGAGAGAGACAGAGCATGAACGGGGGAGGGGAGAGAGAGAGGGAGACACAGAATCGGAAACAGGCTCCAGGCTCTGAGCCATCAGCCCAGAGCCTGACGCGGGGCTCGAACTCCCGGACCGCGAGATCGTGACCTGGCTGAAGTCGGACGCCTAACCGACTGCGCCACCCAGGCGCATTTTAAATCACATTTTAAATAGATACTTTAAAATATTTCTACATTGATAGTGTTGTCTACAAAAAAAATAATTAACATCATATTTTCTGATGAAACACTAAATGTCTTCTGAGTAACAGCAGCAAGGGAAAGATATTCACTCACACCACATCTATTCAGCATTGTACTGAAAGTCTGGCCAATGAAATAAGGAAGGTGGAGGGCACAGGGCAGAGTGGGGGTGGAGAAGAGAGAAGAAAAGTGATTACAAAGATCACAAAGGAAGGTGCTCTTAATTTGCAAATTGATATAATCAACCTGATGAATTAATAAAAGGCTACAAGAGGAAACAACTGAGTTTAGAATTCTATATCCAGCTTAAACTCTTCCTTCAAAAATAAAGATGAAATTAAGATATTTCCAGATCAACAAAAACAGAGAATTTGTGTCAGTAGACCTACAAGAAATATTTTAAAAACTCCTTCAGGCTGAGATGAATGAAGAGTAGTCAATAATTTGAATCTACAGGGGCACCTGGGTGGCTCAGTCGGTTAAGCATCCGACTTTGGCTCAGGTCATGATCTCACAGCTTGTGAGTTTGAGCCCCGCATCAGGCTCTGTGCTGACAGCTCAGAGCCTGGAGCCTGATTTGGATTCTGTGTCTCCCTCTCTCTCTGTCCCTCCCCTGCTCACATGCTGCCTCTCTCTCAAAAATAAATAAATATTAAAAAAAATTTTTTTAATAAAAAAAATAATTTGAATCTACACAAAATAAACAGCATCAGTAAATGTAACTACGTAGGTAATATGAAAGCAGTATAAAGACATTTTTATTTGTAACTCTTTTCTTCTCCTATTTGCTTTAGAAGACAGCTAAGAAAAATAATGTCTTAATGGACTTATATAAAGATACAATTTATATGACAATAATAGTACAATAGCATGATAGAGGAGGTAGGGAATAAAGGTATATTGGACCAAAATTTTTATATACTATTTAAACTTAGTATTAATCTGAACTACATTGTTTTAATTTAAAATGTTAACTGCAATACCAGGACAATCACTATGAAAATAATTTAAAAATATATAGAAGAAACAATAAGGAACTTAATAAGGTATGCTAGAAAATACCCATTTAACACAAAAGAAGGCAGGAATTGAAAAAATAAAAAAGACATGAGTGAGAGAAAACAAATTAAGTGGCAGAGGTAAATCCTATTTTATAAGTAGTTACATTAAAGGTAAACAGACTGAATATTCCAATAAAACACCAGAGAATGACAGAATGGATTAAAAAACATGTTCCATCTATGTGCTTTCTATAAGAAAATCAAACTTTAAACAATTCAAGGACACATATAGGTTGAAAATGAAAGGAAAAAGATATATCGTGCAAACAGTACAAAACGTAAAGATAAAAATTCTTATTAAGACAAAGACATTTTATAATGTTTTCCATCAGGAAGATACAGGCACTATAAAAGTATATGCACTTAAATACAGAGTTCCAAAATATACGAAGCAGAAACAGAGAAAAGTGAAGGGAGAAACACACAATTCAACAATAATAGTTGGAGACGTCAGTGCCCCACTCTTTCTAATGGATAGAAGAACTAGTCAGAAGATAACAAAGAAATGCAAGACTTGAACAAAACTATAAACCAGCTACACCTTACAGACCTCTATAAAACATTCTACTCAACAATAAACATTCTTCTCAAGTGCATATTCTCCAGGGTAGACCAGATGTTAGGCCATTAAATAATCTTCAATAACTTTAAAAGTACTAAAATCATACAAAGTTCTCCAAACACAATGAAGTTAGAAATCAATATTAGACGGAAATTTGAGAAATTCCCAAATATGTCAAAATTAGACAACAAAGCCTGAATAACCCATGAGTCAAAAAAGAAATCACCAGGGAAATTGTAAAATACTTTGAGATGATGAAAACAAAACATATCAAAACTTACGCGATGCAGCTAACACTGTGCATTTGACAAAATCAACACACTTTCATGATAAAAACCCTTAATAAATATCAAAACAGTATGGTACTGGCACAAAAATAGACACATAGATCAATGGAAAAAAATAGAAAGCCCAGAAATAAACCCCACACTTAGATGGCCAATTAATCTACAACAAAGGAGGCAAGAATATACAATGGGAAAAAGATGGTCTCTTTAACAAATGGTGTTGGGAAAATGGTCAACTACATGCAAAAGAATGAATATGGACTACTTCTTATACCATCCACAAAAATAAACTCAAAATGGATTAAAAATCTAAATGTGAGACCTGAAACCACAGAACTCCTAGAAACAAACATAGGCAGTCATCTCTGACATTGGCCTTAGTGACATTTTCCTAGATATGTCTCTTCAGACAAGGGAAACAAAAGCAAAAATAAACTACTGGGACTACACCAAAATAAAAAGCTTTTGCAGAGTAAAACAAATCATTAACAAAACAAAAAGGCAACCTACTGAGTGGGAGAAGATATTTGCAAATGATTTATCTGGTAAGAGGTTAATATCCAAAATATACAAAGTATACAACTCAACACCAAAATATCTGTTGATGAGGATGTGGAGAAAAAGGAACCCTAGGTTACCACTGGTGGGAATATAAATTAGTGCAGCCACTGTGGAAAGCAGTATAGAGGTTCCTCAAAAATTAAAAATAGAAATACCCCATAATCCAGTAATTCTACTACCGGTATTTACCTAAACAAAACAAAAACACTAATTCAAAAAGATATATGCACCCCCATGTTTACTGCTGCATTATTTACAATACTCAAGACACAGAAGCAACTTAAGCGTCCACTGATAGAAGAATGGATAAAGAAAATGTGGTGGATGTGCGCGCGCGCACACACACACACACACACACACACACACACACACACACACACACAATGTAGGATTACTCAGTCATAAAAAAGAATGAGATCTTGCCATCTGTGGGACAATATGGATGGACCTAGAGGTATTATGCTAAGGGAAATAAGTCAGACAAAGGCAAATACCAAAAGATTTCATTTATGTGTGAAATCTAAAAACCAAAACAAAGCAGAAACGGCGCAAGTACAGACAGCAAACTGGGGTTGCCAGAGGGGAAGAGGATGAGGGCAAAAAGGGATGAAGGGGAGTGGCAGGTACCAGCTGCCAGTTACGGAAAAAAAAAAGTCACAGGGATGAAAAGTAGAGCATAGGGAATACAGTCGATGGTATTGTAATACCGTTGTATGGTGACAGATGGTAGCTATGCTTGTGGTGAGTATAGTGTAACACATAGAGTTGTTAAATCATCATGTTGTACACCTGAAACTAATGTAACATTATGTGTTAACTACACTTCAATTAAAGAAAATGGAAGAAAAAGGATAATCTTCAACAAATGGTGCTGGAACAATTAAACATCCATATGCAAAAAAATGAAATAAAAAACAATTTTGATGTATCCCTTGTACCAAATTCAAATGACAACTAAAAATGAACCACTTAGACCTAAATCTAAAACATTAAAACTACAAAATTCCTAGAAGAAAATATAAGGGGAAACCTTTGTGACCTTAGGAAGGCAAATTTTTTTTTTTATATATAACACCAAAAGTACATTCATAAAAAGAGAAAAAAACTGATGAATGCATGATGAATGAATGAATGAATGAGTGAATGATGGGGTCTGGCTTTCCTGAAGGCATCTGCTACTTGATTAACTGTTTAGAATCCATTTTGATGATTACTCTAGTGATGACAGCAAGTGAAAGAATTCTAGTGCAAACATACATACGAAAGCAAGATAAAAATAAGTTGTAAATATCTCTATCTTAGGACCCTTCTAGTAGGACAAATCACTTTTAAAGTGTTGGCTACATTAGGATAAACACAGTAAAGTAGGGCTGCTTCTTATGGTATTTCTTAATAAAAGATGATGGTATCATGCCAAGTTCATCTAAGTCAAACAATTTGGGGGGGAACCAATTTTATTTGGTCCGTATCCTCAGCTTTCTAAAGATCTGCCCTGATGCAGGAGTGCATTTTAGACTATGCAGTTAAGACTGCAAAAATGACAAATTCCATAAAAAGCTCTTATCTCAATTAGGCCTTTGATAGGTACTCAGGGAGTTCAAGATAATACTACTAGACAAAGAGAGTGCAGATGGACATCCATCAATGACTAACAAGAACATATGTCTCCACCTCACCACCTTGGCTATAGTAAGAGTTCCTGCTTTGTTTCAAGGCTAACAATTTATTTCCTCAGCTCTCCTCATTTGCAGAAAGTATCTAAGAATTAAAAGTTGCTATTATCTTCTTTTCATAAAGACTTTATTAGATGATCTTTGGAGGCCTCCGAGATTTTATGCTTCTCCCTTCATCTCTATTACTTCATATTTTAAATTTTGATTTGCAACCCATCTTATGGCAGAATAAAAATCTTCACTAGTCTCATTCAGACATTTTTTTCCTCTACTTGTTTTTTACTTTCTCCTGAAGTAGAGTAGAGGCTACTGACCTGTTCCTCAGCCAGTTCCAAAGCATATCAGTTTGTTTTAAACTGTTTAGGGAATTTAAACGGTGGTCAGACCCTTTGTATTTACTCATATGCTCTCAGTACTATCAGGAGAGCATACTAAATAAAGTTCCAGGAGATGATCTGGCTACTGAATGCAGCTTAGACTACGAGATGATAAAATTACATATACTCAGCGGAAGTTCATTCAGCAAATTCCACAGCTAGGTAGTACTTGCTAGAGAGTTTGGAGGTGGGGTCCTTACCACTGCTGCTCTTGGGAGAGCAGGTTAAGTCCAAAGTTGCATGGTAAAAGAGGCCATCCTCCAAAGATGGGGTCCTTAATGACTACTAGGTATCGAAGTTCAATAATTTAGTGACTTTGGTTCACTAGGAAGGATATAAGTTGTTGCACCACGAATTCTAGCTATTGGTGCACTGCCTATCAAAGCTGTGGACCTTAAAGTAAAGAGCAGGTGTGCACAAATTCCACTGGAAGCATCACCACACTTCATTCAGTTTCACTACAGGGAGGATGATCAGGTTAGGACATATGAATTAAAGGACATATCTTTTTAAGTACACTAAATGGAGAAAAATGTAAAGGAGCTAAATTTGGCTTCTGCTATTGGTAATAAGAAATAAGTTTCTTGGCCACACACATGCTAGCTAACCTTATCTCATGCTCTCACATATAGAAGTTTCCTGGAAGTGAATTCCTAGTTCGCTGATTTGCAGCAATTAGAATTCAGCAGGCCCCATGGGCACTAGTTCACGTAGGATTTCTTCACTGCTGGTACGATGTTCAGCTCCCCTATCAGAAATGTGGAGATAATGCTAGAATCTATGAAACACCAATTCCTACTGTAGCCATTATGCTTAATATATGATAGCTGGAATTAAGTCTCCTGATTTTTTTGTAAACACTTCAGTGCTGGCATGAGGGCAGGCCTTGAAAAAGTAATGATCTCATCTTTTCATGATATTGTTCATATAAATGATACCACTGAATTAAAAAAAAAATTGACATAGAAGAACTTCCCCATCCTGATAAAGAACTTCTTGGTAAAAACTTTAATTATCAGAAAACTAAACCTGGTATCATCTAGAAAAACAGAGATCTGATAAAATAAACTGACATTTAGGATATTTTGAATGTAAGATTGTATGTTCCTTAAGGAAAGGAACTACCTTATTTGTATATATTTCAAGCCTAAAAGAAGCTCTCTCACATAAACATTTGTTTAATCAAACTAAATCACAACCAAGGTAAAGGTCTATTCAGCCCTACCCAGCAAGACATACACCACAAAAATAAAAGTTCTTTATCTCTGTGCTTAAACTTAGTTCCCCTGGAAATATATGCCAAAAATTTTACTTCAGTCATCATGGATAAAAATGTTCCTAAAATATTTTGCATTTTCCCAACTTTCTCAGTAAAAGGTACCCAATATGATTTGACCTTTTCCAGTGACCTGGGGATCATTATGAAATATGCTTTCTCAAACCCTAGCTGGTTTTTCTCCTTAATATTAAGTGTCAAATGTCACTTCCTCTCTCTCCGTACTCACTAGTAATAGGCTACTAGTAGTCATTCTAGCCTTTTCCCACCCTTAATTCTTTTCGGTGGTACAGAAACAAAAAGGTAACCCTGATAAGTATTCAATTCTTAAAAAAAAAAAAAAAAAATCAAGTACATACAAGTTCCAAGAAAAATTGTCAAGAAAAGCATGTGGTTTTAATGCTGAAACGTTGTGACATTTATTATGGTGATGCAAAGGCACGCTTCCTCTCTTATTTAAGGTTATATTTTAAGAGTGTTGACCTTTTGACAAATGGTAAATGTTTAGGCTTGGAGGGAGATAAGTTGAATTTATTTGTTTCGTTAGAAAATATTTTTGGTAGGGCTGGTAAAATCTGTGTCCACATGCAAAGCCATACTTGTTTCAAGTATAGCAGAAAACAGAAGCTAGAATCCTTGGGAACTTTAAAAATTAAAGATTTTATGTTACATTCCAGTAGCAGCATTTTATTTTAAACAAAATTTTTAATGTTTTTTTTTATTTTTTAACATAATTTACTTTCTTTTTAATTTTTTTTTTAACATTTACCTATTTTTGAGAGACAGAGAGAGACAGAGCACAAGCAGGGGAGGGGCAGAGAGAGAGGGAGACACAGAAACTGAAGCAGCCTCCAGGCTCTGCTGATAGCACAGAGCCCGACGCGGGGCTTGAGCCCCTTGAACTGTGAGATCATGACCTGAGCTGAAGTCAGACACTTAACTGACTGAGCCACGCCGGTGCCTCTTTAATATAATTTATTGTCAAGTTAGCTAACTACAGTGTATACAGTGGGCTCTTTGATTCAGGAGTAGATTCCTGTAATTTATCACTTACATACAACACCCAGTGCTCATCCCAATAAGCACCCTCCTCAATGCCCGTCTCCCATTTTCCCTTGCCTTCTACTCCCCATCAACCTTCAGGTTGTTTTCTGTATTTAAGAGTCTCTTATGTTTTTGCCTCCCTCTCTGTAACTATTTTTTTCTCCTTCCCTTCCCCCATGGTCTTCTGTTAAGTTTCTCAAATTCCATATGTGAGTGAAAACATGTATCAGACTTTCTCTGACTGACTTATTTCACTTAGCGTAATACCCTCCAGTTCTATCCATGCTGCTGCAAATGGTAGGATTTCATTCTTTTTTCATTGCTTAATAGTATTCCTGTGTGTGTGTGTGTGTGTGTGTGTGTGTGTGTGTGTATGTGTGTGTGTGTACACACCACATCTTCTTTATCCATTCATCATTCCATGGACATTTGGTCTCTTTCCATAATTTGGCTGTTATTAGCACTGCTATAAACATTGGGGTACCTGTGCCACTATGAATCAGCACTCCTGTATCCTCTGGATAAATTCCTAATAGTGCTATTGTTGGGTCGTAGGGTAATTCTATTTTTTTTCTTAAATGTTTATTTATTTTTGAAAGAGAGAGAGAGAGAGAGAGAGAGAGGGGGGGGGGGGGGGAGGGAGGGAGGGAGAGAGAGAGAGAGAGAGAAAGAGAGAGAGAGGCAGGCAGTGCGAGCGGGGAAGGGACAGAAAGAGAGGGAAACACAGAATCCGAAGCAGGCTCCAGACTCTGAGCTGTCAGCACAGAGCCTGATGTGGGGCTTGAACCCGTGAACCGTGAGATCATGACCCAAGCTGAAATTGGACACTTAACCGACAGCCACCCAGGCACCCCTAGGGTAATTCTATTTTTAATTTTGAGGAACCTCCACACTGTTTTCCAGAGTGGCTGTACCAGTTTGCATTCCCACCAACAGTGCAAGAGGGTTCCCCTTTGTCCACATCCTTGCCAACATCTGTTGTTTCCTGAGTTGTTAATTTTAGCCCCACTGGCAGCATTTTAAAGTCAATCTTTGTTTTGGTACATGCAAAAGCAATTTTTCAATATTGAGGGGAGCAAAAATTGTGGGTAGTAAAATAATTTAGCAGACTTAGGTGAACTTTTTTTTTTAATAAAAAGAAATTTCATATACCAGAGTATTATAGGCAGTATAGGTGAATACTATTTCATCAAACTTTACTATAGGATATGTGTTGTTTATGTATCAGGGCATAAGCAAAAATAAATTTCTTATTGTGGATTTGGCTGTAATTTCTTATAGTCAAAAAAGTTTGAAACTGGGGTGCCTGGGTGGCCCAGTTGGTTAAATGATAGACTCTTGATTTCAGCTCAGGTCATGATCTCATGGTCCTGAGATCCAGGCCCCACCTGCGTAGGGGCTCTGTGCTGAGTGTGATACATGCTTAAGATTCTCTCACCCTCTCCCTCTGCCCCTCCCCAACTCCCTTCATATGCATGTACTCCCTCTCTCAAAAAAAAAAGTTTGAAACCTACTTATTATAATGAGTTCTTCATGTTCTGTACAATATCTGCAACAGAAAAGAAATTTGTGCTTTTCATTACAATATTATTCTGCAACACACCATCACCAAATGAAAGTCATTAGCTCATAGGTCTCTAAATTGTATTGCTTCCAATGAAGTTTTAATATTGTATCTGGGAGATGATTAGTACAATAAATTAAAACTAAAAAGAATCCTTTTTTTCTTAGAGACATTAAGAAAACCCAAAATAAACCATTATGTGCAGCTATTTCTAATGTTGCTACTAATTTAAAGATGCTTTTTCAAAAAAAAAAACTTCTAGGGAGGTGCCTGGGTGGCTCAGTCAGTTAAGCATCCAACTCTTGATTTGGGCTCAGGTCATGATCTCACAATTGGTGAGATCGAGCCCTGCACTGGGCTCTGCACTGTCAGTGGAAGCCTACTTGGGATCCTCTCTCCTTCCCCCTCTCTCTGCCCCTCCCCTGCTCTCTCTCACTCTCTCTCAAAATAAATAAATAAAATTAAAAAAAAAAAACTTTTAGGGGTGCCTGGGTGGCTTAGTTGGTTGAGCGTCCAACTCTTGATTTCAGCTCAAGTTGTGATCTCAAGGTCATGGGTTTGAGCCCCACATGGGGCTCTGCAGTGGCACTGTGGACCTGCTTGGGAGTCTCTCTCTCTGCCTCTACCCCACTCATGGGCATGTGCTCTCTCTCAAAATAAGTGAATATTTTAAAAATATAATAAAAATAAAATTAAAAATTAAAGATGTTACTTTGTAACAAACTTTACCAGTTAAAATTAACTACATCATTTAAAAGTTGCCTAGGGGCGCCTGGGTGGCGCAGTCGGTTAAGCGTCCGACTTCAGCCAGGTCACGATCTCGCGGTCCGTGAGTTCGAGCCCCGCGTCAGGCTCTGGGCTGATGGCTCAGAGCCTGGAGCCTGTTTCCGATTCTGTGTCTCCCTCTCTCTCTGCCCCTCCCCCGTTCATGCTCTGTCTCTCTCTGTCCCCAAAAAATAAAATAAAACATTGAAAAAAAAATTTATAAAAGTTGCCTAATAAATTTTCAGAAGTGCAATTTAATAGAGGTATCCCATAAGTTTATGGATAACTATTCTCTAGTTACATATGCATTTTAAAATGCAGTTAAAATGAAAAATCTGATCATAATTCATATTTTTTGGATACTGCTGGGATTCATATTCTAATAAAATCTTAATTATTTCTCATCCTAACGAGAAGCTCCCATTCAACCCACCTACCACTGAACTTGCTATCAGCCAACTAGGAATTCCCAAGTAGTGACAGACTTGTACTACAATTGAAATGTAACTGAGGCAACAGTTTTACAGTGAGCATTTTGGTGCTTAGCGCCACCCAGTGGCAGACCTCTGAGTATATGCCCTCCTTTACTGCTTGCTCATTTTGGTGTTCCAGGTATTGTAACAAAAAGCTCAGTACACAGAACTGCATAAAACACAGGCTCTCCTCCCAAGAAGCTGAAGTGAGAAAGTATCCAGGGTTTCTTTAGGCTAGAATCAAGCTAGGGAGAAATAATAATATATAGAAGAAAAAAAAAAAAGAATCTACAGTAAAGAAAAAAGAAAGGCACAGTACTTTGGGGGTTTGGTCTGGCCTTAGCAAAGAACTGTTTTCATCACAAGCTTTTTCAAATACAAGACAGAAAATGAGCAGCTTTAACGAGCAATCACTTTGTGTTACACTTAACATCACTTTATTAAAAGATTTGAAATTACTATAAAAAATATTCCAAACAGGAAGTTCCCTCATGAAGATCAGATATCAATATGAGTTAATATGATCGGGAGATGAAATAAAACCTAAAAAACAAAAAATTTACCATGGAGCCTTTAATGAAGCTTGATTAATTAACATTAACTAACATCAGTAAGTAACATTTCTCTCTCAAACTTGAGTAGGGAGCACTCAGATATTCATTATCATAGCACACTATGTATGCATACATACGTTATGAATTCTTTTTCTGTGTATGCTAGTTTCAGAACACAAAAAGGTAAAAAGTCAAAACAAAAAAAGAAAACAATTTCTAACACACATCCTCAGTGGTTCTGAAACCTGGCCTCTTCTGACCATGCTGGCTAGACCCAGGGTGTTGGCAATTCTAGCGTAATCTGAAACAATTCGAGCTTCACTTTATGATCCAACCTCCATGAGACCTCTAAGGAAAATGTAGAAAATGCAGAAAACGTAGTCTAACTCTGCTTCCAAGTGCCAACTGAAAAAATTCTCTGGAAAACTCGTTTTCTTTTCTTTTAGAATTGCCAACACAAAGCAACAATAACTCAACCATCAGCCTGGTACAAACTACTCTTTCTCTCAACTTAGATGTCTAACACAGGAGAAAAAATTCTTTTCTCTAAAAGGGAAAGAGATGAGGTAAAGAAATTAATGGGAGACATAGAGAATAGAGATAGTTCTAGAAACTCGACCATGACCTTCCTTTTTCATCTAAAGAAGTAAGAAGAAATTAAGAAGCAGAATCTCCTTCTCAAATGATCAAAGCAATGCAGATGAGAATGGAGCAGCACAAGTGGCTCCAGATGAGAATGTAAAAACTTAATTCTACCTATAGAATAAAAATGCCTAGAGATGTTACAGCAGGGAACGATCAATAGTTGAAATAAGATCCAGAACCGTAGCAAGCAATCCCACCAAGATCAAGTCCCATTCCAACCCCATTTTTTCCCACACATTATTTTAGGATCACTACACCGTCATGTTGGGAAAAGCTACTCCACAGAAGGCGGTACTAGGGCTCTGATGATGTTTCACTCTCATTAAGAGGAGTTCATGGATATAATCCATCTTGCTCTCTTCCTCTAGATCCCAGCTTTCCTCCCTATCTAGACAGACTTGTGTATCTGAATAATCTGATTATCTTGACTTGGAAGCAAAAGAATGTGTGGGGAAGAGATTTGCAAATAAAGTAATGGGCATTACATGTTTCATTAGGTTAGGGTAAAGTAAATGTAATTTGCTATTTTTCAGTTTTCTTTCACTGAATATTACTTCCCTGGTAAAAGAAGAATATTTTATTGTTTTAATACTGTGTAAATGTTATAAAGGAAATATAAATGTATATAAAGGAAACTAATTATTAAAATGCAGATATTTTTATCAATTAAAGGGTAGAGGAAACAAATGAATAATTTAATGAACACACAAAGCTGTTTGAACCATATATAGGTAAAAATGTTTCCATACCTCAAATATCCTTGAAAACATTCCTTTTGTAGAGTCTGTTAAACATGATTCTGAAGTACATTAATAACAAATGCTATAAGTTACTTTGTAGGAAAATAGAAAAGAGTAGGAAAAAATTAAATAATAATATGAAGCAACTTTGAGATAATTTTGTTTAATTTCCACTCAAGGTCATATCTACTTGCTTGGTACTACAGAAATAAAAGTGAAATTGTGGGGGTGCCTGGGTAGCTCAGCCGGTTAAGCATCGGACTTTGGCTCAGGACATGATCTGCCGGTTTGTGAGTTGGAGCCCCGCATCAGGCTCTGCGCTGACAGCTCGGAGCCTGGAGCCTGCTTCTGATTCTGTCTCCCTCTCTCACTGCCCCTCCCCCACTTGTGCTCTGTCTCTGTCTCTCAGAAATGAATAAACGTTAAAATATTTTTTTTCTTTTAAGTGAAATTGTGGGAATCCCATGTAATATATCAGCCTGGAGTCCTGAAAAAGGTAACGAAAGGTAAACCTAGAAAGGAAGACTAGGGGATTATTTTATAACAAAATTTCATCCAAAAAATGGTACGTCTGTTTATTATAAGATCATCCAAATAACCTAAAAATGTTAGTGGTAATTTTTTTTTTTAATTTTTCAGAAAACATGGGGATCTCGAGAAAAATGTTTATGGGATAAATGAGTATCTAGATTTAGAAATACTTCCAAGAACATTAAGTGAAGTGAACATGGAGCCAATAGAAGGTTCCAATAATACTGTTTATTCTTTAATCCATTTAAAGTATAAGCCCTTAAAGTGTTCTAAATTAGTTCATTCAGCAAATACTTACTGAGCATCCACCAAGTGCCATACAATGTATTAGACACTAAAACTACAGAACCTAAAACATTATCTTTTCCCTCACAAAGATTAAATCTATAAAAGAAACAGTGATTAAATGGGATTAAGTAATATATTGAAGAAGAAGTGATCTATTCAACCTTAGAGAAAATTGGGAAAGGTTTCAGGTTATTTCATATCTTAGAGCTAAAATAAAGTCAGGCTGTCCAGACAGACAAGCAGAGAGAAGGTAATCCAGATGAAGGACACGGTAAAAACCAGACAGAAAGGGAGAGACTGCTCAACACATATACGGACTTGTGAACTATTGAAGAGTAAGGTAATAGGGCAGGCAAAGTACAGACGTGACTTGAGAGAAAGGCAGGAGTCAGGTCAAGGGGGTTTGCATGACACCTAAGTTTTCTACAAGTCACATTCCAACAGAAGGTGAGTACCAACGTATCCTTATCATCTACAACCCTAACGCAACTTGATCCATGTCAGGAAAAAAAACAAAAAAACAAAACATAGAGGGAGTAACTAAGTTCTTTCAGTTTCATGAAAACTGGCCTATATGGCTTTGTAGCTGCATTGTTCAAAAATAATCATTAGTTGGCACAAAAACAGACACACAGACCAATGGAATAGAATAGAAACCCCAAAACTAGACCCACAAACGTATGGCCAACTAATCTTTGACAAAGCAGGAAAGAACATCCAATGGAAAAAAGACAGTCTCTTTAACAAATGGTGCTGGGAGAACTGTACAGCAACATGCAGAAGGTTGAAACTAGACCACTTTCTCACACCATTCACAAAAATAAATTCAAAATGGATAAAGGACCTGAATGTGAGACAGGAAACCATCAAAACCCTAGAGGAGAAAGCAGGAAAAGGCCTCTCTGACCTCAGCCGTAGCAATCTCTTACTCGACACATCCCCAAAGGCAAGGGAATTAAAAGCAAAAGTGAATTACTGGGACCTTATGAAGATAAAAAGCTTCTGCACAGCAAAGGAAACAACCAACAAAACTAAAAGGCAACCAACGGAATGGGAAAAGATATTTGCAAATGACATATCGGACAAAGGGCTAGTATCTAAAATCTATAAAGAGCTCACCAAACTCCACACCCGAAAAACAAATAACCCAGTGAAGAAATGGGCAGAAAACATGAATAGACACTTCTCTAAAGAAGACATCCGGATGGCCAACAGGCACATGAAAAGATGTTCAGCGTCGCTCCTTATCAGGGAAATACAAATCAAAACCACACTCAGGTATCACCTCACGCCAGTCAGAGTGGCCAAAATGAACAAATCAGGAGACTATAGATGCTGGAGAGGATGTGGAGAAACGGGAACCCTCTTGCACTGTTGGTGGGAATGCAAATTGGTGCAGCCGCTCTGGAAAGCAGTGTGGAGGTTCCTCAGAAAATTAAAAATAGACCTACCCTATGACCCAGCAATAGCACTGCTAGGAATTTATCCAAGGGATACAGGAGTACTGATGCATAGGGGCACTTGTACCCCAATGTTCATAGCAGCACTCTCAACAATAGCCAAATTATGGAAAGAGCCTAAATGTCCATCAACTGATGAATGGATAAAGAAATTGTGGTTTATATACACAATGGAATACTATGTGGCAATGAGAAAAAATGAAATATGGCCCTTTGTAGCAACGTGGATGGAACTGGAGAGTGTAATGCTAAGTGAAATAAGCCATACAGAGAAAGACAGATACCATATGGTTTCACTCTTATGTGGATCCTGAGAAACTTAACAGGAACCCATGGGGGAGGGGAAGGAAAAAAAAAAAAAAAAAAAAGAGGTTAGAGTGGGAGAGAGCCAAAGCATAAGAGACTGTTAAAAACTGAGAACAAACTGAGGGTTGATGGGGGGTGGGAGGGAGGGGAGGGTGGGTGATGGGTATTGAGGAGGGCACCTTTTGGGATGAGCACTGGGTGTTGTATGGAAACCAATTTGTCAATAAATTCCATAAAAAAAAAAAAATCAATGAGATAATAAAAAAAAAAAGAAAAAAAAAAAAGAAATTGTGGTTTATATACACAATGGAATACTACGTGGCAATGAGAAAGGATGAAATATGGCCTTTTGTAGCAACGTGGATGGAACTGGAGAGTGTGATGCTAAGTGAAATAAGCCATACAGAGAAAGACAGATACCATATGGTTTCACTCTTATGTGGATCTTGAGAAACTTAACAGAAACCCATGGGGGAGGGGAAGGAAAAAAAAAAAAAAAAGAGGTTAGAGTGGGAGAGAGCCAAAGCATAAGAGACTGTTAAAAACTGAGAACAGGGGCGCCTGGGTGGCGCAGTCGGTTAAGCGTCCGACTTCAGCCAGGTCACGATCTCGCGGTCCGTGAGTTCGAGCCCCGCGTCAGGCTCTGGGCTGATGGCTCAGAGCCTGTTTCTGATTCTGTGTCTCCCTCTCTCTCTGCCCCTCCCCCGTTCATGCTCTGTCTCTCTCTGTCCCAAAAATAAATAAACATTGAAAAAAAAAAATTAAAAAAAAAAAAACAAACTGAGAACAAACTGAGGGTTGATGGGGGATGGGAGGGAGGAGAGTGTAGGTGATGGGCACTGAAGGGAGCATCTTTTGGGATGAGCACTGGGTGTTGTATGGAAACTAATTTGACAATAAATTTCATATAATAAAAAAAATTAAATAAAATAACTATTTGAAGAAATTGCTGACTTAGTATTAAAACCACATGATGAAAATATCTAGGACCTCCAGGACAATGAACAGACTTCTGATAACTAATCTTTATTTGGCTATAAACACAGAAATTTGTGTCATTCTGAAAATTTCTGTTTTATGTGATTATTTTAATGTTCTTGAAATAACCAGATATTTTTACAAATTAGAAAAAAGTCATATTTTCTTTTTTTTTTTTTTTTAAGTCATATTTTCCACTGGGATGCCAATTCAAGTCTTCTGAGAACTCTCTGCCTCAGGACGTTACAAAGTCATTTTTCTAATTAAACGATTTAATAACGCCTTAATTTATTTACCAGAGCCATCAATGTTTTTTAACTTCAAATACTCACCAAAAAACTAGCATTTCCAAACAATTACATTTTGTCACAGTAAAGAACAGCATTGTACAAAGATAAACAAAATAACATTGTTTTGCTTTTCCTCTAAAGAGCTGTATCTTTCAGAGCATACAGTTTTTGTCAGTGTGAGTAAAAGTGATTGTTTTCAGAATAAGCAGCTGGCGGGTAATCAACCATTCTTACTAGCACTCTGGATATTTCACATATCCAAATACTAATTCTGAGTACAGGTTTTGCTGCACTTCTTTAGAGCAAGACAAATTTAAAGGCTCGGATGTGCTTCTCTCAACAGAAGACAAAAAATTAAAACAGTGCTCTCTTTAATTTAGAATGTGACAAATAATGTAATTTGCTACCTTGCAAAAATTGTTAACTGCATTTCTGCATTCTTATCGGCTATCTCTGAGTCACAAAGCACTGGGGATCGTTTGTATAGAAAAAAACCTGCCTTTTTTTTTTTTAATTGTAGTTTTGTTTTTTTAATTGTAATTTTTTTTAAATTTTTAATTCACTTTATCATTGACTTCTAAGGAAGAAGTAAATCTAGGTTTCTTATAGTACAATACTCATCTTCAAAAAAAATCTGAAGAATTCCAAAACGTAAACCCTAGTGTACCCACAGTACCAAGATTACCACCACCACAATTACTAAAAGATCCTGATGAAATTTTACTTCTTCTTTCACTTCTGCTATCTACAATAGAAAGGGTTCCTCCGAGGAAAGCTTTGTAAGATATAGCTCATTCTCATTTGTCTGTGATAATCTGGGTATCATTTCTGATAAGTGGCGTGACAAAAAATATAACCTTGCAGCTACTATCAATTCCAGCATTCTGTATGGGGCTGAATTAAGCACTTCCAGTACTTGGTTCCAGAATGCTACATCAGGAATAAGGAGGTGAGTTATTTTTCTATTTTCTTAAGTCAATGTAGTCATACAAAATTGTGGATATATATGAGTGAACCCCTATTTTATACAAAGAGCTATTTATTTTCAATTCAGAAAAGTACTAGAACATACATTCTAAGTGATTAGGCTCTATAACATACCTAATAAAAAACGATATATAACCATCAATTGGGAAGCCTAGAAAATACAGGCAAAGATTTTTGATCAGAAGATTATAGCTAATAGAGCTAATAGCCTATCAACCAATGACCACCCTTAGAAAGGAAATGCTCTTTGGGATGACATTCCAGTTATTTTTCCAGTAAGTGTGATGGCTTTATCCTTATCTATTTAACACTACCTTGACAGGTGATGCATATTTCTTATGAAACTTATATTTTATACATTACATGCTGGCATGACTAAACTGTCCTTTATAAACCATATTAGAAGTTTCACAATCAACTGTCACTGAGTTACTGCATCACAGTGTAACTTATCAGCTAATAATTTAGTTTCTGAAAGGTCAGTGTGATGTTTAGTTTTATGTGTCAACTAGATGGGGCTAAGACTTGCCAGAGAGCTGGTAAAACAGTATTTTGGAGTATGTCTGTGCAGGGGTTTCTGAAAGACATTAGCGTTTGATTCAGTAGACTAAGTAAAAAAAGATCCACCACTCTTATCAACGTGTGTGGGCATTATCCAATTTGTTGAGTGCCCAAACAGATGAAAAGGTAAAGGGAAGGCAAATCCTCTCTCTCTTCCTGATATCCACCTTCGCCAGCCCTCAGACATCAGAGCTCTTGGTTCTTGGACCTTTTGATTCCAGGACTTTACACCATTGGCTCCCTTGGTTCTGAGGCCTTGGGACTCACACTGAATTATACCACTGGTTGTCCTAGTTCTCCAGCTTGCAAGCAGCAAGCTGTGAAAAACTTCGAGGCCTAATACAGTTAGCATCTTTGACATCTTTATCCTTATTCTGTTTTACACCAATGGTAAAAAGTGTAAAACATCAACAGCTAATTCCTGTTGCTTATTTACTCTGTGCAAGGCACTAACTGATAAGCATTTCACATTCATTATTTCATTTGATCTTCATAACAATCCTATGATGTAGGGAACATTATAATTCCTATTTTACAGATAAAGGAATTGAGGCACACAGAAGTAAAACAGTTGCCCAAGATCACACCACTAATGAGCAATAAAAAATAGCATCCAGGTCAGATGGGCTGGAGACGCTTCTGGAAGTAATAGCACAATGGCTGCCCAAGAAGAATTCCAAGTCCAGTCCAAACTCGAATTGGCTGGCGATGGTGGCAAAGGAAAAATGATGTTCGTGAAACATCACCTGATGGGCGAATGTGAGCAGTACATAGCCACCTTGGGTGTTGAGGTCCATCCCCTCGTGTTCCATACCAACAGAGGACCTATTAAGTTCAAGGTATGGGATATGGCTAGTCAGGAGAAATTTGGTAGGCTGAGAGATGGCTATTACATCCAACCTCGGTGTGCCATCACAATGTCTGATGTAACATCAAGGGTTACTTACAAGAATGTGCCTAACTGGCATAGAGGTCTGGTACGAGTATGTGAAAACATCCCCATTGTGCTATGTGGCAACAAAGTGGACATTATGGACAGGAAAGTTAAGGCAAAATCTATTGTCTTCCACTGAAAGAAGAACCTTCAGCACTGTGACATTTCTGCCAAAAGGTAACTACAACTTTGAAAAGCCCTTCCTCTGGGTTTCTGGAAAACTAATCAGAGACCCTAACTTGGAGTTTGTCAAACTTCTCTCCCAGGTGAGGATGATGACGTATGAGAAAGTGCAGCTGGACCCCAGCATCGGAAGTCTGGTTTCATAGGCACCTGCCCTGTGACGTCAGTGGTGCAGGGTGTTGCCACTTTATTGTACAGCTGAGCAGAACATATGCTTCATCTCTGGGATGCTGAAGGAAATGAATGGGCTTCAGAGTGAATGCGGCAGTTTAAAAAACACCTTCATATTTTGAACCTGCATATTTATCTGTTTTGGAATGCAGTTGTTTCCTGAATTTCAAATAAAAGACTGCTGTAGTCACATCACAGTATCCAGTGGTGAAATCTCATTTGTCACTGTCATTCCCATTCCTTTTTGTTTAAAATCAGAATAAAGTTATTTCAAATGAGAAAAAAAAGGTGGGGGGTGTATTCAAATGTATGCAGTCTGTTTCCAGACTTTAATTAAAATCAATGTGTCTATCCTGTAAACTGAGGGCTCATATTTTTTTTGTTGTTGTTAAGTTTATTTATTTATTTATTTGGGGAGGGAGAGAGAGACAGAAAAAGAGAGGGAGAGAGAGAATCCCGAGCTGGTTCCACACTGTGAGCACAGAGCCCAATGTGGGGCTCGGATTCACGAATCTTGAGATCATAACCTGAGCCAAAGTCAGACACACTTAACTGACTGAGTCACCCAGGCACCCCCGAGGCCTCATATTTTTCATAACTAAGACAAGACAGAAACCATTAGGAACAACATGAATAAGGAGTCATTAGCTTTAAATGGCTATAATAAATACTCTGTTGTTTATTTGTGAAGAAAAGATAACAGAGTTAAAAAAAAAAAAAAACTTGTACAATAAACTAGGACCTTATTCATTAAAACTATGTCTACATGGTGAGGTATAATGAAAAAATTTTTAACATTTTCCTAAGATGAGAATCAATTTAAACATTTTTACATGTACGTGTTTTTAAAAAATGCATTATACACCTAAGCAGAAACCTTACCACTACACTACCCAGTTTAACAAAACTTTATTGCTCATCTACTATGCACTCCGATACAAACTAGGTAACTATACATGAACTCTAAACATGGTAAGCTCATATAAATGAAATATATATAATAAAAAATAATAATGTGAATAAAGAGTAAGGGAGCTATTTACAAAGTGGCACATTGGGCTGGAATGATTCATTCTGCCAGAGAGGGCACAAAGAAAAGTAAGCCTTCCAGAAAAGATAACATCCTCAGCTAGCACTTAAACGTCATCTTGGCCAGAGATCTTGAACAGAGAAAATAGTATGTATAAATAGGCACAAAGGTGTAGTTAGCATTGTATGACAAGTCAAGAGACTTCAAGGAGGTGGTATGGTTGCAGAATAAAATTCAAGGCAGGAAGCAGGAAGAGAGGAGCTGAAATCCAGCTAATCCTAAAACTCCATTAGCAGCATTCAGACTCATGATGAGGATCTGCTAAAGGGGCAAGAGGACTAATAACTCTACCACATATGGATCCCTGAGTTGTGTTTCTACCATCAAAAATAAACATCCAATGACAGTATTTTCCTAAATTTTGCAGTGAACCACTTCCCATCCCGAACTAAAAATGTTCTTAAAAAAAACAAGTATTATAGTTTCTAGTTAATAAAGACTGGACTGGACCAAAAATTACATAGCATAATAATGCAATAAACCTTAGGATCAGCAAATGTTGGTTTACTTTTAGTTTACTGGCAAGAAATTAATGAAATATTATAATAATATTTCCTTTTTGTTGGAACAGTCTGCAATTATTATGATTTAGTTCTGGGTCAAATCTTAAAATGGCTTAAATTCAAACTATTATAAAAAAAAGATATAACTCTGAAGAGCAAGAAATCATTTGACTTCAACTCTAATTTATTTCCCATCTAAAGGCAATTAAGAGTTTTGGTTTGGAACCGATATACAATAGTAACAACACCTATCATTTCCAATGTGCTCTACATTTCCAAACCCTTCTGGAGTTATTGTGTTATTCCTTTAATAAGTTTATTATAGAGGTGTCATTTCTTTCATGAAATGCAAGAAGCAGAGACAAAATTCAGGCACATCAGGAGTCTGTTCCCGCTGAATAAATCATCTAAGATCAAGCTATGTCAAATACATGAAGTAATATCCCATGTCTATTCTCTAAGATACACGCAAGAAACTACATGACACTCAGGTCTGAGGTAGATCAGTAAAAGTAACATCAAGGCTTATTTTATACAGGCCTCAATGTGGCTCTTTTGCCAAGGCCATCCCAAACCAGATTTGTAAAGACAGTATTAAAAGCATTAAAAAACCACACCTTTAGAGCAGCACTGACGATAGTGAGGGATGTCCTATGGCAAACTTTGTTTTACTTATCTGACTTAACCCGCTCCAGGGAGACAAACTGCGTACAGATGACGGAATCAGCTTGTTACAGAAGAGAAATCCCGATGTCAACATAAATGTAAATATACATGTAATATTGATAATGGAAGAGTAAAGGCATAAAACTGAAGGTTAACGCTTCCATTCCCAGATTAGATCAAGCAAGATTCCACTATTAAACCACAGTTCAAGATTCCCAACTTCTACCTGCAAACTCTTAGAACCAATAACAATCACTTTTATCCTAGTCAATTTTGTTCACAACCTTATTACAACTGTGAATCGTGAAACCGATGCTGTCTCCCTCTCTGTACTGGCTGTTAAAAGCTTAAAGGTCAATTTTGTAGCAGATGAATGAGACTTAACCTGCTCCTCTCTTGCTTGCCTTCACCAACTTCACCTTCATTTTGCTTTTGTCCTCACTTTTTTTAAGCTGGATGACTTGTGTCAACTCTCTTAAAGCCTTTCTGAAACAAGGGAGAATTTAAGGTAGATAAACTAAAAAAACAGTAACACAAAAATGAAAAAAGCAAACATTACCTTTACATCAAAATTACAATCAAGTCTTCTAATTAACACGATGAAAGTGCCAGATGAATTATCTTTTAATGGTGGAGGCACTATGGGTTCACAGGCATTCTCTGGTTTTGAATTAATCAAAAAACCCTGTAAAAGAATTGGCAAGAAGTTTTTTGTTTGTTAAACTCAAGAATTCAATACAACTTACTTCTACAAATATCTTTTAAATATGTTTCATGTATTTTGCATTATGCTAGATGAGTTATCTGGGAGCTGTGACAATTCCTACCCTCCAAATATTCACAATCCAAGGACTTCTAAAGTAGTATTTGATTTCATAAGCATTTAGTTTTTTAAAGTAAGTTCCATTTCTACTATTAAAGTTCTCTTTTTGATCACACACAAGCCCATCACCCCAAAGACAACCACTTTTATCATGTTGGTGTATTTTCCAATGATGACTGACATTTCTAAACCAAGTAAATACTTTTTTAAAATTAACTTTTACACTTCTTTCATGTTATCAAGCAATGAAAATGCACAGCATTTCTGGGAATTTTGTTCTATAGAAATACTAGCCTGAGTATACAAAGGTGTATGTAGAAAGATGCTCCATGCTATGCCGTGTTTAATAGTAAAAGCTGGAAATCATGCACGTCAATAAGGTAGCCATTTAAAAACATATATACAATAGAAAAATAATGCAGCCATTAAAAAGAATGAGGTAAATCTATATACACTAAATTGAGAAGGTATCCACAAGATAACTATTAATTTAAAAAGAAAACAGCAAGTTGCTTTCCCAGAAATACAGGATGGTTTGACATCAGAAAATAACATGAAATGTTACATTAACAGATTAGAACATAAAAATCAAATGGCTATCTCAATGGATGTAATAACTGAATAAACACATAGATAACAGAATTCAATGAATTTATAAAAAAGTAAGCAGTTAAAGCTATGACATAGTTTCTTTAACAATAGTCCAAATGGTATGTGAAGGGCTCACACCAACCACCTATTCCACAGGACATGGTAATTTCTCCGGCCGAAAGTTGCGTGGACTGGCTTGTAAAAGGGAATGTTTTTGCAACTTTTGCAACATTTTGCAAATGTTTCAGGAATAAAATGCAGCATACCTTCATGTATTCATAAAATAGTTCCCCTTCTGGATTCCATAGAGCACTTGGTTTTTACTTTGCAGGGAAATAGAACTGTGGTTATCCTTCTAGCAATGAGTATTTGCTTCAATCATGTTAAATTTACACCCTGCTGCTTTTCTGTGCCTGTCCGCACAAACAGTAACTTCTTGCTTTAATGAAAAATCACATAATGCAATTCTTTTCAAGACACTTAGAACAGCAATTAAACTCAACCCATGTAGTACGAGCAAGGCATATAACTCAACTAAAGTGAAGACAGTATGAACAGTTAAGGCCAAATTTCCGGTGTCTGGTGATGTCAATTCCATCATGATTACCACCTAGTGGACAGCAATTGAAAGACACATTCCAATTTCAGAGATGTTAAAACATGGGGTTAATAAAATAAATGCATCTTAGAATCAATGAATTTATGGTATGTACAGATACACACAAAAAAAAGATCTACAAGTGAAACTAGAAAAGGGTTTTTGTTTTTTATAACTTCTATATTGTTATTATCTGTTATGGCAAATGTATTATTTTTAAACATAAGAAAATTTATAAAAATCAAATACACATAAGCCAAAAGCCCAAAAAACAATCTAGTTGCATTAACAGAAAATTGAGTAAAACCTTAAAAAACAGGTTTTTTTCTTAAATTATTAAACATTATCTTTCCTGTGGACTATGCTAAAAGAATAACTTGCTATTAATTCCTATTCTTCCCTGAGATATGAGTCACTTAAAACTAAGCGCAAACTTAGTTTGTATCATCCACAAAGTATACAAGGTAGTATAATGGGCTTTGTCAATTGATTTGGCACAACTCTCTAGGCTCTTGAATAAGAATATCAAACAAGGTGCTGCTTTAAGCCAGGTCCACATGCCTAGTGTCACCTCCCTGGGCCAATCTTTTCTTATTAAAAAGATGCTTGCGGGGTACCTAGGTGGTTCAGACCGTTAAGCATCCAAGTTCAGCTCAGGTCATGATCTCACAGTTCATGGGTTCAAGCCCTGCATCAGGCTCTATGCTGACAGCTCATAGCCTGGAGCCTTCTTCGGATTCTGTGTCTTCTCTCTGCCCCTCCCCTGCTTGTGCTCACTCTTTCTCTCTCTGTCTCAAATATAAATAAACATTAAAATAAAAGGGGAGGGGGCGCCTGGGTGGCTCAGTCAGTTAAGCCTCCAAGTTTGGCTCAGGTCATGGTCTCGCGGTCTGTGAGTTCAAGCCCTGCATCAGGCCCTGTGCTGACAGCTCAGAGCCTGGAGCCTACTTCAGAGTCTCTCTGCCCCTCCCCCACTCATGCTCTGTCGCTCTCTGCCAAAAATAAACATTAAAAAAAAAAAAAATGATGCTTGCTCTGTAATTAAAGATCCTCCTCATTTCTACCTTCTGACAGTGACACTTTATGCCAATATGTAGGATATTCAAGAAAACTACCAGTGCCTACAAGACTTAGGAACTAGATGTCCATCTATTCTCTCTTTGTTGTAATTGCCTGATGTTTAAACAATGCTGGACAAAAATTGTGCATGCAGACTGGCACCTCAGTATCATCAAATGTATAATGCAGTAGGCTCACTACATATAAATATGCTGATTTCTTTTGAAATCTTTTATGACTATACATAAAGCCAAGTGCACCAAACATAATTTTCCAGTTTGATGAATTTTCACTAACTGAACACACATGTATCAGGAAATAGAACTCCGAAAGTTCCCTTCATCCTCCCTGCCAGTCACTAGTCCTCAAACCCCATTCCTAATGTCACCACATAGTCTTCTAACAGCTTGATTTTTTGCCTAATTTTATACTGGAGATAAACAGAACCATACAGTATAGTAAGTGGTCTTTTAGACTTCTTTCTCTCAATGCTGTACTTGTGAGATTCATCCCTACTGCTGAGCAACCACACTGTTGAGACACTTGGCAGATCTTTCACTGCCATTTCTATACAATGTTACATTGTGAGACGATGCCAACATCTATTCTACTGCTGATGAGCATTCCGGGAATTTCCAGTTAGGAGCTGTTACAAACATTCCACAGACACTAACACAGGTGCACATCTGTTAAGTATGTACATAAAAGTAGAACCATAGGCTATCAAGCTGGATCAGAGCGTATCAAGCTTTGGTAAATCCTGCCAAGCAGTTTTCCAAAGTAGTTTGGGTTACCACTTTTTAACTAGAATATTCAAAATCATCCAAACATAAAAATTATACCGAATGTAATTTTGCTTGAATGCTTCAGGAGGTATTTAGAACTACAGTATTTCAGGATAAAAATTATGAAAACATCACTTTTGTTGATAAATTATACTGATAATAAAATCATAGAGAATTTGATAAAGTGGTTTTGTTTAAAAGATTGTGTCAGGCTGAAAAGAGCCTTAACTTTCCTTCCCTTCAGCTTGCACTGATGTTAAGCTACATAAATAGTAAAATTAAGAAGAGCATATGTAGCTATAATGTCAACAGAAATGTTGAAAGCAAGGCAGCAGTACATCCTTCTCTTTGCAAGAGTAAAAAATAAAAGGAGAAAGTCAGAGAAGGGTGAGTTGTTTTGTTAGTATTTGAAGTTGTAAATTAACTAATTAATTGCAGTAACAGCAAGCAGTTAACATTTGTTGAGCCTTAGCACTCAACACTGTGTCAGGCACTATGCCCTTTCAGTATTCTAAATCAGTTAATCTATGCAATGACCCAAGGAGGTAGCTACTATTATTATTATTATCATCCTTATTTTAAAGATGAGCAAACTAAGTCTCAAAAAGGTTAGGTAACTTGCTCAAGGTTACATAGCAGGCATGCAGTCCCAGAAAGTTCTCAACCACTAAGCTATACTCCTCCCGTAAGAAGTCAAAACAAACCAGAACAAAACAACCTCGACTAGGTGAAAAACAAAATGGGCAACAAAAAGAAGAATGAACATTTACAAAAATGAACAAGCCAAAATGTTAGTATAAAAGGCAATTAAGGCTGATTCCAAAATCTGATGTAAATACTTTAAACAGCGAAGATGTCAGGGGTGCCTAGGTGGCTCCGTTGGTTGAGCGTCCGACATCGACTCAGGTCATGATCTCACGGCTCATGGGTTCAAGCCCCACACCAGGTTCTGTGCTGACAGCTCAGAGCCTGAAACCTGCTTCAGATTCTGTGTCTCCCCCTCTCTCTGCCCTTTCCCTACTCAAGCTCTGTCTCTCTCTGTCTCTCAAAGATAAGTAAACACTGAAAAAAAATTTTTTTAAACAACGCAGATGTCAAAGGAAACTGCCATAATTTTGACATTCAAACACACACCAGAGTTACACCGATCAGACTTTATTAGCTAATGTTTTCCTAATGTGAGTGAGAGAGATGGATTTATTCCTATCAACAACTTTCAACAATGTTAAAAATATCCACTGTTCTTTTCTCTAATTCTATATTAGATCATTCTTCCAAAATTTATCCATAATTTTCACATACAGGATACATTTAATGTCTTTGTCACAAACGGTTAGAGATTATGCTCTTCTTATACAGTAAAATATCCTTTAACCACTACTCTTATCATATTACTTTAAATTCCTTTAACACTACTCTGAGTGGTCACATTTCATTGTAAATAAGAGGATGGATAAGACTGAGTCCCTACCCAAGTAATTAATATCTGGAAAGAACTAACAGATCCAATAAGAGAAAACAGAATATAAACAACATACAGTATAACTGCATAGAACAGAGAAAGCCATTCTAACTATGGGAGGCAGTAGCAGAAAAAGTGGCATTTGACTTGGTTCTTAAACTTTAATTTGAGGTCAAACACTGAATATACTACTATATGCAGAAGGTATATAGTAGGGTCTTAGTGGAAAAACCAGTGAAATCTTAAAGAAGTCGGTACTTTATTTAATATATTGTAAAAATATTAATTTCTTAGATTTGATAAATGTACCGCAGTTATATAAAACGTTAACATTAAAAGAAACTGAGTAAACAGTATATGAGAACTCTCTGTACTATTTTTCTATAATAGTTTTTCTATATAGCCTTTCTATAAGCCTAAATGTATTTTAAAAATTTGTTTTGAATAAATCAAACACATCAACAACAGTAACAACAAGAAAGTAACAACAGGAACTACCACTCTTCAGCCTGTTCTAGACAGTACACTTCCAGTGATACACTGTAATTGATGTATTGATGATTCTGGCAAACAAATCAGTTTTGTCAACAAATTTTTGACATATGTTGCTACTAAGCTATTTTTCTCCTTTTTTCAGCATGTTTCTTTTAAGACTCCAGGGCGAAACGTTAGTATTTTAACCATTCCAAGCTTCATGCCATTTGCAAATTTGATAGCCATACCTTCCATGTCTTTCTGCACATCATTGAGGAAAGCACTGAATAAGACAGAAATTTGAGGGTTATATACTAATTAAAAGTTAATCCCTTAACTGAATTATAAGAAAAGGTTGTTTAAAAACCTCACAAATTAAGTATTACATTTGTAGCATTTTTCAAATCAGTACCTGGATATCTTTCATCTCAAAGTTACATCTCATATACTGTTAGAATCCTCCCCAATAGCTTTTTTTGGTTATATATTTTATCAGTGAGTTAGATTTTAGAGCTTAATATCTGACTAAAAGATGTCACAAAAATAAGCCCATAAATAACTGAAAACATTAAAAAATACTTAAAAATGCTATCAGCAAATACTATTTAGACCAACTATATAATTTTTAACACATTATTTCCGAAAAAGTTCAAAAGCATTGGTAACAAAATTTGGCTCATGTTAATATTCTAGGACTGTCAAAGCTTAAAAAATAAAAAAGTCCCAGACTACTATATATTTTTATTAATTGCACTGAGATTAAGAATAAGGAAAAAAGGCATAAAGATTTATACAATGTCAATATGCAATTATAAAATCACCCATCTTGATAATGTGCTCCAATAAGAATTTTTGAGTGATTTGTTTAGATTTGATAATTAGCATTCACTAACTACCTAGTAGATGCTAAGATGAACTTCCATTTCCCAGCCATGACAGAATAACAGGGGCTAGTTTTATCCTCTTGCTTTAAATAACTAGCAAATTAAACAAAAGGTGCGAAATATCAACTTTCAAAGAATGGACCACAGCACAAGACAGCAACTGCTGAGAAGAAAGAAATAAATGCAATGAGCCCTACAAACAGCTCAACTCAGTATCTAGAGATTCTAGGCCTCAGAACAGGGCAGGGGAACCCAACAGTTGAGTGGTCTCAATGAGTTGAGGAAACAGAGCTCAGGGTTTGGAGTGGCAAAGGCAGCTAAAGTTTTGTGAAGCACCATACTGGGAATAAGGGAGCTGCAAAGACAGAGGGCTCCAGATACATGCAGAGACATCCACTCAAGTCCTTGGCTGAGCAGTAATCTGCATTTGTGTGGGAGGAAGCTACCAAAACTGAGAAAGAAAGGAGTAAACAGAACAATCCCTGGAGCCCACACAGAGCTGGGAAGAACTGTATTCTTATCAGCTGCAGAGGAAAATCTTCCTAATACAGGGCACCAAATAGAGTCCTCAGAAGACTGTTGCCTCAGAAGTGGGCCAAATTGGCCCTAAACATTTGAAATGAATGAAAATAAAAACACAGTTTACGAAAATTTGTTGGACACAACTAACATAATACTTAGAGGGAACTTCAAATATTTGTATTAAAAAAGAGTAAAGGCCTCAAATCAATGGCCTTAACATTCATCTAAAGAAACGAGGAGAAAAAAAAAAAGCAAATGAAACCCAATATAAGAGAAAGAAAGAAACAATAAATAGCCACTTTCCTTACAATGATCCTTTGGATATGTATTACTATAGACAAGTGGACAAACTTAAAAAAGCTGAATAACTTGCCCAGTGATAGAACCATAATTTGAAGCCCAATAATGCTGACCCCAAAGCCAATGTCCTTCCTATCTTAGCACAGTATTCATCTTCACAGACAGGAGGATTAAACCAGGACTACATTCCAGTTTTCCCTATTCTCAGCCTAGCACTCGAATAATTTTGCCATTGTGCTAATATAATCATCACTTGTATGGCAAAAGTTCACAAGTGCTTATTAAAAGGATTAGCATTCTAAATCACCTTTTTTCTTCTTCTTGTACCTTTCTATTTTCCCACCTATCCCCAAATCTTTCATTGTATTATGTAAAAATTTGATAAGTGGCTTACCAGACAACTGGTTTTTCAAGTTATTTGCTGCTGTTGAAGCTAACTATCATAACTGATGTGAAGTCCTAGAGGATAGCTTTACGCTCACAAAGGCATTATTATCCCTGTTTTAGAGAAGAAAAAACTTAAGCTTCAAAGAAGACAACACACCTAAGAATCAGCTGCTAACTCATGGTGCTATGAGTCAAACTGATTCAAATAATGTATCCTTTCTTCAAGAACACATTGTCTTTCAAATTTAATATAAACCCAAAATGATTTCCGTAAGATTGGTGAGACTAAAGATTATTCTTTAATGCTATTTCTGGTTTTTGTTTGGTTTTGTTTTTTAAGCAGGCTCCACACACAGCACTTGAACTAGGCTTGAACTCACAACCTTCAGATCAAGACCTGAGCTGAGAACAAGAGTCAGATACTTAACAGGCTAAGCCACCCAGGTGCCCCATTTCCATTTTTTAAATTAATTTTTTTTACTTTAATTCCCGTAAAGTTAACATACAGTGTTAGTTTCAGGTGTACGATATAGTGATTCAACAATTCTACACATTACTCAATGCTCATCGTGTTAAGTTAGTCTTCAAAACCCATCATCTATTCCACCCATCCCCCCACCCACCTCCCCTCTGGTAACCCTCAGTTCGTTCTCTATAGTTAAGAGTCTGTTCCTTGGTTTGTCTCTCTCTCTCTTTTTTTTTCCTTGTTTTATTTCTTAAATTCCACATGAGGGAAATCAGATGGTATTTGTCTTTCTCTGACTTATTTTGCTTAGCATTATACTGTAGCGTCATCCATATTGTTGCAAATGGCAAGATTTCAATCTTTTTAAGGCTGAATAATATTCCATTGTATATACATACCACATCTTCTTTATCCATTCATCTATGGATGGACACTTCGGTTGCTGCCATAGTTTGGCTACTGTAAATAATGCTACAATAAACGTAGGGGGTACATGTATCCTTTTGAATTACTATTTTTGTATTTGGGAAGTAAATTACTAGAAGTAATGTGATTACTGGATCATAGTTCTATTTTTATTACTTCTGTTATTATTATGATAATATTTGTACTAAACAAATATACTTGGAAAGAGAAAAGCTCACAACTTAGAATGAATTACAAGGTGTCAAGAAGGAAATTGGAAGCATCCAATACCAAAGATAGTTCTATTTGTATAGAATCAGTCAGTAAAATGTTTACTTTATTTCAATACATTTATCCTAACATATAATAATTATTTATTTTAAGAAAACATTTCTTGCTTTATACAAGGATTCATTTTCAGATTCCATTACAAAGCAAATTCTCTTAGCATGTGCAGTATTATTATATCATTATGCCAAAAGTTACAAGCAAAATATGCTCAGTTTGGGAGAGGAAAGATTAGGGAATAGCGGTCAGGCCAAACATATATACTGAATAAAAAGAAAGGAAGAATTATGAGCAGTTGTGAGTTCCAGTTATGCTCCCTGTGATGCCAGGTCACTGTTGACAGTTTTGCATCTCTGATCCATACAAAGTACTAAATATGAACAATACTCCTAAATGAGACATATAAAATAAGATGAGCTAGTCATCAAGGTGTGAGGGTGAGCACAAGAGGTTGGCTTATCTCCTATATACTTCCTACTGTCAGATAGCAAAGTAAATCCTGAAGTTGGGAGTTTTTAATCCTCAAGTTTTTTTTCCACAGAGCTCCTGAGGGCAAGTAGAAAACAGATGGCAAAAATTACCCTAAAAACAGCAAACATCAGGCTACCAGATTCATAAATATGGCTTTTCATGCTCACTGAAGAACACTGTTGAACCCCTGAGATGGCAAACTGCTCAATATATTTACAGACAGGGGCGCCTGGGTGGCTCAGTCGGTTGAGCGTCCGGCTTCAGTTCAGGTCATGATCTCACGGTTCGTGAGTTCGAGCCCCGTGTCAGGCTCTGGGCTGATGGCTCAGAGCCTGGAGCCTGCTTCCGATTCTGTGTCTCCCTCTCTCTGCCCCTCCTCCATTCATGCTCTGTCTCTCTCTGTCTCAAAAATAAATAAACATTAAAAAAAAAAAAAAGAAAAAGAAATATATTTACAGACATTTTGGTCATTTCCTACTTCATAATCTATTCCCAACAGGTCAACCTGAAGCATTAATTGTCGTTTTAATTCTTTATTCTACTGATACACCGGTTCACTGAACAAATTTGCTGACTCCCTACTGTAATTCAGGAACTGTCAGAGAGAAAGATTCTGCCTTCAAGAAATTTACATTGTATGCCAGACACCATATTACAATAGAAATGAGCATGATAAAGTACTTGTTGTGAATACCTCTATGGTAACAGTCTCCTTCCTGGTTTTACATCGATCAGCTTTTCAATTTTTAAATGCTGAATATAGCTTTTATACCTACTCATATTGGTAAAATTGCTCAGGGCTGAGAAAATACTGCCACAAAATTGCGATAATTTTCAATGCACATACTTCCTTAACATTTGATATAAAAATTGGATAATTACCAAGTATAAGATAAATCATATAAGTAAGTCTCAAAATAGAAAATCCTCTTAATAATCTGGGGCATCTGGGTGGCTCAGTCAGTTAAGTGACCAACTCTTGATTTTGGTTTAGGTCATGATCTCACAAATCCTGAGACTGAGTCCCACGTCAGGCTCTGCGCTGATAGCATGAAGCCTATTTGGGATTGTTTCTTCCTCTGTCTCTGCCCCTCCCCTTGTGTGTGTGTGTGTGTGTGTGTGTGTGTGTGCGCGCGCATGGCCACACACACGCACACGTATGCACTTTCTCAAAATAAATAAACAAAAAAATAAATAAATAAATAAATCCTCGTAATATTACCTTTCCAAAAGCAGAGGATATAGAAGAATGTTTTTACTATCAAAGAGATTATCTATTTCAAAAGACTAGGAGAATCTGTTCCTTCAAAATAGCCAGGTTAAGCCAAGAATGGTAGTTAGTAGGTTGATGAGAAATTTATGCTGAAGGAGAGCTGAGGTAAGAAAATCCAAAGTTTGTGGCATTTGAGGGGCCCCTGAGTGGCTCAGTCAGTTGAGTGTCCAACTTCAGCTCAGGTCATGATCTCACAGTTCTTGGGTTCAAGCTCCACTTCAGGCGTGCTGCTGTCAGCACAGAGCCCACTTGAGATCCTCGACCTCCTCTCTCTCTGCCCTGCCCCACTCGTGCTCTCTCAAAAGTAAATAAAAACATTATCAAAAAAGAAACAGTTTGTGGCTTCTGAGCCACAGCTCACTCCCCTGCCACTAGCTCAGTGAGATGGAAGCTCCACTCTGTGGCAAAGGCCACAAGGCTCCTTCTCCCCTCAGTATCCAGTTAAGGACTATGGTACCTCAGAAGGAGGGGAAGATCACCACCATTTCTCACCTCTCCAGCTCCAAATTGCAAAGGTTAAATTCCTGGTGAATGTGGCAAAGAACACAGGGCCAAGAACACTGGGGCCCTGGTCACCTTCCTCCTAACTCACCTGCAGGACAAAGGATCCATGCTGGGAGAGGCAAATAGAGTAGACCAGAGATAACTACCCACAACCAGCACACTGCACATAAAGCAGAGTGTCAATGAAAAATGAAAACATTAATTTTATGCTAGGCAATCATCCGGGAGATATAGCAATATTCGTAATAAAGGAATAAGCATAGGAAACCATAAGTGCACAAGCATTTCCGAGAGTAGAAAAAAAAACCAGTGAGACTGATGCATTTTTTTTTTAATTTTTTTTTTTTCAACGTTTATTTATTTTTGGGACAGAGAGAGACAGAGCATGAACGGGCGAGGGGCAGAGAGAGAGGGAGACACAGAATCGGAAACAGGCTC
The DNA here is from genome assembly GCF_007474595.2 of Lynx canadensis. Classification (NCBI taxonomy): domain Eukaryota; kingdom Metazoa; phylum Chordata; class Mammalia; order Carnivora; family Felidae; genus Lynx; species Lynx canadensis. Next base: position 44,510,330 of record NC_044311.2, on the reverse strand, counting down.
CAGGCTCTGAGCCATCAGCCCAGAGCCCGACGCGGGGCTCGAACTCACAGACCGCGAGATCGTGACCTGGCTGAAGTCGGACGCTTAACCGACTGCGCCACCCAGGCGCCCCGAGACTGATGCATTTTGAATGGAGCCAATTCCCTATCAGTGGCTCAGAAAGTTTGCCCACTAAGAGAGGCAGTCTGTAAGAAAAAAGACCTCCAAAGCTCTTCCTAAGGAAACTCACTTTATTTGAAACAGAATGTGGCAAAGTTCATTTAAAAAATAATGAAGAGGTCAAAGAAGAACTAGCAGGGGAAATAAGAAAATGTCTGGAGACAAATGTAAATGAAAACACAACATACCAAAACTTAGGTGATGTAGCAAAAACAGTGTCAGGAAAGGAATTTATAGCTGTAATTACTTACATTGAAAAATAAGAAATATTGCAAATCAACAACCTAACTTTATACCTGAAGAAACAAGAATAAGAAGAACTAAACCCAGGGGCACCTGGGTGGCTCGGTCAGTTGAGCTCCGACTTTGGCTCAGGTCATGATCCTGCGGTTCGTGAGTTCGAGCCCCACATCAGGCTTACTGCTGTCAGTGCAGAGCCCACTTCAGATCCTTTCCTCCTCTCTCTGCCCCTCCCCCGCACGCATGCCCTCTTTTTCTCAAAAATAAACATAAAAAAAAAAAAAGAACTAAGCCCAGAGCTATCAGGAAAAGGGAAATAATTACTAAAGCAGAGTTAAAGTCAGAATTATTTAAAAAAAAAAAAAAAAAGAGAGAGAGAAAATCAGTGACAGCTAGAGTTGATTCTTCAAAAAGTTCAACAAAAATGACAGCTCAAGAGGACTCAAATAATGAAAATCACAAAACAAAGAACATTACTACCCGGGCACCTGGTGGGTAAATTGGTTAAAATCCCAATGATGTTTTTTGCAGAAATACAAAACTCCACCCTATAATGTATATGGGATCTCAAGAGACCTCTAATAGTCAAAACAATATTGAAAAAGAACAAACTCAGAGCTCTCATACTTCCTGATTTTAAAACTTACTACAGAGCTCCAGTAATCAAAACAGTCTGGGGCTGGCATAAACACAGACACATAAACACCAATGAAATAGCAAAGATATCTCAGAAATAAGCCCTCACATATAAGTCAAATCACTTTGACACGGATACCAAGACCACTGAATTGAGAAAAGATGGTTCTGTCAACAAATGGTATTAGGAAAACTGGATATCCACATGCAAAAGAATAAAATTGTACCCTTATCTTATGCTAAATAAAAAATTAATCCAAAATGGATCAATGACCTAAATGTAAGAGCTAATATATAAAACTCTTATATGAAAACATAAGGGAAAAACATCATGACATTGGATTTGACAATGATGTCTTGGACATTAAAAGCACAGGCAACAAAAAATAGATGATTTGGATTTCATCAAAATGAAAAATTTTTGCATTAAAGGGCAAAAGACACGAAAGACAACCCATGGAATGAGGGACAACATTTTTCAATCATACATGTAGTAATGTATTGACATTGAGAATATATAAAGAGCTCCTAGAACTCAATAAAAACAAGTTAACCTGAATAAAAAATACAGGACTTGGACAATCATTTCTCTAAAGAAGATAAACAATGGCCAAAAAGCTCATGAAAAGATCCTCAGCATCTCCACTCATTAGGGAAATGAAAATCAAAACCATACTTCCTATCTGTTAGGATGACTGTAATCAAATAAAATAACAAATATGGACACAGATGTGAAGAAATTGGAACTCTTGTGCACTGCTGTGGAAACTTAAAATGAAGGAGCATGAATTTCCCTCCTCACATGCATGTACAGAATATACAGCTACACGTGGAGCAACCCCCCCCCCGCAAGATATCTAGAAATTAGCTACGTGATGCCTACACATCAAGCAACTAAGAAAATACTAACATAGTTAACAGGAAAGGCTGAGACATACTCTTGCTACAAACCCCATCCTCAGTACAGTGCCATACAATCAAGAGGGAACATCTAATTCCCAGCTTCTCTCTGAAAAGCAAAGGGTTGGGACCACACATCTAGCACTCTGATTTTTAAGGCTGCCATCCAGGGGACTGGCCCCCAAATCACCTAGCTCTGAAAGCCAAGAGGGCTTGTGTCCATGAGTCCCACAGGCTGTAGCAAAGAAACAGTTCGTAGCGAATGCAGGTGCACCCAGCATGGCTATCATCTAGGGCTCAATACAGAGGGAGGAGGCAAAAACACCCATCTCCCAGTCTTTTCCTGGAAAAGGTTTGACTACATAATGTACAAGCTGCTCCCTGAGGATCTAACTTCTAATCAGCACACATCTAGTTACTGACTTCAATCATCCCCAAGGCCTAAAAAGCTGGTGGGCACTTCCATTCTCCTTCTGGCTCACTCCAACAATAAAATCAAGTCTCCAGCTTCTCTCTAGAAGTGTGTCCACATGTCTAGCATCCCACCTCTTATGGCTGCCACATGAGGGACAGGCCATCAAATTGCCTAGCTTTGATAGCCAATAGGGCTTGGCATTCTCAAGTCCCATAGGACCATATTAAACAAAAAAAGCAGTTTTTAACAGGTGTGGAAGCCCTCCCTATCTACTACTCCCCCCCCAGGACTCAGTACAGAGGATGCAAGCAAAAATACCCATCCCTGTCTTTACCCAGAAGGGCTATGACTACATACTCCACCAGCTGCTGCCTAAGGTACTGGCTTATAATCAGCCTGCATGTGGGAACTGACTGAGATCCTCCCAGAAGCCTGACTGATCTGGTGAGCACATCCCCTGCTGTCTACCTGCAGCTCACTCAAAAAAAAAAAAACAAAAAAACAAGCTTCCAGCTTCTCCCTGAAAGGAGCTGGTCCACACATCTAGCACTCCAACTGCTACAGTTGCCACCCAAGTTGACTTCCGAATCACCTAACTCTGGGATCTGATGCGGCTTGGTATTTCATGAGTACCCCAAAACATATAAAACTATGAAATGATTCCACTTGGGAACACAAGCATTTCCAGTGACTACTCCCTCTAGCTCACCACAGAGTAAGTAACCAAAAACCCCTACCTTCTAGTTTCTCCCTGACAGGGGCTAGACTGCATATATAATATCCTGACTTTCTAGCTGTTGCCTCAAAGTTGAGCTTCCAATTAGTATGCACTGGAGAGCCATATTAAAGTAAGGAGATGGTAGGGGCACCTGAGTGGCTCAGTTGGCTAAGTGTCTAACTCTTGATATTGGCTCAGATCATGATCTCACAGTTCATGGGATCAAGCGCTGTGTCGGGCTCTGCTCTGACAGCACAGGGCCTGCTTGGGATTCTCTTTCTCTCTCTCTCCTCTCTCTCTCTCTCTCTCTGCCCCTCCCCTGCTCACACTCACACTTTCTTTCTCTCAAAATAAATAAACTTAAAAAAAATAAAAGAGATGGCACTAGGTGGTAATTCAAATCCACAAGCATAAAGAGAACCAGAATAATAAATGAGGTTAATATAACTACATTATGAATATATACTTATTCTCCTCTCTTCTCTCAGGGTTCATTAGTAAATACAAAATTATATAAATTAATAATTAAAGTACCAACTACAAATAGAAGGATAGAAGGGAATTTTTCAACTTAATAAAGGACATCTATAAAACTATGCAGCTAACATCATATTTAATGATGAAAGACTATATTCTTTGCCCCTACTGAACAAGATAAGAATGTCTGCTCTTGACACTTCTATGCAAAAAGGTACTAAATAGGATTATTTAGGAATTTCAAGGATTATTTGCCTTGTCCTATTTTAGACATTCATTGCTTTCCGGTCAAAGAAACATTTCAAATTTCAAAATAATGAAAAACGTTCTCCAATTTAAAAAATGTACTGGCAGGTCTAGCCAGGGCAATTAGGAAAAAAAAAAAAAAAAGGAATGAAGGAAAGGAAGGAAGGAAGGAAGGAAGGAAGGAAGGAAGGAAGGAAGGAAGGAAAAGCACTCAGATTGGAAAGGAATCTGCAGAGGGCATGAGTTTATACAGTTGACCCTTGAACAACATGGGATTGAACTGCACAGGCCACTTACAGATGGATTTTTTTTTTATATATACTATGGCACTATAAAAGTATTTTCCCTTTCTTCTGATTTTCCTAATAATATTTTCTTTTCTCTAATTTTACTGTATATTTTATATATTATTTTATGTATATAAATGTAATACATATACAAAATATGTGTTGACTGTTTATATCATCAGCAAGACTTCTGGTCAACAGTATTAGGAATTAAGTTTTTGGGGAGTCAAAAGTTATACACAGTTTTTTGACCACGTAGGGGTCAGCGCCTCTAAATCCACATTGTTTATAGATTGTATCTAGAAATACAATAGTCAATGGTATATAGAAAATCCTAAGGAATCCACTGAAACACAATTAGCAATAAACAAGTTCAGCAAGGTTGCAGAATACAAAATCAATGTAAAAAATCAACCATTTCTACACACTTGCAATGAGCCATCTGAAAAGCAAACTAGGAAAACAATTTTTTGATACAACAGTATCAAAAACAAAATATGCAAGAATGAATTTAATAATAGTGGTATAAGACTTGTACACTAAAAGCCATAAACCTTTGTTAAAAGAAATTTAAAAAGACCTAAATAAATGGAAAGACAGTCTAATTTTATAGATAAGAAGACGTAATAGTGTTAAGATGGCAATACTCCCTAAATTAATCTACAATTTTGACTGAATCTATGTCAATATCCTAGATGGATTTCTTTTTCCCCAGACACTGACATCCTAAAGTTCAAATGGAAATTCGAGGTATCCAAAATAGCCAAAATAATCTTGAAGACAAAAACAAAGTTGGAAGACCCACACTTCCCAAATTTAAAACTTACTACATAGCTGTAGTAATCCAGACAGTATGGTACTGGCATACTGATACACAGATCAATGGAGTAGGATATAAATTCTAGAAATAAACTTCCATATTTGTGGTTAACTTTTTTTTAAAAAAAAAAAAAAACAAGGGTGCCATGACAATGTAATCTAGAAAGAATAGCTTTTTCAACAACTGGTGGTGAGAAAGCTGGATTATCCACATGCAAAAGAATTATGTTGAACCTCTACCTCACATTAAATAGAAAAATAAACTCAAAATAAAGACCGAAATCTAAAAACTAAGACAAAATAGTCCAGGAAGAAAACATACATAAAATCTTCATGGCCTTGGATTAGATATCGATTTATTACATAAGATACCAAAAACATAAACAACAGGAGAAACCATAGATAGACTGGACTTAATCAAAATTAAACAGGAGGCATCATCAAAAAAATGAAAAGACAAGCCAGAGAATAGGAAGAAGTACTTACCAATCATACATCTAACAAGGGACTTTTACCCAGAATACATAAAGAAATCTTACAACTCAAAAATAAAAAGGCATAGAACCCAATTTAATTTTTTTTTAACATTTATTCATTTTTGAGAGACAGAGTGTGATTGAGGGAGGGGCAGAGAGAGAGGAAGACACAGAATCCGAAGCAGGCTCCAGGCTCCGAGCAGTCAGCCCAGAGCCCGATGCAGGGCTCGAACTCACACCTCGCAAGATCCTGACCTGAGCCGAAGTTGGACACTTAACTGAATGAGCCAGAACCCAATTTTAAAATAAGCAAAGGATTTGAATAGACATTTCTTCAAAGGACATATATGACTGGCTAATAAGCCCATGAAAAGATGCTCAACATCACTAATGACTAGGGAAATGCAAATCACAACCACAATGATAAAGTGCTTCACACCCACTAGAAAATCTATAAAATATAGATAGATAGATAGATAGATAGATAGATATTAAAAACAAGTCTTGACAAGGAAATGGCGAACTTGGAAACCACACACACTGCTGGTGAAGCTGAAAATGGTGAACCCACTTTGAAGCAGTCTGGCTGTTCCCTACAAGACTAAACAGAGTTACCATATGACCCAAAAATTCTACTCTTAAGTATATACTCAAGAGAAATGAAAACATAGGTAGACATTAAAACATATACACTGATGTTCACAGCAGCATTATCCATAATAACCAAAAAGCAAAAATGCGCAAATGTCTACTAACTGATGAAGAGATAAACAAAATGTGGTATAACCATACATTGGAATATTAGCTGCCATCAAAAGGAACTAAGTAATGATACATGCTATGATACAGATGAACTTTGAAGACATGCTAAGTGAAAGAAGCCAGAAACAAAAGGCTACATATTATAGATCCCATTTATAAATGAAATGTCAAGAATGGGCAACTCTTTAGAGAGTTTGGAGAAAATAAATTAATAATTGCCTAGGGCTGCAACTGGAGGGGTTGAAGAGAAACAGAGAATGACTGCTAAATGGGTATGGAGTTTCTCTTGGGGGTGAGGAGAATGTTCTAAAATTCATTGTAGTGATAACTGCATAACTCTGAATATACTAAAAGCCACTGAAAGATACACTTCAAATGGGTGAATTGTATGGTATGTGAATTGTATCTCAATAAACTTGTTATTAAAAAAATATGGGGCAGTGGGCTGGCTCAGTCTGAAGAGCATGACTCTTGATTGCAGGGCCATGAGTTTGAGCACCATGATGGGTGTAGAAATTACTTAAAAATAAATTAAGTAAACAAAAATGAACTATTGGGACCTCATCAATATAAAAAGCTTCTGCACAGCGAAGGAAACAATCAGCAAAACTAAAAGGCAACCAATGCAATGTGAGAAGATACTTGCAAATGACATATCAGATAAAGGGTTAGTATCCAAAATCTACAAAGAACTTATCAAACTCAACACCCAAAAAACAGGGGCGCCTGGGTGGCGCAGTCGGTTAAGCGTCCGACTTCAGCCAGGTCACGATCTCACGGTCCGTGAGTTCGAGCCCCGCGTCGGGCTCTGGGCTGATGGCTCAGAGCCTGGAGCCTGTTTCCGACTCTGTGTCTCCCTCTCTCTCTCTGCCCCTCCCCCGTTCATGCTCTGTCTCTCTCTGTCCCAAAAATAAATAAACGTTGAAAAAAAAAATTTTAAAAAAAAATAAAAAAAAAAAAAAAAAAAAAAAAAAAAAAAAAAAAACACCCAAAAAACAAATAATCCAGTGAAGAAATGGGCAAAAGACAGGAATAGACACTTCTCAAAGGAGACATCCAGACGGCCAACCGACACATGAAAAAATGCTCAACATCAGTCATCATCAGGGAAGTACAAATCAAAACCACAATGAGATACCACCTCACACCTGTCAGAATGGCTAACATTAACAACTCAGGCAACCACAGATGTTGATGAGGATGCGGAGAAAGAGGATATCTTTCGCCTTGCTGATAGGAAGGCAAACTGGTGCAGCCACTCTGGAAAACAGTATGGAGCTTCCTCAAAAAATTAAAACTAGAACTACCCTATGACCCGGCAATCGCACTACTAGGAATTTATCCAAGGGATACAAGTACGCTGTTTCAAAGGGGCACATGCACCCCAATGTTTAGAGCAGCACTATCAACAATAACCAAAGTATAGGAAGAGCCCAAAAGTCCATCGATGGATAAATGGATAAAGAAGATGTGGTGTATATACACATATACACACATGTGTAAACCTGTTTACACATATATGTAGTGTATATACAAGGGAGTATTACTCAGCAATCAAAAAGCATGAAATCTTGTCATTTGCAATTACGTGGATGGAACTTGAGGGTACTATGCTAACCAAAATTAGAGAAAGACAAATATCATATGACTTCACTCATATGAGTAATTTAAGATACAAAACAGATGAACATAAGGGAAAGGAAGCAAAAACAATATGAAAACAGGGAGGGGGACAAAGCATAAGAGACTTTTAAATATACAGAACAGAGGGTTGCTGGAGGGGCTGTGGTTGACGGGATGGGCTACATGAGTAAGGGGCATTAAGGAATCTACTTCTGAAATCATTGTTGCACTACATGCTAACTAACTTGAATGTAAATTTAAAAATACATTAATTAATTAAAAAAACTTTTAAAAACTGAGGACATAAAGCTAGTCAATGAACTAGATGGTTTTTAGTAGGACTTAAGGTTGTATCTTAAATATTCCTGTTTTTACTATTAGTGTTGTTTATTAAATTCTTACCAAAAAAAGTAGTATCTGTATTGCCTAAGGTCATCTAGAAACACATGTTTCATGAATGCTCTTGAAGGGGATCACCTCTTTGCACAGGCTCCAGCCCACTGTAACTAGTAAGTACTATTTTTACAGACAACAAGAAAACATGTTTTTATCTTATGGAGATGCTTTTTTGTTTTTCTTTTTCTCTTTGTTTCCTAGATCACATTGGGTAAGTGGAAATATATTCCAAATTCCTATATGATCACCTCTTGATTTTAGAATATTGACTGTTCCAACTAAATATAATTTATCTTGTTAAACATCTGTACCTTTCTTTACATGATCAAAATAAGATTTGATTGCAGACAGAATTTCACTTTTGTAGGTAAATTAACAAGTACCTTCTCCCTAAATTCACTACTTCAAACTAATCTGCAGGCATAATAGCTTACTAATGACCTTGTCATTAAAAGGGGGAGGGGGGGTGCTGGGGAAGGGCAATAAACCATGGTGTCTAGGACAAAGCTAGGAAATGAGATCAACAATTCCCTTTTCACTCAAATTGATGTTGAAAGAGTTAAATAAAGAGATATTGTAACAGATCTATTTATAATCCTTTGGTTTTTCGGGGCGCCTGGGTGGCGCAGTCGGTTAAGCGTCCGACTTCAGCCAGGTCACGATCTCGCGGTCCGTGAGTTCGAGCCCCGCATCGGGCTCTGGGCTGATGGCTCAGAGCCTGGAGCCTGCTTCCGATTCTGTGTCTCCCTCTCTCTCTGACCCTCCCCCGTTCATGCTCTGTCTCTCTCTGTCCCAAAAATAAATAAACGTTGAAAAAAAAAATTTTAATCCTTTGGTTTTTCTATATCAAATCTAATTCCTAAAAATAACATAACTGATAAAAATTTAAAGATTGTTGCCTTGAGTTTTACTTAACACAGAAGTAGTTGTTTGTCAGGATTTTTATTTTCTGATATCCAAGCTCTATGAAGAAAGGCCATCTGTTATGTGTTTCCCATTCAGCACACTTATAATGCTTCACTCCATAGACCATATCTTGACATTTTAAAAAACAAAATGACTGTGCCCTCTGGTGGACAAGGCCTTTTAGTAAATATGTTACACACCACACCACCATTATAATCACATCATTGTCATGCTTAAGAAAAAAATCCAGTCACACATTATCACTCCACTCTAAACACCAAACCAACAGAGTAGAAAATCAAAAGCTCAGTCTGTGGTATACTTGTAGGATTTGTTACATCCAACAAGATTGTTGCTCTAAAAACAAAAGGAATTCTAAGTGGACTGAGCTTACATTGGGAACACATATCCTCTAAAATCACCTCCTAAACTGACAAATGGTCAACACAAGCCAGTAAGGAATATTTATTCACATTTTATACTCTGTAGTACTTGACAGATCCTCTAAAAACATAAGGGCTTTAAACATGTTAATCACTTACATAACTCTTAACAAAATCTTTAACAGCAAAAGAGTTCAGAAACAAATAGAGAAAGTAAATCTGTGAAAACTTAAGAGGCAGCAGAGAAATTCTTTAGTTTTGTGAACAAAAGTGAATCCTGACGAAAAAGAATTCTTTGGTAATGAAGCAAAAAACATATTGTTTTCTGTTTTTGTTTTTTGAAACAAACAGACCTTCAAGCATTCATTACTCATCACATCATTTGCCATTTGCAATTTGTCATAACTCAGTCACAGTTGAGCATAATCTGGTTAACTGAAGTTGAATACAAACTAGTTATCAATCTAATTAAGAGGGCCAGAACTTAAAATTGCTGATGGAAATGGTCAGATCCTAGCTACAGAAATTATTTCAGTATTAAGTATTCAAAGAGAATGACGACTGGCAAAAAGGGATAATGCAGGTAAACATAAAATAGAACAGTACAAAGTAATAAGGGTATTAGTACTAGTAATTAGTTTTTCTGTTAATTTCAAAGACAATGATTACAGATTCATTTATAAAAGAAATGAGAAATATATTGAATGTGGAAAAAATTAATTATTTCACTATGGCAAATTATCATTGAGATAAGAAGTGGAATATTACCAAATTCCCCAGAGTGGTCAGACATTCTTGTATACCAGCAGTATATAAGATTACCTGTTTCTCAAATCCTTGCTGGCCATTGATATTGTTACACTCTTTATTTTCACTAATCTCATGAGTGTGAAATGGCATCTAGTTGTAATATACACAAGGAGGGATTTTTAGAGATATAATAGCAAAAAAAAAATTGACATTTTATGTATCTACCAATAAAATAATGAAAAAATTGTGGCATATTCATAAAATGAAGTATTATGCAACAGTTAAAATGAATGCAGACACTATAATACAGATAAATTGCAAATATAGTGTTGGGTGAAAAAAAAGCAAGTTTAAAAGCCAGAGCAAACAAACTTTAAAACCAGGTGCAACAATGTTTATAGATTCATATAGAAGGTGAAAAATGTTTTATGACATAAATGGGAAAGATATAAATTTCAGGATAATGATTATCTGTGAGGAGGAAGATGAGGGAATGAAATCTGGAAGGATAAAAAATGCTTTGGGCGCCTAGATGGCTCAGTCAGTTAAGCATCCGACTCAGTTTTGGCTCAGGTCATATCTCATGGTTCATGAGTTTGAGCCCCGCATAGGGGCTCTGTGCTGACAGTGAGGAACCTGCTTGGGATCCTCTCTCTCCCTCTCTCTCTGCCCCTCCCCCACTCGTATTTTCTCTCTCTCTCTCTCTCTCTCTCTCTCTCTCTCTCTAAGTAAATAAACATTTTTTAAAAATGTTTCAATGGCACTGGTAACATTTTATTGCTTCTTAAAAACGCAAATTATTAACATCTAGGTGGTAGGTATATAGGATGTTCTATTATTCCCCTACTCTATCCTCTGTTTGAAATATTTCATAATTTTGGGGAGCCTGGGTGGCTCAGTTGGTTAAGTGCTGACTTCGGCTCAGGCGATGATCTTCCGGTTCGTGGGTTTGAGCCCCACGTCGGGCTCTGTGTTGACAGCTCAGAGCCTGGAGCCTGCTTCCCATTCTGTGTCTCCCTCTCTCTGTGCCCCTTCCCCGTTCATGCTCTCTCTCTTCTCTCTCTCTCTCAAAAATAAATACGTTTAAAAAATTTTTTAAATAAAAGAAATATTTCATAATTTTTAATAAGTGAAAGCAACCTAAACACAATGACAGCCAATGATAGAGGATCGGTTACATTATGGTATAATTCAAGTATTGTAAAAAAAAAACAAACAAAAAACTGTGATGACATGAATGCATATATATTTACATGAAAAGATATCCATGATACTGGATATGCCATGATATTGCCAAATTTTAAGAAGACACAAAATAGCATATACAAACACATTTTTAAAATGGAGGAATAAGAGTGTCTATAGGAAATTCACACAGTTATACCCAAGTCTACCACTGCAATCTCTTCGTTGTAGAATTATATGATTTTCATATTCTTCTTTATACATGTCCTATAGTCTCTCAATTTTTATGGTGAGCATATATTGCTTATAATCAGAAAACTATTTTTTCATGGGAAGAAGAATAAAAATTTACTTTTACCATTTCAAATTGAGAACACTAGCAAGGAAATCTAGTGAAAACTACTAAGTGAACAAACAACACAGAAATCCAGTAATGAAAACAGGGAAGTTTGGGGAAGTGTGCTGAGTTAGGAGACCAGACATCTTAGCCTTCTTTGACTTATAAAGTGGTAGGAAACTAAACAGGTCAGTGTGGATGGGCTCAAGGATGACAGAAGAGACTAGGGCCCAAACTGCAGAAGAAAAAGAGGCATGGTCTGATTTGGGGTATTCTACACAAGATGGGAGGGATATGTGTAAACTTTCCATGCTTTCCTTCAGGCTCTCCTCCCCTTTACTCTCTCCACGCTTCTTTTCCAAGTGATAAACTGTCATGATGAAATAATTCTTCACTATTTTCCACATCTTAATGAGATGCTCTGTTCCCTGATAAAGTTAATAAATGAATGAGCAATCATTACCTTAGAAATTAATAGGAAAAGTTTTATTCTAAAAGCTCAAAATTCACTGAAGAAGTGCTCTTTTTGTACATTTGTGCATTTGAGAAATGTCTTTAGATTTTACAATTCCTATTTTGTGTATAAACTGGTATGGTTTTACTTCTTATTTTAATGTGTCATTTCCTTATTTATCCTTTGAAAAGAGAACTCTGACCTTTGTTTCAGTCTACAAATTGAAGGTGATATTGTGACAGTTAACAAGTTCCTGGGAGCTAGGAAGCCACGTATATTCAGCCTTAGCAAGACTTCTTCATATCACAAAACTAGCCAGTGTTCTGGGAGGGAAAATAGAGTAAGTAGCTATTAAGCATCTTCCCTACAAAGAAAGCAAAGGAGGCATCACAAATAAGGCATCCAAGCAACCACATTTCCTTGCAATGTTTGCATTTTCCTTCACTAGAGAAAAAACAAAATCTCTCTTCTAATCTCAAGCCTTTGTATTAAACAAAATCATTTCTTAAAAAAGAATCTCGAAGTTAACCAGTAAATTTTCGAACAGTCTAGTTTGTGGGAAATTAACTAGTGATAACATAGGGTGCCAATTTAAGAATAATTATCAGGAGAAATAAATCATATGTCATATAAGGAAAACCCTTTATTTTGTACCTTTGTTCCCAATACCGGGAATGATACAGTCAAGGACAAATTTGCATTCCAAGACCTTCATCGTCTAGGTCTTCTCCTCATAACACGAAGAACATACACTAAGTACTAGATTATAATACTGTATACAATGATCATAGTATATCTAGCCCAAAAGGTAATTTGCTGAAATTAAGATTTGCCATTGATAGCTATACTCAAAAAATCAGATGCTAGGCTTACTGATTAAGGCTTCCTTAAAGATAAATCTTTTGAATTTTTCAGTAACCGTCATTATCTCCTCTACTTATCAAGTCACTTCTTAAAAGTATAGCAGTAAGAAACCTAGAAAAGTTTGATACTTCTGAGACTGGCCTTCAATATGTAACTAAATTATTCCAACTGTATTGATAATAAACTGGAGTCTAGCAAGACAGCTTGCTAGCATGACAAATCAATACATAAAACCTTGACTATTCAACAATGCTCTAATAGTTGGTTATTCATATTCAAAAGATAAAAATAGAGGCCTATCTTACAGTACACCACCAAATAATTCTGGGTAAAGACCTCATGAGCATGGAGTGGAGAGCATGGGGAAACTTTATAAATTTTTGGAGTAATAGAAGAAGCCTAATGGGAACTATCAGTAATGAATTCTTAGTGAATGTCTAACTCTGGACAATGACCACGCCATACAGTATTTCATTGCCAGGTCTCCTACAAGATATTTAGATTTAAGGGAACATATTGATGCCATATATCTTCTCCTCAGATCTGAGGCACAGCCACAGGGTCTTTAAAAATTAAAAAAAAGTTAAAAAAATTTAAAAAGTACCTGCCAAAACAGCCAATCAAACTCTGTAACTGAAAACACAGAGCTTCCCCCAGGGAAAAATATCAAACCCTTTTTTAAAACTACAGTACTAACACGCCATATTTTAATCCAAGATTCTCATTTTTACATTAAAACTCAAATTTCTTTGGATTTCTGATTTTTATATACTTGAATATTTTTTTTGAATGTCAGAGGGGGATAGAAAAGCCTCTAAACACCATTTGCTTACTATTGGCATATACATCAATGGAAAGTAAACATACAATTTCGACTGACATGTGTTACATTATAAATATCTGATCTCTTATAAATAATAGAATCCAAGAATATCGTAAAACCTACAGAATATAGAATATATGCCCACCAAAACTATCCCACCTAAACTCTCTGAGCAAAGTTTAAAAGTAAAATATTTCTCAGCCACATCTCTTAATAACCATATTGTGCTTTTAAATTAACTTGCTTATACTTTTAACACACTTGATTGGTTTTACAGACATTTCACTACAGCGAGCTATCCCCATTTCATCACCATCAAGTCCTCCTTGTAAACAATAATAGCCTATCATTTGTGAATTCTGATTCTGAGCAATGTCAAGCCAGCCATGCAAATATAAAAGATGTCCATAATGATCCAACAATTTGTTAGAACATTCTTTCTTTATTGCCACTTCCTGGGCTTGCCCTATATTGTCACAATGCAAAAAGTAGGCAGATATTTAACACTATTCTTTCTTTGACAGTGAATATACAATTTTGTCAAAGTATCTTTTAAATGTAAACTGAATTTACAATAGCAGAGTAATAGAGGAGCACCAAAAAGACTATGGTTATCAGGAGTTAATGGAACTCTTTAAACAAGCTTACTAAGAAGAAAGACTCTTCAGTAAAAGGATCGCCCGACTCCTTAGGCTGAATGAAAGAAAGGATGCCGCTCAAAATCATTGGTAAGCAGAGAAATGCAAATTACAACAAAATAATACTTTTTGCCCATCAGATTGGAAAGGTTAAAAAGACTGGTAATATCCAGTGTGGAAAAGGGTTTAGAAAAATGGATATTCTCTGGGGCGCTTGGGTGGCTCAGTTGGTTAAGCATCCAACTCTTGGTTTTGGCTCAGGTCATGATCTCACAGTTTGTGAGATCAAGGCCCTTAGTCAGGCTCTGAAGCAACAGCGCAAAGCCCTGCTTGGGATTCTCTCTCTCCTCTCTCTCTGCCCCTCCCCCCTCCCCGCCTGGCCACCACCACAGACACACACTCTCTCTCTCTCTCTCTCAAAATAAATAAATAAACTTTTAAAAAATTGTGTATTCTCATGCAGTGTTAATAGGAATAAATTAGTACAGCCTTTTGGAAACGAAATTTATTTTATCTATGAAAATTTCAGATGAACACACCCAGGGACTCCTCAATTATACTTCTAAACCTCTATCCTAGAGAAATAATTTAATTTTGGATAAGAAACCAAAATATCTGTCCATGGGAAATGGCTAATAAATTATGGTCCTTCGTATTACAGAATACCACGCAGTGCTTACTAAGAACATGCTAGATCTATAGGTAAAGCTGTGAAAAGATCTCTTAGACATCAAAGGCTAAGTGTGGGGAGGTGGGGGAAATCAAATTTCAGAGTTAACACTGTAGTGGAGATCTGTCATTCATAGTGCCCCAAATTTTCTGAAACCACTTTCTCCACGTAATGAATTCTACCTTCCCAAAGTAGACTAAAACAACAAAAATAAAAACAATAACAAACACTATAAACCGTATTACCCAGCATCCATCATAGCTAGTATTTCACTTAAAGTACATGGCTAGTAACTATGTGGCCTACAGGCAAATAGAACAATCAAGGTGTAAGATTTGAGAAAGAGCCTGGCAAAGGATATTTCTTTAGCTTGGGTGGCATGGCAGTGGAGGCAGGATGTTTTGAGGTAAGACCACAGAGGCTCACTGATGGGAGAAAAGGTGATGTGCTTTGGGGGTCAGTGGCTGCATCAATCCTTTATCAAGCCATTTTTACAAGGAGGTTATGTGTTTTGTTCCTGACAATTTGGAAATTGCTTCTCCAGGATATGATACTCTGGACATCTTTAGCTAGAGTTGATTCCATTATAAAAATTAAGAAACCTTTCATATACACAAATGGTCATCACTTAAGAACTTCTTGAGTTCATAAATTTTGAACTAAAAAGCACCACATATTCAGAAAAAGATCTGAAGGTCTGTAAGATCACATAACACCCTGATGTTAACACTGAAGAGGGAAATGGGATTGATATGTATAGATGAGGAAGGGGTGATGGCAGGCTTTTCCTTTTTCCTCAATATACTTCTTTTCTGTTTAAATATTTTTACAGTAAGAAATAGTCCTACAATGCTGGGAGTTTGTTTTAATAACTTAAAATCTTCAAAAAATTAAAAAGTAATATGCCCCTCCTAAAGGTGCCTATCATCCTAAATGACAATAATAGTTTTATGGTACTTAAAAGTGGAATTTTAAGAGAGAACAACCTGAAAACATTTTGTGGTACATATATACACAATTTCATGTATTCTAACTTATATAACATAAAAGCCTCATATTATCTTGTAATGGGGAAGGACTTTCTAACCATAATCCCAGAGGTAGAAGGAAAGCATAGCAATTTTTAACTACATAAACAAAACTACTGAAACCTTAAAGTTAAAGATGAAGGACAAACCAGAAAAAATGACCTAAAACACATACAGCAAATAATAGATTAATATTTCCAGTATATAAAGAATTCTTAGAAATCAGTAAGAATAGACATTTTGTTTGTTTGTTTTGAGACAGGAAGAGAGAAAGGGGGAAGGGGCAGAGAGAGAGAGAAAGAGAATCCCAAGCAGGCTCCATAGTACTGTCAGCGCCGTCTGATGCAGGGATCAATCTCACAACTATGAGATCATGATCTGATCCGAAATCAAGAGTCAGATGCTTAACCAGCTGAGCCATCCAGGCACCCCAGTAAGGATAGACATTTTAGTTTAAAAATGGGCAAAGAGCATTAACAGGGAATTCACTCTCTTATTCACATGCACGCATTCACACACACACACGCATACATACACCACACACACACACACACACACACACACACACAGGGCAAAAGACATTACTATGTTCAATCTCATTAGATTTTTTTGTCAATTAACTAAAATTTGATAATATTTAGTATTGAAGAGGGTATGGGGGTAAAACACAGTATCAAACACTATTGGTGGGATTCTAAACTGTCCCAAACTTTCAAAAGGCAATCTGGAATATACAATAAAATTTTAAATGTGTTCCATAACAGAGCAATTCTACATTTGGAAATGCATCTTATGCAAATAAATAGACAAATACAAAAAAATGAAGACATTCACTATAGCACTGTTTATAATAGCAAAAACTGGACAACTTAAAAATCCACATGAAAAATTAAACAAATAAATGTTCAAAAATTCATAGTATTTCCTGATAATGCAAAACCTTCCAGCCACTGCAAATAAAAACATAGATCCTTCTCTAATACCATGAAATGATGTTCTAGATAGCAAATTAAGTCGAAAAGCCTGGAAACCAAGTAGCATGTTTCTATCAATGTTAAATACAGATTCATTATATAAGCAAACACTTACACAAATATATACATACACTTATATCTATAAACACACCCACCCACCCACCCACACTGGGCATATATCTTAGAAAACAGTTTAGAAATACATACCAAAATGTTAACAGTGGCTAGTTCAGAATGATTAAATTATCCAAAAAAGTGAATAGTCTGAACCCTTTACAATGAATATGTATGGGTTTTATGATAATAGTAAGAATATTTTCATTCTTTAAACAAATAATGAGCAACAAAAATCACCTTACTAAATACCTTGTGCTTTTACCATATATTACTATTTTCTTACCTTTAAACCTTCAGCTGGAAGTCTATAACCAAATCTTGCTGGAAGGTCATCAAATGTCTGAGATGCATTTTCAAAATTATACTAAATATAAAATTAAAAACAATCAAGTTACAACCAAGTTACACATAACGCTAAAAACAAAAAGGTTATTTAAGTTGTCATTTCCACAATTTGATCCACTAACGCAGCTTAACACAATTAAATCAATTTTGTAAATATACATTCACTAAAATAGCAAGGAATATATACAATTTACTACATATACAACTGCATAAATTAGATTCTTATTTCACATAATTATTAAACAGCAGCAATTCTATAACATTAAACCACTTACTACCTCCTGAGTTTTTCCCACAATTTCCTAGCAAGGAATTTTCTTTATTTCTTTTTTTGATGTTTATTTATTTTTGACAGAGAGAGCAGGAGTGAAGGAGATGCAGAGAGAGAGGAGGACAGAGGATCTGAAGCTGTCTTTGCCCTGACAGCAGAGCCCGATGTGGGGTTTGAACTCACAAACCATGAGATCATGACCTGAGCCAAAGTCACTCAACTGACTGAGCTACCCGGGAGCCCCCACTCCCAGCAAGGAATTTTCTAAACAGATTATTTTCCTGCAAGAGTTCCATCTGACTTTCTCTAAAGGGTCTGATTTAATAGAAGAGATATACAGGATATCTGGCTCTAGCTTACGAAAGATGCCTTTTCCCCAGAGAAAAAAGAAGCACCAAATCATTTTTAAGAAATTATCATTTCGGAGGAGTTAGAATGGCAGAGAAGTATAGGGACCTGGATTTCCCTCATCCCTCAAACACTGCTGTTTTGAGGTCAGAACACTTGGAGCACCCACGAAATCAGTTTGCAAAGGGACACAAAAACCTCCACAGGTGGAGGGAGACAGCTTAGCCGAACTGAGATGCATGTATGTGAATTGGGGGAGATAAAATGGTGGCATAGACAGAGTGGGGGAAACCCTTCTGTGGAGAGACAAAAGGGAAAGAAAAAGAGGCTGTGGAAGTCCGGTATTGGAAGTCCCTCTCCAGACCACAGACCAGGGAACAAGAAATAGGGAGAGTGCTAGTTTGCACTTCATAAACAGTCTTAGAGGAGCTGAAGACTGGAATTTTCAAAAGTGTGGGACTTTCTCTGGACTGGAGCCATTGCCATATGTGGGCACCGGGGGAGGAGGGGAGCCAGCCCCAGGCATGGTAGGATCTCAGGGGGCACTGGGAGAGAACAGTCCCCTTCCTCGAGTACTGTGGGAAGAGGATATGTTGCCCCTCCAAGGACAACAACCCTGCAGGTGCCAGCCAGAGGCCCTTTGTTGACTGGGCAGAGTGGCACTACCCGAGAACCAGGTTTGCACAGAGTGGGATCCTTTAAAACATCTGGTTTTGAATCCTGGCAGAGTGCCTAGGAGACACGGGGGGACTGTGGTGCAGGGCAAGCTGACTGCTGACACTGCTCTGTGAGCATTGCCTGAACAGCGTGGTTTGAGATACCCAGTGCAGGGATGAGAGACTGGGGTGTCGCCATTTTTCTCCCCATCACCAACACAGTGGGACCTCAGAGAACAGGACAGCCACCCCCTGTGAAGGTGGGACCACTTACACCAAACCCTGCCCCTCCATGCCAGGCAACAGCTTATCTACTTGAGCAGGACTGACACTGAGTGAACCAGACCGCTTCTCCTCCAGATCAGCACAGCCACCAGTCCCAGGTACCAACAGACAACTGTCCTGCTGTTTTATGTGTTCTGGTCTTCTTTTTCCTCTTTTCTTTCCTTCTCTTCTTTTTTCCCTTCTTTTTCTTTCTACCCTCTTTTTTTTCCCCCTTTGGAATCAGGCTCATAGTTTCTGATTTGATTTTTGGTCAATTCTTATTATACATATTTCTTTCTTTCATTCTTTCTTCTTTCTCTGTTCTGGTTTTTTGTTGTTGTTGTTGTTGTTGTTGTTGTTTAATCAAGCAGTTTTACTCTACTCTCTTTACACCTTTTCTGTATCTCCTTCTTTATTTTCCTCTCTCTCTGGATTAAGCCTTATAGTTAGTTTCTTTGATTCTCTGCCTGGTCTTTTTTTTTTTTTTTTTTTTTTTTTTTTTAATCCACCCCTTTCATTTTCCTCTTTGTTTGGGATAAGGTTCACCAACGCCCCCCCCCCCTTTCCTTTTTTTCAAGGTTACTTCAATGAACAAATCAAAGCACACCTGGTAGAAGGTCCAAATGATCCACTACTAAGAGCAGTGGGATAGAGCAGCCAAATACACAACAACAGAGGGCTACCTGAACTGCCAGGCCCTGGACAGGGTATGACTTCTTTTTAATATAGTAGTACTTGCAGGTGCAGGTCATACAACAAGCTATAAAATGTAAAAGACAAAATGACGAACCAGAAGAATTCTCCTCAAAAGAAATTTCAGGAAGAAATGACAGCCAGAGAATTGCTCAAAACAGATATAAACAATATATCTGAACAAGAATTTAGAATAACAGTCATAAGACTAATAGTTAGCTGGGCTTGAAAAAAGCATAGAGGACAGCTTAGAATCTATTGCTGCAGAGATCAAAGACCTAATAGTCATGATGAATTAAGAAATGCTGTAAATGAGATGCAAATAAACTAGATGCAGTAACAACAAGGATGGAAGAAGCAGAGGAGAGAATAGGTGAAATAGAAGATAAAATTCTAGAAAATGATGAAGCTGAAAAAAAGAGGGAAAGGAAATTACTAGACCATGAAGGGAGAATTAGAGCTCTAAGTGATTCAATGAAACAAAATAATATCCTCATCATAGGAGTTCCAGAAAAAGAGAGAAAGGGGCAGAAGGTTTATCTGAACAAATTACAACTAAGAAATTCCCTAATCTGGGAAAGGAAACAGGCATCTAAGTCCAAGAGGCACAGAGAACTTCCTTCAAAATCAACAAAAACATGTCAAACCATGACATAGCAGAGTGAAACTGACAAAATACAAAGAGAATTCTGAAAGCAGCTAGGGACAAACGGGCCTTAACCTACAAGGTAGACACATAAGGGCAGTAGCAGAGATGTCCACTGAAACTTGGCAGGCCAGAAGGGAGTGGCAGGAAATATTCAATGTGCTGAAGAAGAGAAATATGCAGCCAAGAATCCTTTATCCAGCAAAGCTGTCATTCAGAATAGGAGAGATAAAGCCTTTCCCAGACAAACAAAAACTGAAGGAGTTCATGACCACTGAACCAGCCCTGCAGGAAATCCTAAGGGGGACTCTGTGAGTGGAAAGCAGCAAAAACTACAAAGGACCAGAGACATCACCATAGGCACAAAACCTATAGATAACACAATGACACTAAATTCATATCTTTCAATAATCACTTGAATGTAGATGGAATAAATAAATGACCCAGTCTAAAGACACAGGGTTTCAGAATGGATTAAAAAAACAAAAACAAAAACAAAAAATAAGATTCATCTATATGCTGCCTACAAGACTACAAGAGACTTATTTTACACCTGAGGACACCTGCAGATTGAAAGTGAGGGGATGGAGAACCATCTATCATGCTATTGGATGGTGAAAGAAAGCCAGAGTAGCCATACTTATGTCAAACAAACTACATTTTATGACAAAGACTGTAAAAAGAGATGAAGAAGGGCATTATATCATAATTAAGGGATCTATCCATCAAGAAGAGCTAACGATTGTAAACGTTCATACCCACAATGTGAGCGCAACCAAATATATAAATCAATTAATCACAAACATAAATAATTATATAGATAATAATATCATTATTATAGGGGACTTTAATATTTCACTTACAACAATGGACAGATCATCTAGGCAGAAAATCAATAAGGAAACAACAGCTCTGAATGATACATTGGACCAGATGGACTTAACAGATACATTCAGAATTCTTTATCCAAAACAGAATACACATTCTTCTTGAATGCACATGGAACATTCTCCAAAAGAGATCACATACTGGGTCACAAAACAGCCCTCAACAAATAAAAAAGGACTGAGATCATACCATGCATATTTTCAGATCACAATGCTATGAAACTTGAAATAAACCACAAGAAAAAATTTGGAAAGCTCCCATATATAGGGAGGTTAAAGAACATCCTACTAAAGAATAAATGGGTCAACCAGGAAATTAAAGAAGAAATTTAAAAATATATGGAAGCAAATGAAAATGAAAACACGACAGTCCAAGTCCTTTGGGATGCAACAAAGGCAGTCCTAAGAGGAAAATATATTGCAATTCAGGCCTATCTCAAGAAGCAAGAAAGGTCCCAAATACATAACCTAACCTCAAATCTAAAGAAACTAGAAAGCCAACAGCAAAGAAAGCCCAAAGCCAGCAGAAGAAGAGAAATAATAAAGATTAGAGCAGAAATAAACAATATAGAATCAAAAAAAGAAAAAAAAAAACAACCCAGGAGAACAGATCAATGAATCTAAGAGCTGATATTCTGAAAGAATAAACAAAATTGATAACCCCCTCGCCAGACTTCTCAAAAAGGAGACAGAAGACCAAAACAGATAAAATCATGAATGAAAGAGAAGAGATCACAACCAACACCACAGAAATACAATTATTACAGAATACTACGAAAAATTATATGCCAACAAACTGGACAATCTGGAAGAAATGGACAAATTCCTAGACACCCATACCCTACCAAAACTCAAAAGGGAATAAATAGTAAATTTGAACAGATGCATAACCAGTGAAGAAATTGAATTGCTTATCAAAAATCTCCCAACAAATAAGAGTCCTGGGCCAGATGGCTTCCCAGGGGAATTCTACCAGAAATTTAAAGCAGAGTTAATACATATTCTTCTCAAGCTTTTCCAAAAAATAGAAATGGAAGGAAAGCTTCCAGACACGTTCTATGAAGCCAGCATTACCTTGATTCCCAAACCAGACAAAGACCCCACTAAAAAACAGAATTACAGGCCAATATCCCTGACAAACATAGGTGCAAAAATTCTCAACAAGATACTAGCAAATCAAATTCAACAGTGTATTAAAAGAATTATTCACCACAATCAAGTGGGATTCATTCCTGGGCTGTGGGGCTCGTTCAGTATTCACATATCAATCAACATGATACATCACATTAATACAAGAAAGGACAAGAACCACATGATCCTGTCAATATATGTAGAAAAAGCATTTGACAAAATACAGCATCCTTCCTTAACAAAAACCCTCAAGAAAGTCAGGATAGAAGGAACATACCTTAACATCATAAAAGCCATATATGAAAGGCCCATAGCTAATATCATCCTCAGTGGGGGAAAAACTGAGAGCTACCCCCTTAGATCAAGAACATGACAGGGATGTCCACTCTCACCACTGTGGTTTAACAGTGTTGGAAGTCCCACCTCAGCAATCAGACAGTAAAATGAAATAAAAGGCATCCAAATTGGCAAAGAAGTCAAACTTTTACTCTTCGCAGATGACATGATATTTTACATGGAAAACCCAAGACTCCACCAAAAAAACTGTTAGAACTGATACATGAATTCAGCAAAGTCATAGGATATAAAATCAATATACAGAAATCGGTTGTATTTCTATACACCAGGAATGAAACAACAGAAAAAGATATCAAGGAATTGATCCCTCTTACAGTTGTACCAAGAACCATAAAATACCTAGGAATAAATCTAACCAAAGAGGTAAAAGATCTGTAAAAGATCCACATATGTTTTCACTCATATGTGGAATTTGAGAAACTTAACAGAAGACCATAGGGGAAGGGAAGGAAAAGTAAGACACAAACAGAGAGGGAGGCAAACTATAAGAGACTTTTAAATACAGAGAACTAAGGATTGATGGGGGTGGGGGGTGGGGGTTGGGGGACTGGGAAAATGGGTTTTGGGCATTGAGGAGGGCACTTGTCGGGATGAGCACTGGGTGCTGTACGTAAGTGATGAATCATGGGAATCTACTCCTGAAGCCAAGACTACACTATATGTTAGCTAATTTGACAATAAAAAAAAAAATATTTGCCTACCCTTATAGGTATAGGTTCCTACGCTACAATACTTATTAGTTCCCTACCACAACAGAGAAAAACAAAACAAGGTTTCTCTATAATTGTAGAAGATAATAGTAATGATGATTGTTAAATGAGTTTGTTGTATTATTTAAGAATGTTTAATCTGCTATAGAGAAAACCAGAGAAACAAGGAAGATAGATGAAACTAGGCAAAGATAGTAAACAAGTAACTTTTGAAACACAGGCAATGCTTACCTGATGTATTAGAAGTTAAGACAGCTTTCTGTAAACAGTAGGCCAAAAATAGAAAAAAAAAAAAACAGAACACATTGTTTTGAATATAGGTAAAAAAGATGGAACAAAGTGAGATTTGTTATGTATAGACAGCAAAGGACAGTGCGAAAGGATCAAGCAAAACTTTATTGTGAATTTATTTATTTATTTATTTATTGAGAGAGCGCGCACACACTCGCAAGCAGGCGAGGAGGCAGATGAAGGGGGGGGGTAGACAGGGAGAGGGAGAGAGAGAGAGAGAGAGAGAGAGAGAGAAGCAGGATCCATGCTCAGAGTGCCGAGGCCAATGCAGGGTTCGATCACACAACTCTGGGATCATAATCTGAGACGAAATCCAGAGTCAGATGCTAAACTGACTGAGCCACCTAGGCGCCCCAGATCAAGCCAACTTTAAATGTTCACAAAGCATGGATTACGTCACAAATGCAGACTGAGAGCTTTGCTCAATCAGTCATTGGCGATCCCCATTCTAGCCTAATGTGTCGTCTGCCAGAGACATGCAGAAAAACAGTTCTGTGGGTAAGAACAAGTTATAGCTACGTTCAGATGTAAATATCTCAAGTGTCTTCAATAAAGCAAACGAATTTTGGATCTGAACACCTTCCATCTGTCAATTCCCCTTGCTCACCCTCAACTCAGGTCCTGGTAACCACACCATCACCAGAGAAAGTTGATGGAGCATAGAGACAGACTGGGTATGCTAATAACGGTTAATACAGGATTTGAGCTGTGTGGTTCTCGCATTTCGCTTGAATCACCTCAAGGGTCTTAACGTACCCATCTTCTACCTGTACTTCTCGTTGTATGTTTGTAATTAATTCAATAAAATGTGTGATTCAAACATCTGTATTTGGTCACTGAACCTATCCATTACCTCTGGGATAGTCAGCCTGGCAGTATACTTGGAAGCCAACACTGTTTCAGGGTAATTTCCTACTGTAACAAGAATTCATATT
Source organism: Lynx canadensis (assembly GCF_007474595.2). Taxonomy (NCBI): domain Eukaryota; kingdom Metazoa; phylum Chordata; class Mammalia; order Carnivora; family Felidae; genus Lynx; species Lynx canadensis. Next base: position 44,485,513 of record NC_044311.2, on the reverse strand, counting down.
TGCAGAGTGCTCTATGGTTCACAAAGCGCTTTACAGTCACAAAGGGCTTTTATATCCATTACCACCATGTATCTTTTAATCTCTTAAGTAAGAAACCTTTCCTCAATTGATTTAAGTGTTGAACTTGAGACAAGTCACTTAACTCTTCCAAGACCAAAGACACTACTCTAAAATAAAGAAATTGATCTACATCAATATAGATAGACCAAAGAAAGGACACAAATGTGTGCAAGTAGTACTGTTTTGAAAAATGTACTTTTAAATTCAGGAAAGGAAAATCTACAACTGCAGTAAGCTTTTTATCTTACCACTTCCTATTATTAAGGAGTTTCACTCTTTTAGCTAAAATTTCAGAAATAAAATGTCTAGCTTGAGCAACAATACTTGTAACAATGGGACTCGGAATAAGTTTGGTCACTGAGTGAGATCCGTTTTGAAATTGATTAGACTTTCCTTAACAGCAAAATAAGGATTGTCCCACACTGCCTCTTATACTCACATTGTGTAAAAAGAAAACAATATTTCTATCATGAACAAAACAAAAACATCTTTAGCACAAAAGTGCTTTACTTTAGTATTGGAGGGTGGACTGCTGCTCATGAAATTAAAAAATGCTCACTGTGGGGGTGCCTGGGTGTGGCTCAGTCAGTTAAGCGTCTGACACTTCATTTCGGCTCAGGTCATGATCTTGTGGTTCATGAGATCAAGGCCCGAGTCAGGCTCTGAGCTAACACTGCAGAGCCTGCTTCAGATTCTCTCTCTCCCTCTTTCTCTGCCCCTCTCCTCCTTGTGTGCATGCATGCGCACTCGCATACTCTCTTTCTCTCTCTCTCTCCCTCTCTCTCACAATATAAATGAATAAACATTAAAAAAAAAAAAAGAACGCTCACTGTTAAAATTTCTGAAGTAGAAAATAAAGTTACTCCTCTCTGGAATTCCATCTCCAGTTACTGCCATATATTAGTTTTAATCCACTTCTTTCAAAAAAATCTTTTCCTTAACCAATTCTTTCCTTCAACAGCAGGCTTAACAGATTTAATTCAATTTAAAAAGTTACAAATGTTAACAATTATTGAGCATTTAGGAGATCATGTTAAACACCTAACAGGTGTTCATTTACTTAATCCTTAAAAAATCCTTATAAAGTAGGCCACTATTTTACCATCCTCATTTTACAGACTGGCCACAAAATGTTAACAAAAATTTGTTCTAGGGACACCTGGGTGGCTTAGTTGGTTGAGTGTCTGACTCTTGATTTGAGCTGGGGCCATGATCCCAGGGTCATGGGATCAAGCATGCCACTGAGCGTGGAGCCTACTTTAGATTCTTTCTGTCTCTCCCTCTGATTCTCTCCCCCGCTAGTGCTTTCTCTCTCTCTAAAAAAATAAATGAAATTTAATTTAAACAAAAGAAAAGAAAAGAACTTGCTCTAGTAAATTAGAAGAACCAGGATTCTCACCCAGGCAGTCAGGTCCCAGAGTGCTGGCTCTTAACTCAGTGCCCCACACTGTCTCTCATACAGTCTCATTTCATAAGTAAATGGAGACTTAAGAGATATGAAGCTATGTGTCCAAGGTCATTCGACTACAGAGTGGCAGAACTGGATTTCAATTCAGTTTTCAAATCTGTTGCAGGAGCTCTTAACAACCATGCTATATAATCTGATCCATTCAGACCACTAACCACTGGATGCTTCTCTCTTACTCTGACCACTGACCCTCACAACTACCTACCAAGAAGTAAATTCTCTCTGACAAATAAAGCCCTACAACAGAATCAAAAGGCAGACTGGGAGTAAACCAAAATCGGCTTGTTTGACTCTCTCTGAAACCACATTAAGATAGGTACTACTTTTCAGTAAGATCATGGCACAGCTCAAAGCTAACAAGTCACTTGTAGCCTATATACCTGAGAATAGTCCACATCGATCTGGTTATCTCTAAAGTGTAATGCCTCTGCCAAATCTAAAACCCCATGTTTCTAGACACAAACCTACATAATTCATAATGTCACATTTCATTTTGGGTCAAAGAAGAGAGATATGATAAAAGATGATGAAGATGAATTGCTAACAGAAATAATAATCATTTAAAGTATCAGGGTGCCGGGGCGCCTGGGTGGCGCAGTCGGTTAAGCGTCCAACTTCAGCCAGGTCACGATCTCACGGTCTGTGAGTTCGAGCCCCGCGTCAGGCTCTGGGCTGATGGCTCGGAGCCTGGAGCCTGTTTCCGATTCTGTGTCTCCCTCTCTCTCTGCCCCTCCCCCGTTCATGCTCTGTCTCTGTCTGTCCCAAAAATAAATAAAAACGTTGAAAAAAAAAATTTAAAAAAAAAAAAAATAAAGTATCAGGGTGCCTAGGTGGCTCAGTCGATTACATGTCTGACTCCTGATTTTGGCTCAGGTCATGATCTCACGGTTCATGAGATGGAGTCCCACATCAGGCTCTGCCCTGTTAGTGCAGAGCCTGCTTGGGATTCTCTCTCTCTCTCTCTCTCTCTCTCTCTCTCTCTCTCTCTCTCCCCCTTCCCCACCCATAAGCGCACACCCACTCTCTCTCAAATAAACTTTAAAAAATCAAGCACCAAGGAATAAATGTTATTAAAAGAAAATATGAAAAAATTAAATCTCCAAGGAAAGTTAGTAATCAGTTCAAACATTTATTGAATTCCTACTACATATTACTCTCACTCGGCACCAGAAACAAAGTATAGTAAGACACAGTTCTGCCTTCTAGGTACTCACAATCTAGGGGACTTACTGAGTAGTTAGCAACACACTATAGTAGCATCTCCATATTCTCTTAGAACTCTAACCAGCTGGACAAATACTGTTGTCAGGGAATTAACAAATGGTAGAATTCAACCGCCAAAAATAAAATCATCTGAATTTTATCTTTTCAAAAGGAGCATACTAATACCAGCCCAAAATGGACCAATCTGATGTCCAACTTCTTTAAATCTCCACTCAGATTTCACGATGCTCTTATTCACTTAAAAGGAAAAGCTAACATTTTCTTGCTCTTGACTCATTTCCTTTCGATGCTTGTGTTACTGATCTAGTTCCTCTGCCTTGATATTTAGTTCCTCTTTTTACTAGTTACTGCCTTCACAATCTACTCCCCTCCAGCTATTTCTGCATGGTCAGCCTTCTATCCTTTGGTGTCAGCATAATGACCAGATTTAAGTCCCATTCTGATGGTTCCTTCCCTAGATGATATCAACATACATTCCACATTTACCTGCCTGAAACACACGGAATACTGCTGGCAAGCACTGACTGTTCTTCTATACCTAATATTTTATTTTGTCTCTCCATTAACAAAAAAACAAACACCTTGGGCCGTCTCATATACTGCTCGAGGAAGTGAGTGAAGGATGAGGAGAATGAAGAGAAAAAAGATAAAGCATTTACTGTGTGTCTGATACTGTTCTAAGTAGTTTACCTTATCTAATCATCATTACAACATACCAGTTTACAAATAAAGAAACAGAAGCACTTACAGTGGCTAAATAATTTGATTAAGATCACACAGCTGGTTAAGTTCCCAGAGCAGTCCACTAAAGCTCCTTTAACCCATCACATAGCTAAACCATAAAATAACAATCCACTTCAGGTAAAAAGGAAAGAAGGAAGTTAAAGGAGTGGCAGATATTACAAAAAACAGAGGAAGGGGAGGGGAGAATATAAAAGAAATCAAAGGAGAAAAGCCAGACATGGAGAACTTCATTCCCTATCAGTCCATAAATCTTCTACTTCACTTCAAAAGTCATTCCAAGACTATTCCAAGGACTCTGGGGACTAAGTTAGAGGGAAATTTGCATATCAATGTAGTCCTTCAAAGTTCCACTTCTACTCCATCTAGACTATTCCAGAAAAATCTAATCAACCAGTTCCTTACTAAAGAGGGTAACAGTGAGAAATCTCATAGGGATTTGAGTTGCTATGCTTCAAAAGTTGGGATACAGAAACCAGTCTGAATCTCCCAAATTCCACAATGATCCTCAACACTTCCACAAGTACCACAGTATACAGAAACATGGCTGAGCACCACATCAAACTTTGGTCAGCAACAATTCTGGCCCTTCTGTTTCTAGAGTGACCTAATGTCATTAAGCAAATCACTTGCACCTAGAAATTTAAAATAATAAATCTTTAGCATAGCACCTAGAGTATAGATGTGTAGACACACATATATACATACACACACAGTTAGTTCTTTTTCTGGCTTCAAAGAAATGAGAAACAGGATATATATATATATACATATATATATACTTCCCAGTGCAGAGGACAGTTAAACAACCTAGAAAGAAATACTAAGGTTTTGAAGAGCAATCTTCTTTTCTAAAAACTTTTCTATCTACCATCAAAGATCAGATCATTCTGCTTGCCTTCTCATTAATATTAATCTGAGGTTGAAATTTCCTATAAGAATCTTATATAATTTTTAAAAATATCAAGGGGTGCCTGGGTGGCTCAGTCGGTTAAGTGTCCGACTTTGGCTCAGGTCATGAACTCATGGTTCGTAAGTTCAAGCCCCGTGTCAGGCTCTGTGCTGACAGCTCAAAGCCTGGAGACTGCTTCAGATTGTGTGTCCATCTCTCTCTGCCCTCCCTCGCTCACATTCTGTCTCTCTCTCTCTCTCTCTCAAAAATAAACAAACATTTAAAAAAATGCTTTTTAATATTGGGGCACCGGGGTGGCTCGGTTGGTTAAGCATCTGACTTTGGCTCAGGTCATGATTTCATGGTCCTTGACTTCAAGCCCCGCATCAGGCTCAGTGCTGACAGCTCAAAGCCTGGAGCCTGCTTCAGATACCGTGTCTCTGTCTCTCTCTGCCCCTCCCCGACTCAGGCTCTGTCTCTCAAAAATAAATAAACATTAAAAAAAGTGATGTTATCAGGGGTGCCTGGGTGGCTCTGTCGGCTAAGCATCTGACTCTTGATTTTGGCTCAAGTCATGATCTCACAGTTTGTGAGTTTCAACCCCATGCTGGGCTCTGCACTCACACTGTAGAGCCTGCTTGGGATTCTCTCACCCTATCTCAAAAATAAATAAATAAACATTTCATTTTAAAAAATTAAAAAATAATTTAAAAATTAAAAAAATATTGTTATCAAAGTCATTAGAGCTATGCTAATTACCAAGAAAAACAGCAAGATTCTATACAAATACACAACACGTAGATTCATGTGTGCAAGAGCACTCTTGAAAATGCACACACTCTCAAGAGCAACATTTATCAAGTACTTACTGTGAGATTTTATGTTAGATATTAAGCAATAAAAACATGAGTAAAGCCCTCCACCTTCCAAGTAAAAACCATGTGTACGTGCCTGTATGGTCATAGGTAAACGTCTTACCATTTAGGACTTCTTAAAAGCTCTTCTTTAAGGGATGTTTTTAAACATGAATAAATCTTACTGTACTTACTGCTAAAATGTCTGCTTCTACAGGTAGTAGGTTTAAGAATGCAAAGAGCTGGACAGTCAAAATGGTATAGACTTGTGTGGCTGACAGCATGAGCATCCCGATGGAGAGCAGCATCTTGCTGTAAAATCACCTGGAAGATAAGCAAATAAGTAACGATGAGCTCTGGTACTTGGTCCCTGAAAACAAATCACTTAATATGTTAATTCCTGATGTCCAAAAAAATCTTACAGATGTGTTAACGTTAAAATTAAACATATTTCAAAAGCATAAGAATTTAGACAGATTTGGACATTTAAGTACACACCCAAAGTTAGTCAATAACCACATAACTCATGGTAACTAAGTTCTGTGTTTTAACCACTAAACAAATATCCTTCCATGGTTCTCAGTATGTAGTACGGCTTGTCTACTAATTCAGTTAGGAAGGGAACTAGATTTCAATGAATATAATGACTAAAAAACACAAAAAAATCCCTTTGCTTTACAATTTTTACAATTTTATTTTTTTAATGTCTATTAAAAAAATGTGCAGGAGAGGGACAGAGAAAGAAGGAGAGAGAGAGAATCCCAAGCTGGCTCCACCCTGTAAGCACAGAGCCCAACATGGGACCCAAACCCAGGAACCATGAGAATATGACTGGAGCCAAAATCAAGAGTCAGACACTCAACTGACCAAGCCACCCAGGCACACCTACAATTTTAAAGAATTTTTATAATTCTTTAAATATAACTAATAATTTCACGTGCAAATTAACTTTTTATTTATTCTTGCATATTGCACCCACTTTAGAGAATATAAGAGAAAAACCAGCCATATATTATAGATACGCTTTGCTCTGTCCCTCCTAACGATGTATGTACCTTTTTCCCTCTACATCCGAATGGCAATAGTGCAGCTACCTTTTCCAACTTCACCCAATTTTCTATGAGTCCTTAGCTATCTTGCAGCAAAAAGATACCATTAAAGGACTAAACAATAACCAAGTAATAAGATTAAAATTCTCTTGGTAGGCCTCAACGATCAGTATAACATATTTTTTTAAAGGTGAGAACAAAGTTTGCAAAGACAAGGGCCTTTATTTTTATTTTATTTTTATTTGAGACAGAGAGAGAGAAAGAGAGAGGCAGAGAGACAGAATCTTAAGCAGGCTCCGCACTCAGCACGGAGCCTCATGAGGGACTCAATCCCATGGCCCTGAGATCATGACCTGAGCCGAAACCAAGAATCAGATGCTCAACTGACTGAGCACCCCAGAGACAAGGGCCTTAATAATGAATTATTTCAGTAAATGCCACTAACTCAAGTAATACTAATTTTGATGATGATTACTGTTGATAAGGCTCTGGATCAACAATGTGACTCTTTGACACACACTGAAAGAGAAATGCTTCTGAACAATTTTTGAACTACCTTCTTACAAAACCATTAAGATCAAAGAAGAAATGAAGTTGGAAACATGTCAAATGTATAGATCTGTTCCACAGAGACAAAGAGTGGATTAGGGATTGCCTGGGGGGCTGCAGGTAGGAGCCAAGGGAACTTGGTGGGCAGCTAGGAATGGGGAATGACTGCCCATAGGTATGAGGTTTCTTTTAGGGGTGAAGAAAATTTTCGAAAATTAGATTATGGTGATTGTTACACAACTCCATAAATATACTAAAAATCACTGTGCTGTTCACTTTATTTTGTGTGTGTGTGGTGTTCACTTTAAATGGGTAAATCTTATGGTATGTTAATTATATGTCAATAAAGCTTTTTTAAAAATGTATAGATTTGGGGGTGCTGGGGTGGCTCAGTCGGTTGAGCATCCGACTCTTGATTTTGACTCAGTTCATGATCCCAGGCTCATGGGATGGGGCCCCAAGTTGGGCTTTGTCCCTATGCTCCTCTCCCCTGCTTGTGTGTTCTCTCTCTCTCTGTCTCTGTCTCTCTCTCTCTCTCAAAAAAAAAAAAAATATATAGATTTGTTGCTATTAGTTTCTTAGGAAATACATGTTATAATATACTTTTGTGCAGAAAAGAGTTAACATAGCAGGCCTGAGGCTGCTATCATTAGAAAGACCTGCTTGCAGAATTGGCCCTTCTTATTTCAGGAAGGTTCCCATCATTCCCTGATAAGAACGTCTCATTGTGTCTGAACTCTGCAAATAATGTGGTTATGTTGAAAACACATTTTCTTTCTGATAATCTGAAATTTTGAATGCTAGGTAGAGGGTACTTACAAGCACAGTCCCCAATAGAAACCCTGAGCACTGAATCACTGAACAGTGCCCAATATAAACCCTGGGTACTGAGCATTTCACATGTGTTGTCATAACTTAGTGCTGAGGAATTAAGTATATCCTGCGTGACTCCATTGATAAAGGACTCTTAAAAGCTTATATCTAGTTTTCTCTGGACTTTACCCCACGAAAAATATCTTTAAACATTTGGAAACTAAACAACACAATTCTAAATAATCCATGGACTAAAGAAAAAGTCTCAAGAAAAATGTAAAAAAATGCACTGAATTGAATGAAAATGAAAATACAACATATTAAAGTTTGTGGGACACAGCTGAAGCAGTGCTGAGAGAAAATTTATAGCATTGAATGCATACATTCGTAAAAGAGGAAAGGATTCATTTTGATAATCTAAGCTTCCATCTCAAGAACTTCAGAGAAGAACAAAATATACTCAAAAGAAGCAAAAAGAAATAAATAATAAAGATAAATCCACACTGTAAAGGCCAACTGAAAGTAACACCGATATTCAAGTTGATGTTCAAAAGGTTAACCCTATGCTTAACACAGGTACTCAAGGACTTCAAACCAATGCTCAAGGCACAATAGCCACTGGACTGTTCCTTCTTTTACTCTGGATATGAGACAGCAGAGACAGAGGGGAGGGGGAACATGTACGTGTGTATTTAACAACAGGCAGTGGGTTTGGTTACACTTCTTTTTGCTTTTATTACGTTTTGAAAAATAACACATTCTGGAGTTTTTATTGTCTCTCTTTACAAAACCAGTCCTTATAGATTGTTGAAAATGTGGGGGCGCTTGGGTGGCTCAGTCGGTTAAGCGTCCGACTTCAGCTCAGGTCACGATCTCACAGTCGTGAGTTCGAGCCCCGCGTCAGGCTCTGGGCTGATGGCTCGGAGCCTGGAGCCTGTTTCCGATTCTGTGTCTCCCTCTCTCTCTGCCCCTCCCCAGTTCATGCTCTGTCTCTCTCTGTCCCAAAAATAAATAAACGTTGAAAAAAAAAATTTAAAAAAAAAAAAGAAAAGAAAATGTGCAAAAAATTTAAATCACTCATAATCACCAAATTAAGGAATAACTAGCATCCATATTTTGGTGTGTAACCTTCCATTCTTTTAGTGATATGTACATTCAAATATGTATTTAGCAAAACTGGGAATATACTATATGTGCACATTGTTTTGTTAACTGTAATCTTTTCACTTCATATATTGTGAATACTTTCCTAATTCATTAACTGTACTTGAAAAAATTAAAAATTTCAAACCCTGTACCATAGCATCCCCTGGAGAACCAAACAGCTAGCAGTCCAGGAAACCCTCTGGGGCTTCCACACTTTTCAAACATTTTTTCCAAGATCAAATGACTATTTAAAAAGCGGCCACACTGTATACAAATCAACATTCTCTCCCATTACTCCATGCATCTGGGACTATAGAAATGTCACTGTTGGGGCACGTGGGTGGCTCAGTTGGTTAAGCATCCAACTTCGGCTCAGGTCATGATCTCACGGCTGGTGAGTTCAAGCCCGGCATCAGGCTCTGTGCTGACAGCTCAGAGCCTGGAGCCTGCTTCATGTTCTGTGTCTCCCTCTCTCTTTGCCCCTCTCCCGCTCATGCTGTCTCTCAAAAATAAAAAATAAACATTAAAAAAAAAAGTCCCTTTAAAAAAAAAAAAGAAATGTCACTGTCCCTGCCCCACATCTTCAAATTAACATTCTCAGGTCACAACAATAAGTCTTCCAACAGGGGACCATCCAGAAAAAACAAGCTATTTCCTCAGCTCATATTTCTGTCTTTTTGTAGCATTACCAGCACTCTATCCAAGAAGTATATATTGGGGAGTAGGAAGGGGACCCACCAGCTAGCACACAGTTGTTGACAGCCACAAGATTAAAGACAAGCACAGAGGGATAGGTCAATATACTGGCAAAAAAAAAATCCTGTGACAGCTTGGGAATAACTCTTCATTTCACTCCTGGTGGAAACTGCACTGTCCAGTGCATAGGTATTGATGAGGTAGGCCGGTGAGTTACAGAGCCACAAATAAGTGATATCACCTAGGAGACAAGGAATAAGACCTGCAAAAGTCATAGGATGCCCTCTTTGCAACAGATGGTTACTATGGAGTCACGAAGTCCATAATACTTGGATTTTCTGCCAATGAATTGTTCCATAGATCCCAGACTAATCGTGTGGAAGGTGTGATGAGGGTGGCAGCAGAATGAGCCACCATCTTTCGAGTCGTCTCCTTGATAAATTGGTCGAAGGAGGGTGTGACTTCTTTCTGTACATTTACAGGGCCTAAATAGTCAACCTTGTCACATTCCTGGTAACACTGTAAAATTTTACCATGGACCACAGTTCCAAGGACTCCTGAACAGTCTTGGAGTTAAGCCTGTGAAAAAACTACACTTCCCATGGATGTTTGCAATGTGCTGAGCATAACAAAAGAGACCAGGAAGCTGACTTACTTGCCAACCAAAAATATTTCATCCTACTATTGGAGGAAGAGGCTCATATCCTACATGAGCAACTGGGACAAGATGGTGAGGCCAGAGCCCAGGAGTACCTGACTGGCCCCATCTGTCATCATGGTACCTGAGGACATTTTTTAAAAATTATATTTCATACACTGGGTTTCCTGAAGACATTTCATACACTGGGTTTCCTGAGGGTACCTGAGGACATTTTTTTTTAATTGTATTTCATACACTGGGTTTCCACACATGACTTTGTTTATACAAAATGAGAACTACTGGTTTAAAACAATATATAATGACCACATGACATTCCATGTGAATGCACTATAATGGATTTAATGGAATGCGCTCTAATGGATCAAACAGAATCTCTATTGTTAGAAAATTTTTTGACTATTATAAACTCTACAATAAATACTCTTGTAGTTAAACTCCATAGGCACACTCTTATTTTTTTTAGATTAAAGTCACAGAAGTGAGTAGTAGTATTGTAAGAATACTACTTGTGGTAAGAAATAGGAGATCCAGTATTTGATAGACATAGGTTTATGTTGCAGCACTGACACATACGAACAGTGTGATGAGACAAAATGATTAAGGTGCTTTATCTGTAAAAGGAGAATTATTTAGGACTTAAAAGGACAACTCTGTGGAATAAATACAAAAATGCATATAAGGACTTAACAGCAGTGGAATACAGGAGGAAGAGAGTTTTTGGGTGGTGCTGCCAATAGACAAAACAGGAAATACCAAAGGAGAACTACAGTTAGTGGAGGTGAGCACAATTGGGGCTGTTTTTTTTTTTTTCATTAATGTTTGTGAAATATTCTGGTGGGCATGTAAACAGAATGTAATAAATAGAAGTCAGGTGCTCTACCCAAGGCACAGAGAGATGTAGTATCATCAACAAATATGTGATAGCTAAAGTGATTTTAACGCAAAAGTGAAAATCAAGAAGAGGGCTAAAGAAAACTCTAAAGAGTATATAAATTTAAGGGTCAAGAGAAAGGGAAAACAAAGAAAGAGACTGATTTCACAAAAGTTAAGAAAGAAAAGAATTTTGAAATGAATGTGGGGGGAAGGAAGGCAATCAACAGAAGTAAATGTTGAAGAAGTGGCAAACAGTCTAAAATTTTCAGAGTCTGTCCAACTAAACATTTTTATTTCCCCGTAGTCCAACAGGTACCCTTGCTCTGATCAACTCACAATTTCAAAAAATGCACTCTGCTGTCACCAGCTTTATATCTTGTGATATATATATCATCTATAACAATCATGTGTTAGCCAGAAATTAAAATACAATCATCTACCTTCAAAGGAAAATTCAGGAGAAAATGATGAATCCTATGATATTATATGCAAATTTTTGTTTAAATATATGCAGTTTCTGTGAAAAAAAGATCCATAGTTATTAACACACATTTTCAAAAAAAAAAAATCACACACACAAAAAAATAATCACAAAAATCTCCAAGAAATCTTCTGGAGAGAAAGGTTAATAAGTTTAAATCCTTCAATACTATCTTGTAGCACCTAAACTACTGGGTTAAGTCAAATTGTATTACTAGACAACATTACTTACTGTAAAAATGACTTCCTAACTGATGAAAAGAATGACAAGTGGAAAGACTGTTAATTATAAAAGCTTGTCACAAAAACAAAAACGCTCCCCAAGGGGTAATCTCTCTTGAAATCAAGTATGACCCTTAAAGAAACCTGGAAGCTACTCACGGACTGTTACGAAAAGGGGTTCCTTTCCTATAGGAGACTCTCCTATGCTGCTCTGATAGCCACCCACATACGCTTGTCTGTCACAATTCAGTATACTCTTGGTTGAGTATCAAAGCTGTACCTGAATGAACATAAGGTTCTCAGTTAAGATATATCTTATGCTGATAAGCCATGTTCCCAGCCTGTATCCTTCCACAAATCTAGTGAAACCTGATGTCAGGTTACACCCATTTAGAGTGTTATTATCAACCAGAACCCCTGACTCATCATGCAGAGTGGGTGTTATACCTTTCTTCCCCATTACAATTCTCATCAGTCTCTGATCTTCGAATTTATTCAATTACTGCAGCCTCTATAACAGAATTCAATAAAGTATTATTTGTTGTGACTCTTATCACTCCCAAATAGAATGCATTCTATTGAGGACATTCTTTTTTCATGATATTATTTAAATTCTAGTCCGTTAACATACAGGATAATATTAGTTTCAGGAGTAGAATTCAGTGATTCATCACTTACATATAACACCCAGTGCTCATCATAACAAATGCCCTCCTTAATACCCATCATCCATCTAAGCCCATCGTCCACCCACCTCCCTCCATCAACCCTCAGTTGTTCTCTATATTTAAGGATCTCTTATGGTTTGTTTCCCTCTCTCTTCCCCACTCCCATATGTTCATCTGTTTTGTTTCTTAAATTCTATATATGAGTGAAATCATATGGTATTTGTTTTTCTCAGACTTTTTTCGCTTAGCATAATATACTGTAGCTCCATCTACATTGCTGCCAATGGCAAGACTTCATTTCTTTTTGATGGCTGAGTAATATTCCATTGTGTGTATGTATATATATATATATATACACACACACACACACACACACACACACACCACATCTTCTTTATCCATTCATCAGTCGATGGACATTTGGGTTCTCTCCATAGTTTGGCTATTGTTGATAATGCTGCTATAAACATTAGGGTGCATGTACCCTCTTTGAATCTATATTTTTATATGCTTGGGTAAATGTCTAGTTCTATTTTTAACTTTTTGAGGAACCTCCATACTGTTCTCCAGAGTGTCTGCACCAGTTTGCATTCGCACGAACAGTTGCAAGAGGTTCCCCTTTCTCCAAAGAGGACGTTTCTTTAGAACGTTTTTGAAAAAGCACACAGAAAAGCCTTCTAATAAAATTGAAGCCACCAATTCAGCCCCTCTGGCCAACCTAATGGTCTAAATTTTAGCAAGCACCTTTAACCTGATTAACTAAACCTTTCTTTGTGGTTTTACAGATCATGCATTGTTTGCTAATAAGACTCAGAACCAAACCCTGTTGTACAACCTCCCCCCTCCCCCGCCACACCTCAGTACACAACCTCTGAGCACTGCAATGATAACATCTGAAAGCTGACACCACTGAGTCTGCACATAATTAAGAATTGCTACAGACCACTATGCTCCCCTTTTACTGATTAACTGCCCTAATGTTCCTTTAAAACTCTTTGGGCCTAGCACAAACCTTGGAGTTTGTTTTTGGACAAGAATCTACCCTCTCCCCAGGTGGCGTTCCTCCTAAATAAAGCTCATATTCCTTTCCTTTTTTCTTTTTCTTTTTTTTGGGCCAAGTTTTAACTTAAATTCCAGCTAATTAATATACACATTACTAATTAACATAAACATTAGTTTCAGGTGTAGAATTTAATGATTCGTCACTTATATACGATACTTGGTGTTCATCACAATCATACTACTTTCCAAACAAAAACAATCTCTTGAGTATTGGCCTTCCAAGCAATGAGCAGCTGAACTTGGGTTTTTTGGTAACAAAATCTTGCTAGTTACAAATATCTACCTCTTTTCCTCCATCCCACCTTCTCTCTCTCTCTTTACTCTCTTTCTCCTTCCGTCTTTCTCCATAATTAACAAAAATAGGAGTATTCACTCTAAGTATTCACTCTAAGTATTCCTAAAATCAGAAGTCTACATTTCTTCAAAGGAAGTATTTAGTAGAGAAAATGCAAAAAAAAATCCTTGAAAACTACCAAGCAGGTTTCTTAGAGGTATAGCCATCATCACAATCTCTGATCATATCCAACTGTGCATACTACTTGACAGAACTTCACCCATTATTAACAGACATTTTATCTGAAATTAGCTTCCTGACTGTCTAAAGTTTTCCAACTGGCAAATTCTCATTCTACTTTCTGTTCAGTTTATGTCGCCTAAAATGTATTCTTGTCAAAACTATTTTAACCCAATTCTAACAAGACTTCAGAGCTAACTTCAAGCTTACAGGAAATACATAGAACAGAAAAAAAGAAAAAAAAAAAGCTCTAAGACAAGGTGGGTTTACTTGAGAGCACTGCACCAATTCCTGTAAAATTAAATGGAATAAACAAAATACTGTAGTGAGATGAAATGGGAAAACAGCATGAAATATGAAACATTAAATCCAAAAGCAAAAGTTTCGAGCAAACCAATGATAAAAATACAGTTAAGGAACAAGAGGGGCAATGTGGATGTGCTCTAGATATTAGATACATTTTTTTTTTTCAGTAACTGTTCATTTTCTTGGGTATGATGGGAGTATTGTGGTCAAATGAGAAAGTCCTTATTTTTGGAGATGCATAGTGAAATACTTAGGAATGAAATGTCATGATACCTGTAATTTACTTTAAAATACACAAGTCAAAAAAATTAAACCAGAAGACTAGTGAATGTTAAATCTAGGTGAAGATTATATTGAGATTCATTATACTATTTCTCTGTTTATTATACAAATTGTCAAACACAGAAAAGTTTTTTTAATGTACCGAATAAATCATTTTAACTCTTCAAGGATCTTCTTGGAAGGCCTTCAGCCTTATTTTTAAATGTTGATATAATATACATAAAATTGTTTAAAATGGTAAATTTTGTTCAGTGTTAAGTTCAGTAACAGTAACTACATTTACACTGGTGTATAACCAACATCACCATTCATCTCCAGAACTTTTCATCTCCCCAAACTGAAACTCTGTAACCATTAAACATGAATTTCCCATTCCCCACTCTTGCTATCCCCAGCAACAATTTTACATTCTGCCTCTATAAATTTGACTATCCTACATACCTGATATAAGCAAAATCACTTTTTGTCCATTTTTGTCTGGCTTATTTCACTTAGCATAATGTCGTCAAGATTTATCCATGTTGTAGCATATGTCAGAATTTCC
The DNA here is from genome assembly GCF_007474595.2 of Lynx canadensis. Classification (NCBI taxonomy): domain Eukaryota; kingdom Metazoa; phylum Chordata; class Mammalia; order Carnivora; family Felidae; genus Lynx; species Lynx canadensis. The sequence continues at coordinate 44,470,409 of NC_044311.2, read as the reverse complement.
TTTTTAAAGGCTAAATAATATCCCATTATATGTATATGCCACATTTTGTGTATCCATTCATCTACTGATGACACTTTGGTTGTTTCCATCTTTTGGCTATTGTGAATAAAGCTGCTACGAACTGGGCGTACAAATAACTGAGTCCCTGCTTTCACTCCTTTGGGGTATATGCCCAGAAGTGGAATTGCTGAGTCATTATGGTAATTCTGTTTAATTTTTTGAGGAACTGCTGTATCATTTGCCACATCAGCTACACCATTTTACATTCCTACCAGCAATGCACAGGGTTCCAATTTCTTTGTATCCTCACCAACACTTACTATTTTGTCTGTTTGACAATAGTCATCCTACTGGGTGTAAAGTGATATCTCATTTGGTTTTGATTTTAGTTCCCTAATTATTAGTCATGTTGAGCATCTTTTCATATGCTTATTAGCTATTTGTGTGTCTCCTGGAAGGAATAATTATTTAAGTCCTTTGCCCATTTTTAATCTGGGTGTGGATGTTGTTGTTGAGTTATAAAAGTTCTTTATATAGTCTGTATTTATTTCCCTTATCAGATATATGGTTGAAAACTGTTTTCTCCCATTCCATGGGCTTTCTTTTCACTCTGTACAGTGTCCTTCAGTGCACAAGTCCAACTCACCTATTTTTTCTTTTGTTGCCTGTGCTTTTAATGTTATACCCAAGATATCACTGCCAAATCCAATGTCATGAAGTTTCTCCCCTATGCTTTCATCTAAGAGTTTTACGTGTTAGTTCTACATTTATGTTTTTGATCATTTTGAGTTGTTTTTGTATATAAGATGGGTCCAACTGCATTCTTTTGCAGGAGGATATCCAGTTTTCCCAATACTATTTGTTGAAAGGACTGCCCCCCTCCTCCACTCAAAGGTCTTGGCACCCTTGTCAAAAATCACTTAACTATATATGTAAGGATTTATTTCTAGGCTATCATATTCCAGTGGTCTGTATGTTTGTCCTTATGCCAGAACCATACTGCTTTAATCACTGTAGCTTTGTAGTAGATTTTGAAATCAGAAAGTATGAGACTTCCAACTTTGTTTTTTGTCAATATTGACTAGTTGAGCTCCCTTGAGATTCCATATGAATTTTAGGACATATTTTTTTCTACTTCAGTTAAAAAAAAAAAAATTCATTGGTATTCTAATAGGGATTGCACTAAATCCACAGATCACTTTGAATAGTACTGACATCTTAATAATACTTACTGTCTGTCAATCCATGAACATGGGATGTCTATCCATCTATTTATGTCTAATTTCTCTCAGCAATGTTTTGTAGTTTTCAACATATAAGTCTTTTGCAATCTTGGTAAGTTTATTCCTCAGTATTTTATTCTTTCTGACGCTATTGTAAATGGAATTGTTTCATTAATTTCCTTTTGTGATAGTTCACTGATTTTTGCATATTGATTATATATCCTTCAACTTTGCTGAATTTGTTAGTTCTAATAAGGTTTTTTTGTGGAACCTTTATGGTTTTATACATGTAAAATCATGTTATCTGTAAACAGAGATAATTTCACTTCTTCCTAATTTGGTTGCCTTTTATTTCTTTTTCTTGCCTGATTGCTCGGGCTAGGACTTCCAGCACTCTAATAAGGACTAGAAGTGGTAAAAGCAGGCATCCTGGTCTTATTCCTGATCTTAAAGGAAGAGCTTTCATTTTCAGTCTTTTACCACTGCATATGATATTAAGTGTGGGATTTTCATATATGACCTTTACTATGTTGAAGTAACTCCCTTCTTACTTATTCAATGCTTTTTATCATGATTTTTATCAAATGCTTTTTTCTCCATTAATTAAGACAGCCATGTGTTTTTTTTTTTCTTTACACTGTTAGTATGATGTATTACTGATTATTTTTCATATGCTGAACCATCCCTGAATTCGAGGAATGCACTTGATCATGGTGTTGTTGAATTTGGTTTGCTAGTACTTTGTTGAGGGTTTTTGCATTAATACTCATAAGAAATACTGGTCTGTAGTTTTCTTATAGTATCTATCAGTGTCTGGCTTTCATATCAGAATAATGCTGGTCTTATATAATGAGCTAGGAAGTATTCCCTCCTCTTCAACTTTTTGGAAGAGCTTAAGGACTGGTATAATTCTTTTTTAAGATATTTGGTAGACTTCACCAGGGAAGCTCTCTGGTCCTGAGCTTTTCTTGCTTGGGAGGTTTTTGATTATTGATTCAACCTCCTTACTAGTCATAAAATCTATACAGATATTCTATTTCTTCATGACCTAGTCTTGGTAAGTTGTCTGTTCCATTTCAACTAGGTAATCCAATTTCTTGTTCTACAATTATTCACAGTACTCTTTCATAATTCTTTTTATTTCTGTAAAATTGGCAGTAATATGTCCCTCTTTCAGGTTTGATTTTAGTGGAGCCTCCCTTTTTTTTCTTAAAGCTATTGAAAGGTTTATTAATTCTGTTGATCTTTTCAAAGAACCAACTCTTGATTTTGTTAAATTTCCCTTGGCCTTGTTTTGGAGAACTTGAGCACCCTGACTGGCACACATAATTATCTGTACAGCTGAAGAGCACAGATACCAGTTACTCATCTAATGCTGGTCTGGTATTTGCAAAATTTTAAAACTTCCCCAAGCATCACAGTAAATCCTAAGCTCACTTTAAATCTATGACAATACCATACAACTCATCTACACAAAAATACAGACTAAAACTTCATTTTACAAACGGGGCTGCATTTAATGAATGTTTAGGACCAATATTACTTTCAGGAAATTCATTTCCAAACAACATTTAATTCTGAAGATAACTCACATCCTGACATCAACTAGTTTAGTGCCAAATAACACTCATGAAACAGCTAATCAGCTCCATAGGAAAGTCTCTGAGTAAGCTCTTATTCTACTGATTCCCAAGCGACATTCCTGAGCATCACTAGCATTCCAAAAATGGACCAAAATACTCCACTGCTAAAATAATGGTAATCTCTTCCTAGTTTGCCAAAAGATTTAAAGGATAGTAATTTCAATTTGGTTTTCTCCATAAATGTATCTTATACTACAATAAGCATCAAAAGCAAGCATTAACAGAAAATACATGTGAACAGCTAGTTAATGACTTTAGTGTAAAATTTATAATAGCCAAATCACATTTCATAAAATAGGTTTTTTAATAAATGTGCTAATGGTCATGTATGTATACTGGATACATGTGGTACTATGTTTCCTCCAAAACAGTGTTCTCAATTCATACAAAAATTGATTATATCAATAACTTCATAGTGTTCCTTAAAAAGCATCATGACTTCCAAGAGTTTTAACAACTGGGAACTAGAACAACTAGAAACTTATAAACATAATAATCAATTGTTGTGTAATTGTAAACACTTATTATTTTAAATAATATACTGTAGTTAAAAAATAATATACATACTGAAGATAAAAAAAAAAAAAAAAAAAAAAAAAAAATAAATAAAAAAAAATAAAATAAATAAAATAAAAATAAAAAAATAAAAAAATAAAAATAAAATAAAAAAATAAAAAAATAAAAATAAATAAAAATAAAATAAAATAAAAAAATAAAAAAATAAAAATAAATAAAAATAAAATAAAAATAAAAAATACTAATATACTGTAGTTAAAAAAAAAACCAAAAAACTATGCTGTATGGGAATTTAAGAAATGGTTTAGAGGTTGTCATGAGCAAAAGTGTTAGAACAGAAAAAACAACAAGGCTTAACTTTTTAAGCAAAAATAAGATACCTAATAGTTCTTTGCAAAAAAACCGAAGGTTGATCCAAACTGAAAGCAAGCCTCACCTAAGATTTTTAACTATTGCCATCAACCAAAGCAAAATTTTTTTAGATTCCATGAAAATGCTTTACAATTTTATTTTTCCAACAAATGAAACAAAATGAACACATTTTTAATTTCAAAAGGTTAGCAAATAGCAAAACATCAATTCTTTCCAAACTCAGGGCTTCATACAAACTATTCCCAATGTTTTGTATGTAATCATATCAACTTTTCTCCCCATAGAAACAATACTGTTTTTATTTTCTTTACATATTACCTGCATGTTTTAAAACTTTTGTAAAGCCTATTTATATATTGTATACCAAACAAAAATCTAGAAGAAAATGCACAGAAATCTTAACAGAAATCCATTACACTTCAAGTTTCTAAGTGTGCATTACTTTTATGCAAAAAAAAAAATTTATGAGCAAGCAATAAGGTCTTATAATTCACAAGTCTATTCACAATTTAAAGATCTGAAGTGTGCAATCAAAAGAAGTGTAAAAAAAAAAAAAAGGCGGATCTTGAGCTGAGAGTTAAGAAATCCAGCTGTCGTTTTCTCTCTGTAAGCACTGCACAATACTCAAAAGGTTCCATCCCACACTACAGTTCTTATAGTTAGTTGCCGTAAAAGTCAAATGTAGCAGCTATTTGGGCTCTGAGGAATGTGCATCACTTGGCAATAAGTCACAATGAACCACAGATGATATCAACTGTGATGTCATAGATTACCAGCACCCCACTTCCACTGGCAAAGAGCTCAGCACTGTGCTCACACCCAAAGACATGACCAAACCAATACCAAAACTTCAAATTTTTAGGTCTGTCTCCTGGAACCACTCCAGGGATTAATTCTGTATTAGCAGAAATTCAATTAGGAGACAGAAACTATAAAGTAAATTAAATACAGAATGTTAACAGAAGTAATTAGTAAACTAAGATGTAGTAAGGGATGGCAAGGAGCGAGAGACAAGGATTCTATACTTAAATATATACAGTTTATAGTATGCATTATAAGTCAATAAAGCAGTTTTTAATTTTTTTAAGAAAATTATTAAACTATGATTTTAGTTTTTCCTGATTTTTTCTTCTGTATTTGGGTCACATGGCTGAGGCAGACCATCACCAGATGTCCTCAACCATATGTACTGCCGACAGACCACGCAGCAAGAACAGGAAAAGGAAAACACAAGTCACAGGAACTAGGAAGGAAAAAACCCTTTCTCTAGTAAATTCCCTCTAGCATCCTGTCTCCTCCAGCATCCTGTCCCCTCTAGGACCCAATAAAGCTTAATATCATGCTCTTTGTAAAGAACTTCTTAGAGTCCAGTCCTTTATCGTGGAGCAGGTGAGTTTGGAGTAGAAAGATAAATTGATAATTGACATGGTTATCTTTCTATTCATGACAGTATTTAAATAAGGCAGTGCTTCTCTCATTTAACAATAGGAAAAAGAGGAAAATGAATATATGGCCATTAGCCTGTTATTCAGGCACAGACTCTCTTTCCAGTTCTGAAAGAGCACCCATAGTCTCATTGAAGTAGCATTTATTTTTAAAAGCCACACAAATTTCATATTCTATTCTAGGCTATTATCCACGTATGTTTAAAATAATAAGTGTTTACAATTACACAACAATTGATTATTATGTTTATAAGTTTCTAGAAGCTGCCCATATTCCTTGGCTGGTAGGCCCCTTTATCCACCTCCAAAACCAACATTGGCAGATGATACCTTTCGCATCACATTATTCTAAACTCCTCTTCTGCTTCCTTCTTCTAAAGACCCTGCCTGGAGAATATAGGATAATCTTCCTACCCCAAAGTTCTTACCATATCTGCAAAGTTCCTTTTATCACATGAGGTAACATATTCACAGGTTCCAGGTGTTAGGATGTGGACATCTTTGGGGTCATCGTTCTACCACAGTAATTATCCCATTTCTCATCAAATTTTCAACTTATTCATTTAGATCAGTATAGGATTATACTGATTTCATTCAATGGGTTATAATCTGCCATATAATTATTTTTTGATGCTTTAATTGTTCCCGACTTGGCTCAAACAGCTTGTGTCTTTTTTTTAAATGTTATTCATTTTTGAGACAGAGAGAGAGAAAGAGAGAGAATGAGCGAGGGAGGGAAGAAGAGGGACAGAGGATCCGAAGCAAGCTCAGAGCTGACAGCAGCAAGCCTAATGTGGGGCTCAACTCACGACCATGAGATCGTGACATGAGCTGAAGTGAGATGCTCAACCGACTGAGCCACCCAGGCTCCCCAGGCTTGTGTCTTTTTTATATGTCTCCATCATTCTTGAGCCCCTCTTTGTTGTCTGACAAGATTTTCAAGTCTCATCTTGTAGTTTTCCTGCCTCAGCCCTAAAACTAAGCCCTTTCTCCAAGGAGAATATCCTTGTTTGTAGGAATTTTACATTAAAGTATTTAGAGCATCAGGTCAACAACTTACTCCCAAATGACTGAGGAAGACAAAAAAAAAAAGGTGCCTATACTGTTCTTACAACTTTTCTGGAACTTGTGATTACTTCAAAATAAAAAAATCATACATTATTTTATATTAATCATGCCTTCCGAAGTTCAAAATAAATTATTTTGAGGTTTGTGTAAATATTAGTGCAGATGACTGAAAATTTACCAACTACAAAAAATCTGGAATTCACTAGTATAATCAGAAGATCACTTAACATTATGCGGAAGGACACCCCAAACTTCATATTTAGGATAATCTCACATCATAAAAATAAAAATTATTTAGTGTTCCACTTTCCAACTTCATATTTATCTATATGATCCTATTCATTTGGGAAAAAAGTAAAGGACTATTAAAACCAATAAATGTTACAAAAAATCAGTCATGTCTCCACACAGCAGCAATGAATAATTAAAAAATGAAATTAAGAAATAATTCCATTTATAAAAGGTATCCAGAATAATAAAATACCCAGGAGTAATTTAATCAAGGAGGTAAAAGACTTGTACCTAAAAACTATAAAACATGGCTGAACAAAATCAAAGGCCTAAGTAATGAAAGATACCCCATGTATTAGAAGACTTAATAGTTGTTAAGATGGCAATACTACCAAAAGAAATCTGCAGATTCAGGGGCACTGGGTGGCTCAGTCAGTTAAGCATCTGACTCTTGGTTTCAGCTCAGGTCAAGATCTCAGTGTGTAGGGTCGAGTCCCGCGTCGGGCTCTGCACTGACAGTGTGCAGCCAGTTTGGGATTCTCTCTCTCCCTCTCACTCTGCCCCTCCTCCTCCTGCACTCTCTCCCTTTCAAAATAACTAAACTTTAAAAAAAAATCCACAGATTCAATACATTCCGTGTCAAAATTCCAATATCCTTTATTCAGGAATGGAAGTCATTCCTCCAATTCTAACGGAATTACAGTCCCCAGTAGTCAATATAATTCTGGGAAAAAGAGAACGACACTAAAGGACTCATACTTCTGATTTCAAAATCTTACTGTAAGCTACAGTAACCAAAACGGTGTGGAATGGGGCCTGAGGATAGACATGTCAACCAATGGAATTAAGACCCCAAAACAAACGATACATCTATGCCCAATTGGTTTTGACAGAGGTGCCATGACCATTCAAAGGGAAAACAATAGTCCCCTTCAACTGTACACCAAACTCAACATATAATGTGAAAATTAACTCAAAATGGTTCGGTGACCCATGAAATATGAACTAAAATGATAAAGCTCTTATAAGAAAACATAGGAGCAAGTCTTCATGACCTCAGATTCAGCAATGCAATCTTTGCTAGCACATCAAGAGCCAACAGCAGAAAAAAATTGGGCTTCATCAAAGTAAAAACTTTTATGCATCAAAGGACAATTATCAGGAAGTGAAAAGACAACCCACAGAATGGGAGAATACTTTTAAATCATATCTTCTAGGGGTCTAGAATCCAGGATATATAAAAACATTTACAACTCAATAATAAAAAGACAAACATCCCAGTTAAAATATGGGTAAGAACTGAATAAGACATTTCCCCAAAGATATACAAAGGGCCAACAGCACATGAAAAGATGTTCAACGTTATTCGCCATTAGGGAAATGCAAATCAAAACCATAGTGAGGGGCCCCTAGGTAGCTGTCAGTTAAGCATCTGACTTGGGCTCAGATCATGATCTCACGGTTTTTGAGTTTGAGGCCCCACATCGGGCTCTATACTGACGGTTCAGAGACTGGAGCCTGCTTCAGATTCTGTGTCTCCCTCTCTCTCTGCCCATCCCCTGCTCACAGTCTGTCTCTCAAAAATAAATAAATGTTAAAAAAAAAATTTTTTTTAAGCTATAGCAAGATACCCTTCATACCACAAGGATGGCAACAATATTAATTTTTAAATGGAAAAGAACAAATGTTGTGGCAATGTAAAAACTGGAACCCTCATACATTACCAGTGAGTTGTAAATAGTTCAGCCACTGTGAAACAGTTTGGTGAGTCCTCAAAAGCTAAACATAGGATTACCCATATGACCCAACAATTCCACTCCTGGCATATACCCAAAAGAAATGAAAACTGGTACTCAAAACAAATCCTTATATATGAATTTGCCAGCAACAATACTCACAATAGCCAAAGGGTAGAAAGAACTCAAGTGTCCATCAACAGATGAATGGATAAAGTGTGGATCTACAGGGGCACCTGGGTGGCTCAGTCGGGTAAGCATCCAACTTCAGCTCAGGTCATGATCTCAGAGCTTGTGAGTTCCAGCCCCGCATCAGGCCTTGTGCTCACAGCTCAGAGTCGGAGCCTGCTTTGAATTCTGTGTCTCCGTCTGTCTCTTGCCCCTTCCCTGCTCACGGTCTGTGTCTGTCTCTCTCCCTGAGAAGTAAATGATTTAAAAAAAAAATTTTTTTTAAAGTGTGGTATATATACAACATTACTTAGCTGTACAAAGGAAAGAAGTAGCAACACCCACACCGGTGTTGCTGTAACAAGGCAGAACCTGAAAACAGTGCTAAAGTGAAAGGCCCAGACACAAAGGTCACACGTTATATGATTCCATTTCTAGGAGGCTTCCATAATAAATAGGAGATAGCTATTAAACCTAGGCAAACAGAAAGCATATTGTGGCTGCCAGGGGTTTGGGAGCAGCAGTAAATGGGGAGTAACTGCTTAATGGGTATAGGGTTTCATTTTGGAGTGATAAAAATGTTTTGGAACTAGACAGAAGTGGTAGTTGCACAACAATGTAACTGTATGAATGCCACTCAATCGTGCACTTTAAATGCTAGTTTTAGGTTATATGAATTTCACCTCAAAAAAAATTTTAATTAATGTTTATAATAAATGTTGGACAAATGTGTAAATTACAAGCACAGTTCTTTTTTGAAAGTCGAACATGTAGGGGCCCTGGGTGGCGCAGTCGGTTAAGCGTCCGACTTCAGCCAGGTCACGATCTCGCGGTCCGTGAGTCGAGCCCCGCGTCAGCTCTGGCTGATGGCTCGGAGCCTGGATCCTGTCCTCCGATTCTGTGTCTCCCTCTCTCTCTGCCCCTCCCCCGTTCATGCTCTGTCTCTCTCTGTCCCCAAAAATAAATAAATGTTGAAAAAAAAAAAAATTTAAAAAAAAAAAAAAGAAAGTCGACATGTAAATTCAAGCACAGTAACTAAGCAGATAAAGTACTCTTCAACATTTAATAAGGTATTTGACATCTAAGCAAAGTAAGCAGTTCATTTCCCACTCTCTCTCTCATGACTTGATTTAGAAATATTCATCCTGGGGCGCCTGGGTGGCGCAGTCGGTTAAGCGTTCCGACTTCAGCCAGGTCACGATCTCGCGGTCCGTGAGTTCGAGCCCCGCGTCGGGCTCTGGGCTGATGGCTCAGAGCCTGGAGCCTGTTTCCGATTCTGTGTCTCCCTCTCTCTGCCCCTCCCCCGTTCATGCTCTGTCTCTCTCTGTCCCAAAATAATAAAAAACGTTGAAAAAAAAAAATTAAAAAAAAAAAAGAAATATTCATCCATCTCGTGGTATTTCTCCCTAGAAATTCATTTCCTCTATAAAAGTGTACCTGAATATCTCAATTATTAGAAATGGAGCCTGAACTAGAGCCATATTCATTCAAACTTCAACAAGTTCTAGCCCTTTAGAGCGGATTCTAATCAAATTCTTATAATTGACCAGCTTCCTTACTTAAAGAAGTAGACTACCCCAAAATTTCAGTTGTCTCTTCAACTTATTAATGTGGTTATGAACATTTAAATGTCTTAATGTTCAAATATTTCATAGTTCTGATATCCTAAAACCACAAAATTAACATTTGTCCTCAGAGTTAAGACTGATTTCCTCAAGCAGGGCTATATCATTGAAATAACATATCTTTCTTGTGTACAATTCTCTTAAGAGGAATGTAAAGGTAGATATACAAATGCCTAATCATATTACTTCCTGCATAAAATTTGTTAACAGGTTAAAACAACTTTCAGAATAAAGTTCAAAACTAAACTCTAGCTTAGCAGAAAAAGTTTTCCATAACGTCTCCAGCTTTGTCCCTTGCCATTCACTCTTCCTCAGTCTTTCTTTCTTCTCTAACCAGATGAACTTTCTCTTCTCACAGCCTCTCATTATGTAATGTGCCTTCTCTATGCCACCACAATGTAGCAAAACTAAATTGTTCATGACTCCCATTATTCTTTAAACTCCTTGAAGTTAGAGATTATAGCCTTTTCTCATTTGTATACTCAGCACCTGGCACAAAATCAAAGGCTGTTAGAAAATTAAAGTACGGAAATACGGATAACTATTAAGATCCATTATTAGAGTCTAAAATACTATGGTTTGTGACCATTCCAGAGGAGTTGGGGAGTGTAGTTCTAAAATACTATGGCTTCTGGGGCATCTGAGTGGCTCAGTTAAGCGTCTGACTTCGGCTCAGGTCATGATCTCAAGGTTTGTGAGTTTAGCCCCATGTCGCACTCTGTGCTGATAGCTCAGAGCCTGGAGTCGGCTTCAGATTCTGGGTCTCCCTCTCTCTCTGCCCCTCCCCCACTCATGCTCTGTCTCCCTCTCTCTCTCAAAATAAATAAACATTAAAAAAAAATTTTTTTAATACTATGGCTTCTTTTTCCTACATAATGGCAAAAAGGTAAACTATACATTAGGTTTTGTTTGGCTTCATTTTTTAAAATTATAATGCAGTCTTATTAGTAACTAACATCAAATAGATAACATTAATTTTGTAGACATATTTTTTAAATATCTACCTCATTAATTCAGAGTATAAATTTAGTCTGACTACCATCCAATGGAAGCTCTTTTATCTGCATTAGTAAAATGAAACATTACTACAATCGACATTTTTTAAGTCTTAAAAGTAGAAATTCTTTGACTAAAAAAGTTCCAACATCATTTTATAAATGAGGAAATGAACTGAGAGGTGCAGTTATACAGTCACCCAACTAATTAGTGGGCAAGTTGGGTCCACCCAGGTTCCCTTAATGTTGATGGTTTCAGCTCCAATATAACTTTATTTCCATTTCACCCTCATAGACAAGCAGGCAATGCAATTTACAACATCCTTCATTTTTTCCCAATCGTCAATCTAATGAGTACTTGGATCCTTAATACTTACTACATTTAACTGGTTCCTTTATCTTTAAGATTTGTTCCCTTTAACATAATTCCTTCTCCCTATCATGGATGTTTAATGAATACCTACATTTGCTGAGTATAAATACATCAAAGTCATCCCACTGGGAAGACGAGGAAATGGGTAGACACACATGAGTAAGAATAACATAGTCCCTTATTTCAAAGTGCTCTACAATATTAGTTACAATCTGGTATCGTACTCTTACCATCTTTTTAAAATTATGACCTTATACATACATAGTATAAGAAAGATCTAATTGGGGTGCCTGGGTGGCTCAGTTAGTTAAGCGTCTGACTTCGGCTCAGGTCATTATGTCACAGTTTGTGAGTTCGAGCCCCACGTCGGGCTCTGTGCTGACAGCTCAGAGCTGGAGCCTGCTTTGGATTCTGTGTTTCCCTCTCTCTGCTCTTCCCCTGCTGATGCTCTGTCTCTCTCCTTCAAAAAAAATAAACATTAAAAAAAAGATCTAATTACTTTTCCTTATTAAAATATACATTATTCTCCCTCTAGAAGATAAGGTCCATGAGAGCCAAAGATCTGTCTCTTTGGTTCACTGATACACTCTGAGTGCCTACAACAGGGCCTTCCATCAAAGGTACTTAAATATTTGTTGAGTGTATGAATGCTATAAGTATTAGGATCCAAATAGTAGGATGGAAGTACTATTTCCAGTAATGATGTGACAAAACATGTAAACCTTTCCTTACCCTAATGTGTGTGCCTAACCTCCAATTTTTTATTTGATTGGCCAATTACTCAGACCTTATATTAAACAGAACTAAAATTAGTTCACAGATGGGTAAACTATACTGTTTAACATCATGCCCTACCCAACTGCATCAAACCCTAGTAAATCTGCCAAGAAACCTATAAGCCCTTCTACTACTTAGACCTGAGCCCTTTTTCAAGTATAAAAGGTCTCCAGATGTTTTCCTTCTTTCCTGTAGCAGCTCAAAATTGGGATTATCATTCTCATCATTTTACAGAATGAAAAACTGAAGCCAGAGAATGGTTAGCAGAAAGTTAGATTCGTTCACAGAATCTCTATTCTTCCTACCACATCATGCAGCCTTCTCCTGTTATCCTTTGAGACTCTTCTCCCACATTCCTGGCTATAAATACAATCTCTCTGGGTCCCCTCTTCTTTGCTGTCCCCATAATAAGCACACAGGCTCTCTGATTGTAAAGGTTTTGCTATTAATAATTCAGGGTAACAAAGACAAGAGGGCAAAAATAACAAATCTGGAGATGTTACAACAATTCAATGCTCAACATGTGTGTGTATAAATGCCTGGTACTATATAAAATCATAGCATCTTTCCAAGTTCTTACTGTGAGAATCCCAAGCCTCCAAATTTACTGGTTCTCTTCTGAAATAATAAATATGAGCACCGCTAGGTTTCCAAAATTTTCCCTCTCTACTACTTTCCTCCCTTCCTCCCAGGACAAAATATATTACAGGGAGAAATAGTGGGTACATCTCTATCAAGTGAGAAATCTGCATTTCTAAGGACCTTCAGGAGTCACATCACTCCTATAAAATTCTGACCCACAGGAGGATGACTGCCTTAGACCATCTCCTCACAGTGTGAAAAATTGGCATTATCTTTTTATGGAATACACAGAGCTCCCAGCTCCCACTTTACATTTCCAAACATTTGAACAACTCCTCAGTATCAAAATTAAAATCCCTATCATAAGTTCTCCTCCTAGGGGCACCTGTGTGGCTCAGTTACACATCTGACTCTTGATTTCCGCTCAGGTCATGATCTACAGTTTATGAGATTAAGCCCTGCATCAGTAGGGCTCACAATGACAGTGTGCAGCTTGCTTGGGATTCTCTCTCTGCCCTTCCCCTGAATGCGCGCATGCTCTCTCTCTCAATTAATTGATTAATTAATTAATTCTCCTCCAACATTTGCTTCTACCAGGACTTGTTCTTCATCATAATATCTTTTTTTTTTTTTTTTTTAATAACATCACTATCTTAGGCCCTTACTCAGGTCAGTTCCCAATGTTGATGTCAACATTTCTCAAATCTATACCCTTCATTATAATCCCACCATCACCTTTTCTTGTCTCAACTACTCTAATTAAACTCCAGGTATTCCTACCTCCAGGCTTAAGCTCCTTCACTGTATTTCTGCTCCATTTTCATAACCATAAAGAGGGCTTCTTCTCAACTAAGAATAGTGTACAAAATCTTTATCTGGCATTTAAAGATCTCCATACTTGCATCGATCTACCTTTACCAGCCTGTACCTTAAACATACAACCTCAGCAAATGTTCTCTGCTTTCCTACCTCTATTTATTTGCTTGGGTAGCATCCTTATGAAGAACTCTTTCCTCTCCCATCCTCCTCCAACTGCTAATAACCTTCCAAATGATCACATCCTCAACATAAAAGGAAAAAGGCTGAGGCACGTATCATTCGTTAAACACATTCTGTTCAGTGTTTTACAAATGATCTTAATCCCCACAAAAACATAATGGCTTAAGAGTATATTTTTGAGGAAGGAATTGAGGAAATGGAGGGCCAAAGGAGCTTACCCAATCTAAACAAGCAAGAATCCAAAATAACCTCATAGTATTTTGTATTTTTTAATAAAACATGGCACAAGATGGACAAGCTTGATAGTCAGGATGCCTAGGTTCAAATTCCAGTTGCTCCACTAGCAATCTGTATGAACTCAGCAAGTTATGTACTTGTAAGGTCTTTATTTCCCCATCTATAAAAAGGGAATAATTGTACTACTTACCACATCAGTAACAGAATTACATGACATAATGTAAAGTGCTTAGAACTGTATTTGGCCCATAGTAAAAAAATCAATGTTAACTGATATTAGTGTTGTTATTTTATCTATAGGCTATAATATGTGAACTGACAATACCAATTATATGTTCTTATTGTTCCCAAATCAACTTTTGGGCAAAAGCTGTATAAAGCTTGGGCGCCTGGGTGGCTCAGTCGGTTAAGGGTCCGACTTCAGCTCAGGTCATGATATCGCAGTTTGTGAGTTTGAGCCCTGCGTCAGGCTCTGTGCTGACAGCTCAGAGCCTGGAGCCTGTTTCAGATTCTGAGTCCCTCCATCTCTTGGTCCCTCCCCTGCTCATGCTCTGTGTCTCTCAATAGTAAATAAATGTTAAAAAAAAAAATTTTTTTTTAAAGCTGTATAAGTTTAACAATATATTTTTTTTAATTTTTTTTTATGTTTATTTATTTTTGAGAGAGAGACAGAGAACGAGTGGGGAAGGAGGAAAGAGAGAGGGAGACACAGAATCTGAAGCAGGCTCCAGGCTCTGGGCTGTCAGCACAGAGCCCGATGCGAGGCTCGAACTCACGAACAGTGAGATCATGACCTGAGCTGAAGTCAGACTATTACCGACTGAGCCACCCACGTGCCCCAACAATGTATTTATTATTGCTCAATAAATATTTGCACAACACAAGAATTTTTAAACAATGATTAAACTGCCATGCTTTATTAAAAGAGATTCATTTGTCTATTCTGTTTCCTCTTTTGGGGAAACTAACAATACTTCCTAACTTTCTTCCCTTTTTTAGGCCACATGAAACTACCATATGCAATGCCACATGGTAGTAATATGTCAAATGGCACAAAACCATTATTGAGACTCAAACTTATTTGTCTTCTACCATATGTTACTAACTCCCAGGTTTTAAAATGTCCAAAATGACACTTTTTGTTTACACACCAATCATTTCTAGG
The DNA here is from genome assembly GCF_007474595.2 of Lynx canadensis. Lineage (NCBI taxonomy): Eukaryota > Metazoa > Chordata > Mammalia > Carnivora > Felidae > Lynx > Lynx canadensis. Next base: position 44,455,254 of record NC_044311.2, on the reverse strand, counting down.
TCATAGTAACATGAAGCAAGTATACCATGATATCTGACCAGGCCATTTCATTTTATACATCTTTATGGCAAGAACTGTAAGGCATAAAATATTTTAATTCAAAGATATACACTTATCATACCCTTAGTCCTACCTTAACTTTGCTAAAATGAGTGCCTGAAAAGCTTCTGATAAGTGTGTTACCCTGGAATGCAGAAAAATATCAAGGAAGGGTGTTGAATGCTATTAACAGTGTAAGCCCCTCCAAAATGCTTGAGAGAAAGAACTCTGAACAAGGATAGATGAGAACTTATTCCAAACCCTTCAATATTAAACCTCACAAACCAAGATTATGTCCATACGATTTACTATTACATATGGTGATACCACGCTGGCTGGCTTCAGATAAAGACAAAGTTAAAAATACACATATTAATAAAACACTTGTCATTCCTGACTTGCAAATAACTGAGCTCCTACCCAATCGTTTCAAAGAGGAAACAAGCAAACAAAAACAGACCCCCAAAAACTTTGAAGCTTAACTATGTAACAGACATTTTATTTCAACAAATTCCTACAATTTTCCCTTACTCACAGGTAAAGTCACAGAATCAGCAAGGAGCAGAGCTGAAAGCTGGACCCAACCATATTTGGGATCCAGTGTTTTCCATAATCCACAATGACATGGTATACATTTGCATCACTCTCTTCATATACACATATTTTATTAAAAAACTGAAAGAAAAGCTTCAAAAGAATAGTCTTACTCCATAGAATGTCCTCTGATATTTTTTCTCTTTCTAATGTTAATGTCAATGTGCTAAATTGATTCCAAAACCCATTAATAAGTCTCCATGGGCCCCAAACTACAACACTGCACTACAATAAAAAAAAAAAAAAAAAAATTTTTAATGTTTACTGAGGGGGGGTGCGGTGAATAGGGGAGAGGCATAATGAGAGGGAGACAGAGAATCCGAAGCAGGAGGCTCTGGGATGTCAGCGCAAAAGCCCTATGTGGGGCACGGAACCTACCAACCATGAGATCATGACCTGGGAAGAAGTCAGATGCTCAAGGACTGAGTCACCCAGGCGCCCCTGCACTACACTTTTTACCTCCCGTTTAAAATTCCTTTTAACTGCTACAACAAGTCTAGGTGTGTTTCTCTGAAATGGAACTAATCTTCCCAACCCATTAAAAGCTGTCCTTAAAAAGATAAAACCCTTGAAAGCCCTTTAAATCTTGAATTGATCTATTTCTCTACTACAACCCTTTGGAGGCACACCCATCTTAGTTATTTATATTGTATCAAAAACTGCAGATGTTCTCCTTGGAGAACAACAGATCATTGTTGAAAGGAATGCGTTACTTTTCACTGTTCCTGCTGCATCACTGAGGAACATTTCACACACAGGGCAAGTTTGGGGCAACAGAAACGAACCTGAGCAGCTGCCCACGGTGCTGAAACGGAGGATGAAACAATAATTTTGGAAATTTACTCCTGCCAGATTAGGACAAAATAAAGGAATTCACCAAAAACTAGCAGAGAACACTCAGTGGCTGCCACTTAAGTTGCTTGAATGCTTCTGGGATAGCTTGGCTTTTGTGTCTGCCCACTCCCTCACTGGGACAGAGTTCTTACATCAGTGCAGGTCAACTCCGTAAGTACCCTGGTAGAGCTGCTGGCTTTAAGAGGACTGGGACATGGAATCTGTCCCTAGTAGAGTCGCGTCCCACCTTCAATCTGAGCTTCCAGTCGGGGGTGGAGGAAGGTTACAAAGAAGGGAGGTGACTGCCCTCCTTTTTTCAAAGGCCACATAGTCCCCGCAACTGTAGTCAAGCGATATCGCCCGGGGACTTTGCGGCAGGTGACTGACCAAGAGAAGCCTTCCAAACATCTTCCCAGGCTCCTGCCACCGCAGGATGGGAATGTGAGAAGCCAAACAGATAATACAACAACTTTACACAAATTCAAAGGGTGGGGATGGGGAGAGCGGGAATCTGCCGTCAGAGGGCAGAGGGTTTTTGTTTTTGTTTTACCTTTTGCAAAAAGCCTATTTCCTCCGCACCCAGCCTGGGGAGGAGCAGCAAAGACCTCAGCAGCCGGGCCGCCACGGAGGGCCGGTGAGGGGGTGTGTTCCCCCCGCCAGGCCCCAAAGGAATCAATCCCCTGCCCGGCCGCCGAGAGGCCAGAAAGGCTCTTACCTGGAAGCCCGGCCCCGCAATACAAATAGGCTCGCCCACCGCGTCGCTGCGGGAGAAGTCCCTACCCTGACTTCATGACTGAATATCCGCACCGACCCCCACAGCCGGAATCGAAGTGGGGACGACAACACCAAGGCTAGACGGAAGTCCCGCCTCGCGGGCCTCATTGGCCGGCACGCAAAGACGAAGAAAAACCATTGGGCCACAGAGCTGTTTGCTAAGGCCCTTCCCACTCTCACACAGCGTCTCGCTGCTTGCTCCAGCTGGCAGGGAGAAAAGCCCAGTTCGTGGAGTGGCGTCTTGGCCGCGTGATCGGTCTTCCCGGGAAAGGAAGGGAAGGGGGGGGGGGTGCTTCTGCAGCGCAGCTGAAGGATCCGCTTTTTGGCAGGGGAAGGGGCAGGCTGGCGGAGGGGATTGGCTGTGAAAGCCTACCACCCACTGTTCGTCCCCAGGCGTGGAGGCTGTGGGGTCAGCAGGGGACCATACGGAGCGGCCAGGGCCAGCCGGCTTGGTCCGCTCTGGCTTTGGGACGAAGCAGCCCGAGATCCAGCTGGCGGGCTGCCCCTGGGCGGGGCTGGCTCTGGCACTGTTAAGTCTCTTCCCTGCACCACACTCACCCGACTGGCTGAAGGGGCGAGGACGAAACCTCATCCCCACTGCATGGAGTCCAGGCTGAGATCCGATGGATGGGATCAAGTCCCACCAACGCCTTAGATAAGAGTCCGGGTCGCGTTGTTAGAGATGCGAGCAGACTGAAGGCTGAAAGCGAGTACCCGGACGTCTGGCTCGGAGCCGTGCTGACGTCAGCACTCCGGGCCTGACACGCGCCATCCCCGGGACTCAGCAAAAGTCAAACCGTGTGATTAAGCCCTGGGTCAGCCTTTTAAAACCCGAGCCTCCTTTTGGCGAGCCAAAAACAAAACAAAACAAAAAAACTCTTCCTACCGCCCTTCTGATTAACCTTCGGACCCGAGTATTCCAATCTTAAACCAAGCTACTTTGAAATTTAAATTCCCTGGATTGGAACATCCTCACTGATTAACCAGTTACCAACTAGCTACTTTAAAGAGGCACTGTGCTTACGGCAAAGAATGCCAGGAAACCTAAATTCTGGTCCTGCTTCTGCTTCAAAATAATGTCCCTTTAAAAATCCATTACAGGCTTCGCATTCTTCAACCTCATCTTTTCAACAAAGGAGGGACTAAAGGGGGTTATCACCAAAAGAACCACCTGTAGAACACCACTGATGTACTTGTAACCTTGATTGCCCTCGGGATACCTGCGTGGCTGGGACAAAAGAATGGGAGGAAAACTTTCCCTACTGTGTATGCCTTTTGAATTTTGAACCTTGTGAATATTATGTACTCAAAATTTAAACACAAAAATTTTAAAAATAGAATTCAACAACGGCCATCAAAGGTACTTTGCTCTCTTATGTTATTATGGGTACATATTCTATACTTCTTTGATTTTCATTAGTTATGAAGACATTCAATACTTAATACACAGATCACTCTAAGAACGTCATAAATAAAGGGGCACGTGGGTGGCTCAGTTGGTTGAATGTCTGACTTTGGCTCAGGTCATGATCTCACTGGTTTGGGGTTCAGACTACCGGCTGTCAGCACAGAGCCTGGAGCCTGCTTCTGATTCTGTATCTCTCTCTTCTGCCCCTCCCCTTCCTGTGCTCTGTCCCTCAGGAATGGAATAAACATTAAAAAATATATATTTTATTTTAAAGAAAGTCATAAATAAAAATCAGAATTGGGAAGGAAAGGGAGGGGGGAACAAACAGAAAATCAGAATTGGAAATATTACATAAAGGCTAGTGTAATAAATGCAAACATAGCCACAATATCTATAAGCATTTTATTAAATCATCTCAAATTGGTTTTATGTTAAATCAGAGTTCTTGAACGACATCAAAAAAAGCAAAAAATAATATTGTCCACATTTTACATGTTAAAAAAATAGATTTCTTAAATAAAAGCACCTTTAGTATAGATCATTTTAATCTGACTTTATTCTCTTCAGATCACAACAGGTATAGTTCTTCTAGTTATGAACAAGGTAATGTGCGAGCTGTACTGCATTTATGCAGAATTATGCAGTTATTGTCTGCAGAAGCAATTATTCTCCCCATTGTGCTGACTGAAGATAAATTGGAAGAAAATAGATTGGGAAAACATACCAATTTGTTTAAAAGTAGGTTAGACAGCAAGATGGATAGATATCTTAGTTATATAGTTTTCAAGAACATGAAGTGTTAATATGGCACATGATACTAATAGTTACTAATTATCTCTGTATATTAAAAAACAAATAAAGGAAAATTAGCTTTTAGGACTTCGTATCTCACAGTTTGTTTGGTTTTTTTTTTACATCCTCCTAAAAGTAGAAACAGATAGCATGTGAAATTGTAGTATTTCCTACCTCAAAAATATTATAAGACTGCAACAACAACTAAAAAGACAAGATACCCAAATGCCTAATTGTCTAAAATGGCTTAGAAGTAGTTCTCTCTAGTGCAAAGAATGCAGGCAGTGTCTTTAAGCGCTGATATCAACTAGAAACGTTATGATTCTCAACCTTATTATATTTAGAGTCAGAAAACAAATGGTAATTTTACAATCCGAATAAAACCTATTTTCATTTTGAAAAGAAAATAAAATTATTACTGTGATAAGGAATGGAATCCATAAAAAATCCATAGGAGTTCATATATGTAGGAGTAGGCACATTTGAAAAAGTACAAAACGTAACTAAAACTGTTATAGGGAGTTTTGGGCCAACATTTAGAAAAGACTCCCAATTCTTTTTTTTTTAAGATTCCCAAATCTTTACCAGATTCCAAACTAATGAATAAGTTCATCTTGTAAGATACATAGTGAAAAGTTCAGAACACGAAAAGACAAGTATCAGTCAGAAAGGTTTTTCAACAATGCTTACTTTATTTATTTTCAAGGGAATTGAAAAAGGTCAGACCAAAAAAAAAGTCTGTTTCAAGTTAAATGCCTTATTGGGGTGTCTGGGTGGCTCAGTAGGTTGGGCGTCCGACTTCGGCTCAGGTCATGATCTCACGGTTCGTGAGTTCGAGCCCTGCGTCGGGCTTTGTGCTGACAGCTCAGAGCCTGGAGCCTGCTTCGGATTCTGTGTCTCCCTCTCTCTCTCTCTCTGCCTTTCTCCCACTCATGCTTTGTCTCTCTCAAAAATAAATAAACATCAAGTTAAATGCCTTATAAATGATCTGGTGGTTGTTTCCCTTGGGGTGAGTTGCCTGCCTCTCTCCCTCCCTCTCTCTCTCTCTCTCTTTACCTAAGATGAATGACATACAATTTCAACTTTTCCTTTCTTATTTGGGACACTGAGAAGCAGTCTTCCTCTATTTGCTAACAAAGTTATTACAAATAAGCAAGCAAAATTTGTGTGACATAAAGTTAATAAAGATGGAAGAACTCAGGAGTGTGCTTTGAGACAGTCATTTTGGGAAACAATTTGGCATTATCTGGAAAGGCTGAAAAAGAACATTTTCTATGACACAGCAATTCCAACCCAGGGACTATACCCTAAAGAAACACACACACACACACACACACACACACACACACACAAAAGAAACAAAATAAATTCACATGCAGGTACGTTGTAGTGAAATTTAAAGAAGATAAAAGAAAAACAGAAGTTCTGAAATAACAACAAAACAACAACAACAAAGGATGGCAGCTGACTTTCTCAATAGCAACAACAACAACAAAAACCCTGGAAGTCAATGAAATAATATCTTCAAATACTTAAATAAAATAATTACAATCGTCAACCTAGAATTGTATGCTGATTGCATCATTTAAATGTGAGGGCAAAGTAAAGGCATTTTCAGAGGAAAAACAGCATTACTTCTAAGAGACTTTTATTGATAGAACTTCTAAAGGATGTCTTCAAGAAGTCAACAACTGAACCCAAAAGAAAAGGGTAAGATGCAAGAACATATGGAAAGCCAAGAAATTGAGTATAATTTTCAAACCAGTAGATGTCAAAAGGGAATAAAGCATACGTAATTACTCCACTGGCAGGAAAGATGAGGTGGGAAAGGAGCATATTGTAGGTATTATAAATGGACAATACAACACAAGGCACAAGAAATACATTAATCACCCTCTAAAAGAGGTAAATGGTGAGGCAGGGGAGGCAGCACCTGGGTGACTCAGTTGGCTAAGTGTCTGACTCTTGTTTTCTGCTCAGGTCACAGTCTCGAGATCCATGGGTTCAAGCCCCTTATCGGGCTCCGCTCTGATGGTGTGGAACCTGCTTGGGAATTCTCTCTCTTTCCCTCTCTCTTTGCCCTTCCCCCTATCGCTCTCTCTGTCTCTCAACATAAACAACAAACTTCAAGAAAAAAATTTTTAAAGAGGTAAATGGGGCAAACTTCTCAGTTAAAAGACAGATTGTCAGCTATATTCTTTTTTAACAAGATATAGTAACTAAAACTTAAAGGACACCAAAGGGTTGATAATAAAAGGAAGGGAAAGATATGCAAGCCATTAACAAGCAAAAGAAAGTTGATATAGCTGTATTATTGTCAAGAGGCAAAAAAACAGGCCTAAAGTCAAATGCATTATTATCAGGATAAATAGAACTATTTAATAATAAGGACAAAAGAAAAATTTGCAAAGAAGTTATTACCATTATGAACCAATATGCATCTAGAAACATCTCAAAATGTTTAAAGCAAGAATTGACAAACTTAGAAGGACAGGTTGGCAAATCCATAATCAGAATAGAATTTTATACAGCATTTTAAGTAAATGATGAATATTTAGACAACATGTGAAACCTACAGAGAGCCCTATAAATATTCTTTTCAAGCACACATGGGATCTTTTCCCAAATAGCAGCATACTTATTGTAATGCAATATCAACAAATATCAAAGAATCAGTGGCCTATAACCCATGCTTTATGACTAGAATATAATATTAGGTTCCAACTATAGACAGAGTTGGTAATTTTTCAAACTTTAAGAAAATACTATAAAGAACTTTAGAACAATAAATATGAAAAAATAATGGACAATTTCTAGAAAAAAGCTTTAACTTCTGAAACACATGAGATGTAGAAAACCAAAGAAGACTAAGAAAATTGAAACTGTTAAAAAAATCTACAGCCCTCTCCCATAAAAATCAACTCCAGGGGCGCCTGGGTGGCGCAGTCGGTTAAGCGTCCGACTTCAGCCAGGTCACGATCTCGCGGTCCGTGAGTTCGAGCCCCGCGTCAGGCTCTGGGCTGATGGCTCAGAGCCTGGAGCCTGTTTCCGATTCTGTGTCTCCCTCTCTCTCTGCTCCTCCCCCGTTCATGCTCTGTCTCTCTCTGTCCCCAAAAAAAAAAATAAATAAAAACTTAAAAAAAAAAAAAATCAACTCCAGAAAGTTTTAAAGATGAGTTTACCATACCTTCAAAAAATAGGTAATAAAATTTTCATGCAGTTTCATAGAATCAAAAGGGAAAGCTATTCAATTAATTCCATGAGGATAATATAACCTCGATATCAAAACTGAACAAAGACACTACAAGAAAAACAATAGGACAATCTCACTTTGAATTCATACAAAAAAATCCCAAATAAAACAGTGGTAAACTAAAACTAGCAAAGCTTTAAAACAAACAAACAAACAAACAAACAAACAAAAAACGATGACAAAATAGTATTTATTTATTCCTGAAGATAACATTATAAAATTTATTAACAAGATTCACCACATTAATATATTAAAAGTAAAAAGCTATAAGATTACCTTGATATATGCAGAAAAAACATTTGAGAATTAAAGGAGGGACCCATACTGTACAAGGCTGTCAAAGAAACCTCTGTGAAAAGACAACATGAGATGAGATTTAAAGAATGAGGATTCCTACATTGAAAACCACAGGAGCCAACTCTTGTCAATTTAAGTTAAAAGGCAATTTATTTAAAGGCTATGGGGGGGGGGCGCCTGGGTGGCGCAGTCGGTTAAGCGTCGCGTCCGACTTCAGCCAGGTCACGATCTCGCGGTCCGGGAGTTCGAGCCCCGCGTCGGGCTCTGGGCTGATGGCTCAGAGCCTGGAGCCTGTTTCCGATTCTGTGTCTCCCTCTCTCTCTGCCCCTCCCCCGTTCATGCTCTGTCTCTCTCTGTCCCAAAAATAAATAAACGTTGGAAAAAAAAAAAAATTTAAAGGCTATGGGGATACTCACAGGATTAAAAGGATGCCTGAAGTACGCTCTCGTAAAGATCAATAACCAGTAGCTCTAATTGTCCCGTAGAATTAACATTCTCATACTGGCAGTACTACTCCAGCCATTTTTTTATCACTCTGCTTTCAGTTCAAATCCCAGGAAAGGAGCTTTACACTGGCTTACCTTGTGCACAGATTCATCCCTGATCAGGGTGCCTTAATTAACTATCCCATCAGATCATACACCAAAAGAAAAAAGTAAGTAATTGCGGTGATATTATCAAAAGAAAATAGAATAAAGGCAGAGTAAGAGCACTCAGAAAGAATTGAACAGCATGTTCAAAGGTCCTGAGGCTAGAACAAGTGGAGCACATTTGTGGCTAAGGAAGCCAGTGGGGCTGGGATGTAGTGAGGGAGGGGAAGAGTGGTAGACTAGGTTGCAGTTGGGCATTACTATTCAAGGTATGGCCCTTGACTGGCCGAATCAGACCTATCTGGGAGTTTGTTGGAAATTCATATTCTCGGGCCCAGGCTGAGAATCAGGCCAAGAATTCTCCAAGTGATTCTTAAATTTGAAAGTCACTGATACAAAGGTTTGTAGACCATAGTAAAAGTTCCAATTCCATCCTAAAGTTAATTAGGAATTTCAAGCAGAGAACCACCCCTGCAATTACATAAGAAATAGATTGAAGAAAGACATGAGTGAAAACAAGGAAACCAGTTAGGAGATTGTTGCAATAATCCAAGAAGAAAATAATGGCCAGAATCAAAGTGATAGCAGAAAGAGACAAAAGAAATGGAATGAAGACATATTTTGGAGTTCAAATTATGAAGATTCACTGATGGATGTGACAAATGAAGGTTTTAGTTTGAGCAACTGGGTGGATGGCGGTACCATTTATGACCTAGAGAAACCTGGGTTGATGAAGGAAAACAAAATTTGGGGAGCAAAAAGCACAAGCTCGCTTTTGTACATGTTAAGATTATGATATCCAAGTGGAGATGTCCAGTAGGCATCTGAATAAAAGTAAGAGTGGTACAACAGGAGGTATAAATTTAGAAAACACAGTTGTAAAAGTAGCATTAAATACACAAGAACGTTTGAGATCATTTATAATGAGCAGCCTCCTCTGGAGCATTTTAATGAAACTACTAAACTAAATAAAACACATTTAGAGCTAGCCTGTAGCATAAGTCGAGCAGTTGGTCACCTACATATCATGTTTGAGTAATGCTTGGTTTGGCCCCCAATTTTTCCCACATGGAAACCTTACAATGGTATCTTAAATTTCCTAAATTAACTATTTTCTTTGGAATCAAAAGATTTAACTGTCAGCCAATGATACCTCACATTTGATGAGTCCTCTCCCTCAATACTTTTCTTGCAGATTGCAAAATCAAATACATTTTTCAGGAAGAGAAGGAAAGTCCACAGAATGGGAAGCACTGAGCAGAAAAGATGAGGATACAGGAGATCTGAGATGGCACTGTCCCAATATGCAGGGCTTTGATGCAAATGTAAGTGTTCTCCACAATTTAGCCACTACAGGGGACAAGACAACAGCATGTGCTAGCAGAAGGGAAGGGACAAGGACGATGTGTTTGATTTTACTAAAGAGGGCAGTGGTTAAAGTTAGAATTTAACTTAAAAGTTCTGTGTTGATATAAAACATTCCAACAAACAAATGATACATAATTAGCCTACTGTTGTTCTGTTTCAGTTATGTTGACAATAAACTGTGTTTTAGAACTGCTATTTCTCCCAGTACTGCTTATTTTCCTCATAATAGTTTTCTTTTCTGTTCACTGATTATTTCCTGTATCAAGCATGAATTTATGCTGGCTATTAAGTCCACAATTTTACTTCCTTGAAAGAGACTTTGCATCTGGTGACTAGCCCCATAGTCGGAAATTCTCCTGGATTCTATCCTGATTGTAGTTAAATCTTACCAATCTTGGCAATTTCATGAAATGCATCTGCTCCTAGCATGTTCATTTCCCAAACTAAAGAGTGGGAGAACTGCTTACTTACTCTTGCCATGTGTTCAAATGATCCAATTAAAGCACTAGGTATGTTAGATAGTCATAATAACCAGACACAGTAAAATCTTGGATTGCGAGTAACTTGTTCTGTGAGTGTTCTGCAAGACAAACAAACATTTCTAATAAATTTTAACTTTAGATAAACAAGCGATGTCTTTCAATACACGTAGTATGTGATCCTGAACGTCACCGGGTCACAAATGAGCCAATGGTTCTTCTCTCTCTCTCATTGTGGGATTGTGGGTGATCATCGCCCATATTCAGATGCTCAGTCTCAGGCCACAGTGTTTGGCAGATATCAGTGATTTTTTCAGAACATTGGAAGGTGCCCACAACTGGCACTAGTGTATTTTTTGTCACTTCAAAGCACATACGGACAGTTCTTTGCTTTTCCATACAAGAGTAAGGCTTAGTAAGCTTTGCTTCGTTCTAGGTCAGGCTGCCTGAGGATAGACCATTTCCTCTGCTGCCTTATTGCCAGTTACATTAATACAATATATAAGAGTTTATTAAAACTGCGTATATGATGGCCCCCATGCAGAAAAAGATTCCATTGAGCTAATAGAGAGCAGTGATTCCATTAGTGATAGTGAAAGTCATCCTAGAGTGCCTGGGTAGCTCAGTCGGTTAAGCTTCTGACTTTGGCTCAGGTTTGACCTCATAGTTCATGGGTTTGAGCCCTGTGTCAGGCTCTGTGCTGAGAGCTCAGAGCCTGGAGCCTGCTTCAGATTCTGTGTCTCCCTCTCTCTCTGCCCCTCTCCTGCTCATGCTCTATCTCTCAAAAATAAATAAATGTTAAAAAAATTTTTAATAAGTAAAAAGAAAGTCGTCTTACACAGTAACCCTCTCTCTCTTGTCTCCCTTGCTCCAGACACTTTTCAAAGGTAAGTGTAGGTTAATTTGTTTATTTTTCTTTATATTTTGTACGTTCTTCATTTTTTTGTATTATAGCATTATAATCATTTTTATATGAATATTTTTAGGTTGTGGAATGAATCATCTGAGTTTCCATTATTTCTTATGGGGAAATTCGCTTTGATATACAAGTGCTTTGGATTAAAGCATGTTTCCAGAACGAATTATGTTCGCAAACCAAGGTTTTACTGTAATGTAAAAAAGATATATATCATATGAGAATTACTAGAATTGATTGCCATTTTAAGCCTTTCCTTCTTTTACTTAGTCTTCCTTCTCTGTTACTTTGTAATGATTTTATTGATTATTCATTGGTCTCTTCATGTTCAGGACCAAGTAAAATGTCTAATTAGGCAACTTTAGTCTCAAGACTTTCAAATCATTCCTTTCAATATTGCTATTTCCCATGTCTAGCTCTTGATTCCCAGGTGATTGGTGCTCTCAAAATATTCCCAGACTTTTCCTTGTTCCCCTGCACCCCTAAATAATAATAATAACAATGGTAGCAGCAACACTGTACTAAGTTTTTTATACATTATTTGATTAATCCTCATGACAACCATAGGTTCTACTAATGTGTTTATTTTTACAGATCAGGAAACTGTGGTTCAAAGAAATTAAATAACTCATCCAAACTCATGCAGCTAGTGACAAATGGAATAGACCTCTCAGGCTCTGCAACTGGGATTTGAAGTCCATCCATATCAGAGCCTGAGTTCTGAACTGAAATGATGAACCATAAGTAGCCAGCATAACATGACAAAGAGGGCTCCAGGTTGGATGCAGATAACTCTCCTGGGGGATCCTGGGCAAGTAATGCAGTCTCTTGTTCCTCGACTTTATCACATTCTATCTCTGCATAAAGTACTCCTTATCTGAGCCTGTCCTTCACTCTCCAACACCTGAAATTTACCTATCGTTGATCTCCAAAGCTGTTTCCAGCTGTCGTTGAGAAAATGTTTAAATAAATGATACAAGAGTATTAGCTTTCTTAAAGGTATATATTTTATGTTAGCTTCCAAAACTAGCATACCTTAAGTGAAACTGAAATTTTAGATACTATAATGAATGAGAGGAAAAACTTGGCAGGAGAAATCTTCCTAGTATTCCTCCACTATGATGTCACGTAAGCCAGTGCTTCTCAAAGCCAGTGCTTATGTATTATTATACATATGAACACCTGGGAGTTTGTGGAACTGCAGATTCTGATTCAGTAGGTCTGTGGTGGGGCCCAAGATTCTAAAGTTCCAGCAAGTAGCCAGGCGATGCTGAAAATCCCCAGACCAAACTTCTAAAGCATCTCTTCCTTTTACAGGTTGAGTCCATTCTCCTTAATCTATTGTTTCTTTTCATGTTTTTCTTTGCTAAATAGCAAATTCAAGAAACTGTAAAGTCTGATTTTTAGTTCCCTCTTTGGTTGACCCAGGAGGGCATCCCTTACTTTCTTGCAAACTCTGCTGTGCACTTACAAAGATGCACTATATTTAACTCAATGCATCTAGGTGTTTAGGATTGCTTAAACCTGCATGATTGCTTTTTTCAGTTAAAATTAAATAATAATATATTACTTTAAAAAAAAAAAAAAACCTGGGGCACCCAGGTGGATCAGTCAGTTGAGTGTCAGACTCTTAATCTCAGCTCAGGTCTTGATCTTAAATAAGAACAGAAACAAACTGAGTAAAACTATACCTTAAATGAATCAGGAATAATATGAGGATAGGAAGAATACTGAGAATTAAGAATTCTACTTCCTTTTTTCAAGCTTGATTTTATTCTCAAAAAACTGGTCTATTGCAGCACAAGGTCCAACCTAGAACTACAACAAATCCTTTCTTTCTTTTTTTTTTTAAACGTTTATTTATTTTTGAGACAGAGAGAGACAGAGCATGAACAGGGGAAGGGCAGAGAGAGAGGGAGACACAGAATTGGAAGCAGGCTCCAGGCTCTGAGCCATCAGCCCAGAGCCCGACGCGGGGCTCGAACTCACGGACCACGAGATGGTGACCTGAGCTGAAGTCTGACGCTTAACCGACTAAGCCACCCAGGCGCCCCAAATCCTTTCTATGAAAAGCTTTTCCGATTATAAAGAACTACTTAGAAGAGGGAGTCAACACAGTAAATCATCACGCCTAATTCATATTCAAAGTACGGACTACTAGTTCTTAAACTTTTGGTAGGTTGACAAGGGTGAAGCAAGCTTTGTGGTCAAAATAAGCTTGCATATTTTCACTTGCAAAAAAAAAAATATTTTCTAATAAATATAATTTCTAAAATTTCATGAATTTTAGGGGCGCCTGGGTGGCTCACGGTTAAGCGTCTGATTTCGGCTCAGGTCATGATCTCAAGATTGGTGGGTTTGAGCCCCACGTTGGGCTCTGTGCTGACAGCTCGGAGCCTGGAGCCTGCTTCAGATTCTGTGTCTCCCTCTCTCTCTACCCCTCCCCTGCTCATGCTCTGTCTCTCTCTGTCTCTCAATAATAAATAAACGTTAAAAAAAAAAAAAAAAGAGGCTCATCAGGTGATTCAATTGCATATTTATGCTTTCTTAGATGAAAACAACACAACTTAGTGACAAAAATTTAAAGTTACAAAATAAAAGCATAATTATATGTTAAAAATAGATGCTGCAATGAGACACCACTCCGCACCAGTCAGAATGGCTAGCATCAAAAAGACAAGCAATCACAAGTGTTGGCAAGGATGTGGAGAAAAGGGAACCTTTAGGCGCTGTTGGTTATTACTAAATTGGTGCAGCCACTGTGGAAAACACTATGGAGGGGCCTCAAAAAAATAAAAATAGAATTATCATATGATCCAGCGATTCCACTACTGGGTATTTACCCAAAGAAAATGAAATCACTAATTCAAAAAGATATACGCATTTACTGCAGCATTATTTACAATAACCAAGTATGGAAACAGCCCAAGTGTCCGTTGACAGATGAATGGATAAAGAAGATGTGGTATACGTATATGGTGTGGTGTATGGGTATGCGTGGGTGTGTGGGGGTGTGTATGTGTGTGTGGGGGTATGCATGGGTATACACACATACACACCCATGCATACACACACACACACACACACACACACACACACAAACAATGAAATATTAGCCATAGAAAAGAATGAAATCTTGACATTTGTGACAACACGGAAGGAACTAAAGGGTATTATAATAAGTCAAATCAGACAAAGAAAAAGAAATACCATGTGATTTCATTTATATATGGAATCCAAAAAGCAAAACAAAACAAAACAAATGAACAAACAAATAAACCAAACAGACTCAAATACAGAAAACAAACTGATGGTTGCCAGAAGGTGGGTGGGGGATGGGCAAAATAGGTAAAAGGGGATTAAGTGGTACAAACTTCCAATTACCAAATAAGTAAGCCCCAGAGACGAAAATTGTAGCATAAGAAATATACTCAATAATATTGTAATAACATTGTAGGGTAACAGATGGTGTCTACACATCGCAGTGAGCGCTGAGTAATGTATAGAATTGTCAAATCACTATGTCGTACACCTGAAACCAATATAATATTGTATGTCAACCTTCAATAGAAAGAAAAAAGATGCCATCAGTTCTTTCAACACATCAGCATTCAGCATTTTTCATGCCGAATCATATATTCCCAAGGTAATTACTATTTTAAAGGACCACCAATCATTCAGTATTTCTTTATAATATCATTTACCACATGACATAAAGTTCTATTTCTTGTTGTTTTGTATATATCATATAACATGTATGACATGTATCAATATAGCATAAATCAGAAAATATTTTAAAATCAATTTAAACATGTAATTATTTCAGGTGCACCTGGGAGGCTCAGTCAGTTAAGTGTCTGACTCTTGGTTTTGGCTCAGGTCATGATTTCACGGTTTGTGGGGTAGCAGCATGGAGCCTGCTTGGGATTCTATCTCTCCCTCTCTCTCCCCCTTCCCCATGCTCTCTCTCTCTCTCTCTCTCTCTCACTAAATAAACAAACAAACATTAAACATGTAATTATTTCCAGAATTTTTAAAGGAAACTGAGGTAAGGGGTTAAACTGTAATAGGGAGAATGCCCTGACTCTAAGTGCAGAAATAAGAATCAAGTAATGATCTTGATAGATATCCATTCTTGATAGATATTCTTCATAGATATCCATCTATGAAATATATGAGAGATCAGAGAACTAAAATATTAGTCACTGATTATGACACAGTTGTTTCTTTTTTTTTTTAGCTCAGTACAGATCTTGTAACATTACTTTTTTTCTTACTCTTTCTCCCTAGGTATGTGTCATTTTCCTATTTGCTTGTGTCTCCTGTATTTAACCTAATTCTTTCCTACCATTATTCCCACTAAGTATTTGCTTTCCTATTTCCCTAGATTTGTCTTACTTTTTCCATGCTTATCACTATTACCTGACCATTCTCTTTAAACAAAGCTTACTTATTGCTTATTATTTATTGTCTTTGTCCCTCCCCACAATTCCTTACCTACCCTTTAAACTTTCCTCCATTCCTAACACACATACTCATTCACATTAAACTAGAAACTCTGGTGGTGCCTGAGTGGCTCAGTTGGTTAAGCGTCTGGCTCTGATTTGGGCTCAGGTCATGATCTCACAGTTTGTGGGTTCGAGCCCTGTATCGGGCTCTGCACTGATAGTGTGGAGCCTGCTTAGGGTCCTCTTCCTTTCTCTCTGCTCCTTCCCCTACCTTCAAAATAAATAAATAACCTAAAAACAACAACAACAACAACAACAACAACAACAGAAAACACACTGTCTTATTCACTGCAACGATCCCTCACAGGATAATGCCAGATACATATCAAAGGCTCAGTGTACATGCACTGAATGACTAAAATGAATGAACAGTATATCTTCATGTCAAACCAAATGTCTCTTCACTTCTATACCATCTGTTTTGTTTGTATATTTCTGATCATACTTCATCCTTTAATACAGTTCCTAGTCCAGGTGTGTTGGACAACCACCATTTTCTGTACTCATGGAAAATCCCTTAAGGTCACATTCATCACCAAATCTTCCAAGGACCTAGCATATTCTATTCCATGTAGAAAGCACCCAGTAGGCTAACTAAATTAATTAAAAACTCCTAGGAAAAAAAAAAACTCAAAAAAACACCTCTAGATGCTAAAGCAAGCTATTCCTAGATTGCAAGTAAGAAAATTTTCATCATTGCAAGCTGTCCCTAGATTGCTAAGAGAGTTTTAAGTCTACTTATCATTTAATTATTACAAGGTAACTTTTAATGATATCAATCTACAATAACTAGCTTGTTTATTCACACTGCAAGGCACTGGCCACTGGACATACAGAGGTGATTAAGACACTGCCCCTCCATGGAGGAGCTCACAGTCTAATGGACAGGCTGACACTGACATAATAAATGGAATGCAGTATAAAACATCCCACAATTTAGACATGTATGATGCAGGGGTGCCTGGGTGGCTCAGCTGGTTAAGCATCCAACTCTTGATTTCAACTCAGGTCACGATCTCATGGTTCATTAGTTTGAGCCTTGTGTTGGGCTCTGTGCTGTCAGTGTGGAGTTCCTTGGGATTCTCTCTTTCTTCCTCTCTCTCTACCTCTCCCTCGTGCTCTCACGGGCACTCTCTATATATATACAAATAAATAAACTTCAAAAAATTTTTAAAAATTTATGATGCAGTGAGGGAATAGAGAGAGGGAGGCCAACTTTTTTGGGGAGATCAAGAAGGACTCTTGAAAGGACTGAGTTGGGTTTTGTTTTAGTTTTTGTTTCATATTACTGTATTTTACCAAATTTAATTTTTTTTTAATTTTTTTTAACGTTTTATTTATTTTTGAGACAGACAGAGACAGAGCATGAGCGGGGGAGGGGCAGAGAGAGAGGGAGACACAGAATCGGAAGCAGGCTCCAGGCTCTGAGCCATCAGCCCAGAGCCCGACGCGGGGCTCGAACTCACGGACCGCGAGATCGTGACCTGAGCTGAAGTCGGCCACTTAACCGACTGAGCCACCCAGGCGCCCCCCTAATTTAATTTTTTGACTAGTCAATGAGTCCACATGGTTCAAAACTTGAAAGATATAAAGAGAGAATACAAACACAACAACAAATGCTGGTGAGGATATGGAGCAATAGGAACTCTCATGCTTTGCAGGTACGAATGCAAAATGGTACAGCTACTCCAAAAGACAGTTTGGTGGTTTCTTACAAAACTAAACGTACTCTTACCATACCATCCAGCAATCGTGCTCCAGGATATTTACCCAAATGAATTGCAAACTTACATCCACACAAAAACCCTCACACAGATGTTTATAGCAACTTTATTCATAATTGCCAAAACTTGGAAGTAGCCAAGATGTCCTTCAGTAAGTGAATGAATAAATAAAGTGTGGTACATCCAACAATAGAATATTATCCCACACTAAAAAATGAGCTAACGAGTCAGGAAAAAGACACAGAAGAACCTTAAATGCATATTACTAACTGAACAAAGTGTATCTGAAAAGGATGCATATTGTATGATTCCAACCATATGACATTCTGGAAAAGGCAAACCCATGGAGACAGCAAAAAGATAAGTGGTTACTAGGGGTTAAGGAGAAAAAGGGGTAAATAGGCAGAGAACGGAAGATTTTAGGGAAACAAAACTATTCTGGATGATACTATACTGATGGATACATATCATTATACATTTGTCAAAACCCATGAAATGTACAAGACCAAGAGCATACCCTAATGTAAAGTATGGATTTGGGGTAATGATGATGGGTCATTGTAGATTCATCAGTTGTAACAAACGTACCATTCAGTTTGGGATTTTGATGTGGGAGGCTGTAATGTGTGGGGGCAGGAGGTATAAGGGTATAGGAGAACTCTATGTACTTTCTGCTTAATTTTGCTATAAACCTAAAAGTTCTTTAAAAAACAATGTCAGGGCACCTGGGTGGCTCAGTCGGTTGAGCATCCGACTTTGGCTCAAGTCATGATCTCGCAGTCCGTGAGTTTGAGCCCCACGTTAGGCTGTACACTGACAGCTTGGAGCCTGTTTCAGATTCTGGGTCTCCCCCTCTGTCTGCCCCTCCCCTACTCGTGCCTCTGTCCCTCTCTCTCTCAAAAGTAAATAAATACTTTAAAAAAATTTTTTAAAAGCCCACTGTCTATTAAAAAAGAGAGAGAGAATACAGTGAAAAGTATTGTTCTCACCCTTGACCCTTGGCTGCTCAAGTCTCCTCTCTACAGGCACCAATGGTTCTAGTTTCCTAAATATAATCCCAAGAACTTTGAGGTATATGCAAACCTTCCATATTGTATATCATATCTATAGACATGATTTCCCTCTTTCTTCCTCAAATAGTAGTATACAACATATTCTGTTTTGCACCTTACTTTTTTTACCTAATGATATACCTTGGAGATTTCTCCATATTGGTACAGAAAGAACATCCTTATTCTTTTTTATTGCTGTGTATCATTGTATGAATGAAAAATAATTTATTTAATCAGTCCCCTATTGATGGACATGGAAGATGTTTCTAATCTTTTGCTATTACATTCAATTCTGCAACAAATAATGTTGTACCTATGTCATTTTGCAAATAGGCATATATATTTGCAAGGATAAAGTTCTATAAATAACACTGGTATGTCAAAAACATGTGCATTTATACTTTAAAATATATTTCCAAATTTTCCTTTATTTGGAATTATACCAAAATATACTCCCTATAGCAAAATATGACTACAGACTTAGCAAGAGTATGTAATCAACCTTTTGGATCTTTTCCAATTTCCTGGTAAAAAATAGCATCATGTTATAGTTTAATTTACACTTCCTCCTATTATGAGTTAAGCATATATAATATTTGAAAGCCATTTGTATTTCCTTTTCTGTAAACTGTTTATATCATCTATTGATTTTTCTACTGATTTTTTTTTGTCATTTCCTTATTGATGTGTAGGTATTCTTTTTTTTTAATGTTTTATTTATTTTTGAGAGAGCGCAAGCAGGGTAGCAGTAGAGAGAGGGGGACAGAGGATCTGAAGGGGGCTCTGCACGTACAG
Organism: Lynx canadensis; assembly: GCF_007474595.2. Lineage (NCBI taxonomy): Eukaryota > Metazoa > Chordata > Mammalia > Carnivora > Felidae > Lynx > Lynx canadensis. The sequence goes on along the minus strand of NC_044311.2, from coordinate 44,435,831 downwards.
CAGTGAGCCCAATGTAGGGCTTGAACCCACGAACTGCGAGATCATGACCTGAGCCAAAGTTGGATGGCCAACCAACTGAGCCACCAGGTGCCCTAGGTACTCTTTATATATTAAGGAAATTAACCTTTATCTGTAATAGTTGCAAATATCTCCTCACTTTGTCCTTGGCTTTATATCAAGTGGGTTTTTCCATGCAGATTTTTTAAACTATAGTTGAATTTATCAGTGTTTTCTTTAATGGATTCAGTATTTTTTGTCATAGAAAGATCTTATCACTGAAGGTGATTTTTAAAACTTCTTATAGGGGCGCCTGGGTAGCTCAGCTGGTTGAGCATCCGACTTCGGCTCAGGTCATGATCTAGCGGTTCATGAGTTTGAGCTCCTTGTCGGGCTCTGTGCTGACAGCCTGGAGCCTGCTTAGGATTCTGTCTCCCTCTCTCTGTGCCCCTCCCTGCTCATAATCTGTCTCTCTCTCAAAATAATAATAATAATGATAATAATAAAAAATATAATTCTTATAAACATATAAGACTAATGTTTTCATAGTTCTATTTTTACATTTAAATTTTTGATTAATTTTTAATTTCTCATGATGCAAGGTAAAAAGTATAGTTCCTTTTTTTCCAGGTTAATCAAATACTATCTTATCTCCCCACACCATCCCCACTGGTGCAAGATGCCACTTTAATCATATACTAAACTCTTATGAGTCAACTTTTATGCTTTCCATTTTCCCACCGATTTTACTGACTGTTCATGTGCCAGTGCTACACTGTTTTAATTATGATACCTTGTAATATGTTTTAAATCTGGTAGGTGAGTGTCTTTCATTACTCTTCCTTTCCAGAGTTCTTCTAGCTATACTGACAGCTTATTTTTCTATATTAATTTTAAAACCATCTTGCACAGTTCAGAAAAAATCCTGTTCGTTCACAATACTGTATTGTATACTTGAAAGTTGCTAAAAGTAGATATTAAATGTTCTCACCACTCACACACACACAAAATGGTAATTGTGTGAGGTGATAGACGTATTAATTAACACTGCTATGGTATCCACTTTACAATATATACATATATCAAATCATCACATTGTAGATCTTAAACTTACACAATATCATATATCAATTATAGATCAATAAAGCTGGAAAAATCCTGTTGGTATTTTTATTGGGATAATATTGGTTTATAAATTAATTTAGGAAGAATTGATGACTTTAATGGTTTTGAACCTTCCTTCCAACGTAATGGTATGTTGGTTTACTTCTTCAAGTCTTTTATGTTTGTTGATTATGTTTTTACATTTATGTTATATATCTCTTATGTGTTTCTTGCTCAGTTTACTCCTAAGATATTTTTTCTTTTATAAATGGAGTATTTTCTTCCATTATGTCTTTTATGTCTGTCATTTGTTTCTTGAGAGCTACTAATTTTTATATATTAATTTCAAACACAGCCACCTAGCTGAATTATCTCATTATTTGTCATAGTGTCAAAAATTGATTGTCATGATTTTTTTGGTTTACAAAAAAAATGTCTTAGAAATGCCTTCTATGATAGGGATAATTTTACTTTTTTCCAATTATTATTTCTCTTACTGAAACATTTTGGCTAATGTTTTGGCAATAACACTAAGCAACAATTGTGGTGATCGTGAATATTCTTACCTTGTTCCAAATGAAACTGAATCTTAAAGGATGACTATAAATTCGAACTCTTTTAATTTGAGGGCACCTGGGTGGCTCAGTTGGTTGAGTATCTGACATCAGCTCAGGTCATGATCTCATGGTCCATGAGTTTGAGCCCCACATCAGACTCTGTGCTGACAACTCAGAGTCTGGAGCCTGCTTTGGATTCCGTGTGTGTGTGTGTGTGTGTGTGTGTGTGTGTCTGTGCCCCTCCCCTACTCATGCTCTGTCTCTCTCTCAAAAATAAATAAACAGTAAAAAAAAGAAGAAGAAGAACTCACATACTTTTAAGTGACAGAAACCAATTAGAGCACGCTTAAGCAAAATGGGTGGAATGTATTATATAAATACAGAGTGTCTCACAATTCAAGGGCAGCAGAAACCATGGGAGTGCTCTCTATGTCCTGTGTTCGTCTTCATATGTCTGTTTCATTCTTTCTTCTTAGATTTCTCTGCCACTCAGTCACATTGGAGGAAGAAGATGATTTACCCACAGTGACTAAGTTGCATGTTACAGATCAAACCACAAGTTCTTATTTTCCTTCAGCCAAAAAGAAAGGATTCTGACAGTTCCATTCTGGTCCAAATAACTGATGATGAGAAAAGGGTCACATTACAAACATCACTGCTGGCGACAGAGAGGTAAGGAGTAAGTACTTAATGACATAATTTTGAGCGGGGCATTTACTCCAAAGGCAAGACTACTATAACATACAAAAATACACATGTATTTCAGGAAGCTACAAAGCACTTGGTTGTGATTTCTTAAAGTACATATGCTTCTTTAAGATCCTATGTCTTAGGTTGGTTTCTCTGGAAGCAGAGCCTGAGACAGGGATTGGGATGCATATCAATTACTGAGGGAGTACACAAGAAAAACTAGCAAGGGAGAGAATTCAGCAGAGTTGGGAAGAAGAAAAAGTGAGAAAGAATGTAGTCTCAGGTAAAGTCCAGCCATAGTCTGATCTACAAGAATCTTTTGCAGAGTTTTCACTCCCTAAGATGAGAAGGCAGGCCTTTTGTAGTCCCTTAGCCATCTGTTATTAAGGCGGGGTGCCTAGTTGTTTGGCAAGGCAGCTCCCATCAACTTAGGGCAATTCTTTAGAGAGGGGGGTGTAGCTATGAGCCTTTGCCAGTCAACAGACACAGCAGCTTGGGGGGAGACACTGAAACAGCATGAACTACACCCTATGTTAATAAACTTCTTACCAAAATGTTGACAACATAAGAAAATATCATGATGTTGCAACACTTGAAAAATATGAGGCAAAAAGAGTTAGTTTTGCAATTAAATCCTTTGCCCTTTTTATGTTTTCCATTTTCTCAAATTTCTTATGGTTGGAATTCAGGTTGGAAATCACAATGGAATCAACTAACAGGTTAATATTTATGGAGCATCTATCATGTGACTCACATTGTGCTAAATGCTGTTAAGAATACAAAGCAATGCAAGATGAGGATTCTGCTGTGGATGAGGAGGAAATGGAGGAAGAAGACAAGATTTATATACACAAATAATCAGACATAACAGCAGTAAACCAAGTTTGTCATACTGGGAGAGCCTTAGAATTAAGCTCCAGTACAAGGCTTACTCTATAAACTTGAGAAATGGTGCTTAATATCTTTTCTCATTTATTGAATAGAGTTTGAAATATTTTCCACCAATGCTAAGGGAAGTTGAAGAAAATAACAACAGTAAATTGTTCTAAATAACATGAAGGCAAGGACTAAAAGACATACAACTATATCGTGTTGCTATTGGAAAGATTCCATTACACAGAGATGCAAAGGGAAAACCACAGTCATTTGCCTCTGCATTCATCTCCCTGGTGCAAGTGGGCATTGTTCTGTACCCCATGGCGGGATTAGAAATACTGCCAGGGAACAAGTACACAAAGTTGTTAAGGAAACCAGAATGCATCAGCTCAGAGTTATTTACAGAGAACTTTCAGGATTATCACATTCAATAAAATCAACTCTGTTTAAACATGCTTCACTGCTTGCCAGTACATCCCAATCACATATCTATTTTGAAGGGTCTTTCAATCAGCTGCACTTGAGTAAAAATTCAAGAGTCAGGAATGATGGTCACAAAGTGTAATTTATGTGTGGCATTTCTGTATTACATGTTTGATCTTGTTCACACTTGCCCCAACCATTGTCAAGTTTGTTGGCTTCTGTAATATCGGAACAAGGTGGCTGTTGACTGCCATTGATAGAGAAACATTTCCTCCAATGCAGCTGTTGTCTGTGTTACCCAATACTGATACAGCAGGACTTGTCTCTTCACATTCTCTCCACTCAGCTTTCAAGCTAGATAGTAACAGCTGCCTCTGGCCATCGTTTTCATCCTTAATTGTGAATTGGAATTTTTCCAGCTACCCAATTCTTTGAAAAAAGTTGCAGGGTTGTTTGTTTGTTGAGAGAATGAGGATTTTCATAGCCTTTGAGGGATCTTTTGAACCATTTGATGTTTCAGCAGATGAAACTGTGGAGACTGTCAAGCTGATGATAAAGGTATGTGCTTTGTCCCTAAGCCACTAAGATGTATACTAATTTTAACTATGCAATAAATTTAAACTGTACATGGGGCAGAGATACTATTAGGTACGTTTCCAGCAAACTGGGAACTAAAACTATTTGAAAATATCATTATTTGCTTACATAACAGTTTGATAAGGATATAGTAACCATGGAGTTGTTAGACAGGAAGCAAACTGAGTCAGTAAATTCTCAGGAAAAAAAAAAAAAAGTTTGACTTCTCTTTATGAAATGTGTGGGTTGTGCACTGGCCAGGTAGTATTATTGCAATTCTTCATAAAAGGACAAAAACAGGGCATTAAACTCTAAACTATATAAGTAGAGCATGCCAATTGTCAGATAGATGGCCCATTTGGTGAACAAGTAACTAGAAAGATCCAAAAGGTTTTTGAGGTGGAGAGGACTATAGACAACTTCTGAGCTATAGCCTCATTTTGCAACCAGGGAAACTGAAGCTCAGAGAGGCTGACCATCTTACTTATGATTACAGAACCAGGATAAGAAATAATTTGGATTCAGTACCTCTTATAAATTTTTAGAAATATCCCCTCTAAAATGGGAACTTAAGACAAATGTTTAGGTCCTGACCATCAGATAGTAGTTAACTTCGAGACGATCATTTCTATTTGCTGAGGAGCATTTATTGAATCGCAGTCACATGATATTTAATAGATTACTATGATTACTGAAATCTAGATCTTCTAACACAGAGGGTCTTAATCTTTCTATGTCATGAATCCTTTGGCAGTCTGATGAAGCCTATGGATTCCTCAGAATGTCTTTATTTTTTTTTTTAATTTTTTGATGTTTATTTTGGAGACAGAGAGAGGCAGAGCATGAACGGGGGAGGGGCAGAGAGAAAGGGAGACGCAGAATCCGAAGCAGGCTCCAGGCTCTGAGCTGTCAGCACAGAGCCCGATGCGGGGCTCGAACTCAGGGACCGTGAGATCATGACCTGAGCTGAAGTTGGACACTCAGCCGACTGAGCCACCCATGCGCCCCCCTCAGAATGTCTTTATTTTTTTTTTATATGAAATTTATTGACAAATTGGTTTCCATACAACACCCAGTGCTCATCCCAAAAGGTGCCCTCCTCAATACCCATCACCCACCCTCCCCTCCCTCCCACCCCCCATCAACCCTCAGTTTGTTCTCGGTTTTTAAGAAGATAAAAAGCTTCTGCACAGCAAAGGAAACAATCAGAATGTCTTTAAATGCATACAATAAAATACATACAAAGAAAAGGAAACAAGCGATATTGAAATATGGTTTTCAAACATTACAAAACAAATTTGTGGAGTGCCTGGGTGGCTCAGTTGGTTCAGTGTCCAACTCTTGATTTCAGCTCAAGTCATGATCTCGGGGTTGTGGGATCGAGTCCTGTGTCGGGCTTCATGCTGAGCATGCAGTCTGCTTAAGATTCTCTCTCTCTCCCTCTGTCCCTTCCCTGTTCACATGCATGCACGCTCTCTCTCTCAAAATAAATAAATAAATAAATAAATAAATAAATAAATAAATAAATAAATAAATATTTTTTTAAAAACCAAATTTGTGATATGGTGGACTTAACATATTGACAAATTTTAGCAATGCATCTAATAACTTGTAATTTCAAAGTAGTGATCAGTATAATATTTTGAGATTTCTGCAACAACTATAGCGTGATATGAAAATAGCTATGACTTCTACTGGTGACAAAGTCACAGATATAGCCAACCACTGTTTCTTAAAAAATTTTTTTTTTCAACGTTTATTTATTTTTGGGACAGAGAGAGACAGAGCATGAACGGGGGAGGGGCAGAGAGAGAGGGAGACACAGAATCAGAAACAGGCTCCAGGCTCTGAGCCATCAGCCCAGAGCCCGACGCGAGGCTCGAACTCACGGACCGTGAGATCGTGACCTGGCTGAAGTCGGACACTTAACCGACTGCGCCACCCAGGCGCCCCAGCCAACCACTGTTTCTTTAGTTTGTTGCCTATATACACAGTAGTTTGTTGCCTATATATATAATCTCAGTTTAATTTAGAGTTAATAAAAATAAAATATAGTTTTTCCTAACTAAATTCTATCCGTAAACTTTTGTGGAGGTCTCTAGACTCCAAGTTAAGAGCTCCTGTCTAATACCTCTTCCTCTGTCCAAAATAATTTTATAATTCTCAGTGGGGGAAAAAAACATAAAAGAAAAGAGATTATATTGTGGGTCTAGTAACGTGGAAATACACTGCTTTGATAAATGTGCTATTGATTTTTAAGGATTATTTCCACATTCCTCTCTCTGAAGATGAACAAGGAAGGCGGTATCTGGAGCTGATGTATGCTGGAGCAGCCCTAAAGGACAGCTGGAGTCTTGCGGATGTTGGAATATCTTTTTGTTCAACTCTCAAATGCTTTGTTAAGGTATGGTGATCAGAATAACATTTTTTTTTAACGTTTACTTATTTTTGAGAGATAGAGAGAAACAGAGCAGCAGCGGGGAAGGGGCAGAGAGAGAGGGAGACACAGAATCTGAAGCAGGCTCCAGGTTCTGAGCTGTTAGCACAGAGCCCGAGGCAGGACTCGAACTCACGGACTGCGAGATCATGACCTGAGCTACAGTCAGAAGCTTAACCGACTGAACCACCCAGGTGCCCCAGAATAGCATTTCTCCAAGATACCTACTTCATTTTGAGTAAAGTGTGGATAATTCAACAAAAGTAATTTCATAACTTAGGAAGAACTTTTCTTGCCTTCTCCTGTCTTTCATTTGTCTAACTGGTCTTATTTCTGCTGTAAGGGGAAATAAGGTGTGGAGTCTGGATAGAGTTCCCCTTGTTTACTCCCTTCTCTCCCTTCCCTCCTCTATCCCCTTTGTTGCTGCTCCAAACAGTCATCCCAGAACAACCCACTTACAAATATCAGAATAAGGCCAAGGCGTAGATCTGGAATATTGATGTGGAAGGAAAATTCAATCACTTCCATGGGTCCACAATGGATTAGGGGCAGTGGAGTGAGGAAAGGAAGAAATTCTCAGTAACTGTTAAGAATGAAGGGGGGGGGGATGGGCACCTGGGTGGCTCAGTCAAGTGTCCAACTTCAGCTCAGTTCATGATCTCACAGTTCATGGGTTTGAGCCCCACGTCAGGCTCTGCGCTGACAGCTCAGAGCCTGGTACCTGCTTCAGATTCTGTGTCTCCCTCTCTCTCTCTGCCTCTCCTACACTTGCACTGTCTGTCTCTCTCTCTCTCTCAGAAATAAACATTAAAAATTAAAAAAAAAATTTTCTTAAATGAAGGGGCAGTTTCTACATCCAAATCCAGTGAGAGTAGCCCTTCGTTAATTATGTGTACATACCCCAGAGACAGCCTTTTCCATTTATAGTGCCCTTAATTAGTGGTGCTTAATTGGGGGTCCTTAAGCACTTTACAAAACCCTAAAATTGCAAAATAAGCAAAATTATGTGCCTGGAGATTTTCTGGGTGGAGGATCCTTAACTTCTGACAATTTCTTAGAGACAGGTGGCCTAAAGAGTTTAAGAGCTGATCTCTAGGGAAGAAATATGATTCAATAATAGTTCTTTACCCCAAATGAAAACATGATCCTCAAGAAACTAAGCAAATAAGTACACATTCTCTGCTAAATGGGGCACTAATTTTCTCATATTTAGCACTTAAAAAATGTTTATGATAGCCAAAGCTAATTCTTTTTGTTTTTTAATATGTTTTATTGAATAAGTGGAGAGTCTATGTTTTAAAAAAATACTCTAGAATATTTACTACTGGGGCGCCTGGGTGGCTCAGTTGGTTAAGTGTCCAACTTCGGCTCAGGTCATGATCTCACTGTTCCACGTCGGGCTCTGTGCTGACAGCTCAAGGCCCGGAGCCTGCTTCAGATTCTGTGTCTCCTCTCTCTCTGATCCTCCCCTGCTTGCACTCTGTCTCTCCCTCTTTCTCAAAAATAAATTAACATTAAAAACTTAAAAAAAATAAAAATAAAAATAAAAAATAAAATAAAATATTTACTACTAAGTAGTAAAAACAGGTCATAGAAAAAAAAGCATTGTATGATCTCATTTATGTAAATAAAAATAACATATTTATATATGTGTCTTTAATGTTTTATGAGCATTTATTCATGTGTTATTGTTATATTCTTGAAGACTGTTTAATTACCAAAAAGATAGATAAAAATAACTCTGACTTCTTTTCTCCCTCTGCACTAAAATAATTATAGTATAATACTCTTTTGGGTAGACTAAATTCCATCTCATTTCTTTTTTTTCCCCAATCTCATTTCTTAAATGTCTTTCCTCATGTCTTTAAATATACTCATATACTATGTTTTTGGTAATGTACAGGATAAACTCTTTAAAATGTCCTGGAATTTTCCAGTGCCAAGAATGATGTTTGAGATATGTTGTTTGTTTACCTGGAGATAGTGGTATAAGTTTATTACTAATATTTGAGCTGGCTGGAAGAGATGGATTGAGCCACAGCTGTTTAGGGACGTAGATAATGTGTGTTAAGAGTATGAATAAAATACTATTATTTAACTCAGCACTGGCTTTATTTTCCTTATTTAAAAAATTCTTCCTTTTATGTATTTTTGACCAGGTAGTACACTCACATAGATAAAAGATACAAAAAGTATATATACAGTAAAAAGTCTTCCTCCTACCTTTGGCCCCTCAGTTTCCCTCCCTCGATGCAATCCATTTCATAGTTTTACTTACAAAAATATTTTATAAATCTCGCAATAAAGCATCATCTATCACAGTGATGCAAGCTGTCTTCTCACTGAACTCAAACCTTTCTCTGGAGTTTAAACTCCTAATGGAAAAAAAAAAAAAAAGAGTAGAGAGGTAAAATGGGTTTACCCAAGAGAGGCAGAAGCTAATTATGCATCACAGGACTGGCCAGCACATAGGGTTTAATTAAAAACTCTCAAGTTCAATGGAAATCTTACTGATCTTAATCTTCACTTTCTCCAGTAGAATCACATTTAGAGAAGCTCATATCACTGGTTTTAGGAGAAAAACAGTATCTTGAATCTGAAAGAAGAGATTTACCTGCAAAAGCCATAAATATTGGCTTTTATCCTGCCTTAGTTCCTGTTTAGATGATAAAACAGGCCTATTTCAAAAGTCCACACCATTTACTGTGTATGAATAATAACAGTCCAAATGGGTTTACAACAACAAAAATACATGATGAAAATATCCCATGCCTCAGAGAATGCAGTCAGACCAGTTCTGTGCTGTTTAATCTATCTTAAGTAACTAACACAAGGCTGCATTCTAAGTCATGTTGTTGCTTTATTGCATAGTTAGATGTATACAAATTTAAGTAGTACCTTTCCAATTTAACTATAGTACTTCACGCAATTAGTTTTACCTTCTGAGAATCTCGAAAAGCTAGAGGCTCTTCATTTATTTTGGTACAACTTAGACATACCAAGATGAGAAACAAATGCTTTTGCAAAGTTTAAAAATTTGCCAAGTAAACAACTTTCTTTTTTAAAAAACTACAAGTAGATATTATGAAAAAAATCCAAAATATTTGGTTTCTTTATCGTGCTTATATTTTTGTGTGAATTACAAGGCTTGCTTGTGTGAAAAGAGGAAAAGACTTCTGATAAATTAAGAGGTGATCTGCTCTTAAGTACATTTTTTAAATAGTCAATATATTTCCCAGCTTCCTTGTGTATTACACCTTCTCCTTCAATGGTAATGTAGACCCATTTGGAAAAGTGAATGAGGAGGTGATATGAGAATAGTGGGGAAGGAACATTGTATTCGTTTTTTCTTCTTTGGGAAAAAACTACAGAAACCATAGATGTTATCTTCTACAGCACATATATCCAAGTTCTATTAACACAGGAGTCAGTCCTGCCCATTCATTGCTGCCCATTCATCCGGTAAACCGTGGCATGATGCAGTGGAAAGGCCTAGGTTGTCAGACATGCAGAAATGCTATCGCACTTGCCCCCTTCACTCCAACCAGTGTTATTGTGGAAACTATTGCTTGAGTTTTGTTGGCACCCACTGCCTGGAATAGCACCTGGCATATGAGGCTCTCTGTAAATAGGTGTTGAATAAATAAGTTGACAAAGGCCTTGAGAGGTAGAGTGTGAAAATTAACAAGAAGGTGTATGATTGTTATCAGAAATGTTATAGCAAGGTATTGAGATGCATTTCAGGATTTGGATTTCCTCCCTTACTGTGGCATCTCTCTCCCTCTCTACCCTCACGGCAAGGCGCTCCTGCATCCTTGCCCTATATTTTCTTATCTAGCATCAGGGTTCTTAGCTGCAAGCAGCAGAAACAAACCCTGGACAATTGAAGCAGAAAATAAACATATTGAAAGGCTACTGGGTAGTTCACAGTCTTGACAGGAAGACTGAAGAATCAGGCTCAGAGATTATGGAGCCAAAAACAATGTCTTAATCAGGCCCTAGGACTAGTCCAGGAAAGCTACCACTTCGGCTACCTCTAAGCCCTTGAAGCAGGTCCTGGACACAGCAGCAATGCCTCAGATCTGCCACTGCCACAGAGGATTCCCTGTATCTGTTCCTGCTCTGCCTTACTGGCCCCTAATTCAAAGTAGGGCTGGATGGGTAGGCCTGAGTAGGAGCATCCTGGTCACGTGTCCAGGACCTACTGCAAAGGGGGCTAACAAGCAAATCTTTGACAGGTCACACCTTCTACCATGTGAGGTGGGCTCAGCCTCCCTGACACTCCTTCTGGGTTCCCTGCCAACCAAGGGATGGCGTTAAAGCTTAGTTATTCCTTTCGGGCATCCTTGGAATGTTATTTTACGGTAAGAGATCAGATTAATTGTGGTAGTATTGAGTAAATGTTGGAGTATGTAAAGAATTTGGTGAAGAAAAGTATTTGAATTCAGTGTCCTAGAATTCAAGTATAACGTCTTCAGGATGATTTTCATACAAAAGAAGTTTACGAGGTTAAGATGTTTATGAAGACATCTCAACTTGAATCCATTCAGTTCAACAAAAGCAAACATTATTTTTTTTTTTTTTTGTGGTTGGTTAGGAGGTTTTATTTTATTTATTTATTTTTTTCAATATATGAAGTTTATTGTCAAATTGGTTTCCATAAAACACCCAGTGCTCATCCCAAAAGGTGCCCTCCTCAATACCCATCACCCACCCTTCCCTCCCTCCCACCCCCCATCAACCCTCAGTTTGTTCTCAGTTTTTAAGAGTCTCTTATGAAAAGCAAACATTATTTATTTCCTCTTTTCATCTACTCAGGAATCATTGGGGCAAGTTTCTGCTTTTTTAGTGCTGCAACTCCAGAAGAGCAAAATCTAAAAAAGCAGAACTTGTAGAAAATGTATAGCAGTGTTCAAAACTTGCATTAACTTTTGTTTTCTTTCCATCTGTTTCTCTTTAACTTTTCCTATTTTATTGTTAATGCACATGTTTTTACAGTGAGTTTGCACTTGGTTTCTTAAGACAAAAGTGGAATTATTACCATGAAGTAGATCTATGTATTTGTTTTTATTGAAAAATAAGACATTTTGTCTGTACCTCCTACCTACCATGGTGTCTTGGTTTATTTGTAAAGGGAAAAATCTAATTTTATGTATGCTCAACAATTATTTGCGGTAGTATTGTTTATTTAATAACATCTGACTTCCTTGAGTATAACTACCAGTGTTCCCTTTAGAAAATTTGAGGAGTGGCATCATAGAGCTAGAGAGATGGCTTTTCTTATGTACATAGAATGAGTTGGCAAGTTGCTATTAATCAGCACCTACCTGCTCCCCCTCCAAATAACCAACATGAAGAAGTGTCTCCAATATTGGTCTGTCTCATTAGAACTTAAAATGAGCTTTTTCACAAAAATAAGGTTTATAAAATGATAGATAAATAGAGTTAAAATATTACAAAGAGAACTATATTCCAGATACATTAAGAATTAAATGGGCCTGGGAAGTTCCTGGGTGCTATAAAAAAAAAAAAAAAAAAAAAAAAAAAAAAAAAAAAAAAAAAAAAAAAAAAAAAAAAAGAACAAACTCAAAATAAATAAATAAATAAATAAATAAAATAACAAATTCTGTAGGTGTTAATTTTCTTGCAACTTAAGAACCTGGCTTCATTAATAATAATATTTTTTTATTTACACTTTTGATTTTCATCTAAACATTGCCGTATATTTTGCAATTCTAACTTATTACTTGTTTCAGAGCTTTATGTATACCTAGGTTATAGATGCTTGTGTTTATTCATATTATTAGAAGCTCCTTTTTAACTTAACTCTGTAACATTATGTAATTGCTAGTTAGCTATTAAGAGTGACTTGGGCCTTTGCTATTTTGTTTGCACATTACACATTTAATTTTAACTATAAATTAGTATCGGTACCAAGGGCTAACAAGAAATCAGAGTAATCATAAAAGAAATAAGGAACAGCTATTATCTAAAATATAATTTTTCTCCCCCCCCCCACTCTTTTTATTCAGTTTTCATAGAATTTCTTCCTACCTATATATATCACATGGATTAGGTTGGTCTTTAATGCAGCCATAGGAAAACATAAACATGGCGAAAGGGAAAGGGTGAATCCTATGTCCTTTCCATTTTTACTGAGCAGATTTATGAGAAGCTATTGAGTAAAACTGTTCTAAGCACTTCAGACTCAGGAAACAGAGGGCCGGAACCTGTTTCTGGTGATTTGAGTCACTGAAATGGGCCCCAGATCAAAGCTTTGAAGCCTAAATGTTCATCAATAACATTCATTACTCCTTTAAAGCCTCCTTCAAAGAGATCTGCATGTTGATTATATCATTGCAATGTGTGACCTGGGAGGAGGGGAATGAATATAACGTATTATAATCCTGAAACAGGGAGGGGCTCCTGGGGAATCCAAAAATAAATTTTGATAGGAGAAAGGGAGAGAAGAACAGAGGCTGAACAAGAGAGCAATGACTGGCTGGAGCCCCCTTCTCAGTTTTACTTAAGACCCCTCTCCAAGAGTCCCATGTTACAGTGGCAGCACTGTGCATTCAAATCTGCCAAGCCAACAAGAAGCCTTCGAGGAAAAAAATGATTGTCCTGAATCCGATAAAGAAGAAGTAAAGTCAATTTCACTTTTTTTGTTAGAAGAGTGAAAATGTTAATAGTCTTCTCTCCGCCCCCTTCACATTTCCCGTTTCCTGTGTTTTTAGTTTTAGTTTGCCTTGATTCACCTGTTGTTAACAGGAGGATGAACATTTTCCCCAAAGTTTCCATTTTAACTCTACTTCAGATCCATCAGTGCCACTTGCTTTCCTATTTGGATTGCAAAAGAAAAAGAAAAAAGGAAAATTTTCACTTATATTTAGAACTTCCCTTTTTAAAGAGTAAAAATAAATACACATGTTTGTTTTTTTTTTAAGTCAAACCATACAGACAATGAAAAGCATAAAATGATAAGCCAACTATCCCCCCAATCTTGAACTTGGTTCCACTCCTTAGAGACAACCTCTTAGAAAGGATTTTAAGGGGTGCCTGGGTGGCGCAGTCAGTTAAGCCTCCGACTTCAGCCAGGTCACGATCTCGCAGTCCGTGAGTTCGAGCCCCGCGTTGGGCTCTGGGCTGATGGCTCAGAGCCTGGAGCCTGTTTCTGATTCTGTGTCTCCCTCTCTCTCTACCCCTCCCCCGTTCATGCTCTGTCTCTCTCTGTCCCAAAAATAAATAAACGTTGAAAAAAAAAAAGAAAGAAAGGATTTTAAAAACTGACCAAAGGTTTAGAATCCATTGTATTTCTTTTTTTTTAATGTTTATTTATTTTGAGAAAAAAAGAGAGAGAGAGAGAAAGCATGAATGTGAGGGGCAGAGAGAGTGGGAGAGAGAGAATCTCAAGCAGGCTCCATGCTGTCAGTGCAGAGCCTGATGCAGGGCTTGATCCCACAACCGTGAGATCATGACCTGAACCAAAATCAAGAGTCAGACACTTAACCAACTGGGCCATGCAAGTGCCCCGAAGAATCCACAGTATTTCCAAATCAATGCACAACATAACAGTGGAGTTGTTTCTCAACCAACACCTCCATAAGTGCAGCTTGGATATAAATTATCAACATGCCTCTTGTGTATCTGGGTTTGTTGACTAAAAAAAGGGGTCTCAAAGCCCTGCCAAGTCTTCTTTATGCTACTCAAAGCAGGAGGACTCCTTAATATCCTTGGGCAGAAGAACAAGAGTTAGACCAGAAGCCAGGGAACCTAACTGGCCTTTGCCCTCATCCTTAACACCCATGTCATGGAAGTTACAGGCACTTAGGGCCACCCTCCAAAACGTTTTTCCCTTGCTGCAACCCCAAGACAGTGCTTATTCTTAAGTTCCCTCTTTCTCTTTCCCCTTAGGAAGAAGATAAGCCAACTCTCTATGTGTTCAATGCTGTGACCCAAGAGACAATGCCAATGATGGAGAACATCTCCCTTCTTAGTAAAAAAGTGTCTGATCTGAGAACACTGGTAGCTCTGAGATGTGGCTTTCCCGTGAGTGTCTTCTGTCTCCGGACCCCAAATGGAATGGAGATGTATGACTGCAACACCCTCAGGGACTACCAAACAGACATCGGTACTGCCCACTATATTTGATACTAACTACCACTCAGCGCTAGGGTTCTTCGATACCAGATTTGCAACAAATGGAGGAATTGTTTCCAAACTAAAACTTCTGTAACCTCAGTGGGGATGTAAATTATCCATACACCTCTCTGGTAGCTGGGTCTGTAGACGAAGAAATAAGAATAAGAAAGGTCTCATAGCCCTGCCAAGTCTTGTTCTCTTTTCTCAAAGTAGGATAACTTGTTAATATCCTCGGGATAGAAGAGCAAAACTCAGACCAATTTATATGTTTCTCTTTCAAAATATATTTCAAGAATACATAGAAGGAAGTTCAAATACACATTCTTTTTCTCCTTTTAACACGAATGGTAGCATGTGAGACTTGCAATCTTATTTTAAGATATTATCAGTTACGTTAATCTTTTAAACAGCATGAAGCAGATACTGTGCAGGCATTCATCCCTGATGTACAGATTAGTGAGCTGGCATTCATCCCTGATGGACACATTACAACCTTTATTTAAATATTGTACTTCCAGGTTGTGACTGCTGTAGCCATATACCATGAAGACAAAATCAAAGGACCATCAGATTGTTTTAACTCTATTGGAAAATGGTTCAAACCTTGCAGAGATTCTTGCTTGAGGTGAATGAATCTTTGTGATAATTAGCAGAAGTTTAGGTAACGTTGTGTTGTCACATTTGTTGCAATGGAATTGGACTTCTCCCAATTTATAGTAGGGCTTTGTAAACATCATTGAATTAGGCAGTTTTGCTTTTTATAACTGCTAAAGTTTCATTTATTGTTATTTCTCTTGACTCTTATATTTGCTAATTCTTTCATGGTACTTTAATTGAGGCTCTCAAAACTTTTGACATCATTTATCATCCTGTTTTTGACCAAAGGAAGTGATGTTCTGGGATTTGTCCTGAGAGCACCTCACAGTAAAGCACATGCCAGTCTGCATGCTTGCTAAGAGATCAGCCCTGCCCAGAAGATGGTGGAGGCTTATGTGAGTAAGGACACACAAGAGACATTTGTCCCCAAGCAATTTATGATCTAGTTATTTAATGAAACATAAAAGGATACATGAGAAAATTAGGGTGACTGCTCTTCAGGCCTGTGGTACTCAGATTATGATATGACAGTTTACAGCTAGAAGAGAATTTAGAAATGGCTTGGTCTAACCTCCAATTTTTATAGATTTAAAGAAAGCAAAATATTCCAAATGGTTGAATGATTTGCTCAGGATGTGTCAAGGATAAACCAGGCCTCCTAAAATGACCCCCTAGGAATGATGGTTTTCAAATGTCAGGTTCTAGGGGCTCGAGTATGACCAGAGTAGACTGCTTTGGCCACCATTAGAACACAGGCCATAGGAGGAGAGGCAAGGAAAGAAGAGCCTCAAAAAGAAGGGAGGAAAAGTCTTTGGGCTGCTTCATATCTTTGTGCAAAGCATCCCTAGTGTTCCTCAATAGCTAGTCCACCTTTTTTAACTAGAGGGTAAAGGAGTTATGATCAGCCTGTCTTCCAGGTTCTCCCCTTCCCAGTCAATGAGTCATCCCTGATGCTATCAAGAGTTGAAAATTGATCCCTTTCTAAAGACAGTGGAAAATCAGAAGGCTTCTGAGAAACAGTCAAGCTCATATTGAAAATCAAGGACTTCAGGGGTGCCTGGGTGGCTCAGCTGGTTAAGCATCCAACTCTTGATCTTGGGTCAGGTCATGATTTCGCCATTTGTGACTTCAAGCCCTGCGTCGGGCTCTGTGCTGACAGCGCAAAGCCTGCTTGGAATTCTCTCTCCCTCTATATCTGTCCCTACCACACTTGTGTTCTCTCTCTCTCAAAATAAAGAAATAAACTTAAAAAAAAATCAAGGACTTCAGTAGCTCATTTAGTCTGGAAATACTTACTAGCTCATATAGAGAGATGCAAAACTGCTTCTGCACTCCAAGCATTTATAATAAAGTGGTAGAAAGAAGGCATGCACATATATTTAGTTATAATCCAATAAGTCAGCTCAGTGTAGGCTGAAGGGCTCAAGGGAAGGCATTCTGGAGAATGCTGGGTGTGAGCACACAAAGATAATCATCTGAAATGAAGAAGGGAAGACATTCCAGGCTTCTGAGCCAAAAGAAAAACACAAGCCACAGGTTCACAAACATGGGTTTAATCCAGGGAAGACAAATATCAGGAGACTGTTCCAAAGAGTGGAGGAGCCTCGCTGAGACCAATAGGAAACACAACTGGGGTCAGATTGAGAAGGGTCTTAGGGGTGAGGCAACAGAACTTAATATGTAAGCTTAATATGCTTGCCACCAGAGCCATGTACATTCTGGAACAGAAATGTTTTAGCAGAAGTTTAATCTGGTAGCAAGCAGCATGAAATACAGATAGGAGTGAAGAGAGAAGTAAGGTGATATGCCAACAGGCTTTCTGAGAATCCCAGTATTAACCAATTCCACTAGCAACAGAAGAGATGAATCTGAGAAACCCAGGAAGTAGAGACAGGATGTCAGGCTGAATCATATTTAAGAAGAGGGAAGCACCAAGGCTCTGACACTAGGACGGTGGTGGTGAAATTTGGGAAAAGGAGCTTATGCTTTGGGTCCTGAACTTTAGATATAAAGAAACTCAGAGAGTATGGTTTATTTCCTAAAAGTTACTCTGCTAGTTGGTAGCAAAGTTGTAAGTACATGTGACATCGTCTAATTCTCCTCCACGACAAATATGGGGTGAGGGCTTAATGATGGGTTGGGTTAGCAGATATTGCTGTAGGCGTCCTGCCCATGGGTCAGGGGCCAAGCCCTAGGAGACATGCTTTCCTAAGAGAGTAAGTACAGAAAGGAACATGTCAAGGGCCAAAGGCCAGTGGTCAGGACATGCTGAAGTCAGGGCAAGTAGACAGAAGAGGAGTCAGAAAAGGAGACATGCAAAGTTGTCAGAAGTGGGAGGGAACTGGGACTTTGCATTGTCACAGATGACAAGGAAGAGACTGTTTTCAGGATGCTGGTAAAAGGCCAAAGACAATGTCTGAGAAAAACTTTTTGATTTGGCTTAAAAGTCACTGGTGAGCTCAGAGCAGTTTTAATAAAGAGGATGGAGACAGAAAGATTTCAGGGATTAAAAAAAAGATAAGTAATTAGAGGATAAAGGATATTTTTGGTGATAGAATATTTAATGATGAACTTATCAAGAATTTGCCAAAGCTAAACATTCTCTAATATTTGTGATTTTGTGACTTGAGGCTTATTGGTACATCATATAGGTACAACACACACCCACACCCCCACCCCCACACCCACCTTTTCTTGTATCAATGTGTATGGGACATTTATATGTTCATTGTAGCCTCATTTCTATTTTTTTTTAGTTTTTAAATATTTATTTTTTATTGAGAGAGAGAGAGAGTGCAAGCAGAAGAGGGGCAGAGAGAGGGAGACAGAATCTGAAGCAGGATCCAGGCTCTGAGCTGTCAGCACAGAGCCCAATGCAGGGCTTGAACTCATGAACCGCAAGATCATGACCTGAGCTGAAGTCAGATGCTTAACTGACTAAGCCACCCAGGCACCACGAGCCTCATTTCTAGTTCTTAAATCTCTATCCTGGCTTTTGCTTTCCTCTTGCTTATCTATGTGCTTGTTTGCTAGTTACTCTGTCTATATTTTCTATGTGCTTATAAACTGACATTAATCCTTTCTGGAACAACTGTGCCTTACAAATAAGTGAATGAAGGAATACCTTTCCTTTACAGAATGATGCCATTGGTATTTTTCACTATAAATGCCATGTGGCATGTATTCGTGGCCAGAATGAGCACATTGTATCTCAGAGACTATTCCAGGAGCAGGGTCCTATCAGACCCTAAAATCTCAGCTGGCTCAAAGGCCCTTCTACCAGCCCTTAGGCCCCTTGAAGACCTACACGTTACTTTAATTCACTTTATAAATGAGAAAAATGAGGCTCAAAGAAGTTAAGTGACCAGCTCAAGGTCATACTGCTAATAAATCATAATCACACACTCAGGATTGGGTTCTTTCCAACAATTTATATTGCCAACTTTTATTGGCACCTACTTTTATTCATGCTCTTTAATTTCTGATAAATGTGTTGTTTTGCTTCCCACTAGGGGAAACCCACACCAGAGAAGTGATTTCCATATTCAGGAAGAAAAATCTCAGATCAGATAGGCAGATATTGACCTCAAAGTATGGATGAGGAATCCGGAACCTTGGGATACAGGGACCACATAGGGAGAAGTGAAGACAATTCCCTAGAACAGGCACTGTTGCTCATACCTGCTTTCCTGAATGGCTTGGCATGGTGATGCGTTTGCAAGTAGAGAGTGAGCAGATCCAGGTTTTATAAACATATACCATTTTGGGGGTCTTTGAAAAAAAACTCAAAATTAAGAAGAGAGGATTAGAAAACTCATATAGTGAGAGGTCCTGAAGCTTAAGTCTCATTAGTTTTACTTCCACTTACAACATAGCATATTTCAAGTAAATTTCTATTTTTCCAACAGAATTCTTAAACTTATGAAGAAATTTAATATGTGACAAAAGAAGCATTACAAACCAACTGGGATGGAAGGATTACCCAATAAATGGTTAACTTGCTTAGAAGTTCTCTGGATTTTCAAAAGTTGAGCATTAAGAGAAAAAGCATCCATTGTCACCTTTGTTCCTTCAGAAATGAGGACTGCTTCATTGCAAGGAACTAAAATTAATAGTTACAACACCTGTAACAATTGTTCCCAGATAGGGAGTTAAAGGAGAATAAAATACAGGGCTCAATGGAGGTGCCCTACTGCTGATGAGGATTTAAATCATATAGCCTTCTCTGCAGTTTTCAGAATCGGGGTTCATCGACACTGGACAGGATGATCGAGGAAGAGCTGAGATCCTAATGCTAGGCAACCACGTAGGAAAGGGCAGGTGGGCCAAGAAGAAGGAAGTTAGTCTCAAATAAGTCCTGCTGGTGGGATCCCTGGGATAGGTAGATAGATCCGTCTGCAACTACATTTAGGAAGGCAGAAGTTGACCTCAGGGTGACCCGGCAGGGGCCTGGTGGGCGAGCCATAGCATAGCATCAAGGTAGTGAGTGAATGAATAAATAAATAAATTACATAAGAGGTGACAAACCAGACAAACTAGTTGTTGACATCAGAGGCTCTGACAACACGTAAGAGAAATCTAACCCCAGAGATTGGGGTTCAGAGTAAGAACTTCAGCTCCAGGCTCAGAGAATGGATGAACCTCAGTTCTAAAACCCAAAGGTAGAGTAGGATACTGACATTCTTGTTCTGGGGCACAAGGTGGGAGCTTGGTCAGGAGGGATAAAAAGGCAACTTACTAGAACTGAGACAATATCTGAGCCAGATGAACAGAAATGCCAACTTCCCATCTGAGCTACTGGCTTAACATATTCCCTTTTACTAGAATTAAGGTTATTTCCTGGGCCTAGAGCTTGGCTGGCTCTTCAGATGGAAGCTGTGCGGCCTCAGCTGTAAAGGATCAAGGAGGCTGCGGTACAGTGTCAATCAGGCTTTTCAATGCTCATCTGTGGATAACAATTTTTTTAAGAGAGAGGGAGAGCAGGAGCTGGGGACAGGGGCAGAGAGGCAAAGGGAGAGAGAGAGAATCTCAAGCAGGCTCCAAACTCAGCACACAGTCTGATGCGGTTCTTGATCCCATGACCCTGGAATCGTGACCTGAGCCAAAATCAAGAGTTGGACACTCAACTGACTGAGCCACCCAGGGGCCCCTATGGGTAATTTTTATAGTAAACTACAAACACAGCAAATCACTTAAGTCAGGAGATGAAATAAATGTACTTGGAACAGTGTTTAAAGTCCCTTGTTTTCAGTGCTACCCATAGGAGTCAAACCTTTAAATAAGAAAGTTTAAGTACAGCAAGAAGCTTCAGAGCAACTAAATCTATTGCATCAAGGATAATAAACACCTGAAAGTATTTATTATAAACTTACTATGTGTCTGGCCCTGAGGGTATGTATGGATAAGCCAAGTCACACATATTCCCAGTTCCTATTGCCAAGGCCATCATATTGATTCAAAGGCAGTCAGCCAATCTACAGATTGTCCAATGACATCAGCTCTCACAGCTGAGTCAATTAAATTCTTGTTTGGAGACAAAGATAACACAGAGGACAGGAATGTAGGCACAGAAGCCAGATTGCCTAGGTACAAATCCTGATTCCACTACTTACTGGGTATGTAAAACCTGGGCAGTTTACTTAATCTCATAGTGCCTCAGTTTCCTTAGATGTCAAGTGGAGAGAATTATACAACCCATACTTAGGATTGTTGTAAATGTTACATTCTCTTATCACGTAAAGTACTTAGAATAATGGAAAGCATATAATAAGCATTCAATGAGTATTAGCTGTTCATATTCAATATATTATTATCATTAATTATTACTAGCCTTGTGAATTCCAATTGGGAAATATAGAGAGACAAAACCGGTTATCAGTGTGGGCAGAAAATTCACGGTGTCATGACGTAAGGTTGGGTCATGGCAAAGCAATGTTGCACGCATACCTCAGCTACAGCAGGACAAACTGTAAGAAGGCAGGGCAGCCTGCTAGCAGAGAAAGGGAGGAGACACAAAGAGCTAAAGGGCTTGAGAAAGAGAGAGAGAGATCCTGGAGCTCCTGGGAGTTGGGGAGTGGCCCATCTTAAGTACTTTTGTTCGCAACGTACAGCAGATCTGGCCCTTGACTCAGTACAACAAACCCCATTTTCCTGAGGGCCTCCTTGCAGCCCAAAAGCATAACTAGAACAGAACCCACAGACTGGATGAGACATAATGCTTGGGCTCAGAGAGTTCTCTGTCAGGGTTTATAAACTGGGAATTCCAAAGCAGAAATGTATTTTTAACAATAAAGACTTTCAACATACATTATGGTAACCAGTTGAACAGTCCTTTTATCTATTGAGAGTGGTGAGCTAATGACATAATTAAGAAGGGCTTCCCGGAGGAGGTGATTCCAGGGTTGCATCATAAACTATTGGCAGGAGGGCGTGGGTAAGAAGTCACAAGAATTCAGACAGCAAAAGGAGAGACCCCAAGGCCAGAAACAGCCTATTGTGCACACTGAAGTGCAGGCCAGCCTCCTGGGCTACAAAGGGCTAGGAGGGCAGCAGGTGGCCAAAATGGATTTGGGAAACAGGGTAGAATTTCCTTCAACAAATATTTACTGATCATCCACCATGAGCCAGGCACCACCAAGGAAAGTGAACATAGAGCTGCGACCAACAGTGGCAAGATTCCTAGCGTCTCGAAGCTTGCGGTTCAGTGGGAAAGGCAAGCAGCACTAAGTAAACAGAAAAAGAGTAAATTTTAAATAGAAATGAGAACTTCTTAGTAAAAGGAAAACAGGATATGGGAATAGGGAGTCATGTGGTAACATGGGGGGGGGGGAAGCTCTGTTAGATGGTTAGCTAGAAGAGGAGATGACAGTTGAGCAGAGACCTGAATAAAGGGATGAGGAGGCTGGTGGGAGCTTCCGGAGGTAGATTTAGGTGAAAGATCATCTAGGCCTGAAATAGGGTGGAGCCAGGGAGACGGAGGCAAGGAAATGGTTCTTAAACTTTTAGGAGATAAACTTTTCAGGCCTTAGCTATTGTGCATGAGAAAAAGGGAAGGACAAAGAGTAACTCCTCAATGTCTAGCTGAGGGAGATAACAAGGAAGACAGTGGTGCCACAAACTGAGACACAACACAGGAGGAAGAGTAAGTTGAGGAAAGATGAGTGGTCTTTCAGAACGATGGGTTTATAATGCACTCTCTTAGATGCCTGTGTCCCCAGTAGGGGGACTCTGGAGCTGAAGCAGAGGCCTAGTGTGGAGATTTGGACTTTGGAATGAACGCCATGTGGGTGGTCAGTGAAGCCAATAGCATCACTGAGATTGCCTTAGTCAGCCAATATTCAGTGAGCACTTATTAAGTGCCAGGCTATGTGGCAAGTCTTGAAGGAACTTTCTTTTTAGTGAGGACATGAAAAACAAAAAAGTCCAAACAAGAAAAATGATTTAAAGTACTGATGATAGGAGCTATGAAGAAGTTAAAATAAAGTCAGAGGATAAAGACTAAAGGAGTTGGGGGGCAGGGGGCAGTGGTGGCCAAGAGGGTCCTTTGTGAGGACATGATGCTTGAACTGAAAACTGAACAGGGACACTATCCTGTGAAAAGCTGGATGAAGACCCTTTGAAGCAAAAGAAATTACAAGTCTTCAGGTCTTGAGATGGGAGTAGATGTAGTGTGTCTGAAGGACAGGTGAAAGGTCAGAGTGGCTGGGACAGAGTGAGTGAGCCAGACAGGAAGGAGATTGGGTTTTATCCCGGGGGAATGTGTAGAGAAAGAAAAGAAGGCTGAGGAAAGAAGATTCCTAAAAAACACCAGCCTGAAAGACAAAGGGTATGAGGTGCTACCTAGCGTAGGCCAGGAGAGAGTAGACTTTTGAGGAGCAAGTGACAAATTCTCCAGCAGCAGGATGCCTGGGTGGCTCAGTCAGTTGAGTGTGTGACTCTTGATTTCAGCTCAGGTCATGATCCCAGAGTCTTGGGATCAGGCTGCATGCTGAATGTGGAGCCTGCTTGGGATTCTCTCTCTCTCTTCCTCTGCCCTTCTCCCCTACTTGCACTTCCTCTCTTTCCCCATTAAAAAAAAAAAATTCTCCAGTGGCAATGAACACATTACTTTCATGTTCATAATACAGAATATCTATTTTGTGAAGGATAAAACAAAAGGATCATTCAACTCCACCCAGAGCCCACTTGTAAGCTAACGGCTCCAAAAGCCCATTAGTCCTGTCACAGTTTCTTCAGTTTCCTTTTCCAACATACTGGCTTCAGTGACATGGTGATGTATAAATTTTTTTAATGTTTATTTATTTTTGAGAGAGAGAGAAAGAGTATAAGCAGGGGAGGGGCAGAGAGAAAGGGGGACACAGTATCCGAAGCAGGCTCCAGACTCTGAGCTGTCAGCACAGAGTCCAATGTAGGGCTAGAACTCACGAACCGTGAGATCATGACCTGAGCCAAAGATAGATGCTTAA
Organism: Lynx canadensis; assembly: GCF_007474595.2. Taxonomy (NCBI): domain Eukaryota; kingdom Metazoa; phylum Chordata; class Mammalia; order Carnivora; family Felidae; genus Lynx; species Lynx canadensis. Next base: position 44,411,967 of record NC_044311.2, on the reverse strand, counting down.
CCGATTGAGCCATCCAGGCGCCCTTACATGGTGATGTATATGTCAGCACGGAATCAATGTCCACAGGACTATTTTAAGATAGGTGCAAAAAAGTATTGCAGCTTATATGCAATTGCTGTGCAGCTGGGAAAACGGAAGTGCACAGAAGTTAAATGGCTTTTCCAAGTGATTGCAGGCCTAAGCTAAAAATAGCATCCCTGTCTACTTAGTCCAAGGTTACTTTTCGATTTGCATCCAGCTTGTGCCTCCGTTGAAGAAAGCTATCCTTAGAAGTTTTATGGATTTCCAAACCACAGTGATAGACTGGGATGATTAACTGCCTCTCTTGATCCACAGGCACAACACTTCGTTTGGACGTCTGGGATGGATGGAAGGAATTTCTGATGGGTTGTCTTCTGGGACAAAAACTTAAAGTCCAACGCTATTTATCAAATGAAGGACCAGTACTCAAGTATGGAGATAAGACAAATGCTAAATTAAGTAATTTTTACTGAACTTCCATAGGACCTTGAGCCATCAATTCACTCTACAGCTGGAGTGCCGCACCATGCCAATTCCACTTAGCATGAATTAACCTGAAATTATTATTGAGATACTTGCTGGAAAAAGATAGCAGGGATGTCACCAAGGCTGACTGCCTTTGGTGATGGATTGCAATTCAGGTAGACTTTCCTCAGGAAACACTAACTATTTAAATAAGTGATGTCAGTTTGGTTTGGAAATCAGACTTTTAACAGCACTTTGAAAGCCCGTCAGAGTAAGTACCTTGCCACCCTCATATTCAATTATCCTAAAAAGCACTGATTGCTAACTGATTGGCTGCCTCTCCCTAAGCTCCCAAGGAATTTTTCAAACTGCTTTTAATACAAGCCTTCATACTTCTGCCATACATGAACACGTGTGACTGGGGCAGTGGATGGTAGGCTCAGAGAAGCAGGTGATCATTTTAATGTATCTCTGCAGTCAGCAGCTTCTCATACATGTAAGTTGCATTACTCTTTAGGTTTTAATTCGATGGTATTTTAGGACAGGGACCCCTCCTGGTGATTCAGTCATGCTTTACAGAAGCCCACACACCCAGCAAGAGCTCTAAGGGCTCTAAGAAGTGACAGAATAGAAAACAACTTCTGCGATTGTATATAATATTCAATATTCTGAATTAATTTCTATTTAGAGATAGTGATACTTCCCTTTTTTCATGTTCTAAATCCGAAGAAATGGCTGTACTGCATTGTTACTTTAATAGTGCATATTCATTGAGTACTTTGTAACAAGACACTGTGTTACATATATTACCTAATTTTGTACTTAGAACAATTCTATGAGGTAGATACTCTTTATCACCAATGTCACACAGCTAGCCAGGGCACAACTAGATACCGAATCCTAACAATTTAATTCTAATGCTCAGATGCTTAACCATTCCACTTGACTTAATCCTTAAGTAAATCTGAGGAGGGTGAGCAGTGGGGGGTGTGGCTGTGTGCCTGCTTTAGACCCTGCCCCCAATGTACATCCATGCGCATGGCTCAGCTGACCCGGCTGGGCCCACAGGCTCACTCAGTTCCAGGCCTTATCGGCTCTGGTGATGGGTTCCCAGACTGCAATCTCCCTGCCCACACTATCTGTAGTTCTCATCACACACACACACACACACACACACACACACACACACACACACACAGGAACCGGATGGACAAAGGCACACAGGAGAGGAGGGGAAAAAGAGAAAAAAAGACCTATCAGCTCAGAGAATATATATGGTCAGGCTAAAAAGCTCCTTTTATTCTGTCACCCAATCAGCAATCATCTATTGAGCATATACCACACATGATCCTAGGAATATACCAATAAACAAGATAAGGTCCCTGCCTTCAACCTCACAATCCAGTAAGGAAACAAAAAAAACAAGTAACAGTGTGCGTTGGTGGTATAGTGGTGAGCATAGCTGCCTTCCAAGAAACAAGTCACCAATTCCTGGAGAAGCAGAATTGCAAAATGATTAGGGACACAAACTCCAAGGCCCTTCTGCCTAGGTTCATAGCCCTACTCCCCAAGTGTTTAGTGTGTAAACTTGGGCAAGTTATACAGTCATCCTGTACTTGTTTCTTCCTTGAGGAAAAGGGAGTAATAATTGCATCTGTCTCACAGAACTGTTTCAGAGATTGTGTGACTAAATCATCGGAATTTAGAGGGCTGGTTGGCACATGGAAAGCGGGACATAATTGCTACGTGCTGTTGCTGTCACCATTCAGTATGAAAGTGTCATGGCATGGATACAGTCATGATCCATGATATTGGATTGGGAATGTATACAGTGGGCAACTAACTAGACTTAGGGGATCAGGTAAAGCATCCTGAGAAACGCAACTGAGGTCTGAAGGGCTGATACTTAGGCAAATGGAAGGGAGGGGAAAAAAAAAGATATTCCAAAATTGATGGAACCACATGAACAAAGTCCCAGGGGGCAAGAGAATAGCTTCAAAGAACTGAAACAAGTTCCACATGGTAGGTCATGAAGTGAGAGGGAGCTAGTGGCCGGAGGCTAGAAGGATAAGGAGAGGTCAGCTCTTGCAGGCACCTGTAGGAATGTGAAGCAACTTGGGCTTTATCTTTAAGTGCTGGGAAGACATTGAAGGTAGAGAAAAGCCATGATGAGACCTGCATTTTAGAACATTGCTCCGGTTGCAGTGTGAGGAATAGAGGCAGGCAGGGGACAGGGAGATAGTCAAGAGGTAACAGTGGCCTGAACGAAGCTTATGACAGCAGAGGTGTGGCTAAGAAAACTTGACTGTGAAAAGATACATTTAGAAGATAGAATCAGTTAGTCTAGGTAACAATATGAAAGCAAAGGCCAGTTAGTCCATCCAAGAGGGACTCTTCTCCCCAAAATAAGAAAACTGATCACATTCAGAGATGCTGATTTGCGCTAATGAATTTTGGGGGAAAAAAAATGATGTGTGAACCAAAATGCCACTGTATTAAGGCATAACTCTAATTAGTTATAATCGAACTGTGGGTCCTGGAGACGCACATATTCTGAGAAGGTCATCTCCTTGTACAGGAAAATTACACAGGAAGCCACATACACATCAAAAGATGGTGTGGTGAGCATGTAATCAGAGACAGGAGGGTCAGTTGGTTTTGGATGTAGGTGGTTTTGGATGATGCCAGGCAAGCTTGCCTCCATCTCTATAATGGGGTCCGATAGCCCTGCCCAAGTATATCCTGGACAATACTTAGTGGACTCTGTCTAGGTTTGCCTCCCTAATTCTTATTTCTCTGAACAGCCCCCACCAGTCATTCAACTTATGCTTTATGGGGAGGGATAGTAGGAAGGCCAGTGTGGCTCTAGGACAGTGACAGGGAAGGGGGTTGTGGAAAGTGGGGCAGGAGAGCGGGGCACGGGCCTGATTGTAAGAGGCCTTGTAGGTCAAGGTGAGGAGTTAGGATTTCAATTGCAATGGCATGCTATTGGAAGGTTCGGAACAGAGGATAAACTATCTCCTGTTTCAGAAATAAAAGGTCACTGAGCGCTGTGTGAGGAAAAGCCCGTAGGGAATACAAGGAGGTGGGAGACAGTTAGGAGACTATGGCACTGGTGCTGGTGGGAGTGCAACGTAGTGGTTTAGATCTGAATAGCAGTAGAGACTTTGAGAAGCCAGAAAATAAGGGCTGATGGTAGAAAAGACAAAACAAACATAGAAATCCATATTTCTAAAATGTGCTGGATTTCTTCCAGTACTTTCCCAATTAACATAAAGGATACTGTTTTTCACTGGGACTTTGAGTTTCATAAAAAAGAAAACCACTCCAAGGAGCCCACTTTGAATCATTTGCCTGTGCATAATGGGATAATCTATACAGGCAGGATCTGTGCAGTTTAAGCTATATATTACCATACACTTTTCCTGAGAACATTCTATGTAAAAGTTAAGAAGAAATAAATATCTTAACTAGTGTGTTTTGTAACTACATTATCAGTTTGCTGACTTACTAAACACCCACTCCCACTTGTTTCATTCATTCAGGTATCAGAAAAAGGTAGCCCTGTTCATTGCCGCCTTCTATGGGTACATCGAGCTCACTGAATGGGCCCTGAAGCAGGGCGTGCGGCCCGATGAGGCTGTTGGTGTTCACCCCTATCGAGCATGGTGCCATGAAACCCTTCATGCAGATGTCTCTAAATGCCCCATTCATGCAGCTGCAGAAGCGGGCCAACTGTTGATTCTGAAGGCCTTTGTCAACTGCAGCGTGCTGTGCCTGGAATGTAAAAACGCAGCGGGGCAAATCCCCTGACCATCGCATTTAAACACAAGCATAAAGACTGTGTATTGTATTATTGAGCAAAATGTGGTCCACGGTTTCTTTTCCGAAAATATCAGTTCCCATGAGGATTTATATTAAAATAAAACAATGGGTCCTCAAAGCTCAGAGTCACAACCTTAATAAAAGCCAGCTTTGCGGCGCAAGGGTCCTTGGGGCAAAAGTTGGAGACACTGTGATGGTGGATGGTTTCACCACACCACAAATGACCTCCAAGGGCTGGCATAAGGCTCAGAACAAGGACTCACAAGCACTGTGGGTAAGCTACCACCTCTCAAGGAAGAAACTGCAAGCAAGAAACCTGTCAATCCTTTGGCAATTTCACAGCAGATCACAAGACGACAAACCTTGAAATTACCTCCACCGGTAGATGCAAATACGTTCTTTAAATTACGAAGACAGCAACAACAAAATCAGAAAAAAATTACTGCTGCAGCTAAGAAAAAAGAAAAGTTCATAAAAAATACATATCTCCCCCAAATCCCCCTCCCTCCAGTTTCAAGAGTGGGCTATTCACACCCATCTTTTTACTATGCAACACCCAGTGCTGACTTTTTACTCAAATCGTCCTTTGCGTGCTTCTCAGAGCACAGTGGTAAGACTCCAAGGGAGAACGCCATCTACTGCTTAGCTGTGGCCAGGTAACGTTTTCTCTTTAAATACATAAGGACAAACCTTTAATAGGGCCGCTCTAGGGCAGGAAGTGGTCCATGAAGTCCTACCATGCCATATAATGTAATACAGGTTGTACGAATGCATCAGTATCCAGCTTCAAGGACCTCATCCTAGCCTTGTGTCTAGGACAAAATGAACTGATTTTACTGGCCAATCCAATCTGTGTAGTATCTGTGTAGTAAAAATCATTTTACTCCTCAGGCTTTCGGAAAGAAAGAGACAGTAGAAAGAGTTGTATCAAATAACAAGGTCTGGGGCACCTGGGTGGCTCCGTTGGTTGAGTGTCCAACTCTTAATTTTGTCTCAGGTCATGATCCCAGGGAGTGAGCCCTGCATTGGGCTCCGCCCTGAGCATGGAGCCTGCTTGAGGTTCTCTCTCTGTCTCTCTCTCTCTCTGTCTCTCTCTCTCTGTCTCTCTCTCATTCTCTCTCTCTCCTTCCCTCTATCCCATCCCCCACTCACATGTTCTTTCTCTCTAAAAATAAAATAAAAATAACAAGGCCCCTTGACTCTTTTTTTAACTAATAAGAAATTGTTAATAATTAAAGGGAGAAGGGAGAGACTTGAAATGGGGGAGAGACACATCAAAAGTGTCATGGAAGACTGGATGGTAATGAAAATGGAAGGAAAGAAAGGAACAAGTGAATAACAGACTGAACCATAAAGACTTCAGCTGACTTACTGGGCAAGATATATTGGTTGGGAAAGATCTATATTGGACAGGGTGATAGAGTTGACATTAATATTTAAGGTCAGCTTAAAAAGTAATCCATTGTCACATTTAAAGACAAAAACCAGTGTATCAGGAGTGGACTTTTCAGGCACATTCATTTCATAAGATAAAATTTGACATATTGGTCATCAGATTTCACTGAAAACACAACTCTGAATCAGATCTCAGGTCCCATCCATTACTTATGTGGTTTTTTTGCGTTCTAATATTACAGTAGAATATAGATTTATGAGTGGTTTTCCCCCTTACTCAATATAATGAAAAGGAAAGAAAAAAAACAAGGCTAGATTGTTTCCGTTGCCTTCAGTATTTGTCTTTATTTCCACTCTACTTTATTTCAGTTAAGCTGTTGCCACCTAGTGGTCAGAGTAATTGGGCTATAAAACTGGCAAAATTTGGAACAGCACAATGAAACTAACTGCTTAACAACTTTAATTTTCATAATTCGTGAGCTATCTCTGACTAGAATGTATAAGAGATAACCTAAAATCCTAGAAAAATACCGAAGAAAATTATTAATTGAAAACATTGGGGTGCCTGGGTGGCTCAGTTGGGTAAGCATCAGACTCTTGATTTCGGCTTGGGTCATGAACTCGTGGTTGGTGAGCTCAAGCCCCACATTGGGCTCTTTGCTGACAGTGAGGAGTCTGCTTGGGATTCTCTCTCCTTCTCTCTCTGCTCCTCCCCTGTGCATGCATGTGCGCAAGAGCGCTCTCTCTCTCTCAAAATAAATAAACATTAAAAATTATATAGTTATCTTAAATCATGCTGTAACATAAGAAAGGAAGCACTGATTAGTTTTATCAATAGATGTACATTAGAAATCAAAAGATGCGCTTTTAAAACATTCTTAAGTGCTTATTATGTCCCAGTGAAGTGCTAGGCAGAATGCAAACATGCAAAGGTAAAGCAAGGAGTTAATCCAGAACATTAATGATGAATGAGGCAAACTTGGATGGAGTTCAAATATTTGAAATACTAAGGTAATTTTATGCAAGATTGCTTCTGATAGAATTGGTAGAAGCCCTTTAAATTTCAAGAACTTGCCAGACAAAAAGGGTGGTGGTAAAGAAAAGGAGCCAGGTACAGATGCCAACATGGTCAAGGGCACTGCTTTATGAAAGGGTAAGAGAGAAATTTAGTTTTCAAAGAAGTCAGCAGATCTGCAAAAGGCATTTTAGGGGACAGGGAGAAACCGGCTGAAGATGAAACTAGCAAGGTAGACTGCACCTGCATGGAGAAGCGTCTTGGGTGCCCAAGTGGAGAGTGTGCTTCTTGTTAGGAAGTAGGTAGGAAGATCACGGAAGTTCTTTTTTTTTTTTTTTTTTTTTAATCAGACAAGTCACATAATCAGTTTGGGTTTATTCTGGAAGATGTATCTGGTGGAGATGCGTGTTAGAGTCACTGGGAAGAAGTCTTATTGAAGCTGTGGAAGGCCTACAGTAGAGTTAGGAGGCTTCAATAAAGGAAGCAAAGAATGATAAGACCTGGACTAGAGCAGAAATAGTAGGGAAGAGGAGAAAAAGCCAAATATGACAGATACTTCTGAGGAACAATCTGCAAACTTTGATTGGAAATTAGATGTAGAAGTAGAGAGAGAAGGAGGAATTGAGTTTTATTTCTAGAGTTAGACATGGTGAGGAGATAGCAAAGTCACTGTGTTATTAGAGCAAGGATACTGAAGGGGGCAGGTTTAGAAAGAAGATAAAAGACATGGAAATTGGAAGTGTCAGTCAGGATTTAGGAGTCATGGATATGTGAGTTGAAGCAATTAGTAAATAAGGCCTCCCAAGATGAGGGTGCAGAGAGAGAGGAAGACAAAAAGGACAGAACCTCAGAGGACCCCTCTAAAGTAAATCACATTTGGGATGCCTGGGTGGCTCAGGTGGTTAAGCATCTGACTCTTGGTTTCGGCTCAGGTCACGACCTCATGTTTTTGTGGGTTCAAGCCCCGTGTCCAGCTCCATGCTGAGATGCGGAGCCTGCTTAGGATTTTCTGTCTCCCTCTCTTGCTGCCCCTCCCCCACTTGCACTATGTCTGTCTTTCTCAAAATAGATAAGTAACTTAAAAAAAATAAAGTAAATCACATCTATATCCTACAAAGTAGAGTAATGATATTCAAATCTACAAGTCCTTATTAGCATATAGTCAGGGAATAGCTACTATAAACATTAAATTTCACTGCATTTCAGTTAAAGCCTATTTAATATCATTTTTTTGAATTAAAAACATTTTTTTTTATTTTAGAGAGAGTGTACAAGCAGGGGAGAGAGGCAGAGGGAGAGAGAGAGAATCTTAAGCAGACTGCACACTCAGCGCGGAGCCTGATACAGGACTGAACCCTTGACACTGAGATCATGACCTGAGCCAAAATCAAGAGTCTGACACGTACTGACTGAGCCCACCCAGGCTCCCCAAGGCTATTTAATATCTTATCAATGAAAAATAACATGTTTCTGTTGTGGAGGAAAAGGAAGAGAAGGGAGACACCAGAGAATATATCATCTATATAAGGATGTCTGGGGATACAGAAAAAGGTTCAAGCTAGAGAATTCTGTATGACATTGATTGGTTTTCTGATTCTAGGTGTGAGTGCTAAATTTCTAGTATTGCTTGGGAAAATAACACTTCCACTGCTTCACAAGGAACCAGTTTCAGAAAGATTCCAACTTTCTATTTTATAACCTATCTGTGTGAGAAGATAAACTAGCCACAGTTACAAAATGAACCTTAAGATTTCTATCATTCAGCAACAAACAGGGACAAGATTGGACTTCCTTACAATTTTTTTTTGTCTTGTTTCTTGCAGTGCCTTTAAAGAGAAACGATGGCTTCAGCAGTTAGGAATAGCAAGAGTTCTAGCCAAAAAGAGCATTTCTAACCTGACCACACAAGGAGGCCTGACAGCATGTGAAAATCCTCCAGAAATTGTGCTTTGAAGAGTCATGACAACCTCAGTTTGGGCAAAGACCTGATCAAACAGAACCTTCAGTTCTAATGTTAACATTTCAAGTAATTAATGCTATAAGTTCTAATAATAGTTCTAATGCTACACAACTATCAACAGGATATTAATATCTAACACCAGGTTTTCTTGAATTCCATCACTAGCAGTGAACATTCCAGGCATGTGTTTTGCATAGTTGAGAAAGAATCTATAAGAAATGGAAGGTAGTAGTCGCCTTACAGAGTAGGAAAACTGGAAGGATGGGAACCAAGAATGGGGGTGATAACTTTTACAGTTTCTCTTTTTTTGTTTTCCTGGGTTTAGTTTTAAATGCTTTCTTTTTTTTTTTAAACCATATTAATGTAGAACATAATAAAAATAAATTCATTTTAAAAGTAGGACGGTTACAAACATCCTCCTACAAAAGTCAAGTTCTGGTCTTAGATATCTTTTGAACTTCTGCTAAAACATCGCTTTCCATTATTTTTAAAATCGATACACACAGTGAATTGCACAAATCTTAAACATAAGATTCTATGGCTCTGACAAATATATACATCAATATAACCAATACCCCAGTCAAAATGCAAATACTTCCATTTCCCGAGAAAGTCTCTCCAAGCTCCTATAACTAAGTCCATCCTAATCCCCTATAGGCATCCACTTCTCTGATTTCTGTACCCATGCATAAAGTTTTCTAGTCAAAGAAATCATACGATTGGTCACTTCTGTTTGCTTTTGTTGCTCCGTGTAATATTATGCTGTTGCATGTATCAATAGCATATTCTTTTCTCTCTCTCTGTAGTGATATTCTTTTTCATTCCTGGTATTGGTAACTTTTGCTTTCTCTACTTTTCTTTTTTGTCATAAAGAGTCTTGCTGATGACTTACTGTTATTAAACATAAATGCTTTTTATCAATTTTAATAGTTTAGTTTTTACAGTGAACTATTCCTTTTAATTCTTTCTATTGTATATTTGTGTTCTAATTTGTTTCTTTTTTTTTTTTACAGTTTTTACTTCTTTGATTAAAATTTTCATCTGTCATCCAATGTTTTGGACATATTATTCATAGTTATTTTGGAGTCCAGGTCTAATAACTCCAATATCTCTACTTCCTTCATTCAGATCTTTCTTTGACTTTTCTTTATTACCTAGTATATTCCATTGTATGGACACCATAATTATCTGTTCAGCTGTATGTGTATTTGGGTTGCCTATAGTTCTGTGTTATTGTGAATAAAACTACTATGGATATTATTGTAAGGTCTTTTCCTGGACATAAGCTTTCATTTTTCTTGGGCAAATACCTAGGAGTGGATTATTGGATAATATTGGATAAATGTATATTTAACATTATAAGAAATTGCATAACAGTTCTCCAAAGTGGTTTTATGATTTTATACTCCCATTAACCAATGTACAAATGTTCTCATTGTTTCACATACTTGTCAAAATTTGGTGTCATCCGTGTTTTTGATTTTGTTATTCTAGTGGGTTTGAAATGACATTTCATATGGTATTAATTTACATTTCCTTGATGACTAATGATACTGCAGGGCTTTTTCATGTGCTTATTGGTCATTTGTATATCTTTTGTGAAGTATCAACTCAAGAGTTTTGCCCATCCGAAATATTGGGTTGTCTTTTAATTATTAGTTTATTGGAGATTTTTACATACTCATGATACAAATTCTCTGAATGATACAAATCATACAGATATATGTATTGCAAATATTTTTTCACAGGCTGTGGCTCACTTTTTCATTTTATAATGGTGCCTTTTGACGAATGAAAGTTTTTAACTTTGATGAAGTACAATTTATCATTTTTTTTCTTTTATGGCTAACGTCTTCCATTTTCTCTTTAAGAATCCTCTGCCTATCTCAAAGTTGTGGAGATATTCTCGTATGTTTCTTCTAGAGGTTTCATAGTTTTCGTTTTTACGTTAGGTCTATAGTCCATCTTGAATTATGTTTGTGTGTGTAATATGACGTGAGCATCAGGATTCATTTTTTCCCCCTGTTTATCAAATTGCTGTAGCACCAGTTGTTGAAAAAACCATCTTTTCTCTCATTGAATTACCTTGGTATCTTTGTCAAATATCAGTTTACAATACTTATGGATCTACTTCCAGACTCTCTATTTTGTTCCATTGATCTACTTACTTATAATTATACTATACCACCCTGTCTTAATTACTATAGTTTTATAGTGGGCTTTGAAATCAGGTAGTATGACTATTCCAGCTTTGTTCTTCTTTTTCCAAGTTTGTTTTGGCTTTTCTTAGTCCTTTCATTTCCATATAGATATTTTTTTATTTTTTAAACATTTATTATAAAATAAATGTCTCTAAAGAGATACAGAGCGAGAAAGAGCATGAGTGGGGAAGGGGCGGGGAAGGGGCGGGGGGGACACAGAATTGGAAGCAGGCTCCAGGCTCCGAGCTGTCAGCACAGAGCCCAACATGGGGCTCAAACCCACAGACTGCAAGATCATGACCTGAGCCGAAGTTGGACGCTCAACTGACTGAGCCACCCATGTGCCCCTTTCCATATAGATTTTTTTTTTTAATTTTTTTTTTTTTTCAACGTTTATTTATTTTTGGGACAGAGAGAGACAGAGCATGAACAGGGAGGAGCAGAGAGAGAGGGAGACACAGAATCGGAAACAGGCTCCAGGCTCTGAGCCATCAGCCCAGAGCCCGACGCGGGGCTCGAACTCACGGACCGCGAGATCGTGACCTGGCTGAAGTCGGACGCTTAACCGACTGCGCCACCCAGGCGCCCCTCCATATTGATTTTAAATAAACTTGTCATTCTCTATAAAAAAACCTGTTGGGATTTTGGTAGGGCACAAGTGATATCTCAATAATATCGAATCTTGCAACCCATGGTGTATTTCTCTATCCATGGTATATGTCACCGTTTATTTATATCTTCCTCTATTTCTTTCATCATTTTTTTTTTAGTTTTTGGTGTAAAACTTGTTAAAATTTTCTTTTAAATTTTAATGTTTTTATTATTTTTGAGACAGAGAGAGACAGATCATGAGCAGAGGAGGGGCAGAGAGAGAGGGAGACACAGAATCCGAAGCAGTCTCCAGGCTCTGAGCTGTCAGCACAGAGCCTGACGTGGGGCTCGAACTCACGGACTGTGAGATCATGACCTGAGCTAAAAGTCAGACGCTTAACTGACTGAGCCACCCAGGCGCCCCCCTAAAGTTCATTTTTAAAAAATACCTTTAATTTTCAAGTTAGATATTTGGAGTTGGGCCACATCGAAGATTAATGTAAAAGAAATACAAAGATGATACCAAATAGATATAAGGCAGCATGTGTATAGGGTGCTAGTTCATTGTAGAGACAAGACGGGATAGATAGTAACTGAAGAGGACTCAGGTTCTGGGGCACTGGTAACATTATATTTCTTGATCTGGGTAACTAGGTGTGTTCAATATGAGAAAATTCAACAAAAAGTATTTTTTATCTTTTCCATTTTATGTACCTATTTTATAATTCAATTGAAAAGGTGAACTAAAATAATTTTTAAAAAAAAATCAAAGGAACTAATTCATGCATTTTGCGCCAGATTCAGACCCATGAGAGGGCAATCCATGTGAGTGATGGGTATGACCAGGCTCTTATCCTCTTGACAGTATGTATGCTGAACCAACTGCAATTCCTTGCAGAGATGATAATATTTTACATAACATTGAAACACAGCCAAGGAAATTCTGGTGCAAAGATTCTGGGGCTGGTATGTCTGAGAAGGAAAAAGGAATGTGGGGTATCTCAAGGAAAGGAAAGTGGATGAGGTGGAGGTAAATAGAAAAATAAGGAAAGCATGCGAGAGGACAATTGATATGAACCCTTTTTTCCCTGCCAAAAATCAAATGAAAAAATACTGAGTATACTTTCTTCACTTTAGCCCCGGAAGTAAAATGGCACGAAGTGACTTAAGACCTTACGTACTTACAATGTAATATAGTTGTAAAGCATTAGTATTAGCATGTATAGGCATACCCTGGGACACTTAGCCTGAATCTTATTGGAATCAGGGTTTAATCAGTTAATCAGTAGAGTTGCTACCTTCTCTGTGGGGTTCCAAATCATTTTGTTCAAACCTCAAGTATTAGCTCATCATACTCATATTGACTTCACCTAATTGTCCCCCTCAATTTATTGTCATCGTGTAGAGGGAAAGACATTGTTTTGTTCACCTCCAAACTGCCAAGGCATAGCATATGCTTGCACCTTTGAGTAATTGCTCAACAAACATTTGTTGCACCAAATGAAGGGATTTTAGGATGATTATGCACACAGAATTCTCAATGATTTGGGCACATAAAATCTGCTATAAAATATAAATGCTCCAGTTTGCAAATCTTTCAGTGTTTAACATTAATTTATTGTTTAATTTGATCATTAAAATAAATTTCTTGGGGTTCCTGGGTTAGCTCAGTTGGTTAAGTGTCCAATTCTTGATTTTGGCTCAGGTCACAGTCTCACTGTTCGTGAGTTTGTGGCCCTGCACTGGGCTCTGTGCTGATGGTGCAGAGCCTGCGTGGGATTCTGTCTCCCTCTCTCTCTTCCCCTCCCCAGCTTGCTTTCCATCGCTCTCTCTCAAAATAAATAAATATTTAAAAATCAATTCCTTAACGTGAACTTATTATTCATTTAAGCATGATAACAGCCCTGTATGGCACAGAAGGGCAATCATCATTAAAACCCCATGGAGATGACACTAAAGTAAAGGAGACAATCAAGTGAAGTCAATACAGTATAATGGGGCACCTGGGTGGCTCAGTCGGTTTGAGCGTCTGACTCTTGAGTTTTGGCTCAAGTCAGGATTCCGGAGTTGTGGGATTGAGCCCCAGCTTGTGAAATCATGCCCTATGTTTGGGCTTCGTGCTGAGCAATGGAGCTGCCTAACTCCTCTCTCTCCCTCTTCCTCTGCCCCTCCACTGCTTGCATGCACACTCTCTTGCTCTCTTTCTCTCTCAAAAAAAAAAAAAAATCAAGAGGCTAAGTTTATAACATTTAAAAACAACTTGTTGGAGGCCTTATAGGTAGTAAGTATGAAAGCCAGATCTGGAATCTAGACTTCAGATTTTTCATTCAGGTAATTTCCTCTAAACTATGATATGACATTTAGTAATAAACATTGCTCTGGGGGTGCCTGGGTGGCTCAGTTGGTTGAGTGTCTGACTTCAGCTCAAGTCATGATCTCACAGCTTGTGAGTTCCAGTCCCACATCAGGCTCTGTACTAACAGCACAGGACCTGGAGCCTGCTTCTGATTCTGTGTCCTCCCTCTCTCTCTGCCCTCCCCTGCTCATGCTCTGCTGCTCCTGTCTCAAAAATAAATAAACATTTACAAAATTTTTTTTAAAAGCAAACAAAAAAAAAAACGTTGCTCTTGTAAATTTATCCCAGGGAGTTCTAACTCCAGGCTGTTTCCCCCCCAGCTATAACTTGGCTTCTTGACCACTTTCTTTGGCCACTCCATTCTGTTACTTCTATTCACCACCTTCACCCCCGCCACCCGCATTTTTAGTCCCTGAGGTCACAGGAAGAAAGGCTATATCATATTGGCATAGTATTATATCTACTTGTAGATTCATTAGGCATTTCTTATTCCCCATGAAGGTATGATTCTTGAAGTATCTCCTTTGTGCCAGCTGAAACTGGTTCCTACTGCAATGAATCCCTCATTAACCCATGGATTCACTACAATCTTTGACATGTGTCCATTATATATTTGTCAAAAAATCATGATTTTACTTTTTTCTGAAAACTATTCTTAAATAATAGACATTTTCTCAATTAGGATAAAAGCTTCTTCAGGAAACGATGCTATTTTTGCTGATCTCCAACTTACAGTCTAAGAAAATATTGTGCTCTCTCTGCAAATGCTGCTTCAAGACCTAACTGACAAATTTAAAGATGTTCCTTCTGTGCCCCTCCTTTCTGTGGAGGAAACAAACAATTTCAACGTGAAGGACAAGATACACACAGCGAACAGAGCTAAAACAACTTCCAATTTTCATTTCTGCCCAGGAGCTAGTATAGAGAGAATTATCTCAATCCCTACATATAACAATAGATATGAAATCTCTCTCTACTACCTCTTCTCTTTCCCCCCACCACTTCCCCACCAAGGGGGGTGAGATTTAGAAAGTCCTGTTCCTATCAATTGGCAATTCCATAGTCTCCGATATTTGAACCACAGCAGGTGAGAAGAAAAAGCTGGGAAAAGACCCAAATTTCACACTGTCTCAACACATAAAGATAAAAATATTGTTCTGAACTCTGCAAGCATCAGTCATTGTTGTCATCATCTTTTTTTTTTTTATGTTTATTTATTTTTGAGAGACAAGATTAAGAGAGAGCACACAAGCAGGGGAGGGACAGAGAGAGATGGAGACAGAATCCCTAAAGCAGGCTCCTCGCGCTGTCAGCACAGAGCCAATGCTGGGCTCAAACCCACACACTGTGAGATCCTGACCCAAACCAAAAACGAGAGTCAGAGGCTTTCAAACCAACTGACCTACCCAGGCACCCCTTGTCATCATCATCTTTATCTTAATTCATAATCACTCATAGAAATTGTTACAAACCTTCAGGTTTCAGCCTGCTTGTAGAATCATGGGCTTTGGAGCAGGTCGTCAAGGGATCTGACCCTCTCCTTCCAGCTGTGTCTCTGGCTTATTATGTGATCTTTGGAGCTTTGATTCGTCATCTGTAAAAACGAGGTCATAGCTCTTGAGCGAATTAAATAAGATCAATCAAATAAGATAACATATACAAAAACTCTGTGCAAACTAATAGCTCTATAAAAGTTAGTTCAGTCGCTTGACCTTTCTCTGTTTCCTTATCCCTCATGGGAACAATAATGGTACCTACCTCATAGAATTCTTCTCAACTCTAAATAAGTAAATACATGTAAGAACATTTCCTGATACAGTGCTTAATACATGTTAGCTATTGATATTATTCATGTAGGCTCCACATGGGGGCGTGCCGGATTTAAACGTCGTTTCATCTTCCACGGAGCATGGCACCGCGCATCCACCAGGCTACGTCTTTTCAAAAACGATTTGCTAGCGGAAGAATCTTCCAACCCCAGAACACACCACCGGCGGGCGTCCGAGTGTAGGACTCAGGCCGGAACCCAAAGCTGGGATGTGGAGAAGTCGGAGCTTCTTTGCGTTTGGACGCTGGCCCCGGAAGTGGAGAGGGCGGGGTCAACACTGCCGAGTAAAGTCCTCTGACTTGGGAAGATGCTGCTGGACCTTTCGGAGGAGCATAAAGAGCACCTGGCCTTTTTGCCGCAAGTGGACAGCACGGGTCAGGGGACGCGGGCCGCGGAGGGTGGTGTTCTGTGGTCTGGGGAGGGGAACAAGGGGTGTGCCCGGCGCTCACGGTCTCCTGGTTTCCCTTGCAGTGGTCGCCGAGTTTGGGCGGATTGCGGTGGAATTCCTGAGGCGAGGCTCGAATCCCAAGATCTACGAAGGCGCCGCCAGTAAGCCTGGGAGGGGCACTTCGCGGGGAAGGTGCGGCCATTCTTTGGCACCCTGGAGAGATAGGGGTTTTTGCAGCTCCAATGGTCTAGTTCTCATTGTGGTAGAATAAAAGCAGAAAGGCTCTTCAGGCGCAGATCCTGTCCATCCCTAAAGTAGCTTTGAGATTTTTAAAAGCTTCTATTAAGTCGTGTTTGTCATCCGTAAAATGGACATACTACCATCTGCCAGAGATACTGTGATGCTTAAATGCACCAAGCGTGTGAAATAGTTGGGTGAGCCATTAATATCATGCAAGTGTTTGGTTATAATTACTTCAGATATCCGCTTTTGCTGCAGTATTGTTTTTTCCCTGCCGGACAGGGTAGTTTCTGAGATTGTCAGCCCTGAATTCCACTTATGCCAGACTTGAAGTAGCTGGACATTCAAGAGAAGGACTAAGGACTGTATGCCTGATGCTAGTCTGTCTCCACGGGTCTGCATTTGAAAAGAAGGTACACAGCGGCAAATACCCAAAGCATTTGTCCAGCAGTGGAGAATGAACAGGAGTCTATTACTAAGTCATTATTTTTCATCGTAGTGTTTGCAAATATGGAATAATGGATAATATTTATTCCTAAATAAGAATTTGAATAAAAGGATAATATCACCAATAATTTATTTGCTTTTTTTTCTTTTTTCCCAGGAAAACTAAATGTGAGCAGTGACACTGTCCAGCATGGTGTGGAAGGATTAACATACCTCCTCACTGAAAGCTCAAAGCTTATGGTAAGGGCTTCTGTGGAGTGTTTGTATTTCTTCATCCTTAAAAAGCTCCAGTATACTCTCTGCATCATAGCCTCATAGCCCTGGCAGGCACCTGCTATTTCAGTAATGTTGTTAATGGTTTATAATTGATTTAGTGAAGCCATGCCTAAACAATATGGCTGTAATGTGATATGCTGGTATGAAAGCCTCTTGCTAGTATAAATTAGAATTCTCTCTAATTCTGCATGTTATTAAGCCATATACAATAGTGGGTATCCTAGGAAGGGGGAGGAATAAATGATTTTTTTATTTTTATTTTTATTTTTTTTGCATATTAGCAGTATCTGACTTGACAGAGAATAGGAGAGAAACTGGGAATTTAAAAAAAAAATTTTTTTAATGTTTATTTATTTTTGAGAGACAGAGACAGAGCACGAGTGGGGGAAGGGGGCAGAGAGGGAGACACAGAATCGGAAGCAGGCTCCAAGCTCTGAGCTGTCAGCACAGAGCCCAACATGGGGCTCAAACCCACGAGCTGTGAGATCATGACCTGACCTGAAGTCAGAGGCCCAACCGACTGAGCCCCAGGCACCCTGAGAAACTGGGCATTTTAATAATTCTTTTTATGCTTTAATACAAGTATTTTTATGTATCAGAAACTCAGACTTCAAAATAGTGGGTAAGAGTTATCTCTATAAAGGATGTAGTTTCTTTACCAGGCAGAAAAGAATTAGGAGATATCATATTCTTTGTGTATATCAAATATTTTAGCATTTCTAGACAATCATAAATTTGATGTTCTGTTAAACTTGATCACTTTCAGATTTCTGAACTGGATTTCCAAGATTCTGTTTTTGTTCTGGGATTCTCTGAAGAATTGAACAAATTATTGCTTCAGCTTTATCTAGACAACAGAAAAGAGATCAGAACTATTCTGAGTGAATTGGCACCAGACCTTCCCACTTACCACAGCCTTGATGGAGACTAGATGTACAGGTATGGTTTCCCTCACCTGACAAACTATAAGATTAATTTTGGTTCTATGTCCTCAGGCTTATTGTATTCTTTACCACCTTAACTGAACTTTGGTTTGAAACTTTATTTTTTTAATGTTTATTCTGAGACCATTTTACAAATAGTTCATTTCGATATGCTTAATGTGTTTACATCAGTTTTCACTTGCAAAGTTTGTAACAAATAGGTTCTTTTGTAAGGAGATGGTCATGCAAATTTTAAAGTGGTATTTGATTTTAAAAAACTTTGATGCCTAAGCAAAACATACATGGATTAAAGTGCATACGTCATTGTATAGCGCAGTGAATTATCACATGGTAAAAACAACCCATAAAACCAAGACTTGCCCATGACAGGCACCCCAAAAGCATTCTCTTTGCTTCTTACCAATTCTCCTTCTTTCCTTTCCAAAGGTTAACGAGCACCCTGACTTCAAATACATAGATTACTTTTACTTGTTCTTTAACTTTCTATATATGAAATGATTCAGTAAATATCTTTTGTGTCTGGCTGCTTTTACACTACGTTTGTAAGATTCAGTCATTTGCAAAGCCACATTGATAACCGAAAGGGAGTTCTCAGACTCTTGTATGTAGCCCTTTATCAAGCAGTGACAGCTAATAGATGTTTATTGAATGTCATCATTGCTGATTAGAGCTGTGCCAAATGCATTGGTACACAAAAGAAGTATGAGACATTTTCCTCAATTGGAAAAGATGTTATATACTCAGGATATTAGGTGTTCTCAAAATAACTAGTAATTACAGATAGTTATAAGTTACTGGAGGGGGGGAATAAGTTTGTATACATAAGTTACAGCTATGTACTGTACTTCACAAACGTAGCTTAGGGGTCGTTCAGTGGATGCTTGCACAATCCAGGAAAGCTTCAACAAAAGGAGGTAAAATTTCAGAAGGGTCAATAAATAGAGAAAACCAGGGTTAATGTTCTTGGAAGAGGAGGCAGCATAAGCATAAGGGAATGAGCTTTGAATAGGTTGCACACTAGTTCCCAAACTTGACTGCATATTGGAAAGGCATGGATAGTCTTAAAATAATTTCGTATCTATGTTCCGCCCCCAGAGATTCTGCTTATTGTTATGGGGTTTGGTCCGAGCATCAGAATTTTTAGAGTTCCGCTTGTTACCCAGGTAATTCTAATTTGCAATAAAGTTTGTAAATTACTGTTATAGTGGATTCTTCCTGATTTGAATGGTGGTAAGATGGTCCAAAACAGGATACAGAAATTCATTTAGAGGGTTTAGCAGTTATAATCCAGTGTAATGAGTGCTTGAATAGGTATAAACACAGGTATGGTATAAACCAGATTGTAGGCTCTATGAGGGCAGGTACTATGTCTTGTTCAGTACTGTGTCCCCAGCACAATGCCTGGTACATAATAGGCATTCAGTGCTGAATATAAAAAAAGGTGGGGGAGGGTAAGTAGCTTCTTAAATTATATATCAAATATTTCTTGTACAGTTATCATGTGTTAGGTATTGTGGATTTAAAGAATCAGACACAGTTCGTGCTCTCGGAGACATAAGCAGCAAATCCTGTGGGGCTATGGGAAGGAGGAGAGCACTGTGGCCAAGCTTCTATGTTTAGGGCCTTTCATAATAACCAGGTGGGGAGATGTGAGATGGTCATGTTTATGAGATTCAGTAGTATTTATCTTGTAAATCTTTAGCTCTCTCTTGGGTGTGGGTAATTTCTGACTTTTGGGTTCTGTAGCCCATAGAAGTTATTTTTTTGGCTTATCGATTTGCATTGAGTTTTTCCATTATGAAGACATTTTTAGAAATTAGAAACAAGCAATTGAATTTTCTAAAACTTGGGAGAGCTCATTTACCCAGTGCAATGGGTTTGAATAGTGTGTTACTGAAAGAACTAATATAGTTTAAAAGTTGAGTGTATACTGAATGAATATTGCTTCATGTGGTAAAATGCGTTTAAGGGGTAAAAAAGCTACTTAGAGAACTAATAGATTTTCTGAGCTCATTAGTCAAAATTATTACAAGGGATTTTAATTGGAGTAGTATTCTTCTTTATAGGAGGAAGACCTTGTCAGATGAGATCAGCTGAATTGCTAGGAAACTAGTGACAAGTTACAGGACATTTCGTTTTTGAGTAACTGATTTGTCTCATGGACACTGGTAGTGAATGGACAATTACCATCTAATTGTGCAGTTGCTTATGAGAAATACATTAATCATCATAGTTCAGTTTCTAGTAGAAACATTTCCCTTCATAAATTGCTAGCACAATTAATGCACTTAATAACATAAGTAAATTGAATGCATCTGAGATTGGTGAGGGACGATTTACCTTTAGGACTGATACATTTAAATTGCTTTTGTTATTTTTACAAAGAGAAGGACAGAACATAAGTTCTAATCAGGAAACCTTGTGGGCTACTGTTTTTTATCCTGTAGTACTGTCCTTGAAATTCATTTCTGAGAAAAAAATTAGGTCTAAATATGTCTTACTAGGTGTTTGTTAGGGTATGTTGTATAACCTTCATCTGGAAATTTAAAGAATGATATAGATGCTTATTTGTAAAGGATATTAATTTAGATATGTTGTGTAAAAGTTTGAGGATAGATTGAGGCTTTGGATGAAAAATTTATGGTTTATATACACCTAGATACATTTGGTCCCTGTCTATCAATGCAGGATATAGAGGAAAAAGAAGTATAAACAATGTGTAAGTGAATCATAAGTAGTATTTTCAGTCATCATATTTATTGTTTACCTATCTTTCATATCTATAATTTTCTGTACTGGAGAAATGATCTTAAAGAGACACTTTAACTTATAAGTATCTGTATTATTTTGGGGACTGGCTACTCAAGGGGATTGACCTGTTGTTTCCAAATTATTTTTAGACATTAATTTCAGTATCGTGGGTTCTTTTGGAAGCCAGATCACCTAGAATTAATTGGAAGAAGTTATTAGTCAGAATATTCTGTGTTGCGGTATAAATTAATCCTGAAATCTCAGGGTTAGATTTTTGCCTCACATCGGAAGTCTCTTCACTTGGGCTTCTTGTCCTTTTGACGTGACTCCAATAATTTTAGGTAACAATCTTGCTTTCCTGTATAGCAAGATGTCTCAGGCTCAATCTTGCACAGTTGTTATCCCAGACCTCTAATCAGTTACTCCTTTAAGGAGCTCCTGGCTCCTTTTAAGGAAGAATGGTCTTTAGAGAACAGCTGGTGCTAGAGCTAAATGCCTTCGCTTTCAAGTTAGCCATTGTTTCTAGTAGTTTCCTTTTTTTTTTCTTTTAAAAATATGTCAATAGTACTTTTTTAAAAATTCAGAATATATCATACAACTAAAGATTATAGATACTCAGTTTAAAGAATAATAGTAGGGGCGCCTGGTGGTTCAGTCGGTTGGGCGGCCGACTTCGGCTCAGGCCATGATCTCCCGGTCTGTGGGTTCGAGCCCTGCGTCAGGCTCTGTGCTGACAGCTCAGAGCCTGGAGCCTGTTTCAGATTCTGTGTCTCCCTCTCTCTGACCCTCCCCATTCATGCTCTGTCTCTCTCTGTCTCAAAAATAAATAAACGTTAAAAAAAAAAAAAAGAATAATAGTAAACAAGTACCCATTGCCAAGCTTAAGAAATACACTGAGGGGCACCTGAGTGGCTCAGTTGGTTAAACATCTGACTTAAACTCAGGTCATGATCTCGATGTTCATGAGTTCGAGCCCTGCGTCAGGCTCTTTGCTGACAGCCAGAGCCTGGAGCCTGCTTCAGATTCTGTCTCCCTCTCTCACTGCCCCTCCCCCACTCGCACTCTGTGTCTCTCTTTCTCAAAAATAAATAATTTAAATTTTTTTTTTAAAGAAATACAATGAAACCATCTGTGACCTACCACAGTTACAACCCTCACACTTCCCTGAGGTAACCATTTTCCCTGAATTTGATGTTAATCCTTTCTTTATAGTTTTTGGGTTTTTTTCCCCATTTGGCAAGTGAGTACTTTATCTTTTTTTAATTTTTTTTTAATTTACATCCAAATTAGCATATGGTGCAACAATTAGTTTAACACATTTTTTCATTAAACTTTAGTTTTTATGTATTCTTCTGCAACTTGCTTTTCTGATTGAACATTTCTTTTTAGAATTATCCATGACAATTTATATTGCTGTAGTTTGTTTCTTTTCATTGACATTTAGTAAGCATTTTATTTTTAGGAATATTCTCAATACACCCATTCTGTTGTTAAAGAGTATTGAAATGTTTCTAATTTTTGACTCTTGGAAACAAATACTATTGTGAATATACGTATATATGTAAAGAATTCAAGGTATATACCTAGGAGTGGAATTGATGGTACTATTATATTGTTTTCCCAAAGTTATTCTCTTACCACTCTGACCAGCAGAGCACATATCGCCAGTCTGATATGTGTAAAATAGTATGTTATGTTTTTATTGCCATTTTCCTAATTACTAATAAAAAGTTGAACATGTTTTCCTATGTTTATCTATTTGTGTTACTTCTTTTGTGAATTGCTTACTTAGGTCTTCTGCACATTTTTCTTGGTCTTATGGGGTTTGTTGTTGTTTTTAATCAGAACATTCTGATTAAATTTCATGCATTCTGAATACTGATCTTTTGTTGGGGGAGGGGGTTCTATGCGTCATAAAATATCTTATCAGTTTGTGGATTGTTTTTCCACCATCTTTAGGTATTCTTGAAAGAAAGTGTTAATAATTTAAATGTATTTCAGCTTATCAGGTTTTTTCTTTGTGGTTTGGTGCCTTTATATCATGTTTAAGAAATCCTTCTGCCGGGCAAGGTTGCATATACATTGTCATGCCTTTTTTCTTTCCAAAGGTTTTAAAGTTCATTTTTCATTTTGAAGTCTATGATTTATATGAAATTTGACTTTTGTATATGATATAAGGTAATTATAAATATTATATGTTCAGCATGATAATTAGTTATTCTCTTACTCCATTTAAAATGAAGCTTGCAAGCAGAAGCCTCAGGCAACAGATAAAACCATCAGTGACTATAAAGCTACACCTTAATCAGAATGGAGATCACAACACCAAAGTTCTGCAGACAGACCCAGCCACTCTGCTTCATTTGGTTCAGCAATTGGAACAAGCATTGGAGGAGATGAAAACAAACCACTGTAGGAGAGTTGTGCGCAATATCAAGTAGTTCCAGTTTTCAGGACTGGAATCACTGAATCACTCACGTATTGATAATGCGACAGTTACTTTTTTAATTTTTTATTAATTACAGTGATAAATACATATAGTTCCCATGAAATTTCTTTTCTATGACAAGATATTGAGGTCGTGATCAAAGCTAAAGTTAAGGGGTGCCTGGGTGGCTCAGTTGGTTAAGCGTCTGACTCTTGATTTGGGCTCAGGTCATGATCTCACAGTTCATGTGATCAAGCCCTGCATTGGGCTCTGCGCTATTAGCGTGGAGATTTTCTCTCCCTTTCTCTCTGGGCTTCCCCTGCTCGCACTGTCTCTCTCGTCAAAATAAATAAATTAAACATTAAAAAAAACAACAACGCTAGAGTAAAGTTCCTTTCCTGGTGCTAAATGTGGTCTGTTTCTTGACTAATTAAGATGTATTTTATATGTTAAAAGTGTATGTACAATTGAATCAACTGGAAGTGATCTGTCCTATTCATATCTTTGGTTGTATATGAATGTCCTTTTATCGTACTTCTTTTTGATTGCTTAACCTGAACTGTTCTTTATTGGACCAAAATTTGAAAAATAAAATTCACAATGTAATATTACTGCTATTCAGAATATTTTTATTTTTTAAAAAAATTTTTTTTCAACGTTATTTATTTTGGGACAGAGAGAGACAGAGCATGACAGGGGAGGGGCAGAGAGAGAGGAGACACAGAATCGGAAACAGGCTCCAGGCTCTGAGCCATCAGCCCAGCCGCCTGATGCGGGGCTCGAACCCACGGGACCGCAGAGATCGTGACCTGGCTGAAGTTGGACACTTAACCAACGCGCCACCCAGGCGCCCCCAGAAATATTTTTAGACAGTCATTGTTTTTGACTTTAAAGCACCCACAATGTTAGTAGCTATGGAATAGTTGGAAGTAAATATGAATTTTTTTAAATGCTACATTGTTTAGGGGGTTCATGCATTTTTCCTGGTTAGTAAAGGTAATAAATACTATGTTGCTTAAGTTTGAGTTGTCATGGCTAATTTGCTTAAATAGTACTCAAATTTGTGTGATCATATATTACATTTATCAAGGACCACTTTTTTTCCCTAGTATGCAAAGCATCTAAGAGACACACTGTCATTTACATTTATACACAGTGAATATAAGAGTAACATAATCACTTATTAATTATCTAAATATAAATTACAGTGACTTTTTGTCATTTTTTTTTTGGATGCAGTATATAAAAAGGGCAGGAGTCCATGTTTACTACATGTAAATATCCCTTCTTCTTTACAAACTTGATTTGTTTGTTTTTTTAGTAACTATAAACTGTCGGCTTGAAAAACTCAGATACTGATGTGTCGGATTGGCCTGATAGAGTACAGGGACACAGGGAGACTTAAGGAGTAGCAGATTTAAGGAGAAAAAAAAACACAAGGGTGGAAATGGGGGTTCAGTCTTAAATGTATATATATCTTATTCTGAGAGCCTCATCCCCATGGAGCAATCCAGGAACGCCTTTAGAGCCATCAGACTCAAAGCTGCAATCTGGGTTCTATCAATGCCTTGCATCCTAAGAATTAGAGATTTTCGGGTCAGAGTGACATTGTGTTTCTTCTCTTAAGAGAGAGTCGGTAAAAATGAACTATTGGGACCTCATCAAATAAAACGCTTCTGCACAGTGAAGGAAACAGCAAAACTAAAAGGCAACCGACAGAATGGGAGAAGATGCTTGCAAACGACATATCAGATCAAGGTTAGCATACAAAATCTATAAAGAACTTATCAAACTCAACACCCAAAAAACAAATAATACAGTGAAGAAACGGGCAGAAGACATGAATAGACACTTCTCCAAAGAAGACATCCAGATGGCCAACCGACACATGAAAAAATGCTCCACATCACTCATCATCAGGGAAATACAAATCAAAAGCACAATGAGATACCACCTCACACCTGTCAGAATGGCTAACATTAACAACTCAGGCAACCATACATGTTAGCAAGGATGTGGAGAAAGAGGATCTCTTTTGCCCTGCTGGTGGGAATGAAAACTGGGGCAGCCACTCTGGAAAACAGTATGGAGGTTCCTCAAAAAATTAAAACTAGAACTACCCTACGACCCAGCAATTGCACTCACTACTGGGTATTTATCCACAAGATACAAGTGTGCTGTTTTGAAGGGAAACATGCACCCCCATGTTTAGAGCAGCACTATCAACAATAGCCAAAGTATAAGAAGAGCCCAAATGTCCATCAATGGATGAATGGATAAAGAAGATGTGGGGGGTATATATATATATACACCGTGTATATATACAACGGAGTATTACTCGGCAATCAAAAAAAATTAAATCTTGCCATTTGCAACAACGTGGATGGAACTAGAGGGTGTTATGCTAAGCGAAATTAGAGAAAGCTATCATATGACTTCACTCATATGAGGACTTTAACATACAAAACAGATGAACATAAGGGAAGGGAAGCAAAATAATAAAAGGGAGGGGGACAAACATATAAGAGACTCTTAAATACGGAGAACAAACAGTTACTGAAGGGGCTGTGGGAGGGGGTATGGACTAAATGGGTAAGGGGCATTTAGGAATCTACTCCTGAAATCATTGTTGCACTATATGCTAACTAACTTGCATGTAAATTTTAAAAAGTAAATAAAAATTAAAAAAAAAAAGAGTCTGGGGGTCCCTGGGTGGCTCAGTTGTTAAGCATCTGACTTCGGCTCAGGTCATGATCTCATGGTTCAGGAGTTCGAGTCCCACATCGAGTGAGCTTGAACACCCCCTTCGGGTGAGCCCTGCTTCTCTTTCTCTCTCTCTCTCTCTTTCTCTGCCCCTTGCTCACTTGCACCCTCTCTCTCTCTCTCTAAAAAAAAGAGAGAGAGAGAGAATCTAGTAGGGAACAGAGACCAGTGGAAGAAAAGCACAATTTTAATTGCTACCCATTTAATTGTCACAGGTATATGTTCTGCAGTGGCAAAATAACTAATATTAGATATTTACTATAATCAAATAATTTTTAATAATTATGATAACTTGGTTAATGAAGCTTTCATGTTAACAACCTCACAAACTAAAAAACACTTTATATATTACATGAAGTGATAGTAGGATGTCATCAGGTTTATTTTTTTTTTTTAATTTTTTTTCAACGTTTATTTATTTTTGGGACAGAGAGAGACAGAGCATGAACGGGGGAGGGGCAGGGAGAGAGGGAGACACAGAATCGGAAGCAGGCTCCAGGCTCTGAGCCATCAGCCCAGAGCCTGACACGGGGCTCGAACTCACGGACCGTGAGATCGTGACCTGGCTGAAGTCGGACGCTTAACCGACTGCGCCACCCAGGCGCCCCTGGACGTCATCAGGTTTAAAAGCAACATGCCTGCCAACATTCTGTGAGGCTTCTTATTTATCCACATTTGGTAGAAGATAAGCAGGTCTGACCCCAGCCAAGATTGAAATAATAGCACTGTGTCCCTTCAAGGCAACCTTTCTTCTATATCCACTGATCTAACCCCAGTCAAAACAAGAAAGCAGGTACTAGTCTTTTGTTATTTGTGTCAAGCTCCCCTGGCCTCCTTTCTCCGTACCTTATTCTTTCTGATGTTCTGCCTTCTTTACCCTTTTGGGCCAGAATGAATTGGGAGCAGTCTGCTAACTCTTTGAATGTGAGGCTCACTTTTAGTACAGGGCACTGAGTAAGCCTATTTCTTTTCTTGTTTAAACATTCCACATCCTTAGGAACTCCCTTACCCTGTTGTTTTATGGCACATTGGTTATTTATTTTTTTTTTGTAGCTAATATATGAACATATTTTCTGCTGATGTAATCACTGTTCTGTGCTCCTGTATGAGCAGGTATCATGACTCTGGGTAATGTGCCTTTCTGTCTTTATCTCAATTTTTAGTAAGTCATTTTGGATTATAAGTATGTTGATTTTTCAGGATTGCTGTATCGCTCATGTCTCAAAACCAGAATAGTAACATATGTCAGAACAGAGCTGTTGAGTAGGGAATGACCTATATATATATATATATATATATATATATATATATATATATATGTATCTCACAAAGTCTATATATACTTCACCCATTGGAAGTCTTTTTTGTGTTTCACAAGATTTCAGTGAGCTTTTTTTGTTATTGATGTTACCAAGCTTAAGCAAATTTAAAGCAGCAAATTGGAAAGGTGGTGGGGATACCATAAAAACAAAATACACCTTTGAAAACTGAGAATCTGTTGCTAAGGAAAGTATGAAAAATCATTAAGAGTGTGTGAAGGATGTATGTGTGGAAGGATGTATGAGTCCTTAAAATTTGTAACACTGTGAGGCCTTTTAGGGTATAATCTTTGGAGAAAGTTAAGAGGTTAGTCTTAGAACTGGACAAAAGGGTATAAATTTAGCATAATAAGATACAGCATAGTAACAGGGTTTAGAAAATAGTCATGTAGACTGAGGATCTCATTATTTTATAGCCTTGAATTATGTTCTGTACATTTCCTAGTGGTTTCTGGGTGGTAAGATTATAGCTGTTTCTTTTCCTTCTTAATTTCTGTAAGTTTGAATGACTCATTAAAAAAAAAAACAACTTTGGAATCTGAAGGGAGGAATAAAGATCATGGAATTTAAATACAATTTTAGTAATATTTTCATTCAAAATTTAAATTCTTGGAATGATATACACATAGCTCTCCAAAAAACTGAGCTATTCAAAACTACTCAGCCCCCAAAGGACTCAGGCTGAGAGTTGTACATATAGGGTTGGTCCTGACTCCCTTTTTTCTTTTTTTCCTTCATACTAGAGGAAAAAAAAATGAGACTCTCAAAACATTATTTAAGCCAATTCTTTTTCTACATAATATTACATCTAAATGAAGAATTACCTGTGTTCCTCTTTTTCTACATAATATTACATCTAAATGGAAAATTATCTGTATAGTTTTTAATCTCCAAAGGAAAACAAATAATACTTTGTAGTGTTTCACAGCCCTTATGGTCAAGAAGTTCTGCCAACTGCTGTATTAAAGTGTTCCTGCTCTACTCTATCACTCTTCTCTGTATTTATTTTAATTTTATTTTTTAACATTTATTTTTGAAGAACAGAGAGTGCGGGGGAGGGGGGGAGGGTAGAAAGGGAGACACAGAATCCAAAGCAGATTCCGGGCTCTGAGCTGTCAGCATAGATCCAGACGTGGGGCTCAAACCCACGAACTGTGAGATCATGGCCTGAGCTGAAGTCAGACGCTTAACCAACTGAGCCACCCAGGCTATTTTTTAAATACATATATATTTAAATGTATGTATTAAGTCCCTCCTTAACTTATCCTTCCACAGTTTACATAATCATAGGCTACTGTCCTCTCTTTACCTTTCTTTTATAAATGATAGAAAATATTTTCATGAAAAGAGTATCATACTACATTTCTTCTAATTTAAATATATTTACTTTTATTTTATTTTTTTTTTAAATTTTTTTTTCAACGTTTATTTATTTTTGGGACAGAGAGAGACAGAGCATGAACGGGGGAGGGGCAGAGAGAGAGGGAGACACAGAATCAGAAACAGGCTCCAGGCTCTGAGCCATCAGCCCAGAGCCAGACGCGGGGCTCGAACTCACGGACCGCGAGATCGTGACCTGGCTGAAGTCGGACGCTT
This sequence comes from Lynx canadensis, assembly GCF_007474595.2. Classification (NCBI taxonomy): domain Eukaryota; kingdom Metazoa; phylum Chordata; class Mammalia; order Carnivora; family Felidae; genus Lynx; species Lynx canadensis. The sequence continues at coordinate 44,383,158 of NC_044311.2, read as the reverse complement.
AACCGACTGCGCCACCCAGGCGCCCCTATATTTACTTTTAAAATCACCAAGGTTCCGACTCTTGATCTCAGCTCAGGTCCTGATCTCAGGGTTGTGAGTGCAAACCCTGCATTGGGCTCCACACTGGGCATGAAGCCTACTTAATAAAATTAAAAATAAATAAATAAAACTACCATGACTGTTGTATTCAAACTTAAATATTTCTCTTAAAAACAAAAGCAAGCCCAACTCCACCATTACTGTGGTTAGTTCAGTGAGTTTTACAAACTTTGAAAGTGATGTTTTAATTATAAAAGCAGAATAAGCCCATTATCTCTCTACTTTGCAAAAAATGTATACGATGGATGTAAGAAAACAATGATCTACCTTATGGCATTAAAATACATATTTAATGGTTCGATCAATGAATAGCAATGGCTCTTTTTCCCATGTTTGCATAGCTCCACCCCTCTCTGCCCAGGAACTCAAATGACTTAATTATGGTTGATAGGCACGAATCTGTAAGATTCTACTTACCATATGGGGAAATATAGGGAAAGTAATTTTATCTTCTTAGTAGGCTTTAAGTAAAAGGGAGCATCAGGAATACAAATAGCTACATCAGAGTCCTCTGAAATTTGGCTACTACTTAAGTCATTGTCATTTTAAACTGAAGCCACTTTTTGTAAGATGAATTTTTTTTTTATAATTATAGCATAAACTATGTTTGTTATCATAGGAAATATTACTAATTATGTAGCTGTCAGAGTGGGAGGCCATGCTCTTGCTCTTGAGACTAAATTGACACTTTTTATTTGGAAAGACCACGATTTTCATTTTCCTGTCTTACAGTTACCATATTTTCTCTTTTTTTTAATTTTTTTTTTTTAATGTTCATTTGTTATTGAGAGACAGAGCATGAGCATGGGAGGAGCAGAGAGAGGGGACACAGAATCTGAAACAGGCTCCAGGCTCTGAACTGTCAGCACAGAGCCCAATGCAGGGCTTGAACTCACAAACCGTGAGATCATGACCTGAGCCAAAGCTGGACACTTAACCGACTGAGCCACCCAGGCGCGCCAAAGTTATCACATTTTCTCTTGCAGAACAATCTGCCCAACAACCAGCTAAAAAGAGGCAACACAAAAGGGATGTCTGCCCTTTCTCACAAACCATCTGAGGCATTTTACCTGTTTTATTCTTATTTTTTCTTACTCTTTATTCTTATATTCAGCTATAATCCAGTCATTTATATATGTCATTGTGTTGATAGAGAAAACAAAGCAAATTTTAAAACCTTTTCTAGCTCATTCTTACAATGTTACCGATTCAGTTTTATTAAATATTTATTAAGTGCTTTGAGTGACCCATGTTGTGTGTCAAAGGATAAAATCCTAATCTCAGTTTAGAATGCTCTCAGGCCATTCCATCCTTGAAGTAGTTTAATCCATAAACTTATAGATTCAGAAAGGAATTTCCTAAAGAGGCTGTTCTGAAGAAGGGAAGTTCCTATGGGCTTCTGTCTGTTAGAATCCCTTTTCCTTGAAATTCCACCATTTTCTGAAAGGTAAAACTCTAATGTGATTCAATAGCTAGAGCTGTAGAAGTGTGCAGAGGAAAGGATAGGTCACTATGGAATATTGTGGAATACTTGGACCCGGTTAAGATGGCAGAAATTATCCTTACTTCCTTCCCATTAAATTGGGGTTCCTTGAGGTAACCAGAGGTGCGATGGGAAAAGCAAATTGAATTCTTGTTTTACCTGCATGCCAATGTTGTGATTGTCATAAATCCAATGAGAAGTGGATGCCTGTGGTTTGGAAGGAATGTGCTTAGTTCACAGAACGAAAAGGCTTCTTAGTTAACTCAAAGACTAAAAACACACGGATTAAAATTCAAAGAATGAGGAAAAGAAAATCCAGGGAGGTCTTTTGAGTTTCATTGGGGCAAGTATAGATGGGTGGGATATGATTTCCTGGCATGGTCTACAAACCATATGCTTTTATTGCAAATAAATAAGAAGGTCTTACAAAACTCGAGTTTAAATGCTACAACATCATAAAGTTGCTTGATTTGCAGCTAAGACTGTTGCACAATTCATACAGCAAAAGAACTAAGAAAGACTGCTGGCAATATTTTTAGTACCCGCCCTCCCAAAAAAAGAGCAAGGCACCATATACTTCCCTAAAAGGGGGAAATGATATGAGCAGTGTAATTAAAATCTTTAATATTTAGACTCTTAAGGATGTAATTACTGGGTATTCTTTTCTATGCTTTTTTTCTTCTACTCTTTGTCTTTGCCCAGATATAAATACCAAGTTACATGCCTTTCTTAGGCTCTTACAAACAATTTCTTTTCACGCTAAATCTCATGAAGCCTCCTCTGTTCCTTAAAAAAAAATTTTTTTTTTGTAGAAATAATTCACATAAAGTTCACCCTTTCAAAGTGTACAATCTGGTGGTTTTTAGTATGTCCACAAAGTTGTACAACCATCCCTACTATCTGATTACAGCACTTTTTCATCACTCCAAAAAGATACACATATCCATCAGCTGTCACTTTCCATTCCCCCTCCATCCAGCCCCTGGCAACCGCTAATTTATGTTCTATGGATTTGCCTCTTCTGGACTTTTTATATAAGTAGAATTATATTATATGTGTCTTTCTATGTCTGGCTTCCTAGCATTATGTTTTCAAGGTTCATGTCATAGCATGCATCAGGACTTCATCCTTTTAATGGGTGAATAATATTCCACTGTGTAGATATTTTCTTTGTTTTTACAGTATTTGAGTCTTATTCTTGGTCTTACTATGGAATTAATCTGTTGCATTTTATTTTATAGTGTTTGTAGGAGAAACTCTGATAGATTTAGTCATGTATTTTCTACCATGATGGTTTCCTATCATTTTCTTCTCAGATACAAGTTAGAAAAGTCAGGGAACAGTTTCTTCCCAGCCAGTTATTAGTAGAGTTATTCTCCAGTGAACAGAGGTTTTAGTTTTAGTCTTATTCAAAGTTATACCAGATGGAGAATTCGTTAAACTGTTAAAGAGACTTTTAGCAGAAATCAGCTCCAGAAGCAATTAGATTAACATTGTATCTTTACTTTTATTTCAAAGATTTCCAGAGCTCCTGGGTGACTCAGTTGAGCGTCCCGACTCTTGATTTTGGCTCAGGTCATGATCCCAGGGTTATAGGATCAAGTCCTGCTTTGGGCTCTGCACTGAGCATGGAACCTGAATAAGATTCTTTCTCTCTCTCTTGTTCTGTCTGCCTCTGCCCCTCTCCCCTGCTCTCTCTTTCTCTCTCTGTCTCCAAAATAACAACACCAATAACAATAATAAAATAAAAGATTTCCAACTAAAATGAGGAATGTTCTGTGAGCATTTTACATATTTAGAGAAGATAGGAAAGCAACTAAGGAGGATTTATGTCCTCCCATATTCATTTTGTGTATTTTCATATTAGGTAAAACTATTAAAAAATTATAAAAATTGACTATAATAGAACAGAGAAAAAGGCATTTACTTTTGCTTAAGTTTACTCCTCAGAATATTTGTAAACTAATTATGGGGATCTTTAGGACACCATTCTCTGGATAATGCAGCTGCTGAAGCCACTTGCCTTCTGGGGCTGATAAGCTAGTAGATGGAATGGAAAGGTACGTAAACATTAACTCAGAGTGTGACTAGGCAGAGGAAGAGATACAACAAATAAGGAGCTCTGCATACGTAAGAGAGGGAGTGAGTAGTTCTCACTAGGGGCATCAGGTAGGTACTCTTTTGCCCTTGATCATTTTCGCACTTTTGGTCATTGTACCCCAAGTTACATTTGGGGAATAATCTCTTCCTAATTGAATATTGTTTGGTGGGACTGTCAGAAAAGAGACGACACCTTTTGCTATTCATGCAGAACCTGTAAGTCTCTCTCCTGGGACTCTGAAACCTGAGGAATTAGAGAGAGTGGTTAACACAAATTCATTTTAGTGGCAGCCTTGCAGGATGCTTGAGACCTGTTCCATGGCCTCACAAAAATGTTCCTGTCGTTTAAGGGCCTGGTGTCAGAGCTACCCTTTTATTCAGTAGCGTACCTAATGTGTACAATACATTTGTTCTCTGTTTAGGTTAGGGTCTAAAGAACCCTAAGTGCTACAGAAGACAATGATACAATTAGATGAATTTTGTAAAATTGGCTACTTTATTTCATAAAGTGGAAGTTTTGTAAAATAGCTTTACAAATTGTCATGCATCTAAAAGTTAGACAATATTGTAGGATATAGGTTGACTAACAAACTCATAGTTAGGATCTCACAGTCTGATTAGTGAGACCAGATTCAAAAGAGTCTTTACTAGCGTTTTCCTTTTAATGTTCTGTTATTCCTTTTATTTGCTTTCTGTATCTTCTTTATTGTGTCTATAACCTGTTTCCTTAGAATTTAGAAAATCCGGTGGTTTCACTGTAATCTTTTAGTTAGTATATCACAGTTTGTATAAATAAGATGAAAACATAAAATAGTAATTATCAAATGGAACAATGCCTAGACTAGCTCCTGGCACATAATAAAGAAATTAATGAGCAAATCAATGAGTAAATAAGAGTGATGAGTGAACAGTATATACAGTATACCCTGTGGAACTTCAGCGTAGAGAAAAAGCACTTCAGCTTGGAGTGGTCAGAAAAGTGTTTCTGAGTTGAGAGAAGGGCAGAAGTTGAGCAGATAGACGAGCAAGGTGAGCATTCTATGCCGATGAACAAGAACAAAGGCACGCAAGTGGAAAACCAGAAGCTGCACTTTTGTAAGCCGGAGCTGTGGTGTGCGTGGTGGCTGCTGCTTTTGTGGGCCCCTGTGCAGGATGAACTGTCACTGCAACCTTAGATCAGGTCCTCCCCTCACGATCCCATTTCCCTTTCAGCATGTTTTTGTTTTGTTTTGAGAAAGAGGGAGAGGGCACAAGTGAGTGAGGGGCAGGGAGAGAGAGAGAGAATCCCACGAGGGACAGAGAGAGAGGGTGAGAGAGAAAGAGAAACCCATGAGGAGGGGCACCTGGGTGGCTCAGTCAGTTAAGTGTCTGACTTTGGCTCAGGTCATGATCAAACGGTTTGTGAGTTCAAGCCCTGCGTCAGGCTCCTTGCTGACAGAGCCTGGAGACTGCTTCAGATTCTGTGTCTCCCTCTCTCTCTCTGCCCCTCCCCTGCTCATGCTCTGTCTCTCTCTCAAAAATAAACAAACACTAAAAAATAACCTTTTTTTAAAAAAAGAGAAACTCACGAGAGGCAGAGAGGGAGAGAGAGAAGTGGGGCTCAAGCACACCCAAAGTAGAACTCGAACTCACAAACAGTAAGATCATGACCTGAGCTGAAATCAGATGCTTACCTGACTAGCCACCCAGACGTAATCTCTTTTGCTTTTTCTAGTGGAGGTTGGTATTCTCTGGAGCCTTGGATATTTTAGGAAATGGGAGGAGTGTCTGTCATTTATTCACTGTGTCTTTATTATTTTGTTTTAATTTTTTTAATGTTTATTTATTATTGAGAGAGAGAGACAGAGCATGAGCATGGAAGGGGCCAAGAAACGGGGAGACACAGAACCTGAAGCAGGCTCCAGGCTCTGAGCTGTCAGCACAGAGCCTGACACAGGGCTTGAACTCACAAACCAAGAGATTATGACCTGAGCCAAAGTCAGACACCCAACCAACTGAGCCACCCAGGTGCCCCAATTCACTGTGTCTTTAAAACCTTCCCCATTCCTCCTTGTTTCAAAGCCCTAGCTCATTAGCATTTATGCTGTTCAGCTCTGTTCCATTTACCATTAATAGCTGCCTTTCATGCATTTCCTGGATTCTTCCTCTTTTCTACCCATTCATCCATCTGTCCATCCATCTAACAAGTATTTATTGAGCACCTACTATGTTCCTGGTCTGTTTTAGGTGCTTGGAATACAGTGGGGACAAGGGAGTATGACTGTTCTCATTGAGCTTACATCCTAGTAGGATGATTGATTGAAAAAAAAAAAGTGAACCATAATTTCAGGTTGTGCTAATTGCTCTAAAAAAAAATAAAAATAGGAGCACCTGAGTGGCTCAGTCGGTTAAGTGTCTGACTCTTGGTTTTGCCCAGGTCATAATCTCACAGCTTCATGGGTTGGAGCTCCATATTGGGCTCTGTGCTGGCAGTGCAGAGCCTGCTTGGGATTCTCTCTCTCTCTCTCTCCCTCTCTCTCTCTCTCTGCCCCTCTCCCATTTGTACTGCCTCTCTCAAAATAAGCCTTAAAAAAATAAAAATAAAAAAGCAGATTGAGGGTCAGAGCGAGGAGTTGAGAACTGCTATTTTAGGTAGACTGGTCGGAAAAAGCTCTGAAGAGGTCACATTGGAGCAGAAACCTGAATGAAGTGAAGAAGCGAGCAATGGAAGGTTTGGAAGAAGAGCATTCGAGGCAGCAGGTAAAGTATATGTAAACACCCCAGGGTGAGTATGATGTTAGTATGCTTAAGGGAGTGCACAGAGGTTGTCATGGCTGGAGGTAAGTGAGGACAGAAGTGACCAGAGGAGTGGGCAGCAGCAGCAACACATGGGGCCTTTAGCTCCCAAGTTTTCTTCTCCCCCAAGTCCTTCCATCAAACTGGGTGTGTGGATGATCCATCTAATGTCTCGGCTTCTCCTTTCTTTGATCTCATTTCCCAAGGCCTCCCCTGTTTCTTTCAGCCACTTGGCTTCCCCTGCTCCACTCTGGACCTCATCCTCTACACTCCAGACCTTGTCCCTACCTGAACTGTTCTGTTTCTGAAATCACAGTTTCGGACATTCTGTCCTCTGAAATTTATCCCACTCATTGGGCAATAACTTCCAGCATCCGAGTTCTTCAGTTCTCTTGCCCTGCCTTCTCACTGGTTAAACCCCTCTGCTTGGGCCACCTCGGTGGTTCAGTCGGTTGAGCGTCTGACTTTGGCTCAGGTCATGATCTCACAGTTCGTGAGTTTAAGCCCCATATCGGGTCCGCTCCTGTCAGCCTATCCACGCAGAGCCTGCTTCAGATCCGCTGTCCCCCTCTCTCTGCCCCTCCCCTGCTGCGCTCTCCCAAAAAATAAATATTTTTTTAAAAAGCCTCTTCCTTTCTATATTTCCCTCCTTATCCAGGTCGGATTCACAACCCATCACTTCACACAACCCATCACTGCCAATATTCTAAATCCTCTCTGTCGTACTTTGCACTGCACCTGTCTTGTCTACCATATATGAATCCAACTGTCCCTCTTTTTTCTTGCCAGTTCAAGGGCTGCTGAGACCTACAGGAGAAAATATGCAGAAACCACTCAGATGATCGAGCTTTTATATTAATGGTCATGACTCTCAAGTCTTTAACACTGCCTGACTAGCCCACAGTTTCCCTAGTCAGCTCTCTCTCATTTTCAACAACCATTTCAAACTTTCTCTGCTCCCCTTAAGCCTCGGATCCACTCACCACTGCTTCTCATTCTCCATCAATAACTGCCTCCTTCTTCACAGAACAAATAGAAATGATCAGATAGGAATTTTCTCCACTTCTGACCAACAAACTTTTAAAACCCTCACTGTTTTCTGCACTGATACTCCTCCTTCTCTCCTATTCCAGTAGAAGAGGCATCCCTTATGTTTCTTGATCCTGTTCTTCTCAGCATCTTGACACTTTTGTATTTTCTACTTATCCATCTTCCTGATTTCTTCACATAAAAAAAAATCCCTATCTTAATATCCCTTGACCCACATCCCTCTCCAGTTACCACACACTCTCTTCTCCATTTCAGTACTTCTGAAAAAGTTCACCTTCCCTTCCCGAGCCACCCTTGGTAACATTTCCAGGACCCTCCATGTTGCTAAACCCAATGGACATTTTCCAATCCTCATCTTACTAGATGTTACAGCAGCATTTGACATGGTCAGTTACTCTCTCTTTCCAAAAAATATACTTTTTGGGTGGTGCCTGGGTGGCTCAGTGGTTGAGTGTCCAACTTCAGCTCCGGTCATGATCTCACAGTTCATGGGTTCGATCCCCGCATTGGGCTCTGTGCTGGCAGCTCAGAGCCTGGAGTCTGCTTCGGATTCTGTGTCTCTTTCTCTGCCGCGCCCCTGCTTGCACTTTGTCTGTCTCTCTCAAAAATAAACATTAAGAAAAATTTTTTTAAATATCCTTTTTTTGAGAGGAGAGTATCAAACACTCTTCTATTTGGCCCTCTACATCTCTAACAATGTGTCCTCAATCTTTGCAAGACTGTTCATTTTCCCCAGAGCTTTGTACATTTTCCCCAGAGCTTTGTCCTTCGCCATTCCTCTCTACAGACATATGCCAGGTAATTTGGCTCATTTCTTTGGCTTTAATTACCATCAGTTTGCTGATGGCTGTCCATTTTGGATCTCCAGCTCTTATTGCCCTCCTGAATTTGAGACACATGTAACTACTACCATCTGTGTGTGCTTAGACGTCTAACAGGTACTTCAAACTCAAGATGAACAAAATTGAACTTTCACAAACTTGCTCTTCTTCCAGTGTCCTTTATTCAAGAAATAACATTGCTGTCCACCCAGTTGCTCAAATTGGAGACATGTGTGTCACTCTTGGCTTTTTTTTCCTCTCCCTTTCACTCACCACAAATGGTCCCTTACCAAATACTACCAATTCCACCTTCGTAATATCACTCAGATTAGTCTACTTCTCTCCATCCCCATGGCCTCCCTGTTCTTGCCTAGGCTGTGATATCTGCCTTCAGTTAACTCCCTGACTCCCTCTTATTAAGCTCCCCATTCTCATTCCCACGCATTCCCTACACAGCAGGCAGAATTATCTTCCAAAATGGAAATCACAACCTTTGATTGTTTAAACCCCCTCAGTTGGTTTGCATTGCCTTTGGGATAAAGCCTTGGCTCCTGCCTTTATTCCAGTCTCATTTCTCTCACATTCTTCTCTTCCCATGCTATGTTCTTTCATTTCCTTCACATTCACTGTCTGGATCCTCTTCTGTCATCTACCAAGGTAACTCATACGCATTCCTCTGGTTTTAGCTTAACATCATTTCCTCCAAGAGGTTAGGAGAGCTGTTCTGTTTACACACTACCCTGTGCTGCCCTTATCACAGATTTAACAAATTTTAGTGTAATTACTAGGTAATTACCCCTTTTTTTCTGGATTGTAAGAACTGTGTTTTTCTTGTTTTTCTCTATATCCCTGGTGTCTGCCACTATGACTCATACATGGTAAGCTCCTATTAAATGTTGAAGGGAGAGAGGGAGGGAGGGGGGGAGGGACGGAGAGACAGAGAGAGAGAGAGAGGAAGGAGAGGGAAAGAAATGTAAAAGGGAGTACAGAGCAAAATCTACATACATTTTAAAGGTACAACAGGCTCCAAACAAATTTTGCTTTTCTGTCACACAAATATGGTTTGCATTAACCTCACAATACAAGTTATATATCAGCCTTTCTTTTTTTCCTTTAGTGGGAAGACATATTTAGAACATTTAGTTGGCAGATTCTATTGAATGGACAAAACCAGGTTTTTACTTAGACCAGTGGTTTTCAGCCTAGGCTGCCCTTTGGAATCACTTGGGGAGTTTAAAAATTCTGCTCCCTGAGTTCCAGCCTCATAGATTATCATTTAACTAGTCTGAGATTTGTAAAAACTCTCCACATGATTCTGATCTACAACAGGAGTTAAGATCATGACATGACAGGTACTAGACTTTTTTTCTTTGTGACATGCTTCACTGACTGACATTGGAGTTTGCTGGAAAAAAAGAAATTCAAACTATCCAGATTCAGCAGTGCCCTGATCCACCCACTAGTGCCCTCAAGTGCAATTAAAAATGGCTGAAACAGTCCAAAGAATTTGTTGGGACGAGTAACTGTCAAGTGCACAGAAAGTGTTTGTTTCAGGCAAACTTGATCCAGTGGCCCAGTGATGGCCCCAGGGACTCACATGTCTTTCTGTTTTTCTTACTTTCTGTTTTTCAAAGTGTTGGCTTTCTCCTAACTTAGTCCCTCCTCATGGCTAAAGATGGCTGCTAAAGGCACCTGGAAAGTAAGCCCATCTTTGACCCGGCATCATTATTGGAAAAAGGTTTTAGGTTCACTCTGATTGGATTAGGTTACAAACCAATTGCTGTGTTTACTGGGTTGGAATATGCTAGAACAAGAGTGGAGTTTTCTTCCCAGGAATCATAACAATCCCCCAAATGAATACAAGGTCTTTTGAGAAGGAGGAGAGAGAAAAATCAATGCTGAGACCACCAAATAAATGCCTAACTACACAGTGGTTTGGCCTAGCAGCAGAATTTGGTCACAAAACTGTAGTTGTATTTAATAGTATTATACTGTATACTATAAAGTATATAGTATAAGTAACATAGATACATTTCCACAGCTAGTGACTATTAATAAACCAAATATGATTATATTCAATACAAAGCCATTTAGTGAGAAAGAACTTAAGGACAGAAAGTTTTATTTGGATCCAGCAAATATAAGTTGCCTCATGTATGGTTTTTGCTTAATGCCTCAGTGAACAATGTCTTTTCGTCTCATTTTAAAAAACAAAAAAAATCTTAGACCCTCCAGAGTGTCTGATTTGTGGATTCCCACCCTCTAAGCTGAGTGTTACCAGCCAAAAAGGTTCTGTTGAGCTTTGCTTTTTATAATTTTCATTATGAAAGCATTAGGGTTTAAATTTCTCCCCAAAATATATTATTGAATTATAATATTGGGCTTGCCATTCCTAATGACATATGTGAAAAAGGAAAATAACACCACACACACACAAACTCCCTTAAAAGCCCCCCTCCCTCTGCCTATCCCCCAGGGCATGCTAACTCTCCCTAGTTGGAAACTCACTGTTCTAAAGTACTCTCACCAAATATCCTTCTAATTATAATGTGGCTTTGCATAAAAAGTTTCCCATAGACAGAAAATGTGCTAACCAGCAAACATGGATTTGGGGTCTGCTTATAGTTATGTTTCCCATCGCAAGTTAATTCACTGGTGCTCAGCAAGCCTTAGAGTCCCACTGTGTCTACGTGTGCTAACATTTCAGTTTCTGAGTTTATAAAACTGAGGACCACAATTCCAGAACAAAGCCCGTGCCAAAAATGTTACCAGGAGCAGAGATGTTATCCTGTCCTGGGAGCCAGACAGTCATTGTTCAAGCCACCCTCACCAGACACCTTTCTATCTGAATTGTACCAGTAAAATCCTTTTAAAAGAGAGGCATAAAACAGCACAAGTAGAGTTTCTTTTACCATTTAGAAATGCAGTGCCTGCATTCTGTCCATATACCTAGCAAGATAATGCACATTCCTAGATACAGTGAAAGAACAAGACCCTCAGGATCATCATGAGTCTAGAAATTCCCTTGAAGAGAGCTTATGGGGAAGAAGTCAGTAGCTAGAATGTGAGCATTGAGTAAATATTGGCCATAAAATCTTTGGAATCATCACCTTTGCAGGGAGAAAAGAAGCTTATTTGCAAGAGATGGAGACCAAATTCATCTGCAGGGCTTCAAGTTGTGCTATTCTTTAAAACCCAAAGAGGGTTTTCCAGTGATGAAGCATCATGGGCAAACCCCCTGCAGAGATGCAGTTATTGTTTTTAACTATAGAAGATTTCATACATACACAAAAGTAGATGGAATAGTATAATGAACCTGCATATACCTATCACTTAGTGGCAATGAACTCCTGGCCAATTTTGTTTCATCAAAACCCCACCCACTTTGCTCTGTGTCACCCACTTCCACTCCCATGTGATTTTGAATCAAATCTCAGACTGAGATTGAGGTTTTTAGTTGAAGAGCTAACTTGTTTTGGATGACAGTGTGAACATGGTCACCACAGCTGGAAGACTTTCATTTCTTCAGATTATGATTCCCTTATGGTAACATATCCTTGCTAAGTATGAGATTAGGCTGCATTATCCCAGTGAGATTTCACTTGTACCAGATGTGCTGTAATTTAAGGGGTCGTCCACAGGAAATCAGGAGCAAGTCTGAGGACTGTAGGAAAGGTGTGGAGGCCAGATCCTCACCTTGAGTCTTAGAGAACTGGTCTGGGTTTGGCTCAGCATGACCATAGTGGGCCACGGGAGACTCCTGCTGCCACACATGGTATTGTTCTAACACTGAAGATTCCAGAGTCTGGGGAAAATGTCTTGAGTTCTGACTACCTTTTGGGTCAAAATCACACTTTCCTGAGTAAAAAGCTAAAGGCATTCTCTGAAGGAGTATACATTCCCATCGTCACTTGGAGGTGGACAGCCACAGTGGGCTTTGAAGTTAATGCACATGCCTTTCTCTCATGGGCTGAGGGAATCTGAGGGCTTGGATTCCAGTTAGAGAAACAGGCTAGAGGGCCACCTATAAGGGGCCGCAGACTTGGCTTTTGCCTTTTTAGGTAGAGAAAGTCTAGGACCTGGCGCTAAACATTCTGATTGAGGCCACATCTGGTAAAAAGTATAGGTTGTCTTCCTGTGTTGTATTTTCCTTCTATTATCTCTGAACCTTCAACAGAGTCATATTAAAAGTTGTGTTCTGGTTTCACCAATCTGGTGTGAACTTAAGTAAAGAGGTTGGGTACACACAAGACAAATCAGTACAAGAGACAACAGTAGAAGCAAGCTGCCATGAGAGACCAGTCCTGACTTTGCAGGAGGGCATTTGCACAGAGGTCCACCCCCCTCTACCCCTCAAAGCCAAATGCAATGACCATGATGGTCCTATGGGACAGCAGAATATTCCTAAGATTCTTAGGGTTATTTGGAAGGGGAACCTGGTGAAGACTGGGCTTCCTATTACCCCATGGGTAGGATGGAGGTACAGAAAACATGACCTGTGAGTCCTGAGCCTACCAGAGATAAAGAAATATTAACATATGTCATACATGATTGATGTGGATATCAAATATGTAAATTTGTAGGTTACATTAAGAAAGTGTTAACAGGATTTCCTTTGGGATTTCACTTTGTATTCTTCTATACACTAAAAAAAAGTTTACAAAATATATTTATTACTTTTATAATATAAACTAACTAAAATAAGATAGAAAGGTATGTTTAAAAATATATATTACCTAGGGGTGTCTGGGTGGCTCATCAGTTAAGTGTCCAACTCTTGGCTTTGGCTATAGTCATGATCTCACGGATCGTGGGTTTGAGCCCCACATCAGGCTCTGCACTGACAGTACAGGGCCTGCTTAAGATTCTCTCCTCTTTCTGCCCCTCCCCTGCTCTTGCTTTCTCTCAAAATAAATAAACTTTAAAAATATACATATATAGGGACGCCTGGGCGGCTCAGTGAGTTGGGTGTCCGACTTCGGCTCAGGTCAGGATCTCACGGTTTGGTTCGTGGGTTTGAGCCCCGCATCAGGCTCTGTGGGGCTCTGTGCTGACAGCTCAGAGCCTGGAGCCTGCTTCGGATTCTGTGTCTCCCTCTCTCTCTGCCCCTCCCCTGCTCGCACTCTGTTTCTCTCTCTCTCTCTCTCTCTCTCTCTCTCTCTCTCTCTCTCTCTCTCAAATAAACGTTAAAAAAAAATGTTTTTTAAATACACATCTATGTAACCTAAAAACATTCCCCAGCTGAGCCAAGAAATGTATGCTACATTAGGAATTAAATAATGGAGGAAAATAGCATATTATAAATATTACCCCAGGATAGTTTACATTTGCCAGGTTCCTTCTAAATTTTCCTTCTGAGATTTTGTCCCTTTTTTTTAAGCAGAAGAAGACAAAATATATCTCTTATTGAACTACAAGCTGTGGAACAATTATAGCATTCCTTCAGGCTTACATTAGAAATGATGTTAATCCCTTGCCATAGCCTTAGATCAGGGTTCTCATCTCTGAATACACACATACAGCCTGGCCCCAAGTTGAGTAAACCTGGAGTAAGCTCATGTGAGCCCACCTCTTTTCTTAATTTTCAAAATTCTACAGGTGATTCTGATGTACGGCTACGGTTGAAGTCCTGCATTAGAACTGGGGAGAATGTTACAGGGAATACACCCAGGGGACTCAACCCAAACTTCTAGGCAATGTGACTAGGCAGTAGTTGACTGGTCCATCCTGAAGATTCCCCACAGATGAGAAAATAGCAGAGCCAAACATAAGTTGAACCTTAACAAAGAAGCATGGACACCCTTGTAATTAAAATATATTTGTTAAAAAGTTATTTTGAATTGATTTTTCAATTAATCTGTTCTGGCTTTTGAATCTGTTAGTAGTTTTTTTCCTTGTATTTCATGAAAATGCAATATAGGTGAATAAAGAGAAAGGAGAAGAGAGAATAACGCTGTGCTAAAAAAGATAGTTTTAGAGTGGACTTTAGGACTATTTTGGAGTTGTTATTCACTTCAAAGGGGCAGAAAAATATTCAAACAGAGGTAGCATAAGGTTAGTGTGAAAAATGTTGGTGGAGCCTCTAGTTTGGTTGCTCACTCTCCAGGATTTGGAGCCGATATATTAGTTCCGTATATCTAGTTGCCTCAGTAGCACATTCAAAAAGAGGTGGAACTGAATGTTTCCCAGCCTTATAGTTCTGTGTGTCTGTGAAAGAGAAGCGTGAAAGAAGGGGCAGGTAAGGCCTAGGAAGGGGGATATACCTTAGAGAGTAAACTAAGCTGAGATTCTTAACCTGCGATCTTTGGAGAGCTTCAAGGTATCAATGAACCTCCTGAAATTACATACAAAATTATGTATGTGCCCTTTGTTTCTGGAGTAATGGCCCATGACTTTTATCAGATTCTCAAACCATTGGAAAGGATTAAATACTGCTTTCTTTTTCCAATTTATTGATTTGTTTGTTTATTTTAAAAAGAGTCTGGGGCGCAGGGACGGAAGGTATAAATACTATTCAAGTTAGGATAGAAAAGAGGACTTATTGATTTAGTCAGCTATCTGGAGGGGTCCCATTGGTTCTTGAAGCTGGAGCAGAATGCTGGTAATCACATTGTTTGAAGCCTGTCATGGGGAGAAAGACAGAGACGTGGATAGGAAACCATAGATGGAAATTCAAGGTCAGAGAACAGGTAGATAGCAATGGTTAAAACTGCATGAGGGTACGTACGTAGGGATTCATGTATCATTCTCTTTACTTTAGATTAGGTTTGACATTTTCCACAATAAAACATTAAAAAAAAAAAGAAAAAAAGCTCCCCAGAGAGTATTCTGGGAAGATGCCAGAGTAGGAAGCACCAGAAATCTATCTTCCTATCTAGACAACAACTGCACTAACAGAATCTGTCTGAGGTAAGTACTTTAGAACTCTCAAGTCTATGGAAGGCTTGCAAATTCCAGGAGAAGGGTTGGATGGTAAATTGAGGTTAATTTTGGTCAATTTCAGCTCTAAGGAGAGTAGCAGCTGCTCACCTACTACCCCTCAGGCCTTTGGCAGGCTGCCCAGCTTGTATTTCTGGAGCATCTGCACACAGTCTCTAGAAGCTGGGGTGAGAATAAAGGACCCTGTCCTCCCACTATCAGGATCTGTGCTCTGACTGTAGAGTGCTGTTTCTGATCACAGAGGTGTAGACAAAGAGGCAGGCAGCTATTGTTGTACCGACCCCCATTGTCACAAGCCCCTACCCCTCTGGCTGAAGGGACTTTCAGGGGATATAGAGGGCTAGCACCTTCCCCCTACCCTTCAGTTTTTTCTTTTCTTCCTTTTGGGAGCCAGACATTGAAAGCTAGGACATTCAAAAGCAACTGCACATAAGGGAAATTAGAAAGTCATGGCGCATGCTCAGGGGAAGGCACAGGCTCATAAAAGACCTGAGAAGTCCTTAAGCTTATACCTCAGGTGACCCTTGGCAGAGACAGCCTACAACAACAACAACAACAACAAAAAATAAAAAACAAACAAACAAAACACAAAATAGCAAATCTTGGAGATAGAGGAGAATCTGATTTTCAGAGGTAGCATATTATCAGATTCAAATGTCCAGTTTTTTTTTTTAATTTTTTTTCAACGTTTATTTATTTTTGGGACAGAGAGAGACAGAGCATGAACGGGGGAGGGGCAGAGAGAGAGAGAGGGAGACACAGAATCAGAAACAGGCTCCAGGCTCTGAGCCATCAGCCCAGAGCCCGACGCGGGGCTCGAACTCCCGGACCGCGAGATCGTGACCTGGCTGAAGTCGGACGCTTAACCGACTGCGCCACCCAGGCGCCCCTCAAATGTCCAGTTTTCAACAACCACAACCACAAGGCATATAAAGAAGCAAGAAAGTATGGCCCATTCAAAGGAAAAGAAAAGAGAAAAGAAAAGAAAAGAAAAGAAAAGAAAAGAGAAAAGAAAGCAGTAACTGTCCCCGATGGTGAATTTACTAGACAAAGACTTTGAAACAGCTGTCTAAAGATGCTCAAACTAAAAGAAGATGTGGAGGAAATCAAGAAAATGATACACGAACAAAATGGAAATACAAATAAAGAGACACTTTAAAAGAAAAAAGAATGTGTAGCTGAAAAGTACAGTACCTGAAATTGAAAATTCACTAGATGGATTCAAAGGCAGATTTGCACAGGTAGAAGAGTCAGTGAACTTGAAGTGAAGACAATTGAAATTATAGCTTCTGAAGAACAAAAAGAAAAAATATAGAAACAAAACCTGTGGGACACCATCAATGGAGCAAAGTACATGTTGTAGAAGTCCCAGAAACAGAAGAGAAAAGGGGGCAGAGAGAGTATTTGAAGAAATAACGGCTGAAACTCTGTAAGAATTTTGGAAAATTCACACATTTGTGGAAACTAAAGAAGTCACACAAGAAATTAGAAAACACCAGGGGATGAATGAAAACAAAAGCACAACATACCAAAACTTATGGGACACAGTGAAAACAGTGCTGAGGGGGAAATTTTAGAGCTGTAAGTGCTTACATTAAAAAACAAGAAATATCTCAGGGCGCCTGGGTGGCACAGTCAGCTAAGCATCCGACTTCGGCTCAGGTCAGGGTCTTGCGGGTTCGCGAATTTGAGCCCCGCGTTGGGCTCTGTGCTGACAGCTCAGAGCCTGGAGCCTGCTTCGGAGTCTGTATCTCCCTCTCTCCTCTGCACTCCCCTGCTCACACTCTGTCTCTCTCTCCTTCAAAAAAAAAAGACATACACACACGGGAAATGTCTCAAGTCAACAACCTAACTTTACAACTTAAGGAACTAGAAAAAGAAGAACAAACTAAACCCAAAGCTGGGAGAAGGAAGGAAATAATAAAGATTAGAGCAGAAATAAAACAGAATAAAAAAACAATGGAAAGTAGAATGGTGGTTGCCATGGGATAGGGGCAGGGAAGAATGGGGAGCTGATTTTTAAGGGGTACAGAATTTTGGTTTTACAACATGAAAAGAGTTCAGGAGGGGGCGCCTGGGTGACTCAGTCAGTTAAACTTCCAACTCTTGATTTCGGCTCAGGTCATGATCTCATGGCTTCGGGAGTTTGAGCCCCACATGGTCTCTGTGCTGATAATATAGAGCCTGCTTGAGATTCTCCCTCTTTCTCTGCCCGTCACCCTCTCAAAATAAATAAATAAAAAAAAAAGAGTTCAGGAGAATGGGTGGTGATGATGGTTGCACAACAATATGAATGCACTTAATACCACTCAAAAATGGTTAAGATAGGGGCTCCTGGGTGGGTCAGTTGGTTAAGTGTCTGATTCCGCTCAGGTCATGAACTCACAGTTGATGGGTTCAAGCCCCACATTGGGCTCTGTGCCGACAGCTCAGAGCCTGGAGCCTGCTTCAGATTCTGTGTCTCCCTCTCTCTGCTCCTCCGTAGTTTGCACTCTGTCTCTGTCTCTCAAAAATAAGTAAAAATGTTAAAAAATATTTAAAGAAATGGTTAAGATAATACGTTTTGTTATATTTATTTTATCACAATAAAATAAATCAGAAGAAAAATTTAAATAAAGAGTCCCAGATGAGATAGCAAGAAGACCCTGAGAAAAAGTCCTTGAGAGCCATTGAACTTGTCGTGAGAGCAGAGGTTAGTGGCCCATGTCACCCTCTTTCCCTAAAGGAAAAGCCCTTTAATTTTCTGATAATCACATAGACTTAAAAAAAAATCTCTGGGGTCTGGTAACGTAGTCACATTGATACAGGGTTATTGAGTAAAAGAGTAAACAATTTTATGTTTTTTTTTCTGAATAAGCATTTTAGGGATAGAAGTTTGTGTAATTCTCCCTGTTGTTCACTTACTTTTTAGTATAAATCCAGCCTTCATGATATGACAATTTCTGTTCTTTCCAAAATGAGGGTAAAAATGTTACTTGTTTTGTTAACAGTGATATAAAATTTTTGACAGGAACATAAATGCTTAGAAGATATCTGAATACTCATAAGTTACTGTAGTCTTTTTCTAAACCTCTACTTAAATCAGACCCTCCAAATGTATGAATTTTTATGTCTTTATTTTCAATTGTGAATATTTTCTTCCACTACCTCTTCCCCACACCTAATCAGGGAATTAAATAAAGTCTTTCAACTAGTTTCCCCTTTACATATTGGTTATGTGAAAACTGTCACTCTGTCCTTCACCTCTTGGGCACCAGGGGGCAGACATCTTAAATTTCACTTACCTGGGACACATCCTTTTTCCCTCCACAGCAAAGTTTTCTCTGGATTTGCTCCAGCGCCTTGAAGAAGCTTAAAGGAACCATTCAGTTTCAGGCTCTTCCGGATAATTAACGTCTTTCCCATGGCTCCTTGGTTCAACACACCCAGCAGAGACCGAAAGTAAGGATTACTCAGGAGGCAGCCCCACCACCCTTTGTCAATCTGCGCAATCAAAAGAATTGTCCTTGTAAATTGTCTTTGTGAACAATCAGTTCATAATCTTTTTCGTTGTTGTTATTCCTGTTAACTTTTAATTGTTTCTAGGCTAAAGACAATCTAAAATTCTATTCATTACTCTAGCCTTCAAAGATTATGAAGTAAGATAATGGAAGTGAAACCGCTTTCGAAGGGAAAGAGGCACCATAAAATTGCAAAGTGCAGTTACCTTTAGGAGATATGTTAACTAGACGAGGACACTTGCCTAATAAGTAATCAATAAATGGGCAACAATGATTGCCAGGGATACATTTTCAAAACAGTAAAGTTAACTTTTGGTCCTCGTAAGTACAGATCTTATAGTTTGTTTTTTCTTATGATTGTATTGTTGCGCTTCCTTTTTTAAAAATTTTCATTTGCCAAACCTGTTAACTCTTGTGGACGTATCCTAAACTTCACATTCAGAACCACGCAAATAGCCATTTGCTCACCTACAGAATATTGTGGATATCAAGAAATCTAGAAATTGAATTTAAAAAATAAAGTAGGACTTTCTGTTTGTTTACTGTGAGAAACCAGGTCTCAGCCATCAATAAGCAAATAGTCCCAAGAGAAAATGTAAAAGTACAAATATGTAAAATATCTTTTTTTTCCCCTAATGCCAAATAAGAATATTTTTATTTTCCTTTGGGCCATCCCTCAATCACAGTACATTTAGAGTAGTTTCAAATTTCTTTCTTTTTTTTTTTAATTTTTTTAATGTTTACTTATATTTGGGAGAGAGACAGAGTGCACAAGCAGGGGAGGGACAGAGAGAGAGAGATGAAGACAGAATCTAAAGCAGGCTCCAGGCTCTGAGCTGTAAGCACAGAGCCCGATGTGGGGCTCAAACCTGAGAGCCGTGAGTTCAGGAACCGAGCCGAAGCTGGACGCTTAACCGACTGAGCCATCCAGGCGCTCAGAGAGTAGTTTCAAATTTCTTAGGGTTGTTTTTAACTGTCTTTTTGTTCCTTTAACCACTATGATCAGATTTATCTGAAGGGATCAAAGACTTCAGAGCACCACAATAGCAGTATCTGAATTCAACACAAATAACCCTGGCTGGATAAAAAGATTTTTTGCTCAAAGTTTTTTCAGCCATTTTCTTTGTAAGCAAACTTGGGACCATTATTCGTAGGAAGACAATGTTATAAATGTTGGTGAAGCTCCCTGCCTCACCTCCACCCAAAACAAAATAGGACATTTCTGGTTAAATATGTTGCAGTCCCCTCTGGGATCGCCACTCTTTGTTATTGTTACTTTAACTGTTTTTGTGATTACCGGGAAGAGAAATTTGTATTTGTACAGCCCTTTATTCATACATATTCGCGTTTACCCGGCTCCCAACTCTCACGTGAAAGACATCTCCACCTTATGGACTGGACAACTGCCTTAGAAAACTTAAATAGGTTGATAGATTTAAAAATTTAAAGTACAGGGGCGCTTGGGCGGCTCAGTTGGTTAAGCCTCTGACTCTTGATTTTAGCTCAGGTCATGATTTCATACATAGTTCATGAGTTGGAGCCCCCCTGTCGGGCTCTGTGCTGATACGTGGAGCCTGCTTGGGATTCTCTGTCTCCCTCTTTCTCTGCCTTGCCCCCCACCCACCCACCCACACACACACAGTGCTCTCACTTGCTCTCTCTCAAAATATACGAATAAACATTTAAAAAATGTTCAAGATACAGAGGCGCCTGGCTGTTTCAGTCAGTAGCGAATGTAACTCTTGATCTTGGAGTTCTCCCATGTTGGGTGGGAAGACTACTTAAAAAAAAAAATAAATAAAAATTCAAGATATAACATCATTACAGGAAAATTGGTTTTTTGTTTTCTATTTTTTTAGAATAGACCATAATCCTGTATTTCTAATGGGTTAAGTGTGATAAGCTTTTTTTTTAAGTCAAATATTTGAACTTGAAATACTGAGTACCTGGGAAAATATATTCTGAACTTCAATTCTCTCAACCCTAACCTGACCCCAGATTGTGAGCTTCAGACCCCTTCTCATGCTGCAGGACAGTAGCGGTGCCACCCCTCACCCCCACCAGTTTTGTTTTCTGTGGTTTCAGTTACCTGCAGTCAGCCACCATCCAGAACCAGAGGATCCTCCTTCAGAGGAATCGTCAGAATGTCAATAGCAACCTAACTCATTCACCTCTCCTCAGCTTATCCTAGGCATTTGGTCATCTCACACCATCACAAGAAGGGTGAGTACTACAACACAATAAGATGTTTTGAGAGAGAAGAGATACCATGTTCATATAACTCTTATTACAGTATATTGTCATAAGTGTTCCATTTTATTACTAGTTGTTGTCCTTAATCTCTTACTGTGCCTACGTTATAAGTTACACTTTATCATAGGTATGTGTGTGGAGGAAAAGGCATAGTATAGGTAGGGTCCGACACAGTCTGTGGTTTCAGGCATCCATTACGGTTATTGGAACAGATCCCCTGCGAATAAAGGGGGGACTATTGTATTACCTTTCCTCTCCACTCACATACCCTGCTCACCGGGTAGTCATTCACATTCACAGGATATGTCAAATCTGGATGTTTACTTGGGAGGCAGTGTGGGTGGAGGGAAAAATGTAGCCCTGGGCATCAGGCACCTCCCCTCCCTACTTATTTATAGCGTGACCTTGAGCAAATGTTGTGATTTGATTAGCCTCAGTTTCCACCTCAGCAATGACACGGTAATAATACATACCTCTTCGTTAATGAAACATCATTTGTGTCGTCCTGGAGTGTAATTGGTTCTAAAATACTTCCCATCCTCTTTACTAGTAAATTCTAGTTATTGCTAGTTGTTACTATCAGAAAATTATTTTGCCATTTTAGTTATGGTTTAGTGTAGTGAGTATAGTCAGGAAACCTACGGCTGGGCTGTTACTATGTCATAGGAATTAGCTTTGGATTGACCTCACACTAATGTTTAATTTTTAAAAATTTATTTGTCATGTTTCAAGAATATAAAGGTGGGGTACACAATCCTAATTGTGTAAGGGACAGTTACTTTCCTTTTTTTTATTTTTAAAGATTTAAAAAAATTTAAGTAATCTCTACACTCAATATGGGGCTCAAACTCACAACCCAGAGATCAAGGGTCACATACTCTACCAAATGAGCCAGCCAGGCGCCCTTGCTTTTCCTTCTGATACAAGCTTTTATCAGCAACTAAAACACCCTGAATAGTCAAGAAGTGGGGTCATATCATATCATAACAGGAATTGTTGTGAATTCAGGAACAAGGGAATGTTGATTAAATGGCAGTTTGAGGATTGAACATGAAGAAAGCCATGGCTAGGAAAAAACTCTGACTTGGGGAATTGATAATTATTTGTGGTTTTGCTCACTTCTTCTCTTTCCCCTATCAAGGTTCCCAATAATTTAAAATTTAAAAGTATAAAATAAAATTCTGCCTTCCTCCCCTTCCCTTTTCTTGCCTTGCCTTCCCTTTCCTTTCTTTCCATTACTTCAGCCTCTCTGAGCATTTATTCATACTGAGACATATAAACTGAGCACCTAATAACAGACACTGTGCCAAGCACTGAGAATGTAATAAGGAACAAAACAGCCATAGTCTCTGATCTTATGAAACTCATATTGGTTAGAAAGGCAGACAATAAGTAAACAACAATAAATAAATAAATAAATAAATAAGCAAACATAAATAATATGATGATTTGAAAGAGTGCTAAATGTTATGTGGAAAATAAAACAAACAAATATAACAGAGTAACTGGGGAGCCTCTTTAGATTGGGTGGTCAGAGAAGGCCTCTCTGTGGAATGACCTTGAACTGAGACCTGGCTAATGCATTCTGAGCCATTTGAAAATCTGAGAGAAGAGCTTTACAGGTTTCAAAGATAGCAAAGGTTGAGGCTTTGTGGTGGGAATGAACTTAGTTTGTTTTAAGGAACAGAACTGGAGGAGTGATGGGAAGAATGGTAGGAGAGGAGGCCCGAGAGGTAGCCCGAGGGGAGGGACATTTTGTGAAAGACTGTATAGACCGTGGTGGTTAGATGTTAGATTTTATTCTGGAGCTTTTTAAACAAGGAATCTGTCTAAATGATCTGCTTAATGTCTTAAAGAATTGCTCTGTACTGCTGGTGGTAATGATTAGAAGCAAGGACACCAGTTAGGTTAAGCACTCAACCATGACTCCTAAGTTTGGGACCAGAGCAACTTGGAGCATGGCAGTGCCATACTGAGCTGTTGAAGAGTAAATTTGGGTTAAGGATGTATCCCAAGAGTTTGTTTTTAGCCATGTTAATTTTGAGATTCCTTCTAATACCCAAATGCGGATGAGCACAAGCCCTGCTTTGGGTGAGCCCCACTTCTCTCTCCCCTCACCTCTCTCTCTACACCTCTCTGTCTCCTTCCTAGGATTCTCTCCTTCTCTCTCTGCACCTCACTCACCTGTGCCCTCTCCTCTCTAAAAACAAAAAACACATATACTTCTGACACTCATGAGAGAGAGTAGACTTGGAGATATAATGTGACAGTTGTTAGGGTGAAGACTGAGTCATTTATTTAAAATATATATACTGAGTACCTATTATGTATTAGTGGACATATTATATAATCACTAGAGCAGTAAGTTATATAATTACCTTAGAAGATGACAAGGGTTATAAAAAAGAAAAAGTTGTGGAGGATTAGAATTGTGAGAGTAGAGCTGGTTTATGATTTTAAATAGGGAAGACAAGGAGGCCTCATTGACAAGGTGAGGAGTTATCAGTGAGGACACCTGCCTGGACACCCAGGCAGAGCCAGTACAAACTCCCTAGGATGAACACATACTTGGTATGTAAATGGTAAGAGGGCCTGGAGAGCTGTGAGCTAAGTCCTGGATGAAATCCTTGTGGGCCCCGGGGCCCATCCTCTTTAAGAGGTCAGATGGATGAAAGGGAAACAGTCAAAGAAAACTGAGAAACAGCAGCCTAAGCAGTAGTTATAAAACCAGGAAAATGTGGTACCCTAGAAGCCAAGAGAGGAAAATGTTTCAAGAGAAAGAGACAGGTCAGCCAGTGCTGCAGAGATGATAGGTGAGATGAAAGCCAGAAGTGACTGTTAGAGATGGTTTTTGGTGACCTGGGCAAAAGCAGAGTCAGTGGAATGATCTGGATGGAAGGACAGCTGGTGAAGGTTGAGGGGGAACGTCTACAAAGGACAGAACTAGTGGTCAGGTTGTGTCTGCCCAGGATCTGAGGTAGATTTTCTGTATAAGATAAAATAACAAGTTCCAGTGCCCTTTCTCACAAAAAAAATGCATCTTGTAGCTCTTTTGGGTGTAACTGCGTAGCCTTTTGTGGCACTCAGTGAAACATCTGGCTGAGCTGAACCACTTCCATTCAGAATGACCACACCACCAAATTTATCCATGAGCTCATCTTCATGAAAGCCTAGAGTGTATTGCTAAGTCTCTCTGAACAAGTCACTTAATCATTTTGTGTAATTTCTCCATGCAATAAGCCGGGTTTCCAGAAAACTTATTAGCTACGTCTATGGCTTTTAGAAGCATTGCTACAAAGAAACATAAGTACAGAGCTTAAAGCTGTGATTTAGTTGTAAAATATTATTATTACACATCGTTGTCCCTTCATTTTAGGTATTTTATTTCTTATGAAAATGGTCTTCATATAAGCCCCTAAGAAGAGACGGGAAAGAGAAATAACTTCATAGTGAATGTCAAATAGCTAGTGAGATGAGTGGAGTTTGGACACAATAGTGCCCCCCACTTCCTAGCACACATACACACTCATACCCTCACTCCTACTTACGCACAGGCACACAGTCTAGAAGTTGCTGATACTTGGCATCTCAAAAATAAACAGGAGGGAATCTACTTGGTTCATATCACTTCTAACAAGTCATGCTAATGATAATAGAATTATGTTATGATTTTACTACTGATCTCATACACTTTTGGCAGTATTTCAGCATTTTGGTTGTTCTTTTTTTTTTTTTTTTTTTTTTGGTATGTAGGGCTCCCTCCTCTATGCTCCCTTATTTTCCTCCCAAACTGTACCCATATAGGTGAATCAATGCATAAGCAACTTGGGTGGAGTTCATCAGTAAAAGTATCCTAGAACTGGGGAGTGAAACGACTTTGGCACAGTGGTTAAGAGAACAGACTTGGGCTGGGACCTGGGTTAATATCCTGGCTCTGCTCCTTACAAGATCTGAGAACTTGGGCGAGTTTCTTAACTTCTTTATGCCTCAAATTCTTCCTTTGTTACAAAGGGATAATTACAATGCAGGTATTAATACAATTCAGGTATTAATGCATCTAATCTTAACAAAAACCCTACAAATTAGGTGCTATAATTAAATCTATTTCACAGATGAGGAAAACAAAACATAGATGTTACATAACCAATCCTAGGTTCCAATCTATTAAAAATAGATTTACCATGTAATCCGGCAATTCCACCTCTGGGTATATATCCATAAGAATTGAAAGCAGGATCTCAAAGAGATACTTGTACACCCATATATATAGTAGCATTATTCACAGTAGCCAAAGGTAGAAGCAACCCAAGTGTCCATCGAAGATAGATGTATAAACATAAGGGGGTGTATATATATAATAGAGTATTATTTCACCTTAAAAAGGAAGGAAATCTGACACATGCTATGATATAGATGAACCTTGAAGACATTATGCTATGTAAAATAAGCTAGTCACAAAAAGACAAATACTGAATGAGGTACATAATACTATATGAGGTATTCTGAGCAGTCAAATTCATAGAGAAAGCAGAATGGTGATTGGAGGAAATAGTAGGGGCTGGAGGGAGAGCAAAACGGGGAGTTTAATGAGTACAGAGTTTCAGTTTTGCAACGTGAAAAGAGTTTTGGAGATTGGTTGTACAACAATATGAAATATACTTAATACCACTGAATTATACACTTAACAATGGCTAAGATGGTAAATTTTGTTACGTGCATTTTACCACAATTAAAACCAAAACAAACAAATAAAAATGAACCAACCAATAAAACAAAAAAATGAAAACAGATTAGGGGGAAAAAAACCCACCATAGGAGGGCTGAGAACACAATGATTCTCTGTCATTCAGAGTGACAGAGAATTTAAAAGGCTGCCGGCCTGTTGGATAAGGAAGATATGAACTCTATCATTGACAAGCTCGGGTACAGTGTTCCCAAGTGAACCCAATAGAAATGTCCCATCATCAGCTAAGGATGCAGGTCTGAAGTTGGTGATCTGTACTAATGGAGGTGCTAGGAAGATAAAGCAGTAGCCCTTTACTGCAGGGTGGATTAGATGGGGGGAGGGTGAAGATGAGGACAAAGGAGACATGGAGGATGATTGCCATAATTCTAGTTTAGGAGGATGGCGATGGTACTGGCACAACCCAGGAAGGGGAAGCTGGAACCTGAGCAGCTGGGAGAGGCGATTGTGAGCTCAGTAACTGGTATGTTAAGATCAGGATATGCAAAGCTATTCAGTTGGCAGTGAGTTTGGCATCTGAGAAGGTGATTGGGGCTGAGAAGCCATATTGCTTCTCGTCCACCATTTTCTCAGGTGGACTCAGTTCTCTGAAAAAATAGTTCCCTCTCATATTCCCGGTGCCCATGAGCATATTGGAGACCCCGACAGTGCTTTAGGAAAGAGAATTGTTTAACTTTGTTTAATCTAGTATTTTCTAAACTCATTTGACTCCCCTTTTTTTTCTAAACTTATTTGCCCTCCCCCTTTTTTTTTTCATGAGACATCTATTAATTTACTGAGGACTACACATTGGGGAATTGTTCTCTGATCTATGCAGATATTTTTCTCTTGACAAAGTAGAGCAAAGGAGAAACTGGTTAGAGGGTTGATAGATCTGTGGGTATTTAGTGTATCTCTATTAAGTCACCAAAGCAGAGTGAGGAAACTTCCAGAAAATCCAGGCCTGACCTGGGAACTGAGGACACTGACCTTTGTGCGTGGGCAGTAGTGGGTGAAAGCTGCTGGGGGTTTTGATCAAAGGCAGCTTGCTGTCTTGGCTTTCTACCTACATTACATGTGCCAGTAAAGCCCTGGTCCAAACCTCCCATGGTTCTTTTTTATCCTCTACATTGGCTTCTTGTCCTTGCTTTTCCATTTGCATAACTAATGCACACAACACAGAGTTCCTGCAATTTTAAAGACAGCTGGCCAGCACATCTTGGATGCTGATGTCAGGAAACATCTGGAAGAGGGCTAAAGTTACTGCAGGCCCAACAGAGAACAATGGAAGCACATAAATGTGGAAAATTCAGTATGGGGGGGCTTGTGTACATAAAAATGGCTGCCAGGCCAACTTATAAAAGCCTTATGCAAAATGCTTTTGTAGTTTGGGCATTAATACCACTAAGCAATTGAGTGGTAGGCCAACTAAAACTGAAATATTGCTACTCTGTTTTGAACCCTTATCTTTGAGGCTTTCCTGTCCTTTTTCTTTCCTTTTTTTTTTTTAATGTTTATTTATTTAATTTGAAAGAGAAAGAGAGAAAAAACATGAGTGGGGGAGGGGTAGAGAGAGAGGGAAAGACAGAATCCCAAACAGATCTGTGCTGTCTGTGCAGGGGCTCGATCTCACATGAGAGCATGACCTGAGCTGAAATCAAGAGTTCAATGCTTAACCAACTGAGCCACCCAGGAGCCCCAACACTTGCCTTTTCTTAAAAGGTTTCCTAGAGGGGCACCTGGGTGGCTCAGTCAGTTAAGTGTCCGACTTCAGCTCAGGTCATGATCTCACGGTTTGTGAGTTCAAGCCTCGCTTCAGGCTCTTTGCTGATGGCTCAGAGCCTGGGGCCTGCTTCAGATTCTGTGTCTCCTTCTCTCTCTGCCCCTCCCTGACTTGTGCTCCTTCTCTCTCTGTCTCTCAAAAATAAATAAATGTAAAAAAAAAAAAAATTAAAAAAAAAAAAGTTTCCTAGAAGTCCTGCCAGCTAACCAAGATACTCCTTTGTGAAGAATCATAAACTAGCGTTTTATTTCATAATAATTTAAACTAATCTCCCTCTTTCCTCTTTGTTCTCTCTCAAAATATAAAGATTTAAAATACAGTTCTGGTACACATATTTTCACTATCTCTAAGAAGTCAATGTTGGCAGAAATAAATTTATAAAAATTGTGATTGAAATATTTATTTAAAAAAATTTTTTTTAATGTTTATTTTTGAGAGAGAGAGAGAGAGAGTGTGAGTGAGAGCAGGGGTGGGGCAGAGAGAGAAGGAAACAGAATCTGAAGCAGGCTTCAGACTCTTAGCTGTCCCCACAGAGCCCAGCTCGAGGCTCGAACTCACAAACCATGAGATCATAGCCTGAGACAAAATCCGACGCTGAAACCAACTGAGCCACCTAGACACCCCTGAAATATTTAAATATGAACATTATTTCCCAAGGCTACATGGCATAGCGATTGATAGACTGAGTTTTAGAGTTTGGATTCTAGCTCCTCCTCTTAACCAACTATGTGTGACCTAGGGTAAGTTACTTAATTAGCATAACTTAATCTGTAAAATCGTTGTAATTATTCTGCCTATTTAGATTGTCATAAGGAGTATGTAGGCTAATGTGTGTTATAAGTGCTTAGTGACGATGAATCATGGGAATCTACTCCCAAAGCCAAGAGCGCACTGTATACACACACTGTATATTAGCTAACTTGACAATAAATAATATTTTTCAAAAAAATAATTAAAAAAAAAAGTGCTTAGTGAGATACCTGGCCCAGGTTAGCTATTAAAATTGTGATTTTGCTGATATCCAAGGATTAAGAAGAAATCCTAGCTATAATCTATTTCTCAATCCAACTCCAAACATTGAGCATTTGCTTTCAGTTTTCTGGCTTACAAACGTACATTTTCAAATCCTAATTTGAAAACAAATCCTAATTTCTCCCCCAAATGTCCCTAGAGTTATACCTACTGTTTTACTTTATTCTGCAGAAGCTAAAGTGGTATTCTATTTCTCATATGAATTAGTGATTACCATCCCATATTGTCTTCCAATATTCAGACTCCTTATTCTTTGTATGACAACTGCTTTTTCCCTTTGAAAGCGTGTGGATTTTCTTCTATCTCCTGGGTTCTGAAATTTTACAGTGACGTGCTTTGTTGATGTCTGTTTTAACCCATTGTAGCAGGTACTCGTTGGGCCCTGTCAATCTGGCAGTTTGTCTCTTGGTTTTGAAAAATTTCTTGAATTGTTATTTATTATGAGTTCCTCCGCAGTATTATTTTTATTCTCTCTTTCTGGAACTCCTTTTTATTAAAATATTGGGCCTTGTAGACTAATTCTTTCCTATTATCCCTTTTTTTTTTTTTTTTTTTTTTTCTGAGAGGTCCTCAACTTTATCACCTTAAACCTTCTGTTAAGTTTTAAATTCTTTTACAACATTTTAAATTTCCAAAAGTTCTTTTTTCTCTTTCTATAGTATTCTAGTATCTCTCTCTCTCTCTTTTTTTTTTAAGTTTATTTATTTATTTTTGAGAGAAAGAGAGCACAAGCAGGGGAGGGGCAAAGAGATAGGGAGACACAGAATTCAAAGCAGGCTCCAGGCTCTGAGCTGTCAGCACAGAGCCCAACGCAGGGCTTGAACCCACGAACCGTGAGATCATGACCTGAGCCGAAATCAGAAGCTTAACCAATTGAGCCACCCAGGCACTCCTGTAGTATTTTATTCTTATAATCTCTATTCTACTTCTCTGAAGATATTAATATTAGCTTTTTTTTTTTTTTAAAGATTTTATTTTGCTCCATAGCCTCTGTTTCTTCTCTAGTTTTGTCTTCTTTGTTTTTTTTTTTTTTTTGTCTCTATATTTCCTGGTGGAGGCTTTCTTCACATGTCTGGTAATCCTTACCTTTTATCAATATTTTAGATCTGGTGAGAAGTTCTGTGCCATGGACAAAACTTGTTAAGTTTAGGGTGATCTGCTTGGGCAATTTATATGCGGTGGGGTGGCGGGAGAATGTCATTATCTTTAGGTCTTTTTTCTTGGTCTGTTTAAGTTTTCCAGGGAAGAAATGTTTATTTTCTGTCTGCAGGGGGCAGTTATACCAAGCTGCCAGTGTTCTGGAAGTGGACTGAGGATTACAACATTTCATTATATAAACTTTTATTCACATCTCTCTGCTTTCAGTATAGTATTCCCAGTCTTAATCATGCCTAGTGCCCCTAATTCTGGCTTTGAGATCTTTATTATACCCTCCACAGAAGAAAACCTCATCTTCTCGTGGGACTGGGGAGAGGCAGTCAACTAAGCTACATTTGAGAGGGGGACTTTTGGCGTGGCCTATCCTGGGAATTGGGTTGCTTCCTGGTTTCTTCTCTGCTGGTTTAGGATTTAGCTTTCTCAATTCGCTAAATCAGATAACAACTGCCCTACTTTTCAGTTTCTAAAATCATGTTGCTATCATTATTTCTTCCTCCTTTTAATTTAAAAAGAAAAGTCCCTTTTTTTAACGTTTATTTATTTTTGGGACAGAGAGAGACAGAGCATGAACGGGGGAGGGGCAGAGAGAGAGGGAGACACAGAATCGGAAACAGGCTCCAGGCCCTGAGCCATCAGCCCAGAGCCCGACGCGGGGCTCGAACTCACGGACCGCGAGATCGTGACCTGGCTGAAGTCGGACGCTTAACCGACTGCGCCACCCAGGCGCCCCAAAAGTCCCTTTTTTTTTTTTTTTTTTTTTTTTAATTTTTTTTTTTTTCAACGTTTATTTATTTTTGGGACAGAGAGAGACAGAGCATGAATGGGCGAGGGGCAGAGAGAGAGGGAGACACAGAATCGGAAACAGGCTCCAGGCTCTGAGCCATCAGCCCAGAGCCCGACGCGGGGCTCGAACTCACAGACCGCGAGATCGTGACCTGGCTGAAGTCGGACGCTTAACCGACTGCGCCACCCAGGCGCCCCCAAAAGTCCCTTTTTTTAAACAATGTTTATTTATTTTGAGAGAGAGAGCAAGTACACGAGTGGGGGAGGGGTAGAGAGAGAGGAAAAGAGAGAATCCCAAGCAGGCTCCTAGCTGTAAGCACCGAGCCTGACACAGGGCTCGATGTCATGAACCGTGTGATCATGACCTGAGCCAAAATCAGGAGTTGGGGGCGCCTGGGTGGCTCAGTCGGTTAAGCGGCCGACTTCAGCTCAGGTCATGATCTCACGGTCCGTGAGTTCGAGCCCCGCGTCGGGCTCTGTGCTGACAGCTCAGAGCCTGGAGCCTGTTTCAGATTCTGTGTCTCCCCCTCTCTGACCCTCCCCGGTTCATGTTCTGTCTCTCTCTGTCTCAAAAATAAGTAAATGTTAAAAAAAAAAAAAAAAATTCAAAATCAGGAGTTGGACACTTAACTGACTGAGCCACCCAGGCAACCCCCAAATCCCTTTATTTCTATTTTAAGGGGTATTTGGGAGGAGAGAGTAAAGACATTTGTTCAATCATCCATATTTAATCACTATTTTTCATAGAAGATATTCTTAGTCTAATGATTTATTTGAAAAATTAGATTTTCTTTGCCAGAATCCCAAATCAAAGAATTTTGATGAACTCAACCAATCTATGTGAATAGTTTTGTAAATGTATTTATTAATTTCTAACCAGTTTTTAATATTTTGGCCATTATAAGTGCTGTGTGGTAAATGTTTTTCTTTGTTGGCAAAACCTTCTTGGGTTGTTCATCACCTTTTATGTGGTTATAGATGTAAACAACATGTGTGCCCCAGATGGGCTCTGAAATCCAGGCTCCCACTTTGTGACACACTCCTTAACAACACCCGAGGCTTCCAAACACAAGTCCCTAAATCTACTCATTTCAGCTTGTGTCCTGGCAACTCTCAAGGGAGAAATCTGGGATGACTAAAATCTCTATAATGAGAAAACGCCTACATTTCAATATCCGCTTTGGTGGGAAACTTTATATTCCACCTTCTTTCGACAGAGTGAGGTGTGGGTAGATTTGGACTTAAGGCATGAAGGGTGGGGAGTCACCATGTGAGTAGCAAGATGAGCGAGGATTTAGGTCCCTGGTAAACGTGAACACCTTCCACATTTTAAACCTTGATTTTATTTGCTGAAGTGAGAATTCCTACAATTGATACTCTCCTGCCAGAGCTGATTTCAGGGGTAGGGGGCAAGTCAGGCAGTAAAACAGAGTGAACAGCCCCTGCAGTCTCAGAGAGGCGATGGCCAGCCTGGTAAGTGAGAGTCAAAACTGAAGCCCTTTAAACTGGTTTTTGGCCTCCACAGTCAAAAGAAGACTGATCTTGCTTATTATTTCATTAGTCAATCAGAATGTGTCTAGTAGTTTTGTTTTGTTTTTTCGGTTTATAAGAGCAAAGTCAAGAAAATGCTGCCTTTGAAAATCAAGGAATCATAGTAATTGTTATTACTTCGTACCTGCTATTTGGTGGGTACTTTATATACGTGGTCTCATTTAGTCTTCCCAAACAATTTTGCAGTGTTATTATTACATCTATTTTGCATATGAAAAAATATGAGTCTCTGAAAAGTTGAGTAACTTACCTAAGATCACAACGTTATTGAAAATTGAAGAGCATATAAAAGGAAGACTTTTAGAATTTTTCTCAAAAGCCCAGGTTCTTTGTATTGAGCAAGCCACCAGGCTCAGACAGACAATGCATGTAAGAGTTTTATATTGTTTGTGCAATGCTCATTTCTGAAGGTAGGGCACTTTTCAGATGTGCCAATAGGAAATGTGTTTATTATTGCTGATATATAACAAAATCAAAGATAAATTTGTCCATTTTATAATCCAAGTATACACAATTACATGACAGAGATCATCAGCCTAGCAAATCACCTTCCAATACAGGTACACAGATGACAAACACAGGACACAAAAGGGTCAGCTGAGGGTGCCACTTGCCGGAGCTGCCATTTTGTCTAGAGTTATCCCTGCCTACTAGAGAAATTGCAAAGACTTGGAGTCCTGTGTTCTAGTCCTGGCTTAATTTTTAATGGATTATCTCCATGGTTGATTGTAATTCTGCCTTGTCTGATAATTCCACCTCTCACTGCATCCACGTAGTGACGGTCAAAGCAACCTTGTTTATATAGTTAAGAGTTTTTAGCAACAGTCAATTTGTCCTGCCGTTTGCAACAACCTGGATGAAGCTGGAGGGCATTATGATAATAAGCCAGAGAAAGGTAAATACTGCATGGTATCACTTATATGTGGAATCTGAAAAACAAAATGAAAAGTTTTAATTCCTAGAGAGTAGAATGGTGGCTGCCAAGAGCTGGAGGGTGAGGGAAATAGGGACAGGTTAGTAAAATGGTACAAAATTTCATTCCTAAGATCCTCAGATCTAGAGTATATCATGATGACTATAGTTAATAATACTATTTTGTATAATTAAAATTTGCTAAGAGAGTACAACTGAAATGTTCTCAATAACTACCACCACAAAAAAAAAAAAAAAAAAATAACTACCACCACAAAGTACACATGTGAGGTGATGGATGTGAACTTGATGGTGGAATCCTTTTGTGATATATACAGATAACAAATCCTCACATTGTACACTTTAAATATATTATAATTTTATTTGTTAATTATACCTCAATAAAGCTGAAAAAAATGTTCAGTCACTTGGACAAGGAATTAGTTCTTGATCCAAGCTGTACCAATGAGACCTTTCATCTATGACCTTGGAATTGATCTTAAGAAACTTCTAGTTCACTCAAAGGATGGGATCACCTTCTGCCAAGTGAATAGGAAAACTGAGAGAGCTGGC
Source organism: Lynx canadensis (assembly GCF_007474595.2). Lineage (NCBI taxonomy): Eukaryota > Metazoa > Chordata > Mammalia > Carnivora > Felidae > Lynx > Lynx canadensis. The sequence continues at coordinate 44,349,623 of NC_044311.2, read as the reverse complement.
CTTCAAGAGGATAATAAAACACAAAAGAAGAAAGATGAGAAAGAAAGGGGCTTTAGGGTTCCCTCCAGCACTTCAGACCCCAGATCCAGAGGGTTACCGAGGCCTAAATGCATCATTGCTCTTGCTTTTATGAATTAACCATAAACCTATGTGTTCATTCCCTGGTTTTTAAAAACTAAACTAAAAATAAATTATTTCAGTCAGAGCAGGCCAAAATTTCACAAATTTAACTTGTGTGCCATGACACAAAAGAAGGTTTGGAAGCTTAAGACTAGAGAGATGTTTAGACAGTAGCATTGCACTGGAACAGAGGGACGGTAACTGGGAGGAGGATGCACAGATTTCAGTTTTCAACCACCAGTTGGCTGTGATGGCACTTCCCAAGAGAAGGAACGTGGGGTGAAAAACAGACTGAGGGGTGAGAGTGAGATGGTTAGCTCTACTTTAGCCACATAGTGCCTGAGGTGCCTGTGGGAGCACCATGAGGAGATGTGGTATCTAGAGCTGGAAAGTGTACTATAGGACTTGTCAGCATAGGGAAGGTAGTAAAAGCCATGAACGTGGATGAGTTTGAGAAGACACCATGTAGTGAGAAGACAAGAGGGCAGGGCCAGAACTTGGACCACTAATCTCTCCAGTCCTAGGGCTGTTTGCATTACAGTGGTCTCTTTTGTCAATGGTATTTGGGGGGAAAGACATTTTTAGCAAATATAAAGTGGCTCCTGAAGTGGAGTATCCCATTGCCTTGAGACTGCGCCCTCTACATTTTAGAGTCTCAAAATCATCCGGGTATTTGGAGACTGGATGGTGGTGAGATACGTCAGGGTTTGACGCTCTTTTGGGCTGCTCCTTTTCTGACTTTTTCATAGACTTCTTCCATTAAAAAATGTGCATACTCCAAGGCCCATTGCGCTTATGCTCTATATGCTCTGCCTTAAAAAAGTCAGTGGTGTGTGGCAAAATGGGCATGTCCTTGGCAGCAGGCAGACTTGGTTTAGAATTCTAGCTGACTGTGGCCTCGGACAAGTTAATCTGTCTGCTTTTGTGTTTTCCTCATCTGTCAATCTGACTAACGATATATTCCTGGCAGAGCTGGACTGGAAACAATATGTAAAGGCATCCTACACAAAACCTGACATACTAAAGTTGGGGCAATTATCATCAAATAGGGCATCTACTCTAATGGACTTTTGTTTTTCTTGTTTCTCTTTTCTGTGAAAATCACAAAGAGTCTAATTAAAGAATATGCTCTGATTCGATATGAATGAGACCGAATTTTCATACTGCTAAAGTGATGATAGATGATTGGGACTCCGCTTTAAAGCCAGAGGTGCTATGGGGTGCCTGGGTGGCTCATCAGTTAAGTGTCCGACTTCGGCTCAGGTCATGATCTCACAGTTTGTGGGTTCAAGCCCCACATTGGGCTCTGTGCTGACAGTTCAGAGCCTGGAACCTGCTTCCGATTCCGTCTCTCCCTCTATGTCTGCCCTCCCCCACTTGCAGTCTGCCTCTCTTTCTCAAAAATAAATATTAAAAAAAATTTTTTAAAAGAACAACCAGAGTTGCTAAAGTCCTTAAACTATCTAGAAACAGTCCCATTAAATTTTGCTGATGAACAAGCAATGCTGAAAATGTTTTTTCTTTCTTTCTTTTCTCTATGGAGAAAGAGGATTCCTGTTCTAGAATATGAAGGATAGGTTGGCAAGGGGGACACAGGGATGGCTCAGTTGGTTAAGTGTCTAACTTTGGCTCAGGTCATGATTTCACAGTTCATGAGTTCAAGCCCCATTTCAGGTTCTGTGCTGACAGCTCAGATCCTGGAGTCTGCTTTGGATTGTGTCTCCCTCTTTCTCTGCCCCTCCCCCGCTCATGCTTTGTCTCTCTTAAAAAAATAAAACATTAAAAAAAAGTATAGGTTGGTAGGGGTATCTCTCTCCTTTTTCTTTAAGCAGATGGTAATTTATTATTTTTCCTCTGTTGTTAGATTCCCCTCAGAAGAATTAGGTGTGGGATATTAGGTCCAATGCTCCTCCTTGCCTCTCTTCCCTTTACAGATACCAGTTTCTGCAAATAACTCCACATTGACATTTGGGACTCTGATTCACCCCTGAGCTCTATTTTCATGCCTCTGGTTAGATGCTGGTCATTTCCATCTAGAAACACCACCTCTCCTCATGTCCAATTTTTTAAAAAATGTATTTATTTATTTTTAGAGAGAAAGAACAAGCAGTGAGGGGCAGAGAGAGAGAGAGAGAGAGACAGAGAGAGAGAGAGACAGAGAGAGAGAGAATCACAAGCAGACTTCATGCTATCAGTGCAGAGCCCAACACGGGGCTCGAGATCATTACCTGAGCTGAAATCAAGAGCCACATGCTTACCTGACTGAGCCACCCAGGTGCCCCCAACATTTACAACTCAGAGTATCATCGTCTTCCTCCAAATCCTTCGTTAGCTCTGACCTTCCTCATTTCTCTCGTCAGTGCCTTTATTTTCCTGATAATACAAGCTCAAAAATTGGGAGACTGGGTGGCTGAACAACATGACCAGGGACCTCAAATGTTCCTGTCTTTTGGTTCACTCATTTTCAGGCCTTCTGGTTACAAGACAGAAGCTAGAGATGTAGGCATCACCACCAGACATGCAATGTGCAGATGAAGAGAGAGCATCATCTCCTATATACCTAGTAAGAATGAAGAAATCTGTCCTAGAAATCATTAGCAGACCTCTCACATCTCATTGACCAAAACTGGGCCACATGCTCATTTCTAAATCACTGGCAAGGAGTGTAGGGTTCTAATGGTTGGCTTAGGCTAATCAGAATGTACCTCTGAGCCAGGGATAGGATCATCTTCCCTGAGGTGTGGATACACAAATGAAAGTTCTACTAAAAAGAAAGGAGGAAGGAATAAAAAGAGGAAGATAACGTCATTCTGGTTTCCTCCTACCATCTTAGTCCAAGCCCTTGTGAGCTCCCTCAGGGACAAGTGTCATAGCTTCCTAACTAGTCTCCCAACATTCTTTCCCTCACAGCCCACCTTACACAATATTGTCAGATTAATCTTCCAAAAACACTGCTTTGCTGTGTTGAAAAAATGTTGAAAAAAATGTCATCAGTTTTCTCTGACCTTTAGAGAAACACAATCTTACCGTAGAGTTTTGAAGACATAGAACATAAGAGTTGGAAGACCCAGGGAGATTGGAATGTCAAAGGCTGGCACAAGGAATATTGGTTTTATTATTATTTTTTAATGTTTATTGATTTTGAGAGAGATGGAGAGCACGCAGGGGAAGAGCAGAGAGAGAGAATCCCAAGCAGTCTCTGTGCTGTCAGCGCATAGCTGGAATGGGGGCTTGATCTCATGAACCGTGAGACCATGACCTGAGCAGAAATCAGGAATCAGATGTTTAACCGACTGAGCCACCCAGGCACCCCAGGAATATTGTCTTAAACTAGACTAGAAAAACAGATGTGTGTGGTCTCACCTATACATTTATTTTTGTCTAACCAAAGGCTCGATCTACAGAAATCTCCCTAAAAGAGCAATTTTCAAACTGAGTTAAGCAACTTTTCAAGGTGTATGCACGTGGATTTATTATTTTTTTTTATGAGAATTAGTTTCCAGATTTTCAACTTGTTCTTTCTGAAAACTAGGTAATTCTTCATTTTCAGTTTGCATTTCAAAAAACCTCCCTTCTCCTTATTCATCCTGGATCTTACCTTGGAATACTACCTCTAGGGTCTTGAGAATCTCTGGGAAATAGGGGAAAAGGAAAACAAAGGGGTGATTTGAAGTATTGATTTTGGGAAAGCCTTCTTTGATGATTAGGCAAAATCACCAGGTAGATCTTTCCGTTAAGGGTGAGTTGTGGCTTTAGACGTGGAGCATTTGGGCCTGTGTTGGGAGGCTCTGGATTCAGATATGTTGTAAGAGTGTAGAGGTGGAGTGACTCCATATCTCTTGTTCCCTGATTATTGTTAGAGAATGTATAGCTCTTCAAAGAGACACATGATGGCAAAGACCACTTCAAGCGCTGAAAATGGTGTCTGCTATTTGTTCTCAGTTATTCTCAAAATTCAGCCCTAGAAGGGACCATTAGTTGGAAAGAATCTGTCTATGCATAGGAGAAGCTGTGCAGGTTTCTGATGCTTATGCAGGGCTGAGTGACTCAGCTAAATGGGGCACACATCGGATTTTCATAGCGTTCCTAAGCGTCCCTCTCTTTTACCAGAATACAGTGTGTGTGCTCTCTAAACCTGTGCAACTTGGGGGGTGATATGCAATTTTTAAAAATTTAATTGAAATGTTTTCTGAGACGACTACATTCTCTACTACCCTAGATAAAAATTTCTTGTGCTTTCTTTATATTATATGGACATCACTTGAATAGAGTAATTAAAACTTACATATATGAAATGACATCGTGGAATGTCTTTCCAGTGGTAGTCAATTATCATTTATTCTTTTATCTATTTATTTTTAATTATTTATTTTGAGAGAGAGAGAGAGCGAGCACCCATGTGCAGGCGCCAGACTGTGAGCTGTCAGCACAGAGACCAAAGCAGGGACGCGGGGCTCGAACTCGCAGACTGCAAGATCATGACCCGAACTGAAGTCGGACCCTTAACTGACTCAGCCACCCAAGTGCCCCTCTCATTTATTCTTTTAAAACAGTGTATTTTGGGTGTGTCTGGGTGGCTCAGTTGGTTTTGCATGTGCCTTTGGCTCAGGTCATGATCTCGCGGTTCCTGAGTTCGAGCCCTGTGTCAGGTTCTGTGCTGACAGCTCAGGGCCTGGAGCCTGCTTTGAATTCTGTTTCTCACTCTCTCCCTGCCCCTCCCCTGTTTGCGCTCTGTCTCTCTGTCTCTGTCTCTGTCTCAAAAAATAAACATTTAAAAAAAAACTTTAAAAAGCCAGTGTATTTTCTCACTCTTATTAACACAAAATAACATAGTATGCTAACTGCCAGACTACTTCTTAGCAGTTCATACTTTTTCCCTTTCATTAAACAAATAGGAAAGTAATAAGTTTTAAAACCTTAGTGGATTATTTTCTGATTTTTTGTGTATGATTGGTATTTAATCCACCCCGCTTCTGTGCCCCCCTCCATGCCCAGGTCCATTACCTGCAGACCATGCACATTTGCCAAAGGAATATACCAAGACATTTAACATTCTTTTTTTTTTTTTTAATGTTTATTTATTTTTGAGAGAGAGAGAGAGAGAGAGCGTGTGAGCATGAGCGGGGGAGGGCAGAGAGAGAGAGGGAGACACAGAATCCGAAGCAGGCTCCAGGCTCTGAGCTGTCAGCACAGAGCATGACGCGGGGCTTGAACTCAGACCGTGAGATCATGACCTGAGCTGAAATCGGACGCTCAACTAACTGAGCCACCCAGGTGCCCCAGACTTTTAACATTCTTGCTTCCTTAAAATTTCAGCTACATTTTATTGTAATTATTACAATTAAGTAATGAAAAATAATATTTTAAACTGTTTTATACATTTTTAATTTTTGTTTTAATTTTTTTTAATTAAGTAGGCTCCATGCCCAAGGTGGGGCTTGAACTCATGACCCTGACCCTACTCTACTGAGCCGACCAGGTGCCCCTAAATTGTTTTATACATTTTTAAATGGCTACATTAATTACATTAGCTCTATATCCTGATGTATGGCTTATAGTAATTTATCTTAGAAGGTGTGTTCCATCAGTTCTCAGGGGTTTCATACTATTCCTCAAATTGCGTTTTAACTTATTTGAATTGATAAATGAATGCAGATTTTTTTCCCAGCAGAATATAAATCTGATTTAGCTGATTTATACAAAAGCACTAAATAAATAATGTATTGTTGAAAGTATATTAAAATGAATATTTTTATTTTCAGAGTAAGCAAGACACCTTTAATTGAAAGAGAAAAGAGGTAGTTTTTCGATACATCTTAGTAGAAATTTTTAGCAGCCCCCCTGGAAATTGCAGGCTTTTGTAACTGGGTAGTAAATCATTTTGGTCTGACCAAATCATCTGACTGCAAGTCAAGTTGTTTCTAATAAAAAACTTCCCATAAAATTAAAAGGAGTCCTTAGTTGAGTTGTTTCCTGATGATTCAAATAAGTTCAAGTAATTTAGTTAAAACTGCCTTTAAAAAAAGCTTCCAGGGGCGCCTGGGTGGCGCAGTCGGTTAAGCGTCCGACTTCAGCCAGGTCACGATCTCACGGTCCGTGGGTTCGAGCCCCGCGTCGGGCTCTGGGCTGATGGCTCAGAGCCTGGAGCCTGTTTCCGATTCTGTGTCTCCCTCTCTCTCTGCCCCTCCCCCATTCATGCTCTGTCTCTCTCTGTCCCAAAAATAAAAAATAAAAAAAAAAAAAAAAAAAAAAAAGTTGAAAAAAAAAAAAGCTTCCATTCCTATTTTCTTATTTCAGTGCAATTTTCTTGGCAGTAACATTTATAAAAATGAAAAATAGAAATAAAATTGATGCTCTAGCTTGGGACACATGAACGAATTGAAAACAGTCTCATCCATCTAATTAAGAACTGCACCTTTAATAAAATTTTACTTTTTGTGTTTAATGTTTCTCTTAATTTGTTATATATGTGGATTGTTTTGATAAATTGTACACTACTGGTAAGTGTAATGCTAACATTCTTTTTGATATTTTAGAGCCTGACAATGGTAGATTCTATTAGCTGCTTCCTAAAATTTGTTTTCCCCTTCTTTGGGGGCACAGCTAGCCTACATTTCCCCATCTTCCTTGCTGGAGAGTGTGGCCATGTAATTGTTCTGGCAACAGAATACGAGTGGAGGTGGTGTGGGTCACTTGCAGGACCGTCCCCGTAAAATCTCTTTCTTGCACTCTTTGCTCCTTCTACCAGCTAGATACAGCCAAGAATGAGGCTCTAGGAAAGGGATTGGCAAACTTTGATAAAAGGCCAGACAATAGCTATTTTAGGCTTTGCAAGGCCATATAAGGCCTCTGTCTCATATTCTGCTTTTTTTTTTTTTTTTTCATTAAATAGCCCTTTAAAAATGTAAATCTATTCTTAGCTCACCAAGCACAAAAAATAGGCCAGCAAGCTAGATCCTTGTTCAGGGGAATGGCAGAACCATGTGATAGAAGGAGATTGGGTCCCTTAATCACTGTGTGGAGGAGAGCACCTTGTTTATTTGGGCATCTCACCAGGACTAGTATGTAAGAAAGAAATAAACTTTGTGTTGAGCCATTACATGCTTCAGTCTGCTTGTTGCTATAGCCTAGGCTAACAAAAATACAGAAAATTTAAAAACTTAATTTACAAACGTTTTTATTGCTTTAGAGTGTAATAATGAATAGGAAGACCTTTGGACACAATAATATAGATAAAAGTACATAGGAGAAGTGGTATAAGAATATAAGCTGGCTCTGTGCTGACAGCTCAGAGCCTGGAGCCTGTTTCGGATTCTGTGTCTCCCTCTCTTTCTGCCCCTCCCCCCTCCCCCCACGCTCTGTCTCTCTCTCCTTAAAAAATAAATAAACATTAAAAAAATAAAAATAAAAAAAGAATATAAGCTTAAGGACAAAAGGGAATGATGTAAAATTTCTGACTGTTAAAGAACCTGTTTATATATATATATTTTTTAAATGGATGATGATGGGCATAAAATTGCTTGGATTTTAGATTCAATTGGAGATTTTAAAAAGAGTATTACTATGGTTTCTTTTAAAATACCTCTATTAATAATATGCTGGAAATTAGAGACTTTGCAATTATTTAAACATATGAAATATTTTAGATGTCAACTAAAAATTTTGTGAAGGGATTCATGGTTTTAAAAAATTCTTTTAGGAGACATGCCAAAAATCTTTGAAGAGAATTTCAAGCACTAACTTTAAAGACTCAGAACCAAACCTCTTTTGAAAGCTTCATAGATTCACGGGCTGGAAGAATGAGCAGGGGCTTTTTTGGTCCACCTCTGCCCTTTTTGAAAGCCTTTGTCCAGGTCACCTTAGAAAGTGTTCAGAGAAATGTCTCTGCATGTCAGGAGCCCTGCCAGTGGTGCCGTTCAGCTAGGTGTAGACTCATGTCTTCTGACCTTAGATTCCTCACTGAATCATGAGGATGAGAGCTGTTTGCTTCCTTCCTTTCAAAAGTCTTCCTTTCTTGGTTGTTCTGAGGATTCCTGAGTTAAACATTTGTAGAGTACTTTGCAGTATTTGGCTGAAACTACAAAGTCGCATTTGTTATTGTTGGAGGGATAAAAAGTATTATGCAAGTGCAAAGTATCATTTTCTTTCCAGGCCATACAGCATTACCATGCCGATCCCCCAAGAAATTCTTGACCCCATCGTCTTGCAAGGCCTCTTCATTTACATAACTGGCCACAGATTGAGCTAACAAAGGTCTCCTGGGAGAGGATTTGCACTTTCTCCTTTTCTTCAGAGAGTTTGTCCATCTAAGAGGTGTGTGATAACTTTGTCCTCAGGCGGAACTGATAGTCTTTACTTGGTCCTGCTACTCCAGGAATGTGTAAGAGAGGAAGACCCTGGACAGGGAGTAACTCAAGAAGTCAGTTCTTCTTTTGATCTGTTCTTGTCCACTCACATGACCCTGGATAAGTCACTTCCTCTTTCCTTATCTATGAGTCCTTCACACTTACAATTTCCTCTTAGCATGTCAACATGCTGAAAAACACTGAAAGTTTCAGCATATTGGTATGTATCAATTGGCAACATGCAATATATACCAAGAGAAATACAACTGAATTATACGAATGAGAGATATTATTGTCCAAATAACTTTAGGATAAAGTTCTTTATTTAATTCCAGTTTTCATAATAAATGTGTTTTGTGCTGTTAGATCTGTGTGGCTGTTGCTGGTGGTGGTAGAGGTGATGATGAGGGTGGTAATGGTAGTGGTGGGGGTAGAGGTGATGATGATGGGAGAGGTGATGGTGGTGGTGGTGAAAGTGACAAGGGTGGTCGTGGTGGTGGTGATAGAGGTGATGGTGGCGATGGTGGTGGTGGTGGTGGTGGTGAGGGTGGTCGTGGTAGTGGTGGAGGTGATCCTGGTGATGGTGGTGGTGGTGAGGGTGGCAGTGGAGGTGATGAGGTGGGGGTCATGGTGGTGGTGGTGGTGGTAGTGGAGGTGAAGGGGGCTAGTGGTAGAGACAGTGGTGTAAACTTCACAGTGACCTTGCATGAAAATACATATATTAATGCTTTCATCATGGAGTCAGTTCATCTTTATAATTCCCGTAGCACTTCAGCACACTGTCTGCACAAAGCAGGTACTCAATAAAAATTTGACGAAAGAGTGTCTGTCAGATAACTACAGATTCATCTTGCCCTAATATCTGAGGCAAAAACGAATACTCTTGTAAAGATCTCAGGTTTAGTATCACTGAATATAATAGGCTTTCTAAGAAAGCTATGAAAATACTATCGCTGGAGTGCTTTTAATTGATGTTGCTCATACTAACTCTCCAGAGAAGGATGAAACCTTGTGCAGATTATAGGAGCGCTATTTCTTAATAATAGAAAACAGGCCACTGAAGTAAATCTACTCAGGAGGGATAAAAATTTCACAGAAAGAAGTCTGACTTGGACTGTATCTGGTTATTAGAACTAAAAATTGTAAAAATAATTTATCTTATAACCAAATTTGCATTATTGTAGAAACTATGGGCTAGCCCTTGAAAAACTAGACCAAGTATTGCATTTTTTTTTTTTTTTTTTATGAGGGCACATAATTTTTCTAACTAAAGTTAATACACTGGAGTACCTAGGTAGCTCAGTCGGTTGAGCATCCGACTTTGGCTCAGGTCATGATTTTGTGGTTTGTGAGTTAAAGCCCGGCATTGGGCTGGCTGCTGTCAGCACAGCTTCAGATCCTTTGTCCTCCTCTCTTGCTGCCCCTCCCCCACTTGCGCGCACGCGCATGCTCGCGCGCGCTCTCTCTCTCTCTCTCTCTCTCTCTCAAAAATAAACAAACGTTTTTCACAAAAAATTAAGAACACACATAATACCCTTCACTTTAACATGTAGAAATCATCAAAGGGTTTCATTAATTTTCACTGATGTCTTTCTTAACCTTTGGATTTTCAGATAATTCTGCTAACATATAATCATCATTGTTGATTTTTTCCCCCAGTTGTTAACCGATCTACCCATTACACAAGATTACAAATCCAGTAGTCCCTCCTTATTTGCTGTAGTGCTTTCTGAGGTTTCGCTTACCCATGGTCAACTGCAGACCAGAAGGAAATGATCCTTCTTCTGATGTATCATCAGAAGGTCAATAGTAGTCTATTGCTACGTACTATACCTACATCATTCATCTCACTTGATCCCATCACTAGGTACTTTTTTGTCATAAAAGAAGGGTAAGTATAGTATAATAATGTATTTTGAGAGAGAAGGAGACCATATTCATTTAACTTTTATTAAAGTATATTGTTACAACCGTTCTTTTATTATTAGTGTTGTTGGTAATCTCCTACTGTACCTAATTTATAAATTAAATTTTATCCTAGGTAGGTATGTATAGGAAAGACATAGTATATATAGGATTTAGTAATATCTGTGGTTTCAGGCATCAAAGGGGGTCTTGGAACAAGGTGGGGACTACTGTATAATCTAAAAATAATTGATTTAATGAAATCTTTTATTTTTTGCAAGATTTACCTTTTCATTTTGCATTGTGTGGGTGGATATATACCACTTCCAATAATCAGAGACTCTCTCAGTGTTAAATGGAGAGAAATGAGATGCTTGAGTGTATATTAATGAATATTTTTATTATGGTGACATTTGCTATCCTATACCACAGTGTTTCAGTGGAGCTCCTGATAATTAATAGTCAGATAACAAAGAACCTTGTATTCACTCAGCATCTGTTCAACATTACTGAAAGACACTTACTGTGTCAGGTAACATTTTCCAAAGATGGCTGTACCAATATTTCTCATCCTACCTGCTCATCTTATCATGTGACCTTGTTCCTTTCTGATCAAGAGGTGGCATCTATAACCCGCCCATTAAAACCCGGGTGGACTTTTGTGATCTTTCTGCCAACAGAATGTAGTGAAGTGACTCTGGGTGATTTCAGAGGCTAGATCATATGATGTTTGTAGTTGTGGTTTGTTCATGCTACATTCTACTGCTACATGGTCCCTCATTATTTATGTATTCAACATATTCTTGAAGAGTATTTGGATATTTCAAATTTGGAGTTTTCAGTGCTATGAACTATAAATATTCTAATACATACCTTTGGGTGAACATATGTAAAATTTTCTGTTTGGTTTGTACCTAGAGGTGAAAGTTCATGGCTTGAAATATTTTGGACTATTAAGATTGCTTTTTTAAATGAGCCATCTTTGACATTTAATGATAGCATTTAAAATATTACTTACCTTTCTTCACATTCTAGATATTGTCCATAACCTGAAGGGCACTGTTTTACATCTATAATCAGAATAAGGCAAGAATAAAGGAGCAGAAAGTTAAGACTGGTCACCCCAATAAAACATCACAAAACATTGCTCAGTTCCTGGATTGGAGCCAATTGTCAGTCAGGAGTCCAACTGACCAAAGAGGTGGGCCAGGTCCTCAGGAGTAGGGACCCTGGAACACCATTGCAAGTAATGCTTTAAGGATTCTCAGTCATTTCTGAAGGACTCTATGGCTATATTGACTGTATACTGGAGATAAGGAGATACTCACATTTCAAGGATTACTGGATAGAGGTTCTCAGTTGATACTGACATTTGGAGCTCTGAAGCATTGTCATGCCCCTTTGCCTACAGTTAGATATGGAGATATGGGGACCAGATAAGTAAATGGAATTCTGGCTGAAGTCTGACTTAGAGCAGATTCCCTGGGTACGCAGATCCATCTCTCTGAGTATATAATTGGGATTGACAAACTTGGCATTTGGACTGATCCCAATATTGGACCCTTGGCCTGTGGAGTGAGAACTATTGGGGGGGGGGGGGCAAGACCAAGTAGAAGCCTCTGAAATGGCACCCTGCCAAACTGCTCACTCCCAGCAAGATAGCAAATCAAAACCAATACTGCATTCTGGGGGCGGGGGAGGAAAGTGGTAGAGATTAGTGCCGCCACTAAAGTGTGCAGGGGAATGGGTGATCGCTATCTTATCTCTGTTTAATTTACCAATCTGAATGACAGGAAATTACTAGACTACTGCAAGCTCAACCAAATAGCCACGTTCTCCTTGCTAGAGCAAACTGGTAAAGTCTCAGGTACTTACTATGAGGTGGTTGATTTGGCAAATGAGTTGCTTTCTATTCCAATTAGAAAAGAGGGTCAGAAATAGCATTCATGTGGAAGGGACAACATTTATTTTTTATAATTTTTCCCCAGGGATAGGCTAACTCTCCTACCCTCTGTTATATATAGTTCATATATAGATCTGGACCATCTGAACATCCCAAAGAATATCACTCTGATGCATTGCATCAGTGACACTGTGCTGATCAGGTAGAATGAGCAAGACGTGGCTAGTATGCTGGAAGCCTTGGTAGGAGACATTCACACCAGAGGATGGGAGATAAACCTGATAAAGATTCACAAATCTGCCACTCCAGTAAAGTTTATAAGGATTCAGTACAATGGTCAGGGGTAATTTGGGACAACCTCTCCAAAGTAAAATACAGAGCACTCTATCTTGCATCTCCTACTATAAAAAAGGAAGCAAAATGCCTGGTGGGTCTCCTTATGTACTAGAGGCAACATATTCCATACCTAGGAATGTTATTGTGGCCCAAATGCTAGGATTCATGGAAGGCTCTGTCTTTGGAAGAGACCCAGAACAAGACTCTACAGCAGTACAGGTTGTGGTGCAAACAACTCTGTTACTTTACCATATTAACCTGGCAGAGCCGACAGTGTTGGAGGTAGGAAAAGATACAGTGTGGGATTTATAGTAAGCCCCGGTGGGAGAGTAACAACATAGGTCCTGGAACTTCTAGAGCAAGGCCACGTCATCTGTAGCAGAGCGTTATACATCTTTTGAGAAACAGCTCCCGGTATGTTACCGGGACCTGATGACAGAGGACTTGGACATGGGGCACTAAGTGAGAAGGCATATCCAATTGCCTATACTAAGCTGGGCTCTATTGGATCCATCAAGTCATACAATTGAACAGGTCTAAGAGTATTGGTACATCTGGGATTGAGCCTGAACAGGATCAGAGGGCGTAAGTAAACTGAATGAGCAGGTATCCCAGGTCCCATGTCATTCACCATTGATGTACCAGCTGCCCTCATTCCCTGTAGGGTCCCAAGCAGGGGGAGGAAAAAGTCCAAGCTTGATTTATGGGTCATTCGGTTCAGTATGTGGATGCAAGACAAAAATGGACAGTGGCTCAGGAACTTCCCAGTGGGTAGAGCTTCAAGGATTTCAAGGTTATTTACTTTGTGTTAAAGGAGAGGTAATTGCTTGAGATGCAAATATAAACACTTCCCTGTGCAGTGACCCTGAAAGGGAAAGGACTGGAACACTGAAGACCAAGAGGTCAGAAGCAGAGGCATGTAGACGGATATATGAGAGTGGGTATGAAGTATGAAGATTTTGTGTTATAGATTAATGCTCATCAAAAGTATTCATCATTGAAGAGGCACTAAAAAACCAGGTAGAAAAAATGGATTTGGCCACTTGATGTTAGCCAGTCTTTGCCATCAACCATCCCAGAACTGACACGATAGACAAATGAAAAGGAACAGAGACAGAAGTTATGCATGTGTCCAACAGCATGAGCTCCCACTTACCAAAGTTAATCTAGCTCCTGCTGCTTCTAAATGTTCAATGTACCAACAACAAAGACTGAGCCCCCAATATGGTACTATTCCTGGAAGAGTCCAATCAGCCAATTGGCAAGCTGACTATATAGTAGGCTCACTCCATTCAGTTTGTCTGCACAGGAATAGAGACCTATTCTGGGCATGGATTTACCCTTCCTGCTCACAGTGCCTCAATTAGCACTACTATCTGGAAACTTACAGAATGCCTGATCCATAGACATAAAATTCCACACAACATAGCATTTGATCAGGGAATTCAAAGGGGCAGAAATTACCCCTTGGCTATAGGATCCACTGAGTGTATCACATATTGCAATATTTAGAATGAGCTATACTGATAGCCAAGGCACAGCTGAAGTGCCAGCTTGTAGGCAATACTCTGCAGGGGCGAGGTGCCATCCTTCAGAATGCAGTGTTTACACCATATCAAAGTCCCTTATATATTATATCACTTAGAGGAAGAATGCATGTGTCTAAAAACAAAGAGGTGGAAGAAAAAAGTGGGCCCATTTTAACAACACTCCCAGTGGTCCATTGGGGAACTTGGTGCTTCCCATCTTCACAACTATGGAATCTATAGGGCTAGAGGTCCAGGTCCCCAAAGGGAGCACACTCTTGCTAGGGGGCATGACAATAGTACCGTTTAACTATAATCTGTGAATACCATGTATACACTTTAGACTCCTGTATCCAGGAGACAACAGCAAGAAGAGTCACCATCATTCTCTCTGGGATCAATGACCATGAGCAGCGGGAGGAATAAAGGCTGGTGTTACACAAAGCGTTAGATAGGGAGGAAATGTGCACAACTAGGTGATCCACTTGGTACATCTGGACGTTATTTTTCCCAATTATAACCATGCATGGGCATACTCAGCAGCCCCAGTGTGAGAAGGGTATGATTCCAAGGGCTTGGGTCCCCTAAAGACGAAAGTTTGAGTTGCACCACCAGGTAAGCAAGCCATCAGCACCTGTAGAGGAGACAGCATAGGCTGTGGAGACTTTAGAGTGGGTAATGGAGGAGAGAGAGAAGATAAATACCAGTTCTGGCCTCAAGACCAGCTACCACAACAGGGGCTGTGATTTGTCTCGTTAATCACCTAAGTTTCCCCTCAGGAGAGAGGTCCACGAGAATCGCTGAAGAACTGCTTCCTGAAATGGATGGGAGAGTCAGTCTTTTTGATACATCTGTAGTGAAAGTCATGTGGGTTCACTGCTTAGGGCTCCCTTCAGCAGGGAATCTGTGAGGAGAGCAGTCAGCTGACAGCACCAAGGGCCACACCTGTGGAATTACTGCACACTTCACATGGGGAAGGCTGTGCTGTCCTCAGTCTGTCAGTGATTGAGCCCAGCAGTGTGCTAAAGCTGAGTCATTCCCGCGCATTCTGGGACACCACTAATGGTCAGTCATTGACTTAGAGTTTCCCCTCAGCCTGGCTAGGACTTTCTTCAAGTTGCACTGCACTCTGAGGCACTTGTACCCAATCCTCCTTCCTTCTTTCCCCCTTTCACAGCTGTCAGACCTGCACTGCAATCCAAAGACTTTCCTGGCCTACCCTTCTTTCTCTCCTTTATTCTTCACGGCATATCCCCCAATACATCTCTTACTCATCTAATTCCATCTTGGTGTCTGCTTCCTGGTGGATCTGAATTGACCCACAAATCACTTTTGCTAGTTCTTTTCCAAGTAGTCATCTCAATTAAAAAAAAATTTAATGTTGGGGCGCCTGGGTGGCTCAGTCGGTTAAGCGTCCGACTTCGGCTCAGGTCATGATCTCGTGGTTCGTGGGTTCGAGCCCCGCGTCGGGCTCTGTGCTGACAGCTCAGAGCCTGGAGCCTGCTTCAGATTCTGTGTCTCTCCCTCTGTCTCTGCCCCTCCCCTGTTCATGCTCTGTCTCTGTCTCAAAAATAAATAAACATTTAAAAAAATATTTTTAAATTTAATGTTTATTTTTGAGAGAGAGAGAGAGAGAGAGAGATAGCAGGGGAGGAGCAGAGAGTGAGAGAGAGACACAGAATCCGAAGCAGGCTCCAGGTTCTGAGCTGTCAGCACAGAGCCCAATGCAGGGCTCAAATCCACAAGCTGTGAGACTGTGACCTGAGCGGAAGTTGGATGCTTAATCAACTGAGCCACCCAGGTGCCCCTCAATTTTTTTCTTGATGAACAGTTTGAGTACTGAAGATTAAACAGATACTTATCTTATAAATACAGGTATTTCTTCTGGCCAATTTGCTCTAATTTTACTCTGCAGGGGAGTTACAGAACGTGTTAGTGTCTTCTAGAATTTAGAAGTCCATTTTTGTCTGTTTGCTGAAGGGCAGGTTCACTGTTAGTGTTTTCCTGGATTACTTTCATGGCTCCCTCCTTTCTCCTCACCCATTGGACTCCAGTGATAGGGACCTTGTTTGTCTCCTCTAGAAGATATTTGTAATTCCATAGAACTACAAATTCAAATGACATGACATTTTGAGAAGAATAGAAATTCCTGATTTAAGTGAGGTCCTTTTGACTTCAGATGGATTTATGATAAACGAAAGAAAGAACAGTCTTGTTCCCAGGCCAGTTAGTCACTGCCACTCTAAGCTGTGGATTAATGGAACTGGCACAGGAATAAACTTGGTTGGGATTTTCTTTGGTATGATTTTGTGGCCACCAATAAGTTTCCTTTGTGAGCAAATAAGTCTGAGTGGGAAAATGCCTGTATGTGGGTTTTTTTCTTTCCTCTCCCAGAAAACCAAACCCCTTGGCAGTGGTGAAATAGAAAAGATTGACTAAGGGTAAAAATCTGGACTTGGCACAGAGGCCTTTGTGGTGATTTTAGGTAAAATAGGATGGTCTCTTTCATACCGACAGCTTGCTTTGGAGGCTGTAAAGTTTGGCCTCCAAATCTATTTGGCCAAGCTGTCCAGAAAGTCAAAGGCAGGATTCATTAGTAAGAATGAAATTTACTACCAGATCGTGTCTGTCTTTTCAGCCAAATGGACTGAAACTTGTTTCTTGGTAGTCTGTCTGTGGGATGTTGAAATGCTAACACAAAAAGTTTTGAAAGCCATGTGATGTTTTTGGTGAGTAGAGTGTCTAAGGGAGTTTATGTGGAGGAATGAATAGAGCTGTTGCTCCTGAGCTGTCAGAGAATTTATCAAAAGGGTTCCTCAGTTTTGGAGACTAGTTTTGTTCCAAGAATGGAACCCACCACTTCTAACCTAAGACCTTGTCCTGCGATGTGACATAATGAAGCACCAGTTCTTGGACACCTTAATATACCTGTCAGGGACAGAGAGAAGAGAGAGATTTCTCCCTTCAGAATATGTTTAAATCAACATCAGAACTTTGTCCTTCCTCATTGAAAAGTATGAGTTACCACATGTAAGTAGGTAAGGCAGTCTTTTAACAATTACAAGAGAAGCAGAAGACTAAAATTCTAGAGGCTTTTTTCCTTGAAAGCTATTAACCAGCTTTATTATTTTTTTTAATGTTTATTTAGAGAGAGAGAGGGAGAGAGAGAGCGAGCAAGCATGAGCCGGGGAGAGGGAGAGAGAGAATCCCAAGCAGACTCTGTGCTGTCAGCACACAGCCTGAAGTGGGGCTCGATCTCATGAGCCATGAGATTATGACCCAAGCTGAAATCGAGAGTCGGATGCTTACATAACTGAGCCACCCAGGCGCCCCAACCAGCTTTATCTTTATAGATGCAGTGCCGACTAGTCAGACTCTAAATTATTATGATCTCTAATGTTGTATTCCTGGCTGTGCAGTCTATACGAGGGAAGAGCCTTGATTGACATTTTCATAGACAGTAGTTATGGATTTTTTTAGTAAAATGGTGGCTAAATCTCAGGGGTCTTCTCATTCAGCTTTTCTTTGTCATTTTATCAAGGTGTTTTAAGTCTCTTCTCAAATTATCTTCAGATTATTTTCTCTTCTGTGAAACCCAAAATGGTGACAGGTGGGAGGAAATAAGTAGAATGAGTGTCTCTTGCCTGAAATCTTTGCTTAAAAAATGGGAGATGATGATTTAGTAGAATTACAATGTGCAGCTCTAGGTTAGTAGCCAGGTAACCTTGAAATTGTTTAGCTGTCAAGAGCATCATGCAGTTCCTCCAAGCATTTTGTCGTGATTTATTTCTTTTTTTAAAATTTTTTTTTTTCAACGTTTATTTATTTTTGGGACAGAGAGAGACAGAGCATGAACGGGGGAGGGGCAGAGAGAGAGGGAGACACAGAATCGGAAACAGGCTCCAGGCTCTGAGCCATCAGCCCAGAGCCCGACGCGGGGCTCGAACTCACGGACCGCGAGATCGTGACCTGGCTGAAGTCGGACGCTTAACCGACTGCGCCACCCAGGCGCCCCTGTCGTGATTTATTTCTAAAAGGCAAACAGCTAAAAGACTTGTGTTCATGCTAAGAAATACCAAGAATATGAACTCAAGCAGTTATTCCATCTCTGGGGGGTCTCTGTCTACACCTCTTTCTCTGGGAGCTTCCTGTCTTCCCATGAGGGAGGAGAGTTATGCTCATTGCACTTATTCTTGATCTTGCTCTTCCCCCCCACCCCACCTTTAAAAGTGGCCCAAAGATGGACACCTGATTCAAAATAAACCAATCAGAGAACTTTCCCTGGGAATTTGGAACCGAGGCAAAAATCCATTTCTCTTTTAAGAGGAACTGCTTGTAATATGTGAAATCGTGAGGCATAGACAACCATGTGCCATGTAGATTGAAGAGCAGAAAAAGCTAGTCTGTCCAGAAACGATGAAGTAGTTATATAAAGAGAAGCAGAGAAAAGATACAGAGAGGGAGAGGGGAAAGAAGGGAGAGTGAGAGAGGTATGGACTTCCCTGGGTTCCATGCAGTATCCTTATAACTGCTTCCTTTTGCTTAAATGAACGTAACTTTTCACCTGCAGCCAAGAGGAATCTTAGCTACCTTTCTTCTCACTTCTTGAGAATGTATGATATAGAAAATGTGAATTTGCCCAACCAGGTAGTCCTGAAGTCACAGGAAACACTTTGACCCTGCAAGAACCTTCTCTTGCTGCTACTTTATAAGGAATCTGCCCTGCTTTCTGTGCTCTCCGTCTCCCATATCAGTCCTCTAAGTGTCTAGAAAGACTCAGCCTGAGGATCAGGACACAGTGAGATTTAGGACTCCCAAGGATGGCTGTGGTGCCTAGCCATCATTTGCGATGTATTTTTTTTTTCTATAACAAAACACATTCTGAATTTCGAATGACCAATTTATAAAATAACTCTAGAAATAAAACCCTTTAAAACAAGTAGGGACTGCCTGTTCATATTAATTAGTAGTGAGGATTCACATGACACAAGGTTTTCTAATACACGCAAGTACTCCATTAATCAAGGTGTGATTGCATTTTAAGTATCCTCTAACACATTTGAGTTCTCATGTATTTAATGAGAGGGAGGAGACAACTAAACTTCAATTTAAATTTTAGGAGCCTCTATACACTGAATGGCCATTAGATGACAAAGCATTTGTGAAGTGATACTGTAAGTCAGTGGAGGAAAAATAACTAAAAATATCCCCCTCTCTCTCGCTTTGAGGAATAGATAGGATTCTGTATTCTCACAAAGGAGGAAGCAATTAAGACTCTGATTTAGGTAAGAAGTTGTGAGAGAAATATAATATGAAAGCCTAGAGGCACTACAGGGTTTGAGTTTTGGTTCTCTTGTGGTAAGTTGATGACCTCTGGGAAGGCACAACATTTTCTGAACCTTTGTTTTCTTCTGTATAATAGGAGGTCTAGTGAGGCTTCTCTGCCAATTCTCAGACTTACTGTGAAGTTCATGTGTGATTGTACAGGTGAAATTGTTTTGTAGCCTGTAAAATATATAAATATTATTTACTGTTACTGTGACAATTGAAATACTAGCAACTTTTTTTTTTTTTTTTAAATTTTTTTTTTTCAACGTTTATTTATTTTTGGGACAGAGAGAGACAGAGCATGAACGGGGGAGGGGCAGAGAGAGAGGGAGACACAGAATCGGAAACAGGCTCCAGGCTCTGAGCCATCAGCCCAGAGCCCGACGCGGGGCTCGAACTCCCGGACCGCGAGATCGTGACCTGGCTGAAGTCGGACGCTTAACCGACTGCGCCACCCAGGCGCCCCAAAAGTCCCTTTTTTTTTTTTTTTTTTAATTTTTTTTTTTTTTCAACGTTTATTTATTTTTGGGACAGAGAGAGACAGAGCATGAATGGGCGAGGGGCAGAGAGAGAGGGAGACACAGAATCGGAAACAGGCTCCAGGCTCTGAGCCATCAGCCCAGAGCCCGACGCGGGGCTCGAACTCACAGACCGCGAGATCGTGACCTGGCTGAAGTCGGACGCTTAACCGACTGCGCCACCCAGGCGCCCCAATACTAGCAACTTTTAATTATTATGGCCAGGTAGAAGCGTCTATGATCAAATAGTCAAATTAGGGCAGACACTACATGAGGATAAATTCACTCTTTAAGATTATCTGCAAATATATATTTTTAAAGAAAACTTTTGTCATTTTTAAGTATGATTTGAACTCATGTTCATCGGGTTAGCTCTCTCATGGAGCAGAATTTGAGTCCTGGGCCCTCTCTCCATTCCATGTTGGTTTGACTGCTTCTCTCCTCTTCTTGGCTCCAAAACGGATGGATCTTTTATGACCAGGCATGAAAGGTGGCCTCACTTGAGTCTGGACCATACTGAGACAGAGGGATAAGAGTAGAGCTTGTATATCCTGGGCTCCTGTCAACATGACAAATAAGACAGGAGAGGAGCAGTGGCTTGAACAGCTGGTGTAACCAGATCTGGGACTTCTTTGGGTAGAGGGAGGAGTTCAATGACATGGTCAACCAATGACTTTCCTATCAGGTGGCAGTCTCTTCCAAGTTTAGCTTGAAAGACCACTTCTGGTGTTGCACGCAGTAGGCACTCAAACAATATATATATTTCTTGAATGTATGGATAATGCTAAGAACATTGAAATTTATCCCCAAACACTGCTAATTAGTTCTTTCATCATACCCACAATGGTATTAATAATATGGTTTGGGTTTCTGAGAGTGATGATCTAAGTACATAGACAGAAACATTTATCTTTTTTATTTTAACATCTTATTTTTTAGCATTTAGGTATTTTTTAACATAGATACTGGGTTCTGATTTATTTCTTCGAAAGTAATAAAAAAACCATCTTTTTCACATTGGTATGTTGTCTTCAGAAGTACTATTTCAGATAGCTACCAAAAATTTCATTAGATATTAAGCTTTCACATATACTTAGCCAATCTCTTGTTAAATATTTAGGAAACTTCTAATTTAGATGATGCTGCAATTGGCAATATAGCTTTGCAATATATTTGTTTTAAATGTTTACTTATTTTTGAGAGAGAGAGACAGAGTGCAAGTGAGGGAGAGGCTGAGAGAGAGGGAGACACAGAATCTGAAGCAGGCTCCAGGTTCTGAGTGTCAGCATGCCCCACAGGGCTTGAACCCATGAACTGTGAAATCATGACCTGAGCCAAAGTCAGACACTTAATTGATTAAGCCACCCAGGCACCCTGCTTTGCAATATATCTTGATAGTTGATCTCTATTTTTCTTCTCTTAGAATATTGACTGATTGGTCAATGTTATTTATTTATTTATTTATTTATTTAGAGAGAGAGAGACAGAGCGAGTGGGGGAGGGGCAGAGAAGATGGGGTCAGAGGATCCAAAGCAGGTTCTGTGCTGACAGCAGAGAGCCCAATGAGGGGCTTGAACCCATGAACCATGAGATCATGACCTGAGCTGAAGTGGGATGCTTAACCGACTGAGCCACCCAGGCGCCCCTCGAAGAAAACATTTATTAATTTATTTTTTTCTACTTAAAAATATCTTCCCCTGTAAAAATAAAATAGTGAAAATACTGGATGATAAACCACCTGCACACAGTACCCAAGTAAAGACTAAATCTCAGAAATTCCCCTTTCCTCTGGTCTAACTGCATTGCTGAAGCAATAGATAACATTAGGCAGAACAGAGTCCCATCCATCATCATCATTATCAAAATTATCTTCCTTACGATCATGCCAGTGATGCATTTATTAGGAACACCAAAGTGAAGCCTGACAATGAGACCTGTACCTATAAAGGGTAAGTGCAAAAATGTGTAGCAGGGCTAACTCATTTTGATCTAAGTACTTGTAAACTTGCTGTATGCTGGACACTGTGCTTGACATTGGGATGCAATGAGTTATGAATACACAAGTGTCATATCTGATTTGTCAAGGAACTGGTCAACTCTTACTTATTCTCCTATTGAAATAAAGATTAATCTTAAGCAACAGTTTTCTGGACTCTTGATTATTCAAGTCCTTATCTATTCAAGGTCCTTGTCTGTTTGTTCCTTTTCAGTTGCTAATGGTGATCCTGCTCTGGGAATTTTCTATGTACTGGTTCAGCAAGCCCAGGCAGGTTCTGCCTCAAGGGCTTCTGGGCTGGAGTCCTCTAACAACTTACCCACCCCACCAAGTTTCTGACCATGCACCTTAACTGGAGTCACTCACACCAAGTCAGCAATTGAGAGGGGTAGGGCTACAAAAAGCAGTTTGTGGCTTTCCTGAGGCAAATATGGCAGATGACAAAGTCAGGACAACCATTGGGCTAGGTGACCACCTGTACAGAACACTGCTGTGTGGAGAATACCTTGTCAGGCATGGGTTAAAACAAAAAGAAAATGAAGCCCTCTTAAACTTGTTTTCAAACAAGTTTTCAAACCGTTCTCTGCAGGAGCTGAGTTCATATTAAGTGCCCAAACTGTAATGAATGGTAAGAGTCTACCTTATGAACTGTTTAGAGTTCACCAGCAGTGTTATATATGATTATGTGTGAAAGAAACAGACAAGGAAACAAAAAAACAATAATGCGAACTTAGGGGAGAGAGACTAATGGAGGCTTGACAATGGAGTATGGAGGGCGGTTTTGAGCAGGGTTCAGAGTGATATGTGTAGTGAAGGAACAGGCTAAATATACTTGGGTGAGAGCCTGGCTGGACTGGATGAAGATACATTTGTGTAAGAATCAAGGTCAGAAAGAAATGAAGATGGCAGTTTGTTGTGAGTCCTTGGGTGCTAGATTGACAGCTCTGACCTTTATTCTTGTGGGCAGTTGTTAAAAGCTGGTAGGCCAGGGAATGACATCATGACAACAGGAGGCCAAAAAGGAGAAACTGGAGGCAGAGAAACAGGTAGGAGGCCACCAAGCATTTTGAGATAAGGTCCTGTTGTGGGAGTAGGAAAGGAAGGACGGTTTTGAGGGACACCAGGATAAAGAATCACTTGCTATTGGTTGAATGTAGACAGGGAGCAGGGATTGATGGGGAAGCTTTCTGTAGTAAAAGTGTTGAGGGGAAAATTAGGAAGCAGGAATCAACTTCTAGGGGAGAGTCTTTGCAAGTGGAGAGAAAAATTCCCCTACTCTCAATTGATTGATTATCTTATAAAACTGTGGAGTTTCTCTATGAGATAAGTAGGTGGGAAGAAGTACACTGATTTAAAATGACAATACCAGGGAGCAAATCCTGGCTCACACAGGATGGGAGAGTAGAAAAAGGATTGTGATCTAGAATAAGTACTGGGCTGAATATGAGCGATTTTTCATGAATTCACTGCATGTACTTGGACAACGTACTTTAAAATTCACTGGGCCAGATTCCTTATCTGTAAAATAGGGATATAAAACATGTTATCTATTCTCCAGATCTCCATGAGACTTAAATCACAGCCAGTGTTTGTTGAGTGCTTTAGTGTGTAACAGAATTTGTGTTAAAAATTTCATTTTGCATTTTCTTATTTAATCCTTTGAATGTTCATTCTGCATTAAAAAAAAATCCAAAATTTAATGGCTTAAACCAAATATCCATTTTATTGACTCACAGATCTGCAGTCTGGGCCTGTCTGGGCTCTGTGGTTCTTTTACTCATTCTGATGGTGGTCACTAAGGTGTTTGCAGTCAGCCGGTGGGCCTGTGAGGGGCTGGGCTTAGCTCAGACTTCTCCCTCTTTCCACGTATCTCATGGTCTTTGCCTGTCCATGTGGTCCTCCAGTGGGATAGTTGGATTTCTTACCTAATGACTTAGGTGTCCCAGAAGTACAAAAATAGAAACTTCGATACCTTCTTAGGGGTTAAGGCAGGGGATGGAGTGGGGTGCAGTGGGGGGAACTAGCACAGATTTAGTGCTGTATTATTTTGGTTAAGGCAAGTCACTGGCCTAGTCCAGATTTAAGCTGGAAGGGACTCCATAAGGGTGTGACTAACAGGAAGGTGGTCCACTGAAAAGCAGCAATGTCATGGACTGCCATAATATTATCTCCAACTTGTATATGAATAATCTGTGACCTAGGAAAGCTAAATTACTTGCCCAATATTGACAGTAGAGCCAGGCACTTCAAAACTTGTGTTCCATCATGGGTCAATGGATAAAATTGGTAGTGTTTTAACCTAGAATCCTGTGAAGTGGGTTCTACTTAATTTACAAAGGAGGAAACCCAGGAATAGAAAGCTCAAGTATTTTGTTCAAGGCAACTCAGGTATTTTGCTCCAGAGATTATACACGTAGCCACTATACCATGCCCCCTCATATGGTAGTACCTGACACATACGAGGCACTTGTAAATGTTATGTCATCTGAAGCTGTGGTTTGAAGGACTGAAGCAAATGTCTTCAACTGTCCACTATACATGATATAGGGTATTTGAAAACTGGGGGTTTTCCCTTTGACTTATCCTCTGGTCTGGGCAATTTCCATTTCAGGCATCTACTTCTCTGTCTTCCACTATTTCTTAAAGCTTGGCAAGGAATGGAGACCCATCCAATCTCAACTCTGATTCTCACTGGCTGATTCTCATGGCTCCCTTAGCATTTTCTTCTTCTCTGGTAGCTGCCAGGTACCCTTTACAAAGCAGGCCCTTCCTTCTTGGGTGAGAACCTTCCTGGAGTAAGGCTGGACTCAGTTTCCATCCTTAAATCATTAAGTCAGCCTTGTGGCTTCTGATTAGTAACCATTTGGTCCTAGTCACTTCCTCTAGTTCCATAATTCATTGCCCCAATTGTTATAAGTGTGGTGGCTTCTGATGATGGCTTGCAAAGATACTGTTTCCCATAGAGTGACCTGTGGTAGCTTCCCCCTTCCTTCTGCTGGTCCTATGGGCAGAGAACTTAGCCACACAGGAAATCTGGGGTTCCCGAGTCTCTTGAAAGGAGCTATGCTCTGTCTGCTTATCTTTGAAGGTGACTCACATGGCTATCTTTCTCTAAGGCAGCCCTGATTTTTCCCACTCTGTGGGGAGTCTGGAATCGGAACATACCTTCAAGTGCAGATGATGGGGTAAGGGGTGCCTCATTTTGGTGGCTCTGCTCTACTGTGGGCAGTGACAGGGAGTAGCCATTCAGGGAATGCCCCCCCCCCCCAAATAGTATTCCCCTGTCTCCAAGGCAAAACTATGGGGTGGTCTTGTCTTTCCTGTAAACTTTTCTCCTTCAAGGCAACTCCAGATTTTGAGTTTATTTCACCCTTATAAAAATGTCGAAGTACAATACTTGCACTTAATACAATTCTATTTTATTTAACAAGCAGGTCTACAGATGGCTAGGTGCTCTTTAAAGTGTTTTACATATCTTCTTTGATTAAGGTAGGCTGAGGTCCTGATAAATCCATTGTAAATTGAAAATATCGTAAGTTGAAAATGCATTTAATAGGGAAACATCATAACTTAGCCTCACCTATCTTAAATGTGCTCAGAACACTTAACCTTAGCCTGCAGCGGGGCAAAATCATCTCACGCAAAGCCCATTGTATAATAAAGTGTGGAATGTCTCCAGTAACTTATTGACTACTGTGTGAAAGCGAATGACAGTTGTCACAGGGTTACGGAATAGCTGCAGATGTAAGTTGTTTACCCTTCTGCGGGCAGAGCGGAGCGGGAGCTGTGGCTGTTGCTGCCCAGCATCAGGAAAGGTTGGTACTGCGTATCGCTAGCCTGGGTGGGGAAAGATAAAAATTCAATATTCGAGGTAAAGTTTGAAGGTATATCCTTTTTGCACCCTCCTAAAGTCAAGAAATCTTAAGTCCAACCACTGCGAAGTCCCGGTTGTATGTATATTGCCTCATTTGATTTATTTCATAAACTTCTGTTTGAATCAAATGGGGTGGGGTAGGGGCTTTGTCAAACGTGACTTACCTCGCAGCCGCTTCCCCCTCCCCCTTTCCCCACCCCGGAGAGGGGACTAGGGAACGAAGGAATTGAGCTGCTCCGAAGGCCAAGGCCGCCTCCTACTTCCCGCAGTTGTCTCGCCAGGCTAGATCTAGGGGCTGGGGGTCTCCACCCCTCTCCTAGATCCAGTCGGTAGGAGGGTGGGTGGTTTTTTCCGGGTCACTGGCGCACCCTCTCTACTCCCAGCCACCTGCTCGGGTTCCATCCCGGCTCCAGGCTCTCTGGAGGGCGTCAGGGACATTCCAATCCTCCCACAACCGCTCGGATGTCGCAGGGGAGGGGGGCGCGATTGCTCTCCCTTTCCAGCACCCAGCTTTGACCAGGTTTCTTCTTCAATTTCTAGTGACCTGAGTAACCCGTAGAGGAGACTTAGGATGGATGAATGGATTGAACGTTGTTTGTTTACAACGCACCCATTGACGAATCCGCATCTCTAGTGACAGAGGCACTTTCTGGGCACCGTCTGCGCTTTAGCAGACAACTGCAAGCCAAACAGCCAAGATGCCTCCTCGCCAGACCAAATATGGTCACAAGCGCTAAGCAGACTCCCGTGGAAAGGCTGGCCTTGTCTCCCCGCGCCAGGGCGCACCCGAGCCCGCCCTCAGGCAGAATCTCAGATCAGTGCGGCGCTCTGCGCGCTCCAGGCCTCTCCGCGGCGCAGGAAGGGAGGGCGCGGCACCCAGGACCGGCCCTTCCTCGGCCTGGGCCGCTCACTCGCGTGCCCTCCGCCGCCCCCAGCCTTAGTTTCGGTCCACAAGTCCTTGATTAAACAGGCGCAGGCCACTTTCCCTTTGATCCCGCCCTAAGTCCGTAGTAAACTCAAAGGAATGCAGGTCCAGGGCTCCGCGGGAGAGGTCCGCGCGCCCGGGAGGAGTGGGTGGGGGGCACCGGTCTCCTCTTACCCAGCAAAGTACCTAACACGCCCAGGGGTTTCTGGAGCCGGGTGGGGGAGGAGACGGTGGAGGAGAAGGAAGGGGAGGGACGAGAGGAGGCAGGCAGGCTCAGGACTTGAAGGTCATGCATAATTCAACAGCTCAACTTTCGGGCCCGCCTCTTTTCTGGGAGTGGGAGTTCGCTCCAAACTTTGTTTATGGGACAGTCCGGGAGCCGCGGCGGCCGCGCTGTCTGCTTCTCCTCCGCCTCCTTCTCGTGGGGCGCGAACGCCTGAGGCCAGTTCGGGGGATGTGAGAGCCGAAGCCCCTCGGCTGCCAGGCTCCGAGTCGGGATTTGCCAGCCGGGCCCCAGCTACATCCCTGCGAGCTCGGGACGCACCCGAGCGACTGAGGCCCGACGGCGAGTTCGGGCGGGACGGCGGCTGCCGCACGCCCAGACTCGGCTTCGCTGCGCGCCCAGGTAGAGCCCGCTGGAGCGCGCCCGCTCACCCCGCTCCACCCCAGGGTGCCTGGGCTCCTTGGGCTTCCGGCGTCGAGACATCGTGGAGCTGGTTTGGGTTTAAACTTTGGGGGGCTGCCTGCCGGGGAAAGTTGCGACCTGTCCTTTGCCACCAGCAGTGCAGCAACCTCCTGAGTGCAGTTACTCCCCCTCCCCCGCCTTTCCTTCTTCTCCTCCTCCCGGCAACTTATTTGCTTCAAGAAAGTTGCATAATTCTCCAGCCTTGGAGGGACCCCTCCCCCATCCGGCTGGCCTTACCGCTGAGTGTCTGGGATTTTGAGGCGGACACCTATCTGTTTCCACTTTTTCTTTTGTTTCTATTCTGCCCCCGAACCCCTTCCTCCGACTTTAAATGAAAGGCTGATCTGCCCTCCCTTCTCCTTGCAGAAGATGAATCCGGCCTCGGTGCCCCCTCCGCTCCCGCCACCCGGGCAGCAAGTGATCCACGTCACGCAGGACCTAGACACGGACCTCGAAGCTCTCTTCAACTCGGTCATGAACCCCAAGCCCAGCTCGTGGCGGAAGAAGATCCTGCCCGAGTCGTTCTTCAAGGAGCCTGACTCTGGCTCGCATTCGCGCCAATCGAGCACCGACTCGTCCGGCGGCCACCCTGGGCCCCGGCTAGCCAGCGGCGCCCAGCACGTCCGCTCGCACTCGTCGCCCGCGTCCCTGCAGCTGGGCACCGGCGCCGGGGCTGCAGGCAGTCCAGCGCAGCAACATGCGCACCTCCGCCAGCAGTCCTACGATGTGACCGACGAGCTGCCGCTGCCCCCGGGCTGGGAGATGACCTTCACGGCCACTGGCCAGAGGTACTTCCTCAAGTAAGTCAGCTTGAAGCCAGGGGGGCACAGAGTCTCGGTGCCCAGGGTGCGCATGCTTGTTGGTGTGCGTTGCGTTTGTGTGTGTGTGTGTGTGTGTGTGTGTGTGTGTGTGTTCTGTCTGTGTGCCCTTACACGTTTCTTTCCGAAAGATAAGGGAAACTGGAAATAGGGAGTGAGTCTCTGGGTGTTGGAATGGTAAAGGATCAGAAGTAGAGAGTCTGGAAAGGTTCTTCCGGGGTCCTGGAAGTCCCAAGAGATTGCCGACCTGGAAACTCATAGAGGTAAGAGGAGAAAAAAAAAAGTTTTGGAGTGATTCTCCTGAAACACATAGGTTTCCCTGAATCTGGAATATTGATATAGACTTCTGGGCACAAACCCTTACACCCTTACCTGTCCACTCCAAGTCAGATGCCCCCAAGCCTGGTCCATTGGGATGTGACACGGAAATAAATTACAGAAAATTTCTGAGGCTTGGGAAAGAGGGGGACTCTTGGGAGTGTAGGTGGTCTGCAGTCTCTCCGTTCTTGGGAAAAGCAAGCTAGAGAAGCGAACACTGCCTGATAGGCCTTATTGCTCCCAGCTGAGTGATGTAATGACCACACAGCACAGTGATGTAATGAGCAACTCGGTGGTGAAGTAGTTGTGGGCTGGAAAATCAATTGTGTGGAAATTGGGTCAGGAGTTTTATTGTGTTGCACTTAGTAACCTAAAATACCATCGAATCAGGAGCCTGTTTTGTCATTCTTCTTTCCTTCCACATTGTTAGGGCTTTTTGATGTAATGACTTTTACATTAGATTCAAATTAGACTGTACAGGAAAATACATTCACAGACATGAAGAAGATTGTTTCAATTATGGTACCCTAAGATAATTCTATTACAGAAGAGAAATCAAGTTGGAACTTGAAATGTAACCAGTGAGGTCAAGGGTGGGGGGCGGGTCAGGCTATTGATGGTCTAGATGGAGGTTGTGCCAGCTGGTCCACTTGATTCATGATTGCCTTGCACTGGTTGGCAGTTCTCTGCCGTGGAGGGAAACTCCTCGTCTTAGAACTTGCCTTAGCTTTTATTTATTTTATTTTATTTTATTTTATTTTATTTTATTTTATTTTATTTTAATTTTATTTTATTTTTTTATTATTAATTTTTTTTTATGTTTATTCATTTTTGAGAGAGAGAGAGAGCCCAGGCAGAGGAGGGACAGAGACCGCGGGGGAGACACAGACTTCAAAGCAGGCTCCAGGCTCTGAGCTGTTAGCACAGAGCTTGACGTGGGGTCTCGAACCCACAAACCGTGAGATCATGACCTGAGTCGAAGTTAGACGCTTAACCAACTGAGGCACTTAGGCACCCCCTTAGAGTTTATTTTAAAGCCCATATTTGATGGAGAAGCCTCAGTTTAAAAGTTATGCTAAGACATTATGTGCTATTTAAAAAATATATAATCAAGCCTTTCTTTGGTGTTCACATTTGATACTTTGATTGCTGTCAGTTGGCACTGATAACAAATATACAGTAGTGGATGCAGTTTAGTATAGCCGAGTCTTTGACTCATCCTGGTGACCAATTCTTCCCCATCCCAAACCTGTTGACATCTTGTGCAAGGAGGAGTTCTTAATTTTGTTTCTGGGGTTGGTGTGATGCTGAGAAGCACTTGTCCTGAAACAGACTTGATGGGCATTTTATTCCACATCTGGCCTCCTCCCAGTCTTTGAATATTAGTGTGGACCTGTACTCAATGCTTTGGCTTCTGAATGGCTGGTGGAATTCAAGCATGTGATGTAATAACATGACATTTTTCTAAATGTGATGGTATTGTTCTAAAGGATGACCTTAATTTCTATGGTACATAAAGCTCTAAAATAATATTATATTAAGTTTACTTAGGTAAATGCAGTTTTGCATATTTATTGTGACTTTTATAGAAATGGATTTAGTAATAAATACAAATAGAAAAAGGTGCGATAATTTACAGTAATTTAGGGGGATCTTTTTTGGTCTCAAATGACTTTTAAGCTGTGTTTATAAATATGCACACCACAAATATATAATACATGATCAGTATAACTGTGGTTATTAAATATATGAAGTAAGAGCTAGGCTTGCCTAATATCTGAGGAAAGCCAGGTAAAAAAGAGCCCGCCAAAGAGCAAAAAAATTTATGCACACGTTTTGAATGATTGAAACTAGGGCAAAAATGGAAGTTAGCTTTGGGTTTAGAGAAAGTTGCCTCTGATTCATTTGTCCATCCCCCACAACTACAGCCACTTCACAGCCCAAAGCGGAACATATCTCCATTTCACTTTGGATAGTCAGTGAAGACCACAGCTGAAAAAATGTGGAGGGAATAGGTTAGCGTGATTTGATATGGCCCCTGGAAACTATTTGGCCAGGTAGCTAAGGGAATTTAAGAAATTAAGTCATCATGACTATTGTCTTTCAAGGTAAGAAATCTGCCAGGAGTTCCCTGAATTTGGGGGGGGGGGGTGCTGTGTTTAACAATGGAGTACATTAAAATGTTGTATGTCATACTTTGTTATGTAGCCTCCAAAGGCAACGTATTTTGACGGATTAAATAGAAGCTTGAAAAACGGTGACAACTGACCCTGAATTTTCATAAAGTCTGTTTTGCTCCATCATCTATGAGATGGGGCTACCAATAACATCCTATTATTGATTATATCAGTTGAGAGAGAGAGCGCCTTTATAAATGAGAGATTAAAGTATTTAGATATAATAAGGGCCAGGTTTTTTTGTTTTGTTTTGTTTTTTGGCTAGAAAGTGACCATATGACTTTGGAAAAGTCATGTGGTTATTTAATGGCAGACTCTGGACCGGATCTGTTGACCTCTACTTACAGAGCAGTTTTCCATTTTCCTCACTCCCACCTTTATCCCCCATGTCACTTCCCCTGCTGAACAATGAGCTTTATGGAAAACAAAGCCTGGACTTTAAGAAGCTTTAAAAAGCTTTTTGTCATTTGCTTAGGTAAGATTGTTCCTAGGTATATGATGTAATGACTTTCTGTTATCTCTTAAAGGGGACCTTCCCTGAGCCCTCACACCTTTCCTGTGTTGTTTCTTTAGGGCCACATGTAAAAGTGGAGATGTTGATGTTAAAACACACAGCCTCTGAAAATTGCTGCACTGTTCCCACTGTCCTCTAAAGCTCATAAGTCAGGCCTGGGGGGTGTAGGTGTTGGGCTCTTAGCCACCAGGCACACTGACTTTGACCACTGATCACATTAAAAATTAAAAAAAGTTCTGGTTATAAATGGGATACATGTTTATTACACATAAACCGGAAAGTAGAGGATTACAAAGAAGAAAAAAATTTGGCTTCAGTTGAACCTTACCTTCTTACAGAAAAATTTTATTTGAATAACATTCTATAGGAAAAAATATTTTACCCTCGCTCTTAAATACAATTTCAATTATAACATTTGCCTGCCACTCCCAATTTTTAGTAATAATTTTAGTGTTTTGCCTTTTCTGAAACGTGTCATAGAAAATTATTTTTGTCAAAGTGATCTATGCACTTGGTAACAAATCCAATAGTACAGAAGGACTTTTGTTGAAAAACAATGGTTTCCTTCACCTCAAGGCTCACAGAAGGAGCCTTTTAGTTTTTTTTTTTTTTTTTAACTGTTTCTGTACTTAATTCTTAGATTGTTACCTCTTTAACCCTGATGTGCTTTTACCACAATTTTTTTGATTTATCATCAGCTTTTAACTTCGGATTGAAAATGAGAATTTAGCTTCTTAAACTATTTTTTTCCTCTCCTAAATTTGATATTTATATTGTTTTTAGTTTGTTAGATCACCTTTGTTATTTTTTGTCAATTTTTGACAGTGTTTCTTTTTTTTTTTTTTTTAATTTTTTTTTTCAACGTTTATTTATTTTTGGGACAGAGAGAGACAGAGCATGAACGGGGGAGGGGCAGAGAGAGAGGGAGATACAGAATCGGAAACAGGCTCCAGGCTCTGAGCCATCAGCCCAGAGCCCGACGCGGGGCTCGAACTCACGGACCGTGAGATCGTGACCTGGCTGAAGTCGGACGCTTAACCGACTGCGCCACCCAGGCGCCCCTTGACAGTGTTTCTTGACTCCCCATTATGTAAGTCAAGAAGGTTTGGGGGGATACCTGTTCTACCATTCTCTTTTTGTGATCACACCTCAATAGCCCAAAACCCTGAACCCATAATCAATAAAAGTTTTGTGCTTTGCTCTTAAATTGACCTTTTTATTCGTAAATTATTATTAAAGTTGAAAATCTAGAGACATTTACATTAGTACATTTCTGTAAATATAATTAAAATGCCTTTTATATTAAGATTAAGTGTTAGACTTGTTACATTGGGTCTGGTGTCAGGATTCCTGGCCAGGAACAGGAGAATATGTGAAGCACCAAGGTCAAATGGATTCTTTTCATCAAACTCTTCATCACTTGTTTAAATTTGTATCACCTTTTAGTTTCTTCATAATTGGACCTTGACTTTCTTAAACATTTTTTCAAGTACTTCTAATTGCCTTTTTATATACTTATATATTATTTGCCTCTCAAAATTTTTTAGGTTCTAAATCCCATCAGTTCTATCAAGTCTTGTTTCCCTAAGCTTTTATGCCCAGATTCTTTTACCTTTCTGTGCCATTCTGGATTCTGATTGTTCTCTAGGCTTACAACAGAGCTGTCATCTTGGGACTTCTCTTTTCTTCTCTCTGTGGCTGAAAGTAGTATTTCCTTTTCTCATGTCCTCCTCTTTGTTGGTTTATGCCCTCATTTTGCTGGAGTACATGCTTGAGTAACTTACTAGGGGTGCCTGGGTGGCTCAGTCGGTTAAGCGTCCAACTTGGGCTCAGGTCTGATCTCACCATTCCTGAATTCGAGCCCCGCATCAGGCACTGCGCTAACAGCTCAGAGCTTGGAGCCTGCTTCAGATTCTGTGTCTCACTCACTTTCTGACCCTTTTCTGCTCACACTCTGAGTCTCTCTCTCTCAAAAAATTAAGTAAACATTAAAAAAATATATGTTTGTGGGAGGTAACATTTTCAAATCCTTTTTTTTTTTTTTTAAATATTTATTTATTTTTGAGAGAGACAGGGACAGACTGTGAGCGGGTTAGGGGCAGAGAGAGAGGGAGACACAGAATCCGAAGCAGGCTCCAGGCTCTGAGCCGTCAGCACAGAGTGTCATGCGGGGCTCGAACTCACGAGCTGTGAGATCATGACCTGAGCTGAAGTCGGAGGCTCAATCGACTGAGACCCAGGCGCCCCTCAAATCCTTTATAATCAAAAATATTTATTTAAAAATTTGTTTTAGGGGTGCCCGGGTTGCTTAGTCAGTTAAGCACCCGACTCTTGATTTTGGCTCAAGTGACCATCTCACATTTCGTGGGATCCAGTCCCGTGTCAGGCTCTGCGCTTACATTGTGATCCGTGTTTGTTATTCTCTCTCTCACCCCGCCCCCCAACATGAATAAGCAAACTTAAAAAAAACAACTTGTTTTAAATTAATTTTCTTTCTTTCTTTCTTTCTTTCTTCTTTCTTTCTTTCTTTCTTCTTTCTTCCTTTCTTCCTTTCTTCCTTTTCTTCCTTTTTTTCTTTTCTTTCTTTCTTCCTTTTCTTCCTTTTTTCTTTTCTTTTCTTTCTTTCTTTCTTTCTTTCTTTCTTTCTTTCTTTCTTTCTTTTAAAATTTAATTTAATTTTATTTTTGAAAGAGACAGAGCATGAGCAGGGAGGGACAGAAAGAGCGGGAGACACAGAGTCTAAAGCAGGCCCCAGGCTCTGAGCTGTCACCACAGAGCCTGATGTGGGACTCAAACTCACCAACTGTGTTTGTGCCCCTAAATTTATTTTTTTAAAGAAGAACTGACTCTGGGGGCACCTGGGTGTCTCAGTCGGTTAAGTGTCCGACTTTGGCTCAGGTCATGATCTCACAGTTTGTCTCCCTCTCTCTCTGCCCCTCGTGCTGCCTCTCTCTGTCTCTCAAAAATTGAATAAATGTTAAAAAAAAACATTATAGGAAAAAAAAAAGAACTGACTCTGGCTTGTTTTTTTCTGTTTACCTTTGGATGGCAATATAATGTAGTTGTTTTCATGAAGGGCCTTTTGTCCTTAAAAAAATATTGCCAGCTGCCTCAGTTACCTTGTGTGTTAAATACCTATTAGTAATAGTAATACCTATTTCGGGGTATTTTGAAAGACTAGATAAGATAACATATTTGAAGTGTCTGGCATCTAGCAGGCTTTCAGGACAAGTTTGTTCTTGCCTCCCATTTCCTCTCTCTCCACACACATGCACTCTCTACCTGGTCAAAATCAGATGCAGAAATTTTTGCAATAGGTTAAGCTGGTTGTGACTCTTGGTTATAGTTATGGCTGTGGACGACAACCTAGATCTGGAATTGCAAGTCAAGTTTGTAAATTTAAAATAAGACAGAGTCAGTTTTCCTGTTAAGAAACCTAAATGGGAGTGTCCACTGTGGGTACCCTTTTACTTTAGCATCTTGGGTGGAGGATACCCAGTCCCTTCTGAGGAGGGTCTACTTTTCATTTTTTTTGGAATCTGG
This sequence comes from Lynx canadensis, assembly GCF_007474595.2. NCBI lineage: Eukaryota > Metazoa > Chordata > Mammalia > Carnivora > Felidae > Lynx > Lynx canadensis. The sequence continues at coordinate 44,314,792 of NC_044311.2, read as the reverse complement.
CTCGTGGCTACCACTTGGGCCATTTTGTGTGTAAGGTGGGAGATGTGAGTGGCGGAGGGATCAAGAAGTGGAGAGAGAAGAGGAGGGGAGGTAAGTGGCATTTGATGGCCTGCTCTGTGTCAGACAAGGCAGGGAGCTGAGTCCGTGCTTTCCAGAGACACAACATCAGAATCCCCTGTGGAGCACACTCACAACGTGTGTGTAGAAACTTTTTTCTCATAATCCTAGGTGCTTTCACGTATATACTTTTTGTTAACCCTCACAGTGACCTTGTGAATAGGTACATATTACTACCTCATTTTGTTTTTGAGGAAACTGAGGCTCAGTGAAGTTGAGTAAATGGCCCAGGGTCACAAATCAGGTGAGTGGTGGCAGGGATGGGATTAGAATTGTGTGATTCTAAAACCTGTATGCCCCTGCACCATGATGCCTCATGCCAATTAGGTGCCCATAATTAGACCCTATAATTAGGTGTCCTTGGTGACCAGATAACTAGAGTGGTGGATGGAGCATTAGAGTTTGTTTCTGAACTCAGTCTGGGTGGTCAAATTTGGAGTTCTTGGTGCTGGAGAGAGAGGTGTTGAGAAAAACAAACCAGCAATGGATAATATAACTACAGTGCCTACTTATATTTTATTCTTATCAAGTTTTCCACCATTATTAAATGCATATCACTTTACAGGGAACAGAGATGTGACAGGGAGGGTGGGTGACCTAATTGATGTCTGGATCCAGGTACACTTGAAGGGCTTGTTAAAAGGGTTCATTAAATAATGTTAGTACAGTAGTTGCAAGGATAAAAAAAAAAAACCCAGGTTGCTTCTCATTGCCTTTATAATTGCAGAGATTGATGAGAGAGAAATTGCTGTAGAGGTTTGAGGCAGTACTGAGTCTTAGTTTTTGTTTGTTGACCTGTTGACTTAAGACTTGTAGGAATTACAGGGGTGCCTGGGTGGCTCAGTCGGTTAAGCGGCCAATATCTGTTCAGGTTGTGATCTCATGGTTGCTGAGTTCAAGCCCCCTGTCAGTCTCTGTGCTGACAGCTCAGAGCCTGGAGCCTGCTTCAGATTCTGTGTCTCCTCTCTTCACCTCCCCCCCACCCCCAAAACCTCCCTCCCACACTCTCTCTCTCTCTCAAAAATAAATAAACATTAAAAAAAAAAAAAGACTTGTAGGAATTACAGCCTTATATATCATTTCCTCCTTTCCCTTCCTCCTTCAATTATGTATCTAACCACAGGAAAGGGTGATAGAAGTAAAAGAATCAACCAAGCCAAGGGATGTATTTTTTTTTTTTTTTTTGAAAGGTGGTTTGGAAGGCTGAGGACTGAAGTAATTGGCTTACTAAAGAAGGGCAGATTCTGAGAGAATGGCCCTTCCACTGGTCTGAGGGGGACTGTGCATGTTTTAGTGCATTGAAATATCAGTAGAGGAGTGTTTTCCAAAGTGTGTTCTTTGGAACCCTAGTCCATTCAGATGCTTTGTGAACATGAGATTTCCTGGACCAATAAGTTTGGGATATGTCGCATGCTCTATCCCTCTCTTGGAATTTTACAGTGTACATTAAGGACTCCAAAGTCACTTATCAGAAAAACCAGTTTGTTTTTGTTTAAGTCAGTATTTCACAAACTCATGTGATTTGAACATTTTTATTCCAAGTATCATCTACTGCCATCCACTCAGGAATGTTTTACAGACTATACTCTGGGAAACCTTTTTTGTGACTTTCATTATTTTCATAGTTGAGAGTTTCATATTTGAATCAAGTTACAGTGTTTTGTTTTCCAGTGTGCTTTGTGGACATGTATTATATTTTCATTTTTATGTCTTGATTTAATGGTTAATTATTAATGCTTGGAAATAAGTCCTAAATATCAGACAAGTGGGATATAACACAAGAAAACCAACAAATACAGTACATTGTGATAATATAATCCTGATTTTACTTTCAAAGGTATGTGTGTGTGTGTCCGCTAGGAGAATAGATACCAAAATGTTTATTTTACAGTGGTCCTTTCTGGAATGATGGATGATTTTTCTTGTTTACTTTCTACCTTTCTGTATGTTCTAAATGGCCTACATATTTCTTTTTAAATTGGGGAGGGGGAGTTATAAAAATGGTGGAGGAGAATGAAAGCAGAGAAGTGTGTAAAGCCAGGTGCCTGGCTAGCTTAGTGGAGCATGCAGCTCTTGATCTCAGGGTTGTGAGTTTGAGCCCCAAGTTGGATGTAGAGATTACTTAAAAATAAAATCTTTAAAGAAAAAAAAAAAAAAGATGGAGTCGTAGATTTGGGTAGGTGTGGTAGGGTGTGGGGAAATCTCTTAGCCATAGCTCAGTAACTGAAGCCTGGAGCTTATGTTACTAAATGGATGCTCCTTTAGAACTGCTTGTTTTTCTTGTTTTGGGTTATATTCTTTCTTTTTGTTAAAAAAATTTTTTTTAAATGTTTATTCATTTTTGAGAGAGAGAGAGAGAGAGGGAGACAGAGCGTGAGCCGAGGGAGGGGCAGAGAGAGAGGGAGACACAGAATCCAAAGCAGGCTCCAGGCTCTGAGCTATCAGCACAGAACCCAATGCGGGGCTCGAACCCACAGACTGTGAGATAATGACCTGAGCTGAAGTTGGCCGCTTAACCCACTGAGCTGGCCAGGCGCCCCTGGGTTATTTTCTTTAGAGATGAACTGACACAGTAATTCCTAGAATCTTCACTGAGAATTCTCCATATCGCCTCAGGATAAGAAGTAGGATTATGGCAGATCCTTAGGTCACACGAAATTTCCTTCAGCTTATTCTTTATTTGCATGCACTCCTTCCTGAACTTCTAGCTTTTATTTAATGTTCCATCCTGGCACAGCAGATGATAAATACGAAAGGAAGAAATGATATTCACTTCTTGGCAGTATTGGATGAAGTGCAGTTGGGAAATATATGTAAAGTGCTTCATGCTGTGGCTGGCATAGTAAGCACGGCTGAAAGTTTATGACTGTTATTGTTCCCAGTAGAGAGGGCGGTGGGGGTGCCATCTCCAAAGACATTTCCTTCATGCCACTGAAAGGATCTTTGGCTGTTTTTCAGCATCGACAATGAAAAATCACTGAACTTCTGTTGTGTGTTAGCTCCTTGCGGTATGCTGTAAGGGGAGAAATATGTGGCACGTTTTCCGACCTCAGGCAGCTGACAGTCTAGCTGGGGAGACAAGGAGAACACAGACGAAACCAGGCTAAAGAGCTGCCTCCTGACCTATGTGGAGATAGAGCCTTGAGCAGCTGCTCTCCGTGTGGTGGAAGCTCTTGGGAGGTGTGTCATAATAGGGCAATCGTTTCTATTATGGTTACAGGTCTGAAACTTGCAGCCGTGCTGAACGTCTCCTAGTTCTCCCATTGGCTGTCCTCCCTTTGGCCGTAGGAACTTGGCATCATCTATTACCTGTGCCTGGAACATTATTTTCCTGCTTTTTGCCTGGTTGACTCCTATGCTACCTTCAGGCATCAGCTTCGATGCTACTCCTTCAGGAGGTTTTTCCCGGACTCACAGGCTTTCACGCTAGTTTATTTGTTTAAATGTTTATTTCTTTTTGAGAGAGAGAGAGACAGAGAGAGAACACACACACACACACACACACACACACACACACACACACACGTGTATGGGGGTGGGGCAGAGAGAGGGAGATAGAGGTTCCAAAGTGGGCTCTGTGCTGACAGCAGAGAGCCCAATGCAGGGCTTGAACTCATGAACCGTGAGATCACGACCTAAGCCGAAGTCCAAGGCTTAACTGACTGAGCCACCCAGGTGTCCCTGCCTGCCCTCCCCAACACACTAGTTTAGATCCTCTGGCTATTGTTCTCCCATAGCCCTGTGTCTCTCTAGCCGTAAAACTACTGCCATGTTTCTATTTAATTGTTTCTCTTTCTCACTACACTATAACCTCTGTGAGGGCAGGATTGATATTTGTCTTGCCTGTCATTGTATAACTTGAGTACAGTGCCCATCAAATAGGTGGGTGCTTGATAAGGAGGGGATCCTTTAATGCTTTCTTCTGACCATTTGCATTGCAAGCTTGTACATTAGCATTCCTCATGGGAATCTACCATGCTCAGGAGTGTAATTTCATCTTGTCCGTGCCCCTTGAACCGAAAGTTTAGAATCATAGTTCCTCATACTATGATGCAGCGGAGAGGAAGATGAATGAAGAGAGCGTGTTCAGAAAAGGCTGTAAAGGTGGTTGGACATAAGTGGGCCTTGAAAAATGGGAAGAAAGTGGGTAGGTGAGCAAAGAGGCCTTCTAGGAAAGAGGAGGTAGGAAGAGAAGTTCAGGGGCAGAAATGCCAAGGGTGTGTTTTTAGACCAAGAAAAGTCTGGCCTGACTTGGATTAAAAGGTAAGTGATGGTTGGTGGATGACTGTACATCCCATTGAGACTTTGGAACCTCACTCAGCTAGATTGAGCACATTGACTTTTTGCTAGTAAATGTCAATTTTCTCATCCCCTAATTTTGAGATACTCGAATCCTAGCTTTATCTAAATGTAGCATAAGACCCCACCATTATCTCCTATGTTGAGATCTTCCCAGTTGTTTGAGGAACTAAGGATTTTATACTGATTTAAAAGAGTCAGTAGAGCCTTTCATTACAGTTCATCCGTTCATCTGACCATCCATAGACGTATCCATCAGGCATCTACTCAATTTAGCTTGTGCTGTGGCACAGTAGTGTGTGATCTTTGCTTTCCAAGTTAGTAGGCTATGAGGCTACCCTTGACTCAGGCCCACCCCCACTGAATCTGCCATTTCTGCTTATAATTGAATAGCTTGTGGGTCTGGCTGCTCCTGGAATACTCTCTTGTGGTTTTGGATAGTTTCTCACTTTCTCTGAGGCTGATCAAGTGGGCACAGGAAAATTGAGATTCTTGTAGCACAGTTATCCCACCGAAGCCCAGCTAGGCCCTGGTCCCCTGAGGATGCCTGGATGGAGCAGCTGGGGGCCTTCCTCTCAGGCACATCCTTCCTAAACTCTTAGTAAAGCCTACTGAGAGCCTTTTCATGCTGAGTCACTACACTGAATCATGGGTAAATGTTTTCAGATGACTTCTTTAAAACAAAAGTTTTGAAATAGGTAATAGATACATGTAAATGATAAAGAATTCAGTACCAAAAAAAAAAAAAAAAGCATTCAGTACCAAAACATATACTGTGAGAAGTCTCACCCTCCCCCAGTCCTCTGGTCCCTTCTCTAGAGCACCGGTTTCTTTTGTCTTTCCAGAGAAACTCTATGTGGGTATAAGCATGCGTGTATATATATATATATATGTCCACTTAGACTATTTTCAGTATGGTGCAAATAGTAATGTACTGTACACGCTCACCTGCACCTTTTTTCACTTGGTAGATCTTGGTATTTATTCTTCGGTACATAAATGGTTACTCTATTTTATTTCTTTAAGGACCACGTAGTATTCCATTGTACGGATGTAGTACAATTTGTTTTAACTGATACCTTATTGATGGACATTTAGATTGTTTCTGATTTTCTCTTTTTAATTTTAAAAATAATATAGGCCCAAACACTACTGGAGGAATGAAAATGGAAAAATAAATTCTTCTGATCTTCCCTGGATCCCTGGTTTAGAGAGAACCATTGTTTATTTACACTTCATCCAGAGATACTCTTTATGCAAAGAGCGGCAGTCTGGCTCCTGTCTAATTTATGACCTACTTAGCTTGTCTGTTATCTAATTGGTCTATCATCCACTATCCTAACTATTAATCATTATACCCACCCTTCTTATACAAGGAGGGTACATGGTCTGGCAGATGCACTGGCCAGTTAGATGGATGCCCAACCAATCAGAATGAATGGCGTGGCAGCCTGAAGTGGCTGATCAAGTATCTGTGCTCCTCAAAGGGTGGTTGGGGAACTGACACTCGTGTACAAATGTATGTAACTGGCCCAGGACAGGCTAGATACAGAAGTCCAGAGTGTTTAGAAACTTGTATAACAAAATGATACTGCTGTGATATCTGAGCACGTGATCAGTGGGATTGTCTAATGGAACAGCAGTAGTTTGGGTGTGCCAAGTTTGTGTGATGAGTCACGTGTGGCCCAAGCTATACACAAGGCGTTCACAATAGGACCACATACTAGTTAGTCTTGACAGACTGAAAATAGAAAAACACTGATCTTTTTCCACAGATTGTTTGAAAGGTGCTGATCCGCATCTTTTAATTTTTTCCTTTTTGTCTTCATCCATCCATCCATTTATGTACTTATCATTTTATTTTTCCATCCATCCTTAAAACAAACTACCTTTTATGTGTCAACCAAATAGTCAATTCATTATACCTCTCGTTAATTTAACAAAAATAATCAATCTACGATTGAATATCGAAGCTTTTTAAAAAAACATTTTTTTTTTAATGTTTATTTTTGAGAGAGAGAGACAGCACGAACGAGAGCAGAGAGAGACGGAGACACAGAATCTGAAGCAGGCTCCAGGCTCTGAGCTGTCAGCACAGAGCCTGTACCATGACATTATGACCCAATCCAAAGCCAGACACTCAATGGACTGAGCCACCCAGGTGCCTCTGAATATTGAGTCTTAATATGAAGACAAATTCTGTGGCAGAAAGGATGTATACCATCTATTTTCTAGTACATAATATATTTTATGTCTTTGTGGCCCCTATGCTCATTGTTTTAAAAATACGCTTTGGTATATACTTCAGTTCTGAACACTGTAGGTAAACCCAAATCCTGCTCTTTCTTGTGACTACTCTACCTGCAAGCGTTGTCAGCTACGGACCCAGTACAAAACGTGGTGATGAGAGGAATACATGTGCTGGATTATTTAGTAAGAATATGTATTGCTTTGTGGTGGCTTTTCTGCAAACAATAAGATACTGAATATTTGTCTTTCTCAACAGTTTGTCTATGAAAAGCATTTTGTGGCCTAGAGTTCAGGGTTTGAAGAAGCAATTGATAACCCATCAAAAAGTAGAAAATGCGAGCAAACGATAAACGTAATTAAAATGAACAGACATAATTCTTACTGACTTGATTTTTCTTTTAGGTTTATTTTTAAAAGCTGGCTTTTCCCCAAAGCAATAGTATTAAGCAGAACTGAAGGCTATAAAGTGAAAAGTAAAAGTACACCCACTGGTTTTACTCTTCAGCTATGACCACTATTCACAATTGCGTGTGCGTCTTCCGGGGATTTTATTACGCATGACACAACTTCATTTACAATGGCAGCGGTTGGTTGTTTTGGGGAAGCACAGCTTAGGTGCTTCTTGTTCCTTGTCGACCCTTATGTAACCTCGGGACTGAGTGTAGATATGGATTAAATTATGGAGAACTAGATGTAATGCCTGATGGAGAGGTCTCAGGGTGAAAGGCTTGGGGTTGCTGTGGTTCAGAGCCTGAGATTTAGCCTTGTGTGGTTCTGGAAGTCGGTGTCCTTGGTGCTCCAAAACCGATCAGGTTTTCAAACGCTTTCCGCTGTGGGCCCTGCTGGGATGAAATGGGGGTAGACATTCTGACTGCAGTTTGAGAGTTCAGGAGCAGTGATATGAATAGTCTTCCACTCTAGAATGAAGGTACTCATACAAGTGATTTAGTCACTGGGAAGTTGCTCTGGTGGTTCTAGCAAAGGGAAGAAGTGGCCTCATTTGAGCCATAGTGAAATCGTGTAAGGGATATTAAGGAGGTAATTTGACAGGCTTTGGTGTTGGATTAAATTTTTTTTTTTTCAACGTTTATTTATTTTTGGGACAGAGAGAGACAGAGCATGAATGGGGGAGGGGCAGAGAGAGAGGGAGACACAGAATCGGAAACAGGCTCCAGGCTCTGAGCCATCAGCCCAGAGCCTGACGCGGGGCTCGAACTCACGGACCGCGAGATCGTGACCTGGCTGAAGTCGGACGCTTAACCGACTGCGCCACCCAGGCGCCCCATGGTGTTGGATTAAATAAGGGTAGTGAGGAAAAGAGGCAAGAAGGAAGATTTGCAGGTTGCTGGCTGTCCATGGCATGAACGGAGGTGCCCTTATTGTAACAAGCAGTCCGTAAGTTCGGAAGAGGCTGAGGAAAATGTTAAAATCTTGAGTTTGAGGTGAATTTAAGATATCCAAGGGAGATACATGTATATTTTCAGACCTCTCTCTTTCTCTCTCTAATTATATTACGTATTATATACTTACAGTTTTTATATAATTATTCTAATCTAGGTGTGGATGAGATCCCTCCAAGAGAGGTTACAGATTGAACAGGTGAGAAGAAAAGTCCAGGTTGACTGGGTACAAAGACAGCCAGCCAGAGAGGTTGGCAGAAATGCAGAAAATAGTGCAGAAAATCCAGGGAAGAAATTATCTTTCAAGAAAAAGGAACGATTAATTCTGTGTCATGTTTCTTAGACATCTAGGAAGACGAGAACTGAAAGATGTTCAGTGAATGGTTTTTCCACCGAGGCTTCTTTCTTTCCCCAGGGTAGGGCAAGGGATGGGGTCTGGGGTACTAACTCTATAGTCTAGTTTTTGAAGAGGGAAAAATGAAGAAAACAAGCATCTCAATTAGGTAAGGGGCATCCCACAAATTCCCATAAACTCTACAGGACTCTTACAGTGTCCCTGCTAAGGAGCATGTTTCTCTCACTGTACAGATCCCGTGCTATATGGGAAGACCACACATTTGCTTATTCAAACAGCCTGTTAAAACAAGGTTAGAAATCAGTGTTACATAACTAGCCGAGATAAGTTCAAAGACTTGGGTAAAAATATGACTCTAACTGATATGATAATCACTTGCCACGAGGAAAATTAGTCTTCGATCCTGACTGTGGTAAAAGCCTTTGTCGCAGTTTGTAGTGCATAGGACTGTTATTGCTGGGATGTGTCATACTTAATTGCAACCATAAAAATAGCAGATTATGTTTGGTGAGTATCAGTTAAAAATTTATGGTTCAGAATATTATGTAACTGTTGTTTCAGATAAACGTTTATCTTTCCTATCTTTATTTCTCCACTTGCGGGAATTGATTCTGATACGTGGCAAAGGGGATTCCAAATCTGATGCAGGTAAATGTCCGAGACCTGTCACAATATAAGGTAAATGGAACATGTTTGATTATATCAGACTGGTTTGAGTTGCAGTTTGGATTTGGTTATATTCTGCTGCATTTTGCTAATTTGGGAGCACCTGGTAGCCTTGTTACTGGTTTGGGATTTGTATAAACACGTAAAGTTAGTAGGTGGGATTAAGAATCATAAAAGAAGCAGTGAACTTCAGTGTTGCTTATAAAAAGTACTTCTGTTTTCTGAGGACACATTCTCTAGTGCAACTGTTTCTACTTTTATGGGTCTTTATGTACTGTGTGAAATCTTAGCCTATGCAAATAGAACTCTTGGCAAATACGAATTCTTAAGTAATTATGTCATTCAACATGTACTTGTCTTTTTGTGCATTTCAACATAAAATCCAACTATAAATAGATATTGTAGAAAAACTTGAAGGAAGGAAACGCAGGAACGGAGAAAGGATGAGCTACTTAAAGGTTAAGCTGCACCCTAGTGTGTTTTACACATATAATTGCTTTTTTACTTTGGCTTTTAAAAAAGTTTAGGTATCTGTAGTATGAAAAAGTTAAACTTGAGTTTATTGATGTTGCATTTCTGTAAGTGTTAAGATAGCAAGGGCTGTGCTTTGGGCTTTGGAAAGCGGAGTTCTCGGTGAAGGTCCACAGGCCCTAACCCATATGGTAGACAGTGGATCCATTGTTCTCTGTATTTGTCTGTTGCTTACATTTTAATAACTATTGAGCAGTCAGTGATCATTAACAGATATTTAACAGTAGGATCAGATTAGTTGGTAGGGTCAATAATTATGGATAATTTGGAGTGTCAACATTCAAGAAATGATTTTAAAGGTTAGATCCAGAATTGCTGAAACGTTTGCCTGAAACTTTGTCAGGTGAGCAGCTCAGGGGATGGTCCAGCACAGCCTTTTTAAATTATTAGCCGTGGTGAAGTGAGTCATGTTTTGCCACAGTGCTTTTTTCATTTAACCTAATAGTTGGCCAGCCCTAGTTAATTATTTGAAAACCATTACAGGACACGCATTTCCCAGTTGCACATGCCTTGGAATGTCCAGCTCACCTTGTGTGTGGATAAGGGGGCCCCTGGTGTGGCTAACGAAAGTGTTTTGTCCTTATATACCGTCCTTAAAGCAAAGCATCAGTAACAAGTTTTTAATAAGCGTTCTGCAAGGTCCTTCCGGGCCCTGGTAAACATCCTGGTTGATTGGTATGTATCTCTTTGGAGTCTAGTTTCCAGAGCTGTTGAAAAAGAGTATTATAAACTTCCAAGTGAGCATGGAGGTGTAAACTGATGCCATGGGGTTGCTTCAGCTGAAGTGAAAGATCATACGTACTGACACGTATTACAAATGGGTTTTTAAAACAATGTCTGTTTTGTACAGTGAGAGTGAAGTCTGCCAAGTGTAGAACAAAAAAGTCATATTGTGGAACAAGATAAAAGGACATTGCATAATAAATATCTCATACCATTAAAATATAAGGTTTCCTTTCCAAAATGTAAGTATGCGCTTCTAAATGAATGTTTTAAAAATCTGATTTTTCTGTGATTTGTATAGTGACTTGATACATAAAGAGATTATGGGTCTGAATATGTCCAGAACTAGACTACTACAATAAATAATACACATGTGTAGCGTGCAAAAGATAAACGTCGAATGACATTGTGTTTTAGTGATAGAATCAATTTTTTTTTTATTATAATAGGTCAAAACTAGTTCATTGGCAATAAGCAAAATGTTTTCATCTGTCGGTTTCTAAGGCTAGAATAACATATCCCACCCAAACTGTATTGGTTCTAACCTTTATTCATAGATAAAATCATTGGTCTGTGAAAATCAACAAGGAGGGGGCACCTGGGTGGCTCAGTTGAGTGATTTTTGGCTCAGGTCATGATCTCACGGTCTGTGAGTTCGAGTCCCGCGTCGGGCTCTGTGCTGACAGCTCGGAGCCTGGAGCCTGCTTTAGATTCTGTCTCCCTCTCTCTCTGCCCCTCCCCCGCTTGCTCTTGTTTCTTTCTCAAAAATAAACATTAAAAAAAATTTAAAAATAAAGAAAATCAACAAGGAAACATAGGCGAAGGGGTAAACTATAGAAACATTTAATAAATCCTTTGATATGTGAGTGTGTGGATCTGATAAGTAATTCAGATTGTTTTGCTCTTGCTCTGAATGGATTTTGAACATGAGGAGAGATTGCATGGAATTAAAAATTGTTGTTTTTTAAAAACTTCTGATCCTGGTGGAGAGGCACTTATCTGAATACAAGTAGGACGACCAACAATGTTGCTTAAAGGGATTTTGTAAGAAAAGTAGGCACAATTCCTGTGCAAAGTGGGTTAGGTGAGTAAGGGAGATCCAAGGAGTCCTGTTAGTGCCTCTGTACAGTGGTAAACTTTCAAAGGTGAACTTTGGGGAAATGTTTTGTTTAAGGAGGGGAAGATAATGGGATAGGTTGAACAAGTGTCCGGAAAGATAAGGGTTTATAAGAGACTTTGAGATGTTTGTAGGTGTCCTTTGCTATACTGCCTGACTCGTATATAGGGAGATGGAAGAGGTCATTTTAGTCTACTCGGAATAACAAAGAAGAATGATTTGTTCATTTTAAAGATATTTGAAAGAGCAGCCTTTGGAGACCGCCAATGGAACTTTTTGGGATGGGCTGACTTGAAAGCAGAGAGAATGTAACCAGGTGTCCTTGGGTGGCATTGTGTGGTGGCTCTTGATAGCGGCCCAAAGATAAAGTATCTGACTTCATTTAGATACCGTGAATGTGCAAGAGATGCCCAGATCTTTGTTTGAGCCAGTGCTCCGGGGTTTCTGCTCTCAAGCCTGATGGTGGAGTGGCTAGCTTTGATTTGTTTCCTGCCCGAAGCCTGCTTTGGGTGAATTTAAAAACCTGTTTGTTTCGCCCGTCATCCGGCTGGGCCTTACCCATAATTCCCGCACTTTGATTATGGGGTTATTATAGGACAAGAGCTTCTTTGTACAAGAGCATGTTTAATACTCTGGGGTCTAGCGTGACTAGCGGATATAAATTGTATGGAAGCAATTAAACTCGAAGGAAATGTCATGTGGGCTGAATTTAAACGTACAGACTTGTGGCATTTTTTCTTTTTTCTTTTTTTTCTTTTTAATTTACACAGAAAAGGGTGGAGAGAGAAAAATAAAGGAAGAGAAAAGAGAAATGAGCCAAGAGAGTGAGGGAAACACACACAGAGAAAAGAGAAACTCATTTTTGACATTTGTTAAAAAGCCAAAGTCCACAGCCAGTATTATGCTAATGCCATTGCCCTTCATCTGAACTCTTTAAAAATACAAATGTCAAGGAATTAGACTGCACTCTACTTGTGGCTTGTATCCCTTTCCAGGTGGTCACCTTCATCTCAGGCATATGTGTCTGTCATTGTGCAGTGATTTTTTTGGACTATGTTAATAGACGGGCCTGAAGGGAGCTTCTCTCTCCAGTTTTCTATTTTATGTTCATGGCCTCTGCACATTTCATACAGAGTGGCTTGTCTTTGGACCTGCTGATGAAGAGTAGTGTGTCATTTTTCTCACCGTCCTAGAATGCCTTCCCTCTCTTGCTCTGTTAACAGTCAGCCAACCCCATCTCCTCTCCAACACCCATTGGACCAAGGAGCTAGAAGGGATCACCTCCTACTCCAGATCCCCAGAGTAATTTGATCTGTATGGGTAATTTGGCAATTGATCTTTCCTACTGTCCATTAACATGTTGTGTAAGGCTTGTTGTTGAATACATGGATTTATTTGATTTCCCTAACATGTCAGCTCTTAGAACATGGACCTGGTGTTGTATTCTCCTTCATGCCCAGCACATGTTGGTACCAGGGAATGTTTGTTGAGATCAGTGCTGATGTTGAACGTGCTCTTGAAATAATCAGAATGTTACTGGGTGGTCAGAAACAGAAATGGATACTTTTGGATTAGATTTAATAGGACAAGTTTGATTTGAATTTGAGTGTTAGCAGTAATAGACAACTCTTGATCTTATGCCCCAATGGAAAGTGCTTATGCTTTATTTTCGTTCTTTATACTATAAACTCTTAAGGACAAAAACCAAATCTTACCTGGCCTGTAACTCTCCAATACCCAGGCCAATGCATGGCACACATAATATGAGTTCAGATAATATTTGTCGAAAGAAAAGAATGCTTTTTATTTCTCTATTATTTAAATCATCTAGCACTTCTTTCCAATGCAATAAACCAATTAATATTTATCGAGAACATACTGTGCTCACCATAGTGAGTACACATAAAGTATATTACACTTTGGGATGTATTTTATTCTCTGTATTTAATTGTCATTCTTACTCTAAGTTCTAAGAAATCACTTCCTCAGACTGAACAATGATGATCCAAGAGAGCAAAAGTTGCTGAGAATAATTCAGTATATTTATCTATTCCCAGATTATTTCCACATTCCACTCAATGTTGGAAGTACACCCCTCCCCCTTAAATAATGGTAAGATTGTAACCTTTCCAAACTGAGCTGGAGAGGTAGTAGATTGTTTAGTTTTCAAAGGACTTTTCAGGATGCAAAGTAAATAGGGGAATCTGAGATATCAACAAAACTGTAATTAAGCAGATTAACTGTGTCAATAGTGAATGCAGACATGTCAGAGGAGCTAGTTAGTTGCAATTATTTAAACACAGCCTCAAGTTCATTCCCAGTGGTATCGCCATCATCCACAAACAAACTTGAAAGGAAGTTTAGCCAGATAAACGCAGAAGAAATGATTCTCTTGGGAATGTCACATTCTAACTCATAGATCCATTATAAATATCTTTAAGTTTCAGCTTAGGATCTCTTATTCTTTGCATGCTCCTTAAGGTTACACAGAACCAGAATTTAATAGTATTGTCTTTTCAGATCTCTGAAGAGTGGAAAAAGAGCCCCCTTCTGACCATAATAAAGGGAAGAAGAATATAAAATTATAAACCAGGTTTACTGTATTCACAGATGATTGTATATTTACCTGCAAGAGTGTCTGTGGGTTTTTTTTTCCCATTTCTTCTTTTAAAAAATCATCCAAATTATACATAAACACATTCTTGTTTTGAGAAATTCAGCCAAAGTGACAGTGTGTCTTACTCTCTACTTGCTGTCCTGCTTGATCCCCGCCCCCCCACCCCACCCCCCAAGTGTGAGTCCCTTTCTCAGTTCATGGTCTGTCCTTCAGACATACATACCTGTGCATATACGAACCTGCAGTGCACATATTTTTTTTACTTTAACATTCATTTAAAGTACAACATTCAATGTTGTACTTTAACATTCATTTTTTTTTTCCTACTTAAAATGTTTTTCTATAACAGTGGCCACAGATCTATCCCATCATATGTGTATACTTTAGTTTATTTACCCATTCTGATAAGGGGACTCTGATGTTGTTTACACCTAATCTAAAAGATCTAGTATAAACTGAATTCTTACTTCATTTGAGTTTTTTATCATTTGTGAAGGGAGATTTTTTTTTAGTAATTCTCTAAAGATAGGAGACTCAGGTCCAGTTACTAAAAACACATCGCATTTGTATGATAGTTTAAACATCTTTCGGATATAGGCAACATATCCCCAGCTTGTGAGTGTGCACGACACGCCCACATTATCACAACCACCTGCCGTTGAGGGTGTTGCGGAGCCCTGTTCTGATTCTGAGCACCTCTTTAGTCAAGATCACAAAATGTGTTTCTCCCTCCCATGTAGAGAAGGCACGGACCCCTCCTGTCTGTAGTCTTTACGCTCTGCCCAGAGCTTTCTGGCCAGCATTGTCAATTCCAGCTATGGCCTTAGAGTCTTTCATTGAAATTGTGAGGAGACAAACATGGTGAGGAGATACTGGGGCCAGGCGCTCACCGTGGTCCACAGGGCGGGGAAGAGCCTCCTGGGTGGTTCACCAGTCTGAGGCAGCCTCGGGTGAAGGGTGAATGGCAGCTGAGCATTACCTCAGGGCACCGGCTGCTTTTTAACAGCAGAATCGCTGGCCTGCCTGCTGAACACTAGCCTGCCTGGTCCGGGGTCTTTCGCTTGCTTTTTTGGCTGCCCACCAAGTATGTTTGTTCAACCATTTATTAGGCATGCATTTTGGCAGAGGATAGCCATTGTTCTGTTTTCTGGCCTGTTTCTCCCTGGAGGCCCACCCTCAGGGGCAAGGAGCATGTTTTATTCTTCCTAGAACTTAGAACCTAGCGATGAATAAATGGGAGAAAGTGAGTGAAAATGGAAGCTTAATGGGAGATAATGAATGAGGTTTTTCCTTGTTGCTGTTGTCTTCAGAAGCTGGGTTATAGAATGCATTTACAGGTCTTTATTCACATGCATTTACATGTCTTTAATAAACCCAGACATAGCACTTACTCGGTCCCAGGCATTGCTCTAAGTACTTGTCCACATTTAATTCTCCCAACAACTGTTTGACAGAAGTAAACTATTTTTATTCCCACTTTACGCAGGAAACTGAGGCACAGAGCACTTAAGTAACTTGACCGGGCACAGCTAGAGAGGATAAACGCAGGCAGTCTGGGCCCAGAGTCAGCGTCCTGGCTGACCCTCTTTTCTCTTCCACAGGTCTTGACATGGTTGGGGTTTGTTGTTTTTCACCTTTTTGTCTCCCTTCCTTCCTCTCTGTTGCTATTACCCTTACCCTAGTGTGTGTCTTGATGCCTCATTTGCGGATTACAACACACTGGCCCTCTCACCTCAGTCCCTTGCACACCGTGGCCAGGCTTGTCTTCTGTAAAGACGGTGTTCATCCTATCACTTCAGAACGCTCCCTGCCGTCCTGTCCTGGCGAGGCTGATCTCCTGTTTATGTATCCATTTTCCTACTAGTGAGACTGTAATGTTACTCAAACCTCATCTGAAAGACTTGGTATAAGCTGAATGCTTGCTTGGCCGCTCCCGTCTCACTTTCTTGGAGTGCCTTCACATCTCTTCTCCAGCCCTCCATCCAGTTCATTCCACCCTGAAGGCTCATCTCAGGCCTCACCTCCTGCCTGACTACTCAGCGTCTGTGGTCTTCACCTCTTCTGAACGCAGTGCTGCCGATAAGCTGTTGGCTATAACTTCGTTGTTTCAGGCTTGAAAAGGCCCAACCACATTTGAGCTCTTAGGGGGCGGGGATGAAGGTCTCCCAACATCCCTGGCCTAGCACTGAACCCAGCACCTGGGGAACAGTGAATAACGGGACTGGGAAGCAGAGCACATTGGGACACTGATTTAGACCCTAATATTGTGCTCACTGCTAGGTTTCCTTGTAAAAGAGGAACTTGAAGGAGATAATAGCTAAAGACTCTCTTAATTTGCTTAACCAGTTACTCTCACTTTTCATAGCTTTGTTGAGATATGTTACATACTATACATTTCATCCATTTAGAATATACAAGTCAGTGGTTTTTAGAATATCCATGGGTTTGTGCAATCATAACCACAGTCAGTTTTAGAACATTCTCATCACCGCAAAGAGAATCCCTTTATTAGCGAGATAGCTATTAGCTAACACCCCCCCACCCACACATACACACACACACGCATGTACACATGTGTGCCCTTATCCTCCCCAGCCTTAAGCAGCCGCTGATCTAGTTTATGTCTTTATAGGTTTGTCTCCTTGATATTTCATATAAATGGGATCATATATTATGTGGCCATTTGTGACTAATTTCTTTTACCTGACATAGTGTTTTCAAGGTTTATCCATGTTGTAGCATCTATCTGTACTCCATTCCTTTTTAAGGCTAATAGTTCATTGTATGTGTATACTGCATTTTGTTTATCTGTTCATCAGTTAATGAACATTTCGGTTGTTTCCACTCTTTGGCTGGTTACACTTATTTTTCGGGGGGAAAATGGCCTTCCCTATAGTGGTTTCTACAGCTGCCAACTGCAGCCTTCCCCTTCTGCTTTAAAAGTAGAAATCTGGGTCTGATGGCTGTGTTTGCGCAGTACGGACGGACAGGTGGGTAGATACTTGGTCATCAGTGGCAGGGAGCTGTCATAGGAAGTACTCGTGAGCTTTGTAGTCAGACGTTCTGGCTTGAATCACTGCTCTGCCACTTAATGAGCTTGCATAATTTCAGCCAGCTCCAGTTTCCTCGTGTGTAAAATGGAAACTATCTTGCCTGCTTCCTTAGAGTCAAGGTCACGCTAGAAAGGGTGTGGAGCCTAGGGCAACTCAACCAGTACAGAGGGACATCATTATGACTATAAAAATAAATAAGTAAATAGGTAAAAATAAAAGCTATAAAAAGTAAGTGCTTAAAGTTGCCAGTTTCAGTAAGGTGCAGTGCCTCGCGGCCTCCCTGCCAAGCACAGAGCCCAGGGCCATCACCCCAGTTGCAGTGGCCAGGATGGACCTGCTTAATCTTGTTGGAGCAATTAAGGGTCTCCCCTTGCATGTGTTAATGAGCTTTTTTGCTCCTGGGTCTAGATTTGTGCTCTGCTCACTATTTCATCAGGTCATTTGAGAAGAGTAACTAGGGGGTGAGACCTTTTTGAGAAGAAGATACAGAGGGAGTGAATTTCACTTTTGTGGGGTTAGGTAAAGAAGATGGAGTGCTTCCTTCATAGGCTTTACCTGAAGGTTGTTGTCTCAGGATGTAGCTGTGCTTATGGTTTTTAAACATCTATTGGCTCATATATTTGGAGTTTGTACGTGAAGACTGAAAACGCCTTTTTTGGTAACTGGGTGAAGAAGGGATAAAATGTTGATATGATCCAGACTTTACTTGGAGGGTGGTGTTCATAATAATATCACCGATTGGGCTAGTTGTGGTTATTAAGAATCAGGGAGTCCTATAATTCTGGATATTAGGCAAGGCCTGCCACCACACCCAGAATCACAAATATATTTTTTATTGTTTTAAATAAATAGGTTTTAGAAATACACAATTTTTAAAAAATTTTAAAAAATGTTTTTATTTTTAAGAGAGAGAGAGAGAGAGAGAGAGAGAGAGAGAGAGAACGAATGGGGGAGGGGCAGAAAGAGAGGGAGACAAAGAATCTGAAGCAGGCTCCAGGATCTGAGCTGTCAGCACAGAGCCTGATGCGGGGCTCGAACTCACAAACTGTGAGATCATGACCTGAGCTGAAGTCAGACACTTAACCGACTGAGCCACCCAGGCGCCCCTAGAAATATACAATTCTTACATTTGCAACAGCATGTCTCTTGAGGGAATTTGGAAAGTAAGTCCTTTTCCTCGTGCAAACTCAGCTTCTGCCCCTGTGAGTTTGGTGGGATGTAGAGAAAACTGACTGTAGGGATATCTGAATCTTCACTCCCCTCTTCTGTTCTGTCCCCAGGTGCGTGGGGACAGGTCTTGCCTGGCATCCTCTGCACTAGTCTGAACTGTGCGCAGCAACTGTGAACAGGTTGGCATTTCCAGGCTGACACGATGACCCCATTTTGTGTGGGAGATTTTGACAAAAGAATACTTGTTGCTGGGGGACTGACGCCCCTTTTTTCCATTAAGTCTGACCTTTCCATCATTAGATTGTGACTGTTTTTCGGAGTTGAGTAGAGCTTAGAAACAAGGAAGGAATGAGTAAAGAAAATTTAGAGCAAAAAGATACAAACTGTGTTATAAAAAAAAAAAGAGAGAGAGAAAAAGGGACATTATTCCTGGGTGACTTCAGGGCCTGTGGACCTCGGAAAAGGAAACATCTGGGTTACTAGCTCTTTTCATTACCTGAAGCATCATGACTGTTCCCTATCCATCTTAGGGCTGCGATGCCCTGACTTACATGCAGATTCCTGCTGTTTACCAGGGTGAGGAGCTTGGGCACATGACTGGGACCTCACAGGAAGCCACAAGTCTTGGCCCTGCATTTCTGGCTCATGGCTGCCTGGACAATACAGTGAGTTGAGCTGGCTTGAGCTGGTCTAGAGGAGGTGCACGAAGAAATTCTCATCACCTGTCCCTAATCCTGTCTGTGAGATGGCCAGAAGTGAGTGTGAAGACAGTAAATGACCTCTGAAAATTTTAGATATTTGTGTTTGGTTGTGATTAGGCTATGGGTCTGAGAAAAGTTGCTGATTTTCTTTTGCCCTGTATAGAAAACCTGTTCTCTCTTTGTGTTCATTGCTAGAACTGAGGCAGAAGCAAAATTAAAGACTTGCATTTTACACAAGGTATTTTGGGACTACCTCTTACGAGTATGGCTCACTTAAGTGTTAGAATAATTACTTTTGCCAAAAGATAATGATAACTGGAAATTTTAATTTTTTAATTTTCTTATTTTTGAGAGAGAGGGTGCACGAGTTGGGGAGAGGGGCAGAGGGGGAGAGAGAAAGAGAATCTCAAAACAGGTTCTACACTCAGTGCAGAGCCTAACGCGGGGCTCGATCTCATGAATCGTGAGATCATGACCTTAGCCAAAATAAAGAGTTGGATGCTCAACTGATTAAGCCACCCAGGTGCCCCGGTAATTTTTTTAAACAAGAAAGAAAAACTTGTGGATAATCTCATCACTCTAACTTCTTGTATTTTCCTATGTGCTTGTGTATATACTTTTTGTGTTTTTATATATTCTCATAACCAAGTATTGCAGGGTAGATGAGTTAGCTGACTTGAAAAGTTTATTTTTTAAATTATTCTGATATGTGTTGTTGCCCTATTTAAAACTTATAGGAACTTTTAATGCATTATTTAAGATCAGTCTTTTGTCTAAAACAAAAGGTACCTCTCCAAGATTTTGGGTAGGGAAAGATATCTTCTAGCTTTGTTTCAGACCTCACCAAGAGGCTGGACAACAAGTTACTGATATTTGGAAAACAGTAGAGAGACCCTATTTTCTTCAGATTCAGCAATGACCAAGCACAGAAGTGATGTTGGGGAAACCTCAGGGTGCATTGGGAAGAGGCTTTCGAGGCCATAGTCGAGTCTTGGTGGGGGTTAGCTTGGTTTTAGCAGGTTCCTAATCTAAGAAATATTAAACTTGATTTTAGATGATCTTTGAGGTCCTTCTCTGTAAGGATGTAAATGTCCTAAATACATAGGTGTGAAGTACAAATAAGTACTTTTGTGAGCCGGAGGAACTCTGCTGTATGATCAAGGACAAATATTTTAGTTTGGTTGAGAGAGGAGTGAAATCGTTTCTTATAAACAGCATGAGTTATTTAAATAGAGAGGCGAAGGCCTTTCTAAGATTTCAGACTTGAAAATGCTGTGGTAATTGGAAGGCTTTTTTTTTTTTTTTTTTTTTTAAAAACTTCTGCACAATTAAGGGAGAATGTTTTTCTTTTAATCTTTCCTTAAAATATTTGGTGGATATTACTGCTAGAAGAATGATCTGTGAGTATCATCAGATTAACAGTTTTCCTTGTGCTAATTGGTCTCGGTAATCATTTTTCCCAACTTCCAAAAGCTCATGTGTATTTCCTGTTGGTAGGGACACATACACTCCATCATATGGAAAAGAGACTCCCTGGTGGGGGGCGGGGTGCGGGGAGAATTAGCCTATCATACAAAGCAATGGGCAATACCAGGAATCAAAATTTGAATAAAGTGGGTGCTATTTGTTAAAATAGTGTTTCTTCATTTTAGCTTCCCTGTTACAAAGCAGAGTGTCCAAATTAGCTTAATAGTGGGAAGTTTTTGTGCCTTTAGGATTTTTTTTCAAAATAATACGTTCTTTAAAAAAAAAAAAAATCCTCATGGCCTGCACTGTAGGAAGAAAGGGGAAAGACCCATCTTAGAGAGTTTTGTAAATCTTTTTTTAAAAAAAATATTTATTTAGGGGTGCCTGGGTGGCTCAGTCGGTTAAGTGACTTTGGCTCGGATCCGATATCCTGGTTCATGGGTTTGAGCCCCACGCTGGGCTCTGTGCTGACAGCTCAGAGTCTGGAGCCTTCTTCAGATTCTGTGTCTCCCTCTGTCCCTGCCCTTCCCCCACTCACACTCGCTCTCTCTCTCAAAAGTACCGAGAGAGAAAGAGAGAGAGAGAGAGAGAGAGAGAGAAAACGTGAGTGGGGGAGGGGCAGAGACAGAGGGAGACAGAATCCTACCCAGGCTCTGTGCTGTCAGTGCAAAAGCCTGACCTGGGGCTCCTGGGGCTCGAACCCATGAACTGTGAGATCATGACCTGAACTGAAGTTGGACACTCAACCAACTGGGCCACCCAAGTGCCCCAAGAGCTTTGTAAATCTTATCAATGGATAACAAACTCTGTGTATGGGCCACATAGCATGGATATCTCTGGTTCATTTTGTGCAAATTTTGACCGGTTTGATTTTGGGGTCCCTGCTGTAACCATAGCGTACTCTCTTCCGCTACCCCTGTCACCACCTCTCCCTCCTTCCTCGCTTCTCTGGCATTTCAAAGTGGGGGTAGGGAAGGGCTTGGTTTAAGGCAGCTGTCATGCTTTCCTTTGTTTCAAGCTTCCTCATCCCTAGGAGAATAAAGAATAGTTTTTTCCTCCAAAACTTGGCATTTCTTTGCTCATTGCATTTCATTGCTCAGCATAAATTCAGGGCTGACTACCCCACCTGACACCCTACAAGGCTGAAAATGAAGGAAGGTGTTTTCCAGGAAATTTGGATTATATTTGGAAATGAAATGGGAATAGATAATGGGTAGTCAACAACAGATGTCTCCCCTAAGTAGGATTGTCAGATGAAATACGGATATGCAGCTAAAGTTGAATTTCAGATAAACAATGGATAAGTTTTTAGTATAAGTATGTCCTAAATGTTGCATGAAACATATTATACTAAACAAATTATTTGTTGTTTGTCTGAATTTCAGATTTAACTGGGCATTTTGCATTTTTATTTGCCAAATCTGGCGACCCTAAGTCCCTAAGATACTTCTCTTGTGTCATGTCATGTTTTTTGATAGCCTTTAGCTTATCTGGCCTAGATTTGCTTTGAAGAGGTACGGGGAGTGGCAAGCAGGCAGGATATTACACTAGTGTGAACTAAGAGAGGTCAGGGTAGGGCATAAATAAAGTATTGGCCAAGCAGCTGCTTGGTGGCCTCAGGACAGAGTAGGTGTTCAACTACCTGTTCACTATAGGACAAGGTTGGGCAACACCTTGTTTTTGATACTATTCTTGGATGCACCCATGTGTTCTATGTATTTCATCACCCCATCGGAACACCCATTTAGTTTGGGCAATTTTCCAACTGATGCTCTTAATGGGCAAATACCTTCAGTATCTTTTCTTGGAATTTGGAAAAAGAGTACTAGAATTTTGTCTCTAACCAATAATACTGAGTCTACTTTTGGGTTATTATTTTTTTATTTTTTAAATTTCATTGTATTTTAATTGATTTTTTTAAAAAAAATATTTTTTAAATGTTTATTTATTTTTGAGAGAGACAGAGACAGAATGCAAGTGGGTTAGGGGCAGAGAGAGAGGGAGACACAGAATCTGAGGCAGGCTCCAGGCTCTGAGCTGTCAGCACAGAGCCTGACGCAGGGCTTGAACTCATGAGCTGTGAGATCATGACCTGAGCTGAAGTCGGACGCTCAACCGACTGAGCCACCCAGGTGCCCCTATTTTTTATTTTTTTTAGAGAGAAAGCACGAGCTGGGGAGAGGGGCAGAGGGAGAAAGAGAAAATCTTAAGCAGGCTCTACGCTGAGCTTCATGGGCTCGATCCCACAACCCTGGGATTCTGACCTGAGCCAAAAATCAAGAATCACATGCTCAACTGACTGAGCCATCCAGGAACCCCTGCTTTGGGGTTTTTAATGTGAGTTATTTAAGTAAAATAAAAATTATTTTTATTTGTATGCTAAACATCACACTGGTTCTAGTCATTGTTTTTTTGTCTTTACACACCGTGCAAAAATGTATATTATTGTATACAAACATTCTCTTTAAACTCTGGCTCAACCAAGAAAAGTTATTAGCTTTGTTTCTTGAATAGTGACTGATTTCAACTGGAGGGATTTTAGGGGAGAAAAAAACCCATACAAAGTATGATCATGACTCATAAAGAATGCTCATCTGAGATGGTCTGCCCCTGGATGTTGCACTGCTGACTGTCTGTGGGGTTTTTTGGCACCCTTTTTGGAAGCTCTGTTATTAGTTAGCAGGTTCTAGTAATGTATGTGGAGGATTGACAGGATGGGATTAATTTATTTACAATTGTTTGCCATTGAAAACCTCACATACAATTATTTCTCCAATTTAAGTCCTGTCCTTTATACCTTGGTTTGACTCGAAGCCATCTGTGATGTTTTTATTTCTTGGGCCCTACAGGAAAACTCATTTGTCATAAGTAACAATTACTTTACAGTCATCATTATGTGGTTGCAGCACATTTATTGCTAAGAATGGTTTATGAGTGTCACCTTAATCCATGAGCTCAACTGGGTGTCAGACATCTAGGGAGGGACTTGGTAGGTACTTCAATGGGAAACTAGGGTGCTGTATATATGGAGGTGTATTAGTGATTAAGGAGGTGACATTTGGTTTGAGTCAGGGCTTTTAGTGCCGTGCTTAGAACAATGTGTGTCTTCCTTATGAGAAAACACTCATTTGCATGTGGTCCTAATTTCTGCTTCATTAAAAACATAAACAGGGGCACCTGGATGGCTCAGTCAGTTAAGCGTCTGACTTCAGCTCAAGTCATGATCTCGTGGTGTGGGTTCCAGCCCTGTGTCGGGCTCTGTGCTGACAGCTCAGAGCCTGGAGCCCACTTTGAATTCAGTGTTTCCCTTTCTCTGCCCCTCCCCCACTCACACTCTGTCTCTCTCTCTCTCTCTCTCTCTCTCTCTCAAAAATAAACATTAGGGGCGCCTGGGTGGCGCAGTCGGTTAAGCGTCCGACTTCAGCCAGGTCACGATCTCGCGGTCCGGGAGTTCGAGCCCCGCGTCAGGCTCTGGGCTGATGGCTCAGAGCCTGGAGCCTGTTTCCGATTCTGTGTCTCCCTCTCTCTCTGCCCCTCCCCCGTTCATGCTCTGTCTCTCTCTGTCCCAAAAATAAATAAACTTTGAAAAAAAAAAATTAAAAAAAAAAAGTGCTTTAAAAAAAAAATAAAATAAAATAAACATTAAAAATAAATAAATAAACAAACCAAGTCATCATAACTCTGTCACAGGAGGCAGGGATAAAAAAGAGCAGGGTTGTCTGTTTCACCAACAACAATTTTTCCTGAGAAGAGACTTCCTATGAAAATTTGAGCGATTATGGTTTATTTTACTAATTTTCTTAAGAAACAGAATGAGCCAGTGCCTTCTCCTTAGCACAGGTGCTGGTATTTTAGAAGGATGCAGCAAACTGGATCTTGTGTGACCCACATTTCCAAGGTGATAACCCAGTTACCTGGAGGGCTGGGCAGGCACTGACTGGACCTTGTGGCCATGAACACAGCACAGAATGTAGAGCCCTGTCTGTGGCTGGTAGGAGTGCGTGTGGACCAGTCAGGATTGTCCCCGCTGAAAGCGACAAGTAGGCATCTCATACTAGCTTGTGTGCTTATCAAGTGAGACCACGGTTGACTCCAGATCCAGGGAGTATCATTTGGACTCCCAGCTGTTTCCTTAGCATCTCTCTTCCCTCTGACCACACCTCTTCTTCCGAGGTCAGGAGTGTGGTCTCAGGTAGATCTAAGCTTCCCATATCCCAGCTGGGCAACTCAAAGGGAAGAGAAGGCTGACTTCTACCCTCACTTCAGTACGCCAGTATCTGCTAATTTGCCATCCCCCAAACCCAGTGAATCAGGGCACTGGACTGGTCACTGAGAAACACATAGTTGGAATGGAAGAAGAGCGTCTTCTCAGTGGAGGTGGTCATGGTGGTTGTGGTGGTGGGGTGGGAGGTTCTAAGTCCAGAAGAGGGGAAGACAACCAGGCAGACAGTAACTATTTACATTCACTACAGTGCTCCTGAGATAAGGACCCTAGCTTTAAGCATGTAGGCTAACTGGGAGATAACAAGCATACGTGGGCGAGAGCATGGTGTTGCCCAAATTACATAAAGGTAATGAAGAGATGCAGAGTTAAGTGTGATCTGCATGAACTGAGGTGATTCAGAGAGGGCTGAAATTTTAGCATTGTATCCCACTTCTGTCTGCCTTAAGTAGTAGCCCTCCAGGCCATCAGGGTTTTACGTCTTCTCTGTGGACTCTTAGAAGATGATTAGTCCAGAAAGCAATGATATCATTTCTATTTATACAGAACTACATCTACCTGTAGGAATTATTCTCTCCTGTTCAAGTAGGGTGTCAGAATGCAAGTTCATGAAAGTGATGTTATTCAGTGGATATAAGCTTTAATTCATAAAAAAGGAAGACAACATTTTGCAAACATAAATGCATTTGAGATGCATTTCACAACTAATGTTGTCACAGCATGACTTTTAGTGGCTGTCCAACATTCCATTTTATGCTTTTACCCTAATTTATTCACCCAGCTTCCATTGCTGATTATTCAGATTGTTTCCTGTTTTCATACTTTCAATAGCCATGTGAAAACTTACAGATTTTTAAGATGCATCTATGATTTCACCATTAGAATTAATTCTTAGAAATGCAATTATTGGGTCCAAAGCTATTATTGCTATGGATTTTAAGGGGATATTGGGGAAAGAATGATGATCAACTAAGAATCATTTTAGTTGGTTATTGAATCCAGTGCATTAATTCTTTTTTTCAATTTGAGAGAGAGAGAGCACGTGCATGAGCAGGGAAAGGGGCAGAGAGAGAGGGAGAGAATCTTAATCCCATGACCTCGGGATCATGACTCGAGCCTAAATCAACCCACTGAGCAACCCAGGAGCCCCTCAAGTGCATTAATTCTTTATTTGCTTTTGTTTTGTGGGAAAATGGAATACAGAAGTAAATACCAAAAGATTGTTATCATTACTTCCCTTATTATTCATATTTTATATTACATTATTGGTATACACTCATTATTTAATATCCCTAATAACTTTGACAATTGGTTGTATTTTCATGGTTTTTGAAAAATATCCGCCTTGATAGAAAAGATACTAGCACTTGGGGGAAACATTAACAATAGCATCATCCCAAATTTGCTTTCATCAACCCAGCTGTAACTAATAGTTCATTGTCAGGGAAACATAAGACTGGGCTAAAATAAGCCCCTTGCTGCTTTTAAGATGAACAAGTTTATATTCATGAACAAGTAGTTGTTTCTAATCATGTCCTAAGATAGAGGGGGCACTGAGTAGTGGCAGATAGAGCAATTATTTTTACAGGCAGAGGGTGTGGGATATGGGTTCATGATTTCTCCCAAAATGTTTTTTTTAGATAAAGGTGAGTGAGTGAGAGTTGACAGAATAAAAATAAAGAAAGTTAAATGATGATGGTATTCTGACTCTTTGGGATCCAGAACAAACATCCTTAAAGCTCCAAAGAAGAATCACATACCAATTTGGAAACGGTGCCAACAACGTGTTGAAATGATAGTAGAGGAATTCAAAGAGTTGAACGTTAGGTCACTGGTCTGTCTTCCGTGTAAAACTTTTAGAGAACACCTGCAATGCGTACCATCAGACAAGAGGACAAAAGTCGTCCTTTAAAAGTAGGTCTGCAATATAATTGAGCATAGGTCATACAGTGTGACTTCTGCCTTCTATTGAATTGAGGGTTTTATTGGAATGTCTTCCTCTCTTTAGTTTTTTTTCTCCTTCTTGTATTTTCTCTTTCTATCATCTTTGGCAAAAGATTGCCAGTGAAAGGAGTTGCACCTGGTTACTTTGGTCACCACATCCAGAGAGCTGGGAAACATGATCTCCAAATAGTCCTGGCCATGGTAGCATACAACAGGCTACTGTGGTCCGGCTGCCTCTTTCTCTGTGGGGCCTTATGTCTTACAGCACTTGCTACCAGCATTAGTCACTTCTGTTTGGGTACTGCGGTTTTCTGCTTCCTTCCAATAACATTACTTGAGTTAAAAAAAAAAAATCACAGAAATATAGTTTCACAAAGACTTCTGTGATTAGAACTACTGTCTGGAATTTTAAAAAGTAGACAGTGAAGAAGCAAACTTAAGCTTGAGAAGTTTAAAAAACAAGGACCGCTTCTTCGTAGGAGAGGCCTAGAAGCTGTTAGTGTTTTTTGTCCTTATTAAAAATGCCATATTTAGTATACCTGAAAATAGTTCAAGCAAGGCGAAAGACAAGGTAGAAAAGCATGTCATTCTCTGACATTTTCAGGATCATAAAGTTAGAATGGCAGCACATTTGTTTTCAGGGAATCTGTGGTTCATTCAGCAAAAATTCATCCCAGTTCCGGGGGTGCCTTGGATTCTTTTATGAGGCTCCAAATTTCTGGTACTTTGGACCCTCTCTACTTTGTCATTCCAAGCGAATAGAGTAGACTGAAGGCACCGCAGTCAAAAGCTTGAGATCTTTATGTAAGGGGTGATGTGTGTGGCCTCTGCAACCTGGAACTTTGGTTTATTCCTGGATAATAACTTTTTGCAAGGAAAGTGCTGCTAGTGGAATTAGATGGGATTTGGACTGGATCGTGAGGTGTGGATAGATAGGCTGTAGATAAACATGATCTAGACATTCATTTCAGCTCCTATAGAAACCACCTCTGTTGTGTTGAGTACATAAGCTATTCTGTGTTGGAGGTGTCAGTGTGGTGCAGGAGACCATGATAAGCAGTTTCGTGAGACTCAGCTCCCCCAGAGGGTCTTCCATAAGGCACTTGGAACTGAATTTGAAGGCACTTGATCCCTGAATACTCTCTTTCATCCAGACTTGTCAATCTAGCTAAGCTCTGCATTAGACTGTCATCTCGGAAGGTGAATTCTGTTGCTTCAATGTGAGGGCTGACCAAACAGGTTCAAAGAAAATCCACTTACATCCTTGGGTTTCATATCCCTGAGGTTAGGATGTCCACGCATGACCTTGTGCCTTTATTTATATGCCACATGTTGTGCTGCCACTTGTGAGTACCTTACTTAAAACATAGAGAAACCGAGTCACCCTCAACTGCCTTTAGAGGAGTTGGTCTAGTGTAGTGGTTGACAATACACGTTCTAGAGTCAGAATGTTTGGGTTCAGTTCTTGACTCTGTGTTAGGAACAGTGTGACCCTGAGCACATCGCTTAATTTCTCTGTGTCTCAGTTTCTTCATCTCCAAACAGAGATGGTAACAAAAGCACGTACCCAACAAGGCTGATTCCAGGATTGAGAAAAACAGTCTATGTAAAGTACTAGGTCAGTGCTCAAGAGTGCCATATGATGGAGCCCAAGAGCAAAATAAATTAAAAAAAAAAAAATCAAAGTGTAGGGGTGCCTGTGAGGCTCAGTTGGTTAAGCATCTGACTTCAGCTCAGGTTATGATCTTGCGGCTCGTGAGTTTGAGCCCCGAGACGGGCTCTGTGCTGACAGCTCAGAGCCTGGAGCCTGCTTCGGATTCTGTGTCTCTGCCTCTCTCTGCCCCTCCCCTGCTCACACTCTGTCTCTCTCTCTCAGAAATAAATAAATATTAAAAATAATTAAAAAAAAAAGTCAAAGTGTAGATGTTAAATGGAGCCAAGACCCTAAATGGACGCCTAAAAGGAGTTGCAATGATAGAATCCTAGATGCTTCCAAAGGACCGCCAATTGGGAAAACAAAAATTAGAAATTGAATCCCTGAGATATTGAACCAGACTACTGGTGTAACATGATCCCTGGGTTTAGCCTATTTTTAGTGTTAACCAGCAACCCAAGCAGGCCTTATTGCTAGGCCATCTCATCTTCGGGCATTAAAGGAAAATGTGGGATTCCCTTTGGCAGTCAGTTCAAGCCTAAAGTAATAAGCTTGAACGAAAGTACCTTTGAGTGCTGCAATAGAGAGTGGGAATTGAGGGAATATCTACCAGCGCTCTATATCTAATTTCTATTTTAATAATACTGCTGAAAACACTGCCTTATAGGAATTCCTGTCAATTGGTGTGAAGAGTTTGAGGGGAAGCAGTGCTTTTATTTTTCATTCTTTGAGAAATTGCAGGGGGCCCATAGGATTGCCTACAGGAGAGTCCCTGCTCTATACCACAGAGCACAACCTCAGAGAGGTGTGACTGACAGTGAATTTCATCTCTTCCTGAAAGGTGCCGTGAAAACATAGCAGGGCTATTCCTTTTGTCATTGTTTCTGTCCGTCTCTCAGCAGGATGAGGTCATGACAGAATGGCAGGTTTATCTTGGATTTCCTTGTTTGGCCAGCAGCCTAAACACCCCTGGGTTTAATATCTGTGGGTATCACACCGATATCAGTGGCTTGGAGGCCATGTTGGCTCCTCCATTGCCCCTTTCTGGAGCCCGGTGGTACTCAGGGGAGGGGGAGGTGGAAAGGGGAAAGGTTTGTACTCCTCAGGTCACTGTCTTCTCACTTGGCACTTCCTCTGCCTTTGTAGGCTCCTGCTGCTTGGAGAGACAGCCTAATGCAGTGCAAAGCGCAAAGACTTTAGGTCCAGACAGAACTGGTTTCACGTCTTACCTCTGCCCTTTATAAGGTTTCTCTGCTCTACATTCCTGAATCCTCCTGTCCTTACCCTTCACTGATATTCCTCACATCTGACATGAAATACCCTTCGCTTTTTTTTTTTGGCCATTGGTCTGTGAGCTTCAGATGTGTGGGGACCACATCTTTGTATTCCATTGGCTCCGAGCACTTTCTGGAGCCTGAGTTACCTGGCTTCAAGCCCTGACTCTGCCGTTTTCTGGCTATGTGACCTTGGGTAAGTTATCTAGCTTCTTGCCTGCCTTGGGTGAGGATTAGAGATAAACATGTATGGGGCCTCTGGCACCAACACTGGCACAGATGGATGCTCAGAGATGTTGGCCCACCCACTCTCAGCTTGGTTCTAGCGCCTGAGTGTCTGCTGACCCACCGGCACGCCCGGACGTATCTGTCGGCTGCATGACATTGTAGCCCCAGGCTCGTGGCCAACTTGGGCACGCAGCCTCCTGGCTCGAGGAGCCCCTCATGCCATTCTTCAGTGCCTGAAAGAACATGTCTACAAAGGACACAGACTTCATCTTTTGAATCTCTTGTTTCAGTCCATCCCTAAGAACTTGACAGAAGCCTTTAAAAAGTAATTCTTAAAAATTATTTAAAAAATAATTTTATCGTTTTTTAAGGGGCACCAGGATGGCTCGGTCAGTTAAGCATCTGACTTTGGCTCAGGTCATGATTTCACAGTTCGTGAGTTCAAGCCTGGCATTGGGCTCTGTGCTGACAGATCAGAGCCGGGAGCCTGCTTTGGATTCTGTGTCTCCCTCTCTCTCTGCCCCTCCCCCACTCATTCTGTGTGTGTCTCTCTCTCCCCCCCCCAAAATAAATAAACATTAAAAAAATAATTTTATGGTTCCTTATTAAATAAGAGGGAAAAATCTCCCATAGTCCACCATTTGAATATCCATTGCCCACTGGGGCATATATCCTTATAGGTTTTCTTTCTTTCTTCCTTCCTTCCTTCCTTCCTTCCTTCCTTCCTTCCTTCCTTCCTTTCTTTCTGTTTTTAAATTTATTTATTTTGAGAGAGCGAAAGAAAGAGAGTGCACACATGTGCACGTGAGCAGGGGAGGGGCAGAGGGAAAGGGAGAGAGAGAATCACAAGGGGTTCGATCTCACGACCCTGGGATCATGACCTGAGCTGAAATCAAGTGTCGGTTGCTTAACCAACTGAGCTACCCAGGGGCCCCAAACTCCTTACAGGTATTTCTATGTCCATGTATTGTCATACTAGTTATTTTCTTTTATCCAACGGTGGAATATTCTACATATATTTTCGTATCCATAGGAGAGGTTTTTAGAGTTCGTGAATGATATTGATATGATTTATGGAATTTTAATGGGCTTCAGAAAAATCCTTTGTTAGATGGAGGCCAGCTGGAAATACGAAGCACCTAACCCATGGAAACCCATTCACCTCTAAGAGTTGCGAACTGGAGGAAGCACAGCGGAGTTGCATCGCGTGTGCATTGGATGTACCCGTGTGCAACCACGTGAGCCAGGGAGAGACGGGCACCAGGAGACAGTGAAGATGGCTTGCGTGGAACTCCACTCCGACTCTAGGAGTGTGTGCCCTGGAGTGAGTGTGAAAGGAGATGTGAGTCTGCTTTTCCTTCTCGTCTTGGTTCCAAGGAGACCCTCAGAGTGTGACCGCATATTACCTAAGTGCAAGCCAGCTATCTTCCCCGCTGTCTGTCCTAAAGCTGGAGGGAAAACTGGGTATGCTGGTTTTATTCAGAGATAGAATGTTTAAAAATGGCACAGCAAACCTAAATCTTGAGTTAGATTTTCAAAAGTAGTTTTTCTACATCAGTTTTGCTTGGCGACTTGAGAGCCTAACCCCCTTCTTTGACTCATTTCTGGCCTGTATATATAAAGCAACATTTCCTCCCTCCTTTTTCTTCTCTTTGCACACTGAGCTGCTGTATGCTGGGACTATGGAATGTAATAACAAATCAATACATGGCTTTTGCCCTAAATAACTGACATTGAATTTTGGAGAGAAATATGAAAATGGCTTATCATGATACTTGGCAATTGAAGGAAATTTATTAAAGGAGACAACAGCCATTTTATTAGGAAAGTACAGAGGAGGAAACAGTTCCAGCCATGAAGTTACATGGGGCCACAGTGGAGGGTGCTTCTTGAGCTGTTTTTTTTTTTTTTTTAAGTTTATTAATTTATTTTTGAGAGAGAGAATCCCAAGCAGGCACCACACTGTCGGCAAGCAGCCCCACGTGGGGCTCAGACCCACAAACTGCCAGATCATGACCTGAGCCGAAGTCAGACGCTCAACCGACTGAGCCACCCAGTATCCCCCTCCCCAGCTTGGTTTTTAAGGATAGGATAGTTTTGATAAGCAGAAGAGAGAGGTGGGGGGAGGGCATTTCCATTGAAGGAAAAGTAAGAGACATTGTGTAGCAGCTTTAAAGAGCCATTTGAAGGACTAGAGTTCATGGAATGAATCTGAGATGAGATGGAAAAAGCAGTCAAACTTCCAGCTGGTGAGGGCAGGGCAGAGTAGCTTCCACTGAACGGTGTGGATGTTTATGCTTATTTGAACCCCGTTGGAATATTCCTGGTTTGTTTTATGAAGGGATGTCTCTCACTGAGGATATTGACTCAGGGACGTTTCCTTTTACAGTCAGGATGGCCTCCATCAGACCAATATTGTTCTCGGGCCTTTTTTGTTTTGTTTTGTTATCTTGGATAAACAGAGAGAGGCTGATTCATTTTTCTAGAAAAACAGGATGCACTAAAATACTGCAAGTGACAATGAAACAGACATGCTCACGTACAATAATATTTATAAAGGGAGCAAACAATATGTGTGACAGATACCTCCATGGTGTGGCTCATCTCCCTCCTCCATCTCGGTTGCCTTGAGTCCTTGGCCAAGTTGCTTGTTTCACTGGGTCTCCGTTTCTTAAGACACAAAACCAGGAGTGTACAGTGCTAGGAACAGTGTTGGGTGCATAGGGGCCACTCCAGTAAAGCTTAATAATTTTTATACCAAGTATAAAAGATGTATTCATGATAGGAGCAATATTTTTACAGTGATCTAACACAAACTTCGTGTTATGGAAATGTTCAGATGTACATCAGTTCCCACATACTGTCATCACCCTGCTTGAGCAGTAATCAGCACTCTGCTATTCTTGTTCATAGATCTGCTTTCTCTCTCTCTTTTTAAAATGTTTATTTATTTACTTATTTTGAGAGAGAGAGAGAGAGAGAATATTCCAAGCAGGCCCCACGCTGTCAGCGGGGCTCAGTCCCACGACCGTGAGATCATGACCTGAGCCAGAATCGAGTCAGACGCTTGATGGACTGAGCCGCCCAGGTGCCCCTGCTTTCTCTCTTATAAATGTCTTAAGGTTTTTAATGATTAATTGCCAGCTAAATTATTTTAAAGCGATTTCCAAATAGGTTATAATTTTGTGCATAATTTTTAGGAGTCTGAGAAATCAGTGGGCCGAAGAAGAAACTCTTTTTTTTTTTTTTTTTTAATTTTTTTTTTTCAACGTTTATTTATTTTTGGGACAGAGAGAGACAGAGCATGAACGGGGGAGGGGCAGAGAGAGAGGGAGACACAGAATCGGAAACAGGCTCCAGGCTCTGAGCCATCAGCCCAGAGCCCGACGCGGGGCTCGAACTCCCGGACCGTGAGATCGTGACCTGGCTGAAGTCGGACGCTTAACCGACTGCGCCACCCAGGCGCCCCGAAACTCTTTTTAAAAATGGCAGGGGGCGCCTGGGTGGCTCAGTCGGTTAAGCGTCCGACTTCGGCTCAGGTCATGATCTTGCGGTCCGTGAGTTCAAGCCCCGCGTTGGGCTCTGGGCTGACAGCTCAGAGCCTGGAGCTTGTTTCAGATTCTGTGTCTCCCTCTCTCTCTGACCCTCCCCCGTTCATGCTCTGTCTCTCCCTGTCTCAAAAATAAATAAACATTAAAAAAAAAAAATTTTAAAATGGCAGACACCAGTATTTTGAGCCCAATGTGCACAGCTGAGTTTTAAGTGTTTCTGCATTAAATCAAAGGATGTTTGCAATTTTTTTAGGAAATATATTTTTCAGGTGGCTGGGTGGCTCAGTCAGTTAAGTGTCCGACTTCGGCTCAGGTCATGATTTCATGGTTTGTGAGTTCGAGCCCCATGTCAGGCTCTGTGCTAACAGCTCAGAGCCTGGAGCCTGCTTTGGATTCTGTGTCTCCCTCTCCCTGTGCCCCTTCTCTGCCACGTTCTGTCTCTCTCTCTCTCTCAAAAATAAACATTAAAAAAAAAAAAGAAAATATATTCTTGCCTTCCATTTTTTAATGTATTCTAATAGCAAAAGAAATGATTAACCTAGAAGTCTAGAAACAAGCCAAGACTTTATGACGTCTTTGTTACTGAGGGTTTAGGTGGCTAATTATTCTGAGAAGAAAACAAGCATAGGCAGAGGAAATCAGTCATGGCAGAAAACCTGAATGGTCATAAATTTCATATCTTGGGGGCAGGTGAATCTTGGTGAGTTTGTTTGTTGTTTGTTTGTTTGTTGCTTATATGTTGAATGGTTCTGTAGGGTGTGCTGGTAATGGTAGGATTCCTAGAGTATATAAATAGAAATGGCAACAGTTGTTTTTCTTGATTCACTTTTACCCATTTTGCCACTGCCCCCTGCCCCCGTCACGCCTCCTCCCCTTTGACAACCACCAGTTTGTTCTCTTTTTTTATGAGCGTGCTTCTTTTTTGTTGTTGTTTTTAGATTCTTTGTGTAAGTGAAATCATATGGTATTTGTCTTTCTCTGTCTGACTTATTTCATTTAACACAATACCTTCTAGGTCCATCCATGTTGCCATGAATGGCAAGATCTCATTCTTTTTTGTGGCTGAGTAATATTCCACTGTATATACATACCGCATCTTTATCCATTCATGTATTAATAGATACTGCGGTTGCTGGCAGATATTTTACTCAAGAGTTGCATTTTGAAAGTGAAAAGTTATATGTATTTCATTTAGTATATTTCACATTTTGGTGTACACATAAAACGGCATTTAAGTGCACGTGCAAAGCATTTTTTGTAATGGAAGATTTCAAACATAATGCACTACTATTAGAGTAGTATAATGAACCCCTCTGTGTCCATCACCTAAGCTGTCACTCTGATGTCTCTTTTTGAAAGATATTCATGTTGTTTGTAAAAGACTTCTAGGTCAAAATGACCTTATTAATTTGAAAAAAGGTATAGAACCAAACAGTTATACCAGATGGGAAGAAATTCTTAGTCATCAGTGCGTTGCCTTTGAGAAATATGTCAGTGATAGCTCTCAGAAGAATTGATTTTTTCCAGATGGAATGACAGTAAAATCTGATGTTTGAAAGCAGTTCAAGAAAGACCTCCCTAAAAAGACATGTAAGCAAGAACAAGTTTGGAAGACAATACTGAAACGTTAGCAGTAGGTTCTTTTGGTGGATTTTCTTATTCTTTTTTTCTTCTTTCCACCCATTCATCTTTCTCATTTCTGTTTATCTGTATTGTACAATTTTTTTCACCATGAGCCTAGATTACTTGATTGCTAAAAAGGTAAGACAAGCGTGTAAGTTAACCAAAATGAAAGGAGGCGTACAAAGAATAGAGATTAGCTGTATTGAGGTGAATATGTTGGGCGAAGCCAGATACTTTTCTTAACTACTAAGTTTTTACCCTTAGCCTTACTGCCTGTACTTGGTTCCTGGCTCTTGCCTGTTTCCTTGTTACTGATGGCGGGGAGGGATGCGGGCCTTCATGACATCATCTGATTAGGCCAGGTGGGAGGACAGTTAACCATACTTCCCAGGCCAGTCCCCTAAACTGTGTTTAGGTTTCCTGCTTGATTCTGTTCTGTCCTCTGGCCTTATGCTTCCTGATTTGCCTTCTGAGGCTGGCCTCAGAGGGCATTGGGAAAGGCTAGGAGACAGTGGATGCTGGGAGACAGGACATTTAGCAGAATGACTGGGATAGGGATCTCATCAGGTATGTTCTTTATCTTATTCTGAAAGCATAAAAATGCATCTCTGCTCTGCCGCCAGCCTACCCACCTCGACTTTGACAGAATTATTAAAATTTTCAGAATGATATCTTTTTTAAAGCTTATTTATTTTGGGGGGGGGGGCAGGGAGGGGCAGAGAGAGAGAGGGAGAGAGAGAATCCCAAGCAGGCTCTGCACTGTCAGTGCAGAGCCCGATGTGCGGCTTAAACTAACGAACCATGAGATCATGACCTGAGCCAAAGTCAAGAGTCAGATGCTTAACCAACTGAGCCACCAGGTGCCCCCAAAATGATTTTCTTTATGCTTATCTATTCTGAAGTTAACCAGAAGAGAAAAATAATTAAGTTATAGAGGACCCTAGAACAGGCTTATGTAAGACAAGCAGTTAAAAAAATAAAACATTATGGAGGTGCCTGGGTGGTTCAGTCAGTTAAGCATCCGACTTCGGCTCAGGTCATGATCTCACAGTTCGTGAGTTCAAGCCCCACATCGGGCTCTGTGCTGACAGCTCAGAGCCTGGAGCCTGCTTCAGATTCTGTGTCTCCCGCTTTCTCTGCCCCTGCCCTGCTTGCATTGCACTCTGTCTCTCTCTCTCAAAAATAAAAAATAAAACATTAAAAAAAAATAAAAATAAATAAATAAAACATTAAAAATTGTCCAGGAAGAAATGTCCTAGAGGTCAGCAGAGGTGGGATGTGAGTGGAGAGACATGAGGAAGGGGTCAAGAGGAGCCATTTGTGTATACAAGCTCTGTGATTGTGGAACTATGACCTCTAGAATGACAAATGAGAGCAACTCCTGTTTTTCATGCTAATTTACTTATCACACTGAATATCCTGCTGGTGGAGAAATTCAGTGCTACAGCCCCATATCCTCTTCCATAGGAAATACTTAGCGACCTGAGGTATTAGAATCTGTTTTATGACACTTCCCTGAAAAGAAGATATTGCTCAATTGGCAGGCAACTAGGGTTTCTAAGGGACTTATTCAAACCCTGTTTATTGTGTACTTGCCTGTACAGAGTGACAGGGGAAATAATTATTAACACTGCTTTTCTCTTAACTAAGGTTTCCAGTGCAAGATTCAGTGATCCCACTGCCAAGGTATATATTGGTAGGTGTTTTATCTTTGTCTGTAATGGATTCAAGTTAATCTATGTGAACATTTGCCTAGTGACTGTTGTAACAAAATAATGGGTATTGACCAGAGCTCATTGAAACACAGAATGAGTTTACTTCAAACTCTTGGTCTTTGATCTAGATTTTGAGTAGCACCAAGCTTCTAATCAGGTCCCAGTTCAGCTTTGGCAAGGATGGATCCCAGAAAAGCATTTCTCTTTGATTATTTGGTGTTTGGTTATTAAATTTCTAGTCTCGAATGTAGATTATGTGGCCACCCCTCCAATATTTCAGGTAGTATATACTAGCAGGTGATAACAGGTTTCAGCTTTGCACATTACGTGGTCTCTTTGCATCTACTCGACTCTACCATTGTAGCACGGAAGCATTTCCGGACAAAACGTAAGTGAGTGGATGTGGCCATATTCCACTAAAAGTTAATTTACAAAAACAAGCTGCCAGCTGGATTTGGCCTGTAGGCTGTAGTTAGCCACCCCTGGCACATGTCATTGTCCATTTCATAGCCTTTATTGGTCCTACACATATTTTACCTTAACCTGCGTTAGTGGTCTTCTTACGGGCAAAGTTCAGGGCTTTTTACTTTTTGTAACCCCCTGGATGTTGTATAGGTAGGATAGTGTTCAGTTGTTTTGGCAAATGAGTGAACAGTGACCGAATGGCTGCTGATTTCAGGCGTTGCCACTTTAGTTTCCTTCTGGATGGCTGAGCTCTTCCAGACTTCTGGCGTCCTCTCCCTGCCCTGCCGGAAAGGGCGAAGAGAGGCCCTTCAAGAGTTGTGTCCATCCCTTGTCTCTGTCTTTCTCAGCCAGCCTTCCACTACTTTGAGCAACTTCTATTTACAACTCAAAGAATTCTTTATTTATACAGTGTTGGAGACTGTTTACCCATGTTGAACTAACATTAGGTTTCTTTAAATGTACTGTTAAAACGAAGAGTAGCCGTTTGTAACTTTAGGAGCATAACAGCTGGGGTCATGATGTAAGAGAACATAGACACCCTTAAAGTTATTTCCAAAGGCCCTGGGATGGGATTTTCCTAGTTTATGCATTACAAGGCCGTGTTTTGTATATTAGTGGAGGAAAGTAATGTGAAACAAAATTGAACAAAAAATTCATTACATCTTAAATATAATTCGCAACACTGAACAGGTATGAATTTGGTACTTTGTTTTCATCTAGAAAACTGGCAAGTTGAAAATTTTAGTGTGTATATTGTAATTTTCACTTTTTAGGAGATGTGTAGTATATGAGGGCAGTTTTCACATTTTAATATTAGAAGAATAGCATCTCAAAGGAAGAGAAAAATGTTTTCAGTTCCAAGTGGTAAACATTCTTTTTTTTCCCTTAGTATAAATTGATTTTTGCTAACCTAGCTAGTTGTTGTTTTGTTTGTTTGTTTGTTTTTGTTTTTTTCTGCCCGAGCCCTTCCTTATAAAAAGTGAACCACTGGAGTCGAATTCAGTTGAGAAAAATGATGCGGACACACTTATGACTGAAGTATTGCTTTTAACTTCACTGGAAGTGAGGCAGATGAGGACCTTGGAAAAGGAAGGTTATTATTTCCTCTGTGGAAACTTTTATCTTTGTTTTCTGAGTAACTGGTAAAAACAATAGTTTGCTGTGGAGTTTCAGTAATCAAAGAAGAGGAAATAGCATGTGAGTGACTGCAGCTGGTTGGCGGGCTCATTTGGAAGGTGAAATTGACCAAAGTCACATGAACTATCTTCTAATGGAAGGGTCTGCAGACATTTTCTGTACAGGGCCAGATAATAAATGTATTATTCTCTGCGAGCCATATAGTCTCTATCACAACTAACCAGTTCTGCTGTTATAGCACAAGAGCAGTCATAGACGATACACAAATGAGTGTGGCTGTGTGCTAATAAGACTTTATTTGTGGACACAGATATTTGCGTTTTTATGTGTCACTAAATAGTATTATACTTTAGTTTCTTTAAATTATTTAACAATGTAAAAACCATTCTTAGCTTGCTGACTGTACAGAAACAGATGTGGGTGGGATTGGGCTACAGGTCATGATTTGCTGACCCTTTTGCTGGTGAATTTGCATAATAATTTCTGGAAGGGGCTAGGAGGATGTAGTAGGGAATCCATTGCATAGTCATAACCTCTCAGGAGATAATCTGATTATGATTAGTTAACACAAACTTGTGAAGAAAATCCCTATTGGAGTATGGATGACTTTTTAGGAGTCTGTTCTTGTCCTTGTTCTACTAATACAAAGTCATGGGGCATTCTGGGCCTGATGCCCATCTGGTATATGATAAGGTTGGACCAGATGACTTAACGTAAATCTTAACATTTTTATCCAAATGATAACATTTGTACTTCAGTTATTTTTTCTGATGATAATTCTTAAATTTCCCTACCTATTTTTATTTTTGAGAGAGACAGAGTGCGAGCGGGGGAGGGACAGAGAGAGAGGGGACACAGAATCTGAAGCAGGTTCGAGGCTCTGAGCTGTCAGCACAGAGCCCAACGTGGGGCTTGAACCCACAAACCGTGAGATCATGACCTGAGTCGAAGTCAGACACTCAACCGACTGAGCCATCCAAGAGCTCCTTAATTTTTCTAATAAAATAAAGTTAAATCTGGCCTCAGACCTTTCACACATTTATTGGTCACTCCTTGGGATTCTGCTCACTCTAACCCTACCATTTACTTAATTCCATTTAGTTAGTCTCATCCTAAAAGATCCTTTCTACTGAAGCATTCCCTGACCTTCTTGGAGATAGAAGACTTCTCTTGTTTTTATGCCCTTTATCCTTCACTTCTTCAGAGCAACTGAAATCAATTATTTGCTATTATCTGACAGTAAGGTGTATGAAGGTGGAGTCTTACTGCCTGTCGCTCAGTACCCAGTACTTGTTATAAATGGACTTAGTTATGTATATCCATCATCCCCTCTCATAGGGGGCTTTTGAGACACAGAAAGGTTAAGTAACTTGCCCAAGGTTCATCTGTATCCATGTTGGAGCTGGAATGCCAACCCAGGTTTCTATGAAACCACTACCCCTCCCCGCCCTCCCATCTTTCCTGGGTACTTCAGTTAGAGAATTATCAGTTTTAGCTACTAGTCATGTGATTTAGTGAGAAATCTTGGTATTTTCTCATCCTGTGGTTCTCTCTGTTTTTTTGTGGGTCTCAATCTTTTATGACATATGTTAAATTACAGTGTTTGCTGAGTAGATTTATTCAATTACCGTTTGAGGAGATGCCTTGGAAAAACCAGGATATATATCAGATACCTCTTTGCTTTTAAATTTTTTTTTTAACATTTATTTATTTATTTATTTATTTATTTATTTTTTTTTTTTTTCAACGTTTATTTATTTTTGGGACAGAGAGAGACAGAGCATGAACGGGGGAGGGGCAGAGAGAGAGGGAGACACAGAATCGGAAACAGGCTCCAGGCTCTGAGCCATCAGCCCAGAGCCCGACGCGGGGCTCGAACTCACGGACCGCGAGATCGTGACCTGGCTGAAGTCGGACGCTTAACCGACTGCGCCACCCAGGCGCCCCAACATTTATTTATTTTTGAGACAGAGAGAGACAGAGCATGAACGGGGGAGGGTCAGAGAGAGGGAGACACAGAATCTGAAACAGGCTCCAGGCTCTGAGCTGTCAGCACAGAGCCCGACGCGGGGCTCGAACTCACGGACCGTGAGATCATGACCTGAGCTGAAGTCGGCCGCTTAACCGACTGAGCCACCCAGGCGCCCCCCTCTTTGCTTTTAAACAAAGGTTTGGTGACACAGGAAACTACGTATGCATGAAATAATTAGTATATGACCAATGACAGTGTCCTTCTGTCTATACACTTGTCTGATCTTTCCCCCACCGGTACCTCAGGGAGTACAGTCTATTGAGTTGAAGAAAGGAGTCCACAATAGGAACTGGTAATAAGAAAGCAGCTTTATGGAGTGGCTGAGGCTTAATAGGGTCTCTAATTAAGGCGTGGCCACATGTCAGTTGAGAGAAGGTTTAGTAGCTGTATGCAGACAAGTCCCCAGTCTAAACCCCAGCTTACATCTCTCTTTTGAGCCTCAGGCCCTTCTATCCATTTGTCCATTAGACATATCCACTGGTGTGTGTGTCA
Source organism: Lynx canadensis (assembly GCF_007474595.2). NCBI lineage: Eukaryota > Metazoa > Chordata > Mammalia > Carnivora > Felidae > Lynx > Lynx canadensis. The sequence goes on along the minus strand of NC_044311.2, from coordinate 44,273,989 downwards.
CAGTGACCTCAAAGGCAGCATGTCCAGAGTGAATACTCCCAAACATGCTTCTCTCCCATTGTTTTGGAGCTCATAAATGCTGCTCAAGCTGAAACCTCACCCAGCATTTCTTCCTCCCCCATCACATGCAGCCCTTCTCTAAGCCTCTTATTCCCACTGCGTGAACTTTCCTGCTCATATTCCCTTGTCCAGGGCACCAATGTCTCTTGCTCAGGCTTCTGCGATACTTTTCTAACTGATCTCCCTCCTTGTGGACGGACTTAGTCTCTGATTTATTGCCATGTGATGGTCAGAGTCATTTTCTTAAAAGATAAATGTCAGTATCATGCCATCTGTTTTAAAGTCCTCATTTGGCTTTAGGGGCACCTGGGTGGCTGAGTCGGTTAAGTGTCTGACTTTGGCTTAGGTCATGATCTCACGATTTGTGGGTTTGAGCCCCGCGTCGGGCCCTGTGCTGACAGCATGGAGCCTGAAGCCTGCTTCGAATTCTGTGTCTCCGTCTCTTTTGCTCCCCACCCCCCCGGGCAAACCACCACTTGTGCTCTGTCTCTCTCTCACAAATAAATAAACATTAAAAAAATTTTTTTAAGGTCCTCATTTGGCTTTAGGATGAAGTCAAATGCCGTAAGTAAGCTGACGAGGCCCTCATGACCTAGCTCCGACCTCCTAGCCATATTGAACTTCTTACAATTCTTCTTACTATATTCTGTCTAGTCTCTGGATCTTTGCAGTGCTGTTCATCTCTTTAGTCAGTGATCCTTTCCTCCTCCACTGCATAGGTCTGAAAGCCTTTCTGTGAACCTGAATACCCTGAAATCTAGTGAATAAGGTGACCGTGAGCCTCAGCATCTCAAGCCTTCTTTGACATTTCCTCATCTGTGCTTGGTGGGTGAGAATGCAGAATTTATGACCTCAGCTTCTGTGTGGGCCTTTCCCTGTGCCTGGTTTCTCCTGGCACCTGTCCTCACACCTGCCTTCTGGCCTGCCAGTGTGTCTGATCTAGGAAACCGGGGCGGGGGGGGGGGGGGGCGGGGTGGTGGTGGGTGGGGGATGGGTGTGAGGGTGGGTCAGCAACCCTTCAGCAGGAAGGGCAGCACGTGGAGACCCAGGGCCTTCGGCTTGCCTGACATCTGCCCCCCAACACTCCCTACACAGAAGCACTGAGCAGCTGGTCAGCATGTGGGCTGGAAGGAATGGGGCTGGGCTAGGGACTGGGGATTAAGGCAGTCCTTGTAGCAGCAACTGTGACAGGGGGAGCACCTGGCCCTCCTGGAAGTCCCAGGGCCCTTGCTTTGACCTCCTTCCTTCACTTCCTACATTTTCTGAATTCCAGTGAAGAGATGAGGAGTTGGATCCCTAGGAGTAAACTAGGCCTCTAGCACTGATTTCCTGAGGTCAGCTTCTCTTTTTAGTGCAGGAGCTCCCTGGATGATGAGCAGAGAGCCTCGTCCACTCTGGGGCCTTTGCAAAGCCCTGTGGCAAACCCCTTCCAGGACTGCCCTGAAATTTGCACGCTGGGAGCCGAGTCGAGGGGCCTGTCCCAGGGAGCAGCCGATGACTAGCAGCAGCATGATTTTAGGAAAATTATGTAACGTCCAATCCAGTTTCTTCACCTCTTAGATGGGGATGATAATACTTCTTCCGGGTTAGAGCATGAAATGAATATTAGGAGAATCAAAAGCAAAAATGCTTTGCATGTTATGAAATGTGAAAACACCTTGTATGTGTTATTTATGGTATTGTTACTATTAGTAATGTTATTATTACTGCTTATAAAGCTTGAAAAAAATCTGCCCCTGAATATATTTCATGAACTACAGCCTCTCTAATTACCCCAGTATGTTATGGATGCAACATAAAACCCATGACTGTGGCAAAATACTATCACTGACCTTGGATGTGGGAAATGTGTTCCTTACTGAGATCTGCACTGCTTCACATGCTGTTTTTTTGTATGACATTTACGTAGCACCAGTGAAGCATTTCACCGTGACGGCATTTTTTTTTTTCATTGACATTATCTCATAATCCAATCATTATTAGGGGAAAATGTCAGTTGATTTTCTGCATTGCTAAGAGCATGAACAAAGAAAACTGTGTAACACAAAACTTTCTATGTGGAATAGAGAAATCGAATCACTCTCATGATTTCATCAGTGGAGCAGTTCACAGCTTTAGGGCAAGCTGATGAGCTATACCACTTCAGAGTTAACCAAAGAAAGACGAAAAGGCGGGCGTGGAGCATAATGGGGGGCGGGGAGTGTAATTAGAGGAGAGAACTTCTAGAAAGAAAAACCCTTCACCACTCAATTATTAGGATTATTATGAAGGAGCTGTCTTTTGAATTGTTTTTAAGCTAAGGAAATCATAAAACAGTATTTTTATGTGACCGTTTTTCATTGCGTTAGTGGTTTCCATGCCAAAAATTCTTCATAAATCTTCATTAAGATGTCAGAATTCCTTGTGAAGCCTGTCTTCATTTGCATTCCCTTGTACAGTTGTTAACAAAAGACCCTCTATGTCTCCACCCAGCTTGATTTCAGTCATGAACTCCATTTTCCTTTTATTATTTCATAGAATCTAGTTACTTGACTGAACTTAGTAAATCATTCTTGAGGACTTGGTGGGAAGCCAGCCAGTGGTAGTGATGAGGACAGTGTGTGAGCCCAGGGTGGGTGGGGACCTACTGGGACACTGGCTCCTCAAAGTAAGAAAAACCAAATTATTAACTCAGAGTCGCTTGTCGGATTTTAAAAATGCTTGCCCAAAGTTAATAGTTTTTTGCAGTTTGAGAATAGATCTCAACAGCTGAAGTCTGGAGTTGGATGAAGCTTGGCTGTTATTATTATTTAAAATTAGGCTTTTCTAATTTTCTAATTTATCAGCATGGTCAATTTAAGCAATAATAAAAATATGAAACTCCTATTTAAATTTTTTTTAATGTTTATTTATTTGTGAGAGAGACAGAGACAGAATGTGAGTGGGTTGGGGCAGAGGGAGAGGGAGGCACAGAATTTGAAGCAGGCTCCAGGCTCTGAGCTGTCAGCACAGAGCCTGACGTGGGGCTCGAACTCACGAGCTGTGAGATCGTGACCTGAGCCGAAGTCAGATGCTCAACTAACTGAGCCACCCAGGCACCCCTGAAACTCCTATTTAAAGAGTTTAGTTATCATTGAAAAGTTGTGTCGTGGTAAATAAAGATCAACTGCTGGGGTTTAAGTTCCTGCTGAGATCTTGGGCTTTATACCTTTGAAGTCTGTGAGATTGAGTCCGGATGTCTCCATGCATTCAGGACACTGTGACTTCAGGGCTTTCAAAGTTGCTCGGGGCTCAGAGTGAAATGAGGGAAGGAAGGTTGTTGTTACCGAAAGCATCTTCCCACCTCCGGTTGCCTCAATTCATATCCTTTGCTTATTCTTTAAACCAAATCCTCAGCTCATTCCAAAATAGTTGTTAGCAAAAGCGTAAGAACAAATGCTCTTTCAAGAATATAAAAGACGGGGGCCTGGATGGCTCAGATGGTTGAGCATCTGACTTAGGCTCAGGTCATGATCTCACAGTTTGTGAGTTTGAGCCCCACATAGGGCTCATTGCTCTCAGTGCAGAGCTCGCTTCAGATCCTCTGTCCCCATCTCTCTGCCCCTCCCTCCCCCTCTCTCTTACTCTCTCTCTCTCTCAAAAATAAATAAAACATTTAAGAAAAGAATATAAAAGATATATCCTTTTATGCTGTGACTTTGGAAATGAAAAATTCTAACTGGACTCTGCCCTGAGTTTTCCTAACATTCCTTCTGAACCTTACATAGATTTTTCTCCCATGGGAAAACTGTAAAATTTTTCCCTCATCCCCTCCTTTCTCCCCCCAGAACTATTTCAGTGCCTACGAAATGCATATTGATCGTGTTTCTAGTGGAGCCTGGTTTATGGTTGTTAGCGGTGAATGTGAAGATGAGATGTGGTCCAGGCTCAAAAGGCGTTTAAAATCTGACAGAAATAAAACCTGCCACAACCACTGGTGTAAATCTCTGTGGATAATGTAAGTGCAAGTGTAATGCACCCCATCTCTCACATTTTGCAGACACTGAGTGACCCCTGTACTGAGGCATCCACGCCGTACCATATGTTTACATGGCTGCTTACTTGCCATCCTACCTTTAGGACTGTTTGCTGGGTATTGTAAACATGCACATCTTATTTCTCAAGTCGTCTAGAGGATCCTTTAAAAGGTACACAAGGAGCAAGATCTTGTAAAAAATAAGCTTACAGAATTTTTTTTTTTTTTTTTTGCATATCCTAGGTCATGCTGCTTTGTTTACGGTGACATTATAGAATGAAGAATCAGGGGCTGTATTGGTTTGGGGGTATTTGAGCTGGTTAACTAGAGAAGTATTAGGTATTAATTATGGGAAAGTTCTCAAGGAAGGATTGACTTTGCAGTTTCAAGAAAAGGAGAACCAGAGCATGGCTCTGTATTTTACTGAGATAATGTGTTTTGTTTTTTTTTTTTTTCTTAAAACATTAATTATTTATTTTGCTCTCAGCAGTTTGGACACAGCTTAGCAGAAACAGCTCATCTCTGCTCAGTGAGCTGACTGGGGACTAGGAGAATCATTTGCAAGGCAACTCACTCATGGCTAGTGTTGGCTGTCAGCTGGGTATGTCAGTTTCTTTCCTTTTGGTTCTGTGTTGACTGCCTGAGCTTCCTTATGGCATGGTGGCAGGGTTCTAAGAATGAGCATTATAAGAGACAGAAGGTGAAAGCTGTGAGTTTCTTAGGACGTAAGCCTGGCAACTGGCACCATATTCTATTGGTCACACAGTTTATAATGTAAATTTTAAATAGGCAGTTTCATGACTTACGGAAATACTTTATTTGAACTTCATTTAATGTATATCGAATGAGTCCTCCAGGGTGACTCCTGCCTTGAGGAAGGTGGCCTGATTCCTACCAAGGAATAAAGGAAGGAGTCAAGTCCATGAGGTATAGTTAATGCTTATTATGGGTGAGTAGAGGGCCAGGGACAGAGGATTGGGCTCCAGCTTGAGCTTCCTAGACGAGGAAGAGGGCACACTTGTATTTGGATTGAGGTAAGGAAGTTGGCAGGCTGGCTTCTCTTTTCCCTTTTAGCCCTATGACTTTATCAGCTTAGCTAATACACAGTGCTTCCCATGTACCAGACATTTTATATATATTAACTCAATTATATTCCCATAGGAGACTATGTGGCAGGTTGAATCTTAATTGGAGTACTGCTGCTGATTCTTAAGAATGACATGGCTTCTGGAAGATACAATTATGAATAATCCCCTTTCCTTTTTTATTACTCTGTATAATATATACCTTGTTGCTATTTAAAGATATTCTAAAGATACTTGGGAAATTCTTGGAATTTTGATGTTTTGGAGCACATACCTAAATCCTTGCTTGTGTTATTATAGTTTCTCTTAACCCCAGAATAGATATTATCTTGGTGTATTTTACTTTTTAAGTTAAAAAAATCTGATTTGATGAGAATCCGAGTATTTTAGTTTGGGATATTACCAACATGTCAGAGTTGACAGGGTCTTCCCTTGATTAAGTCTTATTTCCACTCAACACCATTTAATAGTATTGAGATTGAGTATAATGAGCACCAGTGCGGGACTGTCCCCTCTTTTCAGCCAAGGTCAGCTGGCAGCCAGCATACACTGTTCTTTATTTTGGAAAGGTTTTGCTCGGGCAAAGACTCACTCTTTTAACCAAATCCTGCTTTTCATCTGTTTTTGATGGCAATGGACCATATTTCCCAGCCATTTGCAAACAGTGCCTGTCTGGCGGGATTTCCTGGACACAGAGCCTTGACGACCATTACCGGCCAACTTTTTTTCCAACTTCAGTGATTAACCTGGTTATTTGTTCTGTATTTTCTGCCATGGGAACGAATAAGCTTATCCTTTTGAAACTAGCAAAAGGTCTAAGAATAATCCATTTGCTAATTAGGACCATTGTTTTTCCCACCCTATGAACTTTGTTGAATGAAATCTTCCTTCCAATATCCAGCTTTTAATCTACAAGTCCATACTGTGTAGAGTGATGTTAATTTCTGAACAAGATTCCTATGGTAGACCTCAGTCATTACAGTTTTGGAATCGTTACCTTATAGAATGACATAAAGCAAACATGACAGGAACAGAACATGAGTGGAGTATGATTGAAAATTGTTTGGTCAGCTAAAGATAATTTTATAGGCAAATATCATTAAAATGCTCTTATACACAAATAATAATTCAAAAGTCTATATGTAATGACTTATCCTCAATAATAGGATGATCATTTTTTTCACCCTATGAAAATAAGCAAAAAATAAAACTCGTTTTCTGCCACTGGTCGACTGTTAATACTGCCAGTCCTCAAAAAAGGGGAGCAGAGCCCTCTGACAGTGGAAAACTGGAGAGATCCACTGGTCTGGCACCCAGAAAGCAAAGCTACTCATGCCTAAGTCACATTCTCTTTCTTCGGTGGGGTGGTTTGAGATGGTCTGTTACATGAATGTGATTCTGGTGCTTCTTGCTGTCTCTTGGGAATGTGGCACAATAAAGCAGATGGCAGATTAACAAGGAGGTTAGATTAGATGGTTTCTAAGGTTTTCCCATTTCTTTTTTCTTTTTAATTTTTTTTATGTTTATTTATTCATCTTGAGAGAGAGAAAGTACAAGCAGGGGAGGAGCACAGAGGAGAGACAGAATCCTAAGTAGGCCCCACACCATCAGAGCAGAGCCTGATGAAGGGCTCTAACTCACGAACTGTGAGATCATGACCTGAGCTGAGATTGAGTCTGACGTTTAACTGATTGCCACCCAGGTGCCCCAGGTTTTTCCATTTCTTTTCCTAAAGTTTTATTTAAAATTAAAAAAAAAAAAAACATTTTCATTTATTTTTGAGAGAGAGAGAGAGAGCAGGGGAGGGGCAGAGAGAGAGCAGAAGAGAGAATCCCAAGCAGGCTCTGCACTGTGAGCACAGAGCCCAATGCAGGGCTTGAACTCATAAACCTCGAGATCACGATCTGAGCCGAAATCAAGAGTCAGCCGCTTAACCAACTGTGCCACCCAGGTTTTTCCATTTCTTAACATCCTAGATGTGCGTGGAATGATGCATACATCTTTATCTCCTAGGATTAAGTTCTTTGATCATAATGCAAATGAAAGGAAACAAGGTACTTTGATTTTAAACGTTGTATTTGAGGGGCACCTGGATGGCTCAGTTAGTTAAGTATCCGACTCTTATTTCGGCTCAGGGCATGATCTTACTGTTGTGAGATTGAGCCCTGAGTCAGGCTCTGCTGCGTGTCAGGAATTGCGCTGTTCTCTCTGTCTCTCTCAAAAAAAATTAATTAATTAATTAGTTAATTAATTAAAAGTTGTATTTGAAAGTAGCTTTTGAGAAGCACAGCCTTTCTGATAAGTGATGAATTGCTGGATGCATATTGCTGGATACTAATGATAAAACCATTTATGTATGGAGTGAGCCTGCCCCAAAGATACCTGCAAATCTGGTCTGCTCTGTAGGCTCCCAGAGGGCTTTGGATAACACAGGCTGCTCGAGGAACAAGGGAGTTCTATTGGGAAAAAGTTACTTACAGATTGTAGTAGGCGCTCCATGATTTATGGTGGTTGTTCTAGTCAGTGACAAGACAGTTGCTGGTGATACCTGGGATGTATTTTGAGTGAATGTTAAAGAATCCCAGTATTTTAATTATCAATATATTTATTCAAGTCACACAAAGCTGGATGGGAATGGGGCAGCCTGATCTGTGTTTGGAACATCTCTGCAAGACTTTTTGAAAACGATAATACTGTGGTCTGCATTTGAAAGTATAACTTTGTCCTTACGTATAGGAAAGTCTGTTTAAATGTTTTTGTTTTTCCCCAAGGGCTCAAAAGTTAAATGTAAAAGTGCTAAGAGTCCTGCCTGGCTTTGATATTCATAAGTGTCACTAAAATGTGGAGAATTGGGGCGCCTGGGTGGCGCAGTCGGTTAAGCGTCCGACTTCAGCCAGGTCACGATCTCGCGTTCCGTGCGTTCGAGCCCCGCGTCAGGCTCTGGGCTGATGGCTCAGAGCCTGGAGCCTGTTTCCGATTCTGTGTCTCCCTCTCTCTCTGCCCCTCGCCCGTTCATGCTCTGTCTCTCTCTGTCCCAAAAATAAATAAACGTTGAAAAAAAAAAATTTTTAAAATGTGGAGAATTTATCAACGTTTTCTTCATTTTTGTGTACTTTAGTTAAAAAAGCCAAATTCTTGTATATATGAAACTATGGGGACAGTACAGGCAAAAGTGTCTTGAAGCCTTACCCCTCTCACCCCCTCACTGAGAGGGTGGACCCACCACTGCAGGTCTCAATGATTAAAAACACCATCTATATTTTATTTTGCTAGAAAAAAAAAATTCTGAATCATTTTGCTCCCAGCAGCTTTCCTCATTCAGTTGAGTTTTCATCTTGGAGAGGTCTGGGAAGAAAGCCTGCCAATTGGGAGGTAAAAGAGAACAAAGGTGTGGAAAACATACATTTATCTAAATGCAAGCTTTAGAAATTCAGCTTTGTGGCAAAGGCAGTAGCTAAAAGTTTGGGTTACCCTTCTTGAACTGAAGCCCAACCTGAGATGCTGTGACTGCTTTTCTCCCCGTCCTTGCTCAGCATTAGAATCACATTCCTTAGTGAGAGCGAGTGCTTCCCGCCTTTCTGTTTCGCCTCCCTCCCTCTCTCCCTCTGTGTCTTTCTCTGCCTTTCTTTTGATACCTCGTCAACCTCCCAGGTATTAGTGGCTTCAGGAGTGTTAATCTCCGAGTAATGAGTCGGCCCTGGACAGCCCGTAGGAGACCAGAGCCCGTGGTCACCACCGTGGATGACTGCTGCAAACCGACCAGGAGGCCACATGCACAGTCAGCCGAGCACAAGGGCCGGAACCCAGCCCCCTGCATTTGTTTAGAAAGTGATGTCTTGCCCTGTACAGAGCCCATGGGGGAATTCTTGGGCTCTCCTGGGCTTAATTCTTTAAAATATTTATTTTCTTTTAATTTTGGATTCAGATTCTTAAGATTCTGAGTATCTTCTTTTTTCTTCCAAGGGACACTAACAAGAAGATTAAAGAAAATTTCAGGAGTGCTTGGCTTTGGTGCCAGGCAGACCTGGGTCTAAATTCCTACCCTATTTATGAGCTCTGGGGCTTCAGGCAAGTCTCTCGTCAACTCTTTGAACCTCAGTGTCCTCATTCATAAAGTGGGGATAATAATTTCTCTTTGCAGGATTATTGTATTAAATGAGATAATGGTGCCAGTAAAATTCTTGAGATTCTATAGGAGACCAACAGCTGGGTGGTAGCTGGTACTAACTTCAAGAAGGTGCTCTTGAGTTGTATTCTTGACTTTGGCATTGTGCTGTGATTTTTGCACTGTTAGCTCCTCATCTGACATGCTACTGAGAAACAGGGATGATATGAAGCATCTGTGGGGAGAATTTGCTTGTAATGGCTTTTCTGGTCCCCTGTAGATCAGGTACCAGCACCACCTGTGTTAGGCACTGTCACGTGTTCTGGGACCATCGTTCTACCCGAGATGGACCAACAGCACTCACCCGAAGGCATGTGCTCTCTTGAATACGAATGCTGATTCTTTTCAGTTACACAGGTACAGAAAAATCTGTATCTACAATAATATTGATAAGGGAGGGGTGCTTATTTCTTTAGGGAAAATAATCACTCTCCAAAAAGATTTGCGACAAGCTTGTTTTTCAGAGAGTGCTCTCTGGTGCATTTAAAATGTGATGAAAACAAATCAAGTGAAAAACGATTTCAGCATAAACTTTCTAATTTTTTTAAACATTTTTTTTTAACATTTTATTTTCTGAGAGACAGAGGGACAGAGCACCAGCAGGGGAGGGGCAGAGATAGAGAGGGAGACACAGAAGCAGGCTCCAGGCTCTGAGCTGTCAGCACAGAGCCCAACCTGGGGCTTGAACCCACGAACGGTGAGATCATGACTTGAGCCAAAGTCGGACGCTCAACGGACTGAGCCACGCAGGCACCCCTCAGCATAAAGTGCATATACGCAGAGTAAAGTGCACCTGTGTCTACGTCTTCCAAGCATCTTTCTCAGGGCAGGGCTACAGTTACTCCCAGCACTTACTATTTTATAATTTCAGCTTAGCTTCAGGATAGTTAGGCTGTCGTTCATGAGTACATCTGCAAATGCTATTTTAGTTTTTCTCTGTCCTTCATGGTGGACCCTTGGGGCATGGAGAATTTTAGGAAGCAGAATGGAGTAGTAGTCATTGCTCTGAGCATGCAACAGAAGGAAAGTCATTGAGTCTTTTTTCGATCCTATTTCCCCATCAGTAAAATACGAACATTGGCATTGCTGACCTAATGGAGTTATTGGGAAACCTAATTATAATAGCAAATATTTATAAACCATTACGATGTGCAGGCACTATGCTAAGAGCCTTACCTGCCTTAATAACTTTAATTTCAAGATAACTGTGGGGCAAATGCTCTTGTCCTCATAATGATGATGGTAGCTAATGCTTACTGATGCTTTCTCCCTGCCAGGCTTTAAGGTCTTTGTATGTCATGGGTATAGGTGGGAAACTGAGCCACAAGTATTAAGTATAGGAGCTAGGACTAGAGTGCAGTCTGGCTCCAGACCTCTTTTTATTTCTAACATTAAAGTTTTTTAATTAAAAATTGTTTCCGGGGCACCTGGGTGGCTCGGTTGAGTGTCTGACTTTTGATTCCGGCTCAGTTTGTGATCCCAGGGTTTTGGGATGGAGCCCTGTGTCGGGCTCCACACTTAGGATTCATTCTCTCTCTCTCTCTCTCTCTCTCTCTCTCTCTCTCTCTCTCTCTCTCTCTCTCTCTCTCTCTCTCTCTCCATCTCCCTCTTTCCCTCTCTCCCTTTTTCCCTCCTTCCCCCTCACTCTGCCCCTCTCCCCTGCTCGCACTCTCTTAGGGGGAAAAATGTTTCCAGTTTTATCAAGCTATAATTGACATATACCACTGTAGAAGTTTAAGGAGTGCAGCATAATGATTTGATATATGTATAGCAAAATGATTCCCACACTAAGCTTGGTTAATATCTGTCACCTCACTTAGTTACACATTTCTTGTTCTGAGAACTTTTAACATCTACTCTCTTAGCAGCTTTCAAATACACAGTACAGTAGTGTTAACTATAGTCACCATGCTGCATATTACATCCCCATGACTTATTTAATTTACAACCAAAAAATTTATATTTTTTGACCACCTTCACCCATTTCCCCAATCCCCTTCCAAACCTATTAGCCAGTATTGGGTATCTCCATTTTAAGATAAAGAGACCAAGAAATAGAGGCTGAGTAACTTGACCATGGCCAGCTAGTAAGTGGCAGAGCTGGCCTTAAAACCAGGTTCTGTCTGGCCTGCTGCCCACGCTGTTGCCTGCTACGCAGTAGAGCCCAGAGTCTGAGGCTATGGGAGTAGGTACTGCCCTGAGGGCTTTTTGCCCTCTGTTGTCCTAACTGCAGAGACAATGCATAAGAGGGACAAGTCCCCCTCAACAGCCTATTTGCACTAGTTGTTGCCTTATGTATTAAGTTTTTTTTAATGTTTATGTAGTTTTGAGAGAGAGAGGGAGAGGGAGAGAGAGTGGGGGAGGGGTAGAGAGAAGAGGGAGACACAGAATCCGAAGCGGGCTCCAGGCTCTGAGCTGTCAGCACAGAGCCCGATGTGGGGCTCGAATCCACAAACCGTGAGATCATGACCCTAGCCGAAGTCAGAAGCTTAACCGACTGAGCCACCCGGACGCCCCTGCCTTGCGTATGAAAATCTGTAATTGCTTGGTTCTGGGGTTGGAGAGTCACAGAGACGTAGGCTCTCCTTTCGAAGGTAATCTGTGCGCTGTCCTGACAGCAGGTGACAGAGTGATTTTCCTGGGAGTTCTGTGGTTCTAGGTTCTGGGGGTTTCAGCAAGGGCATTAGAAGTACTGGAGAGAATTCCCCAATGGAGAATGATCCGGAAGGAAAAAATGAATTCCTGAAGACTGCTGTGTTATGAATGGCGGCATCTGAGACAGCAGGGAATGTGATGGCTTGTCTTTGGAAAACGTCCAAAGAACTTTCAGGTTCAGAACAGACATGACTATTTCCTTTAGGACACTAACCATCACTTCCCCTAATTAACTGCCATAACTGGAGTTGAGAGGGAAGTGTGCTATTTGACTTTGTTTACAAAGAATGAGAATTCTAGGTCCACTGAACTAATGGTGTTTCCCCAGTCTCTACCAATTTATGGAAACCTTTGAAAACTAATTGGGGAAGAAGTCTATTGAAATTTATTATGATAACTTGAGACCAAAAGGATTTCATTATTTTTAAAGAGAGAAGAAATATCACAAAACTTGCTATTTTTGACATTTGAGTATACAAAATTTCAAACATGCAAGCAGAAAAAACAGTATTAAAGACTCATCATATATATATATCTAGAATTATCTAGATATATATCTAGAATTAAGAATTATCTAGAATTAAGAATGATTAACATTTGCCATATTTGTTTCATATATTTTTAGTGAAAGTATTTTCAAGCAAATAACAGATATGTTTTAATCTTGGATACTTCAATAAGTATCTCTAAAATATAAAGACATTTTCCTACATAACAGAATTAGCATTTTATACCTAACAAAGTTAACCATGATTTTTTCCTTTCTTTTCATTTTGAACATTTTTAAACCTGAACTAATGTTTAAAAGGTAATTCTTCCTTCATCTAGATTCAGTAATTCTTTCTTTCTTTCTTTCGATCCATTTAAAAGCAGGTTACAGGTAACATGAGATTTCACCCTAAGTGATTCAGCATTCATCTCCTAAGAATAAGGACATCCTTTTAGACAACAACAAATAGCATGTTTACACTCAAGAAAATTAACCTTAGTTAAATATTATAGCCTAATATGCAGCCCTTATTCAAATTCTACTTGCATGTGCACATGCTGGGGCCCAGTCCAGGATCCATTCGGGGTTCACATACTGCTTTTAGTTGTTATATCCCTCTTTTTTTTTCTTTAATTTTTTTTAATGTTTATTTTTGACAGATGCAGAGAGACCGAGCGTGAGTGGGGGAAAGGCAGAAAGGGAGACACAGAATCTGAAGCAGGCTCCAGGCTCTGAGCTCTTAGCACAGAGCCTGACGTGGGGTTTGAACTCATGAACTGTGAGATTATGACCTGAGCCAAAGTCGGATGCTTAACTGACTGAGCCACCCAGGTGCCCCATCCTCTTTTTTTAATGTTTCTTTATTTTTGAGAGAGAGTGTGCAAGCCAGGAGGGGCAGAGAGAGAGAGAGAGGGAGACAGAGGATCTGAAGTGGGGTTTGCACCGACAACAGAGGACCCACTGTGGGGCTTGAACCCACAAACTGCCAGATCATGACCTGAGCCGAAGTCGGATGCTCAACCAACTGAGCCACCCAGGTGCCCTGTTATATCCCTCTTTTGATTTAGAACACTGCCCTTCTCCCCCTTACCATTTTGTTTCTTTTTCAACAGCATTAACTTTTTATTTTAAGACTTTAGACCAGTAACGCGTATGCGCGGGCGCACACACACACACACACACACACACACACACACAGAAAAGACTAGACCAATAACCCACATGGGTTCCTTATGATTAAATTAGGTTAAAAATTTTGACAGTACTATAACATAAACAATTTTGTGAATTTCTTATTGCATCACATCAAGATACATATAGTAATTTCTTCATATCATCTAATACCCAGTACATACTCAAACTTTTTCAATTTTCCCAGGTGTGTTTTTTTTTAAACATTGGTTTGTTCAAACCAAATATTGTGCACTATTTTTATTTTTTTTTAAGTTTTTAAAATTTATTTCGAGGGAGACAGAGAACATGGGAGGGGCAGAAAGAGAGAGAATCCCAAGCAGGCTCCGTGCAAGGCTCGAGCTCACCAACCGTGAGATTGTGACCTGAGCCGAAATCCAGAGTCAGACGCTTGACCAACTGAGCCACTCAGGTGCCCTCGGTGTACTACTTAAAAAACAAAGCAAAAAATGGAGCTACGCTCTTAATCCTATGCCTTATAAACACCTTCAGTTAACTCTTAATGCTTCTGCTAGGTGGCAACTATATCCCCCCCCCTTTTTTAAAAATAGAAGTTACTTTTAAAATCAAGTAATTTCTCTTAGTTACTTTTAAAAATGAAGTGTAATTTTTGTAGAAAAGTATACAAATCGTAAATGTACTGCTTGATGAATTTTCACAAATTGAACATGCACCAGCAGCTTTCAAGAAGCAGGACATTTCCAGACCCTTGTTCTCTTGCAGACCCTTGTGCCACCTCCAAAGGTGCCACTGTCCTGACGCCAAGTGTCATGGTTTGTCTTTGTTTGCCTGTTGAAAATCACCGCTATTTCCCTGAAAAATGGAGCATGAGTTAGAGAAGCCATAAAAGATAGTATATTTTAGTTAGGAATTGTGAAAGCCCACCTGCCATCAAAGACATTTTAAATGATAATACTGTATATATTTTCACACAAAATAATTCCCACAACAATGTTTTACATAATGGTTTCATTCAGTGGCTCCCTCTGCTTCCCGAGAAATGGGATTTCATCCAAAACCCTAAAGGTTAAGTTATCAATAGAACTCAAAGGGCATTTTGTTTCCATTTGTATAAGTGGTTTAATGTTTTTTAAGTCCACGCATATGTTAACAATGGAGGCAGTCAATTACAGGGGAGCTTAGCAAGGCATTCTTAGAGTTCTCCTCCGTGGTGAGCAGCGTCAAGGCAAATTCAGGAAAAGAGCAACTCTCTTCACTGAAGGAAATTATTTTAATTAGTAACTCTCAAAGGATAATAAACAGTCAGATAATTCTGAAATCTGGCTTTGGGATAAGTAATCACAATGAGCACGCAGTTAAAAAAAAAAGAAAGAAAACTAGAACGAGGGCATGTATAATCAATTAAATGCAAGTAATTACATTATGAGAGCTTCATGACAATTTTATGCTACATTAACAGGGTGGAAAAGTATGCATCCTGCATTCTAGTAAGAAAGCCAACAGATGGTACAGTGTGTGTGCCAGTCTCCTGACCGGAGGTTGGTTTTCATGGTCTTCCAGACTCTAGGCTGTTGGGCCCTGCAGCCGCTAATAGGTAACTTTCCAGTGGGTTGGAACTGGGGGGAGACGGAGGTCTGCTGGTTTGTGGTGTCTAGTGATGTTTTCTTAGATCACTGGCCTGCCCCATGTAAATCAGGTCGTGTGGGTCCTGCATTCTGCATCTGGGCGAGATACTGCTGTAAGCATCTGAGTGTGACTTTGCTCTGTGTGCCTGGAGTTTTTTTTGGGGGGGGGGGTGGGAATGTACCTTCACTGGTGTGATTTTCAGTGTGGCATGCCCTAGTGACATGAGTGGGGAAGTGACTTGCTAAAGTTAGAAAGTGAAATTGAACAGCTGGGTTGATGGCCCAGCGCTGGGTTCCCACCAGTTGTTTCAAGGGGATTGGTGGGAGCCACCCTGAGGGCTTTGCTGCAGCTGTGACCCTGAACCAAGGGAAGCTGCATTTTGAAAGCACACTAAGAATAGACACTCACAGGCTCCCGATTTTAAAGTAAGGAGGAAGGTTAAAAGCTTCTGGGTGTAAACAGCTGAGTTCACTTTTTAAAAACAAATTTAGTTTTAAGCTTTCACGTATGGGAATGCATATATACGTGTATATATGTATATATTTCCATATATGAAAAGCTTGGAATCAAACTTGTGTTCAGCGCGCGCGCGTGCACACACACACACACACACACACACACACACACACACAGTCTGTATACATGCCAATAAATGCCTCTATCTCTAATCTCTGTAACTCTGATATGGATAAACTCTGTCATTAGGATGCTTCGGAATCAGGGCTTCATAGCAACCAACGTACTAACATTTGCCCAGTGACTCTCTTTAGGAACTGCCTGTAGTTTCTCACTTTTGTCCAGTTGGGTATAAAAATATTGCTGTAACGTCTGAAGCATATTGTATGTTCAGACTGTGCTGCTGAACTAAATCTGAAGCTATGCCTGCCATAGATACCACAGATGGTATATTCCAAATCCTAAAACGGATTCTACAGCATATTAATAAAGTGAAAAAAAAAAAAAAGATTGCAGCTAGAAATAAATTAGAGAAATACTGGGTTAAGCTGATTTAAATCCAGGGCCTTTTGTAATGCTACATATATATTTTATGAATTTTAAGAGGGAAATATAACATCCAATGTTTCCCAAACTGATTTGATAACAAAACTCTTTTGAGTGTGGGTATGAGTGACGAAGATCTTCTAGGACTAAACTTCTGTAGAACACACTTGAGGATACCCTGCCCATAACCCTATTTCCTCGCAGCCAGTGTTACTGAGCCTGAAAGCTTTTGCTCCCTGAGAAGTAGATTTTAGGTAGAAATTCCAGATGAGGTCCTTCCATGTAGTGATGATACTGGCAGATTAAGGAGGGTCTCCCCCTAATTACCTCATAGTGACTTAGTATCAACTACCCCCTGCCATGTCCCCAATTTAGCACACACTTTCATCTTTTAGTCAAAGTAATTGTTATTTTATGTTCGTATTATCAGAATTCATATTAAAAGAAACATTTCATTTGGAGTTAGGATTTACATTCATTTGAAATGACTTTTTAAATGAACTAACTGTATTTTCTTAGTTTGCTCCAGAATGTTCCTTGAACGTTAGGTTTTTTTTCAACATTAGTTTTTTTTTTCCCCCAACTTTTCTACAAAAGGAGGCTAAGATAAGCCAGGCAATTGAGCTTTAGTCTGAAAAATTCCGATAAGATTACTGTACATGTTGAATTCTAGTTATAGTCAATTGTAAAGGCTAGTGACATAACATTAGAGAATGAACACAGTTATTTTATGGAACATCAGCCCTACTCAAATATTTTTCATAGTAATCAACGTTAATAAAAATTAAGGCCAAGTCAGGCTGAAGCTGTTATTGTCAGAGTCTGGTTTCTGAAGGGACAGACTTTCCAGGAAGCAGGACCTTTAAAATCAGACCCCCAGCTCTGGCTCAGCTTTCCAACATTGCTCATGGCAGGTGCATTCAGTTGCTACCTTTGCATCTCCAAGTCCATCTTCAGAGTCCATTTACCTCTTCCTTGTAAGTCCTAGCAGAGAGTTTGGCTTCTGCTTTGTGTTTGGTTCATATTTATGAAGTAGTATTTGTATTTCTTCCTCGCCTTTCTCCCTAGCATCAACTACAGGATCACATAAAGCTAATTTGTTTTACTGTTACTAGAGTCCCTTTTCTTGACAGGATGGGCCTGATTAAAAGCAGGCAGTTAAAAGGTCAACTTGGCAGGCAAGTTTGCACGTGACAGTACGTGACTTAAGGGCTGCAGGAGGGATGAGGAGGATGGTGGTACGTTCTTGAAGCAAGAGGGGGATGAATCTATCTTGTGGGGCCTTTTCCTCTGAAGGACCGAGTCTACAAGAGATGTTGTTCCAAGACAGAGTCAGGCTTGCAGCAGCACTGACTGTCCTTACTCTCTTTTCCTTGTTTCTTAATGGTCTGAGTTATTCACGTCAGCCTCTTGGGGTTCACAGGGCATGTTGTGGAAGAAGCCCCAGACCCAACTATAAGAATAAGATTGGACTCTCTGATGTGCCTTATAGAACCTTGAGGAATCTGTTAAATCATTTAACTTCTCCCAACTCAGTTTCTAGATCTTAAAAATGGAGATTAAGGGGCGTCTGGGTGGCTCGGTCGGTTAAGCATCCGACTTCGGCTCAGGTCATGATCTCATGGTCTGTGAGTTCGAGCCCCGCGTCGGGCTCTGTGCTGACCTCTCAGAGCCTGGAGCCTGTTTCAGATTCTGTGTCTCCCTCTCTCTGCCCCTCCCCTGTTCATGCTCTGTCTCTCTCTGTCTCAAAAATAAATAAACTTAAAATTAAAAAAAAAAAATGGAGATTAATAGATCTGTTATGGGAGGATGAAATTAAGACAATTTTTCAAGACAGTAAATGCTATATAAATGTCAGTTGTTAACTCTCAGACATTATTATTACCATCATTGTTGTGAACATTAGGATGTATGACTAAGATGAATTATTATCATGACTATCATTATTAATGGATATTAATACCAGTTTGTTCATTCATTCATTCCACACACATTTTTTGAGTGTCTTCTGTATGCCAGAGGTGGGGTCCTTTAGGACCATCTTTTCTAGAAGATGTTGCAGCATTCTCTGTCCTTTTGGGAGCAAGTAAAGAACAAATTATCCTGGGTGAGCTTTTTTTTTTTTTAATTTGAGAGAGAGAGAGAGAGAGAGAGAGAGAGAATGTGAGCAGGCAAGAGGGGCAGAGGGAGAGAGAGAAAGAGAGAGAATCTCTCTTAGCTTGGAGCCTGACACGGGGCTCAATCCCACAACCCTGGGATCCTGACCTGAGCTGAAATCAAGAGCCAGGACGCTCAACTGACTGTGCCAACCAGGCACCCCCTGGATGAGCTTTTTGAGTATTTTGTAGATAAAGATATGTAAGAGATGCCTAAGATTCATTTGATACAGACACTGAGAAGTAAAACGATTTGCTAAAGGAAACTCATTAAATATATTCCTTCATTACTTTCTTTTTTTAAGTCATTTATTCCATAAGTAGTTTTTGAACTACCTGCTGTGTTGTCAGACCTTCTACACTCGTCCATAAGGGGAACTACTGAGAAGTTGAAAGCATATTTAAAGTGTCCATCAACTTCAACACCACTTTAAAAAGGCTCATGGAAAGGAAAAATCTAAATGCATCCTGTAAAGAAAATTCCATTTCCTCTGACAATACTGTGATCTGTATCCTGCTTCATTCCTTGTGGAGTTCCTCTCCAAGTCAATGGCAATTGCGTAAACGGTCTGAAGGCAGGAAGTACCTTGCAATGGGATGAGAAAGAGGCTTGTGGTTGGTCATCAAACTAAATTTAAACCATTATTTGGAGCGAGTGTATAATTAACATGGGGCTTAAAGATGAAAAATACAGCTGCAAGGGTAGGTTTCTTCCTTTAAAAGAAAAAAATTCAGGAGCGACAAGAAGAAAACAGTTTCATGGGTTATGCATTCTCTTTCGTAAGAACAATCAAAGATCGTTTCATCCTAACCTTTCTAGGTACAATAAATGCCTCTCTCCTCTGGATTAGGTAGATGACAGCAATAACAGCACCGCAGCCGGGAGTCTCCAAAACTGACAGGTGCTGGATATAAGATGCCTCAGATTGTCCTGTGAAGTGTAGACAGCGTTCAGGATGATAGGCCCCGCTTGATCTGCCCATGGAGAGAGCTGCTCCTGTCTGTTGTCACCTCGTTCAACTTCTCCCCCTCACTCGAACACCTGCCAGAGGCAGCCCTAAAATATTGCTTAATTATAGAATGTCCGTTGATCCTCTTTATCCTTTCCTTCAACCGCTTTCCCCGCCTTTCGTGCCCGTCCCTGGTTCAGAGCTCCCTTAGGCTAAGCACTCATGGGAGCATTATGATGGCGCCTTTTCCAACTCACAGTTAAGGGACTGACAAGAGTTTCTACCCTGTGCTCTAGCTGTGGAATTATTCTCTGAAGCTGTAATTAGCAGTTATAGGTTCAAATGTGGAATGCAACATTAGTCTTTTAAGTAGGAGGTGAGTTCATTTGGGCAGGGTGGGGGAGGAGGATAGCTTTTCTCAATCTCTTTTCTTCTGATTGAAAAAAATGATGCTTATTGTATAAAACGTTTTGAAAATACAGAGAAATCTAAAGATATGAATAAAGCCTACTTTCCCCTCGTTCATATGTATATATTTTAACTGAAATGGGATTATGTTCACTTAGCAATATATTGCTAAGATATGTGAACATCTTTCCATTTAAACAAATACAGATAGATCTATGTCATTTTGTAATGTCTGTTCAGTCTTCTATTATCTGACTGAACCATAATTTATTCAACCACTCAACACATTTAAGATATAAACAGAACTACAATTGGACATCTCTACTCATACATTTTGCATACTTTTTGTATTGATTTGGAGTTATGTTTGTGATTAACAGGGACACGAAATTAGATTGCTTATTTATCCCTAACATTAAAGAAACCTGAAGGAAGTCAGTCAAGTGCTGATTTGATGGTGCACATGCATTTATCATTTTTCTACTTTTTTGTTCTTACTCAGTGGCTTTTTCATTCACATGATTCAAGAGGGCTGCTAAGCTCTAGCCATCATGTTCACATTCCAGGCTGAAGCAAAGAACGAGGTGTAAAGCAGAAAAGTCTGTATCTCTTCCATTTAAAAAACTTCCCCAGAATCCCACATAGTACTTCTGTTTATTGTCTAGAACTTAGTCTCATGGCCATACCTAGCACCAAGAAGAAGGGGGAAGCAGATATTCAGAAACAGCCAGCCATCTCTGCCACATCTATCACATTGTTTCCTTGGCGTGCGCCTTGTGGAAGTGGAGTTGCTGGATCAAAGCTCTTCCCAGGATTTTGTTAAGTGCTGACAAACTGCCTTCCAGAAAGATGGTACCAGTTTAAGTCCAGTGATGTGCACGGGTGACCTTTAGTGAGGTTGTGGTTCTTTTGTGAACATTTTATGGGTATTGTAAAAGATATTTTCCTGGGGCGCCTGGGTGGCTCCATCAATTGAGGAGCCAGCTTTGGCTCAGGTCATGATCTCACAGTCCATGAGTTCGAGCCCCGCATGGGGCTCTGTGCTGACAGCCTGGAGCCTGCTTCAGATTCTGCATGCCCTCTCTCTCTGCCCCTCCCCCACTCACTCTCTCTCTCTGTCTCTCTCTCAAAAATAAACGCTAAAAAAAAAAAAAGATATTTTCCTGAAGCTGTATTTTTTCTTTTGTTTAAATCACACATTCTGCAGAGGGTGATATGCGGATTTTTGATATATTTACGATTTTTTTCTTCAAAACTTCTATCTGTATAAGTAGAACATCTATTCCAAATATTGGAAGGACATTTGCCTGAGAATTTAAATGTTTTTCACATGTATTTTCTCAACTTTTAAGAAAACTTACTTGTCGGTTGACTTAATAAACTGGCTCTCTCCTGGTTTGAAAACTCTCCTGGCCAATTTAAGTAAAAAGCACAGTGGAAAAGCTAGCTGCTCTTCCCAAGTCAGTGTTTAAACATAAATGTTTGATCTCTAACTCTACTATACTATACTGTGGTGTGGCCATCAGCAGCTCCGAAAATAAAGGAATCCTCTGCCTGTGGTTTTCTCGTCTCACATGGGGTCTATTTTCTCCTCCAATGAAAGGATATTAAGGGTCACCATTATTGCCACATTTTTAATGCTTTTGTTCAGATGTTATTAAGTCTGGTGTTACTTTGTTTCTTGACTTGGTTATTCAGATTGGCTATCTTAGCCTTTTTTCTGTCTTTATTTATCTTGCATACGTTACAGAATAAAATTCACTTCAGAGTTTGAAAAATGATCTGCCAAAGTATTACTGTCACTACGGGATCGTATAAAAACAGTTGATTATTCTAGTGCTACTTTCCAGTCAGAACTTTCAACAAAAAATGACAGTTGGTGAATCAGTAGGTGGAAATACCTTACACATTCTTGCATGTTTCCTGTAAGTTTAAGATCGTATCCAAATTAAAGACTGCACACACATAAATAGACATTTATTTTATGTGAGAATTAATGCCGGCTACTTTAGCAAAGAATGGGGTTTGGATGGGGAAATAAATCATAAAAAATGGGAACAGATACATATTTCTGTCCTTTGTTAAGTAAAGATTAAAGCAATAGTGTATTTTTTTTTATTATTATTAAACCTGCATCTGTAGGCACCAAGTTAACTCTATTTGGAGTTTGTACAAATATGTTTTTTTGTATAAAACTTTAGTACTTTTTAGCCTAAATGTGTTTCTCTATTTGTGGACTTTCAGAAGCTTCAGGTCTTCCTGCATTTCTGTAACTGGTCTGTACCTACATTTTAGGCTGCACTGTGGGGGTGAACAATTGTCACCTTGTAAATGATTGCAAAACTAAATTATTCTAAAATTTCCTGAGCATTCCTAACAGAAATCTGTTAGGAAAAATGGAAAGCCATTAGATACTCTTTTTCTAGTGTTCAATCTTATCTTCAAACTAAAATCCCTTTCTACTTTCCCTGTGGGCAGAAGGTCTCATGCTGACAGGGGATGTTCCTCACCACCAGAAGCTCCTCCCTGACAACACAAAGCAGCTTCGGCCTTTTCTTACCCTGGATCTGAGAGTTGATATTATTACAATGCAAAACAGACAGACAAACAAAAAAACCCAAGGCAAAACAAAAGGAGGTGCAGGAACCACCTGAGGGGCTGGTGGTCACCTAGTTCATTTGTGGTTTGAGAATGTTTCTTCTCTAAATTAGTTGTTACTAAGCCAACTCTGTGCGAAATCAAGTATATCTGCAGTTTTTGCAGTGGATTGATACCCACCATTACTGCCGTCATTTTCTTGGGTTCATTGTACCATCGTGTGTTTGCTGGGTTTGAATTTGAATTCCTCAGATCCCTTTAAACCATTGGGATAGATTTACACAGGGATAAAGGAGGAATTAACATTCACAGTGTCACATGTATGTCTGGCACTGTACAGGTACTTTGCTTTTGTTATTTGGTGACATACTCAAAACAACCTCATGAAAAGGATGTTTTTATGCCCATTTTACAGTGGAGGACACTGAGGCCTGGACATGCTAGGTGAAGTTACAGTGTTCTCTTAAATGGTTCATAGCAGAGGCAAAGTTCAAAAACACACCGGGGGAACACCCTTGCTCACTTGGGTGGTATTTTCAACCAAAGATGCCAAAAAATACATGTAAAAAGATATGTGGGCTGGGTTTAAAAGACGAAACATGAGCAGTGTTGCCTGGTGATTATCTAGGTCCCCAGTAGTCCTCTCCCCTCCCCGCCTCCAGTGTTTCACTCAATCCCTGTTAATGCCTCAGTTTTTTTTTTCAGTTTTTTTTTTTTAACGTTTATTTATTTTTTACAGAGAGAGAGCATGAGTGGGGGAGGGGTAGAGAGAGAGAGACACACAGAATCTAAAGCAGACTCCAGGCTCTGAGCTGTCAGCACAGAGCCCGGCACAGGGCTTGAACTCACAAACCATGAGATCATGACCTGAGCTGAAGTCGGACGCTCAACCGACGGAGCCACCCAGGCTCCCTAATGCCTCCGTTTTTGTCTTTGATCGTCCAGATCATTTCTTGCAAAATGGGACGCTGGCTCTGAAAAACACCTGTAGTCATTCTCCAGACGAGTGTTGGGGTTCTTGTCAGTCTCATTGCTAGTGCCAGCTGGGTCATGTCTTTCAACCATGTGCAGAAAGTGGCTCCGGTGACCAGAGCCCCGTGTGGCTCGTCCTCTTCTCATAATTGGGGAAAACAAAGCCAATGAAAAGGAATGGAATCTCTTCACATGAATGGAACTGAAGCCAGAAGAATCCAGAAGAATTTTTGGTTTTTAGGGAGGCTTTGCCCTCTTCTTTGGGGCAAGTGACATTTAATTCAGTTGGCCCCCTTGGAAGGCAGAGAAAGGAGGGCATATCCTGAGTTTAGTTGGGCTGGTTTATGTTCGGAGAGGGTTCAGAGCGGGTAAGCTGTGTGTCAATGAAGAAGACACACCGGAAGAACAACTGGAAAAACAACACGTTGAAACGTGTTGGGCACAGAGAGTCTGGAAAAACAATTTTCAAAAGTATTTTAGAATTTAAAGTAGTTCCGTGGCTTAAAAACAAACTTCTTTTAAAAAATGATGGTGAGGGTAAAAGCTGCTTCCCAGATGTCAGACACAGTTGATAAGGGGAGCAGACCTAACACATAGCTACCAAGCTAGAGTGTCGGGCTCTGGACCATTTAGAATTACAACAAAAATAAGACTTGTGCTCTGTTAGCCTCCACGCCATTCATTATTTCTTTGCCGCTACCTCCCCGCCATTTTGATTGCCAGCTCCGAAGGCTCACTCTGGGTCATCTTCTGATACGTCCTTCTTGGAGCAAAAGACAACACAGGTACTTAGGACTGTATGCCTGTTCAGGTGGCATGAATTCAACACTACACACCTAGCACATCCCAGCATAAGTATTTGGGGACACCATCACTTCATCTAGAGCTTGGCGGTAGAAACAGTAACTGATCTGTCTTAACACTAGAAGGGACTGGCTGCCTTGGGCTTACTGATCGACAGTCTAACGTACAGAACGCCTAGTAGACTGTACGTTATAGGCCCTTAAAGCATTTGCAGTTGTAATTTTCACTACACCCCACATTTCCCAAAACTGATTTTGGGACTGAGTCCTCATGGAAGATACAGCCCCTTTGTAAATGATCGTCAAACGGATAAATGGGTGAATGCATTCCTCACGGCCTGTTGATAATTCTAGAATTCACCATTCATAAAGAACCTCATCTTTTCTCCACTTCTCCTCATTCCCATCCCGTGTTTTTGTTTGTGAAGAAGGAGAAAGTGGGAAAATATGTACAAGTACATATTTTATATTTGATATCTGGAAATTATAAAACAGTGAAATAAACTCTTACGTTGTTGTTTGGTTTCAACGGAAGAAATTTAATGTGATTTATAAATCTCTTAATAGCACTATCGATCCTGCATGAGAAGAGGAAAAAATGCTAAGTGTTAATAATAAAATTGCATTACAGCCAAAAGTTCTTTAGTAGCGATCTTGGCCTACAGAAAACAAACAAACAAAAACCCAGTCCTTCTGTTCCTTCTGCTTTTTTAGGGAATAGGGAAAATAAGGCTAAGCAAGAGTTTGGCTCAGTTTGCGGGGGGGGAGTTAGGTCTGCCCATGTTGGGTGATGTTGGGGACCTCAGTGGCGATGTCGGGTGCCTGTAACACAATGGCTCACCGTCTGAAGTGAGGTGGTCAGTGAATCACACCTTGGGGTTGTGTTGGTGAGTCACTGGCTTCCCGAAGTGGTTTTCTCCACATTCACAGTGTCCCCTCCTTTCCCACCCCAGCAACAACACACTGGGTAAGTAGAGCCCTGTAGGAACCACGGGTATTACAGCCTCGGGTGGGCTCACACTGTGCCTCGGGGCTGGCAGCAGCTGGCCTTGACTCAGCCTCTGCCCTGACGGAGCAGGTTCGGGAATGAGTCTGCGGAAAAGTCTGTGGTGCTCGGGGAAAAGGATTTGAATAGATAGATCACCACAGCTGGCTGTGGCGGAAGTGCCAGGAGACCTTCCACGCTGCTGCGGCTACTACTGCTGCTAATTTAAACAAGGGGAGGCTTCTTGGCATGGCTGTGATGGAAGTCGAGGATTAGAGCCTGGTAGTTAAAAATACAATCGCTGCCATTCATTCAGAATTCCAGGGGACTCTGAAATGTTTGGCAAGTGAATGGTAGAGACCGGAAACAGGCACCAAAATAATGCTGCTGGTCTTGTATCATCTTTTATTAGAGGATCCTAAAAAATCCCCCATTTATGTATGAATTATCATTCCTATGTCATAGACTATACAGCTATGTTTGATGAGCTGCCTAAGTGGAAATCTGACCAGAACCTTTCAAGTATAAATTCCTTGTGGTTTCAAAGAAGGATGAGCTTTCTCATTAAGCACACTTCTATTATGTGAACAGTCACTTTTATTGTATGACATGAGGCAGTTTTCATGGCTTTGGGATTTAATCTGTGAATGGTACGAATGCTTTGCTAATGGATGTGTCAGCCATGTACCTTTGCAGCCTGACTTTCACCTCTTTGTATCTTTTATTCTAATGTAATGCATCAGACTAGCGAGAGGGTACCGCTTAGGATTCAGGCAGAACAGAAAAAGAATTGTAGCCAAGTATAGTGTTGTGAAAGCTGCTTTGGGACAAAGAACCATCGGTTAGGGTGACGATAGGAAGGATGAAAATGTGGGAAGGAGGTTGATGGCTTTGGAAATAAAGTAAAACATCTATTCAACCAGGTAAAGAGCCAACACTTTATTTCTGATTGTCCATGTATTGTAGTTCAAAAGCCTACTCTCCATTATCCAGCTGGACTGATAGGGTTAAGCAGATGGGAACAGTTTACTGAATGGCTATTAATCAGGTTGGGTTGCCGATTTAGACGTGGGCTGTGAGCACAACTATGGGAGCTCCCCTTGCTGTGGGGCTACCCCTGCTATGAGGCTCCCCCCCGCTTTGGGGTTCATACTGTGATCAGTTTCCTCTATGTTCTGGTTTTAGGGGACAGCAGAGGAAGTACTGGGGAGAGTGTACGTCTGGGCCTGGGAGAATTAGGGTGTGTGTATGCCAGCTGTCTTTGTTCTTGTGGTTAAGACCCACCTCTGATGTCAGTTGGAAGAACTAAGTACCACTGGCAAAAAACAAAACAAAACAAAAGGCGCCACTCAAAGAAATGCAAGATATGAGTAAGATATGATGTGTCATTTCCTAGGTCTGGAAATTTAAATAAGAACACACTGCCAGCATGTTTAATGTAATTGAAACGCAGGCAGCATTTATCCCTGAAATACAACAAAAAAAGTAAACCGCTTTTGCATATTTGTATTTTAATTCTAACTGGGGAACATTTCAGAACTTTAATGTGAGTCTCGGACAAGTCTTGCCATCTGGTACAGGATTAAGCATTGGCATAGCATTTGTTGTCTGCTGACAATGGGTCAAACTTACTTGGCAAGCTCTGTCTGGGAAATTATCAACCTCACGCAAATCTGTTTCAATTTCCATTTTTAACAAGGGTGGGTTTAATTGAACTGGTTCACAACAAGCAAGTTGCAAAGTTCATTTAGCACTTTTTAAGCACTTAATCTTCAGTGTATGTTCATTTGCTATAACGTTAACAGGGTGGTAAACTGATCTCTTAAATTAAAAATATATATATATAGTGTCTGATTTAAAAATATAAGACAATTTACTTATGCCCTAAATTGGGCTTGTGAATATTATGGGGGTTGCAAGGGAATTGTTTTGCAGATGCTTACTATGTGCAGAGAGAGTACTTTGCTATGCCCCATAGGGTCATTTCTGTCATCAAAAGAGCTTATGTTCCATTGGAAAAGAAATATTGGCACCCCCCAAGAAGAGAGAGTCAAGAGAGAAGTTGAAGAGAGCCTGGGATTGTCAGGGGCCTGGATCCAAGTGGCACTGAGTGTGAACTGAGTTTTGAACCAGTCAGCCTTGGTTTAATGACCCCAGGCTGCCTTTAAATTCGCATTTCATTGGTGTGGTTCTCTTTAACTGCCTAGCTAGTTTGTGGTGGAAAAGAAGAGGCAGGTTGGAGGCTACTTCTAAGTCCTGTCCTAACAGGTCTGTTGATTGCAGGGAGCCCTGAGTAATGTGTGACACTAATGTGAAACTCTAACATATTAAAGCCTTGACGGTGGAGAGGAGGGGGAGTAAAACGGCAAAGCACTTAAAGATGAAAACTTTGCCCATAGAAATAGGCAAGCGGCTTATGTTGCGAAGAACTCTAAATTCTTTCAAAATCAAGCACTCAGGATCCTTTCTATTTTTATATCTTTGTATGCTTCCAGCAATACAAAATGTATTACATAGACCTTCTCTATTTCAGAAAGTCTTTGTTGTGTGGCTTCCTTCCATAAAGTTAATGTAATAGGTCATGGACTGGAGGATAAATTCATCTAAAAGCACCAGGCCTTGTCCTGGGCTGTAAGAAGCCGGTGGGTTCTATTTTTACAGATAAGATTTTATCATTGCCTTTAATGGTTCTGCTGCTAGTCAGGGTTTTATATTTACAAAATGCCTTTTATTTTTATACCTTCCTAGTGCATAGTTAGTGCACAATAGGTGTACAATCTAAGCTTGTTGAGTAAACTTGAACCTATGTTGTGAGCTTTGGGCTTGAGGCCAGAGCTACTACCTTCCGTGCATTCACTGCTAAGGAGGTGAGCTTGGAAAGCCCAGTGAACTGGCCATGGAATCTGCAGGTGACTTTGGCTGTCATTAGTTTCCCTGAACAGACCTATTTCACCCTGCAACAAGGAACCGGTGTGTTTGTTAACTTCTTTTACTCCCGTCTCCTGGATCTGGGTGCTGAGACCAGGATGAGTGAAGTGGCTTGTCCAACTAGGTCACACAGATCAGAGTAGCCTTAAAACTCAGATATGTGAAGGGCGCCTGGGGGGTTCATTCGGTTGAGCATCCGACTTTGCCTCAGGTCATGATCTTGCGGTTTATGGATTCGAGTCCCGCATCTGGCTCTCTTCTATCAGGGCAGACCGCCTTCGGATCCTCTGTCCCTCCTCCCCTCCACCCCCCTCCGCCCCAAGTCTCCCCCCAAAATAAATATTAAAAAAAACCCCAACAAACTCAGATATGTGTGATGCCAAGACTTTGATCTTTCCAGAACAGTGTCACACCAGTAGGTCTTCTTTCTGGAAGATGCCTACACGAGTAGTACTTTTATTTCACAGGCAGTGAGACTAAGAAGTGACTTGGATCCCAGCTGTCCTGGAGACAGGAGTCTAGAGGTGGGATGGAGAGTGGATTATCTGATTGAGAGGGTGGGGGAAGGGATGAAGGGCAGAGGAAAACCAGAAAGACGAGGAAGGGAAGCCTGGAGGCCCTTGTGCTCATCAAGGTGAAAGGTCATGCAGGAGCCTGGAAGGAGGAAATAGGAGCTAAGTTAAAAGATCCCCTGCAGGCCGATGGGAGGGACCAGGCGGTGAGTGGAGGGACATTGGGAGGTGAAGCTGCCTCTTCTGCTCATTTCAGTGACATTTCAACCTCAAACACAGAATTTCCGTAATAAATAAAATGGCTTTCTGAACTTGCATCTCTGTTGAGCAACATATTAATTCAAGAAGGAAAAATTATTTCACAAAACATAGCTTTCCATAAACTACTGTTTCCAGCCAAAGTCTTCTCAGAGAAGCGCTGATCTTCTTGCCCCTGAACACAAGCTGCAGTCCCCAACACCGAAGCTCTTTTTGGACCTGGATGCTTCTCTAAGGAGAGACTGCTGATGTGGTTGGAGGTGAGAAGTTGGTTTGTTCTTCCCGCGACTGTGAAAGACTGGGAAGTGAAGGCCACTCCTCTTATCTTTGTTATAGCCCCGCCCCCGGGGACCAGGGTCTTTTGTGAATTACAGGGTTTTTTGTTTTTTTGTTTTTTTGTGTTTTTTTGTTTTTTGTTTTTTTTTTTTGCCCAGGAAAAAGACCTTATGGTGTCGGGAAAAGTTTTCCTTATCCTTAGGAACTGGCATTTTTTTTCTTGATAAACAACATGGGGCCAGGTGATTAATTCCATTTCCCTCATCCTTCCTTTGGCCACCCAACAATTACGAGCCAGATCTACAGTTTATCTTTAATAACATTTTAGTACCCTGTGACCTACATGCCCATGCGTCATTTTCCTTTTTGTCATGTTGTGCCTTCATGATTATTTTTGTTTTTGCTGCTTACGAAAACAATGCACGGCCACTGTTAAAAACCTGGAAAGTACAGGAGAGTTTGGTAAGGAAAAAAAGCACCCGTGGGCCTATAACTTGTATGTATACCCGTAAATAGTTTGATACCTTTTTTCCTTTTTTGTTCGATTTTTTAAAATATGAGAACTGTACAGAATATGTATTCATTGGACACACATATATAAGCAGATGGAATATATATGTAAATTTTCAGGAGAAATTGGGCTTTTAAAAACAGCAGAGACATTTGGTTGAATAGGACTGGGCAGCAAGGGAGGAATGAAATCAGGAAAGAGGTGGGAGTAGCAGGGAAGTCGGGATTAATCCTAAACTGTGGGTCCTGGCAGACAGTAAGGTTACACTGAGAAATTCGAGAAAGGAAATGAGTCAGTAACTCAGAGGGAGCGGAGATGAGACAGCAGTGTGAAAGAGCCAGTGGCTTAGCCTGCGTTCGGGAACGGGGTGACAGGAGCTAAACGTTTCGAACAATAGCAGAATTTAGCTTTCAAATCAAATCATCAGCAATGTATTAAGTTCTTGTGAGCAATGCTCTTGCTTTTGGCATTCAGACTGGGAGCCACCCTGGACTTCATAGAAGCCGAGCCTTAAAGCAAAGCTGACGTCGGGTCGACTGGTGGGTCTTCAGAGGCTGGGAATTCGAGTGGCTTTCTTCTCAGAGTGGTTTCTGAGCAATGAGAACTGCTCACTTAAGAAAGACTCCCTCTTGTACTCTAGTCTTTGGGGAATACTGTGAGTGACACTTTTAATTAACAAATCTGCTGGGAACAAAACTCCTTTAAAAGCGTTGGCTGGGTATGGGGTTGGAAGGGTGGGCTGAGGAGGCTCCCACGGCCCTGGGGGAGTTCTCGGACTTGAAGCCACGTTTGAGTTGTGCCTCATTGGCGTCAGACCTCTCTGGGATGGGGCCAGAGTGCCCTCCCAGAAAGCCCCAGCACTCTGCCTGTTGTGGTGGCAGTCCTTTGGCAAGCTGGGCTCGTTTTTACCACTTAGCTGTGGGCCTTTCTGCTCTCCCCAGTTTTGGGGGCCACAGCCCACTGGTTCAGGATGGGGAAGGAGAGTGGGGACCAGCCTTTGGGAATGCATCGTTCCGGCTCCTGTGTCATTCCTACCACTATCCCCAGCAGTGTCCTTAAGTGTCTTCCACTGCGTCACTCTGTCTCACCGTGGCCGTGCTCATGCTGCTTCTGGCACAGCACCAGGACCCATGGTCTCAGGGGGTCTGAGAAGGGCTCATGAGAGAGAGAAGAATTCCTTTCCTTCTGGTGCCATTGTGGAAAGTATGCAGGGCATACCTACCTTGGAAAACATGTTTTAATAGTGTGGGTCCTGAAGGGATGGTTAGTCAAAGGGTTTCTTCGCTCTAATTACTTGGCTAAAGGGAGTTTACTCAACTCTCACATCCTCATCAATTGGTTCCTCACTCTGAAACGACTATGACAAATCCCCTGAGGCTGGTTATGAGTTTCCACTTGACCAAAAGTTGACAAAAGGATTTTATGAAAGCTTTCACAGAATTACAATTCTTAAACTGAAGGTATAAATGAGACCATTGTTTCTTTCCTTTATCGTCTCTTTGCGCTGGAGTAAGTGATTCTCATTTCTTTATTTAGGTCCTACCCACCCCCCCCACTTGTGTTCTTCTTAACAAGACAGTCTTGGTTTTAAAATTTTTATTCCTCCTAGCTCGTTTAAAAAAATTTTTTTTTAAAACGTTTATTTATTTTTGAGACAGAGAGAGACAGAGCATGAACAGGGGAGGGTCGGAGAGAGGGAGACACAGAATCTGAAACAGACTCCGGGCTCCAAGCTGTCAGCACAGAGCCTGTCACGGGGCTCGAACTCACGGACCGCGAGATCATGACCTGGGCTGAAGTTGGACACTCAACCGACTGAGCCACCCAGGCGCCCCACATTTTTTATTATATTTTTGAAAACTGTCGATGGCTTTTACAGTATGGAAACTCAACAGTTAAACTTAATTTTGCTTCCTTTATATCAAGCCTGACTTTTATTTTTTTTTAAATCACACTCATTTAAAGGCCTTCTTGGGAAAACATCCAAGCTTTCACTCAGGCAGTGGATGAGTTCCCCATGGCAATGACTTGCTGTCTAGGATAAAGAAGTCTGAAGAGGAATTTTAGCAGCATTCATTTAGCAGCATTCAGATGTGAGGAAACACGCCAGAGAAGAGACAAATAAAACTCCAGGGCCAGGAATTACAGTGATTTGGGATTAAATTGAATGATAGTAATAGTGGTTTGCGTTGCTAAAGATTCAAAGGAGGCCATTGTCATTCAAAATTAAGGTGTGTTTAATGAAAGGACAATCATGCTTCTTTTCAGGTGGATCTGGGAAGGTCCCTAGTGTGTGGGGGTTGGCCTAGACAAATAGTTTGGGAGAGGTAAACCTAGTTGCAAGGCATAGAACAAAAGGCTGACGTTTGGTTTTTGCGGTCAGCTTTTGTGGTCTTTGATCAATATATAAAAAGCACTCTGATACAATTCATAAAACAAAGTTACAGCGCGAGATGAGTATGCTCATCTTTAAAAGAAAAATATAATGAAATCTCAGAAAAGTTTTTGGGGGCACCAGCGTGGCTTAGTTGGTTCAGCATCTGACTCTTGATTTTGGCTTAGGTTATATTCTTACAATTCCGTGAGTTCGAGCCCCGCATCAGGCTCTGCACTGACAATGTGGAGCC
This sequence comes from Lynx canadensis, assembly GCF_007474595.2. Taxonomy (NCBI): domain Eukaryota; kingdom Metazoa; phylum Chordata; class Mammalia; order Carnivora; family Felidae; genus Lynx; species Lynx canadensis. Next base: position 44,241,776 of record NC_044311.2, on the reverse strand, counting down.
TGCTTGGGATTCTTTCTCTCCCTCCCCCCCTCCCCTGCTTATGTGTGCATGCTCTCTCTCTCTCTCTCTCTCTCAAAATAAATAAACTTCAGGGAAAAAAAAAGAGGTGATGGTGTGCGGTAGGGCACATAAGTTACCAAGAATGACTTACGTTGTGGTTTGGGAGGAGGCAGACAAAGCTGGAGGTCTTGTCCCTCTTTCTAAGAACATATGGAAACTCTAGGCAGCAGCTTATGTTGTACCAGTTTCTCTGAGATTAAATCACAATATAAATACTGGAAGTTGTGTATGACCAAAAGTTTAATCATGTCTTTTCCCTCAGAAACCTTCATGCTTTGACATTTGGGCTTCTCCATAATCTGGCACTTGCTGGTCTTCCTACACTTAATTCCTGCTACCCTGTCCTCCAGCTAAACAGTTGTTAACCTTGCTTAGTAGAACATAAGCTTCTTGGGGGTTTTATGTATCACCTGCTTAGACCTCACAGTGCCTTCCTTGCTCTTAATAAGAGCTCAGTAGTGTCATATTTACGAGGTTGGTTTCAAGAGTTCTGTCTTTGGCTGGTACTGACAGAGGTGTCCTCATTATGTCAATTACATGAGCCGGGGAACGTGGGAGGCTTGGCGGGGCGGGAGGGCCCGGTCTTGCTTTGGGAGAGGAGTTCACACCATGGCATCCCCGTGATTGAATGGCGGGGAAGCACCTGAGGAGCTGAGGACTGAAGGATCCTTGGCTGGGACAGGATACACTGGTGAGGCAGAAAGCCTTTACGAGGGTTTTTGCATGTAGGGGCAGCTAGGACAGCTAAGTCACGGGCTCGTATTCAGAGAGTTCCCTGCAAGATCCCCAATGGGGCCCTTGGATGGAGGGGTATGTGGGCACGCGTGACCTTGGATGAAAACAAACACAATGTGTCAGCCATCTGTAAGCAGATCCTAAGGGAAGAAGAGCCGGCGTCATTTAACTCTTGTGCTGTTGTTGGTGATGGTGATAATGATGATCGTGCTGACAATTAAAAACATCATTGTTTTCCTTCTTTTAGTCACATAGAAAAAATCACCACGTGGCAAGACCCTAGGAAGGCGATGAATCAGTCCCTGAATCCGATGAACCTCCACCCTGCTGCCACTCCCACCCCAGCACCCCAGAGGTCCATGGCCGTGTCTCAGCCAAATCTCGGTAAGCCTAAAGCTTTCACCTGGAGGTGAATGAACAAGTGTTTAACCAAGGGTCTCTGGAGCTCAGAAGCAGCTCTGGTTGTCTCAGTGCCTCCTCATGCACCCCAGATAGCTCTTGGGTGCATTACACTGCCACCACCTTTGACTGCCTTCCTGTCCCCTTTTCTACCACCTCGCACTCTTGCTACCTAGGTTTATGCTAAGGTTACGGCATCTCTTTCAATTGTCTTTACTGGAGTTTTTTGAAAAATTACTTAGGCCTCCTCTCATTCATCCAAGTCGGGTACATACCCCCATTCTGTGAATTTGGTCCCTGAAGACTGCCAAAGGTACAATTCTGGCCTCCAATCCCTTTCCTTCCTTCTTTTATTATAATTATTTTGCATAACATGTGATTGACACCAGGCTTGGTGCTTTCATGCCTTATCACATTAAACTCACAACAACCCTACAAGGAGTGGTGACATTCCCATTTTATGGATAAGGAAACTTTCCCAAGGTCATACAGCTCGTGGATGGCAGGGTCTGGAGTTTCAACTGAGGCTGCTCTGACTTTAGAGTGCATTTAGCCTTTATGTGATTTGCAGGTGGCTTCTCAAGACACCTGCCCCAGGACAATGCAGCTCACCCTTGACTTCATTTAGAATGCTTAAATGTAGTGGCGCCTGGGTGGCTCACTTGAGTGTCTGACTCTTTGATTTCAGCTCAAGTCTTGATCCCAGGGTCATGCATTGGGCCCTGTGCTGAGCGTGGAGCCTGCTTAAGATTCATTCCCTTTCTCTCTTTCTCTCTCTCTGTCTGTCTCTCTTGGCACCTGGGTGGCTCAGGTAAGCATCTGACTTCAGCCCAAGTCATGATCTCACAGTTCGTGGGTTTGAGCCCTGCATTGGGCTCTCTGCTGCTAGCACAGAGCCTGCTTTGGATCCACTGTTCCCCTTCCCTGCCCCTCCCCTCCCTCTCAAAAATAAAATAAACATTAAACAAAATAATAATGTATTAAAAAAGCTTCTCTCTCCAGGCACCTGGGTGGCTCAGGTCAGTTGAACGTCCGACTTTGGCTCAGGTCATGATCTCGCGGTTTGTGGGTTCGAGCCCCACGTCAGGCTCTGTGCTGACAGCTTGGAGCCTAGAGCCTGCTTCAGATTCTGTGTCTCCCTCTCTCTTTTCCCTGCCCCTGCTCTCTCTCTCTCTCTCAAAAATAAACTTTAAAAAAAATTAAAAAAAAAAAATTCCCTCTCTCTCTCAAAATAAATAAATAAACATTAAAAAAAAGTCTCTCTTTCTCTCCCTCTCTGTCCCTTCCCTGCTTGTGTGAGAGCTCTGTCTCTCTCTCTTTTAAAAAAAAATGCTTAAGTATGATTTTAGAATTGAGAAAAGATTATTTTCTGCTAATTGCCTTTACCTTAGAACTAAAATTCTTCCCACTAGAGATAATCAGATGTGAATGAATACACAGCAGCAACATAACTAATTAGCTTCTGTGGTAGGCATTTTTCCTGCTTCCAAAGGCTAAAAATAAGAGGATACTTTTAAAGTCTTATAAAAGATGATGCCATTTTTAGATAACTTTTCCATTTAAGATCAGATATCCAGATACTGCTTTGTACACAGGATAGTTAATTTTAGCGTGAAAAGAGTCTCTTGTTGGATTTTTTAGGAATGAACAGGATAAAAAAGGGAGCATTATTCCCCGACACCTTCCTTCGTACTGTGACTTAGCCAAAGTGAGTATGAACTCAAGTAAACCCGAGTTAGCTTCAAGTAAATATATTGTGTGTTCTGCCAGGAAGTCTGGATCTACCATTTTAAAGCTTGCAGATGTAAAATATATCCAAAAAGCAAATGACTTGGAATAACTTGTTGTGTCCCGTATCTAAAGGGCAGATCAAGGAAAATGGTACAAATGCTTCTACCAACAGTGGTAAACCAAAACTTCCCATGAGTCATTTGTCCCCAATATATAAGAGCTCAAATAGAAAGCAGTTGCAAGTATAGTAAAGAAACCACAAATTAGGTAGCATTAGACTAGTTTCAGTCTTTCTTTTAGCCATCTAGCTTTCATGAAAAATTCTAAAGACTGATTATTAAAGTATTAACTTTAATTTTGTAATGTATTATAATTGGAAAAAGTCTTTCATGGACTTGGTTAAAAAAATTCAAACACTTTTTCAAAGCACTGTTCACAAAGTAAATTTTCTCAGGTCCCCATTCCTTTTTTTTTTTTTTTAAGTTTATTTATTTTGAGAGAGAGTGCACGTGCATGAGCAGGGGAGGGGCAGAGAGACGGTGGGAGAGAGAGAATCCAAAGCAGACCCTGCACTGTCACCACAAAGCCCGATGCGGGGCTTGAACTCATGAACCATGAGATCATGACCTGAGTCGAAATCCAGAGCCAGATGTTTAACTGACTGAGTCACTCCGATGCCCCCTGAATCCCCATTCCTTAGTCCTGGAGTCTTCTAGTGCTTCCAGTCATGGGTATGTGTTTCTTCACACGAATGCTAGTGTATTATACCTACTGTTCTTCACCTTGCCTTTTCTGCTTCTATATCTGTACATACAGAGTTGCCTTCTTTTAAAAGATATCCTAGGGGCGCCTGGGTGGCGCAGTCGGTTAAGCGTCCGACTTCAGCCAGGTCACGATCTCGCGGTACGTGAGTTCGAGCCCCGCGTCAGGCTCTGGGCTGATGGCTCAGAGCCTGGAGCCTGTTTCTGATTCTGTGTCTCCCTCTCTCTCTGCCCCTCCCCCGTTCATGCTCTGTCTCTCTCTGTCCCAAAAATAAATAAACATTGGAAAAAAAAATTTTTTTAAAAAAATAAAAGATTTCCTAGTAGTCCCACATATTGATACACCTGGCACCCCCATCTGATGGATATTTAGGTTGTCACTATTGTGTGTTGCACAATACTGGAATGAATATCCCTGTTTATGTGGTACTTGTCTTCATTTAAAAAAATTGTGCAACACGTAGAAAGTGGACTAATTAAAAGGAACTTGAATGCTTGAAACTGTTTAACAACGAAGGCACATGTGGGTCAACCTGTGCACCTGAGCCACCCCTTTCCTCACAGAAGCACAATTGACTAGTAAAGTATATCTAAACAAATTGTAATCTGAATGTCGGAAACATGTTTACCTATTCCTGAGTTAAAATACCTTAGTTTCCAGATTTCTAAAAAATCGAAGCAGTAAATTTCTCAAGACACACATTCTGGGTTTTTTTTCCTAATAATATTTAAATATTTGTCCATTACACAGTGTGTTGCTAGCCCACACCGAATCACAGACACGTCCTAAGGATAGAAATATAACAGGGGGGCGCCTGGGTGGTTCAGTCGGTTAAGCATCCGACTTCGGCTCAGGTCATGATCTCACAGTTCGTGGGTTCAAGCCCCTTGTCGGGCTCTGTGCTGACAGCTCGGAGCCTGGAGCCTGCTTCAGATTCTGTGTGTGTCTCTCTCTCTGCCCCTCCCGTGCTCACTCTCTGTCTCTCTCTGTCTCTCAAAAATAAATAAATGTTAAAAAAAAAAAAAAAAAGAAATATAACAGGGAATGCCAAGTGAGCACCAAAGACTGGGGATAATTTACAGAGTCATAATGTGGTCTTAATAATAAGTGATTTACTCAGAATATGTTATTTCAAGCTATAGCTCTATCCGTAGTTCATACTCTTCATTATCAGTGCTTAAAAAATATAAAGAGCAAATCCTTCTACTTTTTGAATCTAGAATTTTAGTCTTTTCAATATAATGTAACTAACAGCTAAGTGAACTTAATGGGTGTGTCTCCTTTATAGGGAGGTATTTATGTATGTATGAAAATGTGAAAATATAGTTAATATTATTATGAGATGATAAAATTAGTACCTTTTATAAGATAATTTTATGCATTTCTAGAACTGTGATATAATCTTTGATATTGCTTAATACATTCAGAAATAAATCTCCTTTTTTTTTAATTTTTTTTTTAACGTTTATTTATTTTTGAGACAGAGAGAGACAGAGAGAGACAGAGCATGAACAGGGGAGGGGCAGAGAGAGAGGGAGACACAGAATCTGAAACAGGCTCCAGGCTCTGAGCTGTCAGCACAGAGCCCGACGCGGGGCTCGAACCCTCGGACTGTGAGATCATGACCTGAGCCGAAGTTGGACGCTTAACCGACCGAGCCACCCAGGCGCCCCAATAAATCTCCTTTTATTGGGATTCTGTTTTACTGTAGTTTAGGTATATGGATTTGGGAATCAGACTGTTAGAATTTGATACATGGCTCTGCCCATTACTAGCTTCATGACCCTATGAAATTACTTAATTTTGCCTCAGTTTCCTTATATGTAAAATGAGGATTGTTATCACAGTATGAAGAGATTATATGAGTTTATGTGTGTAAAGTGCTTAGATGTGGTGCCTGGGACATAACAAGCTCTAATTATTTTATTCTTATTACTAACATTATTCTTTGTGGAAGGAAAACTTTTATTTTCTACTTTATTCAATTTTAGGATGTTAGATTTGAAGATAATTTCATTGTTCATCATAAAAGCTCACGAGAAACAAAAGATTTATTTTGGGCGAGTTAGAGTATAAAGTGCTTTAAATTAGGAACACTGTTTGTTCATTACTTTCAGTGAGGATAGCACCCTCTGGTGGAAATATTTTAGCACCCCGCCCCCCCCCCCCAAGCTTATCCATGGATATCTTATTTTTTTAGTACATCTATTCCTGAAATGTAATTTGCAAGTCCAATCATATTTTAATTGGTAGAGAAGAAACCTGTCACTTAAAGGCATTGAGTGACTTTGTAAAAATGGAGCAAACTTTTGTCAGGCTGCATCAGTATCCAGTGAAAAAGCATCTATGGAGGATGGCAGATTTGTTACGTATCTAAACTCACTGACTTTTCAAATGCCTAAGTAAAATGAAATTGACTCTGCAGGAGAGAAATGAAAAAGACAATTTTCTTTTTCTTTTTCTTTTTCTTTTTCTTTTCTTTTTCTTTTTCTTTTTCTTTTTCTTTTTCTTTTTCTTTTTCTTTTTCTTTTTCTTCTTTTGCATTTTATTTCAAATAGCCATCTCTGGCTTGGTCTAGTTTTTAACTCAGATTTTTGTTTTTGTATCTGCCAAATCAGGTTTCCTGTCAGGTTTTGTCCTATTTCATTCTGTCTGAGCACCTTGGTGACCTTTGCATCTCAGTCCCCAGAGATGCCTACTGAATGGAAGAAGAAAGGAAGACCTTGGAGAACTTCAAAGAGTAAAGAGGAGAGATTACCTCTGGGTGGAAGCCATATCGTTTGGGGGCCCACAACTTGTTTAGAATCACAGCTTCTATGTAACAGTGAAGGCAGAAAATGATTATACATATGAGAGTTGATTATATTTTTTTTTCATAACACAAACCAGGCAGGACCTTGCATCTTTTAAATGGGTTGTTCTTCTCATTAATCACTATTAAAACCTACTAAATTTTTTGGAAGGGGGGGAAAAATGAAACAGAAAAAAAAGGACTCTCCCTTTCTATTCTAACATATAGGACAATGGGCTTGGGGGAAAATGGGGCCTGCTAAGGAAATCTGGTTAGGGTGTTAGGGTGGTGGTAGGGGTAGAGTGGAGGCAGGAGACCTTTGTGTATAGTGGTTGATGGGAGGAACGTGGAGTCCCAACTGAGTCTCTCTTGGGTTAGACATTTACTAGTTTCGTTTATCAGCCTCTCTGAGTCTGAGTTTTCCTTATCTGTGAATTGGTGATAATGAGAGCAGACATCCCTAGCTACTGTGATCCCTACCTCATCCAAGTCGTCTTGAGTACCTCAGTACTCAACGTACAGAAAGGCCCCAAAGAAGTATATTGTTGTAACTGTTATTGGTAGCCGGTAGCCTGATTTTCCCTCACTTTTCTGGCCCGTGTGCACTCTGAGGAAGAGGCTGTGGTGTGCATTGTTACAAAGCCATCCTGTTCCTCCCTCAGGAAAACCCAACCACGATTCCCACAACTTGGATCGTTTGGGCACTTTTGCTCACATGTTGCAAAGATAGTTTTGTTGACCCCAGACAGCAGTTGGGGGAACATGAGGAGGCGTATGTGCTCGTGACCTGTCCCTTTCTCCGTCATATTGTTAACAGGGAGTTTGTGAAGAGCAGGCACACTCAAGTTCCGTGCGAAGGACATTTCCCCCTCGACAAGTGTGCCAGCATCAAGGTTTTCCCGTTTCTCAGCACACAAATAGTTGAATCATGAGGCAACTTAAAATATCCCCGTATTTTAAAATATTACTGCCAAGAGAAAGTGAATTTTGCCCTTTTGGTGATAATCCTAGCGATCATAAACCATGGTGCGCTGGGCTCCTGTCACACATTAACAGACCTCTTTGTTGGAGTGAGGCCCCGACCTGGGGTGCCAGTATCCTCCCAGACAGAACAGGAAAAATAAAGACTGTATAACAACTTCACCAGACTGCCAGCCCTAGCTGGTTCAGAAACCTTTGGTAAAGTGCAGCCAGAGGGTATTTTTAATGCTATAGGAATTTTTAAAATCACACACACACACACACACACACACACACACACACACACGCTCACACACTCACTCACTCTCTCACTCACTCACTCACTCACTCACTCATTCACTCACTCACTCACTCACTCTCTCTTTGAAGATGTGCTGTTCACCAGGCCAGAGTCTAAGTCCTCCCGGTCTGTCTTGATTTGTACTTCAAATTATAAACACATGTGTGTGTTTTTCTTTTTTGCAGGGCATGCTTTTCAAGACAAGATGGAAAATCTTGTCTGTGCTCAGTTTGGTAAATTGGCTTATTCTTCCCTCTAGGAAGTGTATAAAAGCACTTAAAAACATTTTATCAGCAAATAAAATAGCTAAGGGACACTGAAGTCTAGTGTTGTTTAAACCACATAGAAAGGTATCCTAAGGTTTGCTCAAAGTGAGATTTATGTGTAGGCTATCTTTTTTTTTTTTGTTCTTTTTCCAATTTGTTTTTCTTCTTTTCTAGTCTAATTTATGTGGTAAGTTCGTGGCAGACACATCTGGCTACTGTGATTTTTCCAGCTCTGATATTCCCTCTACTTTTTGAACTTTGTGGTCTCTGCAGCATAAATTAGCCCAGTGTGCACAAGCACATACACACAAACCCAAAGACAAACTGAAAAACCTTCACACTTTATGGGAGGGGGTAGAGTGATAAGGCATTGGTAGGAATGTGGTGATAGAAAGTGGGCACGTATGGCGGAGAAGGAAGATTGGTGGGCACGGGGAAAAAGGGAAGGGGTTCTGGTTAAAAAGACTTTTTTTCTTGATTAGAAAAAAGAAGGAGCGGTTTTTTAAATATCTAAATACCGTAGAAATCATTATTTTTGTCTTAGATTTGGAGGAAGCCATCAATTGTCAAAATTCACTCTGTCTAATCAGCCTTATTGAAGACTTCTCTTCTTTGGAGTTTCCAAAAAGAGATTCATTACAGTTTTTTTTTTCTTTTAGGCTTTTTAAAGATATGTGAAATGAGGGCTAAAACATTACTATTTTTTTTTTAATTTTTAAAAAATGTTTATTTTTGAGACAGAGAGAGGGAGACAGAGAGTGAGTGGGGGAGGGGCAGGGAGAGAGAAGGAGACACAGAATCCAAAGCAGGCTCCAGGCTCTGAGCTGTCAGCAAGAGCCCAATGCGGGCTCGAAGTCACAAACTGCGAGATCATGACCTGAGCCGAAGTTGGATGCTTAACCACCTGAGCCACCCAGGCACCCTTAAAAACATTATTAAATTGACTAATTCAGTTCCTCTTATGCAATAAAGTGAGATGTAATAGTGTATAAGGAAATGTGTTTCCTTATGTAAATGTGTTTCCATATGTATATTCCATTTATCTTAATATGGATGAATCTCTTTTTTAGATCAGTATGGTTGACCCTTGAACAACGTGGGGTGGGAGACCCAAATTCCACATGTAACTTTGGTTCCCCCAAAACTTAACTACTAATAGCTTAATATTGACCCAAAGCCTTAACTGCTAATGTAAACAGTCAACTAACACATATTTTGTATGTTATATGTATTATATACTGTATTCTTACAATAAAGTAAGCTAGAGAAAAGGAAATGTTAGGAAAATCACAAGAGAAATACATTTATAGTACTTTATTGTAAAAAATCAGCATGTAAGTGGACCTATGTAGTTCAAACCCATATTGTTCATGGATGAATAAATATTAGGTGATAAACACTTGTAGATTTTATTATGTGAAATTTAGAAATTTAGATAGAAAATCTCCTCTTTGATAAGAAGTGTCAAGAGCCATGAAAAATGTTTGATGCTACACTTTTCCTAAGAAAATATTCTCTAAGATAAAATTCCTATGTAGTATGCTTAGATGAACACTGGAAAATTGTGTACACAAAGAAGGGTTATTTATAATAGCGCCACCCCCAAGTAATTGCCTGCAATACAAAAATAAATGTATTTGTAACCATTAAAATAATAGTTATAAGGATTCTGTGGCACATGGAGAACTTTATTATCTTACTCTAATTTTATAAAGCAGAAAAAATTGTTTATTGTGAACTATAATTTTGTTTTTTAAAAAAAAGACTGTTTAGTTTCTCCTTTCCTACAGACTTTGCTCTCCATCTGTGTATTTCTAGCCCCTAGCCAAGTGCATTATGCATCACAGGTGCACCACTTTGTAGAGTTAATGTATTAGGTAAATCAATTATGTATTTTTGAATCTTAGTAGTGATTATAGTAAGCCTTTTTGATTGGGGGTGATTCCCTTATTTTCTCTGTAATGTGTTTATATTACCTTTATAATAGCCTAAAGGAAACAACAAAAAAGAGAGAACCATTTGATGCCTTGAGCTTTTTTATAGAGGGAGAGGAGGATGGGGTTTTGGGAAGAAGGCTCTAGGACCCATGTGCAATCCAGACAAAACCATGAATCCTTAAGGTTCTACAATTGACAGAGTCAGTCATTAGCAAACGAGTAATTCCCTAGTCTCTAAGATCAGTGTTTCTCCCAGTGGGGATCCAGATCTAGCACTAGGAAGATCCCTTGGGGGCATTTGTTAAACAGGAGTCTTCAGAATCCAGTCATCTGATTGCTCCTTAAAAAGCAGTCATGGGCTGCTGCTGGAATAATGCCTGCCCCCCCCCCCCCCCCCCCCTCTGGGAAATCCTGTTTCAGATGATGTAGATTGGGGTCTGGGAATGGGTGCTGTTTTCAGGTGCCCAGATGACCCTGGTCATCAGCCAGGTATGGGTATGGGGCATACCTGGTCATCAGCCAGGTATGGGTATGGGGAGCTACAAGAGAATTGTGTGTTTTAGCATAGTGATCGGAGAATGCCATAATAATAAATGGCAGAAACCCACTCCAGTGATCCATTCTTTACCTTGAGTTATCTGAAACAAATGCTGAATATGCTCACCAACTTTTTGACTGGGTTCTTTGTCCAAAATAGACATTTATTATGGCATTGGCATCTGTCATTTTGGCACTTGTTGGTGTCAGTATATACATGAGCATTGGATACGGGAATGCTGAAGCCACCTTCCAGAGAGTTTTGACCCCAATCACACCAAGTAAACTTAAAAAACAAGGGAATACATTGTACTTTGGGATCCAGTTTATTGAACTGTATTGTCTAAATTCACTCAGTAAGTGTGTAAGCTCCCCTCAAACTTTGCTTGCTGAGAGTTGACCAGAAAATCAGACCTCTGTAGGGCTAACTGAAAAATTCCAGACAGGCAGGCACTTCCTACCCCAAGGAACGTAGAACCTCTTAGGAAGGGGGTAAAGGCCAGGGAAAAACTTTTTTGAGGTCTCTTCTTTGTGTGTACTACCTCCATTATTTACTTATTTTTAGTGAGTCTAATTTTTTCACCAAGATGTGGGTCTTTGTTGAGAGTTTAAAAAATAATTTTGACAGTTTTTGTAGTATCTGCTGGCTGGCTTCCAGTCTTTTGCCCTCAGGAACTTCCTTGTTGTGGGGAATTTCACCCAGTTAAGTTGAGGCGAAGGGATTCCGGGATGGTTTGTCCTTTGGCCACTTGTTCCAAATTAATAAGTGCTGAGTGACATTTGGCATTCTTTGATCTCCTCTTTGGGGTGCCTGGTGATGTCCCTGCCTGTGTGTGATCATCACCTCCCCCACCCCACATCAACTGGAAGATTGATTTCTTCTTCCTTTCTGGAAGTCTAAATTTATTCCTTGGGTGTTTTGCAGTTGCTGGTGGTCAGGGACAGCTGTTCCACCATGCTTGACTCCGAATAATTCTCTGTGATGAAGTCAGCAAAATACTGTAAGAAGCCAAGAAAACAAAAGTCCTTCATGGTCTTTTCTCATTAAGTGCTGAAGAGAGGAAGATCACCCCCCTCTCCCTGGTTTAAAAAAAAAAAAAAAAAACAGGAAAAGATGAGATCCTAAACATATTTGAGGCAACAAGATTCAACAGTGTTCTTTCCCCCATATTATATAATTACTCTTTGGTCATTGTAGAACAGCTGATCAGCAAAAACTGAAAGAATAAAAAAACATTGTAATCTGACCATTCAAAATCACACAATGTTTTCTCATGTAGTATTCTTTTTTTTTTTTTTTTCAATATAAGTGTGAACAAAAAAGGTTGGAAAGTCTTTTATATTCTTTTTGTAGCCCAGTTTTCATTGAACATATCATGAACATCTTTCCATTCAATTAATATTTTTCTACAGTATTTTTTGATTAGCTGTTTTAATTAGAAAAGTAACACGAAAAATTCAAACAGTTCCAAAGAGTATTCATGAGAAGTAAGTCTCCTTCACACCAGGACCCCAGTCCTTCTCTCTTCATCGAAACATTGTTACCAGCCTCATGTGTGTTCTACAAATACTCTACATACATATGTATGCTTGGGTGTATATGTCTTTTTTAAACTTAACGTATCCTAGAGAGCTTTCCTAAATTCATATGTATAGATGTAGTCCTTCTTTGCCAGGAATATATAATATTCTACTATTGATGTACCTAATTTATTTTAAACAGTCCCCTATGCTGGATATTTAGATTCTTTCTAATTGTTCACTGTTACTAAACAGTGCTTCAGTGCTGAACATAATTAACATAATTCCTTTATAATTATGCTGTTTATGAATAAGATAATTTGCAGAGGTGGGCTTCCTAAATCAAAAATTATGTGCATTTGAAGTTTTAATAGGTGTTCTACTTCCCTCCAAAAAGGTTACACCCATTTACACCCTACCAACAGAGTATCAAAATGCTCCTTTCCCTCTATTCTGGCCAATAATGTCCATTATCAGACTTTTTAGTCCTTTATAATTCTGATAGGTACAAACTGGATTCTCATTGTTTTAATTCATATATATAGTAAAACCTGGTTTGTGAGTATAATTCATTCCAGAAACATGCTTGTAATCCAAAACACTGGTATATCAAGGTGAATTTCAAGAACCATTGACTCGTTGTGATCCTGTGACATTTGGTATCACATTACTACTGTATGGCAAGACATTGCTCATTATCAAGTTAAAAAATCATTAGAAATGTTTGCTCATCTATGGAATACTGACAGAACCAGTACTCACAAGCCAAGGTTTTACCATATATATATGAATGGACCTGGCATATTTCTGTTTATAAACCATTACATCATGTTAATGTCTATACAATATTCTATAAGATGACTATGCTATTTTAACCAGTTCTTCTGCTGAGAGACATACAGGTTGATTCTATTTTTTTTTTACCATTATAAAATGATGTTGCAGTAAATACTCCTGTATATAAATTTTGTGCCTCCCTTTAATTTTCTCATTTTTTCCAGTTTCTTTGGGATGTTTGTTAGTAAAGTATAGGAATTCCTTAAAAAATACAATGTTGAAATGGTTTGCTTTTATCAAACTAAATAAGTAAATGGCTGCAGATTCACCTTGTGTGTTGAGGTGACGGTGAGGGGTTTGACTGGGGCGCTACTTTCTTGTGCAATAAATGATTTAAGGTTGTCAGTTCCCAAAAAGCGTATTTTTCACCAGGCACTTATCCTCCCACAAGCTCTGTTTTTCAGCTTGCATATCCATATGTTTTTGACTAAGCCATAAATGGAAGCTATATTTGAAGTTATTTTGCTTCCCAGTACATGTCATACATTTCATTCCATATTATTTTAGTCCTTTTCCTTTCCAGTATTCTACTTCTCAGACACCAGTGAAGAGTGAGTTGTGAGTTTTCCGTTTTGCCAAGAGTTACATATTTGCAGAGCTGGAAGAAAGTAAAGTAAAAAATATTTTTTAATGTGGGTGATTTAGTCCTGGCTCACAAGACTTTGATTTAGCTACTTCAAAGCGTCCACTTTAAATATCAAGAAAAATATTCCATTTCCACCCCCTATCAACTGCTATAATGCCTGAATGAATTAGAATGGAACTCTAATCTCTCCCCAAGTGGAACTGGATCATCCCATCTTAATAAAATGAGCACTCCGCGCAGCTGCAAATGGGAAGGCTCCTGGCCTCCTGGCCTCCTGGCCTCCATCACTGATGTTTTTCTACTGCTACTGCCTGAGACCCTGCAATTGAGGGATGTTCTGTTGGAGACCCCACTTCTCCAATCTACAACACATCTCAGTCATTTGTTTGTGTATCATCTTCTCTGTCTCTGCCCTGGTTTTAAATACAGAACTTTTTCCCCTGTAATTTGAGGGAGTCCCAGCGCCCAAACCATATTACAATTGAAGGCTTTGGCCTGACAGGTTTCTGCCTGAAACATACTTCCATGTGTTTACATTCTCTGGTGCCTTTCCCCAGACCCAACTCTGGCCTTCCAGCTTGTCCATTCTTTCTTCTGTCAAGAAGGCCAACGTGGAACAGTTTCTTCAGCTCTGACTCTGGGAAGGGGGGGGCCTTTCACTGAAGGACCTTGAGCTTTACAGTCAATTAACTCTTGGAGCTCAGATTCTGCCTAAGAAAACTTGTAATTCTTTAGTCCAGTGTCTTGTTGTCAGGCAGTTATCCAGAACTGTTTCTTCTAAAAGACTGCTCCAGGGGGCGCGCCTGGGTGGCTCAGTTGGTTAAGTCTCCGACTTCAACTCAGGTCACGATCTCGCGGTCCGATGGTTCGAGCCCCGCGTCGGGCTCTGGGCTGATGGCTCAGAGCCTGGAGCCTGCTTTGGATTCTGTGTGTCCCTCTCTCTCTGCCCCTCCCCCATTCATGCTCTGTCTCTCTCTGTCTCCAACCAGTCCCATAGGGCAATTCCTTCCTGTCTTCCTGGCTGTCTATTTTTTTGAATATGAGATTGTCTTCCTTTTTAAAAAAATGGAGATATATTTGACATAACGTTGTAATAGTTTGTTGTACAACATAATGATTTGATATATGTACATATTGCAGTGTGTACGTATTGTAACATATGTACATATGTTACGGAAATGATCACCACAATAAATCTAGTTAACATCTATCACCACACATAGTTACAAAGTTCTCTTTCTTGTGATGGGAATGTTCAAGATCTACTCTTAGCAACATTCAATTATACAATACAGTATTGCTAACTATAGTCACCGTGCTTTATATTACATCCCATGACTAATTTATTTTATAACCGGAAGTCAATACCTTCTGACAAACTTCACCCAGAATTATTTCCAAAACAGTTGGGGTTGGGTGTGGAGGTGGGGAGGGTGGGAGAAACAGTGAGTATGAGGTATCAGAATCCTTAGCACATATTGCAACTGGGGTTCTTTCCCCTTCAAACCCTGGTCAGTTCTCAAAACCATTGTTTAGTGGGGGTTTCCTCAAAGATAAAAATGTTACAATACAATGGCGCGTATATGACGCAGTTTCTCTGGGCCCTGCCAGACTGAGAATTTTCAGGCTCCAGGGAGTTTTGGGTGTGTATTGAGAAGTTTTTCTTTCTTGGTATTATTTTTTTTTAATATGTCACCTTTCATTTTGAAACAATCTTAAACTTACAGAAGAGTTTCTAGTACAAGGAACTCCCAGATTTGCCTTTGTTGTTTATGTTTTGCTACATTTGCTTATCTTACTTTCTCTGTATGTATATATACATTTTTTTTTCCTTTTTTTCCTGAACCTTTTGAGATTAAGTTGGAGACCTCATGCTCGTTTACCCCTAAATACTTCAGGTTGTATTTTCTAAAAGAATATGTTCTTACATAAGCACAGTATAGGGATCCAAGTCAGGAAATTTATTTTTTTATTTTTTTATTTTTTTTTTCAACGTTTATTTATTTTTGGGACAGAGAGAGACAGAGCATGAACGGGGGAGGGGCAGAGAGAGAGGGAGACACAGAATCGGAAACAGGCTCCAGGCTCTGAGCCATCAGCCCAGAGCCTGACGCGGGGCTCGAACTCCCGGACCGCGAGATCGTGACCTGGCTGAAGTCGGACGCTTAACCGACTGCGCCAGCCAGGCGCCCCCCAAGTCAGGAAATTTAACATTGGTATAGAATATTGCTTTCTAATCCATATCCGTGTATGAAAATTTCTTCATTTGCCACAACAATGTCCTTTCTGGCTATTTTGGTTTCTGGTCCAGGATCTGTTAAGGTTCATGTACTGCGTTTAGTTGTCCTGTCTATGTAATCTCTTTTTACCTGGAATGATTCCTGGGCCCTTGTGTTTTTGGATCATGATATCTTTAAAGAGTATAGGCCAGTTATTTTGTAGATTGTTTTTTAATTTGGATTTGTCTGGTGTTTCCTCAAAGTTTAGATTTCGGTTACACATTTTTGGCAGGAATGCCACATCATCACGAGTGATGATGTGTTCTTCTCATCACGTCCTATCAAGAGGCACGTGATGTCAGTTCATCATAGTATGTGTGATGTTGGCTTTGATCCCTTGGCTAAGGTAGTGTCTGTGGAAGATCGGGGGGAGGAGCTTCGTTTGCTTGGGTCAGCTGGCTCCTCTAATGAGTATATTCCATAAAGACAGTGCAATATGATGGGCTGCTTTTTGGTCCACCACAGGTATGGCCTTAGGTCTGTGAACTCGTTTCCTTGGGATGATGAGCAAACACCATTTCCAGCATGCTAGGTTAAACTTCTCAGAACATTATGTAATTAACCATTAACATATCTGTGTACATATACACACAGAGATAGAGTTTTAAACTGAAACTGATGCTTCCATTCATTTATTCCCTATTCTTGCTTCTTACAAAACACAATCAGAAAGGGCATATATAATAATTGAGTCAAGTTGTGGTAAAGGGAGACTAAGGCTGAGGAAATAGTAAAGCCAGGGAGAAAAATGTATACCACAGGCCCTAAGCTAGAGGTGTATGCACATTTAGCTTTGAGACTTGGAGGCTCTTGCAAAGAGGAAGGTATGTTCAGTTACAGGAGTCAAAGGAGTTTATGAGGTAAAGGCTCGCCTGTGTTGAGGAGAGACGCAGTTTTTTTAATATATATATAGATGCCAAAGAGGGAGTTCTCCCTTCAGTTTCTCATAAATGATCTAGACATTGCTCTAGGTGACAATCCTCAAAAAAATCTCACAACAGTGAGAACACCAAGAGTT
The DNA here is from genome assembly GCF_007474595.2 of Lynx canadensis. NCBI lineage: Eukaryota > Metazoa > Chordata > Mammalia > Carnivora > Felidae > Lynx > Lynx canadensis. Next base: position 44,225,056 of record NC_044311.2, on the reverse strand, counting down.
TTAGAAGGAAGTTTTCTGTGACCTTCCTAAACACTGGGCTATGGCCGGATCTCAGAGCACCAGCCAGGAATGTCTGAAGACCAAAACAAGACCACATACTCTGTTTGATTCAAGGATAAACTTTGGAAAATCCAGAGTTGGAGCTTTATTTGTTGTGTGTATTTTACTTACTTTTGGTTTTAAGAACAAAACCCCCTTGGCACAGCCTCCCAAATAAAACTTAGAGGTATAGGTTTTTGTTTTGTTTTCCTTGGGACCAGAATCTCCTCTGGTAAGTTTTTAAAAGTGGAGCTGCTCTGGTTTCTAGCTCCCCTTATCTCCACTCCAAAGCTTACTTATTCCTTTCTTCTCAAAGATGGCCCGGAACACTTCACAGGGCTGAGAGACAATAGCCCAGAGACGCTAATCCCGAGGTGTGTACTCCCAGAACTTTTCCATCCTGGATTTCTTCAGAATTTTTAACTTACATAATGTATGAAACACTCTGGTGGTTTCCCATGTGGTCTGAGCAGTGAGCGGAAAGGAGATTTCTATCACTCTGGAGTAGAGGTCAACTGCAGTGCTGGCCACAGCCGTGAGGCCCCAGGGGCCCTGCTCCTTGCCCCTCCCACTCCGCTCTTCGGCCACGTGGGCCTCCCTGTTTTGCACAAGTACTCCAAACTGACAGGTTCGCACCTTCCAACCCTAGGACCTCGCACTTACAGTGCCTCAGCCTAGTATGGCCCCCACCCTGATTTTGTGCACTTTATTCACATTTCTTAGATCACACATCACCTCCTCACAGAGGCCTTCCTTAACTTCTGTGCCTAATATACTTCCACATTTATTTGTATAAAGCCCTTTGCTCAAGAATGACATTATATATTTGCTGTTGTCTGTCTCCCTACTAGACTATAATCTCTCAAAGGGCCAGGACTCCTGTTCATTGGTCTCTCTAGCACCTGGAAGCAGTGCCTTGTACTTGGCTGGGGTTCAGCAGATAATTGGTGAATGGATAATTAAATGAACTGTAGAACGCTGGAAAGAAAAAGTCAACTATAGTCCTAACATCCAAACACCACCATTATTAATACTTGGATATTTTTTCATTTCAGAGGTAAATGACTTTTTGGGATCACTAGAAATCCTATAAGAACTAGGGATACATGCACACGTTCCCAAAACTTGAATATAGTTTTACCGGATTTCCTAATCCTGCTACCCCTGGTAAAATTCTTTTTTTTTTTTTTTTTTTTTTCCCCTGAGCAGTGCTATCCTGATGCAAAGCACCCACCTGCATCATGTCATTATCTTTGCTAATCTGATTGCCAAACAATGGCTCGCTCTTACTTCACATTTTTGTGATTCTTGGTGAGGCTGATAATTTTTCTGTGTTTGAATACTAATAGCTTGTTCTATTTCATAAGTTGTTCAAGTTCTTTGACTATTTCTTGGATGTCTGTTGTACGAGCTCTTTAAATAATCAAGATGTTTACTAAAATGATACCTTGTGGAAAGAAAACAGATTAAACATTAGCATTCCACGCTGACAACTTTTTCTCCTCCCCTCTCATGGGACACAGCTATAGATTCATTTTCTGTTACTTTGCTTGGGTTGCCACGCTTTGCACCTGGAGTAGTTTTAGAATCATTCAGGAAAGCGAACCAATAAAAAGCTGCAATAAACTCTCTCCTGACTAATGAAAATAAATGCATGAATCAGAGTTTCCATTTCCTGCTGGGATAAAAGTGTACCTATTGTCTGAAGATAATAAAATAGTGTTGGTTTTACTATTGCCAGGCCATCGAATTAAATTCAAAGACACAAAGATAACTTTGTGGAGCAGCACGGCAAAGCGCCCAATTTCCTCTTTTTCCAACTTAGGTCATTATTTGCCTAAGTTCGCCAGCTTCATAGATGTGCTTCCTGTCACGGGCCACTTTTGATAAATCTTGTGAGGTCCCATAAATCAGATGGAATCTGAGTAGCACATGCTAGTACTGCTTTAGGTGGAAGAAATATGATTTCTTTACAGCAAAAGGATCCAGAAGAAACCAGCACGCCAACTTGTTCTGGATACATTACATCTAGCTTATTCTGGATATGTTACAATGATGAAAACTGATGGCTGAATCTTTTAAATGCCAAAATATATGCATTTTAGGTCATGCACTTGCTAGGAACACATAAAAACCAGTGTTACAGGCATTTCGATCGTGTACACCTCCGAGAGCACAGTTACCTGGATACTTGCACACTGGTCTGTCAACTATACTGCTGTGTAGACAGGTAGACAGGATAGCAAGTGGGAGAGTCATCTTCTGGTACCAATAATTCAGAGTCTCCTGTGAAGCATCGGCCGCTCACAAGTCTGAAACTAGAAGAGCTGGGGGTATCTGGAAGACCTAAGGTCCACCTGTCCAATTTGGGGCACCTGGAAGTGGTTTTAAGTCTTGAAACAGTGAGGCCAGGAACGTAGGCATCTGGAGCTCTGTGCCTTATCAACCAAGCCGGCTGAGAAATTGCCTTGTGGTTATTCTCACCCAGAATCAGAATAAAGGGCTCAGTGTGAAGTTGGGATAGTACAGCTTCTTGGTTTAATACTTTACAGATTTTTGGAACCAAATGGACCCTGAAGTGAAAAGTTGCCTTTTTTTTTTTTTTTTTTTTTTTTTTTGCTGACCTTGTTGGACGGCTAATACTGTTTCTGGGAAATAAGAGAAACAAACGGCTTATTGTTGGCAGGAGCTGAGAGAGACACAAGAAGGGCGCGAGACGTGTCTGCAGCCCTTTTTTCCTCTTCATTGTATCGTGACTGAGTCAAGGCTGGACTGTGGCTGGATTTGTCTTTCTACCTCTATAGACATGTGTTTTCCATCAGACAGGGCTGCGTGACACCTGACATTGGCCAGTTCACATGAGTTAAGCCATGTACGGCCCATAAACAGGGAGGAAAAGACCCACAGCTGCACTCAGACACCCTTGACGCTGAAATATTTTGAAGCTTGATGTGGCTGGGGCTGCACATATGTCAGAAACGATTTACACCTGTATGTTTTGGCTTCTTCCTGTTGCATATCATTACTTTCCAAAATCTGCTGTGGCCAGAAGGTCTAGTGTTACCTGATGGCAGCACCTTTTCTTGTTTAAACCTTCCCGAATTATGAAATGTAACTTTTCAAAGTTATCTGGTTTGTAATTTTTTTTTTTTTTTTTTTTTTAAATACTGAAGAAGCGGGGCTCCTGGGTGGCTCAGTCGGGTAAGCGTCTGACTTCAGCTCGGGTCATTATCTCGTGGTCTGTGGGTTGGAGTCCCGTGTTGGGCTCTGTGCTGACAGTTCGGAGCCTGGAGTCTGCCTCGGATTATGTGTCTCCCTCTCTCTCTGCTCCTCCCCTTCTCATGCTCTTTTTCTTTTTCTCAAAGATAAATAAATATTAAAAAAAAAAAAAAAGACTGAGGAAGAAAGCCCTATATCACTTTCTGTAAAACCAGATCATGCAAACATGTGATTCATATTGATTTCATCATTTTGTAGTAGTAAATAAATTACATTAGTCTACATTAGGCTTTTTCATGAAATCGGGAAAAGATAGGAAAAAGGAAACACATCCTTGTCACTGAATTTATTTTTGTTTTAATGTTCTATTTATTTTTGAGAGAGAGAGAGAGAGAGAGAGAGAGACAGAGTGTGAGTAGGGGAGGGGCAGAGAGAGAGAGGGAGATGCAGAATCCGAGGCAGGCTCCAGGCTCTGAGCTGTCAGCACAGAGCCTGATGCGGGGCTCAAACCCACAAACCACGAGATCATGACCTGAGCCAAAGTCAGTTGCTTAACCGACTGAGCCACCCAGGCACCCCCCTTCATCTTGAACTTCTATGGTGATGGTACAAAATAGGGTGAATACATGGCCCCACCAGTAATGAGCATTGTGGAAAAAGTGAGTTTGTAAACCACTAATGATAAAACAGAGCAAAATGAAATGGACGCTGAGCAGAGAACTATGCTCTGGAAGTAAAGAGAAAACAGTGACAAAAATCAAGCACTTGTTAAATATTCACTTGTAAAATTATGGGAGTAATGGTTACTACCAATTTCTGACCCATAAACCCTGAAACTTAGTATAGTATTTAATGTCTGTGCAACAGTAAGGCGTATCTGAAGTACACTAAATTATTTTTGTTCTGTTTCTATAAAGAAAGTCCATATCATTGGTGTTGGTTCCAAGGGGTAAGTGGAGACTTGGCTCCTTCTTCATTCAGGTCTTACTTATAAAGAGCACAAATCCAGCTCTCAGGAAGATGAGAATTGGTTCAAATCACAGAAGAGAATAGCTCAGTGTTTCTTAAAGGAGCTTTTCTTCAGCATGTATGGCCCAACCAAGAATCCAACAGGAAAGATTTCCTGACTTTCAGACTTAATCAAGTGCATGCTTGTGAGTGATGCAATGCAGTGTCATAAATAGTGCTTGATTTCCTTAAAAAGTTACAGACTAAGTGGAGGAGTGATATTTCCTCTCTGATTATCAGATAGATAATGTGGATGCAAAAGGACAGTCAGCTAGTTGTAATCCATGGAGGGCACAGTGAGAGCTAGTCTGGATGGACTGCCTGGCTGTGGTTCTAAATATCAAATGGTTACTTCATACTGGCATTAGTTCCTTCGTAAGGAAACACATTAGAGTGGAAACTGGAAACTTTGGAGGTTCTACTACCATGAGTTAGCTCTGGGGCCATGACACTCACAGCCTAGGGTGACCAATGACCCCATCTGCCTGGGCTCTCCCAGATGTAGCCCTGATATCCTGTGTTGCAGGAAACCCCTCAGTCTCTTGTAAGATCAGGACAGTTGGTTGCCCTTTGTGACAGACCTCAGTTCCAGCATTTGCAGAGTAGGGACAGAAAATGAAGTGATGATAGAGCTTTCTATTCGAAGGGTCACGATTCAGGAGCCCTTGTGATACCCTCTTGTAGGGTAGTTATGTGTTTGGAAGGTACTTCTCATGCAATTTATATAAACTTACTAGCCCAGACATCAAACTGAGGAGGTTTCCTGGATCCCAGATCAAGTGTGTATTTGAGTATTTCCTATTCACCTGCTTTGAGGAAACTGCCCCCAGGTATTCAAAGCTCTAAGTCAGCCTCTTTGAAGCTCTCCCCTCTCGCAAGGGAAGATGTTTGAAGGATTCTTTGGAACATTTAATGTTATTTTATCACAGAAGCAAGTAAAAAAAAAAAATAGGTTACTTTTGAATATATGGAAGTAAAGTTAATGCAGTAAGGTTTTGCTCACCACCTGTGAAAACTGATACACAAGTTAAACCATCTTTGCAATTTTCCTGTTAAATCAGCCTTTGCTTATGGAGAACTTAAGCAGATATTCTGGCAGTCTTTTCTAACCCTTGTTTTCCCTGTGTTTTGCTTTTCTTTGTTTTTTACATTACTTTGTATCATGAACAGTAGTAGGTGACCCTAGGCAAGTAACACCACTTTGTTCAACACTCACCAGGCTGCTGTGTTCCTATCTCTGGCTCCACGTCCTACACATCTGCTTAGTTGACTGTAAAGGGCTTAGCACATAGTAAGAACTTAATAAATATTAATTCATCTTCGGTTCAAATTCAACACACTGCCAAGACATCTGCTAAGTTGCAGTGGACCAGCATTTCCCAGTATTCTTGCTCTGGAGAATGCTAGACTTCCAAGTTTGAGAAGTGCTGCATTTTATATCTTCTTCTTGGAAAGTCTCACTGTCTGTTAGAACCTTAAAGGCTCTGAGGAATCCTGCAATAAAATGAACTCTTTTAACTTTATGTATCCCAACATTTCCCAATCTTATTTGACCATGGAACACCTCTGGAAGCAACTATTATTATTATTATTTTTATTTTTATTTTTATTCTAGCCTAATATCTATTTGCTCCCATAGAACACACTATAGACCATGGTTTTTTTTTTTTTTTTTGGAGTATTTATCCATTTTTTTATATACCCTATAAAAATTGTCCATTTTTATATACTCTATAAAAATGAATTAATAGTATTGAAGAGACAATGTCCTGCACAGTCCCTGGTATTTACTAAAGACGTGCTTACTACACACACACACACACACACACACAGACACAGGTTTTTTTTTTTTTAGAATAGTTTCAGGTTTACAGAAAAATTGAAAAGATGGAGTTCCCATATACACTCTCATTCAGTTTCCCATATTATTAACATCTTATATTAGTATGCTACATTTGTTGTAATTGATGAACTGGTGTTGATACATTATCATTAACTAAAATCCATACTTCTTCAGATTTCCTTAGTTTTTTACATAATATCTTTTTCTGTTCTAGGGTCCTGTACAGAATACCACATTACCTTTACTTGTCATGTCTCCTTACATTGTTCTTGGCCATGATAGTTTCTTGGACTCTCCTTTTTTTGATTACCTTGATAGCTTTGAGGAGTACTACTTAGGAATTTTGAGGATTCCCCTCTGTTGGAATTTGATATTTTTCTCTGATTAGACTTGAGATGATGGGCTTTGGGGAGGAAGTGCTGTTTTTGTCACATCTTATTGGGGCTCCTGCTATCACTATGTCTTATCATTGTTGAGGTGACCTTGATCATCTGGCTGATAGGTAAGAGTTCTCCACTGTAAAGTTACTATCCCCCTCTGCCCATTCAATACTGTACTCTTTGGGAGGGGGTCACTATACACAAACCGCTGCTAGGGAGCAGTTTTGCTTCCCCTCCTTGAGGACAGTGTATTTACATTAAATCAGGAGATTTTTCTTTTCTCCCTCCATGTATTTATGTATTCAGCCTTGTGTTTATATGAGTGTGAACTCATGGGTATTACATTTTTATGGAACTAATGAACCACAGTCATCAACATGTGACACTTTCTCCATTATTGATAGAACACAGTTCTATCACAGATCAAACACAGTTGTGGAGTAGGTGCTGGGGTGCTCCCCAAATCGTTAGAGTGCTTGGGGAGGCCTTCTCCCTCACTTAATGGAATTGTGCCTCTGACATGTTGACAGAACCATGTGTTTTAAAGGTTCAACTTAAGGGATGCCTGGGTGGTTCAGTCTGTTGAGCATCCTACTTCGGCTCAGGTCACTGATCTCGCGGTTTGTGAGTTTGAGCCCCTGCATCAGGCTCTGTGCTGACAACTTGGAGCCTGGAGCCAGCTTCAGATTTTGTGGTCTCCCTCTCTCTCTGCCCTTCTTTGCTCACACTTTGTTTCTCTCACTCTCAAAAATAAATACACGTTAAAAATAAACATAAAACATAAAATAAATAAAAATAAAAAATAAATAAACATTAAAAAAATATAATAAAGGTTTCCAAGTGCCAGGTATGGTGACCCCCTCAGCTGCGAAGTTTGTCAGAAGGAAAAAGAAGGCTGAGAATGAGGTGAGAAATGTATACGTAGCTACAGACTTTCCTCTTTCCCTCCCCAGACGCACAAGTGAATTGGGGAGGAAGACCTTGAAGGGAATAAAGTAATTTCTGTGTCTTTCTAGGTCTTTGGCTTTCAGCACACTGTTGTCCTTTCCATAATCTACTCAGAGCCAGCTCCATCCAGGCCTGTGATGAATTTTGTAGTTGAACCTAACCCCTTAACATTTTGTTTTCTTCACTTGGCATTGTGTGTGTATGTGTGTGTGTATGTGTGTGTGTGACCAAAGCCTATTTTTAAAATGAGGGAAGCAAGCCCAGGACACAGAATGGCAAGTCACTGAACCTCTTCGAGGCCAAAAAGACGTTTGTCAAACATTCCAGGAGGCGCACTGGGCAGCCTCTGATTCACTGGCCTCCCTCGTAGTCTGCAGCTCCTGGCTTGGAGAAGCCGCCAAAGCACTTTCTGGGCTATTGCTTTCTATTCCCTTGTGCTGTAAAAGGCAAAAGTTCAGGGGTGAAGCCTTTGCCTTTTTTTTTTTTTTTTTTTTTTTTTTTTTTACATATTTGTTTCTTAGGTAGCAAATGATATGTGGGCTTAGAACTGAGTTCAGGAACCTTCCTCCTTGAGCCTACTCTTGGGTCTTTGTAGAAGTGACCAAATGTTTTTGCTGGAATAGTCCAGAGGGCTCACCAGTGTACAATGCCCTCAGCAGCATTAACCAAAGGGTTATATCCAACGTAGATACTCAACCCCTGCCACACCCCATTCCCATGTTGACTGTTTATTTCACCAAGGACACAGTCATCTGAATTAAAGGGTATTTGGATCTCAGATGCTGTGGAGTTTGTTTTACTCTGTGTTTCTTTTATACTAATGATAGCAGTGAAATGTTTCTGGCACATAGCTACAGAGCATGGTTATATTGATTTCCAAAAACAGAAGAGAAAGCCAATTATTGAAGGAGGGAGGAAAAAACAGAAGAGATTGAAAACAATGAAAAAGATAATGGGGTTTTTAAAATTAAATTCTGACGCTTGGAAGGAAAAAAAATAGATGTCTTCTGCTTTAGTTTTCATGCATTCCTGCTTCGATGGAGAAATCTTCTGTTTGGGTTATTCCTTTCTGTGGGGACTGGCAAAAGTCTAGAGCTGATGAGGTTCTTGAGCTTTTTTGAGGCATTTAATGGCAGTCTGCCCTTAACTGGTTTGGCCTCAGAAACTGTATTTTGGATACTCTGCCCCCCTCCTTTTTTTTTTTTAACTGAACTATTGTTCTCTCCCTAAAATGTTCTGGAATATATCCCAAGATGTGTTCTATTCATTGCAGATTTACATGTTTTGCCTTCTCGTGCTCTCCTGAGGTCCTCCCCTCTGCTTATCTTTGTCTTCTTTTGCCCCCGTTTTCTCGGAATAGCTAGCAAAAGCAGTGGTTTTAAAGAACCTCAACCATCAGTAACATTCATGAGCTGCAAGCTCAGAGAAGGTTAATAGTTCGAAATCAATTGACTAGATGGAGCAGAGTGGCAGGCTGAATCATGGGCACCTCGGTGGACCCAGGATACCTGGCTTCTAGGCCCCTGACCATTTTATGACCCTTGACCAAGTACACTCTTCCTTGGGTGCTGGTTTCTGTCTTCTGTACAAGGAGGAGCTGTACCAGGTGATCTCTCAGCTTTGATGATCTTGATAATATTCTTAAGCCTTATTTGTTGCTTATCAGATAATTTGGGGGTTATCTCCTTGAGCTCCATCAAGAAAATACTGAGTTTGATGCATACGTGAGCACGTTTTTATTTTATGGTTTTACTTTTATATTTTTTTTGTTTTATATAAGTAATAAGTGCACATAGGAAAACTACAAAATGGTACAGAGGAAGAAAAGGAAGATCTCCTCCCATCTCTGACCCTTGTTTTCCTCTCCAGAGGCACCCACCAGTCTCTTGTGTATCCTCCTAGAGAGATTTGCTGTGTATGTATAATATGCTCTCTAGGGGTGGCTCAGTCGGTTAAGCGTCCGACTTTGGCTCAGGTCATGATCTTGCGGTTCACAAGTTTGAGCCCCGTGCCGGACTCTGTGCTGACAGCTCAGAGCTGCAGCCTGCTTCGGATTCTTTGTTCCCTCTCTCTCTGCCTCTCCCCCATGTGCACCCTGTCTCTCTCTCTCTCTCTCTCTCAAAAATAAATAAACATTTTAAAAAACAGGCTCTCCCTTTCTAACTGCAAGCAATAGCACGCTCATGCATATAGTTCTATCCCTTCAATTTTTTCCCCCCTCGGAACAGTGTTTCCTTTATGTTGTTCATTTAAGTACCCACAGAACTCCCTCATTCTCTGGAATAGTTCCGTAGAATTCCTCTGAATAGATGGATCATCATCTCCCTTTGGTGGATAGAATTTGTAGTCTTTTGCTATGATAGACAGTACTGTGGTGAATCTTCTCATACACAATCCTTCTTTGTGTGTGTGCTTGACCTTGAAAACAAACTCTTGTCTAAGTTCCCCTCTTGTCCCGTCACTATAGTTAATAACTGGAGATGTGTAGTCTGCATAATCAAATCTAAATTAAGTGGAAGAAAGCAACATCTCCCCCGTTCCTCCCTATTGATGTCTCTGGTGAGGTCTGGTGTTTGGAAGACGAGCCAGGGTGTGGTTCTCGAAAGAGCTCTCCCAAGTCTTCACCTCCCCCAGATAAGGAGGCAGACGCTAATAAAATCTGCCGAGCAGCCTTTGGTTCTGTGTGGAGTGCGAAACAGTCCATTGTGAATGAACCTTGGGGCAGTCTTTGAACAATGACAGGGCAGTTTTCCCGAATCACTGAAGATGGCCTCGCTCCAATGTCCTATCATTAACTTACCGGACCCCGTCACTTTTAAAAATTAATAACCTCTGTACTGCCAACCAACAACCTAGCTTTTTTAACCTTCTTTCTCCTAGTCTGGGGATTTCTGATTGGAAATACTCAATTCACAGATTTCTCTTTTTTGTCTATAGCAGTTATGGCAGAAAAAATAGGAAATACCTTTCTCAGAAGTTCGGAAATGACTGTCCCTGGAAATAATCACTGTTCTTCCATCTAAGCTTCCTTCTGGCCTGAAAGAAGTCTTATGGATTAAGCCTTTCGGATATCTGGACTTTGTCTCACTTTAATCTGTATGTTAAGAGCACTTTCCCTGTGATACAGGTGTGTGCACAATCCCTGACCCCTTACCCAGGCCTTCTAGTAGAGTTTGTAAAATGCTCTAACAGTTTCTAGAAATTTCATTCGAGAAATGAACCACTCATTCCCATTATTTTGCATCCATTGTGCTGTGCTTCTTTCTCTTCTCCAATGAGAACATAAGAAATTGCCAGCTGGTTCCATTCATTCATCCCACGGTTTTACCTGCGTTTCCCTGTGTGCCAGGAATGGTGCCAGAAGGTGAGATTTCTTTATGGTGAGCTCAGTTTAGAAAGGGAAGCTGCCACCTGATTAGGCAGAGTACTCCACAAGCATCCTTACCTCCCTCTCAGGAGCTCGTTAGCTCCTGTCCTCATCAGCAGACAGTTGTCCATCTTTCCGGACCTTCCTCGAACGCTTCCCGTTTGTAACGCAGACAGCTCTGGGCCCAGGGCCCTGTGTTGATGACCCTGCTGTTTCAGTGGGAACTTGCTTGCCATTGAAGGCAAACCGTGGTTAGCAGGCTGTCCTCAGTTTCAAGCAGCTGTTACTGTTCTTCACTGTAAGGTGTGGCAGAGGGTGGCCAAGGATGGTTGGAAGATCAGGTAAGACAGGACATCAGGAGGCCTCCACGTTGACTCTGGTTCTACCTGCTGCTAACCCGAGCACAGCCCTTTACCTCTCCTAGGTTTCAATCTCTTCTACAAACTAAAGCGATGGACTAGATAATTTCTAAGAATCCTGACAAAGTCGAACACTAGCATTCCACAGCTCCACATATAAATTCACCTCATTTCTTCACACATTCCTTCCAACAGCCTGTTAATTCCTGTGAGGGCAGGAGCTATTTATCCAACAACAAGCCCAGTGCCTGGCACACAGGAAATGCAATAAAGATTTGAGTGGGTTATAAATAAATTTTTAAAAAAAGAATGTTTTTACCCTACCTCTACCCCATCCGGAGGAAGTTCCTGCGGGTGGAATTAATTGTTGCATGAGGAAACCAATTTGTCTTCAGAAAATCTGTGTTGGTATCTTTCAAGTGTGTGTGTGTGTGTGTGTGTGTGTGTGTGTGTGTGTGTGTGTGTGAGGGGTCTGCATATACATTTAATATATGGTTGATTAGGCTACTTTAAAATTCATTTAAGAAAAGTTAGTTATAAAACATGTTTCTATGTGATGTCCATATAGCAAACCAAAGACCTAAAATATTTAACCTTTAGAGTTTAAACAAAATATGTCTAGGCACCTGGGTGGCTCAGCTGGTTAAGCATCCGACTCTTGATCTCAGATCAGGTCATGATCTCAACGGCTCATGAGTTTGAGCCCTGCATCAGGCTCTGCACTGACAACATGGAGCTTGCTTGGAATCTCTCTCTCTCTCTCTCTCTCTCTCTCTCTCTCTCTCTCTCCCCCCCTCCCCCTCTCTACCCCTCCCCTGCTCACTCACACACTCTCTCTCAAAATACATGAATAAACTTAAAGATACCAATAATTTTCTTTTTTAAAGATAGTGATCCCAAATGTAGCAAAAATCAGGAGTTTTTCCTCAGAAATGAAGTATATAAAACTCTATGTTGTTTTGGTTTCTAATCTAAGAGCAAATAGAAACCAAAAGCATGGTTTTCTTTATTATAGGATATTGCCTAGGCAGAAGTTAAGCACATTTAACTGGTAAATTGTTTTAAGAAAAACTAGCACTTTTTAAAAATATTTTTTTTGTATGTGGGAATGCCAATTATAGAATTTATTGAAGGATTTTAAAATTATTTTTTTAATTTTTTTAATGTTTCTTTATTTTTGGGAGAGAGAGTGAGACACAGGGTAGGAGAGGGGGACACAGAATCCAAAGTGGGCTCCAGGCTCTGAGCTGTCTGGACAGAGGCTGATGCAGGGCTCGAACTCACAAATCATGAGATCATAATCTGAGCCAAAGTTGGACGCTCAACCAGCTGAGCCACCCAGGTGCCCCCGGGGGTACCCTTTGCGAACAAAGCATCAGTGGTGTCCTGCTTCTGTGTAGGTCCCTCGTCTAGGCGCTTTGTTTTACGTCTTTGCTTGTGAATAACTCATCCATCCTAGATATTATTGTCCACCATTGTGTATCTGTAATCTCATGTCCTTCCTAGCTCTGCTGTAAGCATGGAGGTTGTCTGAGAAAGTGCACACACACCCAGATGTCCTACTGAAAATTAAATCATACGTTGTGGTAACCTTTTGTGGAATTTACTTTTGACCACTATGTTCTTAAAGGCTTAAAATATGCTCTAGACCCGGGGAAGGTGTGAAATAATTTTTAACAGGGCACAAATGCTGAGTTAATTGAGTCAGGAGTAGGGCCAGTATCTGAGCCTCCATGAATTGAATTAAGGTAGTAATTACTTAAACATTAATGATTAACAAGAAAGTACTTTGGAAGGAATCTCAGGAATCTATACTTCAAAGCACAGAGCATTCTGATGGGCTCTTTTTGATAAGGTATTATAGGCCCTGTTCATTAATCTCTTGCACGTTCTCTCTTATAGTGATGAATCACCAGCACCAACAGCAAATGGCATCCACTACCCTGAGCCAGCAGAACCACCCTACTCAGAATCCACCAGCAGGGCTCATGAGCATGCCCAATGCATTGACCACTCAACAGCAGCAGCAGCAGAAGCTTCGGCTTCAGAGGATCCAGATGGAGAGAGAGAGGATTAGAATGCGCCAAGAGGAGCTCATGAGGCAGGTATGGCCTTCTGTGGTGCCTGCTGGAGGCTCCGTGATCTTTGGTGCCAAGGCTGGAGGGTAGGTGGCTGCTAGCCTTCAGGGTAAATCTTTCTCTAGAAGCATTAAAGGCCCAAAGCCTACTCCAAACCGTATGAGTAGAACCCAGTTTTTTCTCCCAGCATCTACCTGCATTGTCTTTGTAGCCAAACATATGAGTACAAGGACTAGAGGTGTTAGCATACTGCCTTTGAGTTCTACTGCTAATCGTTAGAAGGAAAGGAAGACTGTGTTCCAATTATCTATTGCTGTGTAACATATTATCCCAAAACACAGTGGCTTAACAATAGCCATGTTGTTATATCCACAATTTTGTAGGTCAGGAATCTGAGCAGATCTCAGCATATAGAATTCTGCTGTACATAGTGTTGACAAAGGCCGCCTAGTGCTATTCAACTGGTGGGGGGGTTGGTCTGGAGGGTCCAAGATGGCTTTACTCAAGTGCATGGCATCATGATGAAGATAGCTGGAAGACTGGGCTTGGTTGGGACTAAAACCTGGAGCATCTAAATATGGCATCTCTAGCTAGCAAGGCAGTCTGACTAATAGGACATATTGCATAGCAGCGTGGGTCTCCCAAAGAGAATGTTCCAAGAAACAAGAAGTAAAGCTGCCAACGTCTTACGGTCTGGTTCTGAAAACTGTCACCAAGTCACTTCTGCCATATGCTCTTGGTCAGAGAAATCACAGATTTGACCTAGATTAAAGCAGATAGTAGAAGGGGATGTTCCATGGACAAAATGACAAAGAATTTGCAACCGTCTTTGGTTTACCATGGAGCATAAAAGAGAATTAGGGAAAATTGAGGGAGAATGAGAAGGAAAATGTTTGCATATGGGCTCTGATAGAGTGGGTATTGATCAGGCACCTTTGTGCCATACTCCATTCATTCATTCTTCATTCAGTCAGTCAGTCACTCAGTCAGCGGATAGAATGTTGCTGTGTGTTCTCTACAGGTCAGGGTCAATGCAGCATTTCAGAAAATGAATAAAAGACAATCTCTGAAGGAACCCACAGTTTTCTGCCTCCTTGGTTGCTTGGTCTGTGCAAGAACAGAATTATTTCTTCTGTGTTGTAAACTAATGTGGCCTATGTTTTTAGGTCTCACAAATCTTGCTGGCTACATTTTAGGGAAGAAAGCTTCCGTTTATTGTTCTAATTCTTCAGACTTTCCTTTTTGACTCACATGAAGCAAGATACATAGGTGGCTTCCTTTCACTCGTTTAAGGAAATGAGTAGTTTTAAGTGTTCCAGAGAGCTTTCTTGCAAGTGTTATGGGGATATCATGGTAAACACAACTTTTTCTTTTAGTTACATCTCAGACTTTAAAAAATATACATTGACATCTATAAATGAATAATGTATTTCTCATGAAATAAATTCGAGGATGAAAGTATGTATACTGTGTGAAGTTTTAAAAACATGGTGAATTAAAATAATTCTTTAGACACGGCCTTTGAAAATGAGGGAAATGAATATAAATTATGTTTTGTTCTTCAGTAGAACTATCCTCTGAATTTGAGGAATACAACTTCATAATATAACTACAGTTGTGCCTCTTTCCCTGAGGATTTACATCTGAATTTTCATGGTTATTTCAGGGTAACAGTTGTTTATACTGTTTTTAGATATACAGTATCATGTTTCTTAGCAGGAAGTAATTGTATTATTTTTTTGTCTTAGGATAATAATTCCATTTGGGATATTTTTTCTATTTTATCATATAGACCAAATTAAACAGTATTATAGTAGCATTTATAAGCTTTCTCTTAGTTTTACATTTAAATAAGCTTTGGTGAGTTTTTTCTTCTTACACAAAGCTATCACCATTCTGCAAAGAACTGCTTGTTTCTCAGTTTCTGCTGCTTTCTGTGTTTCTCTTTCTCTTGCCCCACCTCTTTCTTTCCCACAGAAAGTATTTCTGCAAAGGGGTGGGTAAGAGTGCCCCAAATTGTTTCCTTTATTCCAACCATAGGTGCCTTTGAACCAGAAGGTAGTATTGATGGTTCGTATTACAGAAATGCCAACCAAGTTCATTAAATACTGATCCCTTGAGGCTGTGGGACTAGGAGCATTTTGCTGCATCATATTGTGCAATTCTGTACAGCACAGTGGGGAGAAACGTCCAGATTTGCTCATGGAGGCTCACATAGTTCACACTGTGTGTGTGTGTGTGTGTGTGTGTGTGTGTGTTGTAGTTAGGAGGAGGAAAGGAGATGGAATGGATGGTTCTGATGTCTTTTTATTTTTATTATGGAATACAGGAAAAAAGGCCTAATGAAACTTTTTAATTGTGGAAGGTCTCCCCACTCCCATCCAGAGGCAGCCTGCCACTCAGTGTCAAAGATACTATTTAAGCCCATACAATAAAGTGCTGGAGTGTTCTCTGATAGTTTTCTGGGGCACTTGCCAAGATGCCTCATTGTTCAGGTGTGGATTATGTCTATCATTTTGGGTTTTCTTTACTCCTTCTCCTCCTCTTCCTTCTTTTTTTTTTTTTTTTTTTTTTTTTTTTTTTTTTGGTGATTTTTCTGCCTCACTATTTGCACTTAGGCCAGGGCAAGGACAGGGAAATGGACTGTCAATAGAGGTGATACTTGGCTCACCTGTTTAGCTGCCTTTTAGAATTTGGTAGAAAACAGGAATAAGGATAGAGGAAATGGTGGTCCTGATGAGGGCTGAAGATTATCTGTAGACTTCCAGTTGTTCATCCTGTTCCGCTGCCGTGCCCTTGGTAGTCAACAACTGTCTGAATAGTCTTTGCTCCCTGGGCAGTTTGTAATGAGCGTGGCTCTCCTCTTGCTTCCCCAAGGGCACGAGCTGTACAGGCTGACTTCTTGGGGGCCTTGCGTTGCAGGCAGCCTTGACCTACCTGCATTCATCACGAGAGAATTTCCAAGAGAGAGGCCCCTTTCCTCTTTCTTCTTTCCTTTTTCTTTCTTTTACATTTTTTTTTAACATTTATTAAATTTTGAGCGACGAAGTGTGAGCGTGCATGAGTGGGGGAGGGGCAGGCACAGAGACGGAGACACAGAATCTGAAGCAGGCTCCAGGCTCTGAGCTGTCAGCACAGAGCCTAACATGGGACTTGAACCCATGAACTGTGAGTTCATGACTTGAGCCGAAGTCATATGTTCAACCGACGGAACCACCCCAACGCCCCAGGAATCTTCTAAAGTAGGAGAGTTTCATTAAAAATGGCCCCTACAGTTTGCCTTGGCTGCTATAGCAACAGTTGAACTTCTTGTATCCGATAACTGATGAGTTATCTTGGAATGTTGGCAGGTGCTCCAAGCTAAGGGGTGCCCCAAACAAGCACAGGGGAATCCCAGCCAGGTCTGTGGCACACAGTCATAGTAGGAAAGTGAATGTTACCCTGCTTTCAACGGGCATGTATCACACACATTGTGGAGAGTGAATTTTTGTGACAGACATTCTCTCTTGTCCATGATCATGAGAGTTTTATTTTGCGAAGTTTCCCGAACACGAAGAGGCAGCTTCAAGTTGATGAGCAAAATGGCAACTCTAGAAAAGAAAGCAATCTCAGTTGAAGGTGTGCTTCCCAATATCTTCCTATTGTTAAAAAATAAATTTGAATTCAGTTTGTGACATTTTTTTTCTTTTTAATGAGAAAAATATAATGTTTTTAATTTATTAAAGATATAATTGACTAGGGTTTTTTTTCTGATTGAGATGAAAGAAAGCATGCACTAAGTGAAAGAGGCGGGTCCAAAAAAGGAACATACACTGTATGACTCCATTTATATGACATTCTGGACAAAGGCAAAACTATAGGAACAGAGAATGGAAGTGGTTGCCAGGGTTGGGGGTTGGGGGGCTGCCTGCAAAGGGGCAACACCAGGGAATTTTGGAGCTGGTGGCACAGTTCTGTAGCTTGATTGGGGTAGCTATTTCACAACCCCATGGATTTGTCAAAACTCAGAAATGTACACCACAGGGCCCCTGGGTGGATCAATTGTTAAGCATCTGACTGCAGCTCGGGTCATGATCTCACAGTTCGTGAGTTTGAGTCCCACATCCGGTGATCTCGAGCCCAGCTTTGGGTGAGTTTGTGCCCCGCTTCAGGTGAGCACGAGCCCCACTTCGGGTAAAACACGAACCCCACTTCTGGTGAGCCCCGCTTCTCTCTCTCTCTCTCTCTCTCTCTCTTTCTCTCTTTCTCTGTCCCTTGCTTACTTGCACCCTCCTCTCTCTCTCAAAAATAAATAAATAAAATAAATAAAAAATAAAAAAAAGAAGTGCCTACCACAGGTGAATTTTATTATATATAATTAAAATAATAATAAAGTAAAATCATCATAGAAGAAAGACAAAACACATTCATTGTAAAACAATGTTTAAAATACTCAACAACAAGAACATAAGAATCACTCATACTCTTACTTTGAGAGGGTGGCTGTGAAGATGCTGGTGATTTCTCTCCAGTCTTTGTATGTATCTGTGTGTATGCTGTGTTTTTTAAAACAAAACTGGTAGCATGTCATACTCCCATTTTGTTATCTCTTCTTCTTAATATATCAGGAAGTCATTTATTTATTGTGTATCAGCCATGGAAGTTGTGCCGTGACTTTGGTTGTATGTATTGTAAGCTGCCTGGGATCCTTTCCACAACGGGGCTGGACATAATTTTCAGAATACCGTGAACCACACATGCCCTCAATAACTGTAGAATATTCTGTTACAGCTTAAAAATCACAGTAGTTGCTCAGTATCATAAAGGGCATGTTTGCAACTTTACCCGATGAAATGGAAAATTTTGGTAACTGGTAAGAAATTGAGAAACAGGCCTCTTAGTCACTATTTACTCATCGAGAAGAACAATCCCTTGACATGAAAACAGTCATGACTTTATCTAAGCAGAGTATTTCTTTTCATGTGTATTATTCTTTTAAATATGAAGCTGGGGGGGGGCCTTCTGCCTTGAAGATTTTAACCTCAAGGGCTTCCTGTCAGCCCCCTGGAAGATTCTTAAGTGGAGAAGCCTTCGCTCCCCCTTGTCCCTTCTCAGGGCCTGTCTTGTTGAGAAGCCATTGTTATTCCTAGACGAATTCAGCTGTGCTTTTACCCTTGTCTCTCTCATAATTGGAGCTCCGTGGACGGGAGAATGTAGCTTGTCGAACAAAACTGCTGACTAAGCCTGGCCTCTCGTTGCCAGGGCAACGGGGATGGGGACAGAGGGTTTGGGCGGGAGGCCTCTTTTGGAATTCTTCTGGCAGGTCTCACAGATTTCTGTTAGGCCTGACAGCCACTACGGGGTCTGGCTGGCCAGCTGGCCGGCCTCGGGCAGCCATTCCTGACTGTGGGCCCAGGAGGGACACACCCGGCCCTGAGCAGCGTTGCTCTGAGAGAAGGATCTGAAGTCTGGTTTTTGTCATGTGAAGAATAGCTATGTAGAGAGGTTAAAAAGTGTCATATGATGGTAGGTCGTGAAGCGTAAATGGTGGCTGTTTCATAAAGAGTCTTTCCTTCAGAAGGTATAATTTAACTTTTCGAAAAGCATTTCATAGAATTAGGGTTCAGGGTCGACTGTTGTCCAACCAATATGTAAATCTACCCATGATAGCCGAGCTACTTAAGTTCATTCATTCATTTGTTCAACAAACGCTCCAGGTACTGTGCACGGCAGTGAGCACACAGACGTGGTCCCTCCTTTCTAGAGAGCTTCAATTCTAACTTCTGTCAGTGTTTTCGTTTGTCTACAAGTCCCAGCAAACACTCCGTTTTCTAAAATGTCTCGGTGCTCCTATGTTGTTGAGAAATAATATCAATTCTTTTTACAAGGACCCTTTTTAAAAAACGGTATAAACTGAACACATGTTTAAAATAGAGGGTCAGCAAGCTTGCACAAAGGAAAAACACAGCTTCATACTTCTGATCTTAATAAGATCACCAGGGTATGAAGAAATAGACCATTTCAAAATCCATTCAGCAGTTGTTGTTTTTTTGTTTTGTTTTGTTTTCTTAGTGAAGAGAGAATATCTAAATTGTAATGCTTTCCTTAATATGATTCTAAGGAGCAACAGAGATTATAGAATAACACAAGATAGTTGTATACATACTGAATGGAAAGATCAGCAAACAGGCCATGGTAATCATTACGGACTCAACAAATGTTTTCCCCAAAGTGTGAGAGTTTCGACTGTTCTTTCGTAGCAGCAGTCTGGCAGCTGAGAATGTATGATGAGGTATTTGAAAAAGGGAGGCTCCAGGAAATGTGACAATGAATTTCTAGAATCTCTTGGCATAGAGTTGAAAAGAAATTTACATTGGGAACATTTTTTTTTCCTCTAAAGAAGGTAAATAATTCAGCATTCTCCCTCAAGTCCCTTAGGGTTTTGGCAGAGACAGCAACTCTTCTGTACCAGAGTAACTATTTTAATGTTAGGATTTCAAAATATTGTCTTTATTTTATTTTATTTTTTCATTTGTTTCTACTCACCCCACCCTTTATAATTAAAACAAGCCAATCTTCCAGTTTTGTAGAATCCCTGGCCACACACGCTAGAATCAAACAGAGCGCCCTCAGAAGGGGTTATTGTCATTTGTTTCTCTTTGAAGTACATTCCAGTGAGGGCAGGAGCTGGCTGGCTGCAGGCATGCCCTCATCCAAGGATGGACAGGGCTGCAGGATGCTTTCAACTGCTGTTTACTTTCTCACCTCCTCTGTTGATTTATTCCACAGGCAAGCTGTAGGCCAGTGGGGAGCTGGAAGGGAAGGAGCTTTGAGGTTTGCTTCCCGGGACATCTTCAACTTACAAATCAGCATTTGTCTTTCACATCCCTCACTCTGTTTTACACCCACCCCCTTCCCCAGCTGCTAGGAAAGGAGTTTGTTGTTGTTGTTGTTGTTGTTGTGTGTGTGCGTTTTTTTTTTTTTTTAAACCCACATATAATTATTCGTCTCAGGGACCTGGATGAACAACCACAAACTCTGAAAGAGATTCTCAGGCCCTTATTTTGCAACAGTCTTTCCACCCTCAGCTTGGATAGAGAAAAATAAAGTTGTGGTAGAGAAGGGTAGGGGTGGGGTTACTAAGGGCAGCTTTCCAGATCTTTCTGAAACTGGCCTTTAAAATCTGAACTTACAACTTGATGTGTTGTGAATTCCCAGGACACTAGCTCCACCCATATACGTTGAAAAGGAGCATAAAATATGTCCAGTTCAGGGAGGGAAACTGTGTTCAGGACAGATAAACAAGCTGTTTCATCCAGTCCTCCTCTAAACTGCCTAAAGGAAGGGGGTTGGTATTTCCATTTTTTAGCTGGGAAAATAGGCTCAGAGAAATGAAATAACTTGCCTACGTCCCACAGCCAGTAGGTGAAAGAGCTAAAACGCGGAGGTCTCCTGACCTCAACCCTTGGTTTTTCTTTCTCTGCCACACACTGTCAGTGTGGTGGATACAAAAACAGACTCTGGAGATACATCTTGGGAAGGTTGCTTAACTTCTCCAAGCCTCAGTTTTCTCCTCTGTAAAATGGAGACAGTTGGGTTGTCATGAGGATGAAATGCTAAAGTGCCCAGAACAGAGCTCCGCACATAGTAAGTGATATGCAAGAGTTAGCCAACATCTCTGCCTCCTCAAACCTGTAACACTATCAGTAACTTATTCTGTTGACTGCCTCAGTGGGCCAGGTTCTTTATAAATGTGCTTTTAAATCTTTTTAACAGCCCTGCAAGATGACTCTTTTATAAGCAGTCTTTTTTTTCCCCCGAGATGAATAAACTGTCAAGAAAGATTAAGAATTTAGCCCAAGATGTTATAGGTAGGGAGTAGCCAAGCTGGGATTTGAACTGCAGTCTTTCCAATTCCAGGGACACTCTCTCTCTTGTGCCAAGCTCTGGACATGTCTGATAGCATTTAACCCTCATCAACTGCTTGAGAATTCCAGTGGCTAGTAGCCCAGAGAACTGAGAAGAGCCAATCCCACCACTCAACAAGACTATTAGCTGGAAAGCCCTTCATCAGATCTGCATCAAATCTGTGGTGGAAGGAATCTTCCTTCTTCCACGTGATAGTCCATGATAGTTTGAGAGCCTTGCTTCTTCGTAAGTCATGAGACCCAGACCCCTTCCAGCCTGAGTTTTCTCCTCCGGTCACTCTTTGCAAAGAGTAGAACAGAGACCTGGATGTAGCCTTGCATGTGGAGGTTGACTGGAGGTAGGAAGGTCTTTTGGAATATCTAGAGAAGCAGTGCTGATCTGCTACTTGAAATGGAAAGGAGGTTTGGAGTATGGAGATATCAAGGAGATAGAACCCACAAGGCTTGGCCCTTGTCCACCTCTTTCTCCCTCTCTAGAATCCTTTGCGAGGTAGGGCACTGGCCTGTGCTCATTGTTGTATCCCTGCTGCCAAGAACAGTACCTGGGCACCTGGTAGCTTCTGTTGTATTTAAAAAAAAAAAAATACAGGTACAAATGAATGAATTTCTATGGGGGCTGAGGGAGTTGGTGGACTTGGATTTTGAGCTGGGATAGGTGGTGTTAGCTTTAGGTGAAGGCTTAAAGTCAGCCAGGAAGTGCTGCTTTGGGGCCAGATGAGGAGTGCATTGTGAGATGTGGGGTTTCAGATCCCAGCTGGATACGTGTATTCAGAAGTCCAGGGCCAGGAGAGGGGAAGCTGGTGGCTTGCTGTGCTTCTGGTGGTCAGGGAAGGCATTCTGGAAAAGATGGAACAACAGAACCTCAAAGGGTGGGGGAGATAGAACTAAGTGAAGAGGGACCCGGAGTACGAGGAGTCTAGGAAACGGAAGACTTGTCCGAGAGGACAGGGTGGGGGTACCTGGAAAGGCATCTGTGCATATACCTACTGGACTGGAGTGGAAATGGGAGGTGAGAGTGAGACCAAGAAGCTCCGATGTGCCTCCAGCCCAGCCTTTGTTCTCCTGCCTGGACTAGGGGGAGCTGGGGCCTCAGCTCAGGCTAGAGCAGCTGCCACACCCACTCTCTGAGTTGGTGGCCTGAGTCTAGGCCTAGACCAACCTTGGCTGACTGAGCCTCTGTTTCCACATCCGTTTGCTTACTCCGCTGCCACCACTTCTGTCTGTGGTTTAGCTATTTTACCTTCGTCAGTCTTGACTGCTGCTTCTTGGTCAAACCAAAGTCAGGCTTGTAGGACAGCAGATGTCATGTGGCAGCCAAAATCATACTGAGTCTGGGATTTAATTTTATACCTAATTTTTTTTTTTTTTTAAATAAGTCCTCCCTTGTTTGGATGTGGACCTCTTAGTGATGTTAGTCCTTTTATTTCCAAACTTTGGGGTTTGTACTGCTCTTTTTTCCTCCTTTAATTCATGAGCAGAAATAGGAAAATATTTTCATTCAAAAAAAGGGTAGACTTTTAAAAATTCTAAATATGGAACTTACATAATTAAGCGAAGTGAAACTTCTCGCTATTCTCCGTGTATATTAAAAACTATTTATGTTATATAAAGAAGTTTACAGACCTCTCCTTATTTAAAAGAGGGAGGGAGGGAGGAAGGAAGGAAGGAAGGAAAGGAAGGAAGAAAGGAAGGAAGGAAAGGAAGGAAAGGAAGGAAGGAAAAAAAGGAAGGAAAGGAAGGAAGGAAAGGAAGGAAGGAAGGAAAAAGAAGGAAGGAAAGGAAGGAAGGAAAGGAGGGAAGGAAAGGAGGGAAGGAAAGGAAGGAAGGAAGGAAAGGAAGGAAGGAAAGGAAAAGGAAGAAGAAGGAAAGGAAGGAAGGAAAGGAAGGAAGGAAAGGAAGGAAGGAAAGGAAAGGAAGGAAGGAAAGGAAGGAAGGAAAGGAAGGAAGGAAAGGAAAGGAAGGAAGGAAGGAAGGAAAGGAATAGGAAGGAAGGAAAGGAGGAAGGAAAGGAAGGAAGGAAGGAAGGAAGGAAGGAAAGGAAGGAAGGAAGGAAAGGAAGGAAGGGAAGGAAAGGAGGGAAGGAAAGGAAGGAAGGAAGGAAAGGAAGGAAGGAAAGGAAGGAAGGAAGGAAGGAAGGAAGGAAAGGAAGGAAAAGAAGGAAAGGAAGGAAGGAAGGAAGGAAGGAAGGAAGGAAGGAAGGAAGGAAGGAAGGAAGGAAGGAAGAAAGGAAGGAAGAAAGGAAAGAAAATTGTTTTCTTAGCTTTGCTGACTCATCATGATGAATTTCACTCGGGTTTAATCCTTCCAAGGTGAAAGTTGACCAGGAAGAAATGTCAAACCACTCAGTGTGGATCAGTTCCACACAATACTGTGGTTTCTAAGATTGTTTTTATTTTTTTGTTTTCTGGGATTGGATACAGAACATGAGGTAATAATAATATTACTTAGTTAACATTTATTAAATGATCTTGTGTGGGTAGAAGCTGTCATTATCCTCTCTTTCCAAATGAGGAACAGAGAGGTTAACTGGCTGGGAGACGGCAGAGCCAAGGTTCACATCCAAGCACCTGGCCTCAGAATTCCTGCTTCTGACCACTCTGCCCTCCAGCTTATCTTCTGTCTTAGGAGCAGGAAAGAGAGCAGTGGGATCATCACACAAGGATGGAGTTTGTGCCTGGCTAGTTGAGAGATGTATACATAGGGCGTTATTTCACTCATATTTGTGATAGAAGATGAGAATTGAATGTTCTTAGTGTATTTTTTCTTTTATTACTAATCACAATTTAAAATATTCCCATTTGAAGTCTAGTAATATTTTTCATTTATTCATTGAACTTATTGAGTACCTTATTGAACTTATTGAGTATTCATTAAATACTTATTGAGTACCTACTATAGGCCTAGACTGTTCCAGGCAGTGAGGATATAGTTGTGAACATGACAAATTAGATACCTTCTCTCATGGAGTTTTCTAACATTCTAATGGGAAAGACAGAGAAATAGTTAAGTTGTGGGGCACCTGTGTGTCTTAGTCAGTTGAGCATCCGACTTTGGCTCAGGTCATAATCTCACGTTTCTTGAGTTCGAGCCTCGAGTTGGGCTCTGTGCTGACAGCTCAGAGCGTGGAGCGTGCTTCAGATTCTGTGTCTCCCTCACTCTCTGCCCCTCCCCTGCTCATGCTCTGTCTCTCAAATGTAAATAAACGTAGAAAAAACATTTTAAAAAAAGAAATACTTAAGTTGCTATGAAGAAACTTTCATGCAGTCTCTGAAGAGGTAGCATTTGTAGGAGGCAGATAGTAGGTGACATATGAACTTTGGGAAGATCCGAGGAGCACGTTCCAAGTAGAGGGAACACTTGGTACAGATGATGGCAGTGGGAGGAGCACTGGGAAGGGAGTGAGTGAGGGGAGCATGTCAGAGACACAGGAGGAGAAGCAGACAGGGCTGGCACATTGGGCTTTGTGGGGCACCATCCAGAAGGGTGTAGAGCAGGGGCCCAACATGATCTTATTTGACTGCTGTGTGGAATGACTTGTAATCCAAGAATAATCTTGGAAAGAGTATTGCCCCCTATAATAACTTTCTAACTCAGTCAAGTATGATTGATGTCTCAAAGTTATTATTCAGGTACATTCAACACGCTTTCTGTATTCTTTCTCATTTGTCAGTCATTTGAAGGTGGAAAATGATAATGTGAGCCCCCTACAGACAGAACATAGCATTGCCTCTTTTGGTGACGTGGGGTCAAGCCTTCAAAATAGTTGGGGAAATGACGATGCTGAGGAATGGAACTTCAATTATCTTTAATTTAAAATAGGGGGAACAGATGTGAATTGGCAGATGGCACAGTGAAACGTTTCCCCCAATATAGTATAGGTTATTTCAACTTTGGTTATTATAGTCTTTTTGAATTTTATTTATGTATTTAATCACACACAAGCGGTCTTGTAAAAATTTATATTGTATCTATTTGAAATATGCCAGCAATCATTTAAATGAAGAGGAAAGTTTAATTTATATATTTTATAGCTAGTTTTTGATAGTTTTTCTTTTAATTTAAACATTTTACTTTCATGTCATTATAGAAGACAAATAGTTCATATGTATTACGTACATGTATATTTTTTATCCAGTAAAGTTCCACAAATAATTCTTATTGTATTTAAATTCAGACCACATTGGTATTGGAAATTCAACCAGTATTCTTAAGACACATGGTGAGAGGGGCGCCTGGGTGGCTCAGTCGGTTAAGCTTCCGACCCTTGATTTTGCCTCAGGTCGTGATCTCACGGTTTGTGAGTTCGAGCCCTGGGTTGGGCTCCGCACTGAGCGTGCCCAGCCTGCTTAGGATTCTCTCTCTCTCTCTGCCCCTCCCACAAACTATCTCTTCTCCCAAAATAAATAGATAAAATTAAACAAAAGATGTATGGTGAAAAAATTTTGTCAGATATAAGGAAATGCAGCAGTCTCTTCAACTTGTATGTTTAAAAGCATACCATTTAAGGGTAAACCCCACATTTATTTAGAATGGTTAGAAAATAGAATGTGCTAGTTAAAGTTGATTTTTTGTGTCGTGAAGTTTATTGACCACGGGATCTCTGCATTCACAGTTTATAAAACACTAGAGGGGTGCCTGGGTAACTTAGTCAGTTAAACGTCTGACTTCGGCTCAGGTCATGATCTCACAGTTTGTGAGTTCAAGCCCTGAGTTGGGCTCTCTGCCGTCAGTGCAAAGCCAGCTTCAGATCTTCTGTCTCCCTCTCTCTCTGCACCTCCCCCATTCTCTCTCCCTCTCTCAAAAATAAACACACGTTAAAAAGAAAAGTTAAAAAAATTAAAAAATCAAAGAAGTAGAAATTTTATCATTGACTAGATGTTTTCAGACTGGTTTGTGTATATGAGTATGCATGGTGGACTCTGGTCTTCTCACACCAGGTTCAGGTTCAGGTTCAGGTTCTCTATGAGGTCCTCGGTAAGCTTTGGTTGGAGAATAAGTTTTCTAATGCACATTTCCTACAATGTAAAAACAACTACCAGAAAACAACTTAATTTTTCTAGATTTATTCAGAAAGTACTTCCAAGATTGGAATTATGAACTAAAATCAACCTTTAAAAAAAAAGTCCATTTGGGGCACCTGGGTGGCTCAGTTGGTTAAGCGTCCAACTTCAGCTCAGGTGATGATCTTGCAGTTTGTGGGTTCAATCCCCACGTTGGGCTCAGTGCTAACAGCTCAGAGCCCGGAGCCTGCTTTGGATTCTGTGTCTCCCTCTACCTGCCTCTCCCCCGTTTGCGCTCTTGTGTTTCTCTCAAAAATAAATCAACATTAAAAAAAACTTTTTTTAACTTCCTTTTTTTTGGTTTGCTTTTTTTGGATTACTGGAGAAAATGTGT
The DNA here is from genome assembly GCF_007474595.2 of Lynx canadensis. Classification (NCBI taxonomy): domain Eukaryota; kingdom Metazoa; phylum Chordata; class Mammalia; order Carnivora; family Felidae; genus Lynx; species Lynx canadensis. Next base: position 44,198,514 of record NC_044311.2, on the reverse strand, counting down.
TAAGTATTCTGGTTATTTGCCACCAGAACAGAAGTGAGCCAGAGGCCCTTTCTAGCCAGGGTGTTTATTTCAATACAAATTAACAATGCAGTTTCTTATCAATCAGGTGTCTCATGTTTTATAAGAGTCACGCTACCATAACTCCCCGTAACAGTACAATGAACTCTAGTAACCGAAAGTTTTTATTGCCGATGACTTCACTAGACTTGTCTAGACAGCAGTTACTCTCTAAAATCATAGCATGTTAGGGCTGGAAGAGATCTAACAAAGATACCGTAATTTAGATGGCCTGAATATTCTGTTTGCCATTGTAGCCATGGTTTTGGGGTTTGAGGGATGGTAAGACCAATGACTTCAGGCTGGAAAGTGGGAAACTGATAGGCATAAATATAGGAAGGGCCGAACTTTGGTTTTGGATGCGAGTCTAAACATATTTACATAATAAACATATAAACATACATATAAACATACATATAAACATAATAATAACATAATAATAACATAAACATACATATAAACATAATACATAAAGTATTCTTCTCTGGAAAGAGCAGCAAATTTGAAAAGAATTTGATGTCTGCTCATGGTTGTCAAAGTGAGAGAGACTCCCTGGAGGTTTTACCCAGAGAAAGTAATTGCAGTCAAATTCATAACCTTTTGGATTGACTTCTTTTGGCAAAGTAATGCCAGCTTAAGAAAAAAATAATTCTAGCATTCTAATTTTTGGTAATGAAATCCATATGCTATCAGTTCGTTGTTAGTGAGATTGGGTTTGGCTCTGCATGGTTCCGCAACCTTCAGTCATTTTAATCAGGTCAACAGAATGATTAGTTAAATAGAAAAACTGACCGACTAACAAACTTTTTAACTGGGTTGTTTTGCTCTCCTGGTTGACGCAGATACGATTTGATGTAGAGCCTGACACTGTGGCAAAGACCAGAATGTACCTGCTAGATCAAAGGAGTTCAGTTGCTTTGATTGACTTAGATTTGGTCTGAGCATCTGGCATAAAAATAGCCTTGTCTCTGAGAAAGTGTCTCGACGCCTTTATATGATTTGAGTATTTAAATAATTGGATGGGTGGGACAGTTGTTACAGAAGTATCCTGAGGTAGATAGTCGTGGACCTTCTCATTAACTTGGTAGATGTCAGAAAGTGACTTATGCCAGTAAGACTTTCTCCAGAGAAAGAACAGTAATGATTTCCTAATGATTTTGACTGATTGGGAGCAAACGTTAAGTGCTTTGTGTTTGGCGAAAGGTTTTCATGTGAAACATACTTTGCTCCAATTCTCGTGAAAATGAGTGAATAACTTGCCTCTCCCTCTGACTGTCCTATTTCTGTAGGAAGCCGCCCTCTGTAGACAGCTCCCCATGGAAGCCGAGACTCTAGTCACTGTTCAGCCTGCTGTCAACCCGCCAGCCATGACCCCAGACATGAGATCCATCACTAATAATAGCTCAGATCCTTTCCTCAATGGGTAAGTTAGCATTTTGGAGTAACTTCTTTTTGCTTTCTTTATTATGTGGTCTTAGAGTATAATGGGTCTTTATTTATGTTGGGGTAAGGTGGGGAGCTTGAAGTGTGGGGTGGGGATAGAGGGAAGCTCTCCATTTCCTGATGTTGGTAATTGTACTATGGTTATGTAAGATGTCCTTGGGGAAGCTGGGTGAATGGTGCACAGGAACTCTGTACTCTTTACATCTTCTACGTGGGTCTAAAACTATTTTACAGTAAAAAAAAATTAATTAAAACAAAGAGATGATGTTTTTAAAATATGAAGCGTGTGAGCAGAAAGAAAAGATAATTTGTCCAGAAACATGTTTATGAGTAGAAGTAGTCAAACCTTAATTGTAGCTTTTTCAACCCAAGTAAAGGGCAGTTCTCTATTTCCTGTGTCTTTTCTGCTCTTGCAGAGGCTTGTAGCAAACAAACAAATACAATTCTGAAAGTTTTTAAAAACGGAAAGAGAGGTGAAAACAAACAGTAAGTGAAATAATGAAGAAAAGGAATTTTTAAATTGTTTAAATTTTTAAATTGTTTAAATTGTTGACTTGAAATATTGCAAATGTGCAGAATAATATAAATAACAGGATTTACCCATGTATACAACACTCACATTTGCCATACTGCCATAGATCTTTTTTTTTTTAAGTATTATAGTTAATATTTAAACCCATCCCCACTGCCACTGAAATCTGTCTCTTTCTCTTCTTCCCTCCCTAGTGGTAGCCACTATTCAGAAATTGGTGTATCCATCACACATATTTTTATACTTCCTTTTGGTTGTTAATGTATGCATTCATAAGTAATATTGAACATTGTTTTCTTTTTTAAGAAATTTATATAAATGCCATCATACTCTATTTGCAGAACATGGTTCAACTTATTATTTTGAGATAGAAAGGAAATCAGTGTCAATTTACCATGAAAGGCCGCTTTTATTTGCCTACAGTCTTTTAATTTCACTGACATTGGCATGCATACTTTAAAATTAATGGGAGGTGCAAAGTCTGCCTCCCTTCATTACCTGGAAAGTGGAACAGAATGGCAGAACTGCACCAGTTTAGGGTTTTTGTGACCTGTGGTTTTATTTTGGAATTTCTTGGTGTGGGCTTGCATTGAAGTTTCTCCCATATTTTGCTCCCCAGGGGGCCCTATCATTCGAGGGAGCAGAGCACCGACAGTGGCCTTGGGTTAGGGTGCTACAGTGTCCCGACGACCCCAGAGGACTTCCTCAGCAACGTGGACGAGATGGACACAGGTGAGAGCAAAGCCTGCGGGTACTTGCAGTGTGTTTGCACACTTGCATCGCCCCCTTGGTCCTCTCTGTTCTGCATCCCACCAGAAACACGTCATCTCAACAATAACATAAAGTGACAACTGAAAAGCCACCCAAACCTCAGGCACTATTAATAAATTCTAGTCCTTTCTTCCACAGTTTATACAAATGCAGTTTTATATATGGCACGGAATTTTAAATTCCTTTCTTCCTTCCCTTCCTGCCTTCTTCCCTCTCTCCCTTCCCTCCTTTCTTCCTTTCTTTTTTTAAAAATGTTTAGTTAGTTTGAGAGAGAGAACACAAGCTAACAGCAGCAGAAGCCGATGAGGGGCTCTCAAACTCATAAACCATGAGATCATGACTTGATGCGAAGTTGGTACGCTCAAAAGCCAACTGAGCCAACCCAAGACCCTCTTTTCTTCCTTCCTCATTCCTTCCTTCCTTCCTTCCTTCCTTCCTCCCTTCCTTCCCCCCCTCCTTCCCTCCCTCCCCTCCCTTCCTTCTTTTCTTCCTTCCTTCCCTCCCTCCCCTCCCTTCCCTCCCTCCCTCTCATTCTTCCTCTCCTCCCCTCTTTCTTTCTTCCCTTCCTCCTTCCTCCCCCTTCTTCTTGCTTCCTTCATATAGCCTCCCCTCACAATTGCATTAATGTCCACACTCGTCTACTCTGCATTCTCCACAGTGGAATATTTATGCCCTTCTAGCTTGCAGTTGTAATATATGGACCATTTTTTCTCTTGTGAAGTGGGACTTCATATCTTTTCATGTCATTTGCTGCATTTGGAGAGCAATTGGTAGTGGGCATTGGGAAAGTTAAGCAACTCAGAAGATTCTAAATTGTCAGCTCCAAGTCCCAACATGGTAACATCCCTCAGCAATTAAAAAGAAGAGTCAGGGGCTCATGGGTGGTTCAGTCGGTTAAGTGTCCAACTTCGGCTCAGGTCATGATCTCCCACCTAGTGAGTTCGAGCCCCGCATCAGGCTCTGTGCCTGCTTCGGATTCTGTCTCTTTCTGCTCCTACTCCACTCATGCTCTTTCCCTTTCTCTCTCTCTCAAAAATAAATACACATTAAAAAAAACAACAATAAAAAAAGAAGTCAGTCTCTCTCTAAAATTTTAAGAAAAAAATAAAGGGAGCGCTTGGGTGACTCAGTTGGTTGAGCATTTGATGATTTGATGTTCGACTCTTTTTTTGAGGGGGGGGCGCCTCCTACTCTTGATTTCAGTGCAGGTCATGATCCCAAGGTCATGAGATTGAACCCCGTGTTGGACTCTATGCTAAGTGAAGGACCTGCTTGGGATATTCTCTCTCTCTCTCTCTCTCTCTCTCTCTCTCTCTCTCTCTCTCTCTTCCCCCACCCCATCCCTCTTCCCTGCTTGTGTCCTCTCTCTCTTTCTCTAAAATTAAAAAAAAAAAATTATATATATATATAAAAGAAGAGTCAGGGTAACTTTGACCTAGTGACCTAGTCCCCAACCTGCCCCACCTTTAGGCCAGGCCCCAGCTGGCTTCTGGTCACGTCTCCTCTTCTTCTCCAGGAGTGAGGCCTTCCAAAAGCCAAATTTGGTCTTATTAGCCAAATCTAGATTAAATCATAAAGTGCTCAACTCCCAGAAGATAGTCTAGAACCAAAAATAAATGACGGCTGAGGGGTCCACCGTTGGCAATTATTCATTCAAATTTCCCCTCCATCATCACTGAGGATAGTAAATGAATTGTCCGTGATGAAAAGAAGTCCTCTCCCCAGTGCCATCATCCACAGTGCCTGTATCTGTTACACTGTGCTCTTAGATGACTGCTCTCTGTGCTCTGAAGCTAAACTACTGGTCAGACAAGAGTCAGACTCAGCTGGGCACCTTACGAGTGAAGTGGGTTGGATGGACCAGCTGCTTTGGGGTCTCCCTGCAGCTCGTCATCGACGTGTTTGGACGATTGCACAGACCTTCTTGTGAGGAGTCATACAAGAATAGTTTGAAGTGTTTGTTTTGTTGTTCTTCGATTTATTACTTAGGTTTTCTCCCTCCCTCCTGCTTCCCTCCCTTACTTTCTTCATCTATTTTTCAGTGTGAGATTTATTGTGTCCCCTTTGGAACAGCCTTATGAAGTAGCTCCTTCCTACATTTAATAATTGTTTGCTTTCATCTTTTAAACACTGGGAAGCCAGTAAAGATAAAAACCAAAAGTTAAATAAGAAAAGACTCAGGAGCTCTAAATCTAAACCTGACATTAAAAAAAAAAAAAAGAAAGAAAGAAAGAAAGAAAGATGGGTTCATTCTATGGCTTCTAAAAATGACCTCAAGTAGGTAAGTAGGGAATGTTTTGAAGCCAAAATATGGAATTATGTGATATAATGAAAAGAATATAGTCTTTGTAGATAGGCAACCCAAGGTGAATCTTTGTTTCTCTACTTCTCGGTAGTGACTTTGGGAAAGTGATAGAACCTGCCAGGGCTTTGGATTTCTCGCCTATAAGTGGGAGTAATGTGCTTACTTCATGGAATTGTGGGGAGTCGTGAGATCACAGAGTTTGGCCCAAAGTTCTCTTCTCCCCTTCTGAGAGGCTGAAGTAAGGACAAATTGAACTTGATAAAGCTAGGCTTCCAAGTTATCCTGGTTAAGTGAGCGTCAGCCTGGGGAATTTAGGGTCATGTCTGTGAAGGCTTTCAAAGAAGTAGGCATAAACCTGGAGCACCAACTGGCGGTGGGCACAACTCAAGTGTGGCTAGAAAATGTCTGTTAGATTCACTGACCACATGATGAATGGAAACAAGCCAGCTGAGCACTCCCTTTGCAAATCACACATGCAACCCATAACTGGATGCGGTGGGGAATAGAGTAAAGGGAACAACGAGAGCAAAAGCTGGGAAGTCATCCACTCTTCCAGAATATTCATACGTGTTTTTTTAAACACGTAGTCACGGTTCATATTTAATTCTGGAAAAATATTTGTTATGTTCATTAATAAATGTTCCAACTAATTTCACTAAAGAAAAATTCTTCTAGTAGTTTCTAATGCCACAAGCTTACTAGGAAATTACTTCTAAAAATTGATAATACAAATCATCGATGTTTTAACTACTTTAAAAAAGAGGGTATCTGTTTCTTTTACACTTAATAACCTGAAAATGAGTCTATGAAAATATTTTTAAAAAATACAGTAACACTGCTCAGTTTCGTTAGGTCCCTTGTTTTTTGTTTTTCTTAGAAAGAATGTACAACTCTTACTGCTCACAAAAGAGAAATAGAAATAGTGCTCCCTTCAATTTAGTAGCAACATAAACATCTACCCCCGTCTCTCTGAGCGCTTAGAGAGAGAAGGAACCGGAAGAACATATCTTTTTAAGAATTGCCTGTTTTTTTTTTGTCTCTCCCACTTTTTAAATGTATAAAACGGCAAGGGCCAAAAATATCCCTCCAAGATTGCAAAGTTGGTCCAAAGAGAGTGATTTTAAAATTGTTAACCTTAGTGAAGGTTCTTATAACTAGTCTCCTCATGCTTTCCATGTCTGAGAAGAAAGGATAACAGAAATTCTTTAAAATAGATTGTGTTTGGCTAAAAGTAAAATGTATTATGATGACAACATTTTCATGGGAAATCAATAGAGATGAATGGTTTTAACTGGAGATGAGGAAAAACGACACCCAGCATTTTAGATCAGATAGTTTTTCAGGGTAGATCATTTTTGTAAGCCTCGTTTCCATCTGTTACATTCCAGTGGGTAGTAAAAGTTATTTTGGGTTTTCTGTTCTATTTTGATACTGTTTTTCAATATCAGTAACACTATATTGAGGGCATGTCAAACGTGATTTAATTTTTCAAATTACTGCCTTTTGCAAAGAAAATCCTCCAAAATATTGCCAAGAGTCACTGATACTGTATGAGTTATAGAAGAGCCATTAAGCTTTACTATCACCAAAATGCAAGTTTGATTATGTTTCCCTCATCACTCAGAAAGATGTGATTTTTCTCCTTAGTAAATGCATATGGTTAGAATGAATTTTCTCTGGTTTTGCTCAGAATAATGAAATTTCTGTGAACCCTTTCCAGAAAGGCTAATGCACTTACAAGACACAAAAGCTAATCTAACAAGTTTCTTACAAATGCTTCTGGGGTGGAAGCTGGCCTTAGTTAGCGATGCCCCTCAGTCTCTGAGGTCTATTTTATCCCTTCAGAATTGATCAGGGCTATTTGAATTAATCAGTTGTTCTGATATTGTGTAAGCAACAGTGACGGAGTTCCCAGGTTTTTCTTTCTCAGCATAATCAGTAGTTATTGTATGTGGGTATTTGTATAAGTTTGTATATATGAGTGATTCCTGGAACCGGACATTATATGGTGCTTTATTCCATTGTGGGAAGAAGATACCTACAGCCCCAATTTCAGATGGATACACTGAGATTCAGACAAATTAAGTGTGTCTAAGGTCACACAGCTAAAAAGCTCAGTCCACTGCCACCAAGGTCAGTACATTTTCTCCTACAGTATTATTCATAAAGAACATGTGTCGTTCGTGTCATATCCCAGGCATCTCACTTTTCTAGAACAGCATTTTCTCAATTGTGTTCTGTGGACTCCAATTCCATTAGGATATAAATTCTGCCACAATAGGATTGGATGATTAAATGGGTTTATTAGGTAATAGTGGCCTAAACAAAATAAAACCAGTTTCTTTACAACAAGACTTCTCAGAACCTTAATATGCTCACGTGCAGTGTGACTCATACGCATTGTGAGAAAAGTAGATAGTTGTGGGGTGCCAGGTGTGTGTGTATGTGGAGGATGGGTGATCCGCAGGACTTACTTTATTATTTTTTTATACAACATATTTTAGGAGACAATGGTAAGGTATGCAATAGACTGAAAAAAATACAAGTAATACATGCAGATCATGTCAACCAAACAAATTCCTCAAAATATTGTTATCAACCTTGTGCTCGTTTATATCATGGAACATAGATCTTCTTGACAAACATTTTTTAAATATGCAAGCAAAGAGAATTGTAAGCTGCTACGTAACCGGCAGGAGACAGAGAAAAAGGGTAAGAGAGAATTTATGAAGACAAGAAAACTCAGGACATATAATAATACAAGACAAAATCTAAATGGATATTAGACAGTGATGAAAGATATTATTATTGGGGCACCTGGGTGGCTCAGGTGGTCAAGCATCTGAGTTCGGCTCAGGTCATGACCTGGTGGGTCATGAGTTCGAGCCCCACGTCAGGCTCCATGTTGACAGCTCAGAGCCCGGAGCCTGCTTTGGACTCTGTGTCTCCCTTTCTCTCTGCCCCTACCCAGTACCACCTATGCTCTGTCGCTTTCTCTCTCTCAAAAATAAATAAAACATTAAAAAAAAAGATATTATTATTGAGGATAAACTTGTTTTTCCTGTTTTAGAAAAAAATAGGGGTGCCTGGGTGGCTCAGTGCGTGAAGTGTCCGATTCTTGGTTTTGGATCAAGTGTCATCTCACAGTTTGTGAGCTTGAGTGCCCTGTTGGGCTCTGCCCTGGCAGCACAGAGCCTGCTTGGGATCTTCCCTCTCCTTCTGTCTTGCAGAACTCACCTTATAAAATACTTTCAAAATGATCCCTAGAGCCATCAATGAAGACAGCTTTTTAATAACATGGTGAAAGGAAACTCCTCAGTACTGTCTTTGAGCATAAAGAGGGATGACGTGGGTAAATATGAGCTTACAATTAAATCCTTAGAATATAGCTCTGGAATAAGGTATTTATTACAGGGAGGGCCTCTCTAGCCTTTCACAAAACAGCTCTTCATGTAGCTGTCATGGGAAGGTGCAGATCACAGGTCGGATCCACAGTGCCTTGCTATCTGCTGGGCTTATCCATCCTGCACGTGTCTACCCAGGAGGGAAGGATTCACCCAGCACCTGCATCCCTCTCCCCCGCCCCTTTTTTAATGTGTTTGTTTGTTTGTTTGTTTGTTAAGAGAGAGAGAGACAGAGACAGAGAGAGAGGGACAGAGCACGAGCAGAGAAGGGACAGAGAGACAGAGGGAGACACAGAATCTGAAGCAGGCTCCAGGTTCTGAACTGTCAGCACAGAGCCCGACGTGGGGCTTGAGCCTACAAATCGTGAGATCACGACCTGAGCCCAAGTCGGACACTCAGCCGGCTGAGCCACCCAGGCACTCTCCATCTGCATATCTTCTGAGGGAGCACCCACAAACTCAGTTTCAGTAACGTGGCAGCTGACAATTTTCAGAGATGAACTGTTTTAGACCGGTAGCAGTATAATCTTCTGTTTCAATGTAAGGACTGTGTTAATGATATGAGAGCTGTCAGCTCTTCAAGAACTTAAAGGAATTAAAATGGTCACCTTTTATTCTGTTATAGGAGAAAACGCAGGACAGACACCCATGAACATCAATCCTCAGCAGACCCGTTTCCCCGATTTTCTTGATTGTCTTCCGGGAACAAACGTTGACCTAGGAACTTTGGAATCTGAAGATCTGATCCCCCTCTTCAATGATGTAGAGTCTGCTCTCAACAAAAGCGAGCCCTTTCTAACCTGGCTGTAATCAGTACCATTGTAACTTGGATGCAGCCGTGACCCGACATTTCCTGGGCCTCTTGGAAAAAGCAATGGAGCAGAGTAAGTCTGCAGGTATACCACTTTCTGCCTCCATGACTCAATGCTCCCTCCCTCCTTTCCATGTGGCCAGTTTAATCATCGCCTGGATTTGACAGTAACTCAAGTGAAACATAAATAAATAAATACTCTATTTTCATTTTCTGCCGGCCCGAATTCCTGTGAATCCGGGGCTGTGCAGAATTGCTTCTGCAGAATTGATTACACAGAATTGCTTCTCTGTTTTTCTATCTGCTGCCCCATGACTAAGCTTTAGGGGTGTTAGTTGAAATTTATATGTCAATTGATTATAAGCCACAGAAAGCTGACCACAGGCAGTGACTTGTGACAGGCGGCTCGGTCCAGGAAATGTACATGAAATTAAACCCGATTTACAGTTTCAAAAACTGTACTGATGACAGTAGTACCAAATGCTTTAAAAAATTATTTAACTTGAGCTTTAAAAATCATTGTATTGATAGTAGATCTCTGCTGTATGGAATACAATGTAGTTTTGAATCCATGCTGGTCCTGATGGTTCTTTTACTCTGTATTTGCAAAGGCACACATGGTCTTTTGTACTTTGTCCTTTATCATTACTCTACTGCGTAGCGTCTAGACAACTTGTCCTTCTAGCAGGAGAGGAGCAGGAACGTGAGACCAGTTTGGTACTAATGATGAGCATTTATTAAACAAAACTTTTTTTAAATTACAGGTTGGATTTTTTTTAATTGCAGCTTAGAACTTGATGTTTCTTTTATACAGCACAATCATTTTGTAGCCGACGACAAAGGGCAGCCAAACGTTTTTGATAAATCAGTGGCAACTGTATTTTTGTCTTTTGAAAAGCTGTTCTGAAGACATCAGGACAACATACATAGCTTTCAAACTGATGGCACACACAGGAGACTGTTGCTTTTTAAATTCTGAAGGCTTATCAGTTTTGCTTTCAAGATTTCAAGTGTTTAAATAATCTTATCTATGAAACTGTTTGAAGGATGAAGCAGATCTCTGACTGACGTGTAAAAAAAAATGCCCTCTGAGGGTGTATGGTGGAGACTTACGTTTCTGAATTCAGTAAAATTGATTCCTAAGTATGTTATCCTAACCCTGTTTGCTACAGTTGGTATAAAAAGGCATGAAATATGTACTCAATACCTCTTATGTAACCAAAAACATTTTTTATTAGCTTTTAAGGACTGAGAGAGAGCATCAGGTTCAGCCGGCACATACCTCTGCCTGCATTGCTGATGAAGTCCTCGATTGTTTAATATTTTGAACTGACATTATTTATAATCTATGAATTTAATATCTTTTTTGAAAGACATTAATAATACAGGTCTCTGAGAGGAACCTTCAATTCCCATGGGGGCTTATCTATTGGGGATCTTCCATAAGATCCTTTCCAATCTACCAGAATACAGACAGGCAGAATACATTTTATCTTGTTGGAAAGAAGGCAAGTGAAAAGGTCAGAGATGAAGTAGTAAAGTCACGGTATATAGTGGAAAGGACTAGATGTGAAATGGACATTGACAAGTGATGATACCCCAGAAGCAAGACAAGCAGGAGGTCAGAGAGGTGCCCCGAACGAACAAAGCAACAATTTTCTACTACAACTTTCCTACCAGTAGACTCTGTTGTAGGAGAAAAGGCTTTGGTGCACTTTATGTGGAAGAAGGAGGGGAAGGGCTGGTGTTGCCCTGTCCACGATGCTGAGCGTGTCTGTGGACAAGAGCATAACGCCCGCTGTTGCTTCCGACACAATGAAGTGATTTCTTTTTCCCGAAGGACCCATGGTTTATGTTCTTCTGATTCCTTCTCTCTCTAAGCGCTCTGAGAGAGACGGGGGTAGATGTTTATGTTGCTACTAAATTGAAGGGAGCACTATTTCTATTTCTCTTTTGTGAGCAGTAAGAGTTGTACATTCTTTCTAAGAAAAACAAAAAACAAGGGACCTAACGAAACTGAGCAGTGTTACTGTATTTTTTAAAAATATTTTTATAGACTCATTTTTCAGGTTATTAAGTGTAAAAGAAACAGATACCCTCTTTTTTAAAGTAGTTAAAACATCGATGATTTGTATTATCAATTTTTAGAAGTAATTTCCTAGTAAGCTTGTGGCATTAGAAACTACTAGAAGAATTTTTCTTTAGTGAAATTAGTTGGAACATTTATTAATGAACATAACAAATATTTTTCCAGAATTAAATATGAACCGTGACTACGTGTTTACTTAATAGACAAAGCCAGATGTAATTTTTTGTTTTGTTTTTAAGGCCATAAAATATGGCCTTTGTTAAAGAACACTAAAGCTAGAAATCTAAACGTAAGAACAACTTTTTAAAGGGTATTTCCTATTATTGTAAGTGTTAAAATCCCTGCAGAATTCATGACAAGGTGCTATTTATATTTCTTATTATAAAAGAATGCCAGGATGTCTAGTCTTTTTAGTCCTAAATCAGCAAATTTCAACATTTCATCCAATACCTGTGCCACAGAAAAGGCATATTAACAATTGAAATGGAAAAATAATTTCAGAGATCTTTCTTCCCAGGTATTTTTTTTTTCCTGATAAAACACGTTTTCTTGAGGTAAATACGTTGTCAAAACCTATTTGCAATTCTACTAAATCTAACTAATTGCTAGTGTTTCCCCATAGTATTCAGGATGTGAAAGGCCATTTCTTTCACTGATTGCCACATCAGGGAGGCAGGTTAAACAGAGTGGGACATTCAGCGTGTGGGGTGGGTGCTGTTGACCCCAGCGTGGTAGAAAAGCTCTCTGTAGAAGGTGAGAGAAGTGTTGCTGATTATAAGTTGTGTTCTCATGACATCGTTAGACAGTAACTTCTGAAAGTACAACTTTTCTGAAGAAAAAAAAATAAGCTGTTAAAAAAGGAAATTGTGGATTAATTTCACTGGGAAAATAGGCGATTGACAGAGACCGTTTCCCTAAAACACTACATCATTTATGTGCTAGTACTTTTAACTTCTTTTTTTTTTAAGAAAATTTACTTCTACATTTTGTAATACGACATATGTGTGTTTATTTTTAATTTAGAATGCGGTGCGTACAGAAGGTATGCAGCCAAATCAATCATATCAAACCATTTTACCTGGAGTTTGGTACTGGTTTTTACTTCTCTGATTCTGTATAAGAAAAATAAATACAACTCAATTTCCACTTGGAGCCTTTGTCTTTTCATTATTTGTGTGCGTTCCTTTTACTCAAGGCTTTGAGTGGTACTGAAGAAAAGCTTATGTAACCCTCCTGGCAGACAATGAAAGAAAAGAAAATTTTGTGGGCCAACATTGTTTTGGCTCAGATGTCTGGTCTCCGAGATTCTAAATATCCACGGAATTCTGGTTCCCACTTTATGTGAAGCAATCCACTGAGATTTTTTAGTGTGTATGTAATTTATATGTTATATGTACAATTTATATATACATAAATACATAATTTTTAAAAAAGTACACTGCCCTTCTAACACCCTCACCGATTTGATTGAGATGTCAGAACTATAAGATGCTCAGGTAGCCTGGGTGGCTCAGTCAGTTAGGTGTCTGACCCTCGGTTTCGGCTCAGGTCGCGATCTCACAGTTTGGGAGACTGAGCCCCACCTCGGGCTCTGCCCTGGCAGCACAGAGCCTTCTTGGGATTCTTTCTCTCTCCTTTTCTCTATCTGCCCCTCCCCTGCTTGCACACGTGGGTGTTCTCTCTCTCTCTCTCTCTCTCTCTCTCTCTCATAACGAATAAATAAACATAAAACAAAAAGTTGTCCTTGTGGAGCGAGTAGGGGTGGATATTTCAGGAAGAGGGAGAAAAAAAAAAAGAACTATAAGATTCTCAGTCTTTCCTGTGTTGTTAACAATATAGTGTGGCTTCTTGTTTCAAAACTAAAAGCAGCTTATCTGAGTGTGGGCTTGTGACAGTGTATTTTCTCTCTCCATTGAGTCCCTTGATTCTCACTATTGTAATAACTTTGTCCACTCCACAGAAACATTAGGGGACAGCACTCTCAGCAGAAAAATGTTTTCAAGCAGAAACTAACCAGCAGAAAGGAGAGATGGTGGTGGAAACAGCTTACCAACACTCCAGAGTCTTAAGTCTCATACATTCTTTTTTTAAAAATTAAAAAAAAATTTTTTTTTTAAATTCCAGGACAATTAATATACGGTGCTGTATTAGTTTCAGGTGTACAATGTAGTGATTCAATAATTTTATACATTACTCAGTGTTCATCACAGTAAGTATACTTTTAGTTTTCTAAAATTTTTTTATGTTTATTTATTTTTGAAAGAGAGAGACAGAGCATGATAGGGGAGGGGCAGAGAGAGAGAAGGAGACACAGAATCCAAAGCAGGATCCAGGCTCTGAGCTGTCATTACAGACCCTGACACGAGGCTTGAACCCCTGAACTGTGAGATCATGACCTGAGCTGAAGTCTGACACTCAACCTACTGAGCCACCCAGGCACCCCACGGTAAGTATACTGTTAATGCCCTTCACCCATTTCACCCATCCCCCCACCCACCTCCCCTCTGGTGACCATCAGTTTGTTCTCTAATAGTTAAGAGTCTGTTTTTTGGTTTGTCTCTTTTTTTGTGTATTAATTTCCACATATAAGTGAAATCATACTGTGTTTGTCTTTTTCTGCCTTATGTCACTTAAAATGGCAAGATTTCATTCTTTTTTATGGCTGAGTAATATTCCGATTTGTGTGTGTGTGTGTGTGTGTGTGTGTGTGTGTGTGTGTGTGTATCACCTTTTCTTCATCCATTCATCTATGGATGGACACTTGGGCTTCCATATCTTGGCTATTGTAAATAATGTTGCAATAAACATAGGGGTGCAAGTATCTTTTCACATTAGTGTTTTCATATTCTTTGGGTAAATACCCAGTAGTGGAACTACTGGATCGTAAGGTAGTTCTATTTTTAATTTTTTGAGGAACCTCCATAGTGTTTTCCACAGTGGCTGCACCAGTTTGCATTCCCACCAGCAATACACGAAGGTTCCTTTTCTCCACATCGTCACCAACACGTACTGTGTTGTTTTCGCCATTCTAACAGGTGTGAGATGATACTTCATGTGGTTCTGATTTGCATTTCATTGACAACTATTGATGTTGAACATTTTTTCATATGTTTTTGGCCATCTGGATGTCTTCTTTGGAGAAATGTCTGTTCATGTGTTATGCTCATTTAAAAAAATTTTTTTTATAAACTTTTTTTTAAAGTTTATTTATTTTGAGAGAGAGAGAGAGAGAGAGAGAGAGAGAGAGAGAAAGCACAACCAGAGGAGGGGCAGAGAGAGAGAAGGAGAGAATCCCAAGCAGGCTCCACACTATCAGCACAGAGCTATAAATGGGGCTTGATCTCACAAAACTGCAAGATCACTACCAAGCTGAAACAAAGAGTTTGATGCTTAGCTGACTGAGCCACCCAGGCACCCCATCTTCTGCTCATTTTAGTTGGATTGTTCATTTTTTTGGTGTGAGTTGTATAAGTTCTTTATTTTGGATACTAACCCTTTGTCAGATGTATCATCTGCCAGTATCTTCTCCCATCAGAAGGTTGTCTTGACTTTTGCTGGTTGTTTTCTTTACTGTGCAGGTCCTTTTTATTTTGATGTAGTTTCATGTATTCTTTTTAAAATTTTTTAAAGTTTATTTTTGAGAGAGAGAGAGAGAGAGAGAGAGACAGCATGAGTGGGGGAACGGCAGAGAGAGGGAGACACAGAATCTGAGGCAGGCTCCAGGCTCTGAGCTGTCAGCACAGAGCCCAATGTGGGGCTCGAACCCATGAACTGTGATATCATGACCTGAGCTGAAGTTGGATGCTTAACCAACTGAGCCACCCAGGTGCCCCTCATGTATTCTTTTCAAAAACGATATTTCAGGGGCGCCTGGGTGGGTCAGTCGGTTAAGCGGCTGACTGTGGCTCAGGTCATGATCTCACAGCCCGTGAGTTCGAGCCCCGTGTCGGGCTCTGTGCTGACAGTTCAGAGCTTGGAGCCTGTTTCGGATTCTGTGTCTCCCTCTCTGTGACCCTCCCCCGTTCATGCTCTCTCTCTGTCTCAAAAATAAATAAATGTTAAAAAAAAAAAAACGATATTTCATCACTTCTAAGGCAATGTGCTCAATTTGAAAATGTTACAAGTACCAACACGTATAAAGTAAAAAAGTGAAATTTCTCTATCCCCCAAGTCTCACACTTTAAAAATTATGTAAGATCTTTTCCTATAATGTAGGTTGTATTTTTTTACCAAAAGAGAAACAATTATACATGCTGTTTTCAAGCTTTCATTTTTTTCTCTTAACAATAATAATGATATGACTAGTAGTTATTGAGCATTTACTATGCACCAAGCACTACGCAAAACACGTGATGTATATTACCTAATGTAATCCGCATGGTGACCCTATCATTTCATTAACATTATCCTCATTTTATGGATGAAGAAGTTGAGGTTTAGAGAGGTTAAGTCATTTGCATAGGGCTATACAGTAAGAACAAATACACCCAATGCTTCATGGGTATTTTTCCATACCAGTACACATAGTTGTATACGGGACTGTTTTTTTAAGTTTATTTATTTATTTTGAGGGGGGGGTGGTAAGAGAGAGGGAGAGAGAGAGAGAATCCCAAGCAGGCTCCATGCTGTCAGCACAGAGCCCAATACAGGGCTAGATGCAGGGCTCCAACTGACGAACCATGAGATCATGGCCTAAGCAGAAATCAGTAGACGCGTAACCAACTGAACCACCCAGGCGCCTCAATATACTGGATTATTTTTAACAACAACTAATATTTTGTATGGGTGTCCCCTACTGCTAGCCAGTTGATTCTTTTTAGTTTTTGCGTTTACAAGATAGTGCTGCAGTAAACAGCCTGTTCTTGTGTGAGTATGGCTGAAGGATAAATTAATAGGAAAGGAATGATTACATCATGTGATCTTAAACTTTATAGGTTCTGTCAAATATTTTTGAAAAAAAGGACTGTACCAATTTATACTTCCAGTAACAACAGACACAAAGGCCTGTCTCACCATTGCCAATCTGGAGCTGAATATTGCCTTGTTTGTTTGTTTTCAAGATTGAGAAGTCTTCTTACAAACATGCAGTTTCAAAAATAAAAATTATCAGGGGTGCCCGGGTGGCTCAGTTGGTTAAGCATCCAGCTCTTGATTTTGGCTCATGTCATGATCTCAAAGTTTGTAGGATCAAGCCCCACATTGGGCTCTGCGCTGACAGCACAGACCTGCTTGGGATTCTCTCTCTCCCTCTTTCTCTGCCCCTCTCACTCATGCTGTCTCTCTCTCTCTCTCAAAATAAAGAATAAATTTTAAATAAATAAAATTTAAAAAATAATCAAATTTGATTAAAATATTAACATTTTCTGGTTTCTTTCCCACTATACATTCCATAAAATATTTGGGAAGATATGTAGAATATATAGAGTTCAAACATTGAATGAAAAATGTATTTTCTATTTTTATCAATAAGTATAATACAAAGTAGTCTTTTTTCTGGTTTTCTTCCAACTTTACTGAGATATATTTGACATATTATGTAAGTTTAAGGTGGACAATGTAGTGATTTTATGTATGTATGTGTTGGAAAATGATTACCACAGTAAGGTTAGTTAATACATGTGTCATTTCGCATACTTACAATTTCTCTTTTTGTGGTGAGAACTTTTTACTAACTCTTAAATCTGCAAATACCATAGGTAGAAAACATCTTACTGTTACAATTTGTATCTCTCCCCCCCCACCCGGAGTTTGTATTTCTTGAATTAATAGTGTAATTGCATGATATTTTCATATCATGTGATGTCAGCTCTCCACCCAGATCACCGTAGACTCCTTTTTACTGTTTTATGCCTCCTATCCCCACCCTGATGCGTTTTTGCTTCCAACAGCTAACATCTGTGGCTCTTTTTAAAAGGATTGCAGTCACTTTGCCCCCACACATGCAGCGAGCTAGATGCATACGAATTTATATTTTACAACAAGACCTTTAGCCAATGATAGGAGGCTATGTAACTTCTATTTCAAAGTGCCCTGTGGGATCAGGCAGAGACTGCCTTCTCTAGGACTTGGCCTGAGAGCACACTCTTGTTTGTCTCCTTCCCTTTCCTGTCCTGTTTCCCCACTCTCTTACCAGTTTCCCCTGTAAATACCCACTCCCTTGAAAAATTCTGTCTTGAGTAATGCTTCTTTAGTAAGTCACTTGTCCATGAGTCCTTGTATCAGGGTTTGCTTCAGAGAATGTGACCTAAGATACTATCTAGAATATACAACAAGCTCTTGCATGTCAAATGAGAAAAATAGTCTAATAGAAACATGGGCCAAAGATATGAATTGAAAGTGTATAGGATGGGAAACTGGGTGCTAAATAACTTGCCAACTTCATTACTAATCAGGAAAATGGAAATTAGATAGTAATGTACCATTTCATTTCTAGCAAATTGCAAAATTGAAGACTGGTAACATGAAGCATCAGCTAGGATTTGGGGAAATGGGGACACTTAGTGCACTGTTGGTGGCAATGTAAATTGATAAAGGCATGAGGCTGGTCACTTGGTCTGTTTTACTGAACAACCACTATATCTCCAGTCCCTAGGGCGATGCCCACATCATAGTGGATGCCCAGTAAATTTGTTGAGTGAGTTAATTTTTTGGCACATTGTATTCCCCAAATAAGTGAATAGTTTCAGAGGTGACACATGGGGAAGATGGGTTGCAAAATAGGAGGGAAGGGACTTTCTAGATGATTTAGTTGAGTAAACAAATCTGTCACCAATTGATGGGGTGACAGGCATTGCAGCCACACTAGCTCAGAACTGGGACTCATATGTTTATAGTGTATCCAAGTTTCCATTTTTTTTTTCTTTTAGGATTGCAATGTTAAAAATTCATGTATTCGTATTTCCAATTAAAAAAATTGTAGCTGCCAAACTTAAGTTTTTTTCCCCTTTGGACACTGATTTTTAAAAATTATGATTAATATTGTGTGGATATCAAAGCTCCTAGGTATATAATTTACTTATCTTCCATTGAGAGCACATATGAAGGTATTGTACATGTAAGGTTAAAATCTAGAAAATTTATGATATCTGTCTTGCTGCCCAGAATAGTTAAATATATATAATTGATTAAAATGAATTTAGAATTAAGATCAGACACATTATGTCATGTTAGACTTTTTTGGATGAATATCTAGTCACTGGAGTGAGATGGGTCTGTGAATTCTGGCCCTAAAACAGAATAGATTCATTCCAGGCATGCCTCAGAAGGTACATTCAGGTCCTCACAGCAGAACTCCTTAGAACTTTCTCTGGAATGCTCCCAAATTTCAAGATTCACAAAAACAATTAGCCAATGCATTTTATTTTTTCCCTGTCTCTGAAGGCTTTGAGAAACTGATCAAAGCTTTAGGTGTTCACAGTAAGATGCTCACACACACATTTTGCACTTAGCTCCAGATGGCTCATAGACTCACTGAAACCCTTCCACTGACCTTAGATTTTGCAGTTCTTTCCTGTAGGCTGTCTGTTGAAATAGGTCCCTTGTAGTAACTTAAAAGTGAGATGATAAAGCCTTAACTGTGGTTCACAGAGATATATAAGTTGTGTTTGGAAGTAATAATTTGCAGGGGTCACAGAGTTTACCATAAAGTTTTGTAGGTCCTAAATGGACTCTCCTGCTTGCAAGTCATTAGGTCATATTAATAATTGAACAAAATGACACATGCCTCATATGTTTGCAGTTTGAGGACCAGAAGTAGGGTGACCAAGTGCCCTGGTTGGCCTGGGAAGAAAGGGTTTCCCAAGACTCAGGACTCTCAGTATTAAAATTGGGAAAATCCCAGCAAATTGAGAGAGTTGGGAAGGATGCATCTTGTACTCATTGGCAGGACTGGCTACATAATTTG
Organism: Lynx canadensis; assembly: GCF_007474595.2. Classification (NCBI taxonomy): domain Eukaryota; kingdom Metazoa; phylum Chordata; class Mammalia; order Carnivora; family Felidae; genus Lynx; species Lynx canadensis. Next base: position 44,179,199 of record NC_044311.2, on the reverse strand, counting down.
TGGGACTCAGTGCAGAATGAAAATATGGGGCCCTTGCTCAAATGTATTAAGAATTGACATTAGAGCATTAAACTGTAGAGCTCCTATGAGGGTGGGGCCCTCTGTAATTGAAGAGTAAACATCCTGAAGCCAGTCCTGTTCACTGTAATCCTGCAGATCAAAGGATTTCCTGTGCTAGTATATCTCTGTGTAAGAAAAAGAAAGAAGAGGCCGGCATAAAGAAGAAAAGAACAGAAAGAAAGACATAATTACAAGAATTAAGGCGGGGAATTCTCAACATTTTCTTCTGAAATAACCTTTCACCAAATCTTCCACATAGTCAGTTGTGTTTCCAGCAGTAGGAGAGAGTTAAGGTGGGTCTGAGGCCCTTGGTCCTAAGCCAGATTTGGTTTCTCCTAAGGATGCCAAAGAATGTAAGACTCTCAGGATCTTCTTTGATATCTCCCAATATTCTCAGGGCCACTAATATCAGATGACCAGCAAATATATATTGAACCCACTCTGTACTTGCTAAGCCCCTGCCATCCTGAAGGCACTAAATAAGCATCAGAAACACACGAAGATGAAGAAAACTTAACTCTCTCTCTAGATGAGCCATATATTTAGTTAGGGCCACATATTACAGGACAAAGAGTAATGGGAGCTCCGAATAGGGAAGGAAGAAAAGGAGTGAACAACCTCAAATAGGACATGGAGTGTGAACCTTAGCTTCTAGGAGATTCTCAGGCATTTCAGGAAAAGGAAACAGCATATATGAAAGCCCAGAATTTTGAAAGCACAATGGTGAGAAGGCCCATGGCCCTGGAGGGACAGTATAGGAAGGCAGTGAGGCAGGAGGTAAGTAAAGAAACAAAATAGATGGAGATAGTCCTTGAAGGGGCTCCAAAGCTTTGTTCCAGAGTTACAGTTTAGCCTGAACAATGGAAGCCATGGGCAGGTTTCCAATAGTAGAGTGATTTAAGGAAAACATGCAGAAAAGTGAAGATGAACTGGAATAGAGAGAAGTTGGTGGCCCTCTCCAAGGACAAGGGCCTATTTGGCACTGTAAGGATAGAAGGAAATTGAGATCATGGCCTCTGCCTCCAAGAAGATAATATACTGCCATGTATTTAGCACCAAGTGCATGCCAACATAGTTCAGGAGAGAGAGAGAGAGAGAGAGAGAGAGAGAGAGAGAGAGATCACTTGGGGCTTGCTGGTAGGATGAGGCAGAGCATTCTGGGGATATGGAGCTGGCAAACAGAGGCATGGAAGCACAAATGGAAGGAAAACAATGTATATTTTGACAACCTACTGTGTGCCAGGAACTAGACATCATTAGTTCCTCTGTGTGTGTATGTATGTGTTTACAGTAGTACCATTATACTTTTAGAGTCATTTAGGCTGAATTGACATCTTTTTAATATTAAGTCTTTCTATTCAATTCAATCTGTTTTCTTCACATCCTCAAAGAATGAGAGTTGAAGATGGGTAGACAAATCCAAAGAAATAAACTCCCCTAAAACCTCAGTCTTGGAAGTCAGGCATTAGGGCCCGCCTGCTCTATCAGAAATGACAGATATATGCAGTTGACCCTTGAACAACACATGGGATTAGGGGTGACCCACAGTGCAGTTAAAAATCTGCATAAAACTTTTGACTCCTCAAAACTTGCCTACTGTTGACGAAGCCTTACTGATAGCAAAAACAGTCAAGTAACACATATTTTGTATGTTATATGTATTATGTGCTGCATTCTTACAATAAAGTAAGCTAGAGAAAAGAAAACATTATTAAGAAAATCATAAGGAGGAGAAAATACATTTGCAATACTGTACTGTATTTATCTAAGAAAACCTACATATAAGTGGACCCATGTAGTTTGAACTTGTACTGTTCTAGGATCAACTGTAATTATAATCTCTGGAAATCCACTTAACCTTTCTGCGTATCATTTCTTAGTCTCCTTATCCATAAAATGCTTGCTTCCTTATGGCACTAAACCCTCCCATTCTAGAATCTTCCTTAGTGTATGAACAGATATTCCACATTGAGAGGTAGATGGATTTGTCACATACACAAACACACACTCTTTTTCTTACAGCATTTTTTTTCTTGAGACTCCAATCGTTAGACTGGAGGTTGAGAAACTGATATTTTAACTATGACTCTAATACACAAAAGTGACATAATTTCAGCAAGCATGTTCATCACTGTCCAACTGAGGCCCTGACATTTCTACCACTGGGATTTAGGACTGTTTCAGAAAAAGGTCCCAACTCAACTCTCTCGCTTGGGTATTGATGACGTGACTAATTGGGCTGTAAGTGGAGAAAACGAATTTACAGGATTAGCAAATGATCAACAGTCAGTAATCTCTTACACTCTAGGAAGAGAATCCATTTATGGAATTAGCATGGAGTAAAATAAGAGTCTCAGAGAATGAGAAGAGGGAAACACTAATAGGGAAAATTGAGGTCTAGCACATTCCATGCAGCATTGCAAGTCCTGGAGAAGGTGGGTGTGTGAGCATTAAGAAAGGGCATGTGTGAGCAGTCCCTTTACAAATTTGCCATGGGCTTCATTCCTCCAACCAGTTAAGTTCAATGCCATGCAGCTATTAATTAACACCATAGCCTTAGCCAAGTCTCTTACAGTTTTGAAACTTCAGTTTCTTTACATGTAAAATTGGCTATTGTAATAAAAAGAGGGGGGTACGGTGAGAGAGAGGTGAAGATTAAGAAAAGTGACTTACATAGAACACCCATTCACGGGTGGTCATCAAATGTTCATTTCCTTCTTTTTTGTGAGCTTTTCCCTCTCTTCTTCCCAGGCCATACTTTTCTCCAGAGCACTTATCACCATATAACAGTAAGAGATAATTCACTTCCCCATGTTCCATGAGAACAGGGATTTTTGTTTGTTTTATGTCTGGCACCTTGAACAATGCCTGGTAGACGGTTCAAAACTATTTTCAAAATATTTGTTGGATGGATGAATTTGTGAGAATATTGTCTTTCACATTGCAACCCTTCCTTTGCACAGTGCCATCTTTGATTGGCTTTTCAGTTCACACGTCCAGGTCTTCAACTGATGAGGCTTTGGGAAAAGAATTCTTTACGGGGAGATATTTAGAAAGATGGCCAAACCTGTCTGCTGAGAAACTACCAGCTGAGTGAGCCGGTATGCTGAGCCGCCACTAGAGGGCAGCAGCTGGCTCTGCCAGGGTGTGGCGACCAGCCCCCTGGGCCCCTCACCTTGCAGACTGGGTAAGGGGTGGGGTCTCAGGGAGGGGGAAGTAGAAAGTTCCGGCGGGCGGCCGAGGCTGATGTTTTTGTTTCCCTCTTTGCACTCACCTATATATCCGTTTGCCAAGGTCTGTGGCTTTTGGGTGAGAAAAGTTGTGTGGGTTTTTTGTTTTGTTTTGTTTTGTTTTTTAAGAACAGAGCTAAAAAAAAAAGGGAAAAAAATTAAGGCATTCTCAGAACAAGATTTATAGTGGACTCAGTGGATCACCTGCCTCAGAATATCCTCAGATGTTAGTGTTAAATGTGAATTTCTCTGACTTCCTGAATCTGAAGGAGGGTGAGGGCTGGGAATCTGCACTTATTTAACAAGCTTCCAGGTGATTCCGGCTCACTCTCACGTTTGATGACCACCACACCTGGTGAGTAGTCTCTAGACTTTTTATCATGAAGCACCAGTATATGCATTTTACGTGTTCATTTCTTTACTTATAAGTTAGTAATGCATAGATGATGGTTCTAATGTGTTGTGTATATTATAAAGTGTTCACAAAAGTAGAAAATTTGCAAGGATGAGAAATCATGCACATTAAAGTTTATGTATGAGCTTCCCACGCCACGTTTTGGATGAGAGGGTGAGGGTAATTCATGCAGGTGAAATGTTATTTAACTGATCCTCAGGGTGATTGTTATGGCACAACACTCATTTTCTCAAGTTTATGACTCCAACGTCAATGGGCATGAGACAGCATGATTTTCTGTAGAGGTTTTATTTCTGTTTCAGTAGTACCACTGGGCATTCTCGCTCTGCTTCCCCACAAAATTCACACTTGGTGCTCAAGAAAGTTGTCATATTTACCCTCCTCCCCAACCTGATGTCCCGAGTGCAAATTCTAGGTGGGAAACCAAGTGTAGACTGGTCAGTGTGTTGGTATACAGCCCGGCAATGCCCAGGTAATACATAAACACACATACACACACATACACACACTCCTGAGGCTGCTTTCAGACTGGAAAGGCTGCAAAATTGTCTCCTAGGAAACCCTGCCTACAGAAAGTTTTAAAGTTAATGATTTGACTCTAAATCTGGCTCTTAACCTCTCTGGGGTCATGGGTCTCTTTGAGAATCTGATGACATCTATGAGCTTTCTCTCCAGGGCAGGGGAAAAAAATACTCATCCCACTACATGTACCATTTCAGAGGGCGTGAACACTTTGGGAGTTCTTGACGTGTGGAGTCTGAGCCAGCAACATCAACATTTCCTGGGAACTTACTTGAGCTGCCCCACGCCCAAACCTACTGAATCAGAAACTTTGGGGTGGGAATAAGCCCTCCAGGTATTTTTGATGAATACTCAAGTTTGGGAACACTCCAGAGCCGAAGTTCTCAAACTGGCCTCCTTATTAGAATCACCTGGTGCTTTTTTTTTTTTTTTTAAAGGACTGATGCCTGGGCTCCAATCTCCTTTAATTAAATCAGCATCTCTGGAGGTGGATCCTGAACATAGGGATTTTTAAAAGCTCTCCAAAGGAGCTAAGCTCTGTGGACCAAGGTATTAATAACCCAGGCTACTTCTGACGATCCCCCAACTAGAGCCTAAAAGCACTAGAGAAGAACTTCGCCACAGCCTGACTCATCACTTTCACTTACACACTGAGAAGCTTTTCCAAGGCTGCACGGTTACTGAACGTCTAGGCAGCCAGTTCTCCCTCTTCCCCCGTTCCAGGAAGTGCCACACACTGCAATAGTGAACCCCAAACACTTCTGAAGAAGCCTGGCCAGCAAAGACACACGTATTGAAAAGTGGCCTAGACCGGGGCATTTTCAGCTACAGATCATTGACATCAGCTTCCAGTGGTTTTTCCTCTTTGGCTTAACTCTGCTGTTCATTGAACTCAGTTCAGTAAGCTTTCATCAGAAGAAGGTTAACCTTGATCTGGCCGGTGGAAAGCAGCAGAGCTGAAGTGGGGCGGTGGGACAGCCTTTCCGATGAGACTGGGACCTATGAGAAGAGAGGTGGGAGATGGGGTAGGAGAGCCTGCTTGGGGGAGGGGGAAGCCCAGGCCTGGAGCCAGGAGTCCTGGGTTTAATGCCAGCTCTGTTACTGACTCACTCTATGACCCTGGGCTTCTTGCTCAGGCTCTTCATGCTTCAGTTTCTTCACTTCTCAGTAAGGGCGATAATAATAGCACAACTACCCCCATGGGTTGTGACTGCTGAAGGGGTTTGACGCATGTCGGGACTGATTTCCACATCAGACGGCGTGCTCTGCAAGTGTAAGCTCGCCATGGGCGGCAGCAAAGTGACCGGGTAAGCCTCCTTGCTGCTGCATGGGAGGCCGAGAGCTTAGGAGCCTGCCTCTTCTTTCCTCTCCATTTTGAAACCCGCCTCCGCATTCCCGATTCTTCTACACAGAGGGGATAACACCGTGGAGTAGAAAGAATTGGGACATAAAAAGCATAGGAGTGAGCAAGGGACAGGGGCAGGGGATGACTGTGTGTGGTTGCCTTTTATATAGGTGCTCTGAAAGTTTATATAAAAATGCTGATTTGGATTCTGATATTTTAATTGATTGCACTAATTCAGGTTAGCATGAATTGTCTTTCATGCTATTTAATTGATTGCACTCTCCAGGCTAGCATGAACAGTATAAGTGATGACATAAAAATGACAAAAGGCTAGTACTTTCAGTTCTGTATAGGAATTTAATTTAGCAGAAGGAACCATCTCTCCCTGGATGCTGTGAGGAGAGTCAGGGAGGTTTGCAGCACAGTGCCTGAGAGTGGGACTCTTACCTTCCAATAGTTAGACTCTCTGGGTTTAGATCCTGGACTTTTCATTTGCTGTTTACGGGGCCCTGGAAAAGTTTATTTTTTCTAAGCCTTATTTTCCTCTTATGCGCAATGAGCTAATCATAGTTTCTATATCACAGGGTTGTGTCAGATGGAAAAAAAAAACAGACTTAGATAAGGAAAAACTTTATTCCGAAGGACTATTGCAACACGAAAATCTCCAATCTCGGGAATCTGCGGGCATCTCAAAAACAAACAGAAAAGGCTTTTTTTTTTTTTTTTTTTTTTTTTTTTTTTTTTTTTTACACGGGTCGGGGTAAGCAGACCTTGGCAGCAATGGGAAGTTGGGCAAGCTCATGGCATGCTCACTGGGGTCTGACAGGAAATGTGTCTCCCTGTGGTCAGCCGATTCCCTGGATAAACTAATAAAGGGACACTTTCGTGCTTGCTCAGGCGTGGGGGCAAGCAGAGTTCAGGGGCCTTCAGGGAGGAGAGGAGCCTCTCTAAAGCTGGGGGAAGACAAAGTAGCATTCATGTGAGGCATGCACAGTTGTGAGTACTTGGTCAGTTGTTTTGTGGACTCAGTGAAATTATGCATGTATATTACTCTGGGTGTTACCAAGAAATGCTGGGGTTATTTTATTATTATTATTATTATTATTATTATTATTATTATTCCAGATGCTTGATTCTCAAATGGTTGGGGGGAGCTTTTTCTTTGCCCTGAACAGAATAATTCAGTCACACCGTCACGACAATGATAGCATCCATCCAGTGCACATTTCCTAGGTTCCGGGCCCAGGGTTGGGGAGAGGTCCAAACATGGGTGAGATGAAGTTTCTGAGCTCAAGGGGTTCTCAGTCCAGAGGGAAAGAAGGAAATGTTATGTGGGGAAGGGCAGCCATTCTGACGTATACAGGATGCTATGGGAGAGTGTGAGGGGGCTGTCGAACTGGGGGGACTATCAGGAATGAAGAACCTGGACAACATGAGCCCTGAATGGTGTCTGGAAGGAGAAGAAGCTTTTACCCTGATGAACAGGAGGGAAAGAACATTCCCACGCACATGGGACAGCATACTCAAGAACAGGGTTTGAAAGAGTGTGTGGGGCCAAGGACAAGGATTCCCAGATCCTGGGCACAGCGATACTGGGTCTGGTGAGGCCAGTGGGAGCTGTGTGATGAAAGCCACTGAAAGGGCAGGGGCGTAGTAGGGGCTGCAGTTAGGACAGTCCTCGAGCGTCCTTCCTGTAGTTCTGTGTCTGCTTGATGCAGACGATGGCACTCTCTGACACCAGGGTTTCAAGAGAGCCATGCATGGAGGACTGGAAGAGTTCAGCCCAGAATTGTTGCTTTGAGATGCCAATGAAATGCTCAAGGACAGATATTTAGCAGGCAGGGCAGGGGTCTGGGCTGGAGATAAAGATACAGGAGTCATGAACGTAGTCATTAAAACCACAGCAGTGAAGGGGCGCCTGGGTGGCTCAGTCGGTTAAGTGTCTGACTTTGGCTGAGGTCATGGTCTCGCGGTTCATGAGACCAAGCCCTGCGTCAGGCTCTGTGCTGACAGCTCGCAGCGTGGAGCCTGCTTCGGATTCTGTGTCTCCCTCTCTCTCTGCCCCTCCCCTGCTTGCACTCTGTCTCTCTGTCTCTCAAAAATAAATAAACATTAAAAAAAAAAAACAACCCACAGCAGCGAAGATCATCTGGGAGAGTATTTAGACCAAGAAAAGCAGTGCTCTGAAGTCAGAACTCAAACATTTAAGGAGCTGAGCACCTTCTTTTAAATGTATGTGTGTCACTTTGGTGATAGGCAAATATTTCTTTATGCACACATGGGTGCCTTCAACTACTAATTACTGAGCACTTTCCGCGGGTAAAACACCGCGTTGGTTTCCAGGAAAAAGAACTAATGGTTCTTCTCCTCAAGCAGCACATGATCTAGACCAGTGATTCTCAACTGTGGATGAGTGTGTCCCCCAAAGGGGTATCTGGTGATATCTGGAGATATTTTTGCTTGTCAAACTGAGGAGAAGAGGTTGCTATTAGATCCCCTAGGGAGGGGTCAAGGAAGCTGTTAACATTGTATAGTGCTCAGGACTGCTCTCCCCACCTTGATAATCATCTGGTGCCAAATGTCAGTTGGGTAGAGCCTGAGAAACTTTGATCCACGCTAAGAGATAGTATATGTACACACATAAGAAAACGAAAGAACCATTCCTCTCTCTAAACTGGTGACGGTGGCTTTGTAACATGTCAACTTGGCTAAGCCAAACTCCATTCCCCAAACTGCCTTTGTCTATGCTTCCTGTTAGAGGACACCCCGAGAACAACTCGGGCAAGCTTTGGAGGGCAGAGGGGAGGCAGCACCGTCACCGTTTTGTAGCTCATCCACACCATTGCCAGTCCACTGCCCCCTCTCACTGACACAGAGCAGCAACTGGGCCCTATGGCCGCCCTACAGGCTCCCCCAGGATCCCTTGCAGCTTCGCACACCCCTGGGCCAGGTGGGGGGGTGGTATTTAGCTCTGTGACAAAGGGCCCTGGCTTCCGCAGGACGCCCTTACCACCAAAGCCAGAGGCAACGAGAACTGACATGGGTTTTGTCTGTCCTTCTCGGCTTTAGCTCATGTGGGTTTCAGCTCATTCTCACTGTCTCACGTTCTGCATTCATCTCTTCTTCCTGCCGGCCTGCCCTGTGGACCTGAGCTCCAGCCTCAGACGTGAAGGCAACATGTTTTCAGAGACTGCTAGCTAGCTCCCACAATTACCAAGGGCAAGTTCTTGTGTGTGTGTGTGTGTATGGCTGCATATATGTATATCGCTCCACTGACACAACAAATTTATTGATTGCGTACTAGGCACTGGAGGTGCAGACTTGAATCAGACACTGTCCTTGCCTCAAAGAATCTGTAGTCCAAAGAATAAAGTCATATATTTGTGAAGTCAACACAAAGTTGGCAACTCGCTGAAGAGAAGCTTTTAGACAGTCTTATGACCAAATGTGTGTGTGTGTGTGTGTGTGTGTGTGTGTGTGTGTGTGTGTGTGTAGGAGGATCCACCAAGGAGGGGCCCATACATCTTTACCCTTTGTTTCCTGTCTCTTCCTATAAGCCCTCTAATCCATGGTAAGCTATTTTTTTAAATTTTATGGTAATTGGAGTCAAAGAATGGCCTTTTGTGTGAAAACTTGTCAAAGAATTGTTTTAGCTCTTCACCTATATAGTAATGAGATCAGATTTGATGATGACTACAATTTCTTCATTTTTAAAGTTGTGAATCAGTGAAAACCACTAAATAAGGAATCGATTGCTCTTATCTATATTTAAAAATTTGTTTTAATGTTTTATTTTTGAGAGAGAGAAAGAGAGAGAGAAAGGGAATCCAAAGCAGGCTCCAAGCTCTGAGCTGTCAGCACAGAACCTGACGCCGGGCTTGAACTCAAGACCTGTGAGATCATGACCTCAGCTGAAGTCGCACGCTTAACCCACTGAGCCACCCAGTTGCCCCTACATTTTTTTTTAAGTCTATTTATTCATTTTGAGAGAGAGTGAGCACGAGTGAGGGAGAGGCAGAGAGAGAGAGAGGGAGAGAGAATCCCAGGCAGGCTCTGCACTCTTAGTGCAGAGCCTGATTCAGGGCTCAAACTCACAAACCATGAGATCATGACCTGAGCTGAAGTTGGATGCTTAACCGACTGAGTCACCCAGGTGCCCCTACATTTTTTTTTGAGAGAGCGTGCACATGCATGCTCCCCCACAAGCAAGCTTGAGCAGGGGAGGGGCAGAGGAAGAGGGAGAGAGAATCTCAGGCAGGCCCCCCACTCAGCACAGAGCCCAACAACACAAGAGAGGCTGGATCCCAGGACCATGATAATCATGATATGAGCCAAAATCAGGAGTCAGATGCTTAAGCAACTGAACCCCCTAAGGTGCCCCTTTACATTCTTATTTCCTCATCAAATAACTTGGGTAGGGGAATCAGTCCTAATGGCCTGATGTCTCTGAACCTCTGGACCATAATTACCTATGTCACCCTTTATAGGATTTAGTACGTACTACACTGTATTAACATTAATCATTAGAGGGTGAGTTCCTGGTGGGCTGTAATAGGGTCTGACTCATTTTCATCCTTGGTGCCTGTAAGTCTGTAGTCTGTCTAAGTCAACGGTTGCTCAAACTGGCTGGTTTTTAGCATCACCTGAAAGGCTTTTAACACTCAGTAATAGACAAAATATAGGCTTTTATGCTGTATGCCTAGATTTTCAGATGCAGTAGGTATAGGCTGGGGCTTAGGAATTGTAATTTCAGAACACTTTTTAAGTGATTCTGACAATCAAATTGGAGAACCAGTGTTCTACGCTGACTTGAAACTGTGTGTGTGTGATCTTAAAGCTTATTTACTTTGAGAGAGAGAACGCATACGTTGGGGGCAAAGAGAGAGGGAGAGAGAGAGAAACCCAAGCAGACTCCACACTGTCAGCGCAGAGCCTGATGTGGGACTCGAACTCACAAACCGTGAGATCATGACCTGAGCTGAAATCAAGAGTCAGACGCTTACCCAGCTGAGCCACCCAGGCACCCTCGGTGTAGGATCTTAAGTGCCTGTCTGCTCGCCTTTCTTCCTTCTGCCTATAAATAGTACAAGATGTGGTCTCTGATCTCAGAGTTCTCACTGTAGCGAGGGCAAAATCAGAGTGTGTAAACTCCATGTCTCCAGTGCCCTATGGCCAACGCTGAGTGGGCAATTGTTAATTGCTTTACTGATGACTGTGGCAAACCTAGGTTCAGTGTGCCTACCCTACATAGTGTAGCCTAAGAGCCTGGCAGGTACAGAAGTGAGACTCTGGCTTGTATCTCTTCCGAGACGCTTTTTACTGTACATCAGTCATGTTGACAATCCCACAGGCCTCCTTGTTTCACCCTGGGGGAGCTTCCAAATTTCTTGGATGGTTGGTTGCCTTTCAGCAGTGCTTTTGCAGCTGGGGAAACTGAGACTTAAGAAATAACTTTCCCAGGATTCCCAAGCTGGTGTGGTGGAGATCAAATCAACAGAATGGATTTGACTGATGGTGCCTGATTCATAAAACCAAAGTTAATCTCGTAATATAACACATAGAATTAATAATACCTATTACCTTCATCCTGGTCATACGCTGACAAAATTATTACCCAAGTCAGCTTTTCTAAAACATTGTTTTTTGTTGGATCAAAAGAAGCCATTTGCAGAAAAGATGAAGAAAGTGTAGTATTCATTCAGTCTTTCCCCCTCCTTCCCAAACACACACAATCTTTATTATATTACCTCTGAATTATGATTTAATTTAATATACATAAGAAAAATCAAAGACTAGACACAGGTGATTCAAATATGTTAGCCAAAAAGACACTAAATAAAATTATGTAGAATACATCAGTCATTCTGTCTTCCTCATAAATCTTGAAAACAAAAACTGGTCTTAGTTTCTCATTTTTAATGGGCTCCTCTCCTATGAATTATGTAAAACTTCCAGAGATATAAACAGCTCTATATACAAAGAAGCAGTGTGGCAGTACATGTGACTTTACGTATCTTTCACTAGAAAAGAAAAATCATGAAAAATTTGCTTTGAACCTGTTCTTCAATTCTAAAAGGAAGCTAATTTGAAAGATTTGGAAACCTCACTGAAGTGGCCAAACTATTTTTTATTTGAAAATAGCATAAACATCTAAGTTGAGCTAAGCCGTGAGCTAAGCTGTCTTGGAAAGTGGAAAGGATACTTCCGCTGTCCCTAAACTTTGTCAGGGAAGCAGATGGGGGGTGCCAACCCCAGAAAGAAGAATGAGTTTAGTGTAACGTCCCAACTGCCGTCGAGTTAGAACAGCTCACCAAGGAGATTTAAACTGGTCCATCTCCCTAGAAGGTAGAAAAGTTAATTATGACATCATTCTTTTTTTGTTTTGTTTTTGCTTTCTTCTCTCCTCCCCTCCCCACCCTCCCCCCACCTTCGTCCTGATTATTCCTACCCGGTATTAGTTACCTATTGAATATTTTCAATACTTTTCTGTTTCAGAGCTTTAATCTGTCACTTACCTGTTTTTAGGTTATAAGAGGTGAGGCTTCAATTTATTTTGTACCATTTATTATTATTTTTGAAAATGTTTATTTTTGAGACACAGAGAGAGAGAGAGAGAGAGAGAGAGAGAGCGAGCATGAGCGGGGGAGGGGCAGAGAGAGAGGGAGACACAGAATCCGAAGCAGGCTCCAGGCTCCAAGCTGTCAGCACAGAGCCCGACGCGGGGCTCGAACCCATGAACCGTGAGATCATGACCTGAGCCAAAGTTGGACGCTCAACTGACTGAGCCACTCAGGCTCCCCTGCATTGTTTATTATTAAAAATTTTTTTTGATAAGAGGTGCAGAGAGCTTCAGTGAGTATCCAAAGCCACAACAAAGAAGTAGAGGAGCCTGGATTTGAACCCAGGCAGGTTGATCCCAGAGACTGTGCCCGTTTCCTTGAAGCTGCACTGCCTCACCAATTTTCATACCTTAGTAAAGAACAATCAGTACAATGGCCTGAGCCTTCTGGCCGTTGATGTCGATGCATATTTATCACCCTGTGTTAGACTCAGCAACCTTAGGAAATAGGTTTAAAAACCGCATTTTGCAGACAAAGAAACAGTTGCGTGCAGCTGACTTTGCCAAGACTGCACAGCTGGCACTCAACCCCGATCTCATAGCTTGTATTTAAGGCACGTTTCCATCTATTACCTCATTTAAGGACTGTGCCAGGCTCAGAAATCTCTCAGTAAATACTTTCTGCTTGAACGGATGGATCCGCACGCTTTCCGTAAAAGCTCGGCAAGAGGCAGTTGGGGTAACTAAGACTTGAGAAGTTAGGAAGCTTGCTGGGGTCACTCAGCTAGGAGGTTGTGGAACTAGGCCGTGAGCCCAAGTCCCCCCACAGCGGGACACCGCAGGGGATGCTGACCAGCTGTACGAGAGGCAAGCTGCCAGCAAGAAAGGAATCCTCAGCAGACTGATCGTTAAAAAATGCAGCTCTCGTGTGCACTGAAATATCTGGTAGTGAAGGTTCTTGAAGCCTGCAAATGGCTTTCCAGTGGTTCAGAAAGAGAGAGCAAGCAAATATGAACAGTTTGTGGATCTAGGTGAAATTATACAGGTGTTCATTTTACTGTTCCTTTAAATTTTATGTACAGTTGAAGTTTTTCAAATAAAAAGTTGGAGAAGAAGGAAGGGAAAGGAAGGGAAGGGAAGGGAAGGGAAGGGAGGAAGGAAGGAAGGAAGGAAGGAAGGAAGGAAGGAAGGAAGGAAGAAAGAAAGAAGAAAAGGAAGGAAGAGAGAAAGAAGGAAGGAAGGAAGGAAGGAAGGAAGGAAGGAAGAAGGAATAGAGGGAGGGAGGGAGGGAGGAAGGAAGGAAGGAAAGAACGAAGGAAGAGAGAAAGAAGGAAGGAAGGAAGGGAGGGAGGGAGGGAGACAGAAGGAAGGAAGGGAGGGAGGGGGTATTCAGGAGGTGTATATTCACCTCTGATTCTCCGATTCACATGCACTGACAGCTATGGAGTCCATCTACTGTCTTTTGACTATCAAGTGATTTACTTGTTAAACTTGTTAAAATATAGTGTTTGTACAGATGACACTCACTGAAAAAAGTCAATGTACTGGCACCTATGGACATATTTTTTAAATTTATAGATAATCCTCAAATTTAATAAACTACTATTTTCTATTTAAAGGGCAGCTATATTTCTAATAAATCTTGCAATGAAAATTTGCTTCCTAATTAAATATATGATTCTCTTCTGTGTCAGAAAAGGAAATAATGAAAGTGTTTGAAATGAGATGATTTAGCAAGCATGAATTCATTTTGGATGACCCATAAGATTTAGATGCTCAATAGTCTTCACTTCTATCATAAAAATCATTTTGATGGATTACTCACTGGTAGTTTTCTTTTCTTCTCATTTGTGTTTAAAGACCAAAAAATTTAAATACAACACGATAGAACTGAAAATTTACAGAACAAAAGACCCAATACTCAGTGAAATTTATTTGTAATACATGCATTTTACAGTTAATTTGGGGGACCTTTTTATTTATATTTTGTATATTTTAAAATTTATGATTGTTAAACCTTTTTTTTGAATAATATAAGCTAGAAGGAAGGAAATAAGTCATTTCCTTCTTACCCATCATTTAATATTTGGGTTGAATTTCCTCTAGGTTTCTTTTCAATTCATAGTGTTTTTTTCTTATTTACATGGTTGTTTATTTGTATACTTTTTTTATCTAGCTTTTTTAATTTTTATTTTTTTTAAAGATTTAGTTTTAAGTAATCTCTATACCCAGTGTGGGGCTTGAACCCACAATTCTTTAAGATCAAGAGTCACATGCCCTTCCAAATCAGCCAGGTGCCTCTGTATCTTGCTCTTTTTATTTTTTATTTATTTATTTATTTTTTAATTTATTTTTGGGACAGAGCGAGACAGAGCATGAACGGGGGAGGGGCAGAGAGAGAGGGAGACACAGAATCGGAAACAGGCTCCAGGCTCCGGGCCATCAGCCCAGAGCCCGACGCGGGGCTCGAACCCACGGACCGTGAGATCGTGACCTGGCTGAAGTCGGACGCTTAACCGACTGCGCCACCCAGGCGCCCCTCTTGCTCTTTTTAAATAACACTATCTCATAAGCATTTTCAGTATTATTACAGTTTTAAAAATCTTTTTCAGGGAGGGTGAATAAAAACAATAACGAAGAAACTCTGAGAGGATATAGAAGAAATCAGGTAGAGACCGAGAGGAACTGGGTAGGTAGAAGACAGGGCAGGCTTTCCAACTGAATACCGCTGTATGTTTCTGACACACAGACTTAATTTTTGACCTGTGTACATATAATGCTTGTTAGAAATTTAAAGAAAATTATTGGAAACATTTAAAATTTGGGCATAACTGGGGCGCCTGGCTGGCTTAGTCAGTTAAGCGTCTGACTCTTGTTTTCGGTTCAGGTCGTGATCTCACAGTCTGTGAGTTTGAGCCCCGCATGGGGCTCTGTGCTGACAGTGTGGAGCTGGCTTGGGATTCTCCCTCTCCCTCTCTCTTTGCCCCTCCCCCACATGCATGTTCTGTCTCTCTCTTGAAATAAATAAATTAAAAAAAAAGAATAAAATAAAATTTGGACATAATATTGTATTAAATAGATAGGTCACAGTATATATTTATTTACATAGTTCCTCAATTATGGGACTCTCAAGTTCTGTTTAATTTTTCCTCATATGTCAGTTTGTGTTTTTAAATAAGTCTGTGTGTGTCTGAACAATTGCCTGATCTGGTTTGGTCACTAGTTGAAATAATCACAGTCTTGCAGGCCATACGTTTATTTTTACTTTTTATATTGTTGACAATTTATAATCATACTTGGAGACTAAATCCTCAGTGATTTCCTTTTTTTCCCGCCCTGCGTGAGAACCACTTCTCTCTTCTATATCAGAAATCTCATCCAGTGTTAGGTTTTGCACTGGTATGTTCTGTTCTTTTCCGGGGAAAAGAAAATGCCCTGACATGTGTTCCATGTATTTCTTGGCAACTTCCATCCACTGTCTAGATCTATTTAGGGAATAGTGAGAACGTTTTGGGCCAGACCATGACATGTTATTGACAATGCATGTGTATGACAAATGCCCAATTCCTGGGGGTCTTCATATAAATAATAATAAACATTATTGTAAACTTCTACATGTATTTAGAGTCCTCTGCCTCCAGGATTGTGGTCAACTGGGTCTGAGACTGAGAATTTTGGTCCACGTCAGCCTGGGTCAGCCACACAGTGTTACCATTCCCCTGAGTGGTAGAGAGGGCTGCCTGGCCTTTCCATCCTGGTTTTCTGCAGCTACTGCTGTCTCCACCCTCTCCCCATTAGTGCTGGTGGCCTACCCTGGCCTCCTGAGCATGTCAAAGAGAAAGGACCAGGACCTCAACTCACCCCACAACAGCTGCAACACTGGCAGTCTCCGCACAGGGTCCCCAGGAGGCCGTTGACCACCTGGATGGCACAGAGAAGCATCTGGACTCCGCCTATGACCAGCAGGATGGAGAAGAGGGTCAGATGCCAGGGAACCACATCGGCAGGCTGCCGGCACTTGCTCCATAACGCCTCATCATTGAGGTAATCCCTGTCCAAAATATGGAGGAGAAAGGAGACATTTGTAAAACATATGCAATACTCTGGGCTACAAAGACACCATAATGATTTTTCTTTTGCAATACTTTCCATCCCAAACATAAGCTCCATAAGAGAAATGTCCCATAATGGAGCACCTGGGTGGCTCAGTTGGTTGAGCATCTGATTCTTGATTTGGCTCAGGTCATGATCCCAGGGTCATTGGATCAAGCCCCACTTGGGCTCTGAGCTGAGCGTGGAGCCTGCTTATGATTCTCTCTCTCCCTCTGCCCCTCTCCCCCATTCACACACACACTCTATCTCTATTAAATTTAAAAAGAGAAAAAATAAAAAAAAAGGAAACCTATCCCATAATAATAATTTTAAAAACAACATCTAACATTATTATTAAATATATACTATGTGCCAGACTCTGCTCTAAAGGTTGTACACATATCAACTCATTTTTTTCCACATAGAAGCCTTATGAGACCCTTCTCATAGAAACCTAATGAGGAACCTTCCATTTCACAAATAAGGACATTGAGGCACAGAGAGGTTAAGTGGCTTACCCCTAGGTTGCATAGGTACTAAGTGACAGAGTGATTTTTGTGAGGGGACCAAAAGGATGGGTAAATCCAGTATCTATGAGGGGACTGGGAAAATGAAGATACCCTGGGAGTAGACTCTTACAAATGTTCATGGCCATTATCCTGCCAGTTGTTGTTAGGGACCATCTGGGCTTTTGACAAAATTATCTGTCAAGTCTAGTGGCCTTGTAAAGTACAGTCATGTCAAAGGGACACTTAAAGGGAAGAGCTTAATGTTTGAAGGCCTAATTCTAGCCAAATTGCGAATTTTGCTCAACTGTATTTTTGTTAACATGTAGGGATTCCGCATGCAAAAAGATTTAATTAATTAAAAGTAAGAAATAATCTGCTGCCTTAATACATAGTTTATAAAATTTTGAAACAGGAGAAACTACAATATTTTATAAATATATATATATATTAGGAGTTTACTACAATATAAAGGGCATTGTGTCTTGAAGGAGAAATGGGAAACCTATTGTCTTTCAGACAAAAACAAGAGTAAAAGTGGATAAATGCTGTGGATTACTATAATTTTTTCTCACATTCTTAGAGCCACAAATTGGTCTCTACCTCTGCCTTTATGTATCCTCTATCCTTTCAAGGACTCCATGGGAAACTCCTTCTGGCTACTAAATTAACATCTACTCCTGTTTCTGACAAATTCCCCAGTGCATCAGTGCTCATTTTAAATACATTCCATATTAAGATTTTCAAAAATCTTTGGAATGATGGCAGATACCCTGGAGTTTAATAGAGCACAAGGAATAAAGGAAAGAAGGAGCATTTTGCTCTTGATTTAAAAGTAAAACACTGCATTGTTTGGAGCATTGATTCACTTTTCCATAGCTGCTCATTAACTGTGTGACTTGTGTACTTATCTGTAAAGTGGGAATAATATCATTAAATTGTAGGGTTGTGACAATTACCTGAACTAACACTAGTGACGTGCTTAGGACAGTGCCTAACATATAGTAAGTGCTCAGTAAATGCTAGTATTTTTATTATTTTACTTAACCTGAGCAGTGTGGTCTAAAGGAAAGAGACTGGTATTTTGGATTGAGTTGAACCTGGGTTTGAATCCAAGCATTCATCTTACTGTCTGTGTATTCCTCATACAAGTTACTTCCCCCCACCCCCATAGCATCAGTTCTTCATCTATAAAATGGGCTGAGAACAACCTCACAATTGTGAAGATTCACAAAGATCATGTACTGTATGTTATGTACCATTGTGGAAAACTTCCTTTTATTGTAATTACTTGTAAACACTCAACTTTCTGTTCCGCATTTTTCGATGTAGTCCTGTCTATCTTTACAGTTTTCAAACTTGACTATAGAAAGTCGTGAAGACACAATATTTTCCAGGCACATTTTATAAAGAAAGGATTCTAAGATGAAGCAATTGGCGATCCTGAGTTTTTTTCCCCTCTGCAAGAGTTTGTGCAGAGATGGGATGACAGCACCTCCTGGTGGCTAAATTGGTGAAATGCTCACGGGGGAGCCTTGGAAGTAAGGGTGGAGTTTGGGCACCTGGAGAAAGAAATCCTCTCAGTTCCACCCACCTCATCCCCCACAAACCACCATAAATACGCATTCCAGACCCTTCTTCTCTCCTCCCAGATTCTCAGGGCCTGAGGCTCCCCGAGATGTTGGCAATGATTGTTGTGGCCAACTCCCCAACCCCACGAGACAGTGGGCCCTAATTTTTTGTGGAGAAAATCACGTTTCCACATTCTGTGAAGCAAGGAGAGCTGAGGCAGTTTAAATCCACTTGACTGGAGTTTTAAAGCATCCCATTATTGTGAAGGGTATTTCCATCTGAGCTGTAGTAATCCCGCCACATCCGTATAGAAAGCCATGGGTTTCACCTCTTGAAAGCAACAGAGGCAGCTGACGGAAAGAAGAGGGGCTCCCGAATGCTTTGCCTGGCCCACTCTGCCTGGCTTGTTCTGGGGTCACATCCCCTGGGACAAACTCCCCGATCCTCCTCCTGCCCTCACCTGATGTGGGTAGCCCTTCTGTGCCACCCAGCTTTCTGTGTTTCCTCTGGAAGAGCACCTAGGACCCTGTGCTATCACCGTCTGTCCATTTTCCTGTTTTTCTTTTCAGGGCTGTATGCCCATGTGGACAGAGACCGTGTCTCCTAACACGGTCCCCAGTTCCAGCACAGGGAGTGATCGATAAATAACGGCAACTGTCACGTACTGGTCCTGCCCACGTGCTTTACATCATCTTTCTGAATCCCACAAGGAGGTGTTCTTTTACTTGAACGAGGCCTTGCATAGAGTATAGCCTCCACAAAACACTCACGGAACAAACGAACATATACACAGATTAAGAGGTTGAGGCGAGTGAACGCAAGTGCCTGGATTTGGTCTTCGGTCTGTCTGACTCCGCAGCTAATGTTCTTAATCATTACACGAACTCCCTATGTTGAGTGATTATATCCCTTCGGTATATTTGAAACATGACTTATTTATTACATTTGATTTATACAACATATTTATAATAGCTTGTCAATTAAGGTTTACCTGTACCATGATAAAGGGAATAGTCTCTTTGAGCCTTCATGTGACTGGATGAAAAGATAGGAATTAAATCACAAAATCATTATGAAAGCATAACGTTTCAGAAAGCTCTAATGCGTAATCTGTTCACGGTAATGAGTTATATTCACAAAAATGAATAATAAGGCTGAATGTTTAGCAAACAGCATGTGGCAGTAATTGTGCCAAAGGCTTTCTGTGCATCGCGTTCTTTCATTCTTGCCTGGATCTGTGACGTAGAGCATGCTGTTACCCCATCTGACAGAGGAAGAGCTGAGAGGTCAATGCACTGCCCATGATGACCCCACTGGTATGTGGCAGGGGTGTGACTGGTCCCTAAGTCCAGTCAGGCGAAGAGCGAAGCTGCTTGACATCCATGAGTGTTTCGTGCTTCCTGAAAGCTGGAAACCCCGGGGGGTAAGCCCACATCCCCCGGTCAGTGTGGCTTTCAGCTCTAGGGAATGTGTTCAAGAGTAGCTTACGGGGTTCCTTGCTGATGAGCAATCTCTGAAGTACAAATGCAGATGGTCTAAACTGAAAGTCCAGGCAGAACATTTATTGTACTCACTTCTGTGTTTTGGTGTGAAAGAGCTCGCCACACCTCACCCTCCCCAGGGAGCAGGCAGGGTTACAGCCAGAGGAGGGAGTGCTGTGCTTGGCCGTGTCCCTTGTCCCTCCCCCACTGCTATCGTCCTTGGCCTTTCCTCTGGTTCTCCCTTCTGTGGCTGTCCCCATGCCTTGTGCCAGCTGCTTCCCTTTCGGCAGCTCAGGGTCAAGGTAGAGGTAGCCAATTGTCTTAGAAAGGAAGACCTTGGATGGGAGGAGGTCGTACTTCAAAGGAAGGCAAGAGGGTGTATCTCAAAATGTCCTAGGTTTCTTTTTCCTTCTAGGAGGCCTCTTTAGTATGGTTCTCATGACAGAGAAAGTTAACTGTCTTTGCTCTTTTAACAAGATTGCCAACAAACATTTCTGAGGGAAAAACAAACAAACAAACAAACCCAACCCAGGCTATGTCCTATGGCATCGAGGAGCCCTGAATTTTGTGCCCCAAGCTGGAAATCTTGGAGTCCAACTCAATAACCTGCCCCCTATTTCCTCACACCTAATCCTGATGATTCCATCTCAGATCTCTGAAATCTGTGTCCTTTGGAGCCCAGTTCCACTGCCTCGCTGGTGATAACCTTATCAGGATTATTACTCCAATCTCCGACTTTTGTCTCTTCTTACTGAGCATGTCTTCATCCTCCACATCACTGACATTACAATTGTCCTAGAAATCCCAGGTGGCAGTGGCATGTCCTGCTTGAAGTCCTCTGCTGGTCCCTGAGGTCCCAAAGTTCTGGCCTACCTGTCAACCATGTCCCCAGGTGGTGTCCCCTTCTGTTCCTCTCCCCCACATTCACCCCGAGCTTCAGGCTTGCAGTGAACAACATTCTCTGAGCATATTGGGCCTTTTCATGGTTGTCTCAAGTCCTCCTCTTCTCTCTGCCTGAAATGTGCTTCTCCTCCCTATCTGGAAGGCACACCTTTGCTCATGTCCCCAAACCAGCCCATGTCACCTCCTCAGAGAAGTTTCCCTTGCACTCCTCCATTTCGTCCCTTTCTGCATTGTGAGGGTGTGACCCGTGTTGTCGCTCTAACTAGCCCTGTGCTCGCTGGGGCAGGGGCCACATCCATCCTTGTCTGCTTCACATTTGGGACAGGCTTCAGCACAAAGTAGGGTACTGGCCAAGTGTGTGTTTGCTTTTTCAAATGCTCCTTCTGCTAATTACTAGCTGTGGAGCCCTGGGCAAATTAATCTTTCTGAATTTCATTTTTCTACTGCAGGGATAAGAATTCTCAGTTTTATTAAGAAGATTAAGTGAGATAATGTGTGCAAAAACATTTAGCCCCTAAACAGTGAGAAGGAGAAGGAGGAGGAGGAATAGTAGGAGGAAGAAAGGGAAAAGAAAGAGAAAGAGAGGCGGGGGGAGGGGGGAAAGAAGGAAAAGAAATAAAAAAGGAATGAGAAAGAAAGAAAGAAAGAAAGAAAGAAAGAAAGAAAGAGGAAGGGAGAAAGAAAAAAGAAAAGAAAAGAAAAAAGAAAAAGAAAAGAAAAGAAAAGAAAAGCAGTGGTAGTGGCTGCCACTGCCATTTGGTAATAAGGAAAGAGTGACAACTGTCCTAGGTCCTTATCTTCAGGCTCATACAAGTGATTAATACTTGTGCCTCACTAGTAACTGTGCATGTGTTAGATTTGTAGCTATAACAACCATGTCAGTGTTTATGCACTGGGATCCCGTGGATAAGAAGAGTCCACGGAAGCAGAGACCCTGAGCTATGCTACACGGAATCTGTAATCGACACAAAAAGTAGAGAATGCAAATCAATATCACTTATGTTCTAGAAAAGCCATTGTGACTTAGACTCAGAAAAATTGGATCTGAGCTTCAGTCATTAGGAAACAGCATTTATGGGGTGCCTGGGTGGCTCAGTCGGTTGAGTGTCCATCTTTGGCCCAGGTCATGATCTCTCAGTTCATGAGTTTGAGCCCTGCAGTGGGTTCTCAGCTGTCAGCACAGAGCCCACTTTGGATCCTCTGTCCCCCTCTCTCTCTGCCCCTCCCCTGCTGGTTTTCTCTCTCTCAAAATAAATAAACAGAAGGAAGGAAGGAAGGAAGGAAGGAAGGGAAAGAAAGAAAAGAAAGAAAAGAAAAGAAAGAAAGAACAAGAAGAAAGAAACGAAGAGAAAGAAAAGCAAAGAAAAAGAAAAAAAAGGAAGAAAAGGAACGAAAGAGAAAGAAAGAAAGAAAGAAAGAAAGAGAAAGAAAGAAAGCAAAGAAAGAAAGAATACGAAAGACCATTTCTTTGGGCAAGTCACTTGTCCTCTCTGGGCCTCAGCTGTCTTCCCTCTGAAGGAGAGTTAATAATCCCACAAGTTTTCTGTCAGGATCAAATGAAACATGTGGGTGAAAGCACTTTGTTAACGGAAAAACACCAAGCAACCGAGGTTCGACTACTGTTACAAAAATTCAAGCTGAGCCCCTGCAGTCCGAGGGAAGGGTTGGAGCTGCTGTAGGAGATAAGGTCATAAAGGAATGTGAGTTCTTGCCTGAGAAGATAGGACACAGGATGTAGGAGACAATGGAATGCTGACAGGAGCCTGCCAGGTGGCAGAGAGGATGCCATGTGACACATTCCACCTAGATCCCCCCTCCTGAGAGCCTTATCCTGTGCCAATCTTGGCATATTTCACGCCTTGTACAGAGAGAGGACTTGCACCTTCTGTGGGATTAAATTCCGAAGTCAGAGCGTGAGGAGAAAAAAACAAAACAAAACCAGAAATAGTCAAAATCACTCTTAAATAGCCTATCGGTCACCTGGAAAGCGTAGGCTACATGGTTTTGTAATAAACCCCTACACAGCGATATTTGATCCCATGATAGTTTGAAGCCACTATGCAGACATGGTGGCACTCAAACCTCTCTCCTGTCAAAGAATTATCAAAGCCTTACCATGAACAGAGGAGGGTGGAGAATTCTGAAGTGTGCCTGCTTGCCTGCAAAGTTTATTCTGTTCTGTTTGTACTATTAAACCTCTCTGATCTGATACAAGTCAATGAATGGGTTAGTTGTTGTGAGAAGACCCGATGCCATGTGTGAAAGCATCTATCACGGAGTAATGTGCAGTAAAGGGCTATGATGCGCATGAAAACTTGCTTCACCGGAAGGACAGAGGACTTTGAAAAGTTGTTTCCTGTCCTTCCCCCACGCTGGCATTTCCTGTAGTGGCCCACAGACCAGCTGTCACTCTCCTGACCTTGGGCATGGATCCCATTCCATCCCAAGCAGGGAGCGGGTGTGCCAGGGAGGGTGTTAGGGTCTAACGCTATTGTATTGCCTTCAGGCGTTACTGGGCAAGTGTTGTGTTTCCTTTCTCCGTCCTTTGTTTTGGACATAGATTCATTCTAATTGATTTTGAGTTCATCAAGGGTAGTATCATTCACATAACAGTAAATACAAAAGCATGTTTAATACTGTGCTTCTGTTGTTGATGGAAATAATAGGAGAAGGGTCCTTAGAAGGAGACATAATCTGTAGTTTCATAAACTCTCAGGGGAAGAACCTCAGGAAATGGATCTGGTGTCTGATTTCTATGCTCATGTAGGCTAACCCCACGGCAGCGGGGCCCTGGCAGTCCTCTGCAAGGTAAGGGGGCACAGTACAACCATTGCCTTTGGGAATCCCTGCATGTGATGGGGATACTAGAGGCCTGTACTCCTGTTTAACTTTATTTTTTTTTAATTTTTTTTAATGTTTATTTATTTTTGAGACAGAGAGAGACAGAGCATGAATGGGAGAGGGTCAGAGAGAGAGCGAGACACAGAATCTGAAGCAGGCTCCAGGCTCTGAGCTGTCAGCACAGAGCCCGACGCGGGGCTCGAACCCACGGACCGCGAGATCACGACCTGAGCCGAAGTCGGACGCTTAACCGACTGAGCTACCCAGGCGCCCCCTCCTCTTTAACTTTAGAAGTAGGGATGATACTTTACATGAAACTCTTGTGAGCTGTATCATAACAGAACCAGTACCCTCTGTCTCCTCATCTAAAGCCTGCTTTTGAAGTTCTTTGGACTCTCGTTGTAAATGAACATGTAGAGTTAATAATTGTTGTCCTACAGATTTCTTTAGGCACGGTCCCATCGTCCAGTGTAGGGGCACCTCACAACCACATTTCCTGACCACCTAGAGGTGTCAGTCACTGTGCCAGGTGGTAATGAACAAAGCAGAAATGGTCCAAGCCCTCCTGGAGGTCAGAGGCTGGTGCAGCACCGTCTCACAGACTGTCTGTGACAGTGGTAATGTCCTTTATCGGTAAGGGTCAATGCAGTTGCAACTAGACACATGTGGTTGCTGATACTTGAAATACTGATAGTGTGATTGAGGAATTTTAACTTTATTTCGTTTGAATGAATTTAAGTTTGAACAGCTGCTGATACTTGAAATACTGATAGTGTGATTGAGGAATTTTACCTTTATTTCGTTTGAATGAATTTAAGTTTGAACAGACACATGCCCGTGTCTACTGTGGTGCATGGTATAGTCTATGGGCAGAAGGGTGTGTAGTCTAAAGACACTAGAACTCAAGGGCGCCTGGGTGGCTTAGCCGGTTAAGTGTCTGACTTCAGCTCAGGTCATGATCTCACGATTCGTGAGTTCGAGCCCACATTGGGCTCTGTGGAGCCTGGAACCAGCTTTAGATTCTGTGTTTGCCCCTCTCCAGATCACGTTCTGTCTCCCTCAAAAATAAACAAACTTTAAAGAAATTTTTTTTTTTTAAGATACTAGAACTCAAAAGTTGGAAGGTAGGAGTTTGAGCGCTGCCTCTGCCCTTAACCAGCTGTGCGACTTTGAGCAAGCCAAAATTATTAAGCCTGCCTTGGCAGGGTATAACTACTGCTTGCGGTTGTTGTGGGGATTAAATTATAAATTTGTTGGGGGGGGGAGTTCTTTATCAGCTACAGAGTTCCATGACAACATGCAGTGTTGTTTTAACCAGTTCTATTAATATTAAGTCTTGTGAAGAATCTACAATATTCTCAATGTCATTTTCAATAAATTTGCACCTTAAAAGATAGTCTACTCATAGACGATCTAGGGAGCCTTTGAGCCCTGTTAGTGAGTAATCATTCTCGTTTTCTATTATAAGATTTTCAATGGAAGCCACCACTTTCTGATAATTAATATTATTAGTTGCCTCATGTCGCTGCTCATAAATGTCGGGGTGTCAGTAATGACACTGCAAATCTCCTTCTCTCAGGCCAGCTGAAGCACCCCCTCTTGGTTATTTCTCCTGGTGTCTGTCAAAAGAGCAATTAAAAGGGCCCCTGGGTGGCTCAACTGGTTAAGCGTCCAACTTTGGCTCAGGTCATGATCTCATGGTTCGTGGGTTCGAGCCCCGCATCGGGCTCTGTGCTAACAGCTCAGAGCCTAGAGCCTGCTTCTGATTCTGTGTCTCTCTCTTTGCCTCTTCCCTTCTCACACTCTGTCCCTCTCTGTCTCTCTCTTTCTCTCAAAAATAAATAAACATTAAAAAAAAAAAGAGCAATTAGAGTGAGATCTTGGGCAACTTCACTCCATCCCCTCTCCAGCTCTGCTTCAGAGGAGCAACACGCCTGACACTAGTCAAATGAAGGTGACAGGACCTATGCAGGGTCTCCCTTGGGCCATTTACCTGCCTTGTGGGGACACGTGGACATCACAGGGTGCACCTTACCCATCGTGGAAGGGGTAGCCCCACGTTCTATTGTCCATGAGACATTTAGGACCCCTGTTGATGGAGATGGCTGAGATGACAAATGAGTATCCAGCACCCAAGAATCCAATCACAGCAAATATTGTGGAGGTGAACATCTGAAAGAGAAGGAGAGAGACAGGTGGGTTCTTAAGGTGTTCCAGAGGTTACCCCCAGCACACCTAACCAACCAGTCTGTCGTTGAGCATAGTGTCTCCAGGGAAGTTACGGGGTAAGAGCCAGTCTTCACAGTAGGTGGGACCTGTGGTGTCTCCTAGAATGAATTTTGGTATCTTTTTTCCCCTTCTTCTCCCCCATTCCCATATCTTTCTTTACCTATTCATTGATGATTGAAGTGCTAGTTATGGTTGGTACCTTTGAACCATGGTTTTTAACCTTGTTAAGAATAGAATCTCCTCCTGATCTCTCTCTTTCTCAGGACTAATATGAAAGGCTGTCTATTACAGAATCAAAGAATCTTAGAATTGGAAGTGGTCTTAAAAGTCTTCTGGTCTGGGGTGCCTAGTTGGCATGAAATGGGCATGATAAGGCCTGCCTACAAGGTCTGTTGTGAAAGGTAGACATGACAACTTAAGTTAAATGTCAGGGGCTCCCCTTCTCCCTTCCGTGTATTACTAACAATCTTATCACAGAATATATTTGGGCAGGGGGCGGGGCAGGGATGGGTTTGGGGGTGGAGAGGACCTGATAGTGCCTGGACAATTGGAATCTATGTAATAATGGAGTTCCACTTTAGCTGGTATTTGTTTTCATATCACATGTGAACGTATTTTTGGTGCAACTTTCCAAGACTGACCTCTGCCCCATGTGCCTTATAAAGTCTTATCTGACTTCCTAAGTCAAACTAACCATCCTCTCTTTCATCTCTTACCCCAGTACCCTGGACTATATAAACTTCTGTCATGGCACAGTGCCCACAAGACATTTATGCATAGCTTTTTATGTCCGTCTTCCCCAACCGGAACATAAGCTCCTTGCCGTCATGGACAATGAGTTATTTGAAGATAGGTAGGACATTGCTTTACCCTGGCCATCATGTATTTGGTTTTTCTTCTTCCCACCTTTTCAAAGGCACCAAATAACTACTTGTTGGATGTTTTCAAAGACTATGGTTTCATGTTACTCATTATTTGAAATTTTCCCTTTGAGTTTTGTGTCTAGGGTAGCCAAAATCCATTCTCACCATTAGTAACATTACTGAACATAATCTAGGTAAGAAGTAAATGAAAATTTTGTTCAATTTATCAAGTTAGAACAGGCCATCTCTTTTCCAAAGGATATCTAGGTGAACAATTTTGGAGATTTCTGGATTATATGAAGTTAAATAGGCTTCACTCCTGTTTTACTTCTAAAAATCTTTGTGATACGCTGAAGTCAGTGAACCTCCAAGAAGGGGATATACTATGTATGCTGGAATATAAGCAAAATTATTAGCTCCCAAGTTATCACTGATAAGTGAGGAAATTGCCTCAGAGTTGAGTCCTTATTTTGTCTATCAGACAATAGGGCACTTTCTCAAATACTTTATTTTGAACAACCAAGTACCGCATGGGGGAAGACATTGGTCAGAAACAACCCAAGTAATGTTAGCTGAGAGAATTGTATAAAAATTTTTTTCTGGGGGAGAGAAAAAAATTTTTTTTTTCTGAACACTGATGTATTAATTATTCTAGGAAAGTTGGCCTCACAATTTCTAGTTCTGAATGTTACAGTTAACAAACCTTTTAAAGGGCATTCTAAATGAGCATACGTAGTGTTGACAGTTGTGGGGATGGTTAACATACACCTGAAAGAGAGGTGTTCAAATACTGTCTTTGTCTGACGTGAATTGCTATTTGTGACTGAGTGAAATTTCCCATGACAGCATCATACATGGCTACAAAAATGTTGTATCCAAACTTAAATGGAAGGGAAGATGTGCTGTGGGAAACTCTTGTTGGCTCAAAAGGTATCTTTAGTAGTAGCAAAGACCTGGTGTCAAAAAAGCAATAATACATTTAAAAATAAATGAGTGGGGGAAAGACTTATTTCAAAATCAATGTATTAAAATTTTATAGAATGTGATTAAAGTATGTGCCCATCATTCAAAGTTTGTATATTAATGTCAGTCAAAGAGCTTAAAATTTTTTTTTAATGTTTATTTACTTAGAGAGAGAGGGAGCAAGCGAGCGCCTGAGCGGGAGAGGAACAGAGAGAGAGGGGGACACAGAATCTGAAGCAGGCTCCAGGCTCTGAGCTGTCAGCAGGGCTTGAACCCACGAACTGTGTGATCATGATCTGAGCTGAAGTCAGATACTCAACCAACTGAGCCACCCAGGCGCCCCTCAAAGAGCTTTTTAAAAAAACTTTATGGAAAAATAAAAGATGGTTTGATATTCAGTTTAGCCTTATATTTGGGTGTATATGGTGATTTGCAGAGTTTCCTGGTCTCATTGGAACCTATAACTTTTTTTCCGTGAGTTCTTACAAGAACACCTTTTGGAAAATGCTGCTTCAATTCTTAGTGACAGTTTCTCTGTCTCTGGGCCACCTCCATGTTCCAACAAAATTGCTGGTCAGTTAGACACAGCTGATGTAACTCTAGGAATGGCCAGAACATTCTAGTACAGCAATTAAAAACTTATGCTCAGGGCAGTTTCTTCTCATGTTACCTTTTTTTCATTTCAGAGTGAGGCTCTGAATGGTCTGAAAACATTTGTTGACAGTGCAGTTCTTTGTGATGGATTGGATTGTCTCAATGAAAAGCAGATTCTGTGAAGAAAAGGTCTCTTAAAGGTATCTTAAAACTGGTTAAAAGTCTTCAAAAGCCAGGATTTCCACTAAATCAATGGTTAAATATGCTTACAATTAATTTTTGTACAAAAGTTCCCCAAAACCATTTAATGAAATCATCTCGCCTTTTAGCTAATAAAAATAGCTCCATTCAGTGAGAACCTTAGATGCCTTATCTCATTTAATCCAGGGTTGAACTAAAAACAACCCAGGGTTTCAGCATCTGCTGATGAGTAGTGAGAGGAGAAGTCTGACTCACTATTCCTGCTGTGTGAGCTGAGTAAAGGATTTTAGATTAGCACTCCTGGAACATTTTAGCAGGCAAATATTTAAAGATGCAGAAAGTGAGTACAAATGCACACGTTCTTCATGTTAGGCAAGTCTGAGTAAATGAAAAACCAGGTTAGTAAAAAATATCAGTTAGATGGTATTTCTCTTTGCAGCAGTCTCCATCGTAAGCACCTCTATACCAGTACTGTCCAGTGAATTGTAATGAGAGCCACGTATGTAATTTAACACTTTCCAGTAACTACCATTTAAAAACTAAAAACGGGGGGGGCGCCTGGGTGGCGCAGTCGGTTAAGTGTCCGACTTCAGCCAGGTCACGATCTCGCGGTCCGTGGGTTCGAGCCCCATGTCAGGCTCTGGGCTGATGGCTCGGAGCCTGGAGCCTGTTTCCGATTCTGTGTCTCCCTCTCTCTCTCTGCCCCTCCCCCGTTCATGCTCTGTCTCTCTCTGTCCCAAAAATAAATAAACATTGAAAAAAAAAATTTTAAAAACTAAAAACAAAAACAAACCAAGACAAACAAACCACCAGTGAGAATAATGTTAATAATATGTTCTCTTTAACTCAACATATTCAAAAACTATTATTTCAACATATAATCAATATGAAAATTACTGATGAGATACTTTACAGTTTTTGTAGTAATTCTGTGGAATCTGGTGTGTATTTTATACGTATGCTACACCTTAATTTAGATCAGCCACATTCCGCTGCTCAATAACCCCATGTGAACAATGGCTGTCCTATATTGGACAGTATAGTCTAGAATATTTGAAAAATTGATCTTTGGTAGCAAAAGTTTAAAAGACGTATGGATATAGTGTGCACTGAATTTATGATTATGGGTACTCTTAGGGAGGAGGGAAATATGATAGAAGAGAGGAGCACAGTGACTCCCAACTGAATCAATAATATTTTACTTCTTGATAAAACTATCTGAAGAAAATGCAGCATCAGGTTACAACCTCAGAAATCTACTGGTGGCATGGTCTGATTTTGTATCCAAATTTGAAACACTTCCCGTTAAAATAAAGAAACGACCCAAATTGATTTTTCATCACTTTTCCAAAATGGATGAACCATATGAAGCAAGGTATACTTTTTTTTTTAACTTTAAAAAAAAATTAAAAAAATTTTAAAGTCTGTTTATTTTGAGGGAGAGGGAGAGACAGAGAGCGAGCATGAGTGGGGGAGGAGCAGAGAGGGAGAGAGAGAATTCCAAGCAGGCTCCTGCACCATCAACACGGAGTCCAATTCGAGGCTTGAACTCACGAACTGTGAGATCATGACCTGAGCTGAAATCAGGAGTCGGATGCTTAACTGAGTTAGCCACCCAGGTGCCCCAAAGCAGGGTATACTTTATGTCCCTTTGCTTTAAATAATTTCGCATTCAGAAGTCTTTAAAAAGTTATCAAACTCACTACTCAGACATATTATCAGTCTTAAAACCACTAACTTTTAGTTATGTTAAAGATAACTATATCATGGGTTTCATGGTAAAAAATTTTTCATATTAAAAGAAAAGTTATTGAGCTCAAGTTGAATACACGAGGGTAGACATTCTAAATTGTTGTTAAAGTAAACAGGCACGGTGGGGGTACTTGGGTGGCTCAGTTGGTTAAATGTTGGTTGGACTCTTGATCTTTGATCTGAGTTCAGGTCATGATCTCATGGTCGCAAGATCTAGCCCAGCCCTGTGTTTGGCTCTGTGCTAAGTGTGGAGCCTGCCTGGGATTCTCTCTCTCCCTCTCTTGCCCCCACCTGCTCACGCACGTGTGGTCTCTGTCTTTCACTCAAAATAAATAAATAAACATTTAAAAAAAATAGGCAAAAGGCCTGGAAAAATCTATGTAAGGAGACACAAAATTGGGAACAGAGGTAACCTCTAGAGAGAGGAGTTGCCAGACTTTTGAGTCAGGAATGTGAGGCTCCCTTTGTAGGTTTTGTACTATGGCAATGCTTTCCCTAGTCAAAATGAATAAATAGTAAAGAGAGGCACCACTGTGCAGTGGTCAAGGGCGTGGGTTACAGACATATTGATTTGGGTCTGAGTCTTGGTTCTCTCCTTTATGACCTTGGGAAGTTAGTCTTTCTAAGACCTCCATTTCCTCTTCCATAAGATAAGGCTCAAAAATAAGTACCTGCTCAGGGAGATCATTATGAAAGATAGGCTAATTGATAGTAAATAGGAAATCAAAAGTACACATCTCCACAGGATCAGATAACCTCCAAGTGGGGTAGGCTATTAGATAATGCCCAGTACTTCACTGATAGGATACCTAGAAATCTTTTTTGTCCTACTTTTCTTTTTTTAAAGTTTATTTATTTTTTGACGGGGGCGGGGGGAGAGCGAGAGAGCACGTGGGAGCATAAGTGTGGGAGGGGCACAGAGAGAGAGGGAGACACAGAATCCGAAGCAGGCTCCAGGCTCTGAGCTGTCAGCACATAGCCTGACACGGGCCTCAAATTCAGGAACCGTGAGATCATGACCTGAGCCGAAGTTGGATGGTCAATCGACTGAGCCACCCAGGCGCCCCTCTTTTGCCTACTTCTGAGTTTTGGATTATTTCCTATGACATTAATAAGCACTTGATAAATGTCATTATTATATTGTAATGTTTTTATTATCATATCCTGACACACTTTACTTTCCACAAATACCGAGAGCATCACGCTTGGCAGAAAAATAACAGGCCAACTCTCAGAACGCACGTTCTGTTCACATTGTTAAAGAAATGTGTTTAAGTATATGCTGTAAACACTTCCCTTGAAAAAGAAGATAAACATGCCCTATAGTGAAATGCCCTCGAATTCACCATCTGTCAGCTTTAAAACCTTCCTCTCCGGCAGGCTCTGGAGGCAGAGGACATGGGATTGGACCCCAGCTCTGCCGCTGCCCATGGTGTGTTCTTGGCCAGTTGTGTACCTAGGTTGGCTGAACCCGATGGAGGAACCACTGGGGCCTGGGAAGGGAAGAGGAAAATGGGTGGCTTGGGGACATAGCGTTTAGAGACTTGAGTAGTAGCAACGTGTTGCGGAAACATCTCTGATGGGCGTGAAGGTTTCTCCTTAACAATTATTCTGAGATATATAGAGATGACCTGATGCATTTTTTCCCCTTTAGGATGTTAACGTTCTGTGTTTTCTGCTTCGCCACACTTGGGAAGTGGGGGAGGGCTGGCGGGGTGGAGTGTGGTGAGCAGAAACTTAACTTGAACACACCTCTGTTTCCTTAGTTATAAAACGGGGGGTTTAATGCCTAACTCAAAGAGTTAGTGTGAGAATTGAGCCTGATAAAGTGTAGGAATCACCTGAAATCCCTCCTGAGCATTCATTTGCTTCACTCATTCAACAACCATTTGTGTCCTCACTACCCAGCCACCTGCTGCTCCTCTCCCCTCCTGGGCACACGGATGCTTGCAACATCTTCCCCCATCCTTGTAGTGTCCTTACAAAGGGACATGTGTGCATTATCCCTTTCACAGCAGAGGATTTTGAAGCATAAAAAACATTTAGTTTTTTATTTCTTCTTTCAAGATATTCTTCATATTTTATTTCTTCTTTCAAGATAATCTATTATTTCAAAAGAACTGTCTTTTTTTTACAATTTTTTAAATGTTTATTTATCTTTGAGAGAGAGAGAGAGAGAGAGAGAGAGAGAGAGAGAGAGCGTGAGTGGGGAAGGGGCAGAGAGAGAGGGAGACACAGAATCAGAAGCAGGCTCCAGGCTCTGACCTGTCAGCACAGAGCCCGACGCGGGGTTCGATCCCATGAGCTGTGAAATCATGACCTGAGCCGAAGTTGGCCGCTCAACGGACTGAGCCACCCAGGCGCCCCAAAAGAACTGTCTTTCTTAAATTCCCCTCACACTGGCTGTCACACCAAAGAATGCAGAGGTAAAAGAGTCAGTGCTTTTGGCCTCAGGAAATGTTCCTTTCAGAAGTGCTCACACAGGAGGTGTCCCTAGGGGGCACTGGTGAGCCAGGCACTGCAGAAGTGCTGACTCCACATTGAATCGACTGATTTCAGAAGTGATCAAGATCCTCCCTGGAGACCGGTCAGTCAACCATCTGGCCCTGCCTGTGGGTGGAGTGGGGCTTTATCTACCTGATATGCGTTCAGGATGCTGAAATGTTGGCCTGCCCCTAATATCTCCTTTATCAATCTACCCTTCAGTCCCATTATTAGATACTCCTTTGAGTCAAGGCCAAAGTCTTCAAAAGGCTGTTTTTTTTTTTTTTATTTTTTTTAATGTTTATTTTATTTTTGAGACACGGAGAGACAGCATGAACAGGGGAGGGTCAGAGAGAGAGGGAGACACAGAATCTGAAACAGGCTCCAGGCTCTGAGCTGTCAGCACAGAGACTGACGTGGGGCTCGAACTCACGGACCACGAGATCATGACCTGAAGTCATGCTTAACCGACCAAAGTCGGCTTAACCGACTGAGCCACCCAGGCATCCCCAAAAGGCTGTTATTAAAGCACAGACTTATCATCCCCAAAAGGCTGTTATTAAAGCACAGACTTAACATGAATGAGTGGATAAAGTTAAAAGAGATCCTAGGGACTCTGAGAGATCTTTTTTTTTTTTTTTTTTTTTTTTTTTTTTTTTAAGGATTAGTGTGCCGGAGACCCTGACCAGCCACAGATAAAGTGCTGGGAGGCCACTGAGAACCTCTTGTAGGGGAGGAAGGGGGTGGAGACCCAAAAATAAATCCCCCATCTGGGTTTTCAGAGCCCACCTCAGAAGCCACCTTCCTCTCATAGTTTTTGCCCTAGGACTCACTTTTCTCAACTTAATTTATTTAAAAAAAATTTTTTTTTAATATTTATTCGTGAAAGACAAAGATACAGAATGCAAGTGGGGGGGGGGTAGAGAGAGAGGGAGACACAGAATCCGAAGTAGGCTCCAGGCTCTGAGCTGTCAGCACAGAGCCCAAAAAGGAGCTTGAACTCACGAACTATGAGATCATGACCCGAGCCAAAGTCAGAGGCTTAACCGATTGAATTAAGCCACAGCTTAATTTATTTAAAAGAGTGCAGCCCCCAAGTCTGGGCTTCAAGTTTGCTCGGCCTCAGAGGAGAGCTGGCCTCCATTTTCTAGTTTCACCATGAAATATTGGTTAGGTGATCTCAAGATTTTTTCCAGCTCATTGTCTTGCTTTATCTGTACAACCACCATATCCTGCTTCTACTATCTATTGATTATCCTGGTTTTACAGCCAGGGAAGGGGAAGAGAATGATGCAGTGACTTCTGAAAAGTATTCCAGAAAGACTTTAGCAAGGAAGAGAGGACAGAGAGGCCAGGAAACAAATGAGAGCAAGACTGTGGAAACAGCGACAGGATTTAGCCCCATAGCCCTTGGCCTAATTTGTTTCCATCTCATAGGACTTTGTACCTAGCTGGATTTCTTTTTTTTTTTTTTTAACATTTATTTATTTATTTATTTTTTTTTTTATAAAAATTTTTTTTTTTCAACGTTTATTTATTTTTGGGACAGAGAGAGACAGAGCATGAACGGGGGAGGGGCAGAGAGAGAGGGAGACACAGAATCGGAAGCAGGCTCCAGGCTCTGAGCCATCAGCCCAGAGCCCGATGCGGGGCTCGAACTCACGGACTGCGAGATCGTGACCTGGCTGAAGTCGGACGCTTAACCGACTGCGCCACCCAGGCGCCCCGACATTTATTTATTTTTGAGACAGAGAGAGCATGAACAGGGGAGGGTCAGAGAAAGAGGGAGACACAGAATCTGAAACAGGCTCCAGGCTCTGAGCTGTCGGCACAGAGCCTGACGCGGGGCTTGAACCCACGGACCGTGAGATCATGACCTGAGCCGAAGTCAGATGCTTAACTGACTGAGCCACCCAGGCGCCCCTATACCTAGCTGGATTTCTTAAACAGTGTTCTGCAGAAGCCTAGTGTCCCTTAAACATCTGGAGGGGAGTGCTATGAGCCTTTGGAAAAATAATTTGAATCTTCAGCATTATAGTACTAATCAAAGTATGCTGCAGCCTTTTCCTTTTTGTCTGACAAAATGTTTTAGATTCCTTTCTTTAAAAATGATTATTGCTTGGTGCTCCAGAGCCTGAGAACATGAAGGAAACAGAGCTCTGAAACAGAGGCATGAACTCAAGAACCCTTGGAGGACCCTATAGGAAACACTCTGCCATGCCCACTGTAGGCCATCATTGTGTCAAAATGCAGGCCCACAAGTATCAGGTTCATTCATCTTTTTTTTTTTTTTAAAAAGAAGTAGGATATCTAAATACTTCTGTAATATCTCTATTTTCAAAAGCTGGCAACTGATTAAGAACCAAAACAAAAGAAAAAAAAAAAAAAAAGAAAAGGAAAGATATTTTGCTGGCCACCTAGAGGGTGGCTGTCCCTGCATCCCTGGTCCAGGGTGGCCGTGGCTGGTTGTCTTGGCTGACAGTCTGGCAGAGCTGGTCCTTTGCTGGGCGCTGCCCTTGTGGACTATCGGCCAGTCATTTGGAGGAGTCATCCTCAACCCACACCAAGGGCAGATCCTTCGTGGGTGGGGGAGTCGGTTGGGGAGCTCAGACAGACAGCCTGAATTGGGCAGACCAAATGTTTCAGGTTTTATTAATGCAACTGTGCTTGTAAAAATATGACTTTTCTCCCTTTCTTTTGGACTTCGTTTAAGTCTATTTGAAAAACAAGGTTCGCACAATACTTTGAGTATTATTTCACTTTTCACTGTGGATATATATAAACCTAAAAACAAAAAGTAAACAAACAAAACCTTTGTTTTGATACTGGGTAATCTTCAGCCTTCTACTCAATACCAGAGAATGAGCTGTTAGGTTTCTAAGCAATGACTCTTTTTTAATTTTCATCCAGTTTCTTAATTGCCCGTTCTTTTTCAAATTCTCATCTTCAGCTTATTCTCCAAAAATCCACAAGGTGTAACAGGATTACATTCAAAGGGCAAATGAGTTACATAATTCTTCATTTCCCTTATAATTAATTATATAAAAATATACATGTGTAAAACACATGTTATACAACTATATCAAATAAATCATGGTTAATGTTTACATCTCTTTGTAAATGATGATTTTAAATGTTATAATAATCAATGCCAAAAAAAATGATCACTGCTTACTTGGGACTCGTGATGGTGTTTAGAAGGTAAGAACATTCTCTTTGAATGATCTTTGCACGCAGAAAACCATATTATATGCACAGTATACAGCCTCAGCCCTTCATATGTGCTCAGTGAATATTTTTTGATTAAATAAAAGAGCAAATAATAATGGGGAAGAAATGTTAGAAAAGATTCTATTTGGGAACAGATAGCTATACCTTTTCCTTTAAGAAGTTAAGTTAAGCTTGAGTAATTCATCATTTGGGGTTCATGAGCCTGTTAGAAGGATAGTTGAACTTCAGGGGGACAATGAGGGCAGGAACCGTCCTGACTCATCAGCCAGCCAGTAATTCCAGTTTGACCTTCTTTGTTTTTGCCATATCAGTGTACCCGTGCTCTTAATATTTTTCTTTAAGACAACTCTCTGTTGCGTTTATTTATATCACCACTAGGAGTGAAGAGCTAGAATCATTAGCAAAGACAGTGCAGTAGTTTTGAACTTTTAGTTCTTGTTGCTTGTGTTCCTGGAGACTGAAACTTATTCCCCCTTTGTTTTTTGCTTTTTAAAGTTTATTTGTTTATCTTGAGAGAAAGAGGAAGTGTGCATGAGAGAGAGTGGGGGAGGGGCAGAGAGAGAATCTCAAGCAGGCTCTGCACTGTCAGCGCAGAGCCTGATGTGGGGCTAGATATCACAAACTGTGAGATCATGACCTGAGCCGAAGTCAAGAGTCAGATGCTTAACTGACTGAGCCACCCAGGCGCCCGTTTGTTCTCCCTTTGTTAAAAAGGGGGATTATGAGGGTTTGGATGGCAAAGACCTCTTTCCAATCAAAATTGAATATTCTCTTGATAAAATCAACAGGACTGAAGGAGAATTGACAAGGGAATAACTTTCTATGCTATTGAAAGATACAGCCCACCTGACTGCCAGCAGAGCCTGTCCCATACTTGGGAAACTCTGATCTGGTTCAACATCCTCATTGTACAGATGAGCAAAGGGAGGCAGAGGGCAGCACAGTGACTCGTCCAGGTGCAGGGATGGGACCCAACCCCACTTCCCAGGCTGGAGTGGTGATGCCTAATCTCTCTAGCTCACCTACTGAAAGATGCTTGACTGCACGAAACAAGAAAGGAAACAGAAGTCCTGAGTCAACAACGTCTGGGTGGAAGTGGGGAAGTACTGGGCACTGAGGCAGTGAAACTGGCAGCGGTGTAGATGGGGAATTTAGAGGGCTGTTGGGGAGGGGCTGTTATCAGCCCTTATGCTGCCCTAACTCCCTTTACAGATGAGACAATGCAGGCCAGAGAAGGGAAAAGACTTGCCCACGGTCTCAGGCCTCTCAGTGGCAGAGGGGAGACTTACAGCCCCCATTCCTGCCTTCCATGCCTGCCATTCTTTTTTTTTTTTATATAAGTCTATTCATTTATTTTGGGGGGGGGTTCAGAGAGAGGGAGAGAAAGAATCCCAAGCACTCTCCACGTTGTCAGCATGGAGCCTGTCTCAGGGCTTGATCCCATGAACTGTGAGATCATGACCTGAGCCGAAACCAAGAGTCAGATACCTAACTGACTGAGCCACCCAGGCACCTGCATTCTTTATATGGCCCCATTCCAGTTATCTAGCTGTGACATCCCTGCCTCTTTACAAAATCTAAAATGATACTCATATCCTATAAGTATCGGGGCTTTTTAGTGTTTAAAATTGCATTATTATTGTTATTTTGCACCAGCAAGAAATCCATATTTAGGTATGTGCCAGCTGCCTCCAGAGTCCTGCCTGGGGCTGGTGATGCATCCCCATCCCCACCATGCCAAGCACAAGAAGACAGTGCACCCTGGACTCATTCTGGCAGCTGCCTTCTGGGTTAACTTACCGCGAAGCGCTTCCCACAGCTCTCGTTGCCGCAGCATCCACAGCAGTCATTGTTCTTCAGGCCCAGGAACACCAGCGCAGGGAAAATCATCTGTCAGCAAGAGAAGCACCTCAGACTGGGTCTGACATGAGAAATGGGAGCCTGTGCCTGCCTGGCTGTGAGCGGAGCTATGTCCGTGATGCGGGACTCAGGGGCTAAAAGGGTATGGCGAGAACTTACAGAGCATGGCTGGTGCAGTAGATGGAGTATTAACTGAGTATTACTGAGTGTCTAGTTTCCATGAGGCCTAATTGCAGCTTCAGTGAGGCAAGACTTCAGGACCTGACATCCTGAGTTTCCATTTACGTGGTAGGTTAGGATAGCGATAAGAAACTTGTCTGTAATCGTTTTGAAAAGTGAGTCTAGTCTCTCTCTCTCTCTCTCTCTCTAAATTGGAGGTTCCCATCCTCTACTGGAAACAAGGGGTAAATGTATCATTAGTGAATGAGCGGAAGAGGAATCCACCAACACCTGCTTCTTTTGGTGGTTTTCAGTCAATCAGTTTGCCAGAAAGTGTGTGTCTACAACCCCCAGCACTATCTTGTTAGCATATAGAAATCAGGGGGCGCCTGGGCGGCTCAGGTCATGATCTCGCGGTTCGTGAGTTTGAGCCCTGAGCCTGGCTCTGTGCTGACAGCTCAGAGTCTGGAGCCTGCTTCGGATTCTGTGTCTCCCTCTCTCTCTGCCCCTCCCCCACTCGTGCTCTGTTTCTGTCTCTCAAAACTAAATAAACATTGAAAAAAAATTTTTTTTTAATACAGAAATTTGGCAGCCCTCAGTCTGGTTCGTGGAATTCGATTGACCCATGAGAACTGCCAGCCCAATCTTGGGAATTCATTACTTATTAAATTTAGTGGACACGCTCTCGTCAGGTCCTAATGGAGAAGGGAAATCATTAAGACACTGACTTTTCATCATGCAATGCTTGGGCTTTTGTTAGCAATGAAATATCTTCTTGTTCAAAAGTACCCAATTTTAAAAGGATTCGACAGAACTCTCTGGGGGGATTTTAAGGCTTCCCTACTCACCAAGACCCCGCTTCCTAATATTCCTCCGAAAAACCAGACCTCTTCAGAAAGGTGGTCGTTATTGTCTATCACTTTTCCTCCAGGGAAGAATAACAGGATGTTAGCCAGGAAGCCAAACAAGGCGAGGGGGATGAGGGTGCCCCCCAGGCACTTGGCGCAGCCCCCCGTGCACATATTGGGGAAGCACAATACAGGTCTGCGATACAAGGCTCTTCAGCGCCTCCTTCACGGGGTCTCTTCAAAGTTATCAGCCAGAGCGTCCTTGTAAATGTCCCCAGTTCAATCCGTATTTTGGAGCTGAGAGCCAAATGAGCCTGTGAGCTGTGTCCTTGGAGTTGCTTCTGCTTCTCAGATGTAGCACACCCTTGATGACGATGGACATTTATACATTCTCCCTGACCTGAAGTCCTTTTTTTTTTCCTGCACTCCATAAATGAGATTATGCGCAGAGCAATAATTTTGCCATGGAGACCAGTAACCTCTGTTAATAATCAACCAACACAGGCAAGACACTCACATTGTTGCAATCGAACACAGGGCTGGAACAAACAGCATTTAGAATTTGTGCACCTTTAATCTGTCAATGTCACTACCCAGATAAGGAAATATTTCCCCCAGGCTCTTCATAATCACTGTATAATTGAGTTGCATCCTAAAATCATGTCTCAAAAGTACTTAATAGTCTACAGTGTGTGTCTTTTTGTTTCCACTGAAAGCCTGGAATGCAAAAGAATTATCCAAAAGAGCTTCTGTTTTCCTCAATACGAAAATAACAATTTGATGGCCTCATTGGGTATCACTGGGCCCGGACCTACAAAAATTTTTTAAAGGATAAAATCAGAATTATTATTATTTTTTTCAAGTTTGTTTATTTATTTATTTGTTGCACACAAGGTGGGGTAGAGGCAGAGAGGGAGGGAGAGAGACAATCCCAAGCAGGCTGCACACAGCACAGAGCCCGATACAGGGCTTAAACCCACAAACTGTGAGATCATGACCTGAGCCAAAGTCAGACGTTTAACCGACTGAGCCACCCAGGCGCCCTGCAAAGAGCACTTTAAATGCTCCTCATCTTCCGTGAAGAGGATATCATGCCCCTCTATAGGTGAAGACACTCGGGCTCAGACAAGTAAAGTACATTTTGCAAGGTCATTCCAGCGTAATAAGGCAAGGAGCTAAGATTATAAATCAAGATGCTATGTTGCCGAAACCTGGGCTATGGTCTCCCTAATAGATGTTCCTTTTCAGAAAT
The DNA here is from genome assembly GCF_007474595.2 of Lynx canadensis. Taxonomy (NCBI): domain Eukaryota; kingdom Metazoa; phylum Chordata; class Mammalia; order Carnivora; family Felidae; genus Lynx; species Lynx canadensis. The sequence goes on along the minus strand of NC_044311.2, from coordinate 44,139,237 downwards.
TAAAAAAAAAAAAAAAAAGATTATCTTTTCAATATAAACAATAGAATGTCACTATGTGCAAAGTATATGGAAACAGTGGGACATACTTTCTTCTGAACAATAATTTTGATTTTGTCCCCTTATTACAAACCCTATAAGTATTCATTTATTTAGGTTAAAAAGTCAGATATACAGACAAACAGAAAGATGAAAAGGAGAACCAACTGTGCTCCCACCACCAACAGATAAGGACTATTATCACTTTTCTGGAAGTTGTTTTCCAACACTCCAAGCAGGTGCAGATGCGCTTTATTTATAACCCTCCAGTTTTTGACAGGGAGTCTTGAGAGTAATCCCACAGAAGAAGACAAGGTTCTAGAAATGTAAGGCTTGAATTAATCATCATTGATGCCACCTTGAAGCTAGGCAGCCCCCTCACCCCCCACCCCCTGGGTCCTGGAAACCTTTCTTTTGCCAGGGCCTTTGGTCCCTACAATTTCCCATCATGGCATTTGAATAACACTAGTCAACACAACCTTGACATCCTAGACTTTTCAGACTAGCAACCGGAATTGCCAGTCTACACTATCTGAGAGAATAGATGCTAGTAAAGGGTACTGTGCACCACACCTCAGTTTCCTTCCACAGTTTTCTTTCCAATAAAAATTAGAAGGATTTTTAATTTCCAAGTCTTTTGAGAAAGCAAGATTAATGGAACAAAAATTGGAACATCTAGTTAATAAATTTAACAACAAGCCAAAGTAATTTTGTTATGTGAATTTCCTGTTTATTATTGGCTAGCTAACAATGTTTCAAATGGTAGAATTTCTCCTGGTCTTCCAACTTCTTCAGTTGTCTGATGGCTGACTTGACTGTGACCGCAGAAGTGGTTTTGTATGTCCAGGGACCACTGCCTATCGTTTTCATGCACAAACTGCAATGCCAGATCCCCACAGCTTGTCTTTTCATCTTGGTTTTGCCACAGAAAGGGCAAGCGTGCTTGGCCTGCTGGCTTACTTCAGTCTTCTTCACCATTTCCTGAGGGAGGCACCATAACGGATCCCATAATTACTGACCTTCTTGGTATGTTTAGCCATGTTGCCACAAACTAGGTCTGAGCCCAGACAGTCCTTTCACAATTTTTGAGAAGTTGTGGCACATGAGTAACTGTGAGGGAGAGGGCTGGGGTCATTTATTTCCTGTGTGGAGAAGAGGAAACGCTGATAGTCACTTTTCTGGAATGCTCTGGCCATTGAGACTTCAACACTTGGAGGGTGACTAACTCATTTATTGTTCAGCTATTAATTGTGCCTTCAGACCTGCAAGCAGGAAGTGGAACACCTAATCTGGAGAAAAGTGGGGGGAGGGAGGCAGAAATTTACCCCCAGGAAGGGATGGGGGTCACCAACAGACTGCTCTAGGCACTAGAAAAAAATGTTGTGAGATTCTGGCAGTTGTTCTTGTGACACCCAAGCTTGATGGTTTGTTGCTTGCTCTCTGTTGAGCAGTGAAGCCCTTAAGCCAAAAAGGCTCAAGACCTCTTTTTCAGAGATCATAAAGAGCGGGGGAGTTGAGACTGCGCCCCATTTTGGATCCAGTCCTGTAAAAAGACCTCAGAAGTGAAAGCAGATGGCAGCTCTGGGAGGGACATAAAGACAGTAGAGATCTTTGCAGAAAGAATACAAGGATGCAAACATCCTTCAGTGGCAGTCTTGGACTTCACCCTCTGGGAGGTTTGACTGCTGGAGATTAAGCAGCAGGAAGTCCAGGGGTTCCTCTCTGTGATGAGACAATGAGCACAGGAGTAGGAGATATTTTCCAGGTGACTGATCACCTGCTGGGGTGTGCACAATACTTAGGCAAAGCGTACTACTGTTTCTCAGCCTGCTAAACTTCTTTGCCTTGCAATGGATGAAGAATCATCAATTCAGTGGAATGCAACCAGTCAGTGTGTTTGAAGTGCCCACAATGTGTCCACCAATATGCCAAGTGCTGTCCTGATGAACAACAACAATAAAAATCTGACTTACTTTCTGTCCTCGATGGTATTACAACCTCTTACTTGAGACAAGAGACAATGGAAATCATGCACAGAGAGTATAAGAATTAACTGCTCCTTAGCAGAAGAACTAGAATAGGCTCTTCTGCTTCTCGGAAAGGAGATCACTCTCATTTATTTATTCATCTAGCACATCAGGGAGAATATGAGGGACCAACACACTCATATTCAGGTGTTAACAGTTTAGCTCCCCATCTTTGCTTGCCTACATTAATTGAAACAGCTCCTGAAATGTGATTTCCAAAAGGAGAAAGAAATGACGGAAAATATTAGTGGGCATTGCATGTAACAAGAATTACAGCCATTTTATGAAAGTTTTATAATGTGCGTGTAGATAATGGGTAATAATGCAACATGTTTAATTTACTTATAGATCTCCAAAAGGGATGCTTGGGTGGCTCAGTCGGTTGAGCATTTGACTTCAGGTCAGGTCATGATCTTACAGTTGGAGAATTTGAGCCCCACATCATGCTTACTACTGTCAGCTCAGAGCCCGCTTTAGATCCTCTGTCTCCCTCTCTCTGCCCCTCCCCTGTTTGTGCTGTCTCAAAAATAAATAAACATTAAAAATAATAATAAGGGTCAAAAACATTTTAAGAGCCAATGCTAATCTGATCTAATATGCTCTTGCCTAAAACCCTCAGGAGCCTCCCATGACTCTCATACCTTAAACCCATCCCTCTCTAATTTGCCTTCCTGCCAAATCAAGTCAATCATCTTCTTGCTTTCTTCTCTGCTCCCTTCACCTGCTTCCCTCTTCCACATCTCTAGGACTTAGTTCAGTGGTCCCTCCTTCCAAGAAGTCTTGTTGTACCAGAAAAGTGTTTCACAGTCAAGGTATGTTTGTAAAAATCTAGATAATACAAAGTTAAATAGACTTCTGAATGGCATAACTTTTTAGGGCTTGTAATTGGCAAATGCACTTGTAATTATCGAAGGAAAGTTAAGAAATGTAGTGTCCAGTGTTTCCAAAACTTCACCATGCACAGCACTCTTCTGTTTTGGCACATCCTGAAGTTCTAGGTTACCCAGAACATCCTTGGGAAACTTGGAGCTTGTTCATTTCCCAAGTGTTTGTGAAGGAATCTGTGTTAGCAGGGAGAAGGTGAGGGGTCATTTGAGGGAAAGAAAGGGTAACAAGTGAAAGTTGAAGATGGGATGAAGCGTGGTTTGGGGGAGCTGGATCATGCAGAGGGGCGTGAGTTGGGATCAGGACTGGGAACCAGTTCAGCCTCCACTGTCCTGAGGGATGGGAGATAGCTGGTCTGCAGGAAGGCAGTAGCTAATCTTAGGTGGAATGGTAAACTCTAGTCCTTCATACTTGGGGTCATTTCAACATGTGTGCTCTAAAGGGGGCCCGTGTCCTGGTTGAGATGAGACTATAAAAGGTCCAGATGGCCTGGAGACTAGATGACATGGGGCCCACTCTCAGACTTCTCTGTCTCAGAAAGCTAATAAGAGTTGTCATCCAAGCTTAACAGGAGACAAATTTTACAGAGCGATTGCTATGTGTTGGGCACTAGTCTAAGGGCTTTGCGTTACTACTTGTTTAATCTTCAGAGCAACCTGCTAAGGTAGGTATTGTAATTACTGTCCCTACTTTAAAGGTGAGGAAACCAAAACAACTAGTAAGTGTTGTTCTAGTTATCTATCAAGGTATCATAAGGCACATTAGAGCTTTGTATTTGGAATAGCAACTGTTTTATTATACATATCATGATTTTGTAGGTGAGGAATCAACTGGGTGATTCTTCTGTCCCAGGTAGTGTTGACTGGGGTTATTTGCTCTTATTCAGCTGAAGACTGCATTGCATTGGTCTGTAGGGCCCATGAAGGCTTCACTCACCTGCCAGGTGCTTTGATGGGAAGGGCTGTAAGACTGGGCTCAATGGGGCCCTCACCTCCCCCTTTAGTTTTAGGGTTCTTCTTGTGGTCTCTGTAGCAGTGTAGTCAGATTTTTCATGGTGGCTTAAGGATCCAAGAGACAAGAAAGCGGAAGCTGCCAGTTTCTTAAGGCCTGGGCCAGAAACTGGGACAGGTCTCCTTTTATTATATCCCCTTGGTCAGAATTGTCAAAGTCATCTCAGATTCAGTGGAAGGGGCACAGACCTCATCTCTCCAGGAAAGATGGCCACAAAGTCTTTGATACTTTAAATTGTCACAATGGTCGAGGTAGGATTTGAACCCAGGAAGTCTGGCTCCAGAGACTGTGCTCTTAACTACCACAAGTGTAAAATCTCGGTAACCCAAACTGGCATCTACTCTTACATTATCACAAGGAAGGCTGCCTGTGTGGATTTAGTATCAGATTAAGGGCTTTCTTGGTTATAGGCTGAATAATCTGGGTAATTCCCTCTATTCATATGAGTAGACACAGCCTGAGTTAAGATTTGGGCTTGGGGATCTTGCAGGTGCCATTAACAAGTAAAAGTCAGTATTTCTAGCTGTTTTCACAACCAGAAAGAGCAAATGCACACATGTGCTGCCTTATGACTCCAATGGGTGTTGTGTGGCCCTCTCTGTACAAAAGGACACAGCTTGACCTCTCAGAGAAGCATGAGCCCTGGCTAATAAATCTGCCCAAGAGAGCTGCCCAAATATCGACTGGTTTTAGCATTGTTTCATGTCACTATGGTTATAGGTAGAAAATTAACTTTCAACAGGAACTCAGCCTCCACCCACTCTCTATAAAGTGTAACATCACTAACTGAGGGTTCTCATCCTCTTTTTAAAATGAAATCTACTCATGGGCTGCAAGAGAGACCAAGTTTAGAAATCCATGTTAAGGTTTTTAAAAGGCAGGGAAATTTTAACACATTTGTTCTTTTATATTTACACCTCTGACTTTGTAAGATTATACATTATTCTCTTGGTCTGTACCTTTGGGTAGGTATTTCCCCAATTATTTTTGATACTATTTTTCCCTGGTCATATTTGCTTTAAAAAATTCACATACAGATTAGAAAGGAAAAACAAAGACAGAAAGAAGACAATTGAAATTTGGAAAATAGTATTGGAAACAACTGGGTGAAAGCATTTATCATGTCAATGAGCTAAAATCATGTCAATTTTAGCTTTTATTCATTTATTCTTTCAGCGTATTTATTGAGCCCTTATGTATCAGGCACTGAACTAGGCACTGGAGAAATGTTAAATAGAGCTGATAAGGAAAGGATGATAAATACTGATAATGTTAACAATAGAAAACATGCCTAGTACTTATTACATGCCAAGCAATATATTTCTCATAGCAACTATATAAAATAGGTTCTATTATTTTTTATTTTTTAAAAGCTTATTTATTTATTTTGAGAGAGAGAAAGAGCATATGCAAGCAGGGGAAGGGCAGAGAGAGAGAGAGAGAGAGAGAGAGAGAGAGAGAGAGAATCCCAAGGGGGCTTTGCATTGAATGCCTCAATGCAGGGCTCGATTTCATGACCATGAGATCACGACCTGAGCCGAAATCAAAAGTCCAGCGCTTACTGGACGGAGCCACTCAGGTGCCTGTAAAGTAGGTTCTATTATTAATGTGCATTTTACTGATGAGAAAACTGGGAGACAGAGAGTAACTTGCCCAAGACCTTATAATTAGTAGCAAGATTTGATTCCATGCAGCCTGTGCTAAAACAAACAAAAGTCTGTGCTCTTAGCCCCCCGTGCTATGCTGCTTCTTGTTAATCACATAGTCTCAGAAACATATAATAGCCAGCTGTGACCTGTGCCATGGCATAGAGGAAGCCATGAAAGCGTATATAGTGGCAGGGGGATTCAGGTGAGGCAGGAAAGGCTCCTCTGAGAAGGTAAATGCTTCTTTGAAACTTTGTTCATTGTCAGGAATAAGTTTCAATAAAGTTATGTAGTCAATATTTCTTGTACACTTGTTACATGCTATGTATGACTTTAATGCTTTTCATCTTTAACTCATTTTATCTCTACCACGTCCCTCTGAGGTGGTTACAGTAACTGCCTCTTTCTTATACCAGAGGAAACAGGCTCAGAGGGGTCTGGGGCTTGCTGAAACCCAAACAGCTAGAAAGCATCACATCAGCTCTTGAACCCAAAACTACATACTGCTTGTCTTAATGAAAGGAAAAGGTAGTGCTGGAGGACTCATGCTGTCCCACTGCCCGAAGATGCTCACATTGATTGACTTTAAGGACTGATTCCAAACTATAAAAGGATGAGCAAAGAGAGCAAAAAGTATGGTTAAGACCACATTCTGAGGCAGTGAAAACATTAAAACCAAGTTCTAAAGACAGAACTTAAAGTGCTGATCGTATCAATGAGCTTTGAACTTTGAAAGGTCAGTTTTAACTTTCACACGTTTATTTTTTGGCATATTTATTAAGCCCTTATGTATCAGGCACAAGAATGGTATCTAGGACCGATCGATATTTGGGCAGATCTCTTAAAGGTGTAGGCAGCTGGTGTGACATGTACTTACTCTGTGCTGATTCTGCTGCCCTTCCTCTGTCAGTGGTGCGGTCCAGAAGTCTGAGTTCGAGGATATACTTCCCTCACTTGAAACTGAATGACCAGCTCCAAACCATGGGAAGCCAAAGTGAAATACACTGTTTTCCTTTCATAGACTTTGAAGACTGAACTATAATTGCAAAAGAAAAAAAAATTAATAACAAAAATAAAATAAAAAACCTTCCTACCTAATTACAGTCTTTAAACCTAGAGGGTAGAAAATACGTCCCAGAGATCTTTGATGGTCTTCATAGTACCCGCTATCATATGAGACACATTGCAGAGGCCCAATATATTTCTATTGAGATTAGCATTACTGTGACTACCCATATGTATACTGAAGCTTCTAGCAAAGTTATAGACCAGGGCTTCTCAAACTTTAATGTGCATGTGAATCATCTGCTATCTTGCTAAAATGCAGATGCTGATCTAGAAGGTCTGGGATGGGGCCCGAGATATTGCCCTTCTAACAAGTTTCTAGGCGATGCTGGTGGTTTTGTCCTAGGAAATACATATGGCCCTAGGATCACAGTAAAGTTGTACACAGTTATTAGTATATTTATTTGGGGCCAGAAAGATACCCTCCCTTTGACTTCCCACTGGCTCTGCCCTTTGTGGGGTATTTCAGACAGTTGCTACTTGCTCTAGTAAATTTCCATTCTTGAGACAGTCATGGACAACTTGGGGATTTCAAAAGATTCTGGGATTGGAAGAGAGCTTCTCATCACTCTGGCTTGCCCTGTTTTCTGCATGTTTTAAGGCAGTAGTTCTCAAAACGTAAGCCCATTAAAAATTCATGCTGAGGTCCAGTAGGAAGGGCCCTACTGTTCAGCAGTCTTCGTGCCTTACTCATGTATTCCCTACTGCATTCCATGACACTGTTATGCCAACCTTCTCTCACATTCTTCGAGCTTTCCCTTCTTCCCCCAGCCCTTCTCCTTTGCATCCTGTAATCTCTCCTCCCACGTTGTGGTTATGGAGGCCCAATTTCCTCCATCCATCTTCCTTTTAGACTTACAATATTTTTATGCCACCACTCCCTCTTCAACCCAAATTTTATCTTTATTTTTATTCATTTCTATGTTTTTTCTTGTCAGAAAGTTAATTCCCTCACCTGCGCTTTTTCAAAAACAATGTGCAGGGAAACAGAACTTGTGTAGAAAGCTTAGAACTATCGATTACATATGCTACATTTTCCCTGGTCACTGTGGACATTGTACTTATTTTGGCCAAATGTTAAACAAACAAATGTTAAAATCAATATTCATACAAAATTGAGGCCAAAGCCAAAGATCAGCTTCATAGAATAAACATGAACTACATGAGAATTAATCTGAAACTTTACCAACATGCCTAATTATCATTGCAATTTTATTATTTGAACTTTTAGTAGATGGAATTAAATTGTAAAAAAAATGTTTGTTTTTTGAGGGAGAGACAGAGCATGCACAGGAGGGGCAGAGAGAGAGGGAGACACAGAATGTGAAGCAGGCTCCAGGCTCTGAGCTGTCAGCACAGAGCCTGACGCGGGGCTCGAACTCAGATCATGACCTGAGCTGAAGTCACATGCTTAACTGACTGAACCACCCAGGCACCCCTTAGTAGACTAAATTTATAAGTCTGACTAGCCTCAGATCAGTAATTACTCAACACTGTCTACCTCTGGATTTCTGCTGCTGAAGCCAATATCCTGCATGTTTATGATACTAAATAGCTGTTCATTTAACTGAAGCTGGTGGAAAAACAAGGTATTTGGGGACACCTCACTTTTATCTAATACTGCCTTGTTTTCTTCATACCAGGTTTTTTTTAAAATAAAAATTATATATATTTAAGGTGTGCAAATGATGATTTGACATACATATACATAGTGAAATGACTACCATAGTCAAGTAAATTAACATATCTTTTCACATAATTGCCTTTGTTTTTGTCATGAGAACACTGACATACACTCTCTTCACAAAATTTCCAGGATTCAATACAGTATTATTAACTATAGTCATCATGTTGTACAGTAGGTTTCCGTTCATTCTACATACTGCAACTTTGCACCCTTGGCCAATATCTCTCCATTTCTTCCACCTCCCCAGCCCCTGGTAACCACCATGCTACCTTTCCTTCTATGTATTTGATATGTAGATTCTATGTATAGGCGAGATCATGCAGTTTTTTCATTTTGTGTCTGGCTTATTTCGTAAGCACAATGTCCTCCAGATTCATCCTTGTTGTAAATGACAAGATCTTTTTCTTTTTTAAGGCTGAATAATATTTCATTGTATATATATTCACAAGATATGGAATCATAGCATTACCTTGTCTGGATCAAGGATGATTTATCACAGATGTCATTGTGTGATTTTGGAGTTTCTCCTGCCTGTGACATTTTAAGTGGTAAAGTTATCTTTATGCTTTTAATGCATCCTCCTCATATGTAAAGAATTTCCAATATGACTTTTCCTTGAAAGATATGGCTTAAATGGAATTTAAATAACCATGAATGAAATGCAATTCCACTAAGGTCAGCATTATTTTATTTTTATTAAAAAAATGTTTTTAATGTTTATTTATTTTTGAGAAAGAGAGAGAGAGACAGAGCGTGAGTGGGGGAAGGGCAGAGAGAGAGAGGGAGACACAGAATGTGAAGCAGGCTCCAGGCTCTGAGCTGTCAGCACAGAGCCCGATATGAGGTTCAGACCACGAACTGCGAGATCATGACATGAGCTGAAGTCTGAAGCTTAACTGACTGAGCCACTCAGACACCCCAACAAAGGTCAGGATTATTGCATAAACTGTCGATTGATGTACCTATTGATCTATTTAGTAGTAGTTCTTAACAATTGCTTTTGTATATAAAATAAACAACTTTCACAATCATGATTATTTTGGCATTTTACCCTTACAATTGTAAATGTATACATTTACACTTTAGCTGTCCAACAGAACATTAATGAAAATAGCATGTGGGGAGACTCTCCATTCTAAGTTATAGCTGGGATGGTTACCTATCTTTACAGGTGGATATTCAGATATAAGATATCTAAATGACGTGACAAGCTGTGGCAGCCTGTATTTCTAAAGATGACTGTACCAATATATATATATTCACCCTCCATACTGTTCTCACAACGTGAGAAAGAGAAGTCAGATCTATGTTCCTTCCCTTTGAAACTGGGTGGAAGTTGGGGTACCTGGGTGGCTCAGTTAGTTAAACGTTTGACTTTGGCTCAGGTCATGATCTCATGGTTCGTGGGTTCGAGCCCCACTTCAGACTCCATCTGACAATCCCAGCCTGTTTGGGATTCTCTCCCTCCCTCTCTCTCTCTGCCCCTCTCCTCCTCGTGCTCTCTCTCTTTCTCTCAAAAGTAAATAAATAGACATTTAAAAACAGAAACAAGGCACTCCTGGGTGGCTCAGTCGGTTGAGCGTCCGCTTTGGCTCAGGTCATGATCTCACAGCTCCTGGTTTTAAGCCCCACGTCAGGCTCTGTGCTGACAGCTCAGAGCCTGGAGCCTGTTTAGGATTCTCTCCCTCTCTTTCTGCCCCTCCCCCACTCACACTCTGTTTCTCTCTCAAAAATAAACATTAAAAAATTTTTAAAAACGATAACAACAACAAAGAAACTGGGTAGAAATGACACTGAGGTTAGGTCATAAAAGGTAATGCAACTTCTGCCTGGTTCTCTCTCTAGGGACTCTTGCCTTGGGAACCCATCTATTATGTTGTAAGGAAGCCCCCACGTGAACATTCTGGCTAACAGCTATGTGCTGTGCTCACAACCAGCATCTACTGCCAGATACATTAGATGAATAAGCTTTTTTTTTTTTTTAGTGTTTATTTATTTTTGAGACAGAGAGAGACACAGCATGAATGGGGGAGGGTCAGAGAGAGAGGGAGACACAGAATCCGAAGCAGGCTCCAGGCTCTGAGCTGTCAGCACAGAGCCCGACTTGGGGCTCGAACTCACGGACTGTGAGATCATGACCTGAGCCGAAGTTGGATGCTTAACTGACTGAGCCACCCAGGCGCCCCCAGATGAATAAGCTTTTGATGATTCTGGGCCTGTCTTCCTGCTGAAGCCCCAGGCATCGTGAAGCAGAAACACCAGAAGCTAGTCTCCTGTGCTCTGTCTGAATTCCTGACCCATAGAAAATAGGAGATATGATATATAATTATTACTGCTTTAAACCACTATGTTTTATTATGTAGCCAGAGTAACCATAGCATATGCCTTGTAATTAGGGTTGCCAGATAAAATACAGGATCCCCAATTACATTTAAGTTTCAGATAAACAGTGAATTTTTTTTAGTACATCCCATGCAGTTTCTGGGATATACTCATACTAAAAAATTACTTGTTGTTTATGCAAAATTTGAATTTAACTGGCCATTCTGTATTTTTATTTGCTCTCTGGCAATCCTACCTGTAATATGAATCTCTGTGGAATCTGCGCTATCATATTCATTGATTTCCTACCACATTGGGGAGGCCCCAAGTGTAACTGTGGACCCAGGTATTCATTCAGCTTACCCAAAGCTGAGGCTCAAGCAGGAAAACAGATTATGGCTGGACTGCAGCTGGAACTGAACTTTCTTCCTGCTGTGGCTCACAAGCTCTGATCCTCGGTCCCATTTATATGATTGTTTCAATTAGAGCTGACAAATGGCTGCAGAAAACTATATTTTTAAGTTTATTTATTGGCTGTTGAGAGAGAGAGAGAGAGAGAGAGAGAGAGAGAGAGAGGTCATGTGTACACACGAGGAAGGGAGGGGCAGGGAGAGAAGGAGAGAGAGAATCCCAAGCAGGCTCCCCACTGACAGCGGGGCTTGATTTCAGGAACCATGAGATCATGACCTGAGCCGAAACCAAGAGTCGGTCGCTTAACCCACTGAGCCACCCAGGCACCTCAGAAAACTATTCTTAAATGCAAAGAATACTCTGAAAAAAAAGTCTTTACTTTTTTTTTTCCCTGTAAAACTGACCATGATGCATCTTAAGACCCCTTCTGATAAAACTGCTGTTCATTTGCAGTCACACTATTAAATGAAGACTCTCCTTAAATTTCTATATATGAGCAAATGCGATATTATAGGGCTCCACATTTTAAAATTGTCCTTTTTCTTAAAAAAAATTTTTTTCCAGTAATGAAAACCAAATGAAACAAGACGATATCTGGGGATTTACTTCAAAATAGCCACCGGCGTGGGTGGGTGTAGAAACACAACAACATTGGCCAGGGCTGGGAAGTTGGTGATGGTTATTTGGGATTTGCTTTACTATTCTATTTTTATCCATATTTGAAGTTTTCCATGATAAAGAGTTAGAAGGAAGGAAGGAGGTATATATACATATAACATAGCTAAGACTATTTTATGCTCTAGAATCAGAGACTGATAGAAGTAGAAAATAATTTAGCCCAAAGTAGTTATATTGTAGATGATGTAAGGGAGGTCTGGTGAGATAGTGACTAAATCATGGCCACACACTCAGCACTTAACAGAAGCCTTTGAATTCCATGCCAGTGTTTCACATGGGTCACATTATACTGTATTCTTTAATCTTTCCTGTCTCATATATCATAATTTTATAATCATTAAAATTTTGGAAGCTATTTTTAAACAATTATATTCCCTTGGATCTCAAGAGGAATGCATGAATTCATTTATCTTCTCCAGAAAAAGATTTAAGGAAGTTTATTAACACTTGAATATAATATAATATAATACACACACACACACACACACACACACACACACACTAATAAATAATGAGGGATCAAAATGATCTAAAAGGAAAAGTGGGTTCAGAAACTCAAATAGAATCAGGACTAAAGATAGTAGTCGTCAACGAATTCATATACCCTAGAAAGTGGTAGGATAATAAGAAAAAAAAAGTTGCCCACAACATCCAGAATGGATTTGACTTTCACAGTTAGATGTCAATACTATTACAAGCTGGTCTGACACTCATGATGTCATTTTGTTGGACAGAGACAATTTTTATAAAATGTTTATTTATTTTGAGGGAGAGAGAGAGAGAGAGAGAGAGAGAGAGAGAGAGAATATCCCAGGCAGGCTCTGCTATTAGTACAGAGCCCGACACAGGGCTCAGTCTCACCAACTATGAGCCAAAATCAAGAGTCAGACACTTAACAGACTGAGTGAGGTGCCCCTGAACAGAAACAGTCTTACAAATATCTATATCAAAAGAGGTCACTCTCAGACCATGATTGAGACAAAAACGAGGTCACTGTGCAACACAAAACATTCCCCTTGCTCACTGACTGTCACTCTCTAGTCTCTTCTCCCCACGAGAAGACCTGTTGGGATGTCCAATCATAGAACTCCCTCCAGGGGTGCCTGGATGGCTCAGTTGGTTAAGCATTCAACTCTTGATTTCGGCTCAGGTCACGATCTCATGGTTTGTGGATTTGAACCCCATGTTGGGCTTTGTGCTGACAGTGCAGAGCCTCCTTGGGATTCTCTCTCTCTCTCTCTCTCTCTCTCTCTCTCTCTCTCTCTCTCTCCCCCTCCCTCCCTCCCTGCCTCCCTCCCCTGTGCTCTCTCTCTCTCCCTCTCTCAAAAATAAACTTAAAAAAAAAAACTGCCTCCACTTTCTGACAATCCAGAGTAAGTCCCTGCTTCCTAAGACTCTCCCCTGAATTACCCAACTGAAGCTCAAATTATTTACTAGCTTCTTTCTGACACCCTCTTACTGAGATGCTCCAGGTTCCTCCATGTGTGTATTGCCTTCACAGCAGCCTGCAAAAGCTCAGCTAGTTCAACTACAGGTTTTCCTGGTGGTCTTCGTCTGGAGAACATTGATAAAAGCAAAGCCAATTATCTGTTAGTACCATTTCTTATATGAGACAGTAACAGTGCCATCAGAAATGCATGTCTTTTGGCTCTTTAAAGAGTGCATATTTGCACTTTTGTGGCACATTTGGGAAGGGCAGTGGTAAAGATGGGCTAACTTTATGGTGCTTTATTGTGTCAGTATTTTTCAGACTGAAATCAGTAGTTATGAAAATTAAGAGTGCCCGGAGTACTTTTAGGTGTGATAATGTGTTTTACTTGTGTGCATGTGTTTAAAGTACTTATCGTTTGGAGATAGTTACTGAAATCCATCCAGGGGAGAGGGGAAATGAGTGGGTGGAGGTGTGAATGGAAAAAGACTGGTCATGAGCTGATAATAATTAAAGCTGCGTGATGAGTATAACAGTTTATTTTGGTATTTTCTTTACCTTTAAAATTTTCCTTAATAAAAAGTAAGAATAAGAAGATTCCTGGAGTCCTTGCTCATGTGTGTTTCCAGTTTGGGGAGCCCCAAGGCTAAATGAGGCTGTGTCTGAATATGCTGAGAATCAGGGTATTGGAATTTAGTAGAGGATTCCAGAGTTATAGGTGGGCGTGGAGGTGAGGCAAGGACAGACTTTTGAAAGATGTTGTCCAAAGGGGTTTGGATTTTTAGGGAGATTTTAAGCCAACTACACTGTAACATCCATCAGACAGGGGTGGGTCGCTGGGTATGAGGGAAGTGAGAAGGAATGTGAGATGGAGAACACAGCAATTGTAATGGTAAGTAAGAGTTCAAACCTAGAAATAGCCCTTTAGTAGAGACCACCTAGAGTGCTTCAGGTCATATCTACTGCTGTGGAAGGCATTCTGAAAGCTTACTTTGTTTGTACTGCTTGATTCCAGACTCCAATAATTTCACTTTTCTTTCTTTTTTAAAAAAATTTTTAATGTTTATTTTTGAGAGAGAGAAAAAGAGACAGAGTATGAGTCGGGGAGGGTCAGAGAGAGAGAGAGGGAGACACAGAATCTGAAGCAGGCTCCAGGCTCTGAGCTATCAGCACAGAGCCCAACACGGGGCTCGAACCGACGAACCGTGAGATCATGACCTGAGCTGAAGTCGGACGCTTAACCAATTGAGCCACCCAGGCACCCCAATTTTACTTTTCTTAAGTTGGATACCAAGATCTCTAAGGTCTAACAGTTAAAAATCAAACATTATGTTTTTGAAAATGAATTTTTAAAATTTCTCTCCATATTAATGGGTTTACCTTCTTTTACCTTTAAATAGTTCTGGAAAGAGGAAATATTTATTAATTCAAAGAACAGTATTGACTACCTGGTATATACTAGGCACAGGCCTACATGCTGGAGATAAATGGCACCTGAGCTTAGGGTCTAGTGAGGAAGGGAGAAATTAGTCCAACAATCTCTCAAATATAAAGATACAAATTAAGCTAAGTGTTTTGAAGAGTACAAGGAATTATTAAAGCATATGATTTATTCCGGTTGGAAGAATTGCCTGTGTAAGTAGAACTCTTTGGAATCTGGGATTATTGGGAAAATGGAAGGATAAGGCAGCGTCATGGAATAGGATAAGAGCAGACTGTTGGTCTGACTGGTCAAAAGCCTTGGTTTTTACTCTGAAGATAAGACAATGAGCGCAAAGTGACATGCTCAGCTGGGGATGAAATTCGTGGGTAAAAAGAGTTCTAAAGTGACAAAGCCACCTTGGCTAACAGAAAAAATGTCATGATCTGATGCATTCACTGAATTTTCCCTTCATTGAGGAATCAATTTCAGTGGTAGGAACTCAGAAGCCTGAGGCATGTGGTGAGTGATTGTTATCACATATTTGGATGAAAAGCTATCAGCTAAAAACAGTAAAATCGTACGAGTATATATCTTGTGTTTTTTATCCACATGGAACTCATGTAATGTATCCATTGGTAGTTTATCTCCAAAGATGTTTGGCCTCAATCACTTCCTTGCCTTTGGGTACACATTGCTACTCCCCCATTAAAAGGTAGACTCTGTTCCTCTTCCTTAAATCTGGGCTGGTCTGTAGTTGCTTTGTCATCAGAAAATGGCAGAAGAGGCTCTGGACCTCTAGGCTTTAAGATCACTGACAGTTTCTGCTTTCTTTTTCCTGGAACCTTGAGCCATCACATAAGAAGTCTAGACTGCTCTATGAGAGAAAGTTGTCATGTGGAGGGGTCACTGAGATACCAGAAAAGGGAGTGAAGAAGCCACCTTGGCTGCCCAAACCAGGCAAGCCTTTAGATAACTCAGCTCCTCGCTTACTGTTATTGTACAAAAACAAGCCAACTAGGTTGACTCAACCTGCAAAACCGTGACAGTTAATAATACATTGTTTTACGACACTCCGTTTTGGGGTGGTTTTGGTAATAGGTAACCAGAAATCACCTTTAATGACCAGTACCTGCAAGGAGCAGAGCTTGTGCTCCACAAATGCTTGTTAAGCCAAATTTGAGTTAAACTGTCTTTTGTAGAGTATACCAGATCTGTCTAAATTTCTCCGCAGCTTTAAAAAAATTTTTAAGTTTATTTATTTTGAGAGAGACAGAGACAGCGTGAATGGGGAGGGGCAGAGAGAGAGGGAGACAGAGAATCCCAAGCAGGCTCTCCACTGTCAGTACAGAGTCCGACTTGGGGCTCGAACTCATGAAACCCCAAGGTTAGAAACCAAGAGCCAGACCCTTAACTGACTGAGCAACCCAGGCACCCCTCTTTGCAGCTTTTAGTAAGTGGCACTGGGGAAAATTAGCAGAATGGGGTGAATTGTCTTGCACACAGTCCTAGGGGACATGTGTGAAATGACAGTGGTCAAGGCAATACTAATATTTACTGAGTCTCTGTTATGAGCCGGGGGCAGCACTCAACACATGCTATCTCCTTTCAGTCTCAAAACAACCATTCAAAGGAAGTGATATAATCATCCCCATTTTAGAGATGAAAAAACTGAGACCACAAAGTTGCTGAATGGCAGAGCCCAGTGGATCTGTTTGATTGCAATGCCAGTTCCCTTGCCTAAAATGTGCACTTTAGTCTGGAGGGAATTCATTGTAAGTCACCTATGGAAGTTACTGAAAAGTTCCTATGATGCAGTGGCAGATTCTTAGCAATTGTCCCTCGGAGCCTGACCTGCTTCTCTGATGTTTACCCTTTGTGTGAGTGTGGGGAAAGGTGTATTTGAAGGTGGAAGGGATATGGTAATGGCTGTATTGGAGTTCACCCATGCTCCCTGGGATAACAGCCAAGTCTCCTCCTTGCTATCCACAGATGTGCTCCCCAGCATTCAGTATCACCCAGGTCAGAGCTCCAGAAAGCTCCCGCACTTATCTGAAAGCTAGAACATTCCCAGATCGTGGAGGGGGCCAAGAGAAACAGTCATGCAGCATGGCACCGGGGGGGGGGGGGGGGGGGGGGGGGGGGGGGGCCAGCAAAAAAATGATCTGCCACATTCCTTCAGACCTCCACCCGGGCAGGACGCTCATTCCTCCAACACCACTCCTAAACCTCCCAGATAGTGCAGCCTCCACCCTCGGCCCAGAGGCTTCCCTGAGACGGGGAGGGAGGTGAAGGCACCCACGTGAAAAGCCCTGCTTCCAGCGATCTTCCCCTTGGCTTCAGATGCTGAGATCTAGCTTGGCCTCCCTGTGACTTAGACGCCTGAAACCTCACTACTCTTCAGTACACAACTGGTGTTGCATCCTGCTCCCGGCTTGTTGACGAATGTGCGTTGAATATGCTTCAGATATTCTTAAGATGTCTCCTTCCTCCCTCCGCAGCTTTTTTCTTTTCTGAGGGTTTACCCTCCTTCCTCCTGCTTGTAGTCGTCTTTTCTCTTTTCTCTCCACAATTAGGTTTAGGAAAGAAAAACACAGAGAGACTCTGTTCCTTCCTGTGGAGTTGGGACTCTCCTTGGGAAGAGTCTCAAAAGGAGGAGTCCAATGTTTGTTGACTGAATTAAGTAATGCTGTGTTGTTCATCTGGAAAGAGAAGTGAAGTTATCATTTCAAGAGCTTGGGGCACCTGGGTGGCTCAGTCGGTTAAGCTTGCAACTTCGGTTCAGGTCATGATCTAACAGTTCTTGAGTCCAAGCCCTGCACTGGGCTCTGTGCTGACAGCTCAGAGCCTGGAGCCTGCTTTGGATTCTGTATCTCCTTCTTTCTCTGCCCTCCCCCACTTGCACTTTGTCTCTGTCTCTCTCAAAAATAAACATTAAAAAAAATTAAAAAAAAAATAAAAGGGCTTAAAACACCACTGCACACCAGGGAAACTAGTACTAAGCACTTACTACATCCCAAGTATTATACTAAGCATGTTAGCTCAATTCTTAAACTATTCTGTGAGTTAAGTATTCATTTCCATTTTACAGAGTAACAAACTAGGGATCAAGAAGTTCAATAATTTCTGGGGCGCCTGGGTGGTGCAGTCGTTTAAGCGTCCGACTTCAGCCAGGTCACGATCTCGCGGTCCGTGAGTTCGAGCCCCGCGTCGGGCTCTGGGCTGATGATGGCCCAGAGCCTGGAGCCTGCTTCCGATTCTGTGTCTCCCTCTCTCTCTGCCCCTCCCCCGTTCATGCTCTGTCTCTCTCTGTCCCAAAAATAAATAAACGTTGAAAAAAAAAAAAAATTAAAAAAAAAAAAAAAGAATTTCAATAATTTCTAAGTAGCTTTTGGTAGTTCTTTAATCATCTTTTCAATCTATTATATGTGGTCACTGTATATTCTGGTTTTCCATTTCTTTTTGGGCCAATTTTGGTTATTTACATTTGCTAGGAAACTGTTCATTTCCTACAGATATTTAAAAATTGCTGCCATAGAATCACACCTTGTATTTGCTCTGGGATTTTTTTTAACTTTGCAAATTAATTTAGTTGCAGCATAATTTGCATATGGTAAAATATGCCTATATATCTATTTTAAGTATTTAATCCAATGAGTTATGACAAAGATAGACACCCATGTGTGTATATTGGCACATTCAAGACATAGAACTTTTCCATAACCCCAGAAATTTCTTTTGCTTCTTTGCAGTCAACCCCCACCTCCTGGCCCAGGGCAACCACTGATCTGTGCCCTGTCACTTTGAATAGATTTTGTCTTTTCTAGACTTTCATATAAATGGGATTATACTACATGTCCTCTTTTGTTTGCACTGTGTTCATTTTAACGAGTTTAATGGTTTTAGATCCATCCATGTTGTTGCATGTATCAGTTTTTTTTTTTTAAGTTTATTTTTTGGGGCGCCTGGGTGGCTCAGTCGGTTAATCGGCCGACTTCGGCTCAGGTCATGATCTCCCGGTCCATGAGTTCAAGCCCCTCGTCGGGCTGTGTGCTGACAGCTCAGAGCCTAGAGCCTGTTTCAGATTCTGTGTCTCCCTCTCTCTGACCCTCCCCTGTTCATGCTCTGTCTCTCTCTGTCTCAAAAATAAATAAACGTTAAAAAAAAATTTTTTTTTTTTAACGTTTACTTATTTATTTTGGGAGACAGAGAGAGAGAGAAAACGTGTGTGCACATGCCTGTTAGTGGGGGAGGGGCAGAGAGAGAATCCCAAGCAGGCTCTGCACTGTCAGCACAGAGCCTGGTGCAGGGCTGGAACTCACCTGAGCTGAAATCAAGAGTCAGACGCTTAACTGACTGAGCTACCCAGACGTCCCCGAAGTTTATTTTTATTGCCATATGGCGTTCCACTGAATGAATATACTGCAACGTTTATTGTCCTTTGTTTTCAGTTTTTGACTTCTATGAATGTGTGTTAGCTATCGCCACATAATACATTACCACAAAACGTAGTGATTTAAAAAGGAAATATTATATCCTGGTTTCTATAGGTCAAGAGTTTGGGTCTCGCTTAGCTGGGTGCTTCTGCCTCAAGGTCTCTCCCAAAGCTGTAATCCAGATGTTGCCCAGGCTCCTTGCTCTCATCTTCATGGTGTTCAGCAGGATTCAGTTTCTTGAGAGCTGTTGGACTGAGTGCCTCAGTTCCTCCCTGGCTGTTAGTCAGGAGCCTCCCTCAAATACTTGTCATATGGTCCTCTTCAAAGAGAAGCTCGTAATATGCCCCAGTGGCTTCGTCAGGGTGAGTGAGGGCGAGAATAAGAGAGAGCAAACATATGAAAACCAGTCTTTTGTAACCTAATCTCAGAAGTGACCTCTGGTCACTTTTGCCATAATCTCTTTTGAGAGCTAAGTCACTAGCTTCAGCCCCCTCTGAAGTGGAGGGTGTCACACAAAGGAACCTTCCTAAATTCTAGGAAGCGAAGATCATCGGGATCCCTGTTAGAGGCTGCCTTCCGCAGAATACGACTGTTAGGAACATATATGTACAAGTCTTTGTGTGCACATGTTTTCTTTTCTCTCGGTTAAGTACCTAGAAATGGAATCGCAGGCTCACGTGGACACCTTGTAAGAAATTGTCAGGTAATTTTCTCTGGTGGCTGTGTCATATTACACTCCCACCAGCAGTGTATGAGGGTCCCAGCTGCTAAGCTTTACCACACCTCGTACCGTGAGTCTTTCTGATTTTGGCCACTGGAATGGATAAGTGGTATATATTTGTTCTTTTCACCTGCGTTTCCCTGATGATTAATGATGTTGAGCATCTTTTTATGTGTTTATTGGCTAATTGTATATATCGTTTTTTATGAAAGATCTATTCACATCTTTTACCTGTTTTCCATTCAGGTGTCTTTGTTTTTTAATTAATGTTTTCTTCAGTTTTTATTTATTTTATTTTGGGCAGGGAGGGGCAGAGTGAGAGAGAGAGACAGAGACAGAGACAGAGAAAGACAGAGAGAGAGAGAATCCCAGGCTGAGCTGGAGCCTGACACAGAGCTCGATCCCACCACCTTGGGGGTCATGATGAGTCAAAATCAAGAGTCAGATGCTTAACTGACTGAGCCACCCAGCCGCCCCCGTTCTGGGAAATTTAAAGGACGAAGTTAAGATGGAGGAGATGGACCTCCTCAGATTATTAACATACGGTTATAGGACTTTTTCTGCAGCTTACCTTGATAGCCCTGAGGACAGCCCTCTGAGCCACCAGAGCATGTGGCAGAAGGTAAACTGGAGGTCCCCTTTGGGCTACTAGTTCAGCCAGGGGTCAAGTCTTTCAGGCCTCTCGCTGGCTCCACTCCTGACTCGTGGGCTTCTATTGGGCACGTTGCTTGTGTGTCACAGTCGACTCTTCTATAAAAATAGCAGTATCAAGCCTGAGGGTCTGAGGCACAATTAAATTCATTTCGCGAGTGAGTAAGCTAGTACGCGTGAAGATTAGAAGATATTTCTGCTTTGCTGGTTTGATTTTTATGTCTTGTTTAATCATCGTTCCACCACGGGGTATTTTTTAATTTTACAGAATGATTTCATGTCTTAGGCATCCTTCACACACACGCGAAAACATCATTCGATAGAATCACATGGAAGGGAAGGGGAGGAGGCAGAAGGGGGAAGGGGCAAGAAGTGAGGAGGGGTCCCCAGGGAGCTACGTGACTTAGGTGAGTCACCGAGTAAGTCAGAATTGAAGGGGAGGGCAGGCTGTACCCTGGGAGTTTTAGTCTCCTTGACGGGAATACTGCACTTGTCTTCCCGAAGCCTGGTGGCATCACCACAGAGTAGCTGACTGAGAAGTTCGGCCATTCAGGTCAGGTGCTTCCTAGGGATGGGAGCTGGGGAAGTCTGGAAGCCCTTCCGTTTCCTATGTCCCACGCCTGAAGTTTGGCCCCAGTGGTTGCACTGCTCTAAACAACTGTTAAATAATAATTTCTGTCATCCATGTTTTCTGTCTGAAAACCTGTCTCTGTCCTATCTTTTATAATCCTCTCCCTACACACAGGCCTTCTCCAACAGCCTCCTCCTTTGGCTCCTGCCTCCCTAGTTGGAATCTTAATAATACCTGGTTAATACCTATTCTATGGTACTTGTCAGCTTCCTCCAGCTTGCCAGAGTTATTTGTGCACTTCAAATAGTTATGTATCTAGTATGGTCACCACAAATCTCTGTCCTTCCAAAGAATATTAACCAGGGCTTAGTGGGTTCTTACTAAGTCTCAGTCATTGTTCTAAGTGCTCAATATGAATTACCACATTTAGTTACCACAACAGGCCTATGAGGGAGATGATATCATTATACCCATTATGCACAAGAGGAAAAATGTGCAAAAACTTGCCCAGGGTCACACTTTGAGGAGGTGGGAGTCTGGGATTCAAGCCCAGCCAGTCTGATTCCAGTCTTTAGTCTGCTCTGATAACCTGCCTTCCCAATACAGGGCAAGCCCCTATGTCATCAACACTGAGTTATGTAAATATCTGTGGAATTAAATTAAATGAGAATTTGTGGAAAAGAAGGCAGGCCATTTGTAACCATTGTATATTTTTATGTTTCAGTGATTGGGCCACAATTTCAGGAAAAGATTTGCAAATGAAACATGCAGGAGAATGACTGACGTGAGGAGAGCCAAGTGTAGTGGAAAGAACTCCAAGCTAGAACTTGGAGTGAAATTTGGCTTAATGTCACACTCATGAAACTTAGCTGCTTAGAGCCCTGAGATGAGGAATTTAGGCTGGTTGAGCCTCACTTTTCTCATCTGTCAAAGAGGACTAATATTTATACCCACTTTATTTAAAAAAAATTTTTTTAACATTTATTTATTTTTGAGACAGAGAGAGAGCATGAACAGGGGAGGGTCAGAGAAAGAGGGAGACACAGAATCTGAAACCGGCTCCAGGCTCTGAGCTGTCAGCACAGAGCCCGACACGGGGCTTGAACCCATGGACCGCGAGATCATGACCTGAGCCGAAGTTGGACGCTTAACCGACTGAGCCACCCAGGCACCCCAAATTTATACCCACTTTAGAAGTTTGTTGTGAAGATTTAGAAGTTTGTTGTTGAAATAAAATTATAGAAACTATGCATCTAAATTTTATTTTTAAAAATGGAATGGAGAAACAAAAACATGTCCTCCTGGTTGAAAAGATCGTTCCAGTTCCAAGCACCGTGATTTGTGAGTCTTCCACAGAGTTTGTATTTCACACATCACATCTCTGGCTCAGTTTCCAACTCAGCAATTAGACCCAGAGTTCAGATGTCAACAGCAGTTTTATTTCAATGGAGCCATCTGAAAGTGCTGAGATAAAAGCATTTTTTTTCTAACTCCTATCTGAGAATCAATAGTTGAGTTTTGATTTATTTAATCAGAGTCAGGTTTAAACAAAACTATGCTCATATAGAAAAGACCCACTCTCTGTCCCATGTTTGTAAGAAAGTCACCTTGAAAATACTTTCTTTAGCCATGGGGCTCAAGTAGTAGTTTCTCCTGTGAGAGAGGGAGCAAAGAGTAGAAAAGCTGTAACTTTTAAACAGTAATCTCCATCTCTATAAAAAGAATTGTTAGAACAAAAATGGCCTTCTTTCTACAACAAGCAAAATTCCTTCTTCTTCAATTTGTCTTATCCACCAGGAAAGTGATCATGTCAGGAATTGTGGAGTGTTAAAGGGAAAGTAAATTAAAACTATCACGAAGTAGAAATACTTATTCGTGGTCAGGCAATCAATATGTCCTTGAGGAAGTTAAGAGCCCATGTAGTCCCACAAACGGACAGTAATAAGTTCTTAAGAAGTATTAGAAGATGAACAAAATGTAACCAATGTGGCAGGGTGACTCTCTTTTCCAGCTCGGAGTAGTGAGCTTCCCTCACCTATCAAAGTGGGAGGCGATCACACTTCTGGTTTTATGATCTCTCGTGCCCAAGTGTCTTCACTGGCCCCTCCCAGGTCTGTTCTCTGTCTCTCTGTCTCTCCATCTCTCTGTCCCTCTCTCGTCTTGCTGATAACCAAAGGTGATTCCATACAAAAAGAACAAATAAATACTAGACTATTTCAAGCCTTTCCTCATCAAGCCCTGAAATTAACGGTGGAGATCACACTAGTCCTGTCCCAGCTGCCCTCCAGCAGGCCGCAGCCACATACGCACACACTTTAGAATGCGTGCATAGTGAAGTCTCAGCATCAGTGCCTTGTATCAAAGGGAATTTTCCTATACATGGTGGATTGGAAGCCCTTTAAACTGCTGATGACCTCGATTATGGTAAGCAGACAAAGGATGTGATCAAGCCCAACACAGTCCATGCGCTTGGGAAAAGTCCAGGGAGAAAATATGCAAATGACTTTGGACAAGGAGTTAGACTGCTTTAGTTGTAAGAAACCTCATATTCTTTGTGTTATGGGAGATTTAGGTAATTTTCAAGATGAATTTTCAATATATGCAACTTTCATCTAACGTGATGACTTTAGAAATCAGTCTGCCCCTCCCCATCTGTCATCCCCATCCATCTTTATGATGTCCTTCCCCCATGCCCTACCCCACTGTTTCAAAGTTATTTATTAAAGGGGTGGGTAAATAGCAAATGGGTATTTCAGAACAGGAAAACAAACATTAAAATGCTTGCAGACTGAGAGAGTTTTGTGCCTTATTAAAAAAATAAGCTCTCCTAGGGGTTTTTATTTTACTTTTCTAAAATATATTTATTTTATTTTTAGAGAGAGAGAGTGCATGAGTGGGGTGAGGGTCAGAGGGGGAGAGAGAGAGAGATAGAAGAAGAAGAAGCAAGGCTTGATCCCATGACCCTGAGATCATGACCTGAGCCAAAATCAAGAGTCAGATGGATGCTCAACAGACTAAGACACCCAGGTCCCCCCTAAGGACTTTTAAAGGTCTTTAAAGGATGGGTGTCCTAAGATCTACCTGTTCTCCCACCTGTTTTTCTGTCCTCAAATCTCTTCCCCAGGCTCACGTACAGCTCTTCTCTCCTTCAAGTCTCTCATTCTAATGATGCCACTCTGTCCTTCAAAAAACCCTACTGTGCCCCACCCCTCCAGCGCCCCACTGGTGCCTCAGCATTTCTTTGCATCCCTATTGCTCGTCTCCAAAGGATATGGCCTCATGCCATGAATGAGGATGAATGCTAGTCTCTCACTCCCATGCTGGCTCCCCTCCAATTAGAATGTGTTCCCATGGTGCAAAGCATTGCATTTCTGTAGAGGTACTTATTTGCTTTAGTGGCATAGGTTTGACCTATTTGTAAGCAAAGTTTTTACTTTTTACTTTTTTATTTTTTTATTAAAAAAATTTTTTTGATGTTTATTTATTTTTGAGAGAGACTGTGAGTTGGGGAGGGGCAGGGAGAGAGAGATAGACAGAATCTGAAGCAGTCTCCAGGCTCTGAACTGTCAGCACAGAACCTGACGTGGGGCTTGAACTAATGAACTGTGAGATCATGACCTGAGCTGAAGTTGGACGCCCAACTGACTGAGGCACCCAGGCGTCCTTTTACTTTTTATTTTTTTAAAGAGCTTGTGATGATGCCATCAAATAAGAACTTAATCCACAGGAAACAATTATTTTTTTAAGTTCATTTATTTTCATTTTAGAGAGAGAGAGAGCGAGCATGCACAAGACGGGGAGGGGCAGAGAGAAAGAGGAAGAGAGAACCCAAAGCAGGCTCCACGCTGTCAGCACAGAGCCTGACATGGGGCTCAAACTCACAAACCCTGAGATCATGACCTGAGCTGAAGTCAGACGCTTAATTGACTGAGCCACCCAGGCATCCCTCCCAGGAAACAAATTTTAAGTACTCAAAAGAGAGAGTTAAAATGGAACAGTGTTTTCTACCTGTGCTTGAAGTTTGAAGTGAGAGATTAGTGACCTTAAGTGGAAGTTTAGAATCATTGTAGTCACAGAATTCAGAGCACAAGTACTCATTTTATATGGGCTCAGCAAGAGGCAAGGAGAGAGAAAGACTGCAACACAGGTCAGTGCTTGTTATTTGCACAGTTAGGACCAGACCCAGAACCAGAGGAGACAGTTGGGGAAGCCAACTTCCTCAAAGACTACAATCTTGCATTCCCATCACATTGCCTTCCGGAAGGACAAACAAATGAAGAAACCGTGATTTCCCCCATAAGCCCTAAAAATCCTCAGGCTGCTTTTCTGCTCTTTCCCTATACAAATCTCCATGGTGGAAAATACTTTAGATTCCAGTTAGACCTAGGAACACATAGTCACAGTGTAGGAAGACACATATGTTTTACTGCTGCTAAAAATAAGTAGAGCAAGCCACACCTCAAGATAACTAGGAAACAGGGAGTTTAATCACCTCAATGTTTTCTAAGAAAAGCTAATTACTTCCTTCTCTTTAATTGCTTATTTGTAGCCTTCACTTACTACAGAAGGTTGGATTTTAAAATGTCATGGGGCTTGGCTGGCAGAATGTGCCACATGAAACAAGATGGTTTGAATGGAAAAATCTTTCTAATCAAGATCTGAGAGAAAAGTGTGTCGAAAACACAGAGACACAAAATTGGCGGCCTGCAGATCCCAAAGCGTAAGCTAAGACTTTAGCTTATTCTTGAGTGATTTGAATGTAGTTATAAAAGCCAAAGTCTTTATTTTGGGAGAGGTGGTACTATTTTTAATAAAATTCTAAATTATCTTTGATCTTATTACTCCCGGTTGAGAAGTTTGTGCTATTGAACAGAATCAAAGTAGACATATTAAAACTTTAAGATGCAAGGATATTTTTTTTGGTGGGGGGGCTTCTATTGTTTAATAGTAGAATCTTCCTGTCACATATATTCTGTGTTCCTTCCAAAGAAACATCCATAGGACATTACAAATGTAGAGAAACTATGGTTCTACACATCAAAACTAGCATACAGAATTGCTACCGTATATTTTCAGTATCTTCAGGAAATTTATTGTATGTGGCAGATTTCAATTATATGTAGCATAAGGCTACTTACTGTGAGTTAGTCATATACTTGCATGCCACCCAATATTAAGTCATAATTTCTAGAGCTAAAACTCTGTACCAGAGGCTGAACCCTTGTGACACTGCAGCATTCTTATTTTGGAAGTGCCATGATTTGATCTATAATGATAAAACTAAGTGTGATTCGTGCACTGGAAAGTAGCTGGCTCTCCTATCCAGCTTGGAAGTCTGTTCCACTCCTCATGTGAAGTACACATGAGGGACTAGGGAAAGAACCAGTGGAAAAATTAAATGAGTTGACAACATGTATAAGAAAAGATAAAGAGTTGAGATGGTTAGGCTCAAAGATGAGAAGGCTAAATAGGAAGTAAAATTTTATGAAGGCTCTATCATTTTGTTGTTGTCTGTACTGGGATAGTCACTTTGTTTTTGCACAACTGTGTGCCTCCTGAAAGCCATGGTTCAAGGAAACTACCATCTTGCTCTGGGGCCTTATAGAAGCAGATTATTACAGCTGTGTTGTATTGTGACATCAAGTGCCAAGAATGATGGGGGCCTTAATATGCAAGAATAGATGTAAAGCAATCTACTGGCTTGAATAATGATTTTGCAGTGGCTTAATGGATTTCATGTCTAAGTTTGGGCTGTTTCATGTTCATTGCCATCAGTATTACTGAATACCTACTAAGTGCATAGCATTTGGGGAATGTCATACTGTCATTTAGCCATCCATTAAATGAATATATTAAAGGAATATATAAAATGCCAACATTTACTGAGCATTTTTCTTTATGTTTTTTATTTCATATGTATTAACCCAGTTAATAATTGTAATTACCTTGTGCAATAGGTACTATCATTATTCCCATTTTATGGATTAAAAAACTAGAAAGGCTAAATAACTAAATTACTAAATTACTTCCCTAAACTCACATGAATAGTAAATGGCATAATCTGGATTCAAACACAGATATTCTAGGGGCGCCTGGGTGGCTCAGTCGGTTGAGCGTCCGACTTTGGCTCAGGTTATGATCTCACAGTTTGTGGGTTCGAGCCCCATGTCTGGCTCTGTGCTGACAGCTCAGAGCCTGGAGCCTGCTTCCGATTCTGTGTCTCCCTCTCTCTCTGCCCCTCCCCCACTCACACTCTGTCTCTCTTTCCTTCAAAAATAAATAAACATTAAAAAAAAATTAAAAAAAAAAAACCAAACACAGGTATTCTAAATCTAATACTTGTACTCCTAACCACTCAGCTATATGTGATTTTTTTTAATGTTTATTTATTTTTGAGAGAGAGACACAGTGTGAGCTGGGGAGGGACAGAGAGAGAGGGGGAGACAGAGACTCTGAAGCAGGCTTCAGGCTCTGAGCTGTCAGCACAGAGCCCGGCATGGGGCCCAAACTCCTAAACCCCAAGATCATGACCTGAGCCAAAGATGGACACTTAACCAACCGAGCCACCCAGGTGCCCCTATATGATTTTTTTTAAGTATATATAGAAAGCCATTGAAAATTTTACAAACAGAATTTGATAAAATGTAGATGAAGTGTAGATGACTGTTCTGAAAGCTGATATTAATTAATAATTGTGAGGAAAGAATCTGTGAATTATCTTTTGAATAACCAACAATTACCTGTTTTTTTCTCTTTTTTCCCCCCCAATAACCTTTGTGATTCTTGTTTTACTTGTGAGACATAGTCTTTGTGTTTTGAAACAAAATATCCTACCCTCTTCTATAGTTATGTTAAAGGGTGGCAATGTCTATCAGTGTAAATGTCATAGAACATGGAAGTGTTACGGACTGGGTGGAGATGACTCTGACATTAGTGTAAAACCGCAGTGGGCACATCACACGACTTCCTGGGATAATAAGGTTTAGAGATGAGACCTCAGAAGACCATCCTTATAGATAGAAATTCAAAATGGTCATAATAAATTGTGAGATTACTCAGTACTCTCTATTTTTAGAAATCCTTTTCACTTTCCTACTATAGTAGTCTGTGAATTTTATCCATCTTGACATCCTTGCGCTGTTAAAGCAATAGTAAGGCGAGAAAACACAAAGCATATAGAATACAAGCAGATATCCAACAAAACCAGCAATTCACATTATGTCATATATATTTAACTTTCTTGTTTTGGGAATGAAATAAAATTTCATGAATACAGTTGCATCCCCTTTAACGTTTTCTGCACTCCTAATTCTCTTTTTCGTTTTCCAGAGTGACTGCTATCACAAATATGGTAGGTATCTTTTAGGTCTATGCTTTCAAATATTTTTCTGTTTTTATATGTAATAATGAATAACATATACAATCTTCTGATTTGTAACACTTTACATAAATATGTTATACATCTATTTTTGCACCTTCCTTTTTTTATTCAATATTGCTTTTTTTAAAATTTATTTTGGGAGGGAGAGAGAGAGCACAAGCAAGTGAGGGGTGGAGAGAGAGGGAGAGACAGAATCCCAAGCAGGCTCTGCACCATCAGCATAGAGCCCAATGTGGGGCTTGAACTCACAAACCATGAGATCATGACTTGAGACGAAATCAAGAGTCAGATGCTTAAACAACGGAGCCACACAAGTGCCCCATTCAATATTACTTTTTAAGATATCATTATGATAATATAGAGTTCATTCATTTTAATTGCTGTATGAGATTGCCACATGAATAAAACACATTTTATTAATGCATTTCCTTAGCCATGGAAATATAGAATGCATCTAATTTCTTTTTTAAAAATTGTATTTATAAACAGTTTTGCCCTGAGTTCTTTATCCTTTTGCACAAATGAGGGAACTTTCTAGAGTATATAATTAGAAATGGGTAGGCCAGGGAATAAGATATGTGCAATTTCGATCTTGTTAAAAATTGTCAGGAATGCTGAGTGGCTCAGTTGGTTAAACATCTGACTCTGGGTCAGGTCATGACCTCGCGGCTCATGAGTTCAAGCCCTGCTTCAGGCTCTGTGCTGACAGCTCAGAGCCTGGAGCCTGCTTCAAGATCTGTGTGTCCCTCTCTATGCTCCCCGACTTGTGCTCTGTCTCTCTCTCTCAAAAATAAACATTAAAGAATTTTTTTTTAATTGGCAACTTGTTATCCAAAGTGGCTGATCTAATTTATGCTCTCATCATAAGTATATCAAAATTCTTGTTTACCCAGCGTTACTCATATTTTCAAGATTTTGTCAATCCGGTGGAGAGAAAATGGTATCTCAGAGCCTAACTACATTTTCAAGTGAATATAAAACCACCACAGAATTAACACTATTATATTTACAAAGTATTATGAGGTAGGAAGTTAGAATTTCAATTCCCTTTTGCTCAGATTTTCCCATGCTTTGCATTCTGATGATTTTTGACAAACTATAAGGAGACATATTAATTCTCTGCTAAGAACATCTGTAAATGACTATTCAGCTAGAAGTAGTAGTAAAAAATGCAGGATAGAACTCAAAAATTTTCAAGTGGAAAAAAGTAAAATATGTTACTTGTGCAAACATTAGAAGATGCAGAATGCAATGAAGAGGAGAATGGCAACCACTTATAACCCTCCATCCAAGATAAGCACTGAGAGCATTTTTCAGGTTTGGTTTTGTTTTGTTTTTCCTAGCCATATAAATGCATGGAAAAGTTGTTTTTTTTTTTTCTCACAAAATTTGTATCATGAGCATGTTCTTTTTAAATCTATATTTCCTTTTTTTTCTTTTTTTTTAATTTAAATTCAAGTTAATTACCATACAATATAGTCTTGACTTCAGGAGTAGAACCCAGTGATTCATCTCTTACATATAACTCTCAGTACTCATCCCAAAAAGTGCCC
Source organism: Lynx canadensis (assembly GCF_007474595.2). Classification (NCBI taxonomy): domain Eukaryota; kingdom Metazoa; phylum Chordata; class Mammalia; order Carnivora; family Felidae; genus Lynx; species Lynx canadensis. Next base: position 44,109,307 of record NC_044311.2, on the reverse strand, counting down.
TTCTTAAGGCCTATCATCCATTAAACCCATCCCCCCCCACCTTAAATCTGTATTTTCAATTGAACAGTGATTGTACTGTGAGCATTTCCCATTTCATTATCTTTAAAAAAAACTTTTTTTTATGTTTATTTGTGTGTGTTAGAGAGAGAGACAGAGTGTGAGCAGGGAAGGGGCAGAGAGAGAGGGAGACACAGAATCCCAAGCAGGCTCCAGGCTGCCAGCACAGAGCCCGACGTGGGGCTCGAACTCACAAACCATGAGTTCATGACCTGAGCCAAAGTCAGATGCTTAACCCACTGAGCCATACAGGCGCCCCTTTCCATTTCATTAAGTTATCTTACGAGACGTTGTCTTTAATGACTGCATACTTCTCCATCAGGCGCAGGTAACATTTTATGTAATAAATCCCTTAGTGTTAGACATCTCTGCTTTTTCCTCAGGATAAGTTTCTAGAAAAGGCATGAATGGTTTAAAGAAGGAGTCAGCAGACTTCTTCTGCAAAGAGCCAATAAGTATTTTAGGCTTTGCGGGACTCTCTGTCATAGCTATCGTAACATGGAAACAACCGTAGGTAATATGTAAATAAACGAGCATGGCTGTGTTCCAATAAAACTTTATTATGAACACTGACATTTGAACTTTGTGTAATTTTCACGTGTCACAAAAAGTTATGTTCTTTTGATTTTTTTAACCACTTAAAAATGTAGAAACCATTCTTAGCTTGTGGGCTGTTATGGAAATGATGGCTGTGGTTTGCCACAGATCTTGATCTCAGAAGATTCTACTAGAACATCAGAACTGGGTGAACCCTTACGAATGAATGAGTACAACTTCTTCCCTTTTTTTAAGCTTATTTATTTATTTTGTGAGAGAGAGAGAGCACTTACACGAGTGCATACATGTGTGCATAAGCACAGGAGGGGCAGAGAGAGAGAGAGAGAGAGAGAGAGAGAGAGAATGAATCCCAAGCAGACTCCACACTGTCAGCACAATGCCCGGCTCAGGACTTCATCTCACAACTGTGAGATCATGACCCGAGCCAAAATCAAGAGTCAAGTCATTTAACCGACTAAAGCACCCAGGCACCCTAGTTCTTCCTTTTAAACATTAGAAAATGAGGTTTAGAGAATGTAATTGACTTAGTTGTCTGCATTATTTATGCACACATAGAAAATCAATAGTACATGTCAGAAGAAAATAATTTCATTACATAATTTGAAAGAACACCAATCCCAAACCACTTAAATAGATATTCCAAAGTGAATGAAGGATGCACAGGATCTCTCTGTTATTTCTTACAACTGTATATGAATCTACACTTATCTCAAGGAAAATTTCAATAAAGAAAGATATATTTCAGTGAAAGAAAATCAAATTTTCTAGAAGCCACATCCTGCTCTAGGAAGAAATCAGGAAACAATCTTTCCCCCAAATAGCATTTCTGAATGTTTCATTAGCGATCATTTAATTTCTTGATATAGAAACCGATGCCTGCAAGAGTTAATGATATAGAAATCACAATACCAACGACCGTGCCAAACAAATTCACGTCCACTTAGAAATAAATGTGCCAGAGAACTTGAAATGTTCTTTATACATTCGGCTCTATAAAGTCTGCTACAGCGAAGTTTTACAGCTAGCTAACTCTTGTCTTTAAGGATAAACCTGGTCATTGAGGGCCACTCTTAGGGCTCTTGGAGCCAACAGGGATATCTCTGCACTGTTGTCACTATTAGTGGTCCAGGCATTTGCACCACAGTAGCGGCCAGTCATGTCTACAGTGGGGCCCACCCCAATTCCCAGCCATCTGTAATGGAAAGAAAATATCAGATCCTCATCACTATTGGGGCATCTCTTGTAGAGCACATAGGCTTGTGTTGGAGCTCCCAATGGTCAGATATAGTTTGGAATTTTAAAATAATACATCAAAGTAGGAAGAGGGCTGTGTGATTGCGGATTTCCTAGCATCCAGCTGCACAGATTTCACTCTATCCCCTTCTTTTTAATGGCTGCCTTTGTGTTCAACCCCATCTGCCACTCCTCTAGTCCAGACAACCTGTTGTATTTTTTCCAGAGCAGCGTGTCTAATTGCATGTTCTACAGTGATGGGAACGCTCTGTTTCTGTACTAATAAGAGAGTCACTAGCCACATGAGGCTTTTGAGCACCTGAGTGTGGCTGGTGGCACTGAGGATGTTTAATTGTATTTAATTCGATATCATTTTAGTTAGTTTAACTTTAAACTTAATTAGCCACATTTGGCTAGCGGCTACCCCACTGGACAGCTCAGCTCCAGAGAATTAGCCTCCGGCGGAAGTGGGATAAATTCAATTTCTGAGGTGTTTACACAGCTTTGATCCCATCTTGCTTATTTCAGTCTTGCCCCTTTACCCCACCTCCAGAGACAGCTCGTGACATGTATTTGTGGGAATTTGCGAGATTCCATGGTATAAATTGCCTTGGTTCTCAGATTTCCTATGGCAGGCTCATTATCACAGGTGGAATTGTGTCCTCCCAAAGTTTTTATGTTGAAGTCCTTCTTCTTGTATCTCAGAATGTGACTTTATTTGGAAATAGGGTCTTTGTAGCTATAATTAGTTAAGATGAGGTCATTGGGGGGGGGCGCCTGGGTGGCTCAGTTGCTTAAGCATCCAACTCTTGATTTTGGCTCAGGTCATGATCTCACAGTTCATGAGATTGAGCCCCACACTGGGCTCTGTGCAGACAACTCAGAGCCTGTTTGGGAGTCTCTCTTTCTCCCTCTCTCTCTGCCTGCCCCTCCCCCCCCCACTTCTCTCTCTCTCTCAAAATAAATAAATAAACATTAAAAAAAAAAAAGATGAGGTCATTAGGGTGGGCCCTATTCCAGTATGGCTGGTGTCTTTCTAGAAAGGAGGTATTTGTACTTAGGGACGTGGACACAGGGAAAATGCCATATGAAGATGAAGGCAGAGACTGGGTGATGCTTCCACAAGCCAAGGAACTCAAAGATTGCCAGAAAACCACCAGAAGCTGGGGGAGAGGCATGGAATAGATTCTCCTTTACAGCCCTCAGAAGGAACCCACCCTGCCCAAGCTCTGATGTCGGACTTTGGGCCTCCAGAACTGTGTGAAATAAATTTCTGTTATTTAAGCCATTCACCTTCTGGCACTTTGTTACAGCAGCCCTAGAAAGTGAAGACCCTCCAGGTTCAGTTTTCTCTCCGCCACTCGTCCTGCTTTAGAGCTTTCCTGCTTTTGTTGCAGTTACCTTTCCTATTCTCCACATCTTTGTGGGCATATATCTTAAAAAACCAAAAACCTTTACTGCTGTGTACGTGAGAATTTAGGAGGGGTGAGATCAGCTGTGTCCATTTGCCATTTTGCCTGAAAGTCTAGATTTTATTTTATTTTATTTTTTAAATTTCTTTAATGTTTATTTATTTAGAGAGAGAGACCTGGGGAAGGGCAGAGAGAGAGAGAGGAAGAGAAAGAATCCCAAGCAGGCTCCATGCTGTCAGCGCAGAGCCCAATGTGGGACTTGAACTCACGCATCGTGAGATCATGACCTGAGCCAAAATCAAGAGTTGGACACTTGACTGACTTAGCCATCCAGGCACCCCTTCCTGAAAGGCTGGACTTTAAAAATTCCTTTTTAACTAATTAGAAAGTAAATAAAAAATTTGAAAAAAATGCAAAATGAAAAAGAAGGGAAATAAAAAAAATTGCCCCCCCCCGCCAGTTTTGGATTCAAAAAATTCCTATTTGCAAGCATAAGCCCTGCTTTTCCCCCTCAGTATTTCCTTAAAGCAACAAGATGCCCTTGTTGAGAAAACAAATTAAAATTTCTCCCATGGGGCTCAGCACTGGTTGGAGGAAGAAAAGCAAATCATTTTTAGTGGAGACATGTCTCCACTAACATCTCTACTTTATTTAAAATAGATGAAGGAAGTTAAAACTCCAGATGTGTGTGGGTGGCCGGGAAGCGGGGAGAGTGGAACATTCATATTTTTGCCTACAGAAGATGCTATATCACCCAGGAAGGAGGTTCAGACCTGTAAATCTGATAAATGAGTGCTGCAGTGTCTGTTTAGACAGCAATTACAGAAAGATGGGAGTCAGGAAGAAAAGCAAGAATGTTACAAGCCATGTATTTATAAACTATTTGATGGAGGCAAGATTCCAGGTCAAATAAGAAATTAATGATTGAGTGTCTCAGATTCCATCTTGGAGAGTTCAGCAATCATAGCAACAAGGATTCTCCAGGGTGGAATGAACTGAGCTCTTATTTTACATTTTATTTTATTTTTATTTATTTTTTATTTAGTTAAAATTTTTTTAATGTTTATTTATTTTTGAGAGAGAGAGAGAGAGACAGAGCACGAGCAGGGGAGGTACAGAGAGAGAGAGAGAGAGGGAAACACAGAATCTGAAACAGGCTCCAGGCTCTGTGCTGACAGCTCAGAGCCTGATGCGGGGCTTGAACTCACAGACTACGAGATCGTGACCTAAGCTGAAGTCGAACGCTCAACCAACTGAGCCACCCAGGCGCCCCTCTTATTTTACATTTAATTTTATTTTTTAATTTTTTTTAATCTTTTTTTTTTTTTTTTACATTTTTTATTTATTTTTGATAGAGAGAGACAGAGCACAAGCAGGGGAGGGGCAGAGAGAGACGGAGGCGCAGAATCCGAAACAGGCTCCAGGCTGGGAGCTGTCAGCACAGAGCCCGACCTGGGGCTCGAACCCACAAACCACGAGATCATGACCTGAGCTGAAGTCGGACACTTAGCCGACTGAGCCACCCAGGCGCCCCTTAATTACATATAAAAAATGAAAATCCAGGGGTGCCTGGGTGGCTCAGTTTGTTGAGCCTCTGACTTGGGTTCAGGTCATGGCTTCAGGGTTCCTGGGTTGAGCCCTGTGGTGTGCTCTCTGCCATCGGCACCAGGCCGCTTTGGATCCTGAGTCTCCCTCTCTGCCCTTCCCCTGGTCATGTGTGTGTGCTCTCTGTCTCAAAAATAAATAAACATTAAAAAAAAGAAATGAAAATCCATGAAGGATTCAAGAGAATTTTCTTTACCATCCTACCCTGTTCCCATCTCGCATGTAGCAAACTTTTTTTTTTTTTGCCAATTTTGTCTGAATAAATACCATAACAACTTCTGAATAATAGTAATATTGAAAGGTTATCTTTATTGAACATTTATATGTGACAGCATTTCAGTTATCTTCTGCTGATTGAGCCACCTCAAATGTGGTGGCTTAAAACAACATGAATTATTATTTCTTACCATTTGACTATTGGATGGACACTCATTTTGCTGGTCCTGCCTAGAATTTCCCATGTGGTTGCATTCAGCTGGCTGACTGCAGTTCTCTGTGTGGCTAACTTGGGCTTCCTCCTGGCATGACAGCCCAAGGGGAATCCTTTTAACAGCAAAGGCGTAGAAACTGCCTGTCCTCTTACGGCACTGGCTTAGGAGCCCCAGGATGTCATTTTCACGGCAGTGTGCCCATCATAAGCAAGTCACACTTAAAGTTTCAGTTGATTGCCAGGCTTGCTAAAGGCCATCTCTGTATTTAGATTTCAGTAGATTCACTATCTACAGATGCGTGGGTCAATATTTGTCTTATTATTCTTAATAGGGGAGAAAGTACTTTGAGTTCAATAATTATGGTGATATTTCAGAAGTGTCCTTAATACGTGTGCCAGCCAAATTAAGGGTTTTCACAGCAATAACTAAACATGCCACTTTCATCCCGCCAGCGTTTTTAAAAAAGCCTTCATGCAAACTTTAGATACTAGAAAAACAGTCAGCAAGCCAGCCCACGATTCAAGGGGAGGAGAAACAGACTGTGCTGCTTGGGGCAAGGAGCGGCTTGTGTGTACAGAGATGGGAGGAATTATTTGGAGACTGTCTACCAAAGGCATGCACTGGGTTTAATGCTTTACATGCGTTCTCTTGTTTAGTTTGCACTAAACAGACCTGTCACAGACGTGACACTACTTGCCTCGAATTCTTTAACGCCCAACCAAAGCCAGGGCTTCCCCCACACCAAGTATCTTGCCCTTTTCACCAACTTTGAACGTGAAAAGAACTCCAGAATTAGTTAGAGAGCCAGGGGTCTGAATCTCACTCTATTACTCGCTGGGAGCATTTCTTAGCTTTGAGTCGAGAGCACTTCATCTGTGAAGTGGGAATTATAGATAGAGTCTTGCCTCAAGGGCTCTGGCAATATAACATATAAGCCAAATATACAGTTGAAGGAACTGGAATATTAGGAATGAAGGCCAGTGGTTTTACAAATGAGGATTAAGGAATCAAGAATACTTTTCAGTGCCTCTCATTAGCATTTCTGTTAATGAATCATATCCATTGTTTATAAAGAGGACAAATAAAAATTGAGAGTGGTTTGGAAAGACAGTTCCAGTTATCTGTTGCTTTGTATTCAGCCACCCAAATTTTCAGGGCTTAAAACAATAGTTTATCGTTCCTCACAGATCTGTGGAGTTACTGGGTTAAGAATTCCCTGAGGATTTATTGTTATGGTACTTTTGGAAAACACAGTCTGCCACAAAGTCCTGCCTCGATTCGTTCATAACAGCCCAAAGCGACGTTTTTTATGAGCCCTATCCCTGTTGTCTAATCTGAGTTATTTTAGCAGATTCCACCACCTGTAATATCTTTGACGAGGAATGTTAACTACAGTAGTTCCAGTATGTTAACTACACTGGAATTTAAATAAAACTTAAAAAACAAAAAAGCATTAGGCACTATATAAGGTATTTCACAATCTAATTTTTGCAGGATCCTCAAAGGTTAGGAAAATATATACTGACCACAATACCCTACCACAAAAACACACACGCAATATAAATTTTGGGTTTGTATGGAACCTGAACAACTTTGTAACGTGCGCTACTCTAATTTGATAGAAAATATCAGAATAGTATATATGAGAAAATAAGATGACTTATAATGGTCTCTTTCTAATTCTAAAAGCTTCATTCCGTGTAAGTTTGATTTACATCAGAGACTATTTTAAGAATTTGTAAAAATACTAAATTATAGGGGCACCCGGGGGCCTCAGTCGGTTAAGCGCTTGACTTCTGATTTCGGCTCAGGTCATGATCTCGCAGTTCTTGAGTTCAAGCCCCGCACTGGGATTCTATCCCTCTCTCTCTGCTCCTCGCTGGTGTGTGCATGTGTGTGCTCTCTCTCTTTCAAAATAAATAAATAAACTTAAAAAATATACTAAATTATAATCAGTTTTATAGAGCAGCAGCACAAGAATTAGAGTATTGTCTCTTGTGTACTGCAAGCCATTCTGTAGATAGGGAAATAAGGAGCTAGAGAGAGACGTTTCATTAGGAACATTAGATTTGGGTATGTTTAGGAGAGAATCGTCAAAATAACGACGAGCTTGGAAATTATAGTAAATGAGTGCTTGAAGCAACTGGAATGTGGGCTTGGAGAATTTAGGGAACTATGCTTTTCTTCAAAGATTTAAAGGGATGTCATCTGCTGGGAAAGACATTTTGGGTAGTTGCGCCTGATGGAACTAGGTAGAAGTTACGAAGTTCAATGTAAAGATGTTAGGTCAATAAAAGGCATTTTCCAATAATTACAGCCCTTATTCAGGGCTAACGCTCCTGAAACATTGACAATTTCCATTACTAGAAATGCTTAAACAGAAGCCAGATTAGCATCTTGCCAGAGAAGTGGCAGGAGTGGTTCAGGCAAACTATTGAAGGAGAGGGTGGATGTGGGACTGGATGACTCTGGGAGGGTTTTAAATTTCAGATTTCTTTCTTTTTTCCTTCAATGACATTCTAAGGTTCCTGACAGCGCTAAGTTTCTACCAAGCAGCACATGGGAAAAAGACTCACCACATTTCTAACAAAAGTTCATGCAAATGTCTCAGTAAAACATTAAGATTCCAGTTGCTGAATGCTCAAAGGCCAGGAGTGGACAGTGTGCAAAAGACGAGGCATAAATAATTCATACGCTTTTAAAAAAATGTTCAGCCCCACTGGTAATAAAAGAAATGCAAATTTCACTATTCACAAGATACCATTTTTCATTTATTAAATTGGTGAAGGTAAGAAAAATAACATACAATTTTGATGGAAGTACAATGAGCAGTCTCAACATGATTGGTGAAAATAGAATTTTAGACTTTCCAAGAAGCAGATTAATAATGTGCATCCAAAGCATTTAAAATCTTGATGCCACTCTATATGAATATTTGGCCATGTTAAAGAATTATTATTATTAGATGTAATTATGGTGTTATAGTGAAGGCTAAAAACAAAAAGTCTTTTTTGTATTTTAGAATACATTTTGAAGTATTTACAGATGAAATAATGTCTAGAATTTGTTTCAAAATTATCCGTTGGAGATTGGGTGTGTTTGCATAGGAGTGTGGATGAAAAATGACTGGTTATATACCCATCATTGTTGAAGCTGGGAAATGGTTACATGGGGATTCGTTTTGCTATTTTCTCCATTTTTTTAATGTGTGTAAAAATTTCCACGATGAAAGTAAAAACAACAACAATAAAACCACTTCACCTCCTCCGACCTAAATAATTTTCCATTTAGGAATATATCCCAAGGAAGTAATCTGAATGGCGTACACAGTTTTATGCAGAGAACTAAATGTTTTCTAAACGTTCCCAGGCTCCTATTGTGCAGCGTCTCTCATCTGTGTAAACCATTCCGTGGCATCCCATTGCTGTCAGGATTAAAACCTGGCAGAACTTGAACCTACTTGCAAGGTTTGGAGCCTCTGATCTCTATTTACCTCCACTTGCCAGGTGCCCCAAAGCACCCTGGGACCCACCACTTAGCTTCTCTCAGGAAATACCCTCCCCTGCCCATCACCCTCCTTTAGGTCAACTCCTACTCCTACTTCAGAACCCCGGTCAATACTGCTTCTTTGGGGATGCATTGCTGCATTCCCCAGAAGGGGTTAGACCCTCTGTCCTGTGCTCTCACAGCACAATATATTCCTCCTTTTTAGCCCTCCTTTCAATTCAAATTAAGTAGCTAATTAGATAATTAGATACTAGCTGCTTAATGACCTCCCAGCCCCCCATCAGTGACCTCTACCCTCTTACTGTGTCTTCTAGAATTCCCAAATATAGCAAGGACTCAATAAGGACAGACTGAATCAATTGACTCACAAAATATATAATATAAACCCAATCCAGCCAACCAAACTCTGTGATTAGCTTTCACTCCTTGCTTATATTTCTGAGTGTTAAAACGGAATGGCAGGTTTTCCAAAGGCAATGGTAGGATGAGAGGCTTAATTTAAGAAAGGTGCCTCCTGCTCTTCTCTAGACTTCTGACGGTGAATATATCTTAGAACTGGTGGGTGCCTCCTTTGCCTTATGAGAAGACCACATCTCAAATGTCCCCCAAACCAAAATCACCTTCATTCATAGGACCACTTTGCACAGCAGTGCTTGACAGAGTAGAGAAAAACTTCAAAATGTCAGTACCTTATCAGGTAATACATGCCTGAGAGAGGTGAGATGATTGGGAGTAAAAAAGAGAAAACTTCAAACTGCACGGTGTGACTCTGGCTTTTATTTCATTAGCTCAGGAATATATGTTCTAGGGGCAGCTGCATTCTCTTAGGGCTTCTGGTCTAAGATAATGAGGTCAACCAATTTTACTCAAGGAGAGATGTTCCTCTTAATTAGGTAATGAGTAGGACTTTGCCATGATCTATATTAAATTAATTTAATTTCCAGAGCAAAAGAGTCTACTTCCTGGCTAGCTCACTTTCATAATCTAGACAGTGGAAATCAGGAGGCAATAGAAAAAAATGGCATCTCTAAATTCTCCTGCAATTCCTGGTGGTTCGCATATACGTGCTCGCTTACGTTTTAAGAGTCCAGGCCAGAATGCCCCTCGATCTGGATCTGTCTGATTGTTTCCCACGATTAGACTCAGATGAAATACCTCTTGGTAGAAATTCTATATGGATGATGGCAGGAGACACATGGTGTTCTTTCAGTCTCCCACCCCACTGCACACACGCTTTAAAAATAGACAACACTCAAATAACCGGAAGGCTAAGCCTTTGGGAATTCAAATGGACAGCTTTTTATTCTTTTATATTCTGATCAGGCCACAAACTCAAAGATTTTGTTTATTTCTGAATAAACAAAGATCTGGGCTCATCTCTGGCTTAGCTTTTTCCATTAAACACCATAATCTTTGGCTGGAGACCCTGGACATGCTCACCGTAAAGATTCCAAAGCACTTTTCAAAACTTCCCCCAACAGGGAGTCAATACTTCGGAAGAATTGCCCGTATGTTGCACAGAGGGAAATCTTAGACAAAGGCAGAGGATACGTGGCCAAAAGGACGTTCTCAATACAGAGCAATTATCTTGTTTTTCAGAGTGATGTTATTTGCTTTCATTCATTCATTCAAACAAATAATTATTGAACCAAGCCTGTCCTAATTGCTGGGTTATAGCTAATGAACTGAACCACGAAATCATCTTTCTCCTCCTACTCTAGCAAAAATGTTGCCTCTTTTAAAAAAAGTAAATGTTTGTGACAGATTAAAGATGTTTCCCTTTGAAATGAGTCATTGCTATTTCTGTACTTAGATAAATAAGTCCATAGGGGAAAAAAAGCTCCTGGAAGAATGTTGGTGCTTGTTAGCTTTTCTCATGAAAAGGCAGTTCTTTCAGCATTTGTATTTACCTGATTGGCATTTTCCTGTGTTTTTCCTGTGCTACCATGTTTCTGTGTAGCCATGAACTTGTATTAGTATTGTTACCTAAAAAACAATAAAGCTTTGCCCCTGGTGAGCTCCCAAAGCCCAAGCATGCTGGCCTGAGGCTGAATGGTGTAGATTAAAGGAAAGCCCTGGTATTTATGGGGGTGGGGGGAAGAAAGGCAAGCTTTGAAGCAAAGGCTTTCTCTGGAGGTCCTGTGGAATTGGAGAGATAAGGAAGTATATATATATATATATATATATATAGAGAGAGAGAGAGAGAGAGAGAGAGAGAGGAGAGAGAGAGAGAGACAGATATCCTCAGGCTCTAGTTCAGGTGAATATCACAAAGAGGCCACTTAAATTTTTATTTTTATTTGTCAATGAGCTATTATCTTTAGCTTTACCTTTATTGAGCAAATGAAGGCATGAAGATACCCTAGTATAGCTATGTATTTACTCACTTTCGGAGAAAATTCTAGTATGGAGTAAGGAGAGAAGAGGTAACCACATTACTGCCTAGCGTTCCATTTACCCTCCCAGAGACCCCATGAGAGAGTTAGTAGACTGATGGAGAACTGATAAAGGCCTGAACTGAGCATGTCTGGAGAAACTTCAAGTATGTGTCCTCATCAAATACAAAGGGGAGCCAGCATGAGAAGAGGAGAGTCAATCTGGAGATCATTGATTTGAACTGTTAGCTTACCTTGGAAGGTGTCTTAGTCCACAAGTGTGCCTGCAGGAGGTACACTGAGCCTGCGTTGGGCTGGACCCCGAGCTGGGTGCTGGGGTAAATGGTGCTAAGGCGTGTGCTCCTGCCCTCATGGGACTTCTGTTCCTAGAAAAGGGACAGATGATGCAGGGGTGTGACACAAATAAGCAATTTTGAATGTTTAAATATGAGAACCAAGCAGAAAGTGGGGGACAAGGAGCTACTGAGAACCAAAGGGGGAGGCCTCCGAGGCAAGACCATGGAGGCAAGATGCGAGTTGGATTAAAGGGTGAGAATGAGCAGCATTTGCTTGTGAACGACCAGGACTGCAGTACAATTGAGAGATGGCTTTTGTTTCTGCAAGAAGATCCCGAGTTTGCCTCCTATTTCCATTTTCTAGATTCTGAAAGCAAGCCGGCCAGGAAGTTTTCTCTTATACTTTAGCAACGTGAGAAGTCGAGAAAGGGGAGAATGAATTTTGTTTTGAACTCCAATTTTAGTACCATTTTAATTCATTGAAAGAATTCAAATCAAGCTCACTGATCAAAATCTGGTTGCTCATTCCTGTATTTGAAGCAACCACAATATGCCGTGAGACATCTCATGTTGGATTTTTATGCGGGAACAAGTACTTCTCCATCCATCAGCCATTGCTATGGGGATCCATCCCAGACATTTCTTCTCCACCTCATGGACAGATAAAAGCTACTGTGCCGTTTTTTATTGACTTCCCCATACCCATCTATAGCTAAGTTCCTTGGTAGCTTTGAATATTTGGAAGTTCATCATGCAAACACTAATTTATTTGATCACAGTAATACCTTTTTTTTTTTTTTTTTTTTTCTTCCATTGTTAAGTGGGTAGCTAATCACTTCATCTAGGTCCTTTATCAGAAAAACTGTCACTAGGCTATGACCAGACAATAATAATCACTTTCTGGTTCTCTTTGTAATATTTTATCACAGTTCCATAAAAAGATCAAAGTTAAGTCTACAGAGAGCAGAATTTAAGAGGGCTCATGGTTGTGGGGCTCCTGGGTGGCTCAGTTGGTTAAGCTTCTGACTTCAGCTCATGTCATGATCTCATGGTTCATGGGTTCGAGCCCCGTGTAGGTTTCTGTGCTGACAGCTCAGAGCTTGGAACCTGCTTCCGATTCTGTGTCTCCCTCTCTCTCTGCCCCTCCCCCGCTCATGCTCTGTCTCTCTCTGTCTCAAAAATAAATGAACGTTAAAAAAATAAAAAGAGGGCTCATGGTTGTAAGGATTTGATAAAGGTGCTGGAAAAGTAGAATCACAGTGTAACCTAACACAGGAAGACACTCTGCTTTGGCATCGCATTAGATGATCCCAAGAACGGAGCCATTTATGGGGTGCTTGCCGTGTATCAGGCCTGGGACTGAACACTGCACATGCATCCTTTCATTGAACTCCCATGAAAACCTGTAAGACCGAGCATTCCCGTTTCACAGAGAAAGAAACTGAAATTCAGAGAGGCGCCATGGTCCGCAGATGCCCTGCCAGCTAGTAACCAGGGACTGTGGGCTTTCTGACTCCAAAGCTCGTAGCCTTTCTTAATCACTATGAAATGCTGCTTTTCTTCCCATTTTAATTCACTGAAAGAATTAGACGTTTCATAGACAAACCACACAGTTCATCTGCTGCTCACCTCTCAACCCTTGGCATTCCATGAAGAAAGCGACTTTCTAGTGGCATTAGTGAAATGCCATACAATAATAATAGTAGAAAATCTTCAACGCCAGTGAGAAATAAGGAAAAGAATACCTGGGGTAAATACTGAAGCATGAAATAAGGATGCTGCTGCTGCTGCCTGCTGGCATTTAAAACATGTCCTCAACAGGGGCGCCTGGGTGGCGCAGTCGGTTAAGCGTCCGACTTCAGCCAAGTCACGATCTCGCGGTCCGTGAGTTCGAGCCCCGCATCGGGCTCTGGGCTGATGGCTCGGAGCCTGGAGCCTGTTTCCGATTCTGTGTCTCCCTCTCTCTCTGCCCCTCCCCCGTTCATGCTCTGTCTCTCTCTGTCCCAAAAATAAATAAAAAACGTTGAAAAAAAAATTTAAAACATGTCCTCAACAAAGAAGAACATATATAAATACTTACAGGTATTGTCATTCATCACTGCAACATGCAGATATAATATCATAATAACTATAGAGGTTTGGCTGTTCCCAGAAAAAAAATTACATATTTTGTGTTTATTTTTGTATTTTATTTAAAAATTTTTTAAATTAAAAACATAGGATCCAGATGGCAGGTAAATATTAACATATTTAATATTTTAAAATGTATTTCAAGTTAATAAAAACAGATGATCATAACAAACAAAAGAAAAAAAGGACCTGACTATTTCAGAGTGGAAATATACATGACTAATAAACCCATAAAAACGGCTAACCTTGAAGATAACCAAAGAAATGCAAATTAAAATCAATAACTCTGCATCCTATTTTCCCTATCAAATTGGCAAGGATGAAAAAACTGATAACACCACAGGTTGTAAAAATACGGTGAAGTGGGACTGATCTATTCCTGAAGGGAAAGGAATTGATATAATTTTTCTAGAAAGCATTCGGAATACATGTTTCATTAGCCCCAAAACTTAACAATCTACATAAGGGATTATTAGGTGTTAACATATTATTTTAAAACAATATTTAATGACGTACTAAAATGCTACAATATTAAGTGAAAGAGATCACATTACAAAAAGATCCGTTTTGTACCGAAAACACTTTGTATAAACATGTGGAAACCAGACTGGAAGCAGAAGCTGAAAGTGTGATGTACTATCCACAAGTGACGGGTGACAAGGAGATGCTCTTGTTCCCTGGAGTCTGGCTTCCTCTCTCGCCAGGCCCCAGTTTTCTCAGCCTTATCACATCTAAGATAGCCTGATCCAACCAGGATCTTTCCATTCCCAGGCTCCTTTCCCTGGGGCTGTAAACAGGCACAAGTATCCCCAACTTGAAAGACTCTTGCAGGCCCCTCTAGCCATGACTGTGTGTCCTTTCTGCTTTTGAACCCCAAACGTCCTTATTTTTCTCCTTAAATAATTTTCCTATTGAAGATGTATAGTCAATACATGATGAATCTTTAAAGTTGAAATTAAAAAAGATTTTTTTAAGTTTTAAATTTTATTTATTTATTTATTTATTTATTTATTTATTTATTTATGAGAGATAGAGACAGCATGAATGGGCAAGGGGCAGAGAGTAAGGGAGACACAGAATCTGAAGCAGGCTCTGCACTGAGCTGTTAGCACAGAGCCCCAGGTGGGGCTCGAAATCACAGACCATAAGATCATGACCTGAGCTGAAGTCGGTCGCTCAACAGACTGAGCCACCCAGGCGTGCCCCGATTTTTTTTTTTTTTTTTAAATGCTGCATGTTCTTTTCAAAAAGTTCCTGTGGTTTGTCTGTTCCTGGGTAAGGGCGGGGCTGACGTTTTTCTCCTCACATCCAGGCAAACCTGTTCCCTGCAACTTGCCCCTCCCGGAGCCCTGCTCCTCTCAGTTAAAACGATGCAGCCTGAGAAAGAAAAAAAAAATGAAGTCAGAAAATGAAAGTTACCTATAATCCTGCTACTCAGAGACGGACACAAGTAACATCTTGTGCAGATCTGTCCAGGGGTTTTCGTCATAGCCGAGCCTCTTGGAAAACTGGCCTTCCTTCGCTGTCTTCACTTCCTCATCTCTTTCTTGGTCCTCAATCTGCAGAGACATGGCCAGAGCCTCTCCCCCACCGTCCTAGGCAGGGTCAAAAATTACCCCTCTTTGGCCGTGTTCAGTGGATAACTTGTCTACTGGAGCTCTCTGCTGTGTTTAAATTTACTTCTCTGGCAACTCAACTTGCTTAGTGTCTTAAACTCCCATCTCTCCAGGTTCTCCTTGAACATCTCTGGTTCTCAAGGCCTTTTCATCCACTGCCCATCTCTGAAAACAGGAACACAGCTCCATCTTTGGCCAAATACTCTCCTCTCTCCGCAGGCCCTCCTTGGGCAATCTAAAACAAATTTTCATTTCAAATCATTGTCTCCATCCCGACCTGTGATTCAGCTCAGGCGCTACTTACTGCTTGGGTATAAATGGACTCAGCAGCCACTAGAGCAAAGAACAAAGGCTTTGGAGTTAGGTGTGCCTGGGTTTAAAACCCAGATCTGTCCTTTAGTATCTGTGTAAATAATGGCAAATGATTTAATGTCTCTATAACTCAGTTTACTCATTTACAAAATGGGCCTGATAATAGTAATTCCCTCATGAGGATGTCGTGTGGATTAAATTAAACGGTGCCTATAAAGCACTGGTGTAAAGGCTCAAAAGATTCAGTCACCGTTACTGTATTGTTCCAAAGGCATTTCAACCTTATCAGCTAAAACTGAATTACACTCCTTCTATCCAATACCCCAAGCCAAAGACTTAGAAGTCATCTTCCTGTAGTAAGAATGACATACACAGATTCCTGGGTCCCACTCCAGACTTACTACATCAGAATCTCCGGGGGTGTGGCTGGGAAGTTCGTATGTCTATCAACCTCCCCATTTGCTTCTCAGCAGAGAAGGGGAAATTTCTTTACGCTCCTCCCTCTCCTTCCCCATTTCGTACCAATATTCCCTACAGATATTCTCTCCATCCCTGCCACTTCTATCATACTTCAGGCCTTAATTCATCTCCAGCCCGACAACTGGTCTAGGCTTAATCTTATCCGTAGCCGATGTGCCACTGAGTGTCATTGGAAGTGGTCATCAGAGAGTCTCTCTCTCTCTCACTCTGATGAGAGGTTCACCACAGCCATCCTCCTCAGGAGCAAGCACCACTCTGAAACTCAGCCCTCGGGCCCAGTTGGTTGGGTCCCTGACTTAACTATTCCAACTCTGCCTTTCTGAGCTTGGCCCCAGCCCCTGAACTCCACAACTGGCAGGAGTCCTATAAAGTCAGAATGGATGTGTGGACTTATCAGGCCCACTGACTTCCAAGTGTGTAATTGCCCCCAGGTTCTGCTCTGCTCCCATGGGGCTGCCTGCCTGTTCAGACAACCATAATTAATATATAATATATGCATATAGATAATTGAGTGGCATGGATCATTAGAAACACCGACCCCAGCCAATTCTGTCACTTAGCTTAGTCATGTATGGTTTTTTGTTTTACTTTCCCGGAAACTAGGTCTGTGACTTTAGAAAACAGCAGATTGCACAAGTATCTGCTCAACTTGTGTAAAAGGTGGGGAGAGCCATGAGAAGGGAAGGGTTCGCAGGATGTTTAGCCACGAAATTAAGACAATGAACACCTACTACAAGCTTCTCACAGTATCTGAGTATTTGACACATAATAGCTTATGATCCCCCATCATGAGAATTGATCTCATGAGACGTGACAAGGGCCTGCGCTGTTTGAAAACTGTGCATTCCTTTCACAGTGGGAAAGCATGGCTAAGGAAAACTGATTCATAACTGTTAGCGTCCTCTTAAATGTTGAGATTCACTATGATTCAGAATCATGGAGCCAAACACTGCTTCTTGATCTGGTCTATTTTTAATAGCACATTGGTATATAACCCACATATCATAAGCTACCTGTATTTTAAAGGCAATCTGATAAGTCTTGACACATGTATACATCCACGGAACCACTACCACAACTGAGACAACAAACATTTCCATTTCCAAACAGATCTCCTTGTTCCTTTGTAATCCTTCTCCTACATCCCTCACCAGGAATCTGCGTTCTGTTAGTTTATTGGTTTGCATTTTCTAGAATTTTGTAAAAATGTTTCACATGGTATAGGCGCTTTTTAATCTGGCTTCCTTAACTCAGTATAATGATTTTGAGGTTTCTCCATGTTGCATATATCAAGAGTTCATTTCTTTTTTTTTTTAATTTTTTAATGTTTATTTTTGAGAGAGAGAGAGAGAGAGACAGTGTGTGAGTGGGGGAGGGGCAGAGAGAGAGAGAGAGAGAGAGAGAGAGAGAGAGAGACGGAGACATAGGATCTGAGGCCAGCTCCAGGCTCTGAGAGCCCAGCACGGGGCTCAAACTCCCTAGCTGCGAGATCATGACCTGAGCTGAAGTTGGATGCTTAACCGACTGAGCCACCCAGGCTCCCCAAGAGTTCATTTTTTTGTCACTGTATGTGCCATGATACAAAAAGCTAGGATTTGTCTATCCCTTCATCTGCTGATGGACACTGGGTTGTTTCTGGCAAACCACCACTGTAATTTTATTTCCTCAGAACCATCTCATAAGTCATTCTTTCTCCCCATTTTATAGATGATGGAATGGACACTCAGAGAGGCCAAGATGCATACACAGGAGTTGGAGCACAGCATCATAAATTGTTAGAATGTTTGAGCTGACCGGGTCATTAGGACACCTCTCTCTCATTTTAAAAACTTTTTGGTGTTGAGATTTGAACTGTGGTCAACAAGAATTAGCCGTTTCTCTTTATTCAGAGCGAAGTCAGCAAGTGCTTGTTTGTTAGCTAAATGCTGATAGCCTTTTATTGGAAATCAGTAACATGCTTAACATACCTCTATAGGGAATATTCTGGGATGTTCTATCAGCCTCAGGTGACCTCTTCCCATAGAAGCAGCAGCATCCGAGAGCTGACTTGTACAGGCTCACGAGAGCTGATTGTTAAACTTGCAGAAGATAAACAATGCAAGTATAAAAATTAAATAATATAAAAGTGCCTCTACCTGGGACACACAGCTTTCCTTTCCTCCCTCAGCTCATGGCTTTTCTGACCTCCCAAGTCTGGATCAGATGTCCTTCCTAAGGGCATCACAAGCGTCTTCTTTATAGCACTGCCACTGTCAGGTCAAGGGAGAGGAAACTGTTTATGCCTCATTCACAGTTGCATCCCAAGCCCTCAACAAATACTTAGGGAATGAGTGGATGAATGAATAACCACTGAGGCAGTAAGGGGGAAAAACCACCTGAGTGAATGAGGGCCCGCAGAAATTCTGCCCGCATTCTCTTCATTGGTCTTCATACAACTGTAGGAGACAGGAATTACTATCCCTATTTTACAAGCTCAGGAGGTAAAATGATATTAGAATCCAATGCTGACAGACTGAAAAAACTCTCTCTGCAATATTACTCTGTCCCGGGGCGCCTGGGTGGCTCAGTTGGTTAAGCAGCCGACTTCGGCTCAGGTCATGATCTCGCGGTCCGTGAGTTCGAGCCCCGCATCGGGCTCTGTGCTGACAGCTCAGAGCCTGGAGCCTGTTTCGGATTCTGTGTCTCTCTCTCTCTGACCCTCCCCCGTTCATGCTCTGTCTCTCTCTGTCTCAAAATAAATAAACATTAAAAAATTAAAAAAAAAATATTACTCTGTCCCTCCACAGTATCAGTCTCTCCCCAGTGCAAAGGCAAACACTGATAATTACCATGGCCTGTCATGGGTGTCTGTATCATCTTATTCTGTCTTCACAAACCACCCTAAGAAATGACGTAGATGGTGTAAGGAAATAGGACTGCCAGACTTCACCAGAAGTGAAGTTAAAAAGTGGCATAAATTTCCCAAAATGAAAAATCCCTCTGAGCAGGAGTAGGCTGAGAAGACTTTGTGGTGGAAAAGATTGGAGTTGATACTTGCAGAAAGGGTAGTATTGAGGTGGAATCAAAATTGTCAGGAGCAGGGCTTCCAGTCAGGGAGAGAGAAGTATGGCCTAAGTGAGGACAAACCGTGAGGAGGCCAGAAGACAACAGTGAAAGTTCATGATTAAGAGTTAGGAGGACACGGGGTGCCTGGGTGACTCAGTCGGTTCAGATCCCACTTCGGCGACTCCATCTCAGGTCATGATCTCACAGTTCATGAATTTGAGCCCCGTGTCCATCTCTCTGCTGTCAGCATGGAGCCTGCTTGGGATCCTCTCATTCCCCCTCTCTTGCTCTCTGCCCCTCTTCATGGCGCGCGCTCTCTCTCTCTCTCTCTCTGTCTCTCTCTCAAACATAAACACACACACACACACACAATCTCTCTCTCTCTCTCTCTCTCTCTCTCTCTCTCTCTCTCTCTCAAACATAAACACACACATACACAAGAGGAGGACACAAAGGTGCAGAAATTGTTTGGACCATGTTATGGAAAGTGTGGAAAAATAATGTCTCTGAAGTCATATTTTAAAGGAAGTTGGAATAATTTTGTAGACATGACTTGATTAAGGGTGTATTGGATCTTTCCTTTTCTTTAAAAATAGGATTTAGATGTGATTTATCTGACTTCCCTGAATATTTTACTTTAGCTAATTTCTGTTTTCCTTCATAAGAATCATGACTCATCTATCTGAGAGACAGAAACTGTGAGAAATGCGAAGCGGAAAGAACCTTTGAACTCTACTATTTCAGGGCAGAGCAGGACGTACGATTCCACTCCGTGGAAGACTTTCTGACTTCTTGGAGTGGAGAAAACGTTGGAGTCATGTGTGATTTGTGGAGCGAGACATTCTGAATAAATGAAATGGCTCAAGAGGGAAATTATGTTTTCCTCACTGTCCTTAATTGCTTCCAAACTCAGGTCAGAAGCTCTCAGCAAGGATCAGCAATGCGCTCCCGTGATTAATTTTTTTTTTCTTATAGTTGGCCTTTTTTCAAAATCCTTTTTTGCTCATGTTTTCAAAATTGGGTTTTCGTGGGATTCCTACGTGCTTTTCATTGGCATACTTTCTTTCATTCTCTTTACTTGCATGGAGATCTGCTACTGGAACACAGCTCTGCCTACCACCTGCTCTTTAATTAATGAGACTCAAGGGTATGTGACCTGTATCTACTGTAGATTTACAGTCCAGCCTTGCAGAGACAAAGGTTGACCAGTATTTCTTGACCTCCTCTTTGTGATAGAGCCATGCACCGAGGGAAGCTTTAGTAGAAGGATGCTTTAAATGCAGAAAGCCTGAGACCAGGTAGGAGCTGAGCATGTGTGCTCCTGAGGCCTGACTTCCATGGAAGGGCTCCCAGCTGGCTTGGTAACCCAGAAATTTCAGTCCCTGCACTTTAGACTCATTCCTGCCAGGAGACACTGCCCTGACTAGGGTGATTATCTTATTTATCATACAGACTGGGACATTAAAAAAAAATGTTTTTTTTTAATGTGTATTTATTCTTGAGAGAGACAGAGAGACAGAGCATGAGAGGGGGAGAAGCCGAGAGGGACAGAGACACAGAATCTGAAGCAGGCTCCAGGGTCTGAGCTGTCAGCACAGAGCCTGATGCGGGGCTCGAACTCACTAACCTCAAGATCATGACCTGAGCCGAAGTTGGATGCTTAACCAACTAAGCTACCCAGGCGCCCTGGGACATTTTTTTTTTTAAAGTTTATTTATTTTTGAGAGAGATGGAGAGAGAGAGAAAGAGAAAGAGAGAGAGAACGCAAGTGGGGAGGGGGGCAGAGAGAGAGGGAGACAGGATCTGAAGCAGGCTCCATGCTTTCAGTGCAGAGAATCTGACAAGGGGCTTGAACCCACAAACAGGGAGATCATGACCTAAGCTGAAGTCAGACCCTTAACCTACGGAGCCACCTAGGCACTCCAGTCTGGGACATTTTTAAGAATGAATGAGGAAAGCAAAAAAGAATAAAAGAGATTGTTAAAAATAATTAAAGCTATACAGTTTAAAAATTTTTTGAGTTACAAATTAGTTTTATTATAATATTGAACTTATAAGGTAGTTTTATTCAGAAGTGGTTTAATGAATATAGGTGCTGCGGAAATGTGGACATTTTCCATTTCATTCTATTGTGGTACAGAATACAAATTCAGGCAATTAAAAATAAAAGGCCCATCAAATATTTCTTCATGTTAAAAATAAAAAGCCCACAAACATTTCTTCAAGTCAAATAGTCCAAAGTATAGCTGTGGAATTTTAAAATTAAATCTTGTAAACCATTTAAAGTTTCCTTCTTTATTTTGTTCAGTTCTTCCCTTGTTTTTGTATGGCTTATTTTCATTATCTTCCTGTTTGCAAGCTTTATTTTCAACGATTGCAATTTGCTAGAATGGAAAAGCTGAAGTTTGGGAGTGCTCCATTCATCAGTTTCATTAGAGATTTGCAACTGATTTTGAACAAAATGCAACCAAAATTTAAAGGATACACTTACAAAAAATGTTCAATGCTATTATAGGGCACTTGTTAGACTCCAGTGTTTCTAAAATCTAATTAATATCGGACACAAAGAGTAAATTCACGGACTGCCAGACTAAAGTATTTTCTTGCTTCAACATCCGTATCTTCATGAAAATTATGTAGTTCAGTAATTTTATCTGTGTATTTGTAAAAATATTTGTAAATGTTGATAATACAGTTTCTGATACAATCGGTAGAATATCACAGCTTGTTTGAATGCATTTATGAATCATGTGCATGGCAATCAATTTCAGGACATTTCTGCCTCATAGTTTCAATTTACTAAGTGCATTGTTTTTTTTTCCACAAGTCTATATACCACCAAAATTTGTAAGCATATTGTGGCTGCAAAGAGCAATAATATAATCCTTCGTGTTGAACTCTGGAACTGAATTTATAAGAGCATTCACAATAATTGAGGATGTTTTACTTTCTTTTCTTTTCTTCATTTACATCTAAGTTAGCATATAGTGCAACAACAATTTCAGGAGTAGATTCCTTAATGCCCCTTATCCATTTAGCCCATGCCCCCCTCCCACAACCCCTCCAGTAACCCTGTTTCTTCTCCATATTTAAGAGTCTCTTATGTTTTGTCCCCTTCCCTGTTTTTATATTATTCTTGTTTCCCTTCCCTTGTGTTCATCTGTTTTGTGTCTTTAAGTCCTCATATGAGTGAAGTTATATGCTATTTGTCCTTCTCTGACTGACTAATTTCACTTAGCATAGTACCCTCTAGTTCCATCCACGTAGTTGCAAAGGGCAAGATTTCGTTCTTTTTGACTGCCGCGTAATACTCCATTGTGTGTATATATACCACATCTTCTTTATCCATTCATCCATTGATGGACGTTTGGGCTCTTTCCATACTTTGGCTATTGATGATAGTGCTACTATAAACATTGGGCTGCATGTATCCCTTTGAAACAGCACACCTGTATCCCATGGATAAATGCCTAGTAGTGCAATTGCTGGGTCGAAGGGTAGTTCTATTTTTAATTTTTTGAGGAACCTCCATACTGTTTTCCAGAGTGGCTACACCAGCTTGCATTGCCACCAGCAGTGCAAAAGAGATTCTCTTTCTCTGCATCCTTGTCAACATCTATTGTTGCCTGAGTTGTTAATGTTAGCCATTCTGAAGGATGTTTTACTTTCAACAAAATAAAATGCTAAAAGTTTCACTTTGATCGCAGGAAAAATTGAATGAAAACGTTCAACTATTAGAGTTAGCTGTATTTTTATGCCAATCACCTGATGACATTGATATAAAATTGGCATCATTTCATAGTTTGGCAAATTCTTTGTATACTAATGGAGTAATTTTCAGCTCTCACTTTACAAGTGTATGTACATGAGCAAACTTGGAGCTAAAGAAGAACAAAATTAAAATAGGACAGTGATCATTTGCTCTAAATCCAAAGACATGCTTCAAAAGGGGTTGTGTAGATAGACTTACTGAAGCTCTACCTGCTCAACTATTGTTATCAATTCCAATCTTCTTAAATTATTAACATTTGAGGTCGAATCTGATGATTTTCCAGGAGATTTATATCTCCATACTTTCGAGTGGTTAGTGATATCACTATGGTCCCATAAGTGATGGTAGATGTTTACATTTTGTGCAAGATTTAATTTCTTAACTAACTTTCTTGTGCAATGGAAATTTTGTACTTAGGTTTCCATTCAACTCATTTCCTTTAGGTCATTGCTATTGAAAGCATCTATTGAAAAATAAAAAAGCATTGTCAAACAATAAAATAAGTAGTCGTGGCTTTACACCATTCAGGAATTGGCCAAGGCACCACAGCATTCACATTACACAATGAGTTCTAGGCAGGACTGCTCACGTTCTGTTTCCTGGACGTAATCTGTACATACCTAACCCATAATTTGACATGTTTCCCAATAATCTGGTGAGTTGATGACTTGGTGACTTTGTACATCTACACAGAATGTCACAAGCTGATACACCAGGTGGCTGGCAGGGTCAGCAAGCAGAACATTTCTCCCACCACCACCTGAGACTGGAAGGGATTATTTGTCCCTAGCAACTCATGACTGCTACACTTCATTTTATCAGCGGGAGCCCTGCACGGTGGCCCTGACAAGGAAACATCAGCTCCCTTGCTTCTGGGAAGAGCTGGGAAAAAAGAAATGGGTCATTGCTGATTGTTTTCAGATCTTCCCATACATTAGAGTGAAAATTCAACGTCACCCAAGCATCTCATATGCTACTCACTGAGACTATGGCAGAAGCTGGATGTATAAAGTGGCCGTCTGCCCAACCCATTCTGGCTCATTTTAACGCAACTACTAATAAAAACACTTCCCTGAAAAATGAAGTACTTGAGACAAATGCTACACCAAAGTAATGCTGAGAATATAGATGCAACCTGGGACTCTTCTGAGCAAACTGGTACGTGCGATCACCCTAGCCTGACCCATTTTTTTCTCATTAGATTTGGCTACATGACACTGTCATCTGCCTGAGTTGTCATTAAAATAAACCCTCTCATATCATTATTCTTAAAGTAAAACAATTCACCGACTTGTGAGTTTATTTAACTTCTGGCACAGGACCTTTAGTAAAGCATTATTACTTTATCACTATCACACCCTGAAAAAAAAATCCCGATTTATGGCCCACAAGATCTTGTGTAGGAGCCCCTGCCCCTGAGTCTTCAGCCTCATCTTTTTCTCCTCCTACATCAGCACGCTCTGCCGTGCTTGCCTTCTTTCTATTCTTCAGATATACCAAGTCTTATCTGTCCTCAGAGCCCTTGGAGGCTGCGCTCTCTCCTTGGTTTGTCCTTCCTCCCACGATCCCAAGCTTGGCTCCTCCATGTGTTCCGGGGATGATCTCAGCTGAAGCATCACCTCTCTGGAGCGTTCCTCCCTGGCTGCCTTCCTAGAGGAGGTGTCCCTTGGTTTTTCTAAACCTCAGCTCATATTTGTCTCTTTCATAGCACTCGTTGCTTTTGGTTGTAGTTAGCTTTATTTTGGCTTATTTATTTTACTGACAGCCCTGCCCTGAGAATGTAAGACCATGCTCTTTTCATCTTCATAACCCCAGAGCTGAAAGGGTGTCCGGCACCAAACACTGAATAAATATTTATTGAATGTATAACATACATTAAGGTGCAAAACACATCAAAAGATCTACAACCAGTTGGGTCAAGTTTACTATATATGAAAATGTTGATTGTGATATCAAGTTTCTAAAAATGTCTTATTTTCATAATGATTTCTATTATGGATTGGCAAGTTAGCCCCAAGGGCCTCACTGTGCTCGCTGGAGAGGCACCTCCTCAACCTTTCAAGTCTGCAAACAAAAGGACAGGGTCTGATCTGCTCAAGTCCCATTTGCTGAGATGGTCCTGAGGACCTTAGCGTTCCTTCAAGTGTGTGGGGTTTAGATGCTGTAGAAAAGAAGGAATTTAAGTCTATCAACTTCCTTTCCATTTATACCTTCATAAACCTGGCCTTGTATGGAATTGTGGTTTGTGAACAAATGGCTGAAGTGCCTTTGTTAAACACAAGAATTTGTCGTGTTGTTTTCATACGCTGAAAACCACGGCTAACCTTATTTGCATTGTTTGATAAACGCGCTCTATTTCTCCCAGCATTTCTGCCCTGCAAATGTTCTGGTTTCTGGAAAAATTTACTCTAACTTTATTATGGCTTCTGTAAAATCAGAGGAACATGTTCCTATATTTTAACATTTAAAAAGATAACCTCTTCAATTTAACATTTAAAAAGATAACCTCCGTCCAATTGATGTCATAATCGTGAGTAAATCATTTGCAAAATAGTTTTAATGCCCCGCATTGTTTTCCAGGTACTCATTCCTTCTGCAAAAGGCTTCTTTACAAATAAAATATTCCATGTGTGATTTCAGCTAAGGGAGGTACACTTGTGAGAAAGTAGAGAGAGCTGTGTTAACTCTCCATGAATGAAGTTGACTACAAGGGAAAGAAACTCCTACCTCAAGTCACACACAAAAATCAGTTTCATTATTATAGTCCATAAGTTTTCAGCTCTAAGCAATCGCTCTGCCTGCCTAGGTATCCAAGGGAGCAATTGGATAATTTATAGGATATCCATGGTCTGGAGTACAATATAGCATTAAAACATCATATTGTAGAAAAATATTCAGTGACACAAAAAAACTGATATATTAAGAGAACAAAGCAGGAGATACAAGCATATGTGCAACATGAAGCCTTTTTTTTTTTCTTAATTTAAAAGGCAGAGAAATATTTATGTGGAGAAAAAAGACTGAATGGTAATGTCAATATGCCAAAATATTAACCCAGAAAGTTAATGTTGGCTTTCCCTGTGTGGTGGGAGTAAGAGTGATCCTCCCTCCCTCCTTCCCTCCCTTCCTTCCTTCTTTCCTTCCTTTCTCATTAAGATTAATGAAGAAAAGGAAGTAGGACAGAGAACAATTAGAATAAGAAAATGGTTAATTTTCTTCATTTAAAAATATACATGAACATGGTTTAAAAAAGTGAAAAAGTAGTGAGTGGGAGAGTAAATATCTCTTCCACGCACGTCTCCCTGCCCTCCACTTTTTTCCTCCCATGGGCACCTCTGTTAACACATTTTTTAATTTAAATATATCCTTTTTGTGAACAAATAGACATATATATTTTGTGTGTATATACTTCCTCCTCTTTTTTATACAGATGCTAGCATAATAAATCATTTTGCACCTTTATTAACAACTTATCATGAAAATTTCCCTTATATAGCACTACCTAGACTCTTTGCCGTTACTTAGTGTTCCATTGTCTGAACGTACTATAATTTATATAACCTTTTCCCCAGCCATGGGTGTTTAGGTCACTTCCAATCTTTGCTATTACTGATGTTTTTGTGACAAACATACCTCAACGTACATTTGCTCGTGCGTGCTTTTTAACACCTGCCAATCTGTATGTAAAAAAGTGAGCCAGTGGTTTTAATTAATTTACTTTCTCTTATTATGAACTAATCATGATATTCCAGCTGTATTATTTTAAAAGATATCTAAATTATTGTTTTAAAGTCCTCACAGGAAGGGAGATCATTACAAGGATGAAGGTCTGCTGGGTCTGGGTAAATGAATACCCAGAGTATGGATGCCAGCCGGGTTAGGGGTGGCTGACAAAAAGCATGAGTCTTGCTCTGCTCCCTTCTGGTCAATAATCCATTATGTCAATAACACATCAGAACTGACATCTTAGCTTATACTATTTGCCATACTTGTTCTGGATAGCTTGTAGTTAAATAAAATATAAAGGCAAAACCCTGAGCTATGGGACCCACATGACAACCAATTTAAAAGAGAAAATTCCAGCTCCATGAATCTCTGTAGGATTCACCCTGTGCCATAGAGCCAGTTTGACTTGTTTCCCTTTTTTCACAGAATTATTGGAGACATCCTAAGCTCCAGCAGCACCCAGCAGCACCTGCTTCCGGACACACATTTCAGGGGCTGCTGTCTTTTCTAGCTTTTCTCCCCTCCTCCTTGAGTATTCCCTTCACCTTCCAAATAAACAACTTGCATCCAAACCCGTGACTCAGGTCTTTTCTGGGGACCCAAACCAAGACACAAACCTTATCTTACTTAGTTTTTATAACGATCTGTGAAGTTGGTGTTAAAATTTTCATTTTACAGGTGAGAAAACCAAGTTAAGTAACTGAGTCAAGATAGAGAGTGGTAGCAAAAATTCTTTACCAGGTAGACATGTGCTTTTTTTGGTTTGTGTGTTTCCATCCCTTGAGTTCTTGCTCAAGGTAATAAACAGAGCACCTGACTTGAGAGGCTACAAACCTGGGGATGGGACCCGGCTGGAAAGCAAGGCCTGATACTGGTTGTTGGGGAGCAAACACATAGAGCACAGGAAGGTGCCACTCTTTTCTGTGATCCCAGGCTCCTGCTTTCATGCTCCTTCTGGTCTCATCTTCTCATCATAACCATCGCTAATGTAATGTCAAAGTAATTCCTTGGAGACATTAAACCTTTTAAGATGTGCAACTTTTGTCCTAGAAAGTGCAACTTTCAGAAATTCCATTTGGATGTAGATACCCCTACCTTGCATGGACAAACTCATCTGCCTCCAAATGAAATGCCCACAGCTCTCCTTGCTTAAATGGATTGGCTTATGGCTTTTCAATTCCTCTGAGTGGTCTGCTATCTACCTTTCTCATTACTCAGGATATTGACAACTGGGAAAATGCACACACTTGCTAACTGATGAGGACCCAAGAGCAAAGAATAGAGAAACAAATTTGACTCTGATATATTTTTTCTTCTTTCCTCCTTACACATCCAAGGAACTTTTACTCTGAAAAATTTGCTATGAATGAGCATAGGAGTTGGCTAGGTGGGGTCTCATGGACGTGCCTCATCGGGGCCTCTCATCCCTTCACACTGAACCCCACCTCACACCCATTATATAGAGCAGAGTAACTCCTTCAGACACAGTCAGTAGATACTACAAATGATATTTATTACTGTTTTTTTTGTAGTGATTAAATTTCATCATTAAAAAAAATTTTTTTTTGTTTATTTCTGAGAGACTGAGAGAGAGGATGAGCGGGGGAGGGGCAGAGAGAGAGGAGACAGAATCCGAAGCAGACTCCAGGCTCTGAGCTGTCAGCACAGGGCCTGACACGGGGCTGGAACCCATGTACCATAGGATCATGACCTGAGCTGAAGTTGGATGCTTAACTGACTGAGCCACCCAGGTGCCCCTCATGATTTTTTTTTAAGTTTATTTATTTATTTTGACAGAGAGAGAGAGAGAGAGAGAGAGAATCTCAAACAGACTCCGAGCTGTGAGTGTGGAGCTCAATGCGGGGCTTGATCTCCTGAACCATGAGATTATGACCTGAGCTGAAACTAAGAGTTGGACACTCAACTGACTGAGCCACCAGGCGCACCCAGAATTTCATGATTTTTATAATCTCTTTTCCCTAAGAAATTCAGAACATTGGGTACATCTAAATATGGTGATAAGATGACTCCCTCACAGTCCTTTACCCACAATCAAAGTACATTAGAGGCAATACTCATAGAAAAATTGTTTGAGACCCTGGGAAATTGAACAATTTCCTGTAATTTCTTAAGTGTTAACATGTTTTGGAATGATAAACTATTTGCGGGATAATTGCACCATTATAATGAAATGGACCTAAGTCATCTAAACTACATTGTGTTTCCATGCATTTAGGCCTTTTTTATCCAATATTATTCTACTATGTCTCAAAATCAAACACACACACATATACATATATATATAATATCTTACATATTATATTATATGTACACATATTATAATTATATTATATGTATACATATTATGATATCTTACATATATATATATCTTAGAGGAAATAGTTATAAGATCAAAGAATTACAGACATAACTATATAAAATGATTTGGAGATTGTCATTGTTGTAGACAGTCTAAGAAAATAATATTAGCTGATAGGCAATACTGAAGTGCAGAAAATGGTGCTGTGTACTAAAGACTACAGACAGATGCTCAACAAGTTCTTAAATTTTAACTTTTATGGAAAAATCAAGGAAAAAGTACAAATAGAATGATTATTACATTGAAAAGATGTCAAAGGGAGAAAATCATTTGGTTAACCATTCAGAGTTGTCCAGAATACATATATTCATCAGTGTCCCAGGATGAGCCCACTGATGAGCATAAGTATTTCTCGATGGTATGTTTGAATTTTCAAAAACTCCATTAGTTATTTTCATGTTGCTCAGGGGAAATCAGAGTCTGATGGAACTGGCTTGTATTAACTAAACTTACAAGGGCTTGATTGATAAAACAGGTTTCCAATGAACTAATTTGAGGTGGAAAAAAAATAGAGCTATTAAGAGGTCTGGAATTTCAATGTTCTCAGGAAGATATTTTCTCTTATTTGTAGGGAAGTCTACCAGAAGTCAAATAACTATGAAAAAATGCTTCGTAAAAACAAAGTCAGAATAAAGGGAGCTGGATCATCTTAATGAGAAATGCCATTATAAAGAGTCAATGAAAATTGAAACAATTTGGATAAAATGTGTCTTTTTCAGCGGCTCAAGCTGTATATTTTCAGCAGAACTTTAAACCTTCTCTTTTTAATACATTCTGGTGGGTAATTCTCAACTCCCCATAGAAAAACTTGCCTCTAAATTCTATTTTAAAGGTCATTTGTTGCTGATTTATTTGCTAGAGCCAACTATTTTGGTGTGGCTTGACTCTAATTTCTTTTATAACAAAGTCCTACCAGTATAATTAAGACAGGTTTCCCTCATAATATTTTTCTATCAGCTTTCACTTCTTTCATTAAACATCGTTATCTACTTCCCCTGCCAATGACCTTTACCTTTATTGTCATTTGAGTCATTATGCTACAGACTGGATGCTTTGGATGGAAATGCTGAAATATTATGTTCTAATGCAAACACAATGTTTTAGTTCCATTTTGGTGGCATTCAGGACTTCGTCATGACCAGCAAACAAGTTGGGAACCGAAGAGCAGGATTTCTGGGTGGTGGATCCTCCATCACTTTTCTCGATTATAAAAATCAAGTTAAGGAGGGACACCAAACAAACTATACTTCCCACATTTTCTATGAGCAGAATTCGATGGTTCAATTTTATGGGTGAATTTATTAGCAATAATATAGGCTTATCAGGAACAAGATAGCATGTTCTTTCTTCTCATGTTCATAGCTTTAGTGTCTACCAAGTGTCTGGAGAGGTAAGTGTCAGGAAACGATTCTCCGCGGATTTCTCGCATTTCTGCACATCTTTTGAATAGAGGCATTGTCGGGAGCGTCTCCCTCAACAGCATTAAGCAGGTGTGCTTACTGTTCAGGACAAAAGACCTGATTTCTCTAAGCTTAGCAATGCTCTCAAACGCAGACACTGAGTACTGCTCCTGCTGTAAGTAAGGCAGTCCTTTGTCTCTGACCTAGGAGTTTCACGACTCCTCCCAGCTTTCAAACTGTCAAAGTTAACTTGTTAACTTGAAAGTAGGGTAAGATCTCATACCCTTCATGGTTCTTGGGAAAAAGTGTTCAAAAAACAAAAAGTTTGTTGAATGAATGAATTAAAAAAGTGTTTAGGGAACTTCATACCCTTATGACTAATAAACAGTTACCCAGAGAAAGAGCCCAAGAACTTCTCTTGGCAAGGAGCTATTTCACAATATTTTTTCGTTAGAGTACCAGTGTGTGTTAGTCACCCTGTGTTTATTTTAGATATCAGTGTTGACTTAAAATTGTTGGCAGCAGTATGTTTGGAATTGGCTAAACACTGAGTTGTATGATGGGAACTGATTATTTATTCACGCATTACCTACTCATATAGGAACTATAGACTTTGGATAGTTTCTACTTTGCTTCTGCATCAGCGTCCCTAATGGATGAAGCCATAATTTTGGTACAGAGGGCTGAAGTTTTAATATCTCTTTCTAAAAATAATAACTAATTATCTTTAGAATGACACTTTCAGTGGGGACCCAAAATACTGACTTTAGTGTTTATTTTTCCATTTGCTTTAGAGGTGGATTTGTTTTTCTTTCTGTTTTAGAATGCCTGACAAAGGTGAGCCTGGAAACCCTTTACCAAAAAGAAGTGACCTAGTCTTCATTTTCTTTCTTTCTTTCTTTCTTTCTTTCTTTCTTTCTTTCTTTCTTTCTTTCTTTTTTTTATGTTTATTTATTTTTGAGAGAGACAGAGTGCAAGTGGGGGAATGGCAGAGAGAGAGGGAAACACAGAATCAGAAGCAGGCTCTAGGCTCTGAGCTGTCCTCACAGAGCCCGACCCGGGGTTCGAACTCACAAACTGTGCTATCATGACCTGAGCCGAAGTCAGACACTTGACTAAGTCACCCAGGCACCCGAAGAAGTGACCTGGTCTTTATACATGGCAGATGATCAAACTGCCACCTGTTCCCCTCCAGTTAATCATGACTCCAAGAACTTGAGCAGAGGGCTGGTGCCAGGCAGCTGGGGATCATGGGAGAAAATCACTTTCTGAAGGCATAGCTATCTTAGAAACTACACGGCATGCCAGGAGAGAAAATACTAGGATCCAGGAGACATAGGTTTGCTTCTAGACTTGCCAATTTTCTGTGATCCTGGGTCAGTCATGTGACCTCACAAAGTTATAGTTTTCCCAGTTGTAAAATGGTCACAATTATACCTACTCTGCTTATATCATAATAGTGTTTTGAGCATCAAATGAAATAGCTCAATGCTGGTAAGTAAGTGTAATAATTTATATTCTCAACATTTTGGTTATGAATTTAGAAGGGACTTGAAAGATCTACACAAATGGAGGTGTTATTAGTGAGGAGTATGTCTACTTTTAAGTTCTTCATTTTTTTTTTTAATTTTTTTTTCAACGTTTATTTATTTTTGGGACAGAGAGAGACAGAGCATGAACGGGGGAGGGGCAGAGAGAGAGGGAGACACAGAATCGGAAACAGGCTCCAGGCTCTGAGCCATCAGCCCAGAGCCCGACGTGGGGCTCGAACTCCCGGACCGCGAGATCGTGACCTGGCTGAAGTCGGACGCTTAACCGACTGCGCCACCCAGGCGCCCCTTAAGTTCTTCATTTTTATCTATCCATCTATCTATCTATCTATCTATCTATCTATCTATTTATTTTGCACTGAGCAAAATGTCACTGTCGGGAATCAAGCAAATATAGCCTTGAATACTACACACACATGATTAAACTGTTTAGACCATAGCAAAACTGACTTGTTCTTTGGACACTTTTTATGTGATAAATTGGATCAAAGCACTCAGAGTGGAATCAAAGCACCATTTGATAAAGACGTAGAAGTTGTGATTTCTTTCTGACTCATGAGGCTTTCTTACAGAAGTTAAAACTTGGGCAACTACCCTTGACCCAATTTGCCCCAGGAAGATCCTGAACAGGATAAAGAAAGGTTGTCTAACAGCTTGTTTATTTCTGTAATGAATCGGCTCCCTGGGTGCAGAGAGACTTTTCCCCATTCTCAGAGGAGGGGGACCAATGACACAGGGAGCTGGTCTTTGTGGTAGCAGTCACCATTGCCGTGATCACAAGTGTTCTTTTTTTTTTTTTTTTTTTTGCTTTTATTGTATCGCATGATAAAATAATCTTAAAACCAGTTTTTGTGGAAATATGGAACCAAATTCACAAATACACATTCACAGAGACACTTACAAAAGTGACAGAAGAAATATTCCTTTTTTTATAACTTAAAAACTAAGAAACCAAGTCATTTCCTTTTGCTTCTAGCGTTTACTCCTAAATGTGAAATATTCATCCTAATGTGAAGTTTTAATGATCCTGAGGAAAATAGAAATGGAACAATTTCCAGGGGGCTATTTTGAAAACTTCTTCAAGTTTGATCGTCAGGATCATGTGTAAATAGGTTACGGCCACTTTACAGTGTTGCCCTGTAAAACTGTAATCACCACTCTCATATTTCTTACGAGATAACTCTTTTCAAAATGGCTCTATGGCTTAACCGTAAGATAAAGTGGTGAATTACTTACGTAAAGATATATTATCTCAGATTGTGGATTCACCTATAACTTGTTGAAAATATCTTTATCGCACTGAGGCTACCATATGTGCCTCATGAATTGAAGATATGATGATGCCCTCAAGCATTCAGTATGTAATACAGTGTCTCTATTATGAATCATATTTCTGCTTCAAATATATACTGTGTTTTTGACACAAGGCCCTTAAATTGATCACCTTGTTGACCACCCACATACATTTTTAAAATAAATAGTTATCTTAGTCTTTAAAAAAAATTTTTTTTAATGTCCATCTATTTTTGAGAGAGAGAGAGAGAGAGAGAGCCAGTGGGGGATAGGCAGAGAGAGAGGGAGACACAGAATCGGAAGCAGGCTCCCGGCTCCGAGCTGTCAGCACCGAGCCCGACGCGGGCTCGAACTCACCGACCGCGGGATCATGACCTGAGCCAAAGTCGGATGGTCAGCCGACTGAACCACCCAGGCGCCCCTGTTTGCATTCATTTAACATAAACACGGAATACCTTTGTTTTTTCTTTTGGACAGCTAAAGCTTCTAAATATTTTTATGATGGAAAAATTCAAATGTACAAAGACAGAAAAAATAGTAGGATAAAACTTCATGCACTCATCATGCATCTTCAATAAATATTAACTAGTGGCCAATCTCATTTCATTCCAAAATACCGCAGCGTGTTTCTCTAAAAGGTACATGTAAATCTTAAAATAATAACCATTCCCTTGAAATGAGATATGGCTTCAGTATTTGTAGAGTTTGGTGGAGTATAGGCTGAAGAGCAAGAAGGGTTCCCTGGGATTTAACAATTTCGCCCACAAACATTTGTAGGTTTAAATATTTATTCCAAAACAGAAGGGCCATTGTATTCCCCGGTGGCTCTACAGTTGCAATTGGTTGGCACCTGCAAAGCCATTTCTAACATCCTCTCATTATTATTTATGGGTTGATGGATAATATGTATTTGGTTAAAGCGACCTGGGGGAGCTTTTCCTGTTCTCATAGAGGCTGGTGGGGCCGGGAGTGTTTATACAGTCACAAAGTAGCAGGGAGCGCAGCTCTGAGATGCTCCAGATGCAGGACAAAACGACTTTTCTCACGCTCTGTACCAGGTTCTGGCCAGTGACACCACTTCCTTAATGTGCTGTCAGTGATTTTGCCTTTTTCTGGCCCCAGTGTCTTGTACAACAGCGAGAAGAAGATATACAGGAGACCGTGTCCTCCATAAACGCGTGGTGGCCTTCCATTGTGTTTGCACTGCTCATCAGAACTTACAAAGCATTTCGGAGATGGTGTCACCTTTGACCATCACCATAACGTGGCTAGGTGGGTATTATTGTGCCGGTTTTATGGTGAGTGAACCAAAGATCAAAGTTAAGACACTTTTATCAAGGTCATGCAGGAGATGAGGCTGGGACCGAGCCCTCTGGAAGGAACATGGTTGTTGTGTTTTTCTGGGCTGTTTCTGGACTAAAGCTTTTATTTTTATTTCTTAAATAAATTCTGAAATTATAAAGGATAAAGGAAAAATGTGTGGAATGAGTTTACAGTGAAGCATTTTAAACTTATTTTTTTTTAAATGTCTTATTTATTCTTGAGAGAGAGAGAGAGAGAGAGAGAGAACAGGAGCAGGTGAGCAGCAGAGTGAGAGAGGGACACAGAATCTGAAGCAGGCTCCAGGCTCTGAGCTGTCAGCACAGAGCCCAATACAGGGCTTGAACTCATAGAGTATGAGATCATGACCTGAGTCGAAGTCGGACCCTTAACCAACTGAGCCACCCAAGCGCCCCTACAGTGAAGCATTTTAAAGGAACAAGGCAATAGTAGACCTTCTCTTCCTTCTTGTACCTCCTAACTGGAAACGAAGATGCCCTTTGTCTT
The DNA here is from genome assembly GCF_007474595.2 of Lynx canadensis. Classification (NCBI taxonomy): domain Eukaryota; kingdom Metazoa; phylum Chordata; class Mammalia; order Carnivora; family Felidae; genus Lynx; species Lynx canadensis. Next base: position 44,074,302 of record NC_044311.2, on the reverse strand, counting down.
CTCATGGAGGGATGGGTCTTATTAGGATGATCCCTATATTAACAGTAGAAATAGAGTCAATGTGTTGATTCCAGGGTAAAACAAGTGTTCTTTGGGTGCAGGGATAGAATTCAGCAGCCCATGCACTTGGATGAAGAAAAAATACTGTTTTTTTTTTTTTAAAGATTAAAAATATTTTAAGTGTATTTATTTATTTTGACAGAGACAGAAACAGCATGAGTGGGGGACCGGCAGAGAGAGAGGGAGACAGGGAATCCCAAGCAGGCTTGAACTCTCAGCATGGAGCCTCATGTGGGGCTCAAACTCACAAACCACGAGATCGTGACTTGAGCTGAAACCAAGAGTCAGATGCTTAACCAACTGAGCCTCCCAGGCACCCCTGAAGAAAAAATATTTTTTTAAAAATTTCTTGAGCCTCTAGTAGTCTCCACAATTATAAATGTAGATTCTGAATCACAATTATTAACTGTTCCTGTGAATCTGCCACCAGGAGAAATCAAAGACTTGTTCCTATCACATTAGGACTGTTGCAAATATCTTGAAATATCCTTTATACTCATCACTACTTCAAAATATGGTAGCTATGAGACCTGCAGCTGGATCTTTTTATTTAATGTGTTAATAAAGACACATATTATTTTTATTACGAAGTTTAGAAAGCCATTTTGATAATTGTATTTCTAGAACAGAGGGTTGCTGGAGGGGAGCTAGGCAGGGAGATGGGCTAAATGGGTGATGGACATTAAGGAGGGCACTTGTGATGAGCTCTGGGTATCATATGTCAGTGATGAATCCCTAAATTCTACTCCTGAAACTAATATTACACTATATGTTAATTAACTAGAATTTAAATAAAAACTTGAAACAAAAAAAATAGAAAAATTTTTGAATCTTGAGCAAAACATAAACATGTGGATTATCTATTTTCAGTGTAATCATATGTATTTTATTTTATGCATTTAGAAACAGTACTCTGAGAAGGGGTATAGGTATCACCATGTTGTCACAGGGGTGCGTGGTACAAGTACAAGTTTTAAAAACTTGCTTTGAAGGAACAAAAAAATCTTAAATTATTCCCAGGCAACAAAATTTTCAAAAAAATTTTGGAGGAAGGAACTAAGTTGAGGCACCAATTCCTCAGTCTCATTGCATTTTCTGTCTCTACTTGGCACACTGAATTCCTAAAAAACGTGTCAATTTGTGCCACAAACATTCGTAGAGAATGATGCTCCTTTGTCTTCATGGAGGAATGAACGGACTGCTAACACACATTAAGTTTGGTTCATGGGACACTTCCCAAAAGGAGAGATGGTTTAAGATGGAGAGTAAAGCAGAAGGGGGGGAATACCTGCATCAGGGAATTAGCCGAGGACAAAATCTTACATGATAGACCTTCTGCACTGAGTCTGAAAACCACATTTCTCTTCATGTGGGAAAGCATGTCATGACCTAACCTTTCTGTGTCCTCTCAACCAGAGGTAATCAAATTATGCATGAAATAATTTAATAATTTTATTTTCAGTTGGCAAGCACTAAATTTCATGTTAAATCTGTCCACATATGGGAAGATATTTGTGGCAGTAACATCTCCTATTATGTGCTATTCTCAGAATCTATTATATTACAATTCTTAACCTAGGTATGGAAGTGAAAAGGTCTAAGCCTCCGACTAATATAATTTGATGATTCATATATACCGGGAGGAATTCAGGACTTCCATATGATTTTTCTGATTAAACCCTCCTGATAGTGTAGTCTTTTACTTTGCTACTGGAAATCATTTCGCTTGGCTTGCTATTTCTTCTGACATATGTTCCAACTGAGCAGAATCTTTGAGAAATTAGATAACCATTAAGGACAGTATGTAGAGCATAATGTGTAGAAAGAGCAATAGGCAGAACCAATATGTGGTTGCTTCCTTTATAGCTTATATATTTTTTAAATTTTTTAATGTTTATTTATTTTTGAGAGAGATAGAGAGACAGAGCGTGAGGGGAGGGGGAGGGGCAGAGAGAGAGGAAGACACAGAATCTGAAGCAGGCTCCAGGTTCCGGGCTGTCAGCGCAGAGCCTGACGTGGGGCTCGAACCCACGAACTGTGAGATCATGACCTGAGCCAAAGTCAGACACTCAACCGACTGAGCCACCCAGGCGCCCCTATAGCTTATATTTTTATGATGCAAACTCTATGGTTCATAAATAGACCATATTTTTCATATCCCCAAAGATTTGCCCTGGTTCCTCTCCCAGGAACGTTATTCTGCTCTCATTTACCCTCTGCAAACTCAAGATCTGCTAAGTCATCATTTCTTGCAAAAACTTACCCTGATCCTTCCTCTCATTCCAGGTTGGGTTACCTGCCCCTCTGTACCATTAAAGTCCTCTGTCCTTCTAGAGACATGAACTGTTGTCACTTCCCCCTACCCATACCTTCCACTCTGTGCTCAACACTATGAACATCTGGAGGACTGGAATCCCACCTTTGAGTTATAGGCAAATATTAGGCACTCAATAATTTTTTGTAGAATTAATTGAAATAATAAGTTAATGTAGCCAACAAATAAGACTAATGAGACAGGAAACTTGAAGACTGAAGGGTGGATAGGTAAGGGTGGAGAGGCAAGTCAGTCCTAGGCAGTCTCATTTCCAAGATGCCAATAGAAGCGTGTGTGTGTGCGTGTGTGTGTGTGTGTGTGTGTGTGTGTGCGTGTGTGTGGTGTATGCACACATGCACAGGCATCCATGTTTGCATGGGAGTAGTGGTAGTACGGGGGAGGTGAGATTTATACTTGACTCTAGATACTTCCAATGTAGCCATACAAATGTCACACTGCCACTTTCCGACGTGCAAATGCTACATTTCTCTAAATCAGAGAAGTTGGTTCTCTACTTCCACCCACGTGACTGGCAGAAAAACTCAACCTCAGTCGTGTTTGGGAATTCTCTCTCCTCCTCCAGGGGTTCATGCAAGGATCTCCTGGTATTTGAGATGCCATACTCTGCAGAGTCCTGATCGCCTCCTCCGTTTGCTGTGACTCGTCAGTTTCCAAGGTATTGGTCAGGCAGTGTGTTCCAGGAAGACCTGGATGCTTGTCCTGCTGGTCCACTCCTCTACCACACACAGGCCCACAGAGGCCCTCAAGACCTCAGAGTCTCCAAAAAGACTGAGGAAAACCAGCCTTCCTTGATTAGGTGGTTTGTGTGCCTTCAGCTCCAAAGCCCTAACCTCCATGCTCTCCTCTGGGGAACACATTCTGGGGACATTTTTTGTACCAGGTGTAATCAGGGGAAAAAAGGAACTGGAAATGTCACTTGTTCCTTTCTTAACAACTCACCTGGCTACACAGTTTCTTCAGAAGCAACAGGAAGTTTTATCTCCCTCCTTCCTCCCGAAGTCCCCTGGCCCCCTCCCCAATCCACTGGCCATCCAGCCACTTTTTCTCTTTCAGTGTCGAAGAGCTCAAAGCACAGAGCCTTGGCAGTTGTCCCGGTTTTCTTCATCCTGTTCATGACTCCAAAGAAAACACATTTCTGACTCAAAAACAAGCCAGGGGTTTCTGTTGAGACCTCAAATATTTTCCCAGAGTCCGCCATGAAAATAAGGTTATGTTGTAATTTTTAAGTGATTTGTTCGACTTCTTGTGGCAAGACTCTGCTATAGTTTTGCTTGTCGTGCAAATAGCCTCGAGTCTGCTTCTAAACAAAATGTTTTCCAAAAACAAACGCAGGCTTCCCTCTGCTGACCCAGATCTCAAGGAGAATGAGCATTTGTTATCATAATGCTCCACACAAATACTTACAAACACAATTGTTTTGCAACTTGAATGCTGTTGGCAGTCAACACTCATACCAGTATTGTTACTTGGACTCAGCATTAATATTTTCTTCAGAATATTTTACTTTGGTAGTATAAATGTTCCCTATATTGCTGAAGACACACGAAAGAAGCGTGGTCATCAGTGTATTGTACTGAAACTTGGCTTCATTTCGAAAACGGTAGGAAATTCACGACAGAAGTTTTGGGAAGAAGAAATCTTTTAGTGATCTAATTCCATAATATTTGTGCTTTCTTACAAATAGTAGTAATTAGGCTGCACTTGTGACAACACTAAAAATCTACCCCATTCAATGAGTAAGACTCCGTTTTAAAATAAGTATATTATGAAACGTGAACAAGTAATATTGGAGACTAAAAACGCATAACTGGTGAACATTCATGTGCTTCTCTTCACTGCCCAGTAGGAATAATTCTGCCAGTGCCAGCTCGCTTCGTGAGCATTTGTGATGCAGCAGAAGTAGAGACGAGACCGCAGTGCCTGCTTTGAATTGGAATAGGCTAGATTTTACTTCTGGAATAGCAAATGCTAAAGGTATAAGGAAAGGCAAGAGCCAAGGAAGTCTTGGGAAGGTTTTTAAAATTTTTATTAAATTACTTTTTTTTAATTCTTATTTATTTTTGATAGAGAGCGAGGGAGCGAGCGCATGCGTGTGCAGGGGGAGGGGCAGAGAGAGGGAGACACAGAATCTGAAGCAGGTTCCTGGCTGTGAGCTGTCAGCACAGAGTCCGACACAGGGTTCGAACCCACTAACTGTGAGATCATGACCTGAGTCAAAGTTGGACGATTCACCGACAGAGCCACCCAGGCTCCCAGGAAGCCTTGGGAACGTTTTATTGGGGGTTTGGACAGAGTAAGAGGTTAAAATGATAAAACCTTCAGGGCTTCGCTCCAGGGCAGGCTGTGTGTGGTTCCAAAGACAGGGTGGGGACTGGACTTTGAGAAGTTCTGTTGTGGCTGTGTACAGCAACCCCCTTGACAGACGCTAGCAAGGAATTTTTAAATGCCGGGTTTTATTTAACTTTTGAATAGATGATACCATCACAACATTCAAAAATTAAATGTAGTATGAACTGCATCAGGGAAAAAAGTCTCCCTAACACTCCAGGCCCTCAACCACCCAGTTCACATCCCTGGAGGCCACCAATATTTCCAGCTGCTTGCCTGTCTTCCAGAGGTATTTTACACACATACAAGCAGATAGGCATTTATATTATATAATGCCCCCCCCCCCACTTTTTATACAAGTGGTAGAACACTGCACACATTGTTCTGAGTGCTGCTTTACTGTCTTTCTTCACAATATTTGGGATATTGTTTCATTTTATTAAAGAGATTTTTTTTTTTTTTTTTTTTTTTGCAGCTGCAAAGTATTCCACTATAGCAATGCACAAATATTGTTTAGCCAGGTCACACTTTTGGAAGCCTCCCATCCCATGTTATATATCACAGCAAGGCAATGCTGTTCAATGCAATGCAATGAACTGCTCTGTTCTTAATTTACTTTGTGCCATGCACCCCTTTGGTCACCAGGTAAAGCCGATGCATTTCTTCTCACCATAATGTATAAAACAAAATCCTTGAGATTAAAAGGAAATCAACTACACTGAAATACAGTTATCAAAATATTTTTTTTATTTAAAAATATGTGCACTTATTTATTAATGAGTTAAGACACAAGATCTAGTGGTGGGCCTAATAACTACTCTAATATCAAAATATGGACGAAATAAATGATATTGTAGAATGGCTGCAACAACTGAAGTATGCATAGAAGATCTGATTTTTACTGGTAACAAAGGCTCAGGTTGACACTATTGTGGCTTCCTGCCTACTTTCATAATGAAAGGAAATGATAAATTTCGGTTAGAGTTTAATGAAAACCAAAACACAATTTCTCCCCCTTCCAATCTGGTAAATCCCCTAGATTTTCCTGTGCAGCCCTTATCAAGAAGCCCTAGTGTATACATGCATCATTTTCTAAATATTCAAGTATCCTTGTATACATTTGTAAGTTGCCAGAAGTGTTTTAAATGAGCAGATATGAACACATTTGTCATTGAATGCCTGCTGTCAAACTGCCGGAAATACAGGCATTTCACCAGCATTAAAGGAAGGTGTGTGAGCAAGCATTTTCATCTTTGCCAATCTGAGAGATGAAAAACAGTATCCTGGTGTAGTTTTATTTTGGGTTTGTCTTATTAAAAGCAAACCTGAGCATCTTATCATATATTTAAGAGCCATTTCCTATCTGTTCACGTCTTTTGCTTACGGTTTTATCGGTTCCTTTGCAGGTTTGTTGCTGCATCTATCACCACGACGAGGATGTAAACAGCGCCCCCTGGAGTTAAGCACGGAGACCCTACTTACTGGTCAAGGTGAAGATTTACATTGCTATCCGTTGTATTTTTACCTCAGATTATTGTTTCTTTGAGTCATCCAAATAGATTAAAATAGAATGTGGAATCCTTAGGGCACTAGTCTTATTTAGGGAACAGTGTGGTCTAAGATGAAGTCTGAAAGAAGTCACAGCAATTTCATAAATGCAGTTATTGCTGGCAAGGGAAATGTCATGGAAAAGGTTTGATAGAATGTTTACTTCGACTTTTTTTTTCAACTCTGTAATTATGTACTATTTGTACGCAACAAACAAATGATAAGAATGAATACACGTGGTGAAAATTCAAATAATACAGAGGAGTATGAAAAGAACAGTAAAAGAATCTCTTTTCCCAGTGTCACTCCAACATCGGAATTTTAAGAACAATTACACTGGGGATGTTCCTTGAGCCCAAATTGTGATTTTGAAATACGTTTTCCCACTACAAAGATCCAGGGCTTCTGAGACAAATAACGGGTTCCAGGTCTAGGGCAGGAAATGTACAAAATGAGCCTGGTGCTTCATGTTATACCAGATAGCAAGAAGTTACCAAAGACTAGTAGATCATAGCAAAAGGACACAGGACTCAACTTGACCTGAGAGGGAACATCTTGAGCATCCGTACGGATAATAACTGCCATGGCCTGAAGTGCAAACCAGAATACTAGGCTGAAATAGTATACAAAATAAAAAATAATTGGTCACACTGGGGGGACAATTGGTCACACAGGGACACAGCAAAGGCCCAGCCAGGAGCATGACTTTGATAGGAAAACTAGCCAATCTAGAGCCTCTTCTCTCAGGTTCATGATTTCGGGAGGCCACATTTTTCTGCCTTGACCATCCCAGGTTGCCAGGCAACCCGGGACCATTCCTACAGCTGAGAGCTCACCGAAATTATTCAACCTAGCCACATTTTAAATTACTTAACCAGGCCTGCTTTGACTTGCCCTTAAGCTTCAATAAAGGTGGCCTAGGCTCTGCTGACTCCTGCCCCTCTGCCTTGTGTTTTTTCCAGGTGGCCCTGTGCTTCCCATCTCTAGGGTTGTGAGTATAATCTACTTTGTTTCCCCAAACTTCTTTGTCTCCTCTGGCCATATCCGACTGACCATCGCATAAAAGAACACAGAACACTGGATAAGACATCCCAGAATTATCTTGTGTTTCCCTTGCTTCAGTTCTAGAATCAACCATTTCTTCAAGGAGTCCTGATTCCTTTTATTGCAGAATGGTGTTTAGAAACCAATATCTGAGCACTAAGTATATTTTATGTACAGTGTACAATGCTTTTTGTCAATATTTGCTCTCATCTGACCAAGCCCACCAGGTTGGAGGCGGTATGATGTCGCGGTTAAGAGAGGGGGCTCTGGATTCAGACTGCCTGAATTCAAATCCTAGCCATCAGGTTCAAGGTTTGAGGACTTGGGAAAGTCATTTAAGCTCTTCAATTTTATCACCCGTATGATGATGTATAGTACCTACCTCAAAATGTTGTTGTGAAAATTTAGTGAGCTAGACAACTAAAGTTCTCAGACGTGCATGCATGACACACAGGAATTACTCAATTGATATTTGTGGAATGAATGATCCTCATTCATTGATCAGAAATTCTTTCAGAAGAATGAAAATGAGAGGAAAATTCTGATTCATATCCTTTCCAGAAAAATGAATAAAAAATGAATTTGTCAGAGATCCTTAAAAATGTTTTCCTTAAAAATTCCCCACAATAATTGTATTTTATTTTTTGAGAGAGAGAGAGAGCGCATGCGTGCGCACATGAGTGGAGGAGGGGCAGAAGGAGAGGGACAAGGAATTTTAAGCAGGCTCCATGAGCTAGATCTCACCACCAGGAGATCACGACCCCAGCCGAAGTCAAGAGTCAGACCCTTAACTGACTGATCCACCCAGGCGCCTCTCCCACCTCCAACAATAATGTTGTTGTTTTTTTTATGTTTTATTTGGTTTTGAGAGAGAGACAGACAGACAGACAGACAGAGCACGTACAGGGAGAGGGCAGAGAGAGAGGGAGACACAGAATCTGAAGCAGGGCTCAAACTCAGGAACCATGATATCATGACCTGAGCCGAAGTTGGACACTTAGCCTACTGAGCCACCCAGGTGCCCAATAATAAGTTTTAAATTATCTTTCATATATTGTGAGCAGTGAAAGGACATGCCTATGTAATGTCACATACATGATTTTAGGGAAAAAATGCTTTCCACTTGTCTATGTTCATGTTCTTTTTTCTAATTATAAAAAAAGTTGAAAGAAACACACAAGCCTGGTGCCAACGTAGATGTGATGCTGTATCTGGGCTTCTGATTCCTAAAAGTATCAAGTCATGGCAGAACACACCGGGAACCCTGGAAAGGCAGTCAGGAAGGTGGGGGAGGAGGGCGGTCTAGAAGGAGCAGGCCCTACAGTCATTCTCCCCAGTGTTGTCTTGAGGGGGCGTGAGAGCTGCCAGAACCTGCATGTGCAAAAAGAGATGCAAGGCAAAGCAGGGATTCCACATCCCCAGCTTGCTTTTAATAGCATTCCCTCCACAACTGGTATTTCTATCCCAGATTCCTGATTCAATGACTCATAGGGAGAGCCACTCTAAAGGATCTCACCAGAGAAGCTTATTTGGTTCCTACTGGGCAGGAATTAATGCATTACAGGTAGTCTAGATAATTTTTAGGCTTCAAGTTGGTGTTTTAGCCCCTTTGCAATTCTTGCTCAAGTCTTTTCCTCATCTTGTAAATCTGAAAAAGTAACTTCCAAACCACTTTTTTGAAAACCCATGACTCTGCAGAATCTTTTAGTCATTTGAAATGGGGCAGACTAATTATTTAACATAAAAATGGAATGGATTTCACATCAGCATTCCCATAGTAGGCTACTACTGTGTTTTTGTAACCTAACACAATGAAAGGCGTTGTCACTAGATGATTCAGCTGTTAGAATCTCAGCTCCCTTTCTGGGGAGGAAATTTGAGGCATGGCGTTTATATTAGATGCTAGGGTAGTGCTTACCCGGACAGTAATGCTTCAATTCTCCTCCATCAATGCCAGGCAGAGACTATGAACAAGGAGATAGGAAGTTAGGTCAACCAGCCACCTTGGCCAGAAGCAAGCAAGCATTGTAGCCAACCCAAATCTGTCATGTTTCCTTGGTATCTGTCTGTCCCTCTCACACACACAACACATGCACACACACACACACGGAGTCTCAATTGCTCCATTGCTGTAATGCCCTTCTCAGTAAAATTCCCTAGGGCAAAATCAACAGTTACCTGAGTTCTCAGCTCATTCAGTATCAGTGGGAAGCGTGCCATGTTGGACTTTGACTGACAGTCACAAAAAACCAGTTTGACTGAGAGTGGCAAGGCCACGAGGTCTGAGTGGAGTATTAACTCACCAACTTGGAATGGTTCCTTGGAGAACGCTCACATTGCCTCTTATTTATGCTTCAGCCTAAGTCTCCAAGAGTGTCGAAGTCATAGAAACGACTAAACAAATGTACAGCAGGAAGATTTGTTATTCAGAACTCAACCACACACACACACATAAAAGCTCCTCTGTCACCAGGGATCCCTGGAAAGTGGTATCTAAAAATCTGCTCTGAGTCGACTGCCTTCACTTCTCATCTGTGTGTGATCTTTGACTCCCAACTGATAGAAGCCCCATGGAACCAAATTCTAATTGGCATGAGAGCAAGAGGGGGAGAGTTTCACCCCCACTTTTCTGAAAAAAGGCAAGCATATTTTTTTATCTAAGGTCCAAGGCCAGGTGGGGGAATCCTTTTCCACATTAGACTGGAGTAAAGAAAATGAAAATAAGCTTTATTGTTTCTTTCCTGTACTCAGTGTAGGAAAAAAATTACTCTTTTTTTTTTGTTTTTACTTTTAATTGTGCTCATATCTTAATTGTTGACAGTTCTATTTTGCTACAGGAAAACCAAGTTTATTGAATACCACCATAGCCTTAGTACTGTGCCCACCAGAGTTCTGATAATTTCACTCAGATTGGTGTAAAGTCTTCCTATTTGAAAAACACTGGATTGATTTTTAGAAAGATTTAAAAAAAATTTTTTTTAATCTTTATTTTTGAGAGAGAGAGAGAGAGAGAGAGAGAGACAGAATGCAGGCAGAAGAGGAACAGAGAGAGAAGGAGACACAGAATCCAAAGCAGGCTCCAGGCTCTGAGCTGTCAGCACAGAGCCCAATGCAGGGCTCAAACTCATGCAGTGAGATCATGACCTGAGCCGAAGTTGGAGGCTTAACTGACTGAGCCACCCAGGTGCCCCCAGATTGATTTTAAAATCATTTATCTAATTAAAGTAGAGCCCAAATGATTGGTGTCTTGGAATTGTGTGATTCAGAAATATCAAATAAAAAATCCTGTAAGTCATTTTTCATGGGTGACAGTGTTGGGAAGTAGTATAAATAAGCCAAATGTGTGAAGGAAGAATATGAGTGTCTGAGTCAGAGAGATCCGAGTAGGAATCCAGAGCATGTCACCCGCCAGCCTTGTGACTTTAGCCTATGTACTTAACCCATCTGAGTCTCCCTTTCTTAACCTGGAAACGGCTCCACACAGAAGAGCTGTAAAGTTCAGTTACAACATGGGAGAAACTGACACATCTCTATTCTGCATACTATTTAATTGTCCTCTCTTCCTTCCCCTAAATGTACAGAAGCTGGATAACAGTTTTGTTTGTTTGTTTGTTTGTTTGTTTTTGTTTTTGCCATTCTCCCCAAAGGCAGCTGGGATCTGGGGAAGCAAAAGAATCACAGAGAACCACCTGGTTGACCAGGTTCAAAATACACAAGCAGAGGAATGAGTTTCCATGTTTAGGGTTTGTTTTTGTTTTGATTTAATCTGTGGCTTTGCTTCTGAACTGAAATTAATCTCTCTAGACCTCAGTGGTCTCATTTATAAAATTAGGAAGTCAGACCATCTACCTCAGTGGATTTCAACTTTGGCTGTGCAAATAGAATCACTTAGAGAGTTTTCTTCAAATGAGATTCCTGTCCCCACCCTTAGAGATTCCCTGTTTCCTTAGGGCTGAATCAGCGTGTGTGGTTTTAGAAACCCACAGGCCACTCTCCATTGAGACTCAGGTGATCTTTGAGGCCTTCCACCATTTCACGTGTCTGACTCTATTATAAAACCCAAGGAAAAGATACTCAAACTAGAAAACAAGTATTCATGTGCTGATTGTCACAGGCATGTTCTGGAAGTCCTCAGCTCCCCTATCCCTCAAGGGAGCAAGCCAGCCCTTTGGAGCAGCCAGACCCACATCTTGAGCTTCAGACCATGGGGCAGGCATCCCAGGAGCTACCCTTGTCTGAACATGACAATGAGACCTAGGAGATTCCCTGGCTTGATGAGGGGGTAAATGGCCACTGTGAGATGCTGAACTACCAACTACCAGATGGGGATGGGAGCACGGAAGGAAAGGGCAATGCAGGTGAAGGTGAACTCTGGTTTAATCTTGGGCCAAGAAGCATATTTATTTTATTTTATTATTTTTTTTGAGAGAGTGGGAGTGTGTGTGCATGCCTACATGTGCAAGTGGGGAGGGGCAGAGAGAGAGAGGGAGAGAAAGAATCCCAGGTAGGCCCTGCTGTGTCAGTGCAGAGCCCCATGTGGGGCTCGAACCCATGAACTGTGAGATCGTGATCTGAGTGGAAACCAAAGAGTTGGACGCTTAATGGATTGAGCCACCCAGGCGTCCCAAGAAGCTTATTTTTAACCCAAGAATAAAATTAGCCACAGTCTAAAGTGAGGAGAGAGCCAGGAGATTGTAGCTAAGATGACTTAACACTGCTCCTTCTCTCCACCTTTCTTTTCCTGCAGTTGTATGTCCTGATTATAGTTTCAAATAAAGCACAGCTCCCAGCCTCTCTGCCTGGTCCTATGCTCATGTTTCCTTTAGAATGCCTGTTCCTCCATCTACATGGGTGCAGAGATGGCTCCCAGCAGCCATGTTTATTCAGTCCCCACGTATGTGAGCGCATCCTTGTCCAGTGTAACTCCCTTCCTTCAGAATCTGAGGTTGATGAGTCTCTTGAACAGAGAAAAATGTAAACTTGGTAACTGCCAGTAGCCATATTCTTTTGTGTGGACTGTGAAAGAGACAAATGAGTCTGCATTAAGAAGAATGAAGTTACAGACAGAAGAGTCAAAAAGAGGCCAAGATGGAAAGTAAAGACATTCTGGATTTCCTATGGAGTTTGGTTCCCCCTGTCCATCTGCATTCTTACTTTTTAGTTCATAATTAATGTCCCTTTGGTTAGGGCAGCTAGAACTGGCTTCTGCTACTTATATAGTTGACCCTTGAACAGCCATGGGTTTCAACTCCATGGATTCACTTATACTTGAATTTTCTTTTGATAAATATAGTACAATATTGATAAATATTGATTTTCTATTGATAAATTTCTATTGATAAAATTTTCTATTGATAAATATAGTACAAAATTGCAAATGTATTTTCTCTTCCTTACGATTTTCTTAATAACATTTTCTTCCTCCAAGCTTACTTTATTATAAAAATACAGCATATAATACATATAACACAAAATATGTATTAATTGACTATTTATGTTATTAGTAAGCTAGTGCTCAACAGTGGCTATTAGTATTTTAGAGAGTTAAAAGTTATATGTGAATTTTCAATTGTATGGGGTGTCAGCACCCCAAGTCCTGTGTTGTCCAAGAGCCAGCTATAATAAAAAAAAAAAAAAAAGCTCTAACAGGTATGGTTACTATGTATGGATCATTATATTTTTCATGTCCAAATGAGTGAGAAACTAGCATTTTCCCAATAAGGAAGGGCAAAGCACATTTGGAAAAAAGCAACCAGGAGGCAGGAGGTCTGGGTTTAAATCTTCCTCTTAGAATCCCACAACCATATAGAATCATAGACTATTGACATTAGTTCTTAAAGGAAACTGATTTCCACTGCCCACTAGCTAGATGATACTGGGAAGAGTTTTTAACGCTTGTGAACTTAACTATAAAGTGGCCATAAAGATTCTGTAAAGGGGTGAGAGCTGAACCATTCACTCTACTGAGGCTTCTTCCAACATTTAAAACTACGATATTATCAAAAGGAGTTTCCCCTGGAATTATTCTTGAAGCCACATTCTGCACATCAAATGGTTAGGAGAGCTAACCATAAGGAGCCATACCAGCTGCTGTTATAAATGACAGGTAAAACTGAACATTTAAAAATGTAAATGTAATAAGTGCCTATTGTGCCCAGCTTTCCATAAGACATTTTGGCTTTGCTTAAAAGCAAATAACCTTAGAACTGAACGTATTCAGCTCCCCTATTTATTTGAACAAAATTTAGCAAGTACTTATTGAGAGCTAGCGAAATGCCTGCGACTGTGCCTGCTGTTGTATCCTCAAAGGAAAGATAACCTGCTCTCTGGGACCTCTGCCGAGCCGGGGAGGCTGATGAGAATGCTCACTAGTATATAGTGATCTGATTGGTGCCGAATGGGGGTGTGTCCAAGGACGATGTGGGAGTGACCAGCAGGTCTAGGAGGCCGGCAGGGGTGTGGTAGAAAGTGTCATGGAAAAAGTGATGAGTTCAGCCAAGGGAACAAAGCTGGGTGGGGTGGGCTACTGTGAGAAGGAAGATCAGGGCCTTTCTGGCAGTGGGGCAGCACGCCCAAAACACGGGGTTGACAACCACTGTCCAGAGCTCAGAGGCCTGCAGTCCTAGGATGAAGTAAAGAACACTCTTTTCAAAGGTGTTGGTGCATTGGGGCTAATTCTAGAGAGAATGATGGAGATAGAAGTGACCTTTTCTTTTAACGTTTATTTATTTATTTTGAGAGAGAAAGCATGAGCCGGGGAGGGGCATAGAGAGAGGGAGAGAGAATCCCAAGCAGTCTCTGCGCTGGAAGAGCAGGGCCCGACGTGGGGCTCGAACTCACAAACTGTGAGATAATGACCTGAGCTGAAATCAAGAGTTGGTTGCCTAACCAACTGAGCCACCCAAGCACCCCAAAAGTGAACTTTTAATATAACTGTGGGAGCTCCAGTGTCTAAAAATTAGTCACAAATGATAATAAAGGGATCCAGTACATAATGGAGTAATGGAATCCTAGAGAAGTAGATATATCATAAAGGGAGTAGAGACATCTTGCCTGGGACAGGGGGCTGATGAAAATAGCAATAACAAGTAACATTTATTGAGTTATTACTAAATGCCAGGTGCTTCATGCTTTGCAAACATTGACTCACTTTATACATCACAACTCTGTGATGTAGGTTCTATTATTATCCTGTCTCAGGAGGCCGTCTCCCTCCCTCGTCTATTCCCCTTTCCTGCACTTATCACCACCTAATGAACAAGGTATTATATTTATTTAATATGATTTTGTATGTGTCTCTCATTTTCTGATAGAACAGACTCTCCTTAGGGCAGAGATTTTTGTTTCTTTTGTTTCCTGCTGTATACCCAAAACTTAGAAGACACAGTAGGAGCTCAATAAATATTGGTGAACAAAGAATGATAGAAACTGAGGTACAGAATGGTTAATGCCACCTCAGTCAGTTAAGCTTCTGACTTTGGCTTAGGTCATGATCTCGTGGTTTGTGAGTTCGAGCCCCACGTTGGGCTCTGTGCTGACAGCTCGGAGCCTGGAGCCTGCTTCAGATTCTCTCTCTCTCTCTCTCTCTCTCTCTCTCTCTCTCTCTCTGTGTGTGTGTGTGTGTGTGTGTGTGTGTGTGCCCCTACCCTGCTCATATTCTGTCTCTGTCTCTCTCTCTCAAAAATAAATAAACATTAAAAAAAAATTTTTTTAAAGACATTGATTCACGTATTTATTCAATTTTTCAGCAAATATTTACTGAGTACCTACCACACACCAGGCATTGTTCCAAGCCCTGGGAAACAACGGCGGGTGAGGCAGAAAGGGTTCTGCACAGACAATAGAAAAGGAAACTAGTGAATACATAGGTTAACTTCAGGGATGATAAATTCTTGGATGATAACAGAGCAGCACGATGTGATGAAAAGTAACTGGGGGAGGGTGCATAATGTCATTAGATGGGGTCTTTGGAGAGGGCCTCTTTGAGGGGATGTGTAAGCAGAATCCTTCAGCAGGAAGCTCCAGAAGGCAATGCTTAGAGCAAGGAGGACAGGGAGGCCCGGGAGGGAGGGGGGTTGGGGGGAGGGCCCGGGGGGGGGGATTTGGAGAGTGGGATGAAACCCAGAACGTGCCCATGGAGATGGCAGCTCTGTATAGGAAACTGAGAGTTCACCGCCAGGAGAAAAAAGCCAGGGTCATCTGTGGGACAGAGTCTGGCTAGGACCAGAACCAAGTAGTTAAACAATTGTCCAGAAAAGCATATCTGATTATTAAACGAGGAGCCCAAACCAGAAAAGACCCTGGTTTAGGTTCCCAGATGAGGGGCAGAAGCAGAGGGTACCATGCAGAATGACAGGAGTGTGGGCAAGGTGGACAGACTCCATATTACAAGTGAAGCCTGAAAGTGGCCTACATCGAGTGGCACTTTGTCCCCCCACCATTCATGCATATGCTGTATGTCTGTCTAGAGCTGTGGGGCCAGTGGAGGTGACAGTGGCCTCAGGGAACATGTAATACAAACGGTATTTACCCGGCCTGTGGACCAGTGATCCCCAACCTGAGCTAACATAAGACTCATTTGGAGTACTTGTAAAAACTTCAGATGACTGGGCCTCATCCCTAGAAATTCCTGTTTATTCTGTTGAGGGTGGACCAGGTATCTGCATCTGTGATGCAAATGGTCTCCAGACAGGATTCATCCGGAGAAATGTGGAAGAGAATCCACTAATGGGCTTCAGGGAGTCCATGAAACCCTGAAAGTGAGTGAAAAATGTGTGTGCTTGCATACATACACATTCTCTGGGCAGGGAGAGAATCCATACCATCACAAGAGTCTCAAAACTTAAGACCCACTGGTCCATTCCTGTCCCACACTTTAGAGAGGAGGAACCAGAGTCCCAGGAATGTGATGACTTCCCTGATCCACAAAACTGGAAAACGGCAGAGGTAGGCTGTCACTGCAGACTTTTTGCATGACCCTCACTCTCTTCTCCACACTCTGTTGATCGTAGGGGTGGGGGAGAAGGGCAAAGGTGATTAAGCACTCAGGAGCAAAGTCGTCAAACGATTGCTCACCCTCATTTTGGCCCCAGGTGGGGTGGATCAGCAAGAGAGGAGGTTTGCAATGATGATGCCGTAACAAAGGGCCCAGGCATTCACCTGTATGCCTCCCCAGGCCTTGCTATCTGTGGAATCTCCTCTCCATTAGGACCTAAAGCCAGGGACAGAGGGTGCATGTGCCCAGTTGTTGGATGCACGGTGGAAACAGAGCAACGTTCTTGTGAAGATCTGCCCCCCTATGCCCGAGCAGCTGGGCAGTTCCAGGCTTCTCCACCTACAGTCAGTTTTCCATCCCTCTACTTCCTCAGGCCAGTCTGGATCATGACCCCACCTTTGTGAGTATGTTCCTCCCAGTCCAGATTCTATGTGACTAACCCCAGCTCGCCTCCTCTAATTTGGTATGCATCCTGCCCTCCAGTGTTGGCCTAAATCCTTCAGACTCTGGTCTCAGCCTGAGCTGCTGGATTCGACAGCCTTGCTCACCTTCCTCTTCTGAACTAACAGTACCCCATCTTGGACTTCTGCCTCTTTTCTGCACTCACTATCCTGTCCCGGACACACGTCCCCTCCAGTCCTGGCCCCACCTGGCCACCCCGTCCTTCCCCAGCCTACCTGGCTTGCACAAGCTGCTCTTCAAGGGCTAGACTTACAGTCCGACCCCTCCTTCTGTAAGATGGAAGTAACACCCTTTCCCTGTCTTCACATGTAAGCCTGCAACAGCTGGTTCAGGAGCTGGCTGGGTAGACCACAGGTAGACCCGGGCCCTGATCAACAACCCTGGCTCTCCGGCTCATTCTGCATTCTCTCCGTCCTGTTTCCCTGCTCTGCTTGCCGAGTCCCTTTCTCTTCTGTCTCTTTCTTCTTCCTTCCTGTCTTTTTCTTTCTATCCTTCTCCCATGCTTTAGGCCTCCCTTGGCCTTTCCTGGCATTGCTTTGCCTGAGAATAATACTCAGGAATAGACAGGTGCCTGAGCCCTTTGTGTTGACTAACGCCACCTTTGTTTTGGTACCAGATTTGTTTTGGAGGCAGATATCCAGGAAAGCTGGACAGTCGGATCGGTCCTGCAGAGCAGGCAGTAGGCAGAGGAAAGAAGCCTGCTTGGTAATTTTCCCAACAGCCACCTCAAATCTGTGGGTGATGGCTTTTAGACACCTTACCTTTAACAGACAAGGAGACAACCGCAGAGCTCAGGAGACTTGCCCCAGGTCTGGAATTAAGTCAGTGCAGCAGGGGAAGTGAACACAGAGCCCTCACACTGGAAGCTGTCCAGACAGCTGCATGGAGCAGGATCACAGCTCGCTGCCTTTCAAAGCCTCAACCGGCACGGTCACACTACGGACACTTGACAGTTACTGGAAAGTTGTATTACGCGTTCCTGTCAATTCTTCATCCTGTGAAGGAGTAGCACTGTGAATTTCTCGGTGAAGATTAATCATTTTCTTTCTTGCTTAAGACTGAGGCTGTTTCCCACATCCCTACCCTGGTTTCGCTTGTCTCAAGGATTTCATTGCAAGGGCGGGACATTCCCCCTACCTCCCCCCACCCCAACCAGAGCCCGCAATCAGGACCAATGAAAGCCAAGTACCTCACCGCCTCCCCCTCCCCCAACCCGGTGACTAAGAACTGAGTATTTAAGAGGTTGCAGGAATGGGCTGAGAACTGCTTTTGCTTTCTCCACAGACAGGCATACTCTCTTCTGACTTGGCCATCACTGAGCTGCAGAGTGAAGAGGGAAATCCTCGCAGCCTCTGCCACCACCATGTGTTATGGAAAATGTGCACGGTGCATCGGACATTCTCTGGTGTGGCTGGCCATCCTCTGCATTGTAGCTAATATTTTGCTTTACTTTCCAAATGGGGAAACAAAATATGCCTCCGAAAACCATCTCAGCCGCTTCGTGTGGTTCTTTTCTGGCATCGTAGGAGGGGGCTTGCTGGTAAGTTGTTCAGAATTATTACAAGCTTAAAAAAGTCTCTTCCGTTAAAGAGGTGTTTTCATGGAAAGTTTTCTACAATGCCTATTTCCAAAGCCAGTTATTTTTGTTCATCTTCTTTTGAAAGCAGATTGCACAAAAGTTGAGCTACGTCTAGTGTATTAATTTTATCAGACGTTTTACAAAGTCCTCTTTCAATCAACAGCGAACTACCTTTTTGCTAAGCTCTCTCACTTTACAGCTAGAAAACAGATATTAGCTTTTCAATCAGATCTGAGAGTGTCTAGAGTTTCTAGAACTGAGGTGGGTAGGCATTTAACATTTGCCCTAGGGAGCTGGGAGGGCGTCACTGGTTCTCTGTCTAAATCAACAGTTTTGGATCCAAATTATCTGCTGTTTATTCTCAGACATCTGTGACAGGAAAAATTATCAATTATGAGCGTATTGCTACTTAAAAAGAAGGATACATTTTCTCCTTTATGTAATCCTGGGTGTGGTGTCTAGGAAAAATCCTCCCGTTAGCAGCAGATCAGGATCTGAAGCTAACAGCGGAATGTGTTGTTTTTTCCAAGGTTTGTTTTTAATTGAAGTGAGAGGAATTTGCCTGCCAACCTGGGAGCTGAAAGTATTAGCTTCAACCACAGCACGGAAAGAATGTGGACAAACTCGAGCTTGCCACTTTAAATGCTGGGATTGAGAAGTTTAAAAAGACATTTTGTGGAATTGCTCATACCACACAGAATATTTTTCTTAGTCAAGAAAAGACCTGAAAACATTTAAATTTAATGCACTAATTATGGTATGGCAAATCGGCTTTGAATTTAAGTATTGTTACCATGTTAACAACGGTTTGTCCTTAATATAATGTCACCCTTGTTTAGGCTTCTTTTGATCAAACTCAGAGTATTTCGTACTTACTTTATTTAAGGAGCTTTATTGTGAAGCAACAACCATACAATCGCATCATCAAAGAAACGGTTTTTATATATTATATGGTGCTTTCATCTCTCCCACTTACAAAAACGTTTCAATTATTATATTAAAGACTTGTATCATCTATGTGTACAAGGGGGGAAAAAACGAATTAAAGGCAGGGTTTAACAGAAACAGAGTTTGCCTCTGGGACTACGTGAGGGAACTCTTGTGGAAGAAACATATTTATGGGTTATTATTCTATCCCTCACCCTAAAGAATGCATTGACACATTACATGAAAACAAGCAGATATTTCATTTAGAGGTGTTGTTTTTTTCCCCCTCATAGTTTTACATTCTTTGTGATACTGGGCCGACCTAACCCAAAGCCATTCCACATTGTCAGAAAGCAAGGTATTTTACCAAAAGATGCTTAGCCTGACCCTCATGACAGGCTTTAATGTGGGGAAAGATGGTGATTTTAATCTGATTGTTTTCTAACCAGATGTTCCTGCCGGCATTCGTATTCATTGGGTTGGAGCAGGACGACTGTTGTGGCTGCTGTGGCCATGAAAACTGTGGCAAGAGATGCGCGGTAGGTGCTCCAGCTCGGTTGGTGAAAAGGGTCCCTGGGAGGCAGGTGCGACTCTCGGGCTCACTTCTGCCGTCTCTCCTTTCCCTAGATGCTTTCTTCCGTCCTGGCGGCCCTCATTGGGATTGCAGGGTCTGGCTACTGCGTCATCGTGGCAGCCCTGGGCTTGGCCGAAGGGCCAGTATGTCGTGATTCTCTTGACCAGTGGAACTACACCTTTGCCAACACCGATGGACAGTAAGTCATTCATTGTTCCCTGTCCGACCACACATTCTTGTCCACCGCATGGTATAGGGGCAATCCCATCGAGTTGGAAAGGCATCAATTATCCACGTATCCGTGCACTCAGCCAGGCGGTGACTCAGGCACCAGGCAGTGGTGTCAGAGGGTGGATGCCCAGTCTCTGACCTGGAGAAGCTCTAAGTGCTTTTAAATGGATTCACTGATTCAGCCCTCATGATACTCTAGGAGTTGACTTCCACTCTTGCTCCTGTTTTACAGATGAGGAAAAAGAGGCACAGAGAGCTGAAGTAATTTATCCAAAGGCACATTCCTAGGACATGACAGCCAGGCAGCTGGGCTGTAGAGTTCGGGCTTATGTAGTGTGTGCACTATACCAAAACAATTGGCTGGTTTTACTATTTTATAAGAAAATATTGTGGAATCCTTACATACTATGGATGGAAAGCATCTGAATTTAACCAACTCCCCGATTGATCATACTATCCTCATACACACACTCACAATATAACATAATCGCTATGTACAACAAACCCTTTATTTAAAGTGATCAGGCGGGGCACCTGGGTGGCTCAGTGCATTAATTGTCCACCTACAACTCAGGTCATGATCTCACTGTTGGTGAGTTCGAGTCCCGCCTCAGGCTCTGTGCTGACAGCTGGGGGCCTGGAGCCTGCTTCAGATTCTTTGTCTCCCTCTCTCTCTGCCCCTCCCCTGCTTGGACTCTGTTTCTCTCTCTCTCTCTCTCTCTCTCTCTCTCTCTCCCAAAAATAAATAAACATTAAAAAAAATTTTTTTAAATAATAAAAATTAAAAGAAAAGTAAAGTGATCAGGCTACATAAGACAGTCTTATACATGATCTTAGCGTCAGGATAATTTAAGCTCCGTTGTTTTATGTCGGTACTTATTTCTTATCTATTACTGAGAAAAGAACAGAAATAGCTCATAGAAACTGATGTACATGACAGCAAATGAATGACATCCTTCGTTGAATTTTGAAAGGCTTCGTTATGAGATTCATGAGTGGAAATAATATGAATAATGAATTTCAATTGCCCTTACCCTATCGAGACTGTCCCCCATGAATTGTATAGCATACAGTGAGTTTGTAAAATTGTGAACGTGGAATTATGTGGACCTGGATTTTATCTCAGCTCTGCATTTCTCCCTCAGCAACCAGGAAACAGTGAACTGAGCTCTGTGTTTCTCAGTTACTTTGTAAAATAAAACCAATGGCAGTTGTCATAGGATAAATGAGATAATAAATGTAAAGTATTTATCACACAAGCTGACACACTCTGAGGCTGGCCTCTGTTGGCTGTTAATATTATCTGCTAACTGACAATGAATACAACCCAATAGTAGCCTCTGAACAAATGTTAGCTTTACGGGGGTTTGAAATTTGGGTGGCCAGTATAGTTATGGATCGTGATTCAACTTTGTTCAGAACATACTGAAAGTGTGAGTGGAAATTGGCTATATATGCACAGACATTCAAGCTACTGCACAAACCCACCTCCAAAAAAGATCATGATGGATGAAGCTGGAATGCAAGGAGAAGTGAGAATATCACTCAGCATTTTACAGCTGTTTGATTCTATGCCCCTCCCACCAGCCACCCCAGCTTCTGTAAGAAGCCTTCTGCTTCTATATCATTCCTCACTTCAACCTGTCCAGGGATTTCAATATGAGGAATAGCTAATGGTCACAAGCCAGTGATTAATTGCTCAATAGCCAGATGGGGACAAAGGAATTTTTTACATTGTGTCCTAAAATTACAACTTCCCCCCACCTCCTGATATGCAGAAAGATGGGGTCATAAGGACAGAATTCTTTTTTTTTAACCAACACATTGAGTTTCTGATTGGCTCAATGAACCATTCAAAGTTAGGTCTCTAATTCTAAGCCCCTTTGTTCTGCTGTGGTAGGAAGAAGTGATAAGAAAAGATTTATACCAGACCTCTTTGTGGGATTAAGTCAGTTGTAGATTTTCCCACGATTGAATCCTATTTCATTAAGAATCCAAATACTTTATGATGTAGCAAAGGCTGAAAGTCTACAAGAGCAATCAGAGATAGAATTTTTCAGACTGTAAGAATATCCAGGTACTTAGAAAGTCTCCTAAGTTGTATATATACGTGTATATGACTTCTGTGTGTGTGTGTGTGTGTGTGTGTGTGTAGTCAAATGTGACTTCAGTGTGGTTTGCTAACATTTCACAGAGTGACTTCAGATTATTTATCGTTCAATTACTTTTAAAATGTGTTCAGTACCTACTAGGTACTAGATACTGATCTAGGGTCTATATATATAATGATGAAAGGTCTGGTTCCGGACTTCATGGAGCTCAGACTTGTGGAATAGTTACGTAAGCAGGTACTCTCCTGGCCTAGGGGAGATGCCCTTCCTCACACTTGGTCTTCCTGATCAGTGTACTGGTTACATTGAGATTGCATATTGTCTCCTCCCTTAGTTGCTATGCTCTTCCAAGGCAGAACCCATGCCATGTTCACCATTATATCCCCAGCCCTGGCTTGAGGTCTAACTCACAGTGAGTGCTCAATAATCTTTGTTGAATTTTATGTTTATCATTGCAGCAAGATCTGAATTTGTCACTTTGTGAAATGACAGACTAGAAAAATTTGACACAGGTCATTGAATTAATTTCCTTTTTTCTGAACAAAAAAGCACCACACAGAAAGTTGCTTATGAGACATCCCCTTAGATGTGGTCATATATCAGAAGTTTCTTCTTTTCATCCACAGGTACCTTCTGGATACCTCCACATGGTCCCAGTGCATAGAACCCAAGCATATTGTAGAATGGAACGTCTCTCTGTTTTCCATCCTCTTGGCCCTGGGTGGAATTGAATTCATCTTATGTCTCATTCAAGTAATAAATGGTGTGATGGGAGGCATATGTGGCTATTGCTGCTCTCGCCAACAGGTAAGAGCTGTGAAGATGTCACAGCCTGGCCCTGGGGTATTCAATTACTGTAACACACTGTTATTTTCATCATAAAGAAAAAAAAGGCAAAATCAGATTCTGCTCCAACTACCAACGTTTGTTCCTATATCATCTTTGTGGCAAAGCATTTACAGCATTCAATTTTGCTTTCAGTAATAAGCTTCCTGAATATCATAGTTGCTGGGTTATCTTTTTTTTTATAGTTGGCTCTGTGTATATAGGAAAATGCTGCCCGTACCCAAAGTTTCCTTTCAAGAGCAAACTCACTGCCCCTTTCACTACCCCTGCTCTGGCCAAAGAGACACAATTTTGCTTGCTCTCGTGTTCCCAACTAGTATATGCAAATAGTGGTCAATGTTCATTGCACCAGGCACGGAGCTAAACTCACATTTCAGAAGAGACTATGAGTCAGACATTAAGCAGTATGTCTAAGAAGTAGGAAGTAACAGGCTTCAAACCCTAGGTCATTTTATGCGAGCTCCTGCTCTCAACCTGTCCGCAACACTTGCTGTTCTGTTGGATTTTCTACAATGCCTTCTAATAAGGAGTCACAAAAATACCCAAACAGCTAAGCACAGAGAATCACTAATAACCTTTGAATAGCAGCTCATGAAAAAAACCTTTCATGGTGAAAGAAAACCAGGAAGCACTTGTTTCCTGGGGATATGATTTCAGAGAGAAGTATGCATTTGTTAGTAGCGGGGAAAGTTCTTGTTTCTATATCCTCCTAAAAAAAAAAAAAACAAAACACATAGTAATGAATTGATGGAAGTCCAGCTTTGGTCCAATTTTGGGAGGTTAGTTTTATGTCTTATTCTGTAAAACAGGATTAGGTAAACAGAAACTTATTTAATTTATATTTTCCTAATCATTTACTCCTTTGGTTCAAGGTCTCTTAACTGTCTTTTAAAATAAGACAAAATCTAATTAAAACTGAAAGCATGTGGCTACCATGAAAAACCTTGCTATGAATAAAAGGAAACTTTCTAATTTTTGAGGGGACGTTAAAAGAAAAATCTAGTTTTCCTTATCAGGCAAGTACAGCAAGATTAATAATTTCCTTGGGAGCCTGCCAAATTTCCAAGAAAACAGCGCAGTGGGAAACCTTCAATATGAAGTTGTTTCCAGGCAGTATGGTTGGGGAGAGGCAGAGGAGAGTCCTTTCAGACTTACTCTAATGTGACCTATCTTTAGCCTTGGATTTCATACAAGGCAGAGTTTAAATTAGGTGAGGCCCCTTTGGACATCAGCACTTGTGCATTTTGGGGACAGGCATAATATGTCAATGACCAAAATTGCTGTAGTGATTTGCCAGAGTGACCCTCTTCTCTGAGCGGGGGTGGGGAGCAAGTAGTCCCACGGGATTTCCCGTCTGAGTCACCAAAGAGATGGCTTTTTCACAGACACCACAGTGCAGATCTGCTATTTTTGTTTCTAAGACAAAAGACGCTTTCAGAGGGCAAGGTTTTTAGTGTAGATGAGTCAAATCTGTAACTTGGTAGCACTTAATTGGGAAGGTTACCCACATTGAGCCCACTCCTGTGTGAAACTCCCATGGCATTATCTCTTAAATCCCTAAGATTAAAAGCCTACCCCAAACGCATTCAAAGCCAAGCAAACACCAGTAAGCTGTGGTTTCCATGGCCCTTTCCTGCAGCTTTTCCTAAGAGAGGACAATGGATCTGGTTTGTTTAGGAAACATTTCAGGAACATTGTCCAAGCTCTCAGTGTTGTTGGCCAAAAGCTCTGGGTAGTGGAGATCAGCCCACTTTATGTTTGCTTAAAACAGGAATTTTTAGGACTAACATGGCATTGTTGTTTGTTTAGCCTGATTGTAACGTAATGCATATTTCATTTTCTTTACAGCGATACGACTGCTAAAAGAACCACCCTACGACAGAACCACGATCTTCCTTTATTTCATTGTAATTTATATATTTTACTTGTATTAATTTGTAAAACTTTGTACTAGTGTATCATACTCCGTATATTCTACTTTTATAAATGTGTATAAAAGCTGGCATCTTCATGTGATGTCAGTGTTTGAGCGTAGCAAACTGTTTTTTTAGGAATGAGAAAATCCACGAGGTAATTTACAGACTGAATGACGGTCGGTCCTCAGCATAGCTGAGACAAACTCTGGCCTGAGTGATGTTTTTTAGAAACATTATAAGGATAAGTATCACACTCCAATTACTATTATCTATGCCTGGGTTTATTAAAGGAAAGATTTCTAATTGCTTTTTTTAAGATCGTGAAGGAGAAAATCCAAAAACTTGAAAAGATGTGTCTTTTTTCACTGTTTATATGGTGTTTCCCATTCATATGCCTGCAAATCTCTGGCAAGAGGCCTTTTTGAAGTGTTTCATGTTTCATAAGAGACAGACTCTTGCCCAGAGAGGGAGGGCTGGTTGAGAGTGCCCTGAGCTAAAGGAAGGCATCAAAACATGCAATGCTGCCGAGAGTACTGGCAGGTCCTAAGTTTCTCTAACAGGTAGAACACTTTTTGTCCTTCAGAGACAAGCACCAAGGATCATGTATTGACAAAGAAAAAGGCCTGGATAGTTGGATGAGGAAAAGATGGGAAACGGACTAAAGCAGTTTCATCAGCATTATGGGAAAATGGGGCAGGGGGAGGAAGGGCAGAAGGACCATGGGGAAACACCCCCCAACTTTGATGGTTTAAATACAACAAAATAAAGTATCCACTACAAGTTTTTTTTCTTGTTTAGTTTCACTGTCCTTTGTTTAAGGTTCCCCCTTTTGGGGTGCCTGGGTGGCTCGGTCAGTTAAGCGTCCGACTCTTGATTTTGGCTCAGGTTATGATCTCACGGTTGTTGAGTTCGAGCCCTGCATCGGGCTCTGTGCTGATGGTGCATTTGCTTGAGATTCTCTCTCTCTCCCCCCCCCCCCCGCCCCTCCTTTACTCATGTGCATGCTGTGCATGTGTGCTCTCGCTCTTTCTCTCTCAAAATAAATAAATAAGCTTAAAACTTTTCTCCCTATATATATATATATATATATATATATATATATATATTTTTTTTTTTTTTTTTTTTTTTTTTTTTTTTTTACAGCCTGAGGGGTGTGCAGCCCTTATTGCTTAGGGCTTTGTGTCTTCTGGGTTTTTTATCCCACTTTCTCTCCCTCATCCTCTCCTTCTTCTACGTTTCTCTGTTCTCCGTGCATTGCTGTTGCTGTGCCATTACCTTGGGGTCATTACACCACTTAGGTCCTTTCTACTGGATGCCCGAGGCATCAGGCTCCTGGGGAGGGTAACAGACATTTTCTCCCTTGATATTTTATATCTGTTATACAGAGTTGGGCCCTTTCAAGAGACAGGATTCCCTGATCTATTGGGAATTATCTTCAGAAGTTTTCTGCTTTTCGTGTTTATTGGTCTGGGAAATAGATGAGTTAATAAAGGAGCTTCTTAGGCTGTTGGACAGCAGAGTCCCTCCTGTGTGCTGGGTGCCCTACAGTGGCTTCCCGACGGAACGGTTCTAATCTTTTCTGTGCTTCTGTCTCCCTCTGGCAGTCCTATGAAGACTACGGACTTCTTTGAAGAATGCCATATAAAAGTGCATAAAATAAAGCATGATCTTTAATCGAATTGTGATATTTCATCAAAATGTTTTTGATAAAATATTGTGATATTTTTATCAAAATATTTTTGAAAATTATAATACAGTTTACCTGACAGCCAGCTCCATCACACCAGCCTCTGTAGACAGGAAGGCAGGCAGTGGTCTAGGGGGTGGGCCTGACAACTGTACTTTTGATACAGAAGTAACATATAATTTATATATTGTTTATAATCATATATGCTTTGTATTGTTAATCAAAGCATGATCAGCATTGCTGATACTACTGTGAATTGTTTCATGTAGTCATAACAAAGGAAATACTATATTTTCCTTACAGGTTAGTAAAAACATTGGCATTTTTTTTTTCTCTCTGGAGTTTAACACCCCTTCTCCCAGGTATCTATCCCTGGGCCTCTTGGGAATTCTTGGGCACCAGATTAAGAGCCCCTGAAAGAGAAAATCCAAACAAGAGGCATAATGATCAGGTATAAGCACCTCTTTTTCTTAAGTCTATCCTCAAGGCAACAACAATAATAATGATTAATCATGATAGTAACAATAGCAACCATTTATTGAGTTCCTTCGATGGGTCAGTTACTATACTTAGTTTCTACACATATTATTTCACTGAAATCTCTCAGCATTCCTAGGAAGTGTTTCTTGTCTCCACTGTACAGAGTCAAAGCTCAGAGAAGTTAAGTAATATGCCCAAGGCATATTATGATATAACTTCAGGTCACTCTAACATGAAAACCCATGCTTTGCTGGTTTCTGTCCTTGGCCCCCTCTTCCTCCTCTGTTACTCCTGCCCAGGTGCTGGGGTCTTGTCTCCTCCAACACTGACTCAGCCTCTCCACTCACCCAAGGGGGGCTTTGACAGGTCCCTGTGACCCTCAGTCATCCCACCCCAGAGCTGAAGTTTGAGTGACTCAAAGT
The DNA here is from genome assembly GCF_007474595.2 of Lynx canadensis. Taxonomy (NCBI): domain Eukaryota; kingdom Metazoa; phylum Chordata; class Mammalia; order Carnivora; family Felidae; genus Lynx; species Lynx canadensis. The sequence goes on along the minus strand of NC_044311.2, from coordinate 44,046,757 downwards.
TTTCCCTAGTTTGTAAATTCTTTAATAGTAGACATTGCCATTTTCCAGAGGAAATAGCAAAATAAATCACCTTCTACCCTAGTTTATTTATATTTATAGCTCACATGGTGGGTCTATAATATTCCAAACCCTTCAATTTGGCTGGAAATTCCCTCAGAGATTGTATCAAAACAGGTTATTATATCACCTGGCAACATAAAAGCAATACAATTACTGTAGAATCTGAGTCACCTGAATAGCACACATGGCCCAAAGGTTAGATAGTTCCCTCCGAGTATAAATTTACCATAGTTGCCAAATTTATAAATAACTTGCTAGATATAGGGAATCTCTTGAAGTAAAGTCTGAGGAAATTGATGGAGCATTACCTTCACCACAATTTGTTTCTTGTATGTATGTGAGACCCTTTTGACTATGTTTCCTCTGATGCTTACCCACCATGGGAATAGGTATGGGATTTGGTGCAACTTTTCAGAAAAGCAACAATCTGTAAGGTCTGCATATCCTTTTTAACCCAGTGTATGTGTGTATGTGTCTATCTGTCTATTCTCTCTATCTACCTATCTATCATCTGTCTACCTACCGTCTACCTCCCTATCTATCTATCTATCATCTATCTATATATCTATAACTTCTAGTAATTTATTTTAGGAAAATCATTAAGGATATTTGATTTTAGCCTTGCAGATGCCACCACCCGGAGCCCCCTGAGCCTCCCAGCCACAGTCAACTCCATCTAGTTCTTCAACATTGCTATGGATGGCGAGCTCTTGGGTCAAATCTCCATCGAGCTGTTTGCAGACAAAGTTCCCAAGATAGTAGAAAACTTTCATGCTCTGAGCACTGGGGAGAAAGGATTTGGTTATAAATTTTCCTGCTGTCACAGGATTATTCCAGGATTTATGTGCCAGGTGACTTGACTTCATAATCCATAATGGCAAGTCCATCTGTGGGGAGAAATGTGATGATGAGAATTTCATTCTGGATCGCACAGGTCTTGGTATCTTGTCCATGACAAATGCTGGACCCAACACAGTTCTCAATTTTTCACCTGCACTGCCACACCTGAGTGGTTGGGTGGTCGGCATGTGGTTTTTGGCAAAGTGAAAGAGAGCACGAATATTTGGAAGTATAGACTGCTTTGGGTCCAGTAATGGCAACACAGCAAGAAGATCACCAGTGCTGATTGTGGACAAATCTAATAATTTGGCTTGTGTTTTATCTTAACCACCAGCCCATTCCTTCTGTAGCTCAGGAGGGCATCCCTTCACCCCAATCAACTAGAAATATCCTATAATCTTTGTGATTTCACTGCAGTTCTATGGGTTCCATATTTTCCTTATTCCCCTCCAAGTGTAGCTTGATTGCAAAGTTAAATTTATGATTATGAAATAAAACCTAAACAAATAAACAAAAAGATGTTCAGTTCCAGGGATAATTTTGGGAGTAGTATTTATACCAAGAAAAATAACAAGAGCCTAAATGTCCAACAAGGAACTGGTTTGGTAAAATGTCAGCACAATAAAATTTTATTTATATTTATATTTATATTTATATTTATATTTATATTTATTATATATATGCACTAAAAAGTAATTTTGGTTAGATTCTGGGTGATTTTTGTCTTGATTCATTTTGCCTATCTATACCTACTAAAGTTTTACAATAAACACATATTACATTTGGAAAGAAAGCAAAAATGAGAAAACAAATATTCATTCCTGAAATCATTCAGGGAGTCGTCCACAGTCTTTGAAGGAAAATCCCCAAGTGTATGAGAAAACCATTGTTCCTTTCGGTGGACAGAGGAGTCATTCTTCAGTGAACTCTGGAGAATAATTGTGCAGGAAATTAGCTGAAGGGCTGGGCCAGGTGAGACAGGCAGTAACCACAGGCTAAAAATATTGTGGGGAGGCCATAATTCCCACTCTGTGTTTGGGAAATGTAAGTACGTGGTGTCTACTTAGTCTAGCTACCAAATAAGATTTTTATAAATATCAGCTACATATCTGTTTTTCCATTCTTAAAAATGAAAGCAATGAAATGCTTTTACTTTGAGAATTGGCCTTTTATCAGGGCTTTTTGTAGCACGGCTTGAATTTTCCTCATTTTCCTCTTCTGAGATGAGAGGGATGGTCAACAATGGGGTTATAGGACATGGTCCAGCCTGGTTTGTGGAGATGATTCACAGCACATCATGTAGAGAAATTGTCACCCACCCCAGGCTAGTAAAAATGGTCCTTCCTCCCCTTTTAACACAAAATAATTTTTGTGTTTGTTCATCTTTGTCAATTTAGATACTTTTTAAAAAAGTGAGCCAGGTTGGGATCTCACAGAATACTTAACTCCCTATTGTTTAAGGCAATCCCTTGGCTAAAGTAGATGTTCTAAAACTACACTCAGTTCTGTCAATAATCTCTGACACCTAGGTTAAGTTTTTAACTTTTTAAACTTTTATTGAAATGTAAATTTTTTACATGTAGTAAAATGCACACAAAAATGTGTAGCTCAGTGAATTTTTTTAAATTTCAATTCATTTTTGAGAGAGACAGAGAGAGCATGAGGGGGGGGGCAGAGAGAGAGGGAGACACAGAATCCAAAGTAGGCTCCAGGCTCTGAGCTATCAGCACAGAGCCCAACGTGGGGCTCGAACTCATGAACCCCAAGATCATGACTTCAGCCGAAGCCAGATGCTTAGCAGACTGAGCCACCCAGGTGCCCCTACCTCAGTGAATTTTTACATATGTTTATACACATGTAACCACCATCTAGATCAAGATGTAGGACTCCCAGCACTCAGACAACTCTCTCGTGTCCTCTCCGAGACAGTATGTACCTACCATCACCACACACACTCAGAGTAACTACAGTTCTGATTTCTATCACCATAGATTAGTTCTGTCTGTGCTTGAACTTTATAGAAATTGAATAATAAAGCATGCTTTCCTTGTGTCTGGTTTTTCTCACTGAACGTTATGTTGTTGAATGTTGACTCCTGAAATATCAGCAGAACGATCTGTTCATGAGACAACGCTGAATGTATTGCTTACGGCCATCAGGGAGAATACCACCTTGAAAGAACTTTCATTGGAGGGAGAAGGAAAAGACTGAATTTGAGATTTTGATTCTGGTTCAGGTGAGTCTTTCAGTGTGAAGACTTGAACAGGATTTGTAGGAATTCTATCATTTAGGACTGTGGGAAAGCATGGCAAGGATTTAGAGGTGAAAGGTTCAAAGACTCCTGAGATATGAACTCTTGATGTTTTCTATTGAAGAGATGATGGGGTCTTTTGGGAAGTTCTATAATGAAAACTAAAGTTATTTGCCTGGGCAAGAGTATCCTGGAATAGTAAAGCTATATTAATGAAGACTATTGAGTAATAAAATCATGGTAATATAGACAGTAAGCTGTGGAGCAGTTTATGGTTTTAGTCCTCAGTGTCCAAGTGGGGGTTGGAAGGTAGGTGGTTTCAATTTGTAATAATTTTGGTATTCATCTGTGTTGTCTTATGTAGCAGGAGTTTGTTCTTGTCCTTTGCTGTATAGTGTTCCATTATTTGAAAATAATACAGTTTATTTACTCTGATTCTATTAATGGATATTTGGGGTGTTTCTAGCTTTTGTGTCTTTGGAAATATGTTCTTATGATCATTCTTGTACGTGTTTTTTTGGTGCATATAGTACAAGTGTTGGTTTGTTTGCTTTTGCCTTGGTAAGGACTCATACTGCCAATAGAGGTTCTTTTGTTGTGCTCTAGTTAGCATCCTAGGGAGCCCAGAGTTTCTCCCTGGCCCAGCACCCCGAAGGTTTGGCTCATCTCTTCATCCAAGGGATTTTCAATCAGTCACGAGTTCAGTATATCTGAACTGACCACTACGTGCCCTGTCCTGTACAAGGTGCTGACGACCCAGCTGTAAACAATATTTTACAAGCTCTAGTAGGCAGAGTCCTTGACCATGTGGCTCACCATGGTATTCATGGCTCCTAGAATAATGCCCGGCAGGTAGCAGGTACTCAATGATCAGTGGGTCAGCAAATCTGGTCTGCTGCCTGTTTTCGTAAATAATGTTTTGTGGAAAGACAGCCATGCTTATTTGTTTACATAGTGTCTATGGTTTCCTTCCTGCTGCAGTGGCAGAATGGATAATTGTGAAAGTTAACTTATGTTCCCACAAGACCTGAAATATTTACTATCTAAATCTTTACTGAAAGAGTTTGCTGACGTCTAGTCTAGCTGGCCATTTGTCTCACTGAAAATTGACACTTCCATTACAACAGGAGAAGAATGGGTATTTTTGTTATTTTTAAGCTTATTATAGAAATTAAAAAAACATTTTAATAAGTAGAGAGAGAAAAAAATGAAATTGGTTTACCGGCCAACCAGCTAGAAGAATGGATACTAGGGAATATATTAGTTTCCTAGGGATGCCATAACAAAGTACCACAAACTGGGTAGCTCAGAGCAACAGAAGCTTATTTTCCCCCAGTTCTGGAGGCCAGAAGTCCAACATCAATGTGTCAGCAAAGCCATGCTCCCACTGAAGTTGCTAGGGAAGGATTTGTTTCAGGACTCTCCCCTAGCTTCTGAAAGTCTCAGGCATTCCCTCCACTTGTAAAAGGACATCCTTTCCCTGTGTCTCTTCATGTAGACTTGTCTCTGTGCATATCTATATCTGTGTCCAAATTTCCCATTCTTAGAAGGACACTAGTTGAATTGCATTAGGGTCCACCCTAATAACCTCTTGATTAATTTGATTACCTCTGTAAAAACTGTATTTCCAAATACAGTCACATTCTGAGGTACTAGGTATTAGGACTTCAACATATCTTTCTTGAGGGGACACAATTCAGCCCACAACAGAGGAAATACTAGCTGTCTCTGGGACTTCATTAGCATCTTCTAAACTAAACAGATGTCCTATGAGACCTCTTTGGAAAAAGTCTGGGAAATAGTACACACAAGACAAATCTTCCTGAAGATTCACCACACCCATTAACATTCCATAAACTCTGAGAAGTCTTCTTGTAAAACCTGTTTAACTCAAAACTTCCCAAATTATTTAACTCACAGACCCTAGGGCTGCAGCTTTGGAAAGAAAGTAAATAGCAGATAAGAAGAGAATCACGGATTTGGAAACATGATAAACCTGTAAAGGGACAATAGATGATAGAGGTCAGAGGAAATTTTTAATGATGACCAGGAACTTAGGATGAAAGAAAAAAAAATTCTCAATATAATTAGCTGCTGCCTGTTCAATGTACAGAAACTCTGATGTGCTTTATCTACATCTGCTGTTCTTGAATAGCTATGCAGGGTTACCACTCTTCTGGATCTTGCTCCACTTCCCTAGGAGAATATTATGTGTCCTTCAAGGACCCCAGCTCCCTAGGTTTGTAAGGAGTGCTGATTTCCAATGTCACAATTTTGGAAACGAAAGTTTCTACTGTAACTGTCTTGGCCTCCAAGCGGGAGATGTCTCTGAGTGGGACAGACAATAGAATTTCAGAGATATAAGTAACTTAATTATAAGTCATTTCATCCCTCCATAGTTTAGGGTCAAAGCCAGATCTTCTACCAACTCCATTTCCAAGTCCCAATGTGTTTATCGTGGGGTGTGCTTGTATGTGAATGTGGGCACTGGTATATGTAACCTACAAACCCTTGCAAAGACTGAGAAGAAACTTCCCTCTGCATTTACCTATGCATCCTCTTGTGCATGGGTGTAGAGGTATGGGGAGCAAGGACATGCCACGGATGTGAGGCAGGCAAAGCTTGAGGTTAGAAAGAGACAGAAATGAAATGACATATTAGTAACCAGTTTCTGCAAAGGCAAGTTGGATGATTCAGTCTTTAGCACCTCTGGCTAGAGGGTTAGGGTGTCCTGTGAGTCAGGTAATCTGTGAGCAATTAGGCGTTTCTTTGGCCCAGGGAAGCGTCACACTAGAGGCAATGGTGAGTCTCATCTTGAATAATGAGAGAAGTATTCATATTCACATCTTCAGGACTCCCTATGCAGATGAGAACATCAGGGTTTGGAAGCTTGTAGATGTGCTAGGTGGGAGAACTGCACCCAGATACAGAGAAAGTATGAGGAGGGCTGCAGAGGCTCCCGTGACCTTCCCTGAGCACCGCACTTTTCTTGGCTCCACACCTTTTACTCTCCCATCACCTCTGCTTCTGAGGGTAAAGCAAACTAAATGAAATGGTTTCCATAGACCACAAGGGGGTGGTTCTATTTTCCTTTCTGAAGTTCTTTTTTTCTTTGAAATTCATCCCCCCTTTTATTAAAAACAAATTTTTTTTAAGTTTGTTTATTTTGAGAGAGAGAACATGAGTTTGAGCGGGGTGGGATAGAGAGAGGGAGAGAGAAAGAATCCCAATCAGGCTCCATGTTGTCAACTTGGAGCCCAGTGTGGGGCTTGAACTCATGAACCGTGAGATCTGACCTGAGCTGAAATTGAGTCAGCCACTTAACCAACTGAGTCACCGAGATGCCCCTCACTCCCCCTTTAATGCCTCAGGGAATTAAATGACAACTGGACTCTGACTTTGACTTTTACCAAATAACAAGCACATTTGAATAACTAAAGGTCCACAGAAATTTGATCAGCCAAAGGACCATGCAGAACAGGTGTTGGTTTTCACTCAGGAACCTGGGATTTGGGTTATGACTGGTGATCTTGGAGAAGTCATTTTTTTCTCTCTGAGCCTCAATTTCCTAATTTGCAAAGTGGAGATAATAATGTAATCTCTAACTGCCTATCAGGATTAGGATGGTCAAACTAGATCCTATATGAGATCATTGTAATTTATAAAATTTTGTGTCATATTATTGTTATTTTGTCCATGAATAAAAGGATTAAAATAGTAGTTCCATTCTATTATCACTCTCATTAATTCTTGCCTCATCATCATCTTCCTCACCCAAGTCATGAACTCTGGGATTCAGGAGCCACCCAACATGTGAAGACTTTGCATATAACTTCTTCTTGCTTTGAAATTTAGAACAGGAGCTCAACTCTGTATGTTAAAATCACCCAGCAACTAGGCACCAATATCTCTCATGATCATAGAGGTAAGAATTCTCAACAATCTAGTAGCAAATCAAATCTTAACAATGTATAAAAAGAATTATCTATCACAGCTAAGTGGGATTTAGCTCATGAATGCAAGTCTGGTTCAACATTTAAAAATCAATTAATGTAATCTGCCACATGAACAGACTAAAAAAGAAGAAAAATTACATCTCATACCAATATATGGACAAAATCCAACACCCATTCATGATAACAAAACAAAACAAAACAAAACAACTCTTGTCAAACTAGGAATAGAGGGAATTTCCTCAACTTCATAAAGAATATCTACAAAAATCCACAGCTAACATCTTACTTAAGTGAATAACTAGAGTGTTTTCTGCTAAGATCAAGAGCAAAGCAAGTATGTCCCCTCTCATCACTCCTTTTCAACATCATACTGGAAGTCTTAGCTAATATAACAAAACAAAACAAAAATGATATAAAAGGCATACAGATTGGGAAAGAAGAAATAAGCTGGTTTTGTTTACAGCCGACATGATTGTCTCTGTAGGAAATCCAAAAGAATCAACAAAAAAACTCCTAGAACTAATAAATGATTTTAGAAAGTCGCTCACTGATCTGTAGCAAGAAGGGCAAATTTCTGGAATATATGCTGCAAACTCACTTGTCCTGTCACCCATGGTAGACCTCACTGACCTTTCCCAAACTCTTTCCCACTGAGCCCAGACATGGCCTTAGGATCCTTCTCAGCCCATCAGGTGGGCATCCAATAATTGATCAGAGTTTGCCAGTGGAATCCCCTTTGTCATCTCTGCTTTATAGATTCACCCCATCTCCAAACCAGGGTCGGCTTTGCTGGATCTTCTTCCCCCTAGTCCTGCCTCCTTCTCCATGACTTGAAAAGTTTGGTGTTTTCACAGGAAAGCTCTCCAACAGAGGCTGAACAGACTCTGTGACAGCTGCTCAGGCTCTAGGACAAAGCTGTACCTTCACACTGTGCTTAGTCTTTAGCTCTCAAGGACTTTCTGCAAACATTAACTCATTTATTTGAAAAGTCTGGGGCTATGAGGACTAATGAGATAATGCTGATGAAACACTCTGTGTTCCCAAGATGAAAGACAGCAGGCTATTCATATAAAAGGCATTTTTAGAGGCTACTGAAAATTCTCACAGGGGTTGCTGCCTTTTTTGCTTTGCTGTGAATATCGTTTAAGGCCAGGAGACAAGGCCTCACTACTGTTCTTTAGAGAAGGCTCGGTGATGTGGGAGGGGTAGCGGTGAGAACAGCTTGGTAGCACTCCTGCATCTATCACTTTCTAGTTTTATTATCTTAAGCAAGTTTCTTAATGTCTCTTAGCTTATTTTCCCTCCTATGTCCAATGGGAATGATAACGTCTGGTTCAGATAATGTATGTGAGAATAGACACTTGATGTCAGCTCTTCTAAGGAGTTGGGCCAGCTTGGGCTGATTTTATAGAGCCACACAAGCAGTATATTTGCACTTTAGTAAGAGGAAATGTAGAGGATGGTGATGATTAAAAATCCAGAAAAGAGCCTTTCTCTGACTAACACGAGAATTAGGAGTGCTCAACTCTTTTAGAAATTCCCCTTATTGATCTTTAATTAAAAACAAGAGCCATGATGAGCCCAGCATGGCTCTAGAAGTCAGGTTGTATCCATTCAGACAGCTGACCTCTCTATTCAAAACATACTAAGTGGTTACTCCACACCAAGCTAAATAATGGGGATGAAAAACAAAGCTGTCATTTTCCCAATGTGTGAGAAGAAATCCCTGCTGCAAAATACAGATAACACATTTCATTAATTCTAAGATGCACATTTTCATCACACTGTAACATACCTGAAATTGGAGTGCATCTTAGACCTATCACAGTTTAAATAACAGCACTTCCTTCTTTTATTAATGCATCACAGAATAAATGGAGCATCTTGCAAATGATGACATCAGATTCAGTGAAATACAGCAATAGCTATCTCTCAGGACTATTTGCGGGTTAAAGGGAGTAAATTGGAAAAGCACCTGTATTTATGATCTACTGCTTCATAGCAGATAACCCCAAAATTTAGCAGCTTAAAGCAATAAACTTTTTTTTTTCCTCATGGTTTCGGTGGCCAGGAATCCAGGAGCAGTTTAACTCAGGTTCTAGGTCAGGGTTGCTTATGAGGCTGCAAAGGGAACTGGGTCTACTGTCATCTGAGGTTTGACTGGGCATGGAGGATCCACTTCCAAGATCATTCATGAAGCTGTCAGCTGGAGGCTTTAGTCTCTGCAATGTAGCCTTCTCCATTGAGCTGCTTATGACAAGGCATCTGACTGATCCTAGAGTCAGTGGGGTGTGTGTGTGTGTATGTGTGAAAGAGAGACACAGAGACAGAGAGAGAAAGGCCCAAGATGAAAAGATTGAAGCTGCAGGTGTTTATACCTAGTCTTGGAAGTTACATACTGTCTCTTCTGCCACATTCTGTTGGTTACACAGACCAACACTGGCACAAGATAGGAGGGTGAGGAACACTGGGTGCCATCTTGGAGACTGACTATCATAGTACCTAACACACTGAAGGATGAAAAGAAAGTCAGAAATAAATATTAGTTTTTCTCCCTGTGTAGTACTCTCCTTTTTACCTCATATAAATTCTGTTGGAAGAGATTGGGTCTTCATTTGGGTTAATACCACCATCCAACTCATACTTTCAGTTTGCACAGCTATCTAGCTGGAGTGGCAAATGTAATGAAAGTGAAAAGATGTCAAAGAGAAGTTTCTGTGTTTGACAACTTGGTGTGGCTGGGGATGGAGACCTTCCCTTCTGGCTTGTGTTCAAAATGGAGAATCTTAGGGTTTTACTGATCTCTCTTTATAAAAAAAATGCATCCAAATTTAGAGGCTAATCATCCAAGAGAACTCAGCCACCTTAGGGCTTCTCACCTTCATAGAGGGATGGTTTGGCACCACATGATGGCCTAAATACAAGAGCTCACAGGATCTCAGACCTAGAATCTTTTGTTAGGAAGTAAGGAAACTGGCTAAGCAAATCATCATTTGCCAGTGTAGTGAAAAAAATAAACAGATGATTGTAAAATTCTGGAGCCATCAAATCCTGATTTCCAAGTATTATTGGAAATAAGAAGCCTGGTTATTCACAAATGATTTTAGAGCAGGCCTGGATACTGTCCCATGTACCCTAAGTCTATGGTTCTGGAAGTGTGGTTCTGGCCCAGCATCATCAGCGTCACTTGGGAACTGGTTTAAAATGCAAATTCTCAGTCCTCACTTCAGATCTGCTGAATCAGCCCACATGGGAGTGGAGCCCAGTGAGGCTTCTGTGTTTTAATAAGCAGGTGATTCTGATGCTTACTCAAGTTTGGGAACCACTGCTCATTGTAAAATCCTTTCCTTTGATGTAAGATATATCCCAACTGTCCCTCCATCTGCCCTCCACACACACACACAAAGCAAAAACTAAATTACAGTGTTTGGGGATGCACTTGGGTAATACAATTATGAAGAAAAGTAAGGAAATGATTACTGTAAAATCAGGAGAGTGGTTACTTTTGGAGAAAAGGGAGGGAGATATGGGTTGTGTAGGAAGGCGCACATGGAGGGCTTCTGGGATAGGAATGTTACCCATTTGAAGGAGTGTGGGATCACCCACTATGTGTCCAGCATGTGCTTTAGGAAGGTAGAGACAATGCAAATATGATGGCTGGGGATGGACACATTCACACCCCTAGTTCCAGCACAGAGTAGCAGTGCTATTCTTGTCATAAAAGTAGAGTCTCAAACAAATGAAACCCAGTAAAATATAGTGGTTTTCCCACACCAGCAATCAATTTTCCAATACTCTGAACATCAACAGTTGCCTGACATTTTTCTCTAATTTAATTCTGATTCTAATTACCTGGAGTTAGTGTCCGATTCCACAGATTTAAGAGCTCAGTCCCATAAGACTGTGTGATCTATGTATCTCCTGGCTGGGACAGCCATGCCTGGGGATGATATGACCTGATAAGATGGATGCTGGCTTCACTATACATAGATTTGGTGGGAACCCCTTATTGGGTTACTTTGCACCCAAGATGGAGAGAGGGACAGGGAAAGTGTAGAGCAGAGTGAGGTGACTCCAAAGACCAGCAGCAGTTTGAACTCAGCAATCGTTGGAGAAAGATGTGTGTTCAGTGTGGAAGCAGATATTGAGGAGTCCACCTTAACCATTCGCTTTGACTTATTTCTATCTCCCATCCAGCTGCTACTTAATCCCTTGGCCCTCCTAGCCTGGTAGTATCTTCAGAAATGGAGATGCAGGGTAGTGTTGCAGAAAGAGCACTAGACTAGGGGTCAGGGCTTTCATCCCAGGTTTGCCCCCTGACTTGAGTAAGTTCACTCCCTTCTCAATGCCCGTGACATTAGACCAGACCATATATAAGCAGATTATAGTAAAAACACGCACAGGGCTGGAATTGGAATTGGAAGGATAAAATACCTCTAAGGGCATTGGATGTATTTCCCATCATGCAGATATTATATTACAGATCTATAACTTCATTGAAAAATAAAGATGATAGAATGAAAATGTATTTGGTATTATTTTATCGTAGCTTTGTAACAGGAGTTAATCTTTCTTGTATCTCTTTGTTTCTTTAGTGAGAGAAGTGGAAGTTACTTTTCCTAGTGCCAGGGTAGAAAATGGCTACGTGGACTTCCCCAGGGGAGTTTTCCCTTAGGAGGATACATATCAATTTACACTGTAGAAGACAGGTAAGTAAAGGGTGAGGAGCCCTGAACATCCAGGGAAAGATGAAATAGAGAGGCCCTTTATGTTTGGAGAGTTGGGGGGTAGGGGATAGGTGGTGGAACTAATGCCGCCACTCCACCTCTTGGGGATCACTGGAGTGAAAGGACTGAGAGAATTCTGTAGACAGTGGAATCCATTCCGACTCAGAGATTTAGGGGCCAGCTCTGCGTGTACAGAGACTAAAAGAGCTGGGTTGAAAGGGTGGCCATATGAGGGCCTCTGACAGAGCCGGGTGCTGCAGGGCACTGTCCCTGAAGAGCCCTTATGGCCCCTTCAGAACAGAGCATGCTATGGGCTCCTCACAGCAGAGGAATCATTTTAAGGTGAACCAACTGGTCTTCAACAGCGACACCATGTGGCTGAGAGAAGTAAAGACAGCACTGGACTTGAAAGATCCAGGGTCAGCCTGCACCCAAAGAAACAGTGGGTGTACGTAGGTCAGGAGGAAGACTGACCTTTTTATTACTAGACTAGGTAAGGACTACAGTGATTTTGTTTGGTATTGGTACTTTGAGTTTTGGGAGCAGTTCATACTAGTTAAATACATTCTATGATAAATGTTAAAAATAGATTTTACATTTCTGGAAATGTAACTACATCCAGAAATGATTACATTTCGGGAATCTGTAACTACAATGTTTGACTTTTGCAGGTTTTGCTGGAGCCTCTGAGCATCACACTGCAGACTACTGAACACAAGCATTGTTTGGTTTCCTCTTTCACTGCACGGTGTCCAACCTGTTTTTTGAAAAGGAAGAGGGAGAATGGAGGACTCAATTTTTGAATTTCAAATGAGATTACATCGGGGTCATTACATTTTTCTCTAAGGTACCTTTCAGCTCAAATGTCTATAGTTGTATATGGAACTTTTTAATGTTTTAAGAATCTCCTGGAAAAGTTATTCATGCTACTCACTGTGGACTTCTAGTTGATCAAATGTTTCATTTCGCTTCCAGCTGAATAGCACAGTATTGGTTTCTCAAAGCATTTATTTGTAAATGTATTAGGAATAAGACTGTGTTAACTAGTCAAATGGGTATAGTCCATGTGGTTTAGAGTGTCATTCATTCAAACAAATAGGTAATGTGTGAGTCCCACTGTGTGTCAGGCATTGTTCTGGTCATGGAAGATAGAATGGTATAGAACAGAACATGGCACCTCCCTCAAGGAGTCTCCCTGGCTAGAGAGAATCACAAGATGCTCTAAGAGCAGAGAGGAGGAAGATCTGAGCCAGTCTCAGTTGCCAGCACTGATTTTGAGGGGCATAAAGGCACAGATAGATGAATGCCAACAACCAAGCATAGAACCAGCCCATGGAATCAATAATTTACATGTAGGCGGGGCTGCTCAGAAGTTGTAGTTGAATGTTGGAATCAAGACTACTTGGGTTTGAATCCCAATTCCACCACTTAGCAGCTATATAATTTTGGGTATGTCACTAAAGCCCCAAGTACCCCTAGTTCCTTACCTGTGAATTGGAGAGAATACCTACCTCAGGAGAAGTTTAAATTAGAGAATATTGGTAAAGTGTAATGTTGAGCAGCATTGCTGTATAAATTGAGCTTTATTTTAATAATAATAATAAATCAAAAATTTGTAGACCAATCAGATCATCAGTGAATTTTTGTTATATTTAAATCAGGATTGACCCATTTAATAAAGACTTGCTGGTTTAGACCAGATGAGATTTACCATATTTCTCTAATGCTCTCGATATTGACCTTGGCTGCATATCAGAGTCACCTGAAGAATCTTAAAGCTGATGCCTGGACTTCAACCCCAGAGTCTGATGCATTCAGTCTGGAGTATGCTTTGGGCTTCAGGGTTTTTAATCATGCAGCCCAGGTCTAGCTGAATATGGAAAGTGAGCAGATCTGTCCTTGGGTCACAGGCAACCAAGGCAGTTACTGATGACTTTCCCCTTATATACCTGCATTCTGAGCTAGAAGTTGTATTGGAAACAACCAGTGGGAGAGGGAGTCACCTCCACCAACTGGTGCTAAAAATTGACAGAGGCACCTGTACTTCTAACCCCATGAGGCATTTGTTAGTCCTAACTGTACCAGGACGTGTTCCTCAGCCAGCAGCTATGGGATGCCTGGAACAGATGCAGTTAGAAAGGTGGATTCCAGGGACAGCTTTGCTATAGCCCAGGCAAGAGACTATTGACAAATCATTCTTCTTGTTCCATCTCGGTTTTGTTATCTGTGTCTGTTTATAGAGACGAGAATATTCTTTCCACATGCCCATAGACCTGTTCTTAGGTCCATGAGTTATGCTGGTAAAGCACTTTGCAAGTCATAAAATACTGTATGAATGAAATAAAATACCCAGTAGAGATTAGACATTGCACTTTTTGAAACTAAAAACTGCTATTTTGTATAGTTTCTGCTGTCCAGAGCTAAGTTTTTAAATACCTTATACAAAGCTGTGATGATTGAGACCATTTTCTTTAGCAATTCTATGTCCTAGGTTTCACAAAAACAAAACAGCAGTGAATTCTATTTTCTATTCTAATCAATAATTTATCGTGATAAACCTTTTGCAAAACACCATCTAAGGTGTGGGCCTACAGGGTAAAATGACTTCTTTTTTTTATGGAAAAGTAATTACTGTAATGAGTTTTTATTATGTGTGAGGCTCCGTAAAGGAAATCTAATTCAAATGGAGTCAGAGAGCTGAAGGTAGAGCTCTCAAACCAAACCACTGGCTGCAGCCCTTGTATTCCCAACAGGAAGAAACTTATACTTTACAACCCCAGCAGGAAGAAAGATTTTCACCTTACGTAGCAACAGCCAAGCCAATGAGAGACTGTTGCAATTCAGCCAATGAGAAGCCACTACCCTTTGAACTCCCAGTTTATTCAGATGGACTTTTTTGTTTATAACAGCCTCTCCCAACTCCCCCAACTTTCCTCTATAGAAGAGCATTCCTCTCCTTTGTTCTCTGAACTTGGAGTATGGTTTTGGCATAGCTTGCCTGTCCTGAGTTGAAATTCTCTGCTATTCCCAAATAAACCCATTTTTTGCTGGTAAAATAACTGTCTTTTTTTTTTAAAGTTAACATATGCAAATATAAAGCACTTGGGGCCATGCAATTTTATTGAGGATAAAAAGTAACCAGAATTCAAATTAAGGGTTCTAATTAGTAATGTAAATTAGCAACATAAATTAGTGAGGGGTTTTTTTTTGTTTTGTTTTGGTTTGGTTTTTGGGATTTTTTTTTTTTTAGTAGAATTATTTCCTTTCAGGTTATGGAGACATTAGAAAACATTTATTTTTCTTAAAAAACACAATTCAACTAAGTAAATTTTAAAGATCTTACTAACTTTATTCAGAGATTCATGAACCTGGCAGCACCCAAGCTACCAAATTAAAAGGAGCCCCGAGTAGTTGTACAATTCAAGAGGGCTGATAGACCAAAGTGAGCAGGAACAGAAAGTTACACTGGGCAAAAGCAGATTGGTTATTGCAAGGTTACCTTCCTTACAGCTAAGGGACATGTTGGAGCTGGGTCAGGTTAGCTGCGCTGAGCAGACAAGCACTGATTGGTTGACCTGGGCCTTTCTTTCTTGGGAGGGCTGAACGTAGAAACTTAGTTAAAAGTTTTGGTTTGCTGACATCAGACTGAATGTGAGTGACTCCACCTTGAGCCCAAACTGGTCACGTTACCACCTTCCTAAATCTGATTTGGACCGCCTAGCAAATACGCATTGTTGTATGTTCTTCCAGAGCTGTGTGTGCTGTGCTGTGAGCAGCTAGATGCCGATGTGGAGCTGGTAGGTAGGGACCACTGGAGAAATCTGCAGGCTGATCTCTTAATCTCATGCTGCAGGACAAGGTTATATGAAAAAGACAACTTTTCTATGGAAAAGTTAAAAGTATGTTGAGAGGCAGCCTAAAGTACAGATTCCATCCAGAGTCACATTGCCCCCTTTGAATCCCAGCTTCAATTTTTACCAAGTGTGTGACTTCGGGCAAGTACTTTAACCTCTCTGTGCCTCAGTTTCATCTTCTATTAGATGGAGGTAATAGTAGTAACTACATCATTAGGTTGTTATGAAGATTAAATGAGTTAATAAAGGTAAAATGATTAAAACAGTAGCTGGGACATAAAAAACATCATATAAGTTTTAAGTAAAATACACTTTTAACCCAGTGTTACAGCATCTGTAATTTACTCTAAGGCATATTGGTATAGACAAACTATAGGAGTATAAATAAACTTTATTCTACATCTTCGTGGTGAAAAATTAACAATGAAATGCCCAATTTGAGAATCTACTTTCTGAGGATGGTTAGAGCAGAGCTTTGAATATTGCCAGACAAATCTATATCAGAAGGTAAGTGATTTGATTTAGTGTTAAAAAGAAAAAAATAGCGGGGTGCCTGGGTGGCTCAGTTGGTTAAGCGTCCAACTTTGGCTCAGGCCAGGATCTTGTGGTTCCTGATTTCAGCCCTGCGTCCGGCTCTGTGCTGACAGCTCAGAGCCTGGAGCCTGCTTCGTATTCTGTGTCTCCCTCTCTCTCTGCTCCTTCCCTGTTCATGCTCACTTGTGCTCTCTCTCTCTCAAAAATAAACATTTAAAAAAAAAGAAATGGTAACAGCAAAAAAGAAATTTGTTGAATAATATGCTTCATACACTGTCATTTACATTTATTCAAATGTACTGTCAAGTACATTTATTCACTGAACATATATTTATTAAGAATCCACTACATTCCAAGTACAGTGAGAGGCGTGAGATACACATTGGTCTAAAATGGACGTGAAGCCTGCCCTTTGGGGCTTCAAGATGAGACCTAAAGGATGAGGTGGTGCCCACCAGCCAAGGCAGGTGGGGATAGAGTTCCAGGCAGTGGGAACAGCAAGGACAGGACCTGAGGGCAGGATACTCAGCAGGTTTGGGCAAACGAAAGGCAACTTGGGTGGTCGGATAGTGGGGGGCAAGAGGATAGCAAGCAGCAGATGACTCTCTGGGAGTGTTCTGCTTGATCTTCCCAAAGCACTGGACCTATTGAACCTTGAAATTGTATCCCCCTTGATTTCCACGTTGCCTCTACCACTTGATTTTCTCCCTTCTTATACAAGGTTGAATAGTGTTCCCCAAATTCATATCTACTCAGAATATGACCTTATTTAGAAATAGGGTCTTTGCTGATGTAATTAGGCAAATGATTACATGGATTACATGGATTACATGGATTAGAGTGGGCCCTAAATCCAAGGATAGGTGTTCTTATAAGAGGCCCATGTGAAGACGCATAGAGAGATGAAGGCCACGTTATTACAGAGCCAAGATTGGAGTGACGCAGCACAAGCCAAGGACCGCCAAGAATTGCCACTACCACCACTGCTGGCATATAGGCATGGAAAAGTCTCCCTCAGAACCTCCAAGGAACCAAACCTGCTGGCACCTGAATTCAGACCTCTAGTTTCCCAAACTGTGAGACAGTAAGTTTCTATTGTTTTAAACCACCTGGTTTGTGGTAATTTGTTATGGCAGCCCTAGGAAACTAACATACATCTCTTTGACTGTACATTCTCAGTCCTTTTCCTGGTTTCTCCTTCCCGTTCATACCCTTGGTGTGATCCAAGGCTTCTATCCTTGTTGATACTCACTCCTTACATCCTGTCCTTGGCACCTATTGGCAAACAGCCTTACTCTCCACCCAAGGCAAACAGGAAAGAAGTCTGGGAGTTAGCCAATAGGGTTTCCTCTATTTCAGCTTCCACATTCAGTTAGTCACCAAGTCCCATGAATACTGCACGCTTTTTAAAAATTATTTTTCAAGAAGAATGGGTGGGTAATACTTGCATGTGATTTTAAAAGATATAACATGAATAGATAAATACACAGACCAATGGAACAGACTAGACATTCCAAAATAGATCCAAACATATATAGAAATTTATTAAAGAATAAAGATAGTCACTAGAAAAAAATATTTACTTAAAAAACTGGTGTAGGGGGGGCACCTGGGTGGCTCAGTCAGTTAAATGTCTGACTTTGGCTCAGGTCATAAACTCATGCTTTGTGGGTTCAAGCCCCACAGAGGGATCTGTGCTGACAGCTTAGAGCCTGGAGCCTGCTTCGGATTCTTGTCTCCCTCTCTCTCTGCTCCTCCCCACTCGTGCTCTGTCTCTCCCTCTATCTCAAAAATAAATATTAAAAAAAAATTTTTTAATGGTGTAGGGACAACTGGATAGCCATTTCAAAAAAAAGATAAAATTAAATCTTTTGTATTTTTTTAAATTTTATTTTTTATTTTTTAAAACTTACATCCAAATTAGTTAGCATATAGTGAAACAATGATTTTAGGAGTAGATTCCTTAATGCCCCTTACCCATTGAGCCATCCCCCCTCCCACAACCCCTCCAACAACCCTCAGTTTGTGCTCCATATTTATGAGTCTCTTTTGTCCCCCTCCCTGTTTTTATATTATTTTTGTTTCCCTTCCCTTATATTCATCTGTTTTGTCTCTTAAAGTCCTCATATGAGTAAAGTCATATGATATTTGTCTTTCTCTGACTAATTTTACTTAGGATAATACCCTCCAGTTCCATCCACGTAGTTGCAAATGACAAGATTTCATTCTTTTTGATTGCCGAGTAATACTCCATTGTATATATATACCACTTCTTCGTTATCCATTCATCCATCAATGGACATTTCGGCTCTTTCCATATTTTGGCTATTGTTGATAGTGCTGCTATAAACATGGGGGTGCATGTGCCCCTTCGAAACAGTACACCTGTATCCCGTGGATAAATGCCCGGTCATGCAATTGCTGGGTCATAGGGTAGTTCTATTTTTAATTTTTTGAGGAAACTCCATACTGTTTTCCAGAGTGGCTGCACCAGTTTGCATTCCCACCAGCAGGGCAAAAGAGATCCTCTTTCTCTGCATCCTCGCCAACATCTGTTGTCCCCTGCATTGTTAATGTTAGCCATTCTGACAGGTGTGAGGTGGTATCTCATTGTGGTTTTGATTTGTATTTCCCTGATGATGAGTGATGTGGAGCATTTTTTCATGTGTCAGTTGGCCATCTGGATGTCTTCCTTGGAGAAGTGTCTATTCATGTCTTTTGCCCATTTCTTCACTGGATTATTTGTTTTTTGGCTGTTGAGTTTGAGAAGTTCTTTATAGATTTTGGATACTAATCCTTTATCTGATATGTCATTTGCAAATATCTTCTCCCATTCTGTCAGTTGTCTTCTAGTTATGCTGATTGTTTCCTTCACTGTGCAGAAGCTTTTTATTTTGATGAGGTCCTAATAGTTCATTTTTGCTTTTGTTTCCCTTGCCTCTGGAGACGTGTTGAGTAAGAAGTTGCTGTGGCTAAGATCAAAGAGGTTTTTGCTTGCTTTCTCCTCAAGGATTTTGATGGCTTCCTGTCTTACATATAGGTCTTTCATCCATCTTGAGTTTCTTTTTGAGTTATTATTTTCTTACAAGAAAGTGGTCCAGGTTCATTCTTCTGCATGTCGCTGTCCAGTTTTCCCAGTCCCACTTGCTGAAGAGACTGTCTTTATTCCATTGGATACTCTTTCCTGCTTTGTCAAAGATTAATTGGCCATACGTTTGTAGGTCCATTTCTGGGTTCTCTATTCTGTTCCATTGATCTGAGTGTCTGTTCTTGTGCCAGTACCATACTGTCTTGATGATTACAACTTTGTAGTATAGCTTGAAGTCTGGGATTGTGATGCCTCCTGCTTTGGTTTTCTTTTTAAAGATTGCTTTGGCTATTCAGGGTCTTTTCTCATTCCATACAAATTTAAGGATTGTTTGTTCTAGCTCTGTGAAGAATGCTGGTGTTATTTTGATAGGGATTGCATTGAATGTGTAGATTGCTTCGGGTAGTATTGACATTTTAACAATATTTGTTCTTCCTATTCAGGAGCATGGAATCTTTTTCCATTTTTTTGTGTCTTCTTCAATTTCTTTCATAAGCTTTCTATAGTTATTCAGTGTATAGATTTTCCATCTCTTTGGTTAGATTTATTCTGAGGTATTTTATGGGTTTTTTTTGTGCAACTGTAAATGGGATCAATTCCTTGATTTCTCTTTCTGTCACTTAATTGTTGGTGGAATCTTTTGGGTTTTCCATGTAGAGTATCATGTCATCTGCGAAGAGTGAAAGTTTGACCTCCTCCTGGCCAATTTGGATGCCTTTTATTTCTTTGTGTTGTCTGACTGCAGAGGCTAAGACTTCTAATACTGTGTTGAATAACAGTAGTGACAGTGGACATCCCTGTCTTGTTCCTGACCTTTGGGGGAAAGCTCTCAGTTTTTCCCCATTGAGGATGATATTAGCGTTGGGTCATTCATATATGGCTTTTATGATCTCGAGGTATGATGCTTCTATCCCTACTTTCTTAAGGGTTTTTACCAAAAAAGGATGCTGTAAAAACTAAATCTTTATCTCATACCATGGACCAGAATAAATTCCAAATGAATCAGTAATCTAAATGCAAAAAAAAAAAAAAAAAAGCATGAAAGAAAACATAACCGGGTTTGGAAAGAACTTCTTAAAGCTATAAAACAAGATCCCAAAGCAACAATAGAAAATCTTGATAAATTCAACTACATATACATATATATATATATATATATATATATATATTTTTTTTTTTTTTTTTTTTTTTTTGGCAAGGCATACAACATCACAAAGAAAGCCAAAAGGCAAATGACAAATTGGTGGAAAATACTTGCCACTTACATTGGGACTAATCTTTTTAATATATAAAGAGTGCTTAAAAGTAAAAAAGAATGGAATGTAAGACCTGACACAAAAATGGACAAAATCATAAACAGACAATATGAGAAAGGGATATACAGTTGACCCTTTTTTTTTAATGATTATTTTTGAGAGAGAGAGAGAGAGACAGAGTATGAGAGGGGGAGGGGCAGAGAGAGAGGGAGACACAGAATCCAAAGCAGGTTCCAGGCTTCAAGCTGTCAGCACAGAGCTCTCTGCGGGGCTCGAACCCATGAACCGTGAGATTATGACCTGAGTCAAAGTGCCACACTTAACCGACTAAACAACCCAGCCACCCCATAGTTGACTCTTAAATATGTAAAAAGATGTTGACATTTACTCAGAATAAAAGCAAATTAAAATTATACAGAGATATAATTTCTCACCTACCAGATTGACAACAATTCAAAAACTTGGTAATATACTCTGTTGGTGAGGCTGTGGGGAAATAAACACTGCCATACAATGCCCATGGGACTGCAAAATGATACAGTCCAGGGTGAAGGGAATTGGACAATTCTTAATAATAATTATGTATTTACTCAGGAAAACCACTTCTAGGAAATTACCTTGAAAGGGAACTTTCATAAATATGAAAGAATGTGTGTACAATATTCCTCATTACAATATGACTTGTAATAGTAAGATAGTGGAAACAATCCATATGACCACCAATAAATTAAACTGTGGTACAGCTACAGGAGTACTATGCAGTCATAATTTTAAAAATATGAAATATTTCTATAACCTGATATGGAGTGGTTTCCAGTATGATATTATTAAGTGAAAAAAATGAGGTGTAAAAAACAAGGAAACATAATATAAATATATATTTATATATATACATACATATAAATATATATTTATTTATTTATATATGTACACATATATATGTTTTTGCTTATTTTTTGCAAAAAAAAAAAAGGGAACACAAGAAGGATAAAACCAAGACTAATGAAAATATCTACTTCTGGGGATGGTAGGAACAGAGTGAAGAAAATGGATGAGGGTGGCATTTCTTTCCTTTTTGTATTGTTCTGATTTTTGAACCAAGTAAAAGTGGTCCATAAAACAATTCAATAAAATGTAATAAAAAGATTTTTTTTAATCAAAACCTAAAATCAAATATAAAAAGAAACACATGAATCTCTATCAAATTACTATCAAGATTTCTTTGCACTCCCTTTTGTTCTCATGTATCTTAGTAAAGACGTACAGAGGACTGTGTTCAAAGTTATTTGAATTACCCTGTTCTGTACTTTACACAGTACCATGATTGCCCGTCCTTGGTGTCCTTAATTGTAAAGAAAAAAGGAGATTACAAAACATCTAAACTCTACTTCATAGATTTAAGATGGTATTAACATTAGAATTGAGATTCTCAAGCTATTTTGTATATACAATATTGTAGAATACAGCAAAAAGGTAAATATGTGAATGCAATTAGGAGCCAAGATTTTCAGAGTGGTCATGTAGAATATTCTTGGTCTTAGAAGATGCCTACTGAAGTTTTTCCAGTGAAGTTCATGATGTCTACAACTTTCTTTTAAATGATTCAGAAATAAAAAACATGTGAGAAACATAGAGCAAAGAGAGCAAAATATGAGCAATTGACGAATCTAGCTGAAGAATAGTGATCTTTGGATAATTCTAATTTTTTCAATTTTTCTAAGTTCAAAATTGCAATAAAAATTTTAGAACAAGCAATATATCTCATTGGCATTTTATAAAACACGTTTTGCTATTAACTCTAATCAGAAATACATCATTTATAGCAATAAAAGTAAGCTAGATTTTTGCTCCATTAAAAATCAGCAGGGGTGCCTGGGTGGCTCAGTCCACTGAGCATCCTACTTCGGCTCAGGTCATGATGAGTTCGAGCCTTGCATCAGGCTCTGTGCTGACAGCTCAGAGCCTGGAGCCTGCTTTGGATTCTGTGTCTGCCTCTCTCTCTGCCCCTCCCCCCCACTCATGCTCTGTCTCTCTCTGTCTCAAAAATAAATATAAACATTTAAAAAAATTTAAAGAATCAGCAGTAAAATATCAAGGGCTTAGAAAATCAAAGGTTTATTTCTTGTTCATGCCATCTACCCATCACCCAGTCTGTGCAAGAGGAGAAAGAGAACTGTGGAAGGTCTCCCACAAATAATGAATTGCTTGACTAGAAATGGCACACACAACTCATTAATCACATGACCTAACTCACCCCTATAGGGAGTGAGACATTGGGAAATATCTGATGAGCAGTATAAATGATTATCATCTCGCTCGTTCACTATGTTTCATGCCACAGTAAACATTGATAGATGTGAGAAATTAATACAATGTAGAGATTAAGAACACAGGTTCTGCAGCCAGATTACCAGCTACTAGCACAATCACTTGCTAGCTAATCCTGGGCAAGTTACTTAATCTCTTTGTGCCTCATTTTCTTCAGGTGTAAAAATTGGGCCTAATAATAAGTAACTGAGGAAAGATTAGGTAAGTTAACATAGTTAAAGCATTTAGAACAATGGCTGACATATAACTATCATCAACATTATTATTTTATAGTATGAAACTCAAGATAATGCATTAAAGAAATTTCGCAATGTCCCTCCTCCAAAGCAAACAGTGCAAAGATTTACAGTGAAAAGTGAGTTACTCTCTCACATCTGAGCCTCATCAATCAGTTTTTCTCCCCAGATATGATTGTTACCAGCTGTGGCATTTATTGGCTGGAATTTATTGCCTTCCAGCTCCCATCTCCCCATCATCTCTCTGCTTCTGATAAATGAAGTATCTTTCCTTGCCCCCTGACAGAATGTTAAGCTTTGCCAGTAGAGGACACTGGTGGGACTCTGGAGGAAAGATGGGCTTCTCTTCCTGGTTCTGGTGGGTTTTCTGTTCTTGCACGCGTGGCTGGGAAGGTGTGTGGGAGACCCAGTGATGGTGGGGGCCCTAGCTGCCTTCCCCAGGGCCAGCTCAGCAACGCTCCTGTAAGCTGTTTATTTCCTGGCAGGTTTCCACCATGGCCAGCTAGTGGCCCAGCCAGCTTCTCATCAAGTTCAACAGCACTCTCCGTGGCAGTTTCCCAGAGAATTCCATCAGTAACCCCCAGCAAGTGATTTCTTTCCTACCAGCCGCAGATGACTGGTTCCTCACTGGAGGTATTTCCAGCTTGTCAGCCCTGGATTGTCAACCAGCTCTGACTCAAGACAACCCAGCAAAATACTGCACCATGGCAGGGAAGGGGCTTCTTTTCTTTTCTCCAAGGAGGTCTCTGGGTCCAGCCTTGAGACTTCATCTTCCAAGTTCCTTCCTTTCTTGGGAACTCTTTCTCAGCTCTAAGAGTTCCCTTATTATCATTTAGTAAACTACCTGTAAATAACCACTTTTTCTCCAAGAACAATTTTGTGATTTATTCAGAAGACTGGCTTCCAGATCACTGTGGACAAGACCCAACTTGGCTGGAAGACACAGTCCTTGGCAGAACCACACGGACAGCTCAGATGGCCAAATTTTATTCTCAGAAAGGATCAGAGATGAAAATACTCTGATTTCCCTAACACCTTGTTTCAGTAGCCAGGAGGGTGTAACTCTTGTATTGAAAAGCAAATCGTTTCAAGAAAAAAATTCCACTATAGGGACGTTCTATAATATATGCAATTATGCCATGCAAATTCAACAATAGGCATCCAGCAGAATAGTAAAAACAATAATAACATGATAATAAGAGAAAATACTGGGTAAATGAATGAAAGTGCCAGGCAAGCTTTTACCTGCCATTCTTCTCCCAGGGTGGACTTGGAGGCCATTCTGTAAGCCTCTGCCTCTGAGTGCCTCTGTGCCCCAAGCATGAGTCCAGTGCTTAAATATCTACTGTTTTCATATAATATATCTTCTAAAAGCTGGCCAGCTTCTTCATCTGGTGTTCAACTGAACAAACAATAACCTTCTCCAACACCATAGAAAACCTGGCTGCTCTGGACTAATGGAAAAAACACAACAGTCTCCAATTTAATGTCTCTCAAGGGTTTTCACAGGTCATTTCTGACCATAGAAATGTGTGTTCCTCTCCAGAGTTCCACGAACTATAGAGCTGCCCTACCACATCAGATAGGACTACCCTGGAGCCTCAAAGCTGACCAGAGTCAGGTTTGGTCCATATTGTCAAGGCAAATATTTTCTGGAAGCCAGGACTAACCCTATGACTGGGTTCAGTAGGGGCCACCATGGAGGTAAGATTAAAGGCAAGTCAATCTTAACCATGCTATACCCCTTTTCTCATTCCCTTGACACTTGCCCCCCTGTAAAAAAAAATGAAAAGAAAAAGCCCTAGAGAAAACATTTTTAATCTGATTGTGCTACCTGAATGAGATAGCTCTTTAATCCTCAGTAGACTAGCAACAATCAGTTTATTCCCTTAGCCAACAGCCCGCTAAAGATTGGGGGTTGGGGATTCACAGATCCGGAAGGCTCAGCATCTTGGGGAACACCGAATCAGTTCTTTCTCTCAGCTTCTTCCCCACTGCATACAAACTTCCATTGCCCACAGAATGATGTCCAGTTTCAAGAATCTTTGTCTGCTGGACCAGGACGAGCTGAGTCCCCCAAGCAGGGTCTGGTTCTCACTCACCTGCAGGTATGCCCAGCACTGAGCACAGTTAATGGCACATAAGCCAAATGGAGCTCATGAATGAATGGCAACTGAGTGAAAATGTAACCCATAGAAAACACAGGCACCATATGTGCAAGTCTTGGTACAGTCTCATGTCAAAGTAAAAAAACAAAAAATTAACTGGAGAGCCCTTTATTATTTTTTTAAGTTTGTTTATATTGAGAGAGAAAGAGACAGCATGAGTGGGGAAGGGGCAGAGAGAGGGGGAGGGAGGGAAAATCCCAAGCAGGCTCTGTGCTGCCAGAGCAGAGCCTGTTGCAGGGCTTGAATCCATGAAACCGTGAGATCATGACCTGAGCCAAAACCAAGAGTCAGATGCTTAACTGACTGAGTCACCCAGGCACCCCAACTGGAGAGCCCTATACATCTTTGCCAAGTTTCTCAAGGAATACCAAAAAACTCTGTTTATAATGTAAAACAAACTTATGAACTTATATCTCACCTCCATGGCAGCTGGCCCCAAATCTCTCTCAAATTACCCCCCATTTTCTTAACTTTCCTCATTCCCTTCCCAAGTCCCTTTCCAAACACAGCTTCCACTCTTTCCTAGAAGTACAGAGTAGCTGCTTAAAAACGCAAGCTCTGGGGCTTACCTTGATGGTTTCAAATTTCTGTCACCATTTAACTGGAACCGGTGCTTGGCATGTGGTAAGTGCTCAATAAATGCAACTGGTTATTTAAATCCTACTGGCTTCTCCAATATCTTTTCTTTCCTTCTTCTTTTTTTTTTTTTTAACTTGGCCTCTTTTTCCATTAATACAAAAGAAATGTCTATTAGTTTTCCAGGGCTTCCCAAACAAATCGCCACAAACGTGGTGGCTTAAAACAACGGGAATTTATTCTCTTGCATCTCTGGAGGCCAGAAGTCCAAAGTCAAGGTGTTGGTAGGGCTGTTCCTCTCCAGAGCTCTAGGGGAGACTCTGTTCTTTGCTTCTTCAAGCTCTCATGGGCTTTCAGCATCCCCCGGTTTGTAGCTGCATCACTCCAACAGCTGCCTCTGTCTCCACATGGCTTTCTCCTGTGTGTATCTCCTCTGCGTGTCCACGGGAGTTTTGTCATTGAGTTTAAGGCCCACCCAGATGATACAAGATGATCTCATTTCAAGAATTCAACCTGCTGTGAAATGACCCTGGGTCCTTCCTCTTGTGGGTAGTGAGTGGGGAAGGACTGGATATACCTGTGATTTAATTTTTTTTCTTTTACCCTTGTCATGATGAAGATATCAAATCAGCAGCCAGCATCAACTACTTGGGAACCTGGGATGAAGCCCTGCATTCAGCCGAACACGATTCAAAGTGATCTTCCAGGGCCATGAAGAGGTTCTGGAACGCCATAGCTGCCCGGTGGAGGAAGCGCTCCAGAAGTTGCCTGCAGGGTTGCGTGCAGGAACACGCAGTACCCGAAAGCACCGCAGGAGCCGTTGGGCAAGCAGCCGTCCCAGTGGTACTGCTTTGTGCCAGGCAAGTTGATGTTACAGCAGCCATGCCTTTCTTTCACAAATGTAGTCTAGCTCATCTGTGATGAGGTGCTTCCCTTGGATGGAGTCCCGGCACCAGGAAGACTGCTGCTACCCAAGTGAAAACGAACTTTCTACAGAATGGGTGGTCATGGTCTTGAACCTGGAGGAGATTCCAATCTCTCACTGCCCTCTCCTCCTGCCTGAAGGTGCTGGTGAGGAAGTGGAGAGACAGCGCCAGAAGACCAGGGTCAGAACCTACCTCTTCCAGAGGAGCCAGTGCCACACCGGCTGACTATTCAAATTATTGGGTCATTACTGTCTCCTGAATGGACCCTGACAGATAAAACAGCTTCTGGTCATAGTCTTCCAGAGATATTCTATGGCTGTGCTGTGTGTGTGTGTGTGTGTGTGTGTGTGTCTGTCTGTGTGTGTCTGTGTGTATGTGTGTGTGACATTTCTTTTGTTGCATAATTAGCAATATTCTGTACAATGTTTTCTTTTTCTTTTTAAATTTCTTTTAATGTTTATTTTTGAGAGAGAAAGAGAGAAAAAAAAAAGAGAGAGAGAGAGTGGGGGAGGGGAAGACAGAGGGAGACACAGAATCTGAAGCAGTTTCTAGGCTCTGAGCTGTCAGTACAGAGCATGACGCTGGACTCGAACTCACCTACTATGAGATCATGATGAAAACCTAAGTCCTAAGCTTAACCGTCTGAGCCACCCGGTGCCCCAGTTTTTTTTTCTTTCTTTCTTTTTTTATAACTTGCCATCATTGCATATAGGCACACATATATTTGTCTCATGTTTAACAACTACATAGTATTCTGTTGTACAGATATGTCATCATTTACTTAACCATTTTCCTATTGGAAAATTAGATTATTTCCACTCTTTTCTCCTTACAAATACTACAGTAGTATTTTTTTTTTATTAAGAGAGAGGGTGAAAGTAAGCAAGGGCAGAGAGAGAGGGGGCTCACCTGAAGCGGGACTCATGTTCTCCAGAACCCAGGCCTGAGCTCACCCAATAGGGGGCTCATGCTCACAAACCAGGATATCATAACCTGAGTGGAAGTCAGATGTTTAACAACTGAGCCACCCAGGCACCCGCACAGTAGTATTCTTTTTTTTGGATGATAGGTTTTTTTTTTAATTTATATTTTATTTTTTTAATTTACATCCAAATTAGCACATAGTGCAACAATGATTTCAGGAGTAGATTCCTTAATGCCCCTTACACATTTATCCCATTCCACCCCCCCCACAAGCCCTCCAGTACCCTGTTTGTTCTCCATATTTAAGAGTCTCTTTTGTTTTTTCCCCCTCCCTGTTTTTATATTATTTTTGCTTCGTTTCCCTTGTGTTCATCTGTTCTGTGTCTTAAAGACCTCATATGAGTGAAGTCATGTGAATTTGTATTTCTCTGACTGACTAATTTCACTTAGCATAATACCCTCTAGTTCCATCCACGTAGTTGTGAATGACAAGGTTTAATTCTTTTTGATTACAGAGTAATACTCCATTGTATATATATATACCACTTCTTCATTATCCATTCATCCATCAATGGACATTTCGGCTCTTTCCATACTTTGGCTATTGCTGATAGTGCTGCTATAAACATTGGGGTGCATGTGCCCCTTCAAAACAGCACACCTGTATCCTGTGGATAAACACCTAGTCATGCAATTGCTGGATCGTAGGGTCGCTCTATTTTTAGTTTTTTGAGGAACCTCCATACTGTTTTCCAGAGTGGCTGCACCAGTTTGCATTCCCACCAGCAGGGCAAAAGAGATCCTCTTTCTCTGCATCCTCACCAACATCTGTTGTTCCCTGTGTTGTTAATGTTAGCCATTCTGACAGGTGTGAGGTGGTATCTCATTGTGGTTTTGATTTGTATTTCCCTGATGATGAGTGATGTGGAGCATTTTTTCATGTGTCAGTTGGCCACCTGGATGTCTCCTTTGGAGAAGTGTCTATTCATGTCTTTTGCCCATTTCTTCACTGGATTATTTGATTTTTGGGTGTTGAGTTTTATAAATTCTTTATAGATTTTGGATACTACCCCTTTATCTGATATGTGGTTTGCAAATATCTTCTCCCATTCTGTCGGTTGCCTTTTAGTTTTGCTGATTGTTTCCTTCACTGTGCAGAAGCTTTTTATTTTGATGAGGTCCTAACAGTTCATTTTTGCTTTTGTTTCTCTTGCCTCTGGAGACATGTTGAGTAAGAAGTTGCTGTGGCCAAGATCAAAGAGATTTTTGCCTTCTTTCTCCTCAAGGATTTTGATGGCTTCCTGTCTTACATTTAGGTCTTTCACCCATTTTGAGTTTATTTTTGTATATGGTGTAAGAAAGTGGTCCAGGTTCATTCTTCTGCATGTCGCTGTCCAGTTTTCCCAGTCCCACTTGCTGAAGAGACTGTCTTTATTCCATTGGATATTCTTTCCTGCTTTGTCAAAGGCTAGTTGGCCATATGTTTGTGGGTCCATGTCTGGGTTCTCTATTCTGTTCCATTGATTTGAGTGTCTGTTCTTGTGCCAGTACCATACTGTCTTGATGATTATAGCTTTGTAGTATAGCTTGAAGTCCGAGACTATGATGACTCCTGCTTTGGTTTTCTTTTTCAAGATTGCTTTGGCTATTTGGGTCTTTTCTGGTTCCATACAAATTTTAGGATTGTTTGTTCTAGCTCTGTGAAGAATGCTGGTGTTATTTTGATAGGGATTGCATTGAATATGTAGATTGCTTTGGGTAGTATTGACATTTTAACAATATTTGTTCTTCCTATTCAGGAGCATGGAATCTTTTTCCATTTTTTTGTGTCTTCTTCAATTTCTTTCATAAGCTTTCTATAGTTATTCAGTGTATAGATTTTCCACCTCTTTGGTTAGATTTATTCCTAGGTGTTTTATGGTCTTTTGTGCAACTGTAAATGGGATTGATTCCTTGATTTCTCTTTCTGTTGCTTCATTACTAGTGTATAGGAATGCTACCGATTTCTGTGCATTGATTTTATATACTGCAACTTTGCTGAATTCATGAATCGATTCTAGCAGTTTTTTGGTTGAATCTTTTGGGTTTTCCCTATAGAGTATCATGTCATCTGAGAAGAGTGAAGGCTGACCTCCTCCTGGCTGATTTGGATGCCTTTTATTTCTTTGTGTTGTCTGACTGCAGATGTTAAGACTTCCAATACTGTGTTGAATAACAGTGGTGAGAGCGGACATCCCTGTGTTGCTCCTGACCTTAGGGGGAAAGCGCTCAGTTTTTCTCCATTCAGGATGATATTAGCATTGGGTCTTTCATATATGGCTTTTATGATCTCGAGGTATGATCCTTCTATCCCTACTATCTTGAGGATTTTTATCAAGAAAGGATGTTGTATTTCGTTAAATGCTTTCTCTGCATCTATTGAGAGGATCATCTGGTTCTTGTCTTGTCTTTTATTGATGTGATGAATTACATTGATTGTTTTTGTGGATATTGAACCAGCCCTGCATCCCAGGTATAAATCCCACTTAGTCGTGGTGATTAATTTTTTTAATGTATTGTTGGAGCCGGTTGGCCAATATCTTTTTGAGGATTTTTGCATCCATGTTCATAAGGGAAATTGGTCTATAGTTGTCTGTTTTAATGGGGTCTTTGTCTGGTTTTGGAATCAAAGTAATGCTGGCTTCATAGAAAGAGTTTGGAAAATTTCCTTCCATTTCTATTTTTTGGAACAGCTTTAAGAGAATAGGTGTTAACTCTTCCTTAAATGTTTGGTAGAATTCCCCTGGAAAGCCATCTGGCCCTGGACTCTGTTTTTTGGGGAGATTTTTGATTACTAATTCAATTTCTTTCCTGGTTATGGGTCTATTCAAATTTTCTATTTCTTCCTGTTTCAGTTTTGGTAGTGCATATGTTTCTATGAATTTTTCCATTTCTTCCAGATTGCCCATTTTATTGGTGTATAATTGCTCATAATATTCTCTTCTTATTGTTTTTATTTCTGCTGTGTTGGTTGTGATTTCTCCTCTTTCATTCTTGATTTTATTTATTTGGGTCCTTTCCTTTTTCTTTTTGATCAAACTGGGTAGGGGTTTATCAATTTTGTTAATTCCTTCAAAGTACCAGCTTCTGGTTTCATTGATCTGTTCTACTGGGTTTTTTTGGCTTCAATAGCATTGATTTCTGTTCTAATCTTTATTATTTCCTGACTTCTGCTGTTTTTGGGTTTTATTTGCTGTTCCTTTCTCAGCTTTTTATGGTGTAAAGTTACGTTGTGTATGTGAGACCTTTCTTCCTTCTTTAGGAAGGCCTGGATTGCTATATACGTCCCTCTTATGGCTGCCTTTTTTGTGTCCTATAGGTTTTGGGCTGTGGTGTTATCATTTTCATTGGTTTCCATGCACTTTTCAATTTCCTCTTTAACTTCTTGGTTAGCCCATTCATTCTTTAGTAGGATGTTCTTTAGTCTCCAAGTATTTGTTATTTTTTCAATTTTTTTCCTGTGGTTGATTTTGAGTTTCATAGTGTTGTGGTCTGAAAATATGCATGGTATGATCTTGATCTTTTCATACTTTCTGAGGGCTGATCACATCCCAGCATGTGATCTATTCTGGAGAATATTCCATGTGCACTGGAGGAGAATGTATATTCCGCTGCTTTAGGATGAAATGTTCTGAATATATCTGTTCAGTCCATCTGGTCCAGTGTGTCATTCAAAGCCATTGTTTCCTTGTTGATTTTCTGTTTAGATGGTCTGTTCGATGTTGTACATGAGATGTTGAAGTCCCCTACTATTATGGTATTATTATCAATGAGTTTCTTCATGTTTGTGATTAATTGATGTATATATTTGGGTGTGCCACATTTGGAGCATAAATGTTTACAACTGTTAGGTCTTCTTGGTGGATAGACCCCTTAACTATGATATAATGCCCTTCCTCATCTCTTGTTACAGTCTTTATTTTAAAGTCTAGATTGTCTGATAAAAGTATGGCTACTCCAGCTTTCTTTTGTGGACCATTAGCATGATAGATGGTTCTCCATCCCGTTACTTTCAATCTGAAGGTGTCTTTAAGTCTCAACTGGGTCTCTTGTAAACAGCGTATAGATGGATCTTGTTTTCTTATCCATTCTGTTACCCTATGTCTTTTGACTGGAGCATTTAGATCATTGACATTTAGAGTGAGTACTGAAGATATGAGTTTATTGCCATTATGTTGCTTGTAGAGTTGGAGTTTCTGGTGGTGTTCTCTGGTCCTTTCTAGTCTTTGTTGCTTTTGGTATTTATTTATGTATGTATTTAATTTATTTGTTTAGTTTTTTCTCCCCTCAGAGAGTCCCCCTTAATATTTCTTGCAGGGCTGGTTTAGTGGTCCTGAACTCCTTTAATTTTTGTTTGCTGGGGAACTTCTAATCTCTCCTTCTATTTGGAATGACATCCTTGCTGGAGAAAGAATTCTTGGCTGCATATTTTTCCAATTCAGCCCATTGAATATATCCTGCCACTCCTTTTTGACCTGCCAAGTTTCTGTGGATAGGTCTTCTGCAAACCTGATCTGTCTTCCCATGTAGATTAAGGACTTTTTTCCCTTTGCTGCTTTCATGATTCTTTCCTTGCCTGAGTCTTTTGTAAATTTGACTATGATATGTCTTGCTGATGGTCTATTTTTGTTGAATCTTATGGGAGTCCTCTGTGCTTCCTGGATTTTGATGTCTATGTCTTTCCCCAGGTTAGGAAAGTTTTCTGCTATGATTTGCTCACATAACCCTTCTACCCCTTTTTCTCTCTTTTCATCTTTTTGGGACCCTTATGATTCTGATGTTGTTCCTTTTTAGTCAGTCATTGATTTCTCTAATTCTTAAATCATGGCCATTTGCCTTAGTCTCCCTCTTTTTTTCTGCTTCATCATTCTCCATTGTTCTCCACATAGCTGATTCTCTGCTCTTCCTCATACATCTTTGTCACCGTGGCATCCTTTCTAGATTGAAGCTTGGTTATAGCGTTTTTTGTTTCATCCTGACTAGATTTTACCTCTTTTATATAGGCAGAAAAGAGTTTTAATCAATTTTTGACTCCAGCTAGTATTCATATTATCGCAATTCTAAATTCTGGTTCAGACATCTTGCTTGTAACTGTGTTGGTTAAGTCCCTGGCTTTCCTTTCTTCCTGCTCTATCTTTTGGGGTGAATTCCTTCGTGTTGTCTTTTTGAAGGGAGAAAAGGAATTGATAAGGTAAAAAAAATTAAAATTAAAATATTAGAAACAACACACACACACACAAGTGAAATAAATGATGCTAGATCCTAGGTGTGTTTTAGTCTGGGTGTTGAAAGGGGTTTGATAGATTAGAGAAAAAAGGGGAAAGAAAAAAAAGGAAATCATTTGAAAATTTGAAAAAATACATACACTGAAATAGAATAAAATGAAATGATGGAAGTAAAATAGAGGTTGAACAAATTTACACAAAAGTAAAAAATATAGTAGGAAAAAATTTAAAGAAAAATATTTAATAAAAATTGAAAATAATAATAAATTTTTTCTGTTTCTGTATTTAAGAATAAAAAAGGAAATTGAAAGGATGGATCAGCGAACAGACTGAAATACTATTGAAATTACTTTGTTTTCCCCTAGAAGTCAAACTATGAAGCCATTTATAGTCCGGAGACTAAGCAGCTGGAAGGATTTGTGTTCCTGAAGAGCGAGGTCGGCCCAGTTGGGCGGGGCTTAGTGTAACAGCTCTACTCTCCACTAGATGGCGCTGCTTAGCTTACTGAGGTGGATTGTTGCGGTGGCGCTTGTAGGTGTGTGTGCGCATGCACAGGAGTGGTAAATATGGCGTCACCCAGCCTCTAGTATCAAAATTCTGTTCTCTTGGATCAGCAATCGCGCACCCGTCCTTTGTTTCAGCTTTCCTCCACTCCTCGTTTTTACACTTTCCGTGACCAAGCCCCAGGTAGTACCTCTCTCCCGAGTTTTGTCTCAGATGCGGCTGTTTTCCCCGGCCTCTTACTTCTGAGGGACTGTGGCTTTGAACTGTTCCGCCCCTCTGCGGAGGGTCTCACCAAGCAATGGCCGGGTGCCGGCCGCACCCAGGAACGTTCACAGGACCATGCTGCTTGCCGGTGACCACTGTGTCTGGGTGCCAGCCCGCCTCAGAAAAAGTTCACGCGATTGTGTGGCAGCCGCATTTCAGGGATTATGGCAAATCACAACACACATCTGGCAGCAGGCTTCGCCCTCAACGACCTTGTCCCAGCACCAGCAAATGTGGTTGTTCTCCCGGGTCCACTGGGACCTTTGCCTGTGGCGGTCTACACAGCCTCTACCAGATGTCCTCCCAGCAGGGGAACCGCCTCTCCCCATGTGGCCTGAAGACCCTGGACTTCACTCTGCTCCCGGGGATTTGCCCTTCTCACCAGAGCACCACCAGGTATTGAGCTGCAGAGTTTCAGACTCTGCGCTCCCCTGTTTTTAGAGTCTTAATGGAATTTAAACCCTCTCCTTTCTCCCTTTTTAGTTTAGTCTCTGTGGCTGTTTCCAATTTTCCACTTTCTCTCCAGCTGCTTTTGGGGGGGGGGTGCTTTTCCTGTACTCTCCCTCCCACCCCGGTCTCCGTCCTCTCTCTGCAAGCAAAAACAGCTCTCTGCCCTCCGCAGCTTCTCTCTGCCCCAGTTCACCTTTCCGTGCTGCGTTCCTGCTGAGTTCTGTGGTTCAGGTTGTGCAGATTGTTGTGTTAATCTTCGGATCAGTTTTCTAGGTGTGCAGGATGGTTTAGTGTTGGTCTGGTTGTATTTCATGGATGTGAGAGGCAAAAAAAAACTTCCATGCTGTTCTGCTCTCTTGGCTCCTCCCCCCACCCCCAGTAGTATTCTTATTTGCGAGGTCCATATGCCCACGTGCAAGCATATTTTATCTGGAAAATCATTTCCTGGAAAAGATTCTACCTTCTTAAATTCTCTCCAAACTATCTCCATGCTGACTTCTTCCACCATATCACAGGTATTTTTCATTAAAAAAAAATAATAATATATATATATTTAGTGTTTTTTATTAATTAGAATTAAGAAAGCATTTTGCATGTAAAATCCATGAAAAACATAATCCAGGGAAAATTATCATCAGATATTTGAGACAGGAATGCCTACACACACACACACACACACACTTTTTCCCAGAATTTAAGTTTCTTCTTGAGAATCCATTATGCACTTTCTAAAGTTAATAACATTTTCCTCATACTTGCATCAAACTGACTGCTAAAATAATAACATAAAAACAGATGAAAATATTTTAGTACATTCTGAATTCCACCTATATATAACTTGATTGATCATTTTATTCTTGTAGCAGTTAACTGGCTGTATTAGGTGCTGTCTCTGACATTTACACTTCTTGTATTAGTGTATCTGTTTTCTTGATCACCAAAATATCTTTCACTTTGCTTTTTCCTATTCTTTATCCATTCAATCTTCATGTCCTATTTTTCTTTTTTATTTACCTTTTTAAAAAATATTTATTTTTGAGAGAGAGAGAAACTGAGCAGGGGAGGGGCATAGGGAGAGAGAGAGAGAGGGACAGAGGATCTGAGGTGGGCTCTGTACTTATAGCAGACAGCCCAATTTGGGACTCAAACTCACAAATCATGAGACCATGACCTGGGCCGAAGTTGGACACTTAACTGAGTCACCCAGGTGCCGCATTATTTTCCTTTTTTTGAATTGAGGTATACTGAGATATAATTTCTATCCAGTGAAATTCACACTATTAGGTGCACAGTTTTGATAAATATATGTAGCTCTGTAACCACCACCATGATAAAAATACTATATAAAATATTTTCCCATACCCAGAAAGTTCCATGTGCCCCTTTGTAGGCAACTCCTTCCCATACCCTAGCACCTGGTAACTATTGGTCTGATTTCTGTATCAATGGCTTTGACTTTACCAGAATGTCCTATCCATGAATCATACAGTGTGTAGTTTGACTTCTTTCACTTAGCATAAGGCTTTTGAAATTCATCCGTGTTGTAGTATCGGTTTATTCCTTTTTATTACACGGTGTTTTGTTTATGAATGTACACTTTACCAGTTTACTAGTCAATACTCCCAAGTTTGGTGATTATGACTAATGTTGCTCTAAACATTCCTGTCAGAGCATTTGTGTGGACTCCTGTTTTAGTTTTCTTGAGTAAATACCTAGTAGGAAAATGACTGGGTTGAATCATAAGTATATATTTAATTTTGTAAGAAATCGCCAAACCCTTTTCCAAAGTGGCTTGCTTGGCATCCTCCCCAACATTTGGCCTTTTTTATTTCTGATGGAATTACTGCACTTGTCTCTGCAATGATCTCTTAGTTCTATGCCTTCCAAACTCTGATCCGTCCCTCAAATGAGCCTCTAAAATGCTCTCCACTCTTAAGTGGCCTGACTTCCTGGAGATAAAGTCCAAACTTTTCAGCCTGACACACACAAGGGTCTTCAAGCGCTGAGGTCCTTCCTCACCCACCCTCCCTGCCACATTCATTTCCACTCAGGCAGCTGGACACTGGCTCCAAGTTGCAGAGTTGGCCCCTCTTTCCTAACTCAGTGCTTCTGGGTAGCCTAATGCAGCTGTTTGGGCAGAGCATTTATTTGCTATTTTGAATTCCCAGCATGAATACACTCCATGAATTTTGGGTAAATTTATCCAACTGAGTGTGTCTACCAGGTACTTTTTTTTTCCAACTATTTTTTATGAAAATTTTCAAAAACTCGAGAAAGTTGAAAAACTAGTACAATGAACATCCAGATTCAGTTCAACAGTTGTTCACATTCTGTTATGTTTGATCCCTTTATCTATCTACCATGCATTCATTTTTCCTCCCCCTGCCCTCCTCTCTCCTCCCCTTCTGATTTCCCTCCCCTCCCCTCCCCGCTCCCCTCCTCCCCCTCCCTCCTTCTTCTTCTTCTTCTTCTTCTTCTTCTTCTGCTTCTGCTTCTGCTTCTGCTTCTGCTTCTGCTTCTCCTCCTCCTCTTTCTCCTTTTCCTCCTCTTCCTACTTTTGCTAAGCCGTTTCAGATTTCAGATGTTTGCTAAACCATTAGCAAAATACACTTCAAGTGTATGTATCTCCTAAAAATTAGAGCAACCTCATTTGTAACTACACCATTACTTTACCCAAAATAAATTTAAACCCCTTCTAATACTGTCTAATACTCTCTGTATTCAGAGTTTTGTAATTATCCTCAAGATATATTTCACCTCATTTTCCAAGCCAAGCTCCAATCAAGCATCATACAATGCATTTATCTACCAGTGAATGTTTAACTTTGATTGAGTCTCATTTTGCCCAACTACCCGTTTCTTAACCTTGGTGACTCAATTCTTTCCCTGCCCTTTTAAGAAATCTCCCATGAACCCCCAGTTCCATTCAAGTTCCCTTTGCCTTGCTGTACTTGCATGAAGCCTATGCTTAAATCTACTGGAGATTTGACATTTTGTATCACAAACCTTTTGTTGAACTTTTCTATTTCCCCAATTAGACTCTGAGCAGAGTGCATGTTGAGGGCAAAAAATGGGTGTTCTTTGCCTTCCTGCTAGATGACAATTGCTCAATACACATTTAAAGACTAAACGATGGAATACAGTTCTTTAATCCCTCCCTGTGAAGAGCTGCAATAAATAAATGGACACTGAGGCCTGGGGCCAGGAAGAAGAGGGAAAAGGGCAGGTAAGATAAAGGTTTTAGAGGTCATTCCAAACATAGAATACTGCTTGGAGAGCTTTGAATATGAATTGTATACTTCTTCCCCTCTCTCAGTAGGTGAAAACTAGGTGTTTACCTTTAACTAGAGATAAACATAGAGTCTACCAGTCCCATAAATACTTTTGGCCAGATAATTCTCGAGAAAGAATTATAAACACAAAAATCAAGGCTACTGCAAGCCAGTGGTCCATTTCTGTTTACACAGCTGTTCTGCTGCTTTTAATGTATTTTTAAGGAAACATCCACTCCCAGTGGGTCCCTAGATTGGGCCATGACTAACACTTTATGCCCCTGGTCACTGAAGAAAATCACAATTCATCCACTTTGAACTTTAGGGATGAAGTTTCTCCCTGAATATTAGCCTTTTCGGCAGTTAAATTTTCATCTTTGTGGCAAACTTTTTTCAGTAAACTTGTTTGAGATATTTCCTTCTTCTCCACTTCCCATCATCTGTAGGATTACTTTCAGGATCCCACGTTAACTTTGATTCCAAAGTGACTCAGAAGCTGCACACCAAGACTATTTTAGGTGGAGTGTTTCCTCCTGAGTCACCTTGTCCCCTGGTAGCAAGCATCCTGCGGATTTCCTCAGCTCTGCGTGGAGAACAGGAAGCCAACGCCAGAAGCAGCCAATAAGCACAGCAGCCAGAGACTCTTCCTGGTTCCTGGAGAACCAGCAAGAAAATCCTGATTTAGTAAGAATTCCTTGGCAAGAAAATTGGGAGTTTACTGGAGACAAATGGCTTCAGGAATATTTTTTTTTTTTTTTTATGAGTACACATTTTTTTCAGGAGGCAGGTTATAAAAGAGTGTTCTTAGAAATGAACTTAAGTACATTTTTTTTTTTTTTAGTTGTCCAGGGAGACTTCATTAGATGTTTGTATTAATGGGATAACCAAAATAAGGACATTACTCAACTCCCCCTTTGACAATTTTTAAAATGTTTATTTATTTACTTTGAGAGAGCAGAGCGTGTGCGGGAGTGGGGGAGGGGCAGAGAGACAGGGAGAGAGAGAATCCCAAGCAGGCTCCGCACTGTCAACACAGAGCCCTACATGGTCACTTAACTGACAGAGCCACCCGGGCGCCCCTCCCTTTTAAATAATTTTATCAAGTTTTCCAGACTGTCATATTCTCTTCATTCACTTCTGTCACTTTTACTGAACAATCTTCCAGATGACAATTAGCCCTGCACTTCCTCAAGTCTTCATAACTACCTGTGACATAAAAACATCACTGGAGACATCTTTCTGGGCTTGACTAAGACTGGGGAATATTAGTCATGCCCTTCCATGTTAGTGTTGCCCTTCCATGACCCTGTCTCCACAGCAGACATCAATAATCGATCTAACTAACCTATCTGGCCTGTGTATCTCTCTAACTGAAACCAGCGTGTCTTTAAAATAATATTGTAGGCAGCCACTACCAACGAATCAGAATATCCAAATTCAAAACCCATTTGCAATGAAGAGGGGATTGATGCACAGAAGTGTATCAGGCAAGGGTAGGTGAAGAGTCCAAAGAATATAAAAGTCTTGGACTTAACGTCTAATAGTTGAGCAAGTTTAAATTTTTTTTCTTAGATCCATTTTTTTTCACATGCAAAATGAGATTAATAATGCCTTTGCCTTAGTGCCGTTGAGCTCATTTTTTGTTTTAATGTATGTCAGAGCTTCTAACACTGTTTCTAGCTCAAAAAAGAGATATTCATTAGATACCAATTCATTATTTTGAGGGACACCCTGTTTAGGGGTGACCATTCAGCTCAGACACTAAAATTTACTGGAAGCAATAGCATTGAAACAAGATAGAAATTGGTCAACGGTTTCTATTCTCTGTAAACTTAAAAAAAAAGGTATTCCTAGTTACTCCTCTTCAAAGTGAAAAATATGAACAATAAAAACCTTTACAAAATCTCAACTAAACCTTCTTTTTTCCAATCCTCTTGCCTCCCACCCTGCCTCACCACTCACTCCCATGGCCACACCTTGTGTTAATCTGCTGGGGCTGTTATAACAAAATACCACAGACTAGTGGGTTTAAGCGACAGAAATTTATTTTCTCACAGTAATGGAAGACAGAAGTCCCAAATCAAGATGTTGATAGGTTTGCTTTCTCCTGAGACCTCTCTCCTTGGCTTACAGATGGCTGCCTTCTTTTGTCCGATGAAGGTCTTTTCTCTGTGCACCTGGGTATCTCTTTGTGTGTTCAAATTTCCTCCTTTTATAAGGACACACGTCAGATTGGATTAGGGCCCATCCTACCAACCTTGTTTTAACTTAATTACCACTTTAAAGGCCCTATCTCCCAAATATAGTCACAATCTGAGGTTATAAGATTTAGTGCTTCAACATATGAATTTTGAGGGGACACAATTCAGTATATAATACACTGTTAGACTTTATCTTCATCAATTTTGGAAACATCTTAATCTCAAATTCCAGTATCCCACTTCTCAATCACTAAATTCTATCTTTCTACCACTTTCTCTTTCTGCTACCCCAAACCAGTAATTCTTCAGCCACACTGGGACACAATCTCCAAATCCAACCTTTTTTATTTGAACTGTTCTTCACATTCTCTTATGTCCTTACTTGCCGTCTTTCTTGCACTAAGTTCCACAGTCCATCAATGTAATCACTCTCTTACATACATTCTTGAGTCCTTTGCCCCTCTCTCCTCATGGTACTTGTCTAGCAGAGTACCAATCCTGGTGATTCCAGCTTTCTTTCTACTCTCCCCGCACCTCTGGAGCTAAAAACTTCACTAGAAAAAACACTCAGTTATGTTGCCTAGTCTCACCATAAATTCATGACCTCATTGGGCCCTCCCTGCCTGCTGGTGATCCTGCCACATTGCTGTAGACTATTCACCATCCTAGGCAACTGTTTCATACCTTTTTCTCTCTCTCCAAACCTTTAATAGTCTCTCCCACTCTCATTCTTGGCTGATAAACCTGCTTCCTGTTTCACTGAGAAAACAAAAGCAATCAGAAATTCCCACTGCTTTCAATCCCATCTGTTCAGTCTTCCCTTCTGTGAGTAGGACTGAAGTGTCCAGGCTGTTAAGACCAGCTCCTCTATCCATGTGTATGCTCCCACCCCTTCTCATTTACTCGAGGACACGTTCCAACAATTCTCTCCTTTCTCTCTTGCATCATCAAACCCTACCTCCCCTCCCCCACTCTCAACAAGAACATGCCCATCAACGTACGGACATGCTATAATTTTTCTCATTAAAATTTTCCCTTGACTTCCACTTTACCTCCAGCTATTGCCTCATTTTTCTGCTCTCCTTGGAGTAAAACTCCAAAAGAGCTCCCTTTGACTCTCTTTCCAATTCCTCTCTTTCCATTCTCTCATGAACCCATTCCAGTTACACTCCCATGTCTATTGTACCACCAGAGTTTCTCTTATCAAGGTCATTGGTGACCTCCACGTTGTTAAATCCAATAGCCAACTCTCAGTCCTCCCATATTACTTGCTCTATAGGCAGCATTTGACTCACTTGATTACTGTTTCCTAAGCTAGAAACTCAACTTCTAGGATAAGCTTCTGGTTTTTCTTCTAACTCACTGGCCACTTCCCAGTCTCCTTTGCTGGCTCCCTGTCATTCCCTCAAACTGAAGTCACTGGACTACCCAGGACTCAGTCCTTGGGCCTCTTTTCTGTCTACACTTATTCTTGTACTGTTTTATGGCTTTAAATACCATTCAAATGCTGACAACTGTCATATACTCCATCCCACATCTCTCCCCTAAACTTCATATTTGTATATTTACTGCCTAATTGACATCTCCACTTGGATTTTAATAGGTATCTCAGCACTTGGAATGTCTGAAACTTACCACCTCATCTTCCCCCTCCCAAACCTGCTCAACCTGTTGTTTTGTTCATTTCAGTTAATGACAATTTCATTTTTCCAGTTGCTTGGGCCTTGAACCACGTAGTCCTCTTTTTTTTTTTTTTAATTTTTTAAAATGTTTTTTATTTATTTTTGAGAGAGAGAGAGAGAGAGAGAGAGAGAGAACGAGTGGGGGAGGGGCAGAGAGAGAGAGGAAGACACATAATCCAAAGCAGGCTCCAGGTTCTGAGTTGTCAGCACAGAGCCCAACGCAGGGCTTGAACTTGTGAACCACCAGGTCATGACCTGAGTTGAAGTCAGATGCTTAACTGAATGAGCCACCCAGGCACCCCCCCCCCCCATATAGTCATCTTTGATGCCTCTTTTTCTCTTATACTCAATCCAGTCTGTCACCAAATACTGTTGATTCTGTCTTAAAAACATGCAGGGGCACCTGGCTGGCTCAGTCAGTAGAGCATGCGACTCTTGATCTCAGGGTAATGAGTTTGAACTCCACATTGGGTGTAGAGGTTACTTAAAATAAAATCCTTAAAAAAATACATACAGAATCCAACCTTTTCTTACCATCTCTGCTACTTCTGTCATGGTCTAAGCCACTATTGTCTCTTACCTGGATTATTGACATGACTTCAGAACTCATCTCCTTTCTTTCAGCTGGATCCTTTACAACCTATTCACAACACAGCAGCCCTGGTGAGCCTTTTAATATAGCAAGTCATTTTCCTACTCAAAACTAATCTCAGATGTTACTACTTTTCCCCTCTTGCACTTGGCTCCAGCCACAGTGATCTCTTTGCCAGAATTAACTTCTACCTCGGGGTTTTTGCACACTTGCCATTCTCTCTGCCTAGAATGCTTTCCCCCAATTTCCCTGTATGTCTCACACTCTCTGCTTCCTTCAAATCTTTACTCAGATGTCACCTTCCCAGTAAAGTCTTTCCTGACCACTCTGTTTGAAATGATATCCCCAACCCCATTCTCTGGCACTCCTACTTGTCCTTTTCTTGATTTATTTTAGCCACACTTATCATTACCTGACAAGCTGTATTTTTTTTTTTTTTTTTTTTTTTTTTTTTGTTAGTCTTCCCACAGTAGAACATAAGCTCTACAAGGACAAGGATTTTGGACTGTTGTGCTCATGGATCCATCTCTCCCCACCTCTTAGAACAGTGCCTAGCACATAGGAGGTGCTCAATAAATATTCAGCCAGAACTGTTGCTTTCCCCATCATCTTAAGAGTTCGAGTTAATATGATTTTAGTTTGCTTCTATGTCCCTGGGGAAAAAAAAAAGATTTAATGACCAGACTTTGTGATACACTTTGCTGGAGAACACTGTACAAAACAGAATACAACAAAACAAAACAAAACAAAATCACATTTACCAGGGGGTACCAAGTAATCTCTTTGGAACCCATCATAGAATAAGACTGTTAGTTTCTAGGTTTGTTTTATTTGAATCCAAAAGTGGTTCAAATATCTCAGTTTTTGAAAATAAGCACTGTTTAAATATAATATAATTTAAACTTATTTATATAAAAATAAGTTTTTATTCTCTTGAGTTAAAAGTATATATATTGCTAGAATATTAATACTCTCTGGAGGACACCAGAAAATTACTGTAAACACTCTGGGATCAAGATTTTAAGAGCTCATGATACAGATATTATTTGGGTACCAAGAGAAGATAAATAAACAGACTTTACTTCTGATCTCTATACTATTTTGACAATTAAGTCCCTCTAACTTCCCTTCTTCTTCTTCTTCTTCTTCTTCTTCTTCTTCTTCTTCTTCTTCTTCTTCTTCTTCTTCTAATGTTTATTTATTTTTGAGAGAGAGAGAGAGCATGTGCATGTGTGTGCACAAGTAGGGGAGGGGCAAAGAATCGGGGAGAGAGGATCCCAAGTAGGCTCTGAGCTGACAGTAGCAAGCCCCATGGTGGCTCAAATTCATGAACCATAAGATCATGACCTGAACTGAAGTTGGATGCTCAATGAACTGAGCCACACAGGTGCCCCATTTCTTTTTATTATTACTGGTGG
Organism: Lynx canadensis; assembly: GCF_007474595.2. NCBI lineage: Eukaryota > Metazoa > Chordata > Mammalia > Carnivora > Felidae > Lynx > Lynx canadensis. Next base: position 44,003,386 of record NC_044311.2, on the reverse strand, counting down.
CTCCTACTTATTTCCTATTCCTTCCATATCACCTGACACTGTGGGTTGCACACATAATCTTGTTTAATCTCCACATTATTCTTCTGAGGAAGGTAACTTTTTTTTTTTTAATTCCCATTTCATAGATGAGGAAGTTGAGATTAAGAAAGTTAAGTTGAGCACGGTTCTGACATTACCAATAAAGGAGCGGCAACGAGGCCGGGCAATCCTTGAGTTCCTTACCACCATTGTCTACATCATTTTTAACATATTAGTGTCAGAATTCCTTCCCTTAATCCTTTCCTCATGCCATCCAAATTGGAGGAGATCTGTGACTCTTTCAATTTAAGACAATCATTTGGAATGGAGAATTCTTAAATCCTTGTTTCAAACTTATTGCTCATAAAGTCTTAAATTACCCAAATTCTTTTACCCATTTTCCTAAACAGTAAGAAAGATATGAATTTAATTCTGTTATTATTTTTCAGAGAGATAGTAATAACAGGTATGAACTCTTAGAAGGAAAGCTTTACTGGTATTACAACAGTAAACTCACCAACAGTGTTATCTTGTTTTTCTCACTCACCAGCCTGTCTCTTTCTTTGTTCTTTTTGTGGTCCCTACAGTTTGAACAAAGTTTGGTGATAGCACAAAATAAAGAACATTGAATAAAAGGCTGGTATATAAAGTCAGGATATTTGAGCAAGCGCACCACATACTATGCTATGATATAAACTCACTTGTTCACTGTTGGATGAAATTTGCCAGATTCAGTTCCAACCCCCACAACCCCAACTTCCTTCTTAAAATTATGCTCAGGGTTAAGTCTTCAGTTTTCTAATCCGGAGGAAAATGACTTATTTTAAAATGCAGTAAAAACACCGCATTCCTTTGGCACAGGATGAAGACCAGCTCAGCTCTTCAGCCGTTGATCATTGTCTATTGTTCTCCAAACAGTAAACCACTATTTCACACCAAGAGACTGTGAGCGGCAGTTCTGGCTGAGTCGTGGGCTTCTCATGAATATGAAGTAAAGGGCTCTGACCCAGAAAGTGGTAGGTAATCTCAAAGAGAAAAAAGAAAAAAAAAAAAAAAAGGACAGGTAGGAAGAAAATTAGGTTTTATGTAATTCTACACTCTTGAAATCTCCTGCAGGTTCTGAGCAGGGTAAAATGGGGTCTCGGAAATGTGGAGGCTGCCTAAGTGGTCTGCTGATTCCACTTGCACTTTGGAGTATAATTGTGAATATATTACTGTATTTCCCAAATGGGCAAACTTCCTATGCATCCAGCAATAAACTCACCAACTACGTGTGGTATTTTGAAGGAATCTGTTTCTCAGGTGTCATGGTAAGTGTGACTTTGGAGACTTGGGATTGCAAAGGGGGATGTTTTTACTAAGAATTGTCTTGTTCCTAGCAGAAATGATGAATAATGGAAAAATCATTCTACTAATCCTGGGTTTGGGATTTGGAAGATGGGTGGGGGTAGAGAGGCTGGTAGTCCGTGAGGACTTGGGAGGGCAGCTTTGTTTTCGGTAAGCTGCCCATTTATGTCACTCATGCAATGTAGGAAATTAGTCCTAATGAAAGTTTGTGGGACGCTGGCTTTAGAAATATTATGTCCTCATGAACCCTGTGTGTAAGCTGTTTAATTTCCAGTGGCATTGCTCTTTTCCAGAATAGTTTCTATCTGCCCTCACAATTTCTCTAGATTGGAGAGGTATGAAGACCATGTGGAAATAGAGATTTGGAGATTCAGACAAATTTGCATTCAGATATAAGTTCTGCCATTTGTGTCATGAGACCTTGAGCAAGTTACTCAATGTCTTTGAGCCTCAGTATCCTATTTGGAAAATGGGAGTAATGGCATTTACTTTTTAGGGTAATTGTGGGGATTCAATAAAATCTCATGAATGAAGGGCCCAGGATGGAGGCTGATATGTAGTAGGGAGTCAGTGAATATTGTGATTATAAATATTCGATGATGGGCCACATTACCATTAAATAATCTTATATCTTGCCCCTAATAATGGAGCATGTTTTTGAAAACTAAATTGAGTTATTTACAGTAAGCATCCATGAGTGTTTTCCTGATGACTTTGTACTCTTTAAAAACAAACTGACAGTAAATCATGTTGGCAACTTAGAGGAAAAAACACTTTTCCTGACTATGTCATATCTAAAAACAGCACATTGTGCACTGTAAGCTTATCATACTTCCAATAACATAAAAAGAAAATGCATTATAATTTATCTCTACATCTTTGTGGGTGTTTATTATGGTATTTAGATAGCTATAATGAAAGGCAGTTTTCGTTTGGTTACTATTTTGAATAGCAAGGTAGTCAACTTTAAAGTATTAACACCCAATGCTATTAAAGTTGCTATGTGATAGGTACATAGTGAGTGTTTGGTGATCAGACTACAAATAGATGCAAACCGTTTGGAGAAGATCTTGATATGCTATATTAAGATACATGAAAATGTCTGAAAATTCATTCTGAGGAAATAATCCATAATAAGGAAATTGATGCACAGATATTTCTGGCAGCAAATAATTAGTAGGAGCACCCTAGCATAGAGTTGGCCAAGTAAACTGTGGTACATTCACTTCATATGGTGATGAAAATTATAATTGCGAAGATGTAATAACATGGAAAGTGCATATTATTTGGTGTTAGGCAAAAAAAGATACAAAAAATGTGAATAGATTACGATTGCATCTAAGTAAAATATATACATGTGGTAAAACACTGGGAGTAAATACATAAAAGACATGTGAGGGTGGTGGGATTTGGGGTAATTTTCCTTTAGTATGCTTGAGCCCTGTGTTTCAGTTATTTAGTTATTCAGTTTTTTACAATGAAAAAAAGAAAGGAGTTTCTCTTTCAACACGGGCAATGCCTGTGTTTCTCTTTTGACACAGGGTTCCTGGGTCCAGGTCTAATGATTTCTAATAACATTGGAATGAAGCCTGTTACCAAACCTGATGAACCGTGCCTTCTCTCACCATTGTTTCCCTCGATATGTAATTGTAATAAATGGACCAGTTGTATGGCATCACTAAGATTAAACCAGAATCTGCTAATATCTGTGATACCTAATGGTTTTGAAAGGAGGAGAATATAGGACTCTTTTGTTTATATTCCGTATAAAATTTAAAACTTGGAAAAAGAACTTGTTCTCTATTTTCCATGGTCAAGGAATTCTTGAAAAACATTATTCTTCCTGCATTGAATCCTTTTTGGAGAAAGAAGAGGAATATAGATAAATAAATAAACAGACAAATGAAAGCTGAAGGAATTTGGAAACTGGAAATGTTGAGTACACATAGTAAAATAACAATGAACTCAGCTTCAAGATTCAGTCCTGAACATTGAGAGTGAAGGATAGGTAGAGAATTTTCCAGAAGCAATTCATGGTCCATACCTGCCCAAATCAGGAATTGTAACAATAAAGAAATCTATGTTCTTTCCAGAACTTGAGCCCTTTGCCTAAGATACCAAGAAAAGGAAGTAGAATACATTGAACTCTCCCAGACTAAAGACAAAGCACACTCGAAAATTTGAACCTTAGATGGTTTGAATGCTTAGGGAAATTAAACCGACTTTACTTTGAACTAAGACATGTAGTTTCAATTTATTTTCTTTTTTTTTTTTAATTTTTTTTCATGTTTGTTTATTTTTGAGAGAGAGAGAGAGAGAGAGAGAGGGAGAGACAGAGAGCATGAGCGGGGGAGGGGCAGAAACAGAGAGGGAGACAGAATCCAAAGCAGGCTCCAGGCTCTGAGCTGTCAGCACAGAGCCCAATGTGGGGCTTAAACTTACAAACTGTGAGTGAGATCATGACCTGAGCAGAAGTCTGACGCTTAACAGATCACCCAGGCATCCCAAGACCTGTAGTTTCAGATTAACTATGCTTCTTACCTGCATTCCCAGAGGGCAGTAAATGGAGAGAGTCTGGCAAACAGCAAAGTCTGGTGAATGATTTTCCTTTGACCTCCACAACCGAGTCAGTGAGAAATGTGGGTTTGCTGCCCAGGGTGGTATTCCTATGTCCATACCATTTACTGCTTAATCATTAACTTTTGATGACTGATAATCAGGATAATAATAGCTATCATTTATCAATCATTTACTATAAATCAAGCACTATGTTCAAAATTTTACATACATTACCTCATAACAACCCAAAGAAGTGAGTCTCCAAAACCATTTTATAGGGAAGGACTCTCAAATTTGCACCGCTAGAAAATGGCAGACCTGGGATTCAAACCTGGGTCCCCTTGGCCCCAGAGTCCCTACTCTAAATCACTGTGCTCTGATTATGACTAGTATTCCATTTCTGATATCTCCTCTCTTTCCTACTACAGATGCTTATAGTAGCAGCAGTTCTTCTTGTACTGGAGAATGATAATAACTGTAAATGTTGCCAGAGTGAAAACTGCAGCAAAAAATACATGGTAAGAGCAATAGTACTTTGAGGATGGTTGAGGGAGCCCAGGCTCACTCAGACACATGAAAATATTGACACTATTATACCCTCTCCATGCTCCTTTCAATTCAGAGCCCAAGAGTTTCCTCAAAAAAATTATCTTTCATTTTGTTTACAGTCTTTCCTCCACCTTTGCCCTGCTGATGTTCTTCCAGAAGTTCATGATTTAAAGATACACAAAATTAGAAAATAATACTACCTTTTCCTAACTGGGTTTCTGTGAGTTTATTTTTTTTCCCTTTTCTACTTCATTGAGGACAAATTTGCATAAAATAAATAGTATCCATTAAAATTGTACATTACTATGAGTTTTGACAGCCAAATACACTCATGAAACCACCATCACCATCAAGACACAGAACACTTCGCATCAGCCCCAAGAGACTCACCTTTGATCTGCTTTATATCATAATTAGCTTGCACTCAATGTAAATAGAATCATGCAGTATCTGTCTCTTGTATCTGGCTTCTTTCAGCATAATGATTAGATTTATCCACGTGTTAGGTATATGTGATGTATGTTTTTTGAACTGGGTCTTTAAAAATAATTTAAATAAAATCAAGAGAGAATAATACAACCAAATTTTCTAAGCCTGTGTTCAACAGGCAGGTGCTAGGCTCCTACATTTCCATCATTGTCCTTCTCCTCCTCAAGGTTAGCTTTGAATCTTATTTGCACAGCACTTTATAGTTTTTTCACACTTATCCAGTGAATTAGATGATTGTTATCCATACTTTCTATGAGTTATCTGTGGCTCAAAGGGAACATGTGATGTATTAACTAAAAAGAACTTAATAGAGGCCTGGCAGGCATATCTTGCAATGGCAGTTGCCCACCTTGGCTGAACATTGCAATCATCTGAGGGCTTGGAGTTGGAATCCCACCTCCAGACACACTGACCTAGTTGGTCCAAGGTACAATCAGATTTTAATGTGCAGCCAAGATGGCATGGCTGGCTTTCTTTGACAGATGCCTTTGGATGACTAAAGTAGCTGCTAAATTTAGAACTGTGCTCCTGGTGGAGAAGAACTGAAAACTTGAAATGCACTCTGTGCACGTGCATGCACATATGCGCTGTGTGTATGTGTTTTCTTAACCAACTGACTCGGCATCCCCCTGTAGCTGCTGGTATTATGCTTATGGAAACGCTTGCAAAATGGCTTAGGTGAAGCAGTAGATTCAGGTAAACATTAACCTATGATACTCAGGGAATCTCTAGAAAACAAACCATGTGCCATTAAGTTTGTAATAAAAATAAATGTGTCCATTTTGCCTTGACTCACTTTTAGCATCTCCGGCACAAATGGATGCTATAAACAGTGTGGAGTCTGGACAAGGTCTTAAAATGAAATTGAATGAGATGACTGGCATCTCAAAGGGAAGAGCAGGGGGAAGGGAGGAAGCATTCCCTGGATTCTCTGCTTGGCTCTTTCAAGGTAGGCTCTCGAATAGGGTCCCAGTTTATATGCCCCCGGGAGTCAATACCTGATGGAAAAGAGAGAAGTTAGCCTGGTAGCCATTAGAGCAAGATTTCTATTTAAGGAAGAGAGGAAGCTGCTACTGAAGTCCAGCCAAAGTTATCACGACAACACTGGGCAACGTTTCTCCGTTGTCAATAGAAAGTAGAAATACAGAGTTTTATGTAAAACTTCTCAGTTATGTTGGTAACTAATTGTCATTTAAATTAAATAAAGCACATCTTGCAGGCTAAATGTGAGTCTGCACCAGTTTGCAACTGCTGAAGTTCTGTGATGGAAATTGATTCACTTTACAGTGGAGAAAAAGTTTTCCTCAAGTTTCCTTCCTCCTTAACAAAAACATACCTCCATTACTCTTTATTTATTAACCAAAACACATGCCTTTTTTTTAAAAACAAAACACATCCTTCCTTTTTTGTATACAGAGTTCTATACTACTACTTATAGTAGTTTTTTTGTGTGTGTGGTTTTAATTACATATATTCACTAGAATTCTTAACTCTTAGAAACCTTAATTGCAAGGGAAAACCAGGAAGTAAGCAATTGTGAAGTGTTGTATATCAACATTCAGTTGATTGGCAAATTCATGAATATGCTATTTCATAATTCCTTTAGTTTGCCATTAATAAAACATATGCTTTGATTTTTATTTTATTCTATCTTTGGCAAAGGGCTGGAATAAACTTGTGGTCATGATTTGATTAGCATTATTTTTTTTAATTTAATTAATTTTTTAAAATTTATATCGAAGTTAGTTAGCATATAGTGCAATAAAGATTTCAGGGTAGATTCCTTAATGCCCCTTACCCATTTAACCCATCCCCCCTCCCACAACCCCTCCAGTAACCCTCTGTTTGTTCTCCATATTTAAGAGTCTCTTCTGTTTTGTCCCCCTCCCTGTCTTTATATTATTTTTGCTTCTTTTCCCTTATGTTCATCTGTTATGTATCTTAAAGTCCTTGTATAAGTGAAGTCATATGATACTTGTCTTTCTCTGACTAATTTCACTTAGCATAATACCCCCTAGTTCCAACAACATAGTTGCAAATGGCAAGATTGTGTTCTTTTTGATTGCCAAGAAATACTCCGTTGTGTATATATACTACCTCTTCTTCATCCATTCATCCATTCGATGGACATTTGGGCTCTTTCCATACTTTGGCTATTGTTGATAGTGCTGCTATAAACATGGGGGTGCATGTGTCCCTTCAAAACAGCACACCTGTATCCTTTGGATAAATACCTAGTAGTGCAATTGCTGGGTCATAGGGTTGTTCTATTTTTAATTTTTTGAGGAAACTCCATACTATTTTCCAGAGTGGCTAGACCAATTTGCATTCCCACCAACAGGGCAAAAGAAATCCTCTTTCTCCGCATCCTTGCCAACACCTGTGGTTGCCTGGGTTGTTAATGTTAGCCATTCTGACAGGTGTGAGGTGGTATCTCATTGTGGTGTTGATTTGTATTTCCCTGATGATGAATGATGTGGAGCATTTTTTCATGTGTCAGTTGGCCATCTGGATGTCTTCTTTGGAGAAGTGTCTATTTATGTCTTTTGCCCATTTCCTCACTGGATTATTTGATTTTTGGGTGTTGAGTTCAAGAAGTTCTTTATAGATTTCAGATACTAACCCTTTATCTGATATGTGGTTTGCAAATATCTTCTCTCATTCCGTCGGTTGCCTTCTAGTTATGCTGATTGTTTCCTTCGCTGTGCAGAAGGTTTTTATTTTGATGAGGTCCCAATAGTTCACTTTTGCTTTTGTTTCCCTTGCCTCTGGAGATGTGTTGAGTAAGAAGTTCCTACAGCCAAAAAGAGGTTTTTGCCTGCTTTCTCCTTGAGGGTTCTGATGGCTTCCTGTCTTACATTTAGGTCTTTCACCAATTTTGAGTTTACTTTTGTGTATGGTGTAAGAAAGTGGTCCAGGTTCATTCTTCTGCATGTCGCTGTCCAGTTTTCCCAGTCCCACTTGCTGAAGAGACTGTCTTTATTCCATTGGATATTCTTTCCTGCTTTGTCAAAGATTAGTTGGCCATATGTTTGTGGGTCCATGTCTGGGTTCTCTATTCTGTTCCATTGATCTGAGTGTCTGTTTTTGTGCCAGTACCATACTGTCTTGATGATTACAGCTTTGTAATACATCTTGAAGTCCGGGACTGTGATGCCTCCTGCTTTGGTTTTCTTTTTCAAGATTGCTTTGGCTATTTGGGTCTTTTCTGTTCCATACAAATTTTAGGATTGTTTGTTCTAGCTCTGTGAAGAATGCTGGTGTTATTTTGATAGGGATTGCATTGAATATGTAGATTGCTTTGGGTAGTATTGACATTTTAACAATATTTGTTCTTCCTATTCAGGAGCATGGAATCTTTTTCCATTTTTTTGTGTCTTCTTCAATTTCTTTCATAAGCTTTCTATAGTTATTCAGTGTATAGATTTTCCACCTCTTTGGTTAGATTTATTCCTAGGTATTTTATGGTTTTTGGTGCAACTGTAAATGGGATCGATTCCTTGATTGCTCTTTCTGTAGCTTCATTATTGGTGCATAGGAACGCAACCAATTTCTGTACATTGATTTTATATCCTGAAAACTTTGCTGAATTCAAGGATCAGGTCTAGTAGTTTTTTGGTGGTATTTTTTGGATTTTCTATATTAGAGTATCATGTCATCTGGGAAGGGTGAAAGTTTGACCTCCTCCTGGCCGATTTAGATGCCTTTTATTTCTTTGTGTTGTCTGATTGCTGAGGCTAAGACTCCCAATACTGTGTTGAATAACAATGGTGAGAGTGGACATCCCTGTCTTGCTCCTGACCTTAGGGGGAAAGCACTCAGTTTTTCCCCATTGAGGATGATATTAGCATTGGGTCTTTCATGTATGGCTTTTATGATCTTGAGGTATGATCCTTCTACCCCTTCTTTCTTAAAAGTTTTTATCAAGAAAGGATGCTGTATTTTGTTAAATGCTTTCTCTGCATCTATTGAGAGGATCATGTGTTTCTTGTCCTTTCTTTTATTGCTGTGATGAATCACATTGATTGTTTTGCAGATATTGAACCAGCCCTGCATCCCAGATATAAATTCCACTTGGTTGTGGGATTTTTTTAATGTATTGTTGGAGCCAGTTGGCTAATATCTTGTTGAGGATTTTTGCATCCATGTTCATAAGGGAAATTGGTCTGTAGTTCTCCTTTTTAGTGGGGTCTGTGTCTGGTTTTGGAATCAAGGTAATGCTGGCTTCATAGAAAGAGTTTGGAAATTTTCCTTCCATTTCTATTTTTGGAACAGCTTCAAGAGAATAGGTGTTAAGTCATCCTTAAATATTTGGTAAAATTCCCCTGGAAAGCCAGCTGGCCCTGGACTCTTGTTTTATGGGAGATTTTTGATTACTAATCGATTTCTTTACTGGTTATGGGTCTGGTCAAATTTTCTATTTCATCCTGTTTCAGTTTTGGTAGTGTATATGTTTCTAGGAATTTGTCCATTTCTTCCAGATTGCCTATTTATTGGCATATAACTGCTCATAGTATTCTCTTCTTATTGTTTTTATTTCTGCTGTGTTGGTTGTGATCTTTCCTCTTTCATTCTTGATTTTATTTGTTTGGGTCCTTTTCTTTCTCTTTTTGATCAAACTGGCTAGTGGTTTATCAGTTTTGTTAATTCTTTCAAAGAACAAGCTCCTGGTTTCATTGATCTCTTCTGGGTTTGTTTGTTTGTTTGTTTGTTTGTTTGTTTTTGTTTTGATAGCATTGATTTCTGCTGTAATCTTTATTATTTCCTGACTTCTGCTGGTTTTGGGTTTTATATGCTGTTCTTTTCTCATCTCCTAAAGGTGTAAGGTTACGTTGTGTATGTGAGACCTTTCTTCCTTCTTTAGGAAGACCTGGATTGCTATATACTTCCCTCTTATGACTGCCTTTTTTGTGTCGCATAGGTTTTGGGATGTGGTGTTATCTTTTCCATTGGTTTCCATGTACTTTTCAATTTCCTCTTTAATTTCTTGTTTAGCCCATTCTTTCTTTAATAGGATGTTCTTTAGTCTCCAAGTATTTGTTATCTTTCCAAATTTTTTCTTGTAGTTGATTTCAAGTTTCACAGCATTGTGGTCTGAAAATATGCATGGTACAATCTCGTTCTTTTTGTACTTGTTGAGGGATGATTTGTGTCCAGTATGTGATCTATTCCAGAGAACGTTCCATGTGCACTGGAGAAAAATGTATATTCCACTGCTTTAGGATGAAATGTTCTGAATATTTCTGTTCAGTCCATCTGGTCCAGTGTGTCATTCAAAGCCATTGTTTCCTTGTTGATTTCCTGTTTAGATGATCTGCCCATTGCTATAAGTGGGGTGTTGAAGTCCCCTACTATTATGGTATTATTATCAATGAGTTTCTTCATGTTTGTGATTAATTGATGTATATATTTGGGTGTGCCACATTTGGAGCATAAATGTTTACAATTTTTAGGTTTTCTTGGTGGCTGCACCCCTTAACTATGATATAATATCCTTCTTCATCTTTTGTTACACTCTTTATTTTAAAGTCTAGATTGTCTGATATAAGTATGGTACTCCAGCTTTCTTTTGTCGACCATTAGTACGATAGATGGTTCTCCATCCCCTTACTTTCAATCTGAAGGTGTCATTAGGTCTACAGTGGCTCTCTTGTAAACAGCATATAACTGGATCTTGTTTTCTTATCCATTCTGTTACCCTATGTCTTTTAACTGGAGCATTTAGTCCATTGATGTTTAGAGTGAGTACTGAAAGATATGAATTTATTGCCATTATGATGCTTGTAGAGTTAGAGTTTCTGGTGGTGTTCTCTGGTCCTTTCTAGTCTTTGTTGCTTTGGTCTTTTTTTCTTTTCCTATCCTTTCTTTTTTCTTTCTTTCTTTCTTTCTTTCTTTCTTTCTTTCTTTCTTTCTTTCTTTCTTTCTTTTCTGTCTTCTCTCCCCTCAGAGATTCACCCTTAAATTTTCTTTCAGGGCTGGTTTAGTGGCCATGAACTCCTTTAATTTTCATTTGTCTGGGAAACTTTTAATCTCTCCTTCTATTTGGAATGATATCCTTGCTGGAGAAAGAATTCTTGGCTGCATATTTTTCCGATTCAGCACATTGAATATATCCTGCCACTCCTTTCTGGCTTGCCAAGTTTCTGTGGATAGGTCTTCTGCAAACCTGATCTGTCTTCCCTTGTAGATTAAGGACTTTTTTCCCTTTGCTGCTTTCATGATTCTTTCCTTGCCCGAGTCTTTTGTAAATTTGACTATGATATGCCTTGCTGATGGTCTATTTTTGTTGAATCTTATGGGAGTCCTCTGTGCTTCCTGGATTTTGATGTCTGTCTTTCCCCAGGTTAGGAAAGTTTTCTGCTATGATTTGCTCACACAACCTTTCTACCCCTTTTTCTCTTTATCTTCTGTTACCCCTGTGATTCTGATGATGTTCCTTTCTAATGAGTCACTGATTTCTCTAATTGTCAGATCGTGCTCTTTTGCCTTAGTCTCCCTCTTTTTTCCACTTCATTTGTTCTCCGTAAGTTTGTCCTCTATATCACTGTTTCACTGTTCTGCCTCATGCATCCTGCTGCTGTGGCATCCATTCGAGATTACAGCTCAGGTATAGCATTTTTAAATTTCATACTGACTAGAGTTTACTACTTTTGTCATTGTAGACAGGGATTTTAATCTATTTTTGACCCCAGCTAGTATTCTTATTGTTGTGATTCTAAATTCTGGTTCAGACATCTTGCTTGTATCTGTGTTGGTTAAGTGCCTGGCTGCCATTTCTTTCTGCTCTTTCTTTTGGGGTGAATTCCTTCACTTCAACATTTTGAAGGAAGAAAAGGAATTAATAAGGTAAAAAAATAAAATTAAAAAATTAAAAACACCCCCCCCACACACACAAAAGAATCAAATAAACAATGTTAGATCCTAGGTGTGTTTTGGTCTGGTTGTTAAAAGGAGTTTTATTGATTAGAGAAAAAAGGGGGGGGGGAGGAAAACGTTTGAAAATTTGAAAAAACGAATACACTGAAATAAAATGAAATGATGAACGTAAAATAGAATTTGAAAAATTCACAAAAAAGTAAAGAATACAGTAGAAAAAAATAAAGAAAAATATCTTTAATGAAAATTAAAAATAAAAAATTTTTTTCTCTTTCTGTATTCAAGAAAAAGAAAAGAAATGAAAAAGAGAAAAAAAATCAAATAGATGGACCAGTGAACATACTAAAATGCGATTAACATTGCATCGTTTTCCCCTAGAAGTCAAACTATGAAGCAATTTATAGTCCATGAACTAAGCAGGCAGAGAGATTTGTGTTCCTGAAGAGCAAGGTTTGCCCAGTTGTGTGGGGCTTAGTATAATGGCTCCATCCTCCACTAGATGGCGCTGCTTAGCTTACTGGGGTGGATTGTTGTGGCGCTTGTAGATGTATATGCCCATGCACGGGAGAGGTGAAAATGGCATCACCCAGCTACCCAGACTTTGGGGAGAAGTCTGTTCTCCCTGATCAGCAATTGCGCACCTGTCCTTTGTCTCCAGCTTCCATTCACTCCCCGCTTTTACACTGTCCGTAACCAAGCGCGGTCAGGTTGCCAGGAGGCACTTCCCTCCTGAATTTTATCTCAGATGCAGCTGTGTCTCTCGACACCTCACTTCTGAGGGACTGCGGCTTTGACCTGTTCAGACCTTCTGGGGGAGCGTTCACAGAGCAATGGCCAGGTGATGACCCCACCCAGGAACGTTCATGGACCATGCTTCTGCCAATGCCCAGAGACTGCAGCTGGGTGCCAGCCCGCCCTAGAAAATGTTCATGCAACCGTGTAGCAGCAGCGTTTCAGGGATTATGGAAAATCTCAACACATGGCTGGCACCAGGCTTCACTGTTAACAACCTTGTTCCAGCACCAGCAAATGTAGTTGCTCTCCAGGATCTCCGGACACCTTTGCCTGTGAGGCCGTGGGGGAGGGCACACAGCCTCCACCATATGTCCTCCTAGCAGGGGAACCGCCTCTTTTCTGTGGCCTGAGGACCTTGCTCTCTGCTCCTGGGGATTCGTCCTTCCCACCAGAGCACCACCTGGTATCCACTGCGGAGTTTCAAACTCTGTGCTCCCCTTGTTTATAGAGTCTTAGTGGAATTTAAACCCTCTCCTTTCTCCTTTCTCCCTTTTTAGTTCAGTCCCTGCGGCTGTTTGCACTTTTTCTCCTGCTGCTTTTCACGGGTGGTGCTTTTCCCATACTCTCTCCCCCTCCCTCTGGAAGCAAAAACAGCTCCCTGCCCTCCACGGCTTCTATCTCCCCCAGTTCACCTCTCCATGCAGCGTATCTGCTGAGTTCTGTGGTTTGGGTTGTGCAGTTATTGTGTTAAACCTCAAATCAGTTTTCTAGATGTGCAGGGTGGTTTAGTATTGATCTGTATTTCATGGATGCAAGATGCAAAAAAAAACTTCCATGCTGTTCCCCCATCTTGGCTCCTCCTCTGCTATTTTATAATATCTAAAGCATATGTTTGCTCATAGTGTGATTTTTCAGTGTGGCACAAGACATTTACTAACAGACCCAAATATCTTTAGTTCCTCCCTAATAGAAAGAGAAAAGTAGGTAAACTTATGTTCAGTAAGCAATGTTTCAGTAACTTAGTTTGCAAGTGATGTACCTATTCAATGAATTACCATCATTTAACTTGACTTAGTGTAACTTTAAGGTTTTAAGTTAGCAAAAAGATTTTGGAAGCTAATTTAAAACCGATGTATTTTATAAAACCTAATCATTATTGAAAAATTCAGTATTAAACTTTTATCACATATGTATTTAACTTGCTCTGAACACTTAGGCCACTTAGATTACTCATGAAGATTTCCTGACACAATAGACAAAGTTAGCTATCATTTTAAGTTATTTTCTGGTTGACAAATTTTGTGAATTATATATATATTAGGCAAGCTTCAAACACCATAGAAATGAAACACCTAAAAAGTTGAACATGCATTTTCTCTCTTTCTCTCAACTGCTGTGCTTGACATACATTCAGCAATTTATTTTTACTGTAGGCTTTTGTTTTAGGTTGAATTTATGGTTCTATATTCTTAAACACACAGTAGAGATAACATAAGTTTCTTTGACTAGTAATCCTAGATAGAAAAAAATTGTATGACTGTGTTATGTTTAATGATGACAACTCTAAAGATATGCTTGTTAGGTTTTGTCCCCAACAATTTTTAAACTGGCTTTATTTACCAAGGATTATCCCAGATCTTGTGAACTTAAATTTTTTTTAGATTAGTCTCTGTGTTTCTGAGAGTTTTAAGAATACTTAAGTTATATGAGAACTCATTTATCTCTACTCCAATTAGAATAGAACCCTTTTGAGAGATTTTATAAATTGTTTCGGTAATATCATCTGAAGGTAGGAAAATATCACACATCTGTAACTTACACATATAGACATAAAGAAACATATAGACAGACACAGAGATTGTACAGCCTTTGTTTTGATACAAAACTCACTAGTTTATAAAAGAGTCCATATTGTGTTTCTGGTAGAAGAAATCATGGCTACCAGCTCAGTTAGCTGTAGCTTTTTACTAACATTTGTGGAGAAGACTGTTAAGATTTTTATCTGCCCTTGACAAATCATTTTATGAAGTCTGTGGACTAGATTTGGGGTGAAGGAATTTCTATAGCAGTTTTTTTTTAAACTCCTCCCCTACCTCCAGGCCCTCCCTCCCCCACCCCTTCAGTCCCAGGCAATTGGGAGCAGTGTTTTAATTATCTCCTGGGATGTTTACATTTCAAAGACATGGTAAGAGTTATAGCTCCCAGGGATAGAGAATATAGATTCCCTTTCAGAAGGAGTTTGGGGGCATATTTGTCTATTATTAAGAGGTCTAGAATAATTACTATTTAGATTTTTTCCTCTTTTACTGAAGCTTGGGGCAATTCTGTTTCCAATGTCCTGATCTTTTACAACATCTACAGGCATTTCGAGATGAATAGGTTTGGGAATTGGTAAGGATAGATAGGTGGAACTTTGAATTGCTTTTAGCTTCTAGTTCCATAAAGACTAGATTTGTAGGGCAAGGAGAATTGGTTTTTAATTACTGAAGGAATTGGGTCACAGCCTGAATGTTATCAAGGGACTGGCCCACCCATCCAACTACATTATCTTCAATTTGCTTCTTTATATCAGGAAGACGAATTTCAACTAAGATGGAAGTAAAAAAATTTCTGTGTTCTAGATTTACAGTGGTGTATCTTTCTAATATTTTCAAAATTATTTCACAAAGCCTTCAGCATCCTTTCTTTCCCTCTGAGGGCCCCATTTCAGCTTAGGAGAGACAGCCTTGATTTTAAGTGTCTATCAGGATCTGAATATGAATTTTCAGTTTGGCCAACTTCTGACCATAGAGCCCCTTAAAAAAATTGTTTCAAATATTTAAACCAAAAGTAAGTCCATCACGTAACTCAAAACCAAAAGTAAGTCTATCAAGTGACTCAAAACCAAAACCAATACTTAACCATGAATATAAAAGATGTCCCCAAAGAGGATGCAAAAGATACAGTCCTCGCAAGATCCAGAACCACTCCCAAAGGCAGCAATAGCAAAGACATAGACACCTCCTCCTGAGAGCTGGTGGACAGTTGGTAGAATGCTAGCCACAAGGGGGGTGCAACCCAATTTCTGTATGGCGTATTCTTGGGGGCCCGATCTGACAGTTCGTCATCTCCAAGAACTGACGCCTGCCTGACAGGCAGAAAGCCAAGCCAAGTTCTCAGAACTCAAATAAGAGACAAACAGGAAAGTGATAGCTGTTCCTGGGAGGGAAAGGATCAATAACTAATGGATGACTTGAAACCAGATTTTAACCAGAGTTACAATCCAAAGAACCAATTCTGACTGTTTTTCTCCTGCCAATCTGAGTCTGAAAAGGAAAAGACTCCTACCACCTTTACTCGACCAGTCCCCCACAGGCAGAGATCCAAACAACTGACATGGCAAGAATTCTGTGGATTTTGTCAGAGATCCAGGATCTCTAACTGTAGCTCCTGAATTGAGCAAGGTGTCCCTGGCCAGTGTGCCCTGTGTTGGGTGCCAGAAACTGTGGGGGAGAAAAGTTTTACTCAGCTCTCTTACGGTTCCCGGCTCAGTCTGAAAATTAAAACTGACAGATTAACCAGAGAAAGGCATACACATTTTATTAAGATTTTACGTGTACATGGGAGCCTTCACAAGAGAATGAAGA
Organism: Lynx canadensis; assembly: GCF_007474595.2. Lineage (NCBI taxonomy): Eukaryota > Metazoa > Chordata > Mammalia > Carnivora > Felidae > Lynx > Lynx canadensis. The sequence continues at coordinate 43,987,187 of NC_044311.2, read as the reverse complement.
CCTGAAGAAGTCAGAGTAGCAAGTTTCTATGCCTTTTACATAAAGGAACAGCAGTGAATTTGTGAAGAATTGGTAGGGGCACCTGGGTGGCTCAGTCGGTTGGGCAACTGACTTCGGCTCAGGTCATGATCTCACGGTTTGTGGGTTTGAGCCCCGTGTCGGGCTCTGTGCTGACAGCTCAGAGCCTGGAGCCTGCTTCAGATTCTGTGTCTCCCTCTCTCTCTTCCTCCCCTGCTCGTTCTCTGTCTCTCTCTGTCTCTCAAAAATAAATAAATGTTTAAAAAAATTTTTTTTAAAGAATTGGCAAGAGTGGGGGGTTTGGGCTAGGGGTAGTAAGTGGTGAAGAAGTAACTTGGAAGATAAGGGTTAGTTTATCAAGGTTTGTTTATACAGGTTTCTTGGCCCCAAATTCCCTGTCTCTGCTGATAAGAATGTCTTCCTTCTTCCTGGTACAGAGAGGGTAATAAAACATGGCAGGTTTATGACCTGTTTCAGCGAAGAAGGGCAAAGAGGTTGGGAGCGGTCAGAGTGACCATCCTGCTTCCGCCATTTTCTTGAACTCCTTCAGTTTAAGGTATTCACTATGCTAAGGTGCCATGTTTTGGGGGTGATCTGAGCCCTGTTAACTTATTGCTTGCTCTTCATTCTTCTGTGGAGCCTCATTTTCTACCAAAATGCTGTAGGTTGTTATCCCTGGAAGCAACTGTCAGCTAAATCAAGGTACTTGGAATAATAGATAATATTTTAATTATATTTACACTTTTCAAATAATTTTTATATCCACTCTGTCCTTTAATTTTGAAACAGTCCTGTTACGGAGTTACTATAATCATCTATATCATTTACATTTTATAGAAGATGAAACTGTAACTCAGAGAGATTCTAATTCTGGATTTATTTTGAGGCTTATCTGGGTTGTGTAATGGTATGCACTCATTAGACTGTAACTTATATATGTACACACACATACGTATTATTCTATGGTTGCCAGTTTCCCCAAATGAAAAAGTTCTTCACTGATCTTTCCAGTGAATGTCTTAAGAGCACATTTGGTAAACAAGGAGCTCAATCTTTTGAGAACATCCTTCTTCCTTTTTGGAAGACTGCATCAGTGAATAGGTAAATTTTCTTTATAAAGTGTAACAAACAGTACTCTACTGTTAAAAAAAAGGGTAAGTGTGTTTATCGCATCCCATGATGGGGCAACATTCTATTAAAGTCAATATGAAAAATATAATTTGAAAGATATTTTAATCATATGTGAAGACATCAGTGAAATAATACCAAATAGGTAAAAAGCAGAATTGTTCTTTTCTTATGTTTTTAAAGTATATTTTTCTGATTTTCCATAATGAGCATGTATTAATGTTATTAATCAGTAAAATAATGCTAACTTACTTGAAATATATATGATTTGAGATTACTTTTGTTCCAAAAAAAATCACAGGGTTGTTTTGCTCAGTTTTCCTGGTTTCAGTTTTTGAGTTTATTGTTAACTAGCTTGGCTGTTCTACTCTCACCTGAAAGCAACATTTCTAAAACTAGATTAAATTGTCTCCCAAACCAAACTACCCTTCTTGGCATCCCTATTTCTGTCCTTTTTGTTCAAGTTCCAAACTCTGGAATTTTTTTTTTCAGTCCATCTCCAGCTACCTATTTCCATCCCAATGTCTTTTCTTTAGCTCATCTCTTTGTCACCTCAATTTAAAGTTGTCTCCACATGGAATCCTTATCTTGGGCTCTGTCCCTTCCAGCTAGCATGCTGTCACTGCCAGAGCCATCTTTCAAAATTATGTATTTGCTCACGTCACTTCCTTGCTCAAAAACCAAGTACATGGCTTGTTGGAAAAAGAGCTATTCTGGGTCTTTATCAATTCAAAATGAACTTGGTACATTTTGTTTCAGGAAGCAAGGAGGTTCTCAAGGAATGATAGGGGTATCTCAAAGGGTACAGGAATTGACTTAATAAGATGTTCCCACTTCCATACTTGGACCAAATGAGCATCTAAAAGAATAATAACAGTTATTAATTAAACACGTTGAATTAGAAAATCTGTGAGTCCACAATAATAGGAAGTTAAAAATGCAGAAGAAACGATAGAATTAGAGAAGCAGCACCCTGCAATCAATCACTGTGATAACTGGTAATCAGTGGATATGAGGATCATCAGTGGATGGTAAATCCATTAGTTGAAATGTCCTTAGGGAATAGCATATGACACAGTCTCAAAGTATTACTGCACAAATTACTAGTTGCAAGGTGGCATATGTTTATAGATCTGAAAAACATCACCTTAACCAAAAGATCAAAAGCATCACCAATTGTAGTGAGAGGCCCATAATGTATGCACATCCATTAGGTGTTCTTGACAAAATGTTGAACCTAAGTTTGGTTGTGAGGAAGCAATCAGAAAACCCCAGGTTGTGGGACATTCTATAAGGCAACTTGCTGGTATTCTTCAAAAACAGTTTAATATTCTAAAAAACTAAAAGGCAGCAAGACTAATGTAGATTAAAGGAAACTAAAGAGATGTAACCCTGTGTGAATTTTCATTGGGTCCTGTACAAAAAAGTAAAAAACAGTTGCAGAATAGTAGAATATCTTTATTTTGGGGAGATATGTACTGATGTGTTTAGGTGTGAGATATCACAATATCCACAACCTATTTTCAAGGGGTAAAGCAACAAAAATGTGTAAATAAATAAATATATGTGCATGTATATGTGCATATACATACAGAAAAAGGGAGAGCAAGCAAAAATGGTAACATATTCACAGAAGGTGAGTCTAGATAAAGAGTATACAGAGGTATATTGACTATGCATTCAGCCTTTTGGTAGATTAAAAAAAATTAATGAAATGCCACTGGATATAACAAGTTGCACTCATTTTGTAAGCAACTCAAGGGCTGAGTCATGTCCAATAACCTCATTTCCCCAGCATTAGCACCCCATGTCAATCTGGTCTTCATAAACTTCTCCCCTCTGATGCTTGATAGGACCCCTCTCTTAGGTCAGACCAGTCTACTTATGCTTACAACTCTGCTTGTACCCATCCACCTATGAATACTGCTCATTCTCTCTACTCAAATGAAAACGTTCTCCTCCTCATCAATACCATCCTCACCTGAACATAAATATGGTCACCTAGGCTGACACCTGCTGTTTCCCCCTCATATTTATATAAGTGAAGATATTCACATATCATCCTCACATGAGAAAAGCAATGGTCATAGCTTGATTCTTAGAGAACCCACGCTACCTAGAAAATAACGTCTTCAATAAAGAAATATAGGTTGATTGATCACACACCTTCACTGCATTAATGTACGATCATTATTTTGATATCGAAATTCCATAAGAAAGGAACAAATTTACTAAATTAACTAGTTTCCTCTGTGGAATGCTGAGCAAAAAGTCATTTTAAAAACTTATTTTAAACATTAGGTGCTTTTGAATTAAGTGTTTCCATTTTTATGTGGACATTTGGTACTACACAGTCTGCAGTAGGCATGGATGAGTAGGGGAAGGTACCTATCTGATCATTTATCCACAATATCTCCTTGTCTCATCCTATAGCATTAACCGTCTTCTTCTATGTTTAATTTAGACACTGCTGTCAATGATTTTTTCTTCCCTTGGAATTGCTTTCTCTGGATACTGCCTGGTCATATCTGCTCTGGGCCTTGTTCAGGGTCCATACTGCCGCACTCTTGATGGCTGGGAGTACGCCTTTGAAGGCACTGCTGGACGGTAAGGAATAATTCTCCAAATCAAGAGGCTCAGAAAACCAGAAACACCTGGCCTCATGCTCCTGCTCACTTTCCATGATAACTTTGGGGTTCCATGTGGGTACATTAGTGCAGAATTTTCCTATTAGTTTAATAACACACAGACCAATTTCTTCCTACACAGATCTCTGGTTAGATGCAGGGTTTTTTTTGCCAGTCTTTTAATGTCCTATGCATTCACTATTTTGAGGCTGATGTGGAGATATCCAAATGAAAGGTGTGTTTTTCCTATACTTCAGAACAAAGCTTTGTGGTTATTGTGGTCTGGCAACTGTTGGAGCCTGGGACTTGAGTGGTTCTAGCAACTCAATCTTGTTTTGTGGCCAATTTGGATGTGTGGTCCATTACAGATGGGAAGGGGCTTGGCTGGGAAAGAATCACAGTACCCATGGATGGTGTTACCATGCTATGCCATCAAGGACAACACAGAGATAGAACTGGGCAGGGTGAGCAGCAAAGTGCAATGAGATCCAGGGACATGACCAGGTGTAGGAGTTTATGGAGGAGCCAGGAGATTATCCAGCATGTATTGAAGAAGAGTCTAGGGCGGTAGCCTTACTTAGAGGGCTGGTGGTGCAGTCAGGTGTTGAGGAACCCAATCCTAGATCGAAGAACACCTCACACTGACATTGAGCCTACCAGCACCTGGTTTATTGACCTGCCAGCACCTGTAGAAACAGCTCTAGAGGAAGCAGGCCCCAGTCGAAGATATAGGAGAGGTTCATTGAATCTCTCCCTGTCTCATCGTGTGCTCAGAATTCTAATGGTATAAATTGAGGGAGTGTCAGTATCACTCCATAGGGAAGTTACAGTTTCTTCTCAACACCATATGACTGGGTCTATTGTTCAAGGCCCACATTCATTTGAAGGCTTACATGCTCACCTAGGCCTGCATTGCAAAGCTACTTCTGTGCCCATAGTCGCCTTCATTCATTCTGAAGCTTCTAGTGCCACGTGCTTGAGCAGAGCTCTCTTTCAGGTCAGGGGAACTAGAAAATAACTCTGAGCACTCTTGTGGGACACAAGGGGCTTAGGAAAGGGGACCTAATGTAGAAAGTCCCACTGGGTGCAAAAAATCACTTTTTGTGCCATCATCCCCTGAACTTTCCTCCACACCCAAACCAACGAAGACTTCCCTTTCAAAGCAAGAACCTCAGACTTCTCACATGCCTCTCCATTACTCTTTAAAGTTGCCCTTGATAGTCATATTCATCCAATCCCAACTATATACAAATATTTGGAGGTAAAACATCGGCAGCCATGAAGGGAAGTTAAGTCTCTGGTCTCCTAAAGAAATTTCTAAGGCTTGGCAAATTCTGGGTGAAACAAGTGTTAATGTTGAAATTCTACAAATCAGTTATTGATTTGCACATTTATGCAACAAATATTTATTGAGCACCTACTATGTTCAGGTCTTGAATTAGGTGCTAGAGAGTCAAAGATAAATTACATAGGTTTACTTCCCTCTAGGAGCTCAGACAGACCTTACCGAATAGAATGCTAAGATGGGAGCTTTTTTGTAGCAGACGGTCTTCAATGCTTATACATCTGGGTTCAAGTCTTCTATATGCTACTTACAAAATCTATGACTTAAACAAATACCCCTAAGCCTCTGTAAATGGGAGATCATGATCATTTCTATCTCATAGAACTCACAATTAAATGGAAGGAAAGCACAAATTAGATTTCATAAATGCTTAAGACATGCCAGCTTTTATTACTAACATCATTACCCTGTGTAATCTTTTATGCTACATGAGGTCTTCCACCTGCCCAGGTGGGGTGGGGTGGGGGGCAGTAGATACAGCCACTGACATGGTGACTGGTAAGGATCCTGAATCAGTTTCATTCAACAGGTATTTGTTGATCTTTGCCATGTACCAGGTACTGCTTTAGGTCTTAGACCTGGCTATTCAGGGGTGCATAAATCACAATGAGGCTCTCAGAGTACACAGTTTAGTGAGGGAATAGATATAGATACAGATAAGATAAAATTACAATATAATAAAGTAAAAGTTGTGATAGAGTCGTATATGGAGGTTGTGGAGGAAAGGACTATCAGAAAAAGTGTCTCTATTCCTTCCAGACCCTGCTAATGCACTTACGAGCCTGTGGTTTACACAAAGAATAAATAGCACCATAGTCTGGGAGAAAAATCAAAGCCCTGCAAATCACCTTGCTTAAAAGTGTTGGGTGATCTGTGCATAGCATATACTGGGAACAGTCTAGAGTAAGGATCTTGAAAGGATTAGCTTCCCTAGTGGCTGAGACTGAGTTAAGAGTATGAGGGTGTATGAAATGGGTCTAGGGTAATAGTAACAGAAAATTACATCTGTACCATGCTTTACAGGCTCCAAAGCATTTTTTACACACTTTTCAACAAATATTCATAATAACCCTAGGGTTAGATATATTAAGCTCATTGTCCAAATGAGCCTCTAGAGGTCAGAGAGGTAAAGTCTCTTGCTCAAGATCCTACAGATTCAGGAGTTCCATATTGAATACTCTTTGCCACTTGAGACCTAAGGGCCATTAGCAACATCAGGAAATTCTCAGAGTGCTTCTGAGTGTCCTGGAGCATAGAGAGTAGGAAATAAAGAGAGGAAACAGAGAACGAAAGAAATAGGAGAGAAATGGAGGGGGTAGAAGGAAAAACTAAGAGAAGAGAGAAGTCATGGTGGTAGTGTTCCTCAAAATGCAGAATTCATCTCTTTCTACCACAGATGCTAATGCTCAAGGCCACTTGTCCAGTACCCAGGTTGCCTTACTTGCTGTCTTAAGGAAAAGCATATTGCTGTTGACAAGACATTTATAAACAACTCTGCCATATAAATAGGTTCGATTATTTTTGTTTGGGGAATTTTCTGAGGAGGCCAGTTTTCCCCTTTGATTCAGTTGAACAGTGTCACCCTTAGGACAAGTGCTGATACCCATAGCATATCTGGAAGTGAGCATAAGTCAGCAGGGTAGATTCAGCATGGTTTTAAGATTATCTTCATAGTGGTTTAATTCTCACAATCTAGTGCAAAACTAAACTAATTGAACCTTTCAATCTTTTGCATTCCCACCTCAGAATCTAAATCTTAGCAGCAGTCAAGCAGCAATGTTCTAAAGTCACCCTGTGGACTCCAAACCAGGAACAGTAGTATCACTGGGAACTTGAAAAATCTTGGGGCGCCTGGATGGCTCAGTCAGTTAGGTGTCTGACTCTTGATTTCGGCTCAGGGCATGATTTCATGGTTTGTGAGATCGAATGCTTTGTTGGGCTCTGCTGGGACAGTGTGGAACTCTCTACTTCTCATTGCCCCTCCCCCACTCGCTGCCTTTCACACGTGCACGCTCTCTCTCAAAATAAATAAAAACCAATTAAAAAAAGAAAAAAGAAAAAAGAAAAAGAAATGAAAAATCTTAAGCCCCATCCAGACATTCCAAATCAGAAATTCTGGGGTGTATCTCTGTAACCTGCATTTTCAGAAGCCCTCCAGATAATCCTGATCTATGCTCAAGTTTGAAAACCAGTTTGAAAGGTCTTTGGGACAGGGTCTAGGAATTTATAGCAGCATTTACCTTTGCTATTTTGCCACATGTGTGATTTTTGTATCTAGCACAAGCTCAGCTTTGTCTCTGACAGCCCAGGCTAACTTCTGGACTTTTAGGGAAATGAACGATCTTCAACTTTCTTGGTATTGACACATGCTGCCTTTTGTTACTAGTGAACTTATCCATATGTGCTTGCCTTCTAACTGAACTAAAATGGTCTCTGAGGCAAGCATCATGTTTAAATAAGCATAGCCCAATGCTATGCATACTATATATTCTATATATATATATATATATATATATATATATATGAATGATTTTTTAAATGTATTAATTCACATTTAATAATATTATGTATTTTAATCATATATATTAATTTCCCAAACAGACCAAACATCTGTGGCCTTCTTGCTTGGACCAATCTTGCTGACCATATCCCTCCTCTCTGTCAGTTTCCTTACAGATTCCAGCATCTGGATTCAGTGCCTGGAACCTGCACATGTAGTGGAGTGGAATATCATTTTATTTTCCATTCTCATAGCACTCAGTGGGCTTCAGGTGATTGTTTGCCTCATCAGAGTAGTCACTCAGTTATCCAAGATACTGTGTGGAAACTATTCAGTCATCATCCAGGTAATAGATCATTAGTGGCACCTGTACGTCTTCCATTTTACCCCCACTGTCCAAGATTCAGTGACTCTTATTAAATGGTTTTTACACTCCCATCATTTTCTTTCCCTTCCTACTGCCCTCATCTTTACTCAAACTTTAATATTTCATTTTTTTTTATATTCCAATGTGTCTCTTGGCTTGCCTATATGAAATGAATCAATGGAATAGTTATAAAATCTGCACTCAGTGTTTAGTGGTGAAAACAGCAGAAGTGTTTTGCATGAGCAACATTTCAGTGTTCTGTGTAGAAATAACCCAAAGCACAGAGAAGTCTTACTGTTTATTGAGAATTTCCCTGTTCATAAGATAACTGAAGGCTCATAACATTATCCCATTGAAATAATTTCTCTTCTGAATGCTGCTACATTAACCTAATAACTATTCTTTATACTGAATCATTAGCAATTGATTTTAAAGGAGAGAAATCTGTTTTTATCCCTTCAAAACTGCTTCTGCTTTATCTACTAAAATATTGATGTTAATTTAGTTTGGTTGAAACTACTAAAACTACCCGGCAAGTCCCAAGTGAACAGAAATCATGAGTGAGTAATCTTGCGTCATATTTAAAAATAACGTACACCCTTCCTGGTAGTTTCAAATAGATATTTTCCAAATTCATCATGTTTTGAATATGAACTATAATTTTAAGTTGCTACCTGGATTATGGATCATTAATCAAGCCAAATTTACTACTTTACTCACTTTATTTTTCTTTTTTCATAGCCTGGAATTATTTGAATAAGGACAAGAATGTTTTCCATTATCAAGATATGCCATCTGTTTTTCTCATATCTACTGTATAGACTTAAGGGCAATATTCCAGTGATGATGTTTTCTCCATTTGGTGTTTGTTGTGCCTGCTTATGAAATTTATATTCCTCACTGAATGTGCCAACTATGCTACCTTTCCATTTAGAATATTTTTCTAAGCAATATGTGTCAGGATCTTCAGAAATGTTTATACCCTTTGGTCAAACAAATCCATTTCCAATAATCCATACTATGGAAATAAATAAGAATAGAAGATAAAACTTTATGCAAATATAAATAATACAACATTATTTAATATTCTGGAAAATTAGAAATATCCAACAGTCTAACTTTAGGGGAAGAATTAAATAAAGAGTAGTATATTCGTTGTAATATTATAAAGTCATTACAAAATATGTCACACAATCATTACAAATTACATTTTTAAGATTATGAATATGTTAATTTACAAAACAGATTATAAATTCATGTTTATAATATATGTATAACCACCTAAAGTAAACACCAAATAATCAAAATTTACAATAAAAACTAAATCTAGAAGGATTTTCAGAAAAATGTCAGCTGTCATTGACTTGGATCATAGGTGACCCTTCCTACTTTTCTATATTTTCCAAATTTTCTTTATTATGTTTTATCATTAAAATACATTTTTAAAACTCATATTTTTACTATTAAGATTTTTTGCTTTTTTCTGTTTAAAGATACTGCGTTTTTCATGTTTTCCTACCTTGAGTATCTACAATATATCATAAAGTAGTACTTAATGTTCAGTAAGGAAAGTAGTGAGGTAGAAAAGACAAAAAAAGTTTTATATAAGCCTATATAATCTTACTGAGCTGTTAGCCTAATTTTCTCATTCCTGATGATGAGTGTGGTGGGCTACAAGAGGTAGCCTTGAAATAAATGATCAGTTGAGGATATGCTCATTGGTTAAAGAAAGTGACCATTGATCAGTTGATACCTATATTATGGGCAGTTACCACTACTTGCATTTATAGAAAAAAAATTAAGTAAAACATTTAGAAACTTTCTACCTATACTTACCATGACTTCTTGGAGAACAGCAGCCATGTTTTATATTTCCCATCATCCATAGGACATAGCATAAAGTGGGCATAGTAGACACTCACTGTTGGATATTCATGTCAGGCCCTTCTGCCTTTCATCGTTGCTCTGCTGAACACCTGTCTCCAACATAGGCCCACCAGGCCATAACACTTCTGCCACTTGCCCATTGCTCTCCTCCATGAACACTGTCAACAATACTCTGTCAACACTTGCTCTGTGCCAAAGCTGGGCAGTAGCCTGGAGCAAAGGGGAAAATGCTTCTCTCTTTGGTGCCTGCTCTGCCTACATCCTCCTTTGAGGGCAGCCACCCTGTCCACAGCCTTTGCTGATGTAAGTAAGCCTCCTGAAAGCAAGCCATGTTGTATATCAGATGACCTCCATGCCCTGGACCCAGCAGAAGGAATTGGGATGGGCACCCAAGCCGTGGGCAGCCTGTTGTTACCGTACTAGCTTTGACTGAGCCACGAGTGAAACACTATCCAAATGAGATTGGTGGTCATTCTTGCTTGAGAATCTCAACTAGGAAGCCAAGAATGAAGCAACCCAGTCACTGCTTTCAGGAAAATAATTAAAGGATGAGAAAGGATGCCAAAATACTGAGAGTATCTGATTACTCCACCAAGCCCATAAACTTGTCATATCCAGCACGCTCTTTTCTTAGGTCTCCCAGTGACTCCTCAGTCCTCTTGTAAACAGACTTCTGGAAGGTCAACCCCACCAGTTTGTCAGACACGTTCAGACTGTCTCAGTCTTATTCAGATTCAATACAGCCTCATACCTTGAGTGGACCATGAGCAGACAGACGTCAGCTGAACGACTCCCCCACAGAACTGGAAACATTGTCTAAGAACAGGGGTGCAGCCAAATGCAGTACAGTGTATGTATTATTAAATTATTAACACAGCCATTCAAAATTTTGTTTTTATTTATTTTTTTAATGTTTTATTTATATTTGAGAGAGCACAAGCAGGGGAGGGGCAGAGAGAGGGGGACAGAGGATCTGAAGCAGGCTCTGCTCTGACAGCAATGAGGCGATGTGGGGCTTGAACTCACGAACTGTGAGATCTTGGCCTGAGACAAAGTCGGATGCTCAACCAACTGAGCCACCCAGGTGCCTCCCCCAATTTTGTTTTTAAAGAGCATTTGCTAATGACATACTTTCAAAGAAAAAAGCTGGATACAAATCTATGTGGGAAGTTTGAGCTCAAATTTTTAAATAACCATCTGATTACATGCAGACATGTATAAAATTTCAGATACAGACCAAAAAAGACAGGAACAATACCTAAATGTTAACAGTTAAGAATTATCCCCTAATGATGGGATTATGACTTATGTTTTTTTTTATTTGAAATTTTCATTTGAAAATGTATTTCTTAAATAATGAGAAAAAAAATCTCATTTGAAAAGAAAGTATCCTCTCATCCTATCTGTAAAATCTGTTTAAGGAGCTGAGAATAGAGAAACCCTAAACATGAAGGCATGTGTGTGATAGCCTTTTTTTTTTTTTTTTTTTTTTTTACTCTTTTCATTTTCTAATTCTCAGAGAGACTGACTATTGCTAGCTAATTTTAATTAGGAATGAATTCTGCTTTATACATTTATGCTTTTATATTTGCAATTTCTCTCTTATTTCCTTTGCTTCAATCTCAATGTAATTTTTCTAACTTCTTAAATTCAATGCCTAGCTTATCAATTTTCAATCTTTCTTTTTCTCTTCTTAAGCATCTAAGACTTCGTACTTTTTCTGTAAGTACCACTTTGGTTGCATCTTCCAAGTTTTGAAATGTTGTATTTTCATTACTTAGTTATAAATATTTTCTACTTTTCTTTATGATCTTTCCCTGTCTATGTGTTTTTAAATGTGCTTTTAAAATTTCCAATTATGTGAGTTTGGGCTTTTTTTTTTTTAATTGATTTCCATCTTAGTTATATCGTGATTATACAATGTGGTGTATATGATTCTGATACTTTGAACATTTTTAAAACATGTTTTATGGTTACTATTTGTAAATATTTTATTTACTTTTTTTAATTTTATTTTTTATTTTTTAAAATTTACATCCAAATTAGTTAGTGTATGGTGCAACAATGATTTCAGGAGTAGATTCCTTTATGTACTTTAAAAGTATATGTTTATCCAAATATTGGGTTCAAGATTCAATAGTGTCCATTAGGAGAAGTTGTTAATTTTGTCGTTCAGATCCTTGGTTTCTTTTCGGCTGTTTGCTTGATCTATAGTATCTATGAAGATTAAATGGGTGTATGTATGTATACTAATTTGTATAATCTTATTTACATATTATATATAATATAAATATAGAATCTATTTATTATATATTATTTATCATATAATATTATAATTAATTATATATTAATACATTAGTATATTATAATTATATATTATATTATATATTTATTATATTATTATATATTATTATGTTATATATTATTAATATATTATCTATATATTATATTATATTATTATATATAATAATTATATTATATATTATTATATAGATATATAATAAGTAAATATATAAATACACACACATCTCAGAAAACAGTGTTTGGCACATGGATACAATTTATAAGTAGTCTATAACGTAGTGGCTTAAAAAATTTTTTTTAATGTTTATTCATTTTTGAGAGACAGAGTGTGAGTGGGGCAAGGGGCAGACGGAGATAGGGAGACACAGAATCTGAAGCAGCCTCCAGGCTCCAAGCTGTCAGCACAGAGACCAGCACTGGGCTCAAACTCACGAACTGAGAGATCATGACCTGAGCCAAAGTCAGACGCTTAACCAACTGAGCCAACCAGGCGCCACTATAATGTAGTGGTTTAAAGATGTACTCTGGAGTCAGAATGCTCAGATTCAAATCTGGGCTCTGCCTTATTAGCTGTGTGATCCTGGTCAGGTTTATTTAAGGCATTTGTGCCTCTGTTTCTGAATTTGTAAAGTAGGAATAAGAACAGAGTTGTGTACATTTTGAGTTGGTACATATAAAGCTCTTAGAACCAGGGTGACTCAGAACACAGTGTAGTTGGAGCAGATTTGCAATGGCTAGGACCTGGAAATACCACAGATACAACAGAATGGGAAGGGAGTGAAGAAAGGTCCTAAGGTTCTAGGGAGAGAATAGGGTCAGAAGTCTGGGGAGGGAAAGGTAAAGTAGGCAAAGGTAAGAGGCAGGCATTGCTAGGCTAGACAAAGTGCAAGAGAGGCGAGCACTTCATTTTGTCGTTTTGATGCATGTTTGGAGAGTATAAACATAATAGCCATCAGAATCTGATTCCTAAAACCCTAATCTCTGGTGTATATACTTCCATCCCACTGAAAAGGTACAAGTAGGGGGTGTCTGGGTGGCTCAGTAGGTTAAACATCTACTCTTTATCTCAGCTCAGGTCTTTATTTCAGCTCAAGTCTTGATCTCAGGGTTGTGAGTTCAAGCCCCAAGTTGGGTTCCATGCTGGGCATAAAGCCTACTTAAAAAAAAAAGCTACAAGGAAAGGGTACAATTATGAAAACTACAACTATTTATATTTAGAATGACTGCTGCTAGTTCTGCTTCCTGCTTTGTGAGATGAAGCTGGGAATTAGGGACAAGATTCCAGTCCCAGAGGAACTGGGATACCTGTAGGAAACCAAGGTAAGAAGTCAAGGTTGAGTGTGTGTAATTGGGCAGATAGGGCAGGACACACAAACCTGGCTACTAAAATCCTTTTACTAGATGTGGTGCCTGGCTACCCTGGCCAGAGCCAGCCTATGTCTGACCCAAGGAACAAAACCAGTTCAAATCAAATGTTTTTTTATGCATTAATATGAAACCACACACATGCACACACACACACACACACACACACACACACACACACAGAATCTGATTTCACTCCTGCCTGAAATCACACTAAATTTATAATAAAGGTTTTTTTAAAGACATAAACCAACAAATATTCAGAGATTAGGGGAGACAACAGCAATAAAATTACAGAAGCTACAAAGCATACTGATAAAACATAACTGACAAAACCAACTTAAAAAAATATGAAAATCCCAAGCTTTAGGAGTAGGGGTGGTAAGCTGACAGCCAGCATAATTTACATGTCAGAATCTTCAAAAGACTCCCAGATGGATAGCACCAGATACATCTGGAACTGAGAGTAAAGGAGGACCAACGAGAAGGATTGGTTGAGTCCCTGTATCCCTCTCTATGTCACTGGAAAAGGGCAGACACTTGAAAGTTTATCCTCTGGAAAGGGTAAAATAGAGGGTCTCTGAGTTCACCAAAGAGATGGATATTACACCCAAACTAGAGAGATTAAGTGACTGTTACATCCTGAATGAGGGATACTGAGACACACCTGCCCCAAAGCCCTTTTAATCCACTCAGATCTCAGAGTAACTATTAGCCAGAACTTTCCCTTCCAAGTTGGAGCCTCTTGTAGGGAGTCTGGCCAGTGCAAGAGGGAAAACTTAGATACTAACTGTGGTAGGCTGAATAATAACCCCCCAGAGTGTCCATGTCCTAATCCCAGGGGACTGTGAATATGTTACCCAGAAATGGACTTTGCAGATGTCATTAAATTAAGGATTTTAAAAAGGGGAGATTATCCTGGATTACCCAGGTAAACTCAACATAATCACAAAGGTCATTGTAAGAGGGAGACAAGTATCACTTTCAGAGAAAGAAGATACAAGGACAGAAACAGGAATCGGAGAGGAGAGAAGCTGCCAAGAGGGGGTCAATCAAGGAATGCAGGTAGCCTGCAGAAGCTGGAAAGGTCGAGGAAATGGATTCTCACCTAGACCTCCAGAAGGAACTTGGGCCTGCTAACCTCTTGATTTTATAACAGTGAAACTGATTTTGGACTGTCATTCCCCAGACCTGTATGATAATAAACTTCTGTTGTTTTATGTTACTATGTTTGGAGTTATTTGTCACCACAGCTATATGAAATAATATAGTGGCATTTGCAATGCTTCAATAAATGGCTCACCCAGTTTACCCAACAATGAAGTTCAGAGTCAATAAGCACACACTCAACTTCCAATTAGCTCTTCCCTTCCTTCATAATCATAAGCAGATAGGCAAGGGCCCTCACACATCTGAGGAACACGTCTTACATGAAAGATAGAGACTTTTGTTCTAGTCTCTATCTCTATCTAAATGAAGACCGATTCAGAGGAAACCAATTTGGAAAGAAGAAAACTTTAAAAATATATATATCATGCATTCCTCAGGAAGATGAGAAGATTTTGTGTTCCTGAAGGAAGACAAGAATTATATATTTTTTAAAAGCATTCAATGAACAACAACAAAACTCTTAGAAATTAAAAATAAGATAGCATAAATGAAAAACTCAGTATAAGATTTGGAAAATGAAGTCAAGAAATCATTTAGAGACTAGAGCAAAAAGAATAAGATTTTTTTAAGTGAGCAAAAACTAAGGAAAATTAGAAAACTAGTCAGTCTAAGAAGTCAACACCAACTGATAGAAATTTCTGGAAAGAAAGAACAGACAAGATGGAAGACAAAAATAACAATGCAAGAAAATTTCATGAAATGGAAGAGCATGACTATCCAGATAGAAAAGTTATTCTAAATAGAGTTTTAAAACCCCTGATTGAAAGAGGATATTCTACAAGCTTTCAGAGGAAAAACGGAACAGGTCACATAGAAAGTATAGGGAATCATATTGGCTTTAAATTTCTAATAGCTAAATTAGAGAACAACTGGAGCAATGCCTTTAAAAGGAAGGAAATAATTTTGAAGGAAATTATTTCCATGATACATGACATTTTCTATGAGTAGCTTCTCAAAATATCACCTTCCTGGAGAATGCACTCCACCAAAATGAGAGAATTCTTCCTCCTTGAAGAGGAAGAATTAAGAATCAGGAAACAGGAGATAGAACACAGAATAAAAGTGAGGGGAATTCCCAGAAAGGAGGAAAAGTGTGTTCCAAAATAACACCTGTTCACCAGGTGTAGAGCAATAGTCCCCTGGAGCAGTATGACTTGAGACACAAATATACATCAAGGGCAGTGATCACAAAGAGCCCTGATGCAAACATACTATCCTTTAACTTGAGGACAGTATGCCCGAGTGAAATTTGTATCTATACCTGGTCTGGCTTACCCATGTGCTGATGATGTTCCTGCTCTCCCTTCTGTTGTCCACTCTTTTTTTTTTTTTTTTTTAATTTTTTTTTTTAACGTTTATTTATTTTTGAGACAGAGAGAGACAGAGCATGAACAGGGGAGGGGCAGAGAGAGAGGGAGACACAGAACTGGAAGCAGGCTCCAGGCTCTGAGCCATCAGCCCAGAGCCCGACGCGGGGCTCGAACTCACAGACTGTGAGATCGTGACCTGAGCTGAAGTCGGACGCTTAACCGACTGAGCCACCCAGGCGCCCCTGTTGTCCACTCTTTCAATCAGCTGAGGACCCTCAGCACTTCTGCAGAGTGCTCCTCTGCCAGCTCCTAAGAACTGAGAGGCCATGGGACTGTTCCACTTATCTTCTCCCAAGAGCCTTCAGCCAAAAGTTACACAGTCGCCCTTTTCGAACACAAATAGGTTTATGTTTGCTATTAATTTTTTTCTTCAAAAAGAAAACAATATATTGTTTAAGAAATAGATATCTTAAATAAAATGATTACAGAAAAGAGCAGCTTACTTTCCAGAGAATGAGCTGTGTTCACCTAGGCCAATTCAAACCTCTCCCTGCCTGTTCCTGGGTCTTTGACAACAAGTTCTGGATTTCATACAAAATGGTTTTTTGGAAGTCGGGGGAATTTTAGTTTGAGGAAAGTCTCAAGCACAGCAGTGCAGGAACTTGCATTAATATTGAGGTTTGGTAGCCTTTCCCACTTTCTCCAAATTTGTAAGCAATCATATGTGCAACCTAGATCTTGTCCTCCATATTCTTCCATGTGCCCTGAGGTATTTGGGCACCCTTAGGAACTCTGGTTCTAGTAGAGTTCATAACTTGCCCTCTAGGCACTAAGGTTAATATATTTGAGTGATTCTAAATATTTTTATAAAAACTTATTTTTATTTATAGACAAAGTTGGGAGCCTGAGATCTTTAGAGAACAACTCAATATAGCTTCTGGACTACCCTTCATCTCTTTTATTTTCTGTGAGAATCTGGTTCTCTGTTTCCAGAACCACTGTATCTAATGTCGAGATACAACAGGAGATACTCAATGGAAATTGGAACTCCTTTAGGCTGGGAGCTGTGGTTTCGTCTGCAGACCACGGACATAGATCCCTGCTGAATGAGTACCACTGAGCAATCTTGGCCTGAGGGCATCCAGTTAAAGCTATTCCTGAAGGGCCTAGAAAAAAGAACCCTGGAAAATCAGCAAAATGTGAAAGCTTCCATTCCAGGGAGCAGGAAGAGGTACTCTAGCTGAGTCCTGCAGCTCTAGGGAATCCATCGGGTCCACCATGGTGGAAATCTCCAGAAGTACAAGTGCTGACTGTCATGGAGGAGTCTTCCATCAGCTTCTCCAAACTGGAAAATGAAGCTCCTAGGAATCATTTGGTGTTCGTGGATATGACAGGGCACATCTCACTGCTTAACCTCTAAGTTTAAAGCCTACTCTTCCCCTATTTTGGCAGAGGCAGCAGTATCCAGCCTAGGGGAAAGACAGGAAGATGGAAGAGAAACATTTGCAGGAATCCTGGAGGCAGTTCTGAGTACCTTGCGTCAGCTTTTATAATTCTACAACCCCCTAAGGATGAGTTCTTTTGTACCTGAAGATCTAAAAGGAGAGCCAAGGGGAAAGACTATGGCTGACTCAGAGTTCAGGGGCCCAGATTATAGCTTTTTTGGAGCTCAGTGATCAGAAATAGGGTTTGATCCCTTATGTTAAAGAGTCATAGTAAAATCATTGAGTAAAAAGTATGTTTGGGGAATATGATAATTATTTGATCTCAAAAAGCATTTTGAAATTGTAAATTACAAAGGGGTAAAGATACCTTTTTAATGGAGATATCTGACATCACTTTCTCTAAGTGACCCCACTGAATGTAGGAGGCATGTCGGTGCCTCTTGCATTTCCCCTAAGTTCACCCCATAGGGCCTCTGCAGATAGTTCCAGTATAGGCAGACAACTTTCTGCATCTAACTGAATATATTCTCTGGATGTAGGGACGTGCTTATACAGTAAACAGGGAGGCCAGAAGTGCCTGGGAGTCAATACCCCAGCAGTGACCTTCAAGTGAGTAAATTTCATAACCTCCATCCTTTTCGATCTGATAGTTCTGAGGGGGTACTATTCAGTTTTTCAAAGAATCCCCAGCCCGACTGAATCCCAGCTACCCACAGCATTAACTCACTTTTTGGCTTCTTTCCCTTCTTTGATTCACTTCCCAGTGCCAATTAAATGTAAATATTGCAGGATTTTAAAGTCATTGAAAGTAATGGAGAACTGCTCAAATCACACACAAGGTTTTGACAAATAAGGATTTGGCAGGTTAGGTTAGCAAATGTTTGAAGAAAAGTAAAAAAAATTATGACAGGTTATATGTGTCAAAAGAATGATTTGAATATGATAGATTAAGAGATGCCCTTAGGGGGCACTTGGGTGGCTCAGTTGGTTAAGCGTCCGACTCTTGGTTTCAGCTCAGGTCATGATCTCACGGTTCGTACGTTCAAGCCCCACATCGGGCTCTGTGCTGACAGCATGGAGCCTGCCTCGTATTCTCTCTTTCCCTCTCTCTCTGCTCCTCCTCTGCTCTGTCTCTCAAAATAAATAAACTTAAAAAAAAAATTTAAAAGGATGCCCTTAGTATTCCCTTCAATATTTAGCAAAATGACCCTATTTGTAAAGGTACTACATATATCGAAAGTGAAATAAAAGAATCTATATTGTGCTCTCTTAAAGCTTTGTTGACAAAAATTACAACATTTAAATCCAAATAACACTGGATTTGCTTTTGCCTCATCCTAAGATTTTGTCCAGACTTAACAGGCCTAATCAAAATTGTGTGTTAGTGCCGGGTGCAGGTCATGATCCCAGGGTCATAGGATTGAGCCCCTACATCGGGCTCCAATGAGCATGGAACCTGCTTAAGATTCTCCTTCTCTCTCTCTCTCTCTCTCTCTCTACCCCTCTCCCCCAGTCATACTCTTTTTAAAATAAAAAATAAACAAATAATTTTAAAAATTGTGTTAAATATTAGATTAAACCATGTAAAACTTATTTTTAGAAATAAAAAAGTAACATTTAAACTGATATAAAATAAAATAAGCTTATTTTCCCAATTGGTTTCATTTCTTTTTTTAAAAAAATTAATGTTTATTTATTTTTGAGAGAGAGAGAGAGAGAGAGATTGAGAGAAAGAGAGCGTGTGTGAACAGGGGAGGGGCAGAGAGAGAGAAGGGGACACAGGATCTGAAGCAGGCCCCAGGCTCTGAGCTGTCAGCACAGAATCCAACACGGGGCTCAAATCCATGAACCATGAGATCATGACCTGAGCCAAAGTCAGATGCTTAACCAAGTAAGCCACACAGGTGCCCCTATAATGTAGTGGTTTAAAGATGTACTCTGTTTTCTTTGAAGAATTCTGATCTACAAAATCACAGTTTGCTCATTCTTAAAGATATTAGGGGAACCTGGATAGACAGGACTAGCCAACATTGTACTGTTGTGGGAGGGAAAAAAGTTTTCTCATGCACAGTTGTGTCATAGTTGCACCTGAAAGTAGGAAGTAGGAACATTATGAAGGATATGCAATGTGATGTCCCCAGAGCCATCAGTTCCTGGTTCCTTCAAGTCACTATCTTATATCTTAGTCTGAAAACCATGAGCGAAGTAGGTAAAACAGTGAGGCAAAGTGACATACAGTTTTATGAATATGGAAGGATCCTTTAAAATACTGTGGCACAACAATTTGTAACGAAGAGGAAAATGCTTGAAGTACAGAGAGGATAATCTGCTTTTTCAGCATAGCACGTTGCTTATGAACTTGAGCCCTGGAGCCTGAATGGCTGGGTGTTCAAATTCTGGCTCCGTCTCTCTCTAATTGGCTGTGCAACCTTGGGTGGGAGTCTTACCTTCTTCCTTCTGCTTTACTTGTCTCACTCTTGAGGTGGTAGAGATTAAATGAGTTAAATTCCTCAAGTGCTAAACACATGTAGAAAGCAGTCCAAAATTGTCATTATTGTCGCTCTTATTGTTTTTCCAGGTCACAAAGCCAGTTTCAGGGTATTCTACAATGCATTCATTCAACAAACATTCATTAGGCACATACTGTGTGCAAAACACTGTTCTGGATGCTGAGGATACATCAACAAACAAAACCAACAAAAATTTATGCCCTAATGGAGTTTACATTTGGTAAGAAGAGACAGACAACAAACCTGATAAATAAGATTTGATAGTAAATTGGAAGGTAAGTGCTATGGACAAAAGGAAAAGTAGGGGGAAATCCCACGTGCTGGGGAGAGGGGAGGTGGAGCAGGTGTTGATATTAAATCATATGGTCAGGGTAGAACTCATGATCTTGAGATCAAGAATCACATGCTCTACCAACTGAGCCAGCCAGGCATCCCAAGAGGGTGACACTTAAATTAAAACCTAGTGGATGTGAAGAAAGGAGCTATGAGGATACCTGAGGGGATGCATTCAGGCAGAGGAAGTGTCAGCGCAAGAGGCTTCTGTTGCAGGTGTGGCTGGTAAGGCTGAGGAGCAGCAAAGAAGCAAGCCTGGTCAGAGCAGAGCAAGCGAAGCAGAGAAGAGTGGAGGTGGGAGAAAAGAGGTAATAGGAGGTGAAATCCTTAAGGAGCTTTGAAAGTCCTAGAAGGGACTATGGATTTTATCCTGCAGGAAATGGAGAGCCATTGCAAGGCTTTGAGAAGAGGAGTGACCTGATGGAATTTATATTTTTAAAGGGTCACTCGGGCTGTGTTAAGAACAGACTGGAGGGAGGCTAGAGTAGAAGCAGGAAACTATTTTGGAGGCTGTTACAGTTCCCAAGAGGGACACAATGAACGGCTTGAACCAGGGAAATGTTAGGAGAGGTGGTGAGAAGTGGCTGGATTTTAGATTAAGTAAAACCTTGGATTGCAAGTAAGTTGTTCTGTGAGTGTTCCGCAAGATGAGCAAACATTTCTAATACATTTTAACTTGATAAATGAGTGGTGTCTTGGAATACAAGTAGTATGTGACACGGAACATCACATGATCACAGATGAGCCAATGATTCTTCTCTCTCTCTTTCTCTCTCGCTGCAGGATTGTGGGTGATCATCTCCCATGCTCAGATGCTTGGTCTCAGGCTGCGACGTTTGGCAGAAATCAGTGATTTTTTGGAACATTGGAAGGTGCCCACTACTGGTACTAGTGTTTTTCTGTTTGTTTGTGGGTTTTTTTTGTTTGTTTGTTTGTTTTGTCACTTCAGAGCACCTATGGAAAGTCCTTTGCTTTTCCGTGCAAGAGTAAGCTTAGGAAGGCTTTGCTTCATTCTAGGTCAGGCTGCCTGCAGGTAGACCCTTTCTTCTGCTGCCTCATTGCCAGTTACATTAGATACAGTATATGACAAGAGTTTATGAATATTGTACTGTAGTCAACATCTGTGCGAACGCATACAATGGCTCTATGCAGAAAAAGGTTGAAAAGAAAGGAGGTAAAAAGATGGAGCTGATTACAGTGGAAGTTAAGAAGGAAATCATCAAGAAGTGTTAACGGGGTATGCGAGTGGCCGAAACTGCAAGATTTTATAAGAAGTTTACGTCTTGCATCTCGTCTGCAGAGGAGGGGGAGAAAAAGGCAGAGGAATACCTCATTTCAAATGAGATTAGGGAGATGTGTAAAATGTGGGAAGCAGTGCAAAATTTTGTAGGAAAGCATCACCCGAATAAGGCTGTAGCAGTGAGAGCGATGAATCTGTTTAACGACAATGCAATGTCACATTTACGCGAAATCCTCAAAAGGAGGCAAAATCAAGTGTCATTGGATAGGTTCCTTGTTAAAGTGGCACGAAAAGGGAAAGATTCCATTGAGCCAATAGATAGCAGTGATTCCGTTAGTGATAGTGAAAGTCGTCCTACACAATAACCCTCCTCTCTCTTGTCTCCCTCACACCAGCCATGAAGATTTTCAAAGGTAAGTGCAGGTTAATTTTTCTTCATCGTTTGCATTTGCTTTATTTTGTATTATATTAAATTATTGTATCATTTTTATATGAATATTTTTGGGTTGTAGAATAAATCATCTGAGTTTCCTTTATTTCATATGGGGAAATTCGCTTTGATAGGCAAGTGCTTTGGATTACAAGCATGTTTCTGGAATGAATTAGGCTCACAAACCAAGGTTTTACTGTATACTTTGAACAGGTGACAAACTGAATGTGAAATGTGAAAAGGAGAGGAGATAAGGCTGAATCCAACGTTTCTGACCTGGCTTAGAAGGCTGCAAGTGCCATGAACTGAGATGAAGAAGGCAGTGAATAAAATGGTTTTCGCAGGATGAGCAAGATCGGTTCAGTTTTGTGATTCTTCTTGTTTCTCTACAGGTAAGATATTTTCCTCTTTCTGGCTTCTTTCAAGATGTTCTCTGTAGATTGAGTATGATATGCTTAGGTATAGGGTTTTTTTGTTTTGTTTTGTTTTTTGGTATTTATTCTAGCATTTGTTTTCTGAGCCGTTCGGATTTGTAGCTTAGTAGTGTCTGTCACTAAATTTGGAAACTTCTTGGTCCATATTACTTTAAATATTTATTTTAGTCCATTTCTTTCATTCATCTTCTGGCCCTCCAATTTTGTTACATTTAAAAATTATCTCATAGTCCTGGAATATTCTCTGTGTGTATGTGTGTGATTTGTTTGTTTTTTTGTTTTCATTCTTTTTTCCTCTTTGCATTTCAGTTTTGGAAGTTTCTATTGACTGATCTTTAAGCTCACTGATTCTCTCCTTGGCTGTGTCCAGTCTAATGAAGCATCAGAAGCACTTTTATTTCTGTTATAGTATTTTTGATTTCTAGTATTTTCTTCTTCTTCTTCTTCTTCTTCTTCTTCTTCTTCTTCTTCTTGTTATTATTATTATTATTTAGAATTTTCATCTCCCTGCTTGCATTACTTCTCTAATGGGTTCAGGAAAAGTTGTTGATTTCCAGTTTGTCCAGTGTTTCTTATTGTAAGGATGGTAGTTATGACATCCAAGCTCTTAACATGTTGGAGCTAAAAATGAAAGTCTTAGAAATTCATATTTGGGCATATTGATATTGAGATGCCTATGAGGTTGTTGTTACTCAAAGTATGGTTCATGAATCTGCAGCACTGGCATCCCCAGAGAGCCAGCACAGAAATACAGAATATTGAGCTCTACCCCAGACCTACAGAAGCAAAATTTACATTTTGAAAGATCTCCAGATTTTTATGGGGATTCATCTGCATGTTTGAGAAGTGCTGTATTAAACAATTAGGCAGAGAGGTCCAGGTTGGAGACATAAATTTCTGAATTTTAGTCATGTTGACAATATTTTATTTTATTTGGAAATTTTTTTCTTAATGTTTATTTTTGAAAGAGAAACAGAACATGAGGGGGGAAGGGGCAGAGAGAAGAAGACACAGAATCTGAAGCAGACTCCAGGCTCTGAGCTGTCAGCACAGAGCTCCACACAGGGCTTGAACTCACCAACCGTGAGATCATGACCTGAGCTGAAGTTGGTCACTCAACCAACTGAGCCATCTATGCACCCCTATAATATTTTAATAGTAGCTATGTCCTAGACTTTTTTCCTAAGGGAGATTAGCCTCAATGCACTCCAACCAAACCACAAGAATTTACCTATAATTGAATAAGTTGTGTTTATTGCTTGTTGCAATGTAAGACAACACATACCATGGAGAACCACAGAGTATCTCAGACAGAAGGTGTTACAAAGGACTTATAGGATTGTGTTAGGTGATTTAAGGGATGTTTAAAGAAGTAGGGCTTTAGGGGCACCTAAGTGGCTCAGTCGGTTGAGCATCCAATTCTTGATTTCAGCTCAGATCATGATCTCACGACTGAGATTGAGCTCTGCACCTAGCTGAGGGTGGAGCCTGCTTAGGATTCTCTCTCTCCCTCTCTCTCTGCCCCTCCTCTATCTCTCTCAGAATAAATAAATAAGCATTAAAAAAAAAAAAAGGAAGCAGGGCGTCTGGGTGGCTCAGTCAGTTAAGCATCTGACTTTGGTTCAGGTCATGATTTCATGGTTCATGAGTTTGAGTCCCATATTGGGTGAGCTCGAGTCCCACTTTGGGTGAACAAGAGCCCCACTTCAGGTGAGCCTTGCTTCTCTCTCTCTCTCTTCCTCTCTCTCTCTCTCTTTCTCTGTCCCTTGTGAGATTCTTTCTCTCCCTCTCTCTCTGTCCCTCTCTCACTTGTGCCCTCTCACTCTCAAAAAAAAAAAAAAAAGAAAGAAAGAAAAGAAAAGAAAAGAAAAGAAAGAAAAGAAAAGAAAAGAAAAGAAAAGAAAAGAAAAGAAAAGAAAAGGAAAGAAAAGAAAAAGTAATCAGGGCTTTGCTCTAGATTGGATGCAGTATTTATTCTATGATTCAATATCTTAACAAAGCAGTCAGTTATAGCCAGGATAAGAGAATACTTGGTTATTTTAAAAGTTTGGGCAATGTTTGTGTTTTTCATATGTGTTCAGACATTACTTTGGAGTGGACTTGTTTTTGTCTTGATCCATCATAATCACAGTAGTGTTGTCTGATGTACTTTTCTCTTTATTCTTCATTTTCAACATCTTCCCACTATTTCATTCTATGCCTTATTTTGTGGGCGTCTAGTCCCTCATGGTGTCTACCCCATACTCTGAAAGCTTGTGGTTTACATATTTTTAACCTGAGAAGGACACAGGGCTCTAGCCTAAGTGTACCTCTCTGACCCGGCTACCATTTGCTCTACTTATTTAACTCTTATCTGGTTGATAGTTGCCCTGAGTTGCCCAGAGTACCAGGCGGGGAGGTTAGTAGTGAGAGCATCCATTAGGCTTTAAGGGCTGGGTTTAACTTTGACAATAACACCTACTTGCTCTGGTAAGTTCCTTACTAGAACCAAGTTCTAGTTTTCTCAATTACAAGGAGCCTAACAACTTTCCTTTTAGGATTTGCTGACACAATTAGAGTTACTGTTTAGAAAGTGACTGAGGATGTGACTTTCAACAAATGGTGGCTATTGGGAGAAGAAACAGAAAGAATGGAAATGGGTGGAAAAGTTGCTAACATCTACCCCATTGTCTTTAAACTCCCCATCCTGCCTCGACATCATTTACATCCCATTGGTCTACCTTGTTGGAAGATACACTTAGAGTTTTATATTCTGAGCAAAACGTAGCATTTATTGATTAATGTAGAAGTCATATGCTTAAACTACTGAAGCCAATTAATAAGGTCACATGGAAGAAATATTTGACTTGGAATCCCGTGATTTCTATTTGAACCCTGCCTGGCACCATAACTTGGAAGTGTAAATCCTGTGGCAAATTACTAGGCCCTCTGAACTTTAGATGCTTCATGTATTAAACAGGTATAAGGGTTGGGTTGAGGGAGAGTGTTTTGAAGATAACATTTTGAAGAATACTTTTAAAGGTATTTTATATATTGTAAAGCTTTTAAAACATAAGGTGCTATTATCATTAGGTCCTTGTGCATATTTTCATGTGCTCTATTTATTCTTAGACTTATTTTTAGCTGTGGAATAGAAAAACCAGGAAGGAATCCAAATTTTCCTCCAAGGTGTTTGAGCTTATACATTTGAGCCAAATTCAATAAAGCTTAGCTAAGTAAGTTGCCTTATGTTCTTGGGATACAAACC
Organism: Lynx canadensis; assembly: GCF_007474595.2. Lineage (NCBI taxonomy): Eukaryota > Metazoa > Chordata > Mammalia > Carnivora > Felidae > Lynx > Lynx canadensis. The sequence goes on along the minus strand of NC_044311.2, from coordinate 43,961,527 downwards.
AAGAATATAATCAAATAATGGTTACCAACTTCAAATACTGCTGTACCAAGATGGATATATTGAGGGCTATGCAGGAAGGGAAGGGCAGAAATTTTTATTTTGCCAATCTATAAAATATAACATTATCTAAGAAAAAGTACCTCCTTCCAACCTCCTCCCTACCCAACCACCACCACTACCACCACAAAAAAAAAAAAAAAAAAAAAAAGAAGAAGCCAGTTTCCCTATTCATTTGTTGAGAAGAAGAAGAAGAAGAAGAAGAAGAAGAAGAAGAAGAAGAAAGAATATTTACCAACACCATTTTCATTCTCTGAGGGGAGGATGTTTAACTTTCTTTGACAGACTAGAAGCTAGGTCCTCACTGGACCACCAAACTTTGATTATTATTACCCTCATGTTACAGATAAGGGGACTTGGGTTCAGAATGATTATGCAACTCATTCCAAATCACACAGCTAATACATGGTGGAGTTGGGAACTGGAGATAGATTTATTTGATTTGAATACACTAGACTTTTCATTTCTTAGGGTACTTACTGAGTTAAAAAAAACAAAAAAACAGTCAGCTGAATGGGTCTTCTATTATCCACCTTCCAGAATAAAATTAATGTTTCTGGGAGGATGAGGAAAGAAGTCACAGAATTTCAGGATAAAGAGACATTAGAAAACCCATTTAAGGGATCTTGCTGCCCCTACGTGATGGGTAGATTCTTCCACAGCTACTGGTCTAGACCACAGGGAAGGTCATAAGGTTCTTCCATATCCAGAGCTAAATATGTGAACCAACTATTCCAGCCCATGGATTTCTTCCTTGAAACCATAGAGCCCATCTTAAACTCCTCTCTCTCATAAGACCCACATGTCTGACCCATGTCTGGATCTTCTCTTCAACCCTTTCAACTGTTTCCCAAAGGGCGCCACTTGTGAATCCTTTCCTCTTGATTTTTCTATGGGCAGTTTCTCCACACATCAAGGTCCCACCAGGCCCAGCTTTTCTGAATTCCTTCCAATGTCTTCTGGTGACCTTAAAACCTACCAAAGCAGTGGACTGTTTACCCAACTTCCTTTTAATGTTTGTTTACTTATTTTTGAGAAAGAGAAAGAGAGAGACAGAGCTCAGGCAGGGCAGGGGCAGAGAGAGAGGTAGACACAGAATCTGAAGCAGGATCCAGGCTTTGAGCTGTTAGCACAGAGCCTGACATGGGGCCCCAAACCCATGAGCCATGAGATCATGACATGGGCCAAAGTTAGGTGCTTAACCAACTGAGCCGCCCAAGCGTCCCAGCCCAACTTCCTTTTAAAACTCACCTAAGAATTCACAAATGTGAATAAGTTTTGTGATACAACAACATAGAAGTTTTGATTTTGGTAGAATTTAGCAACTGTTGCTTGTGAGGAAGATTGATAGCCTCTTTAAAAAAAAATTTTTTTTTAATGTTTATTTGTTTTTGAGAGAGAAAGACAGAGCATGAGTGGAGGAGGGGTAGAGACAGAGGGAGATACAGAATCTAAAGCAGGCTCCAGGCTCTGAGCTGTCAGCACAGAGCCTGATGTGGGACTCAAACTCATGAACCATGAGATCATGACCTGAGTTGAAGTTGGACGCTTAACTGACTGAGCCACCCAGGTGCCCCTATAGCCTCATTATTTTTTAATGCAAGAAAGAAAAAATGCAAATACTTTGATTTTTAAAATCAAGTAATATAGAAATGCATTCTCCTTGTAAGAAATAAATATAATAATCCTATCTCTTCTCAGTGCTGTATGTGTGTTTGATATGTACCCCCCCCCTTTTTTTTGGCACTTTCTTAAGTTAGTATAGACATCAGTCTGCACACCCAGGAAAAATATACTTTGATCTTGTATGTTTTAAAAAATAAAGAAATTACATTCATAATAAAAACATGTTGCACTTAAAATGAAAGAGTATACTTCTAGGCAGTGATATGTAAAGGTGTCTCAAACATGTAGTTGAGAAATAAGAGCAAGCTGCAAAATAATGCATGTTATATGATTGCAGTGCCTTAATATTCCTAAGTGTGCGTTTCTAAACCTAAGTCAGAATACCACTCTAAGTGTTGAAAGGCATTGTGGCTTTCTAAATGGAAAGTCTCAAATAAGGTCTAATAGTAACAGATATCCCAATATATGATGACACATAAATCAATGGCAAAGACTCCTGTTCCTTTCCTTACTTACTGTAACTGTGGCAAAGGCACTCTATTTATTTGTTCCAAAAAAATTTAGCATTTATTCCTTGACATTTCTAGAGGATATACAGAATAAAAAGAAGAAATCTGTACAATTCACAATCTGTTGGGAGTAAAGAAAGTACATGAAAATTTAAACAACAGTACAAAACTGTGTGGTTAACTACCAGGCCTGGACATTGTAGCTGGTGAATTCAGAAAGAGAGAGGTGTCTATAGGCCGAAATAATCATGGCAGTCTTCACTGAGGAGGTAAAATCTCAGGAGGCTTGAAAAATGGGAAAAATTTGGATAAGACGAGGAAGGGAGAGGGGAGGGAGGAAATATCAGGCTGGGGAATGGGTGTGCATATTATCAGATGAATTCAGAAAGCCCACTCTAACAATGGGGAGGAAGAAGGTAAATAACATTTGCTAAAGGCTGACTGTGTACCAGGTTCCTCATGTGTCCCCAAGGTCCTCTATAATGTGTGCTGTTTTGTCTAATTTTCACAACTTCCTAATTGGGAACAGCGGGTAAGTGGCAGAGTTAAGTAAAATCCAAACTCAGAGCTGTCTGATCGCAGTGCTCAGGTATTCCTCCCCACCCTGCTCTGTGTCCCTACTCAGTCAACTTCCCAGAGAGAAGGGATACTGAAGTCGAATTATGGAGACGAACTTGGAATATCAGATTGGGAGCTAGATTATGGATAGTCTTTGATCTCAAGAAATTTGAGAATGATGTAAAGTATTAAATGACAAGGAATTTAAATTAGCATCTAGAGGAACAAATTATTAAAATTAACATATAATGAAGAATTGGGGAATGGTACATAGATGGACTGGAACAGTGGGAAAGTGGAGGCTGGAGAGTAAACTGCAGACAATTCCTATAATTTAGGAATAGATAATAATTGTCCTGGGATGATAGATGACCTGGGTAGCCTATGTACCCAGTAATTCAAGCAAGCTCTAATACTGGCCAAGAATCAGTATTCTTTATTGGTTGTGCAACATTTCACCCAGCCTGACTAATGAAAACTAAATGCATTTAGAACCAAAATGACGTATGTGTAGATGAAACACATGATGGACTCTTATGCAACCCTGATTTATGTAAATGGATACAAATAAAGGAAGAAAGCCTGGATTATAAAAGAAAGGCAGGCATCACTCATTTAGCCTCTCCAGGCTTAGGGTTTGAAAATGAAGGCCCTTTTACCATTAATGTTTCTGTTTTTTGTTAGTTCTCCAGGTTGGGCAAAAGATAGGCACTACAGCATAGGCATCAAAGAAACCACTTGGAACTATGCTCCTACTGGTAAAAATATGCTCAATGGGAAGCCTTTTTCAGAAGATCAGTAAGTAATACCTTTGCAGGGAAAAGTTGCTATCAGAAACAAAAGTTGATAATTGTTATTCACTGATAAAATGCTGATGAAAAATTTCCCATGATTGACCCTTTAAGGGCACATTTGTTATTAGAACCACTTCCTTTTGTTCCTTTGTTCGTTTGTTTTTTGTTTTTGCATTTATTTATTTATTTAGCTAAGCATGGCACAGAAGACAGATATTGATAGAAATCAGAAATCATTCCTTTAAATTTTTTTTTAACCTTTACTTATTATTGAGAGACACAGAGAGACAGAGCATGAGCAGGGGAGGGGCAGAGAGAGAGGGAGACACAGAATCTGAAGCAGGCTCCAGGCTCTGAGCTGTCAGCACAGTGCCCGACACGAGGCCAAACCCACAAGCTGTGAGATCATGGCCTGAGCCGAAGTCAGATGCTCAACTGACTGAGCCACCCAGACACTCCGAAATTATTCCTTTTAGAATTGTCACCACTCTTGCCATCATGGAACATTATTTCAGGGATCATCTCTAATTCTGTGATTATCATCAACTTTGTGTGGTGCTCAAGATATGAAACAACATTTTTTTCTTCTGGTATGGAGGGTGTGATGGAGATTGTAAAAATTGCAGCTGTTTTCTTGATTTCTCTTTTCAAATAATTGGGAGGAAGAAATCTAGAGGTTATGGACAGGGTTCTGATTTACCATGTTTGTTGGCGAAATGACCCTAAGTCTACCAACAAATATACAAATCCATTTAAACATGTAAATAATTCTAAGTCATAAGAATTGATCTAATGCTCAAGATCTAAAGCGCCCTTCAGGTGGGGTTAGAAACCTTCTTGTGGCTTAGTACAAAAAATTTGGTAAGTCCCTCAAACCAAAATGCCATGTATATTACTTGCTACATTTGTATTTGATCTCTTCATCACATACTCCAAACGTTCTCCTTGCCTACAGTACCTTTTTTTTTTTAAACTCCCTTAGCATTTTCTCTAGTGTCTTGAATTTTGTCTATCAAAATCAGACTGCAAATCTTCTTACTTCTAGTTCGAGTTGATTTAACATTTTTTCTTTCCTGTCAAAATATGTTAAAGTTCTTGCTTTTTGTTTCTTTATTTTTTACAGAGAGTTTCAGTCCTATGTATATCTACAACGAGGCCCAAACAGGATAGGATCTGTTTATAAAAAGGCTTTGTATTTTCAGTATACTAATGACACATTTCAGACGATCATTGAAAAACCATCCTGGTTGGGATTTTTAGGTCCAATAATTAAGGCAGAGACTGGAGACTTCATTTATGTACATGTAAAAAATTTTGCTTCAAGAATCTATAGTTTCCATCCTCATGGACTCAGCTACACTAAAGAAAATGAAGGTAAGTGGATTCTCTTACCTTACATTTCTGAGTTGTTTATAGAAAGTATGAGCCCATTACATCAGGGAAAGCAGGGTAATTATCAACTAGGAGTCGTTTGGGATGAATGCAGACTCTTACTTTTGATGTCTTTAAAAAAATTTTTTTTAACGTTTATTCATTTTTTGAGAGAGAAAGAGAGCACAAGTTGGGGAGGAACAGTTGGGGAGGGGCAGACGGAGAGGGAGACACAGAATCCAAATAGGCTCCAGGCTCTCAGCTGTCAGCACAGAGCCTGATGCAGGGCTCGAACTCACGAACCGTGAGGTCATGACCTGAGCCGAAGTCAGACGCTTAACTGACTGAGCCACCCAGGGGCCCCTGATGTTTATATCCAAGACAATCCTTTTTCATTTTCTCATCTTGAATAAGTGACTACTCTTCTGCAATTCCTGGGAAAGAAAACATACTTTTCACTAATAATAATAACACAAACTAACTATATTCATGGCTTAATGGAGAAAGCATGGGTCATGTTCAATTTTTTTGGGGGGGGTAGGAGACACTCATGAGCAAATGTTAGGTTAGCAGAAATAATATTCTACCCCCACCTCACTTCACTTCCTAATGGATGAGGATTAGCCTCTTGAAAACATCAGCATCAAGAGCAATCATTATTTTCCAGACAGTATCTTGTCTCCCAAACATCAACACTCACAGTTGCCTAATGGTGCTGGAAAAAGGAAGGGAAGAAAAAGCCAACAAAGAAGGTTTTGTGTTCAGCGTGGAGAAAGGAGGGTCTTGAAAGATGGGTAAATGTGTGAGCGGTTGACTATGCTTCCAAAGCTTCTATTGAATGGAGGAATTTTATTCATAGTTATGAGGGCTCCAGCCTCAAGAGATAAAGATCTGAGGCAAAATTCTAGGAAAAGAAGAAAGAAAGAAGAGAAAGCCTCTAGATTCAGAACTGGGGTGATAGCTCAGGGTAATGTAAGCTATGCAAAGGGCCACTTTTGCACTCTAGTGGACTGCTTGGAGGACACATGGATGCCTCTCGATGCCTGGGATCCCAAGTCTAATTTGCAGTGAAAAGAATAGGGAAGGTAACTCAGGAGCCCAGACTTCTGTATTGAAGGTCTAGGCATATAGTAGATGCACAGTAAATATTTCTGGAATTCATAATAATGGTGATAGTGGTGTGCAATTATGCTACTTGCCTCATTCCACTTTAGTCTAGAAACTGGACAAGCCGGACATTCAGGTGGATGCCAGTTAAAGAAGAAGAGACAGGAAGCAGGAAAGAGGAGGGGAGAAATGCTCACTTGATTCTAAAAATGCAAATTAACATACATTTATGGCTTAACAGAGAAGCATGAGTCACATTCAAAACAGTGCTGCCCAATAGTTATTGTGACCACAGTGCAGATTATGTTTTCTAGGTGCTCTCTATCTTGATAATACTACGGGCCGGCAAAAGGAAGATGATCGCCTGGAGCCAGGGGCACAATATACTTACAAGTGGTATGTAGAAGAAAAACAGGGGCCTGGCCCCAATGACAGTAACTGTGTGACACGGATTTACCACTCCCATGTAGACACTCCAAAAGATGTGGCTTCCGGTCTTATTGGACCAATTCTGACTTGTAAAAGAGGTAACATATTTTTTCAAATCTCATTGTAGCAATAGAACCAGAATAAGCGGGCTCTCCCTCGCTCTCCTAGTGGAATTTTTCTATCAAATGAGCTCCCTTTTCCTGCTTTGACCTTGATTCTCCAGTCGAGAAAGTAAAGCTGCCCTCTCAGACTCTGAGCACTAGATGGCGATGGTGAGTCCGAGGCCTCAGTTCAAGTTCAGTGACGCAAGTTGGTCACTAGATGGTAGTCAAACCCGGTAAACTTCACTTGGTGCCACCTTTTCACAAAATGACTGACCCCTTTCTCCTACAGAAATATGTTGAATCAGCAGAGTGGAAGAAAGTAGGAAGATGAGAAGCTGTCTGCCTATTCCTTGCATGCTTTGTTCCTTACGGTTCTGTCTGTAGATGTGCAAGATTTTACTTTCATATTTTAAGTTGAATCAGTTAGAATCACCAGTTTATCTCACAGCAAAAATAATTATTGCAAAGAGCAAGTTTTGTTGTTCTTTATGTTTCAGGCACACTGGATGGAGACACCGAAAAAAATATCGACAGGTCTTATGTTTTGATGTTATCTATAACTAATGAAAACAATAGCTGGTATATTGATGAAAACATTAAGAAGTATACTGAATCCGGCAAAGTAAATACTAGTGATCCTGACTTCCAGGAGAGCAATCAGATGCACTGTAAGATTAAAGAAAACTTCCTTATTCATAATATCCTGTAATTCTAACTTCTGTGGTTCTATTTAGTGATTTCCTTTTGTTCAAGTTTGTGTGGTTGAGTCTACATTTTCCAGTTTTTCGCCCAGGGCGCACTGGTTGATATGCAAGAGTCATCTAGTAAGTCTTGCTGGTTTGCAAAGTGTCGTAGCACATAAAGTTAGGTAGGTGCATATGTTTTCTATAGTCTGATGTTGATCAAAAGTGCACGGGAAATACATAGGAAGGATGTAATTTTAAGGTAATAAAATATTATGGAAGAACAAAAACATAACTGACCAGATATTTTACGAAAATGTGTTTCTACATAGGATTTTTCAGAAAAGATGCTCTCGTTATCTCAGTCACCTCTACCCTTGTTCTCTTCCTTCTGGGACTTAGCTTCTTTCTATTCTTTTCTCCTCAGCTGTACTCTCTGCCTTCCAGCTTACCTTCCTCCTCTTTCCTCTAATCTCTGTGCTTCTAACACTTCTGATTATATAGATAGATATAGATATATAGATATTGATAGCCTCTTTGTGTGTAAAACATAAATCAAATCCTCTGGTAGATTATGCGTGAGAAGAATGCTGACATGGTGAGGTTTGTGTAATGAGGAAATGTGCAGAATGTACAGCATGTGGTCCTGATCTACCATGTGTGATAGACCAAGGCACATTTGTTTTCTTGGCTTAGTTGGTAGAGCACGTGACTCTTGATAATCGGGGTCGTGAGTTTGAGCCCTGAGTTGGGAGTAGAGTTTACTTAAAAACAGATCAAGTAAAATAAAGTATATGTTGGTTTTCAGCAATAAACGGATACATGTATGGAAATCTGCCCAATCTCACCATGTGCTCAGAGGACAGGGTCAAGTGGTACATTGTTGGCATGGGTGGTGTGCTGGACACACACCCCCTCTATCTGCATGGACAAACTCTGATATCTCGGAATCACAGGAAGGACACCATCACCGTCTTCCCTGCCTCGCTGGAAGATGCCTTCATGGTGGCCAAGGGCCCTGGAGTATGGAAGCTGGGATGCCAGATATATGGTAGGGATTTATTACGTTTAAGTAATATAGGTTCAGAGAACTTTCAAGGTTACAACCCACCACGAATGCCTTATCTTCCAAATGGAGAAACTGATTTCTAGGGAGGTGATGGCATTGCCTTTTGGAAAGTCGGTGAAGGGATTAGAACTGGGACAAAGGTGTCTGACGCTTAACTCCATAAAAACGAACCCTTTTAGATATACTAGGATGTTTTATTTTGTTTTTACAAAAAAAAAGTTTTGTATTTATTCATTGGTGAGCCTTATGAAAAACCTGAATGTCATAGCACATATTACCATTTGTCTGTTTGTTTTTTAGTTGAGAAAACAAGTTTCAAGAAGTTAAAACACTTGCACAAAACCCTATAAGAAGAATTGCCAGGAATTATGTAGGATCAAATGATTCTAACCCAGAACTCAGGAAACCTACATATTTTCATTTATTTACCTCTTCATTCACAGTCTCCATTGAATAACACGATGGCCAGTTATGATGTTATTAATCTTTTCTATTCTTAAATAGGATCAAACTGTACACATAATCTTGCAAATGTTTTGTTTTACCTTTCAATCAAAAAACATTGTTGTTATTAGAACTGAAGAATTTCACTTTTTTTTTGTACAAAAATGGGGTTTACTTCTCTGATCAATACCCATCTTTTTCTAAGTCTCATCCTTTGGTTAGCATCATGCTTCAATTAATTACTTAAAGAAGTATTTATCAGGATTTGTTATATGCTGTGGCCTTCCTAGGGCTATGGGAAAGAGAACCCCATGAAGTTCCTGTAACTCAAGGATCAACTTTAATGATTAGAAGTTTCTCACTTAGAGGGGCACCTGGGTGGCTCAGTTGTTTGAGCATCTGATCTCGGCTCAGGTCACGATCTCACAGTTCGTGAGTTCGAGCCCCACATCGGGCTCTGGCTCTGCTGACAGCTCGGAGCCTGGAGGCTGCTTCAGATTCTGTGTCTCTCACTCTCTCTGCCCCTCCCTGGCTCACACTCTATCTCTCTGTTTCTCAAAAATAAATGAAAGTTTAAAGAAATTTAAAAAAAAGTTTCTCACTTAGAAAGGAATATCATTTTCAGGTGAAAATGTACACTCAGCCCCACTCTTCCTAGTTATTTACTTTGCAGACAGTGTCTTCAAGTCAGGTCTGGCCCTCAACTCTGCTGAAAGAATAGGGTTGGCCCTAAGCACAATTGAATAAATTTCTTAGAGTTCCTTGTCTGATTTGATTGACTCTATAGCTTTTCGTGTGTTTAATCAATCTCTTTCTGAGTCCTAGAATTGTGTGTGGTTTTAAAAATTTACCTCCACTCTTTTAAAAGTGTTTAAAATTTATTTAAAATTTTACTTTATGTTATTAGTAATTACAAGGATACATGGGTAGACTTTTGCTGGAAAGAAAGGAAGGACATAAAGGGGAAGGAAAGAGGTGGGGCGAGGATTAGGTGGGAGACAGCAGGCAGAAAGAGTGAAAGTCTAATGTGATGTATGTGGGCCAGCTTGTGCTAGCTCAAGAGGGCTGAGAGTTAAGTCAGCCAACTGGCAAACTCTTGGTAACTTCAGACTGCCCACAGTGGGAGTGTTTAGACCACAAAAATTAGCAAATAGATCAAATGTTGTGTTTTTTGTTTGTAGAGCATTTAAGAACACACCGTTAGTCCAACCCTCCCATCACCATCCTTGTCCCTCCCAGACATTACACCCTGGGTACGAATACTTGGAAACCTGTTTCCTATGCATTTTCACATAATGTATATGAACATGTAGAAACAAAAATACATAGCTATATTTTGTGTTTTGTTTGACATAAATAGTTCATATTGCATATAATTTTCTACTATTTGCAATCTTTTCTATGACATTTCTTGAAATTTGTTCTATGACGTTCCCCATACATCTAACCTATTCTTTTAAATTGTTGTATAGTTTTCCATACTGGGAATGTATCCTGAATTGTTTAACCATTTACCTACTGATTGGCATTTGAATTGCTTCCACTTTTTTGGCTTATCACCAATTTTATAATTTACACATTTTATTTGTATCTTTTTATGTATATGCAAATATTTTTCTTAGTTGACTACCAATAAGTGAAATTATATACTGAAAGGTGTTTAATTTCAACAAATTCTGTCAGATTGCCTTCCAAAAAGTTACCCTAATTTACACTGCCACTGACAGTGCTCTGAAATCAAAGCACAGGACTGATGCCTTCATGGAAATGTTCCTGCCTTGATTTTCTTTCTGCCTGCCAACTAGTTAATCTAATAAATCAACTAATTCATTCGTGACTGATGGTAGTAATTTTATACCCATGAGGAAAGATGTTTTCGGCCAAATAGACTCTCAAATTCTTCTTGGTACACAGGTGCCATCTTCTTCTAGGGTTTGGTCCAATGGTGATTATTATTCTTTGGTAATATATGTTCCTCTAACATTCATCTTTGCATCCTGCTTTTTGTACTTGCTTCATACATTTTAGGTTTTTACACAGAGTCTGGAAGTAAAATGCCTTGAGTTTCTCAAAAAAGGAGACGTTGCAATATTATTGACTAAAATACAAAATATATATGGAATAAGAAAAATGTTTTAATAACATTCTCTACTTGGGTTTACTGTTTTTCAGATAGCATGCAGGCCTTTTTCAATGTAATGAATTGCCACAAACCTTCAATAGATGTTACTGGGACACGTATTATACGTTACTATATTGCTGCTGAAGAAATTGTTTGGAACTATGCTCCATCTGGTATAAATCTCTTTACTAAAAAAAATTTAACAGCCGCTGGAAGGTAATCATTCAGGGATTAAAATATTTATGATTAAATAAAGATAATTGAACTTTTTCATAACCAGCTACTCTTAAAAAGGATTTAAGTAACTTATAATAAAAAGGTACTGATAAAATAAAAGTAGACAAATAATTATATGGGTAATTAGAAAATATTGAGTCTAAGGATCACTACTACACAAAATAGTTCTCTATTTTGCCTGTGCCTTGACAGCCAGTGCAAAGTAAAACATACTTGCTCATTGTTTTTTCTTAGCACTAAATTTTAAAATAGATTTATTATGTATAATTATGAGACATAGTGGATAATGTCATCAATAACAATTTTACAAAGATTCAAAAAGTTGCCACATATAATTTATACTTTCTTGCTAAGGTCTAAAGGCATAATGAAATAATTTCCTGTGAAATTATTTTTTTTAATTCTTTTAAAATTAAGAATTTAATTTCTTAATTAAAAGAAGAAATGAAATTCTTTTTTAAATTATTTTTTAAAAATTCTTTCCCGTGACATTCGTAAGTCACATTTTATAAATATTTTTTATTTAGTAATACCTAAGACTATATTATCAGTTGCTTTTTTAATGACCCAAACTAAGACCAAAATACATTACTGTGGCATCAGCATTTAAAAGTCTTTCTGACTTTTATATTTACCAATTCAAAGATTACAGGAGTTTTATTTATTTAAAAAAATTTTTTTAAGGTTTACTCATTTTTGAGAGACAGAGTGACAGAACATGAGCAGGAGTGGGGCAGAGAAAGAGGGAGACACAGAATCTGAAGCAGATTCCAGGCTCTGAGCTGTCAGCACAGAGCCTGACGTGGGGCTCAAACTCATGAACCACGAGATCATGACCTGAGCTGAAGTTGGATGCTCAACCAACTGAACCACCTAGGCACCCCAAAGATTATAGGAGTTTTAACCCTTCTGGTCTGTTGAATGAGTTATATGTCAGAAAATATCAAGTTCTAAAACCACCAAGAAATATTTCCCATTATATTTATTTTTCTCCAACTTGCTTACAGAAAATTTGAGAAAACTAAGAATGTTATATCAAGTGAATATTTTTTGTTACATTTTAAATGCTCATCAACAAATTACTCAATCTGTGTAATGGAAATTTTATATTAATTGTTAAAAAGATATCTGGGCTTAGAGAAAAAATTAGATTCAGAGTTAGGTCCAACTCTCATTATATATTAACTAAAATAGGTATGAATTAGTAGATTTCTTTTTTTTTTTCAGCTTGCTTGATCGTCCTGGCTATGAAATTCTCTGATGTCTTAGTATGACAAGTCACTACTTCACTGCTAGGGAATACTTTTTCTCAGGGGACCCAACTTAATTTTATCATAATAACATTTAAAAATAAGAATGACATCTCTCATCTTAATATTCTAGCATCTCTGCACATAGGTGTTTAAAAAGTAGTGTTTGTTACTACCTGACTGAAAAAGAATGTCTTTTATTCCAGTAGAAAGTGTGAACTACCAGGTAGACAAAAATACCCATGCATAGATAAAAGGCTGAAAAGAAATCCATGGAAAATGTTGACAGTGATTATATGTAGATAATGGGATTATGAAGATTTTAAAAATTTTCATCGTATTTCTTCTCATTTTTCAAATTTTCTAAAATTAACATGTGTTGCTTTTATAAATAAATTGCAAGTACTTTAAACCAGATATATGTAGATTCTTACTTTCTTTTCACATGATCACTGTTAATTTGAAAGGTCTTTGTGTATCTATTTTCTCTGCACAGTGAATCCCAGGTATATTTTGAAAAAAGCCCAACCAGAATTGGAGGATCTTACAAAAAAATAGTTTACCGTGAATACACAGATGCTTCCTTCCGAACACAGAAGGCAAGAGAAAAGCACCTTGGAATCCTTGGTAAAATTCTATTCATAGTTTGCAGGGTTATAAACACTGTTTGTACATATTCTGTGCAATCAAAATAGAAATTTTAGCTGTCATCTTATAACCTTATTAAAACAATACATTCTGATTCACTCAATTCTAAACTATATTCTTTTGTTTCTATACATCCAATAAGATTAATATATTCATATGATCCAAAGTGACTTTCTAAAAAGACCCTGCATCATCTAGAGCTCTTGAAGTTGGAAGCGTTTCTGGTTCATGACATCATCTCTTTAATTTGTTCCTAAAAGAAACTTACTCAAGTAACATACCTGACAATTGTGTTTGTGAAAACCGAGGACAACTACTAATTCTGTTGGTTTCTAGGCCCTGTCATTAAGGCAGAAGTGGGACAGACCATCAAGATCACTTTTTATAACAATGCTTCCCTGCCACTCAGCATCCATCCTCATGGACTACGTTACAACAAGAGCAACGAGGGCTCATTCTACGAAACACCTGGAGGAGGTAAGTATAGCTCAAGGGAGGTCCAAGCAAGCCATACTGCAGTAGAATGTTATTTGGAAAATAAAACTCCTCCTGGGCGCCTGGGTGCCTCAGTTGGTTGAGCCTCGAACTTTTGATTTCTGCTAGGGTCATGAGATTGAGCCCCGCAGCAGGCTCTGCACTGAGCATGGAGCCTGCTTGGGATTCTCTCTCTCTCTCTCTCTCTCTCTCTGCCCCTCTGCTCACTCACACAAGTGCGTGCACACGCGCACTCTCTCTCAAGTAAATTTGAAAAATAAGATAAAAAGAAAAGAAAAATTTTCCTAAAATCATTATGAGCCCACTTTTCACATCATAACAGCTCTGTGTCCTTATTATGGCAGTAATCCATCCCTAACACCTTTCAACTTCCACTCAAGGTGCTATGAGGTGAGCAAGATACAGTCTTTGCTCACAGAGATCTCACAGTCTAGACCAGGGTCCTTCTGGTGTTAGGTCCTATTTCACAAATATTTATTTCTTACTAGGTATCCCTCCACCCTCCTCACATGTAAATCCTGGCATGACATTTGTCTATACATGGGAAGTTCCAAGAGATGTAGGTCCTACCTCCGTGGATCCCAACTGCCTGACTTGGTTATACTATTCCTCAGTAAATATGACAATAGACATCAACACTGGCCTTGTAGGGCCTCTTGTTGTGTGCAGAAATGGAAGTCTCGGAGAGGACGGCAAACAGGTGTGTCACGGAATTATGTCTGGATATGCCTTGGTGAGAGGTTGCTTGAGACAGAACTGCAGGGGAAAAGCAATGTGGCAATCAACAGTTTCAATTTCTTCTGTGTGCTGATTCTCCCAATTCTATCCTTTTCTTAACTCCAGACCTGTATCTTCCCCTGCCCGATGAACACCCACCCTACCATGTTCCAGATACCTCTAATTCCACTTGACTGTTTTAACTCTTTATCTCACAATGGACAACCACTACCTGCCCCTCTCTCCTGTAAATCAGCCTTTTTTCCTCTACTCTGTCTCTTAGTTAATGACATCACCCAGCCCAGGACTTCCATCAACAACTCCTTTCTCACCTTCAGTATTAGTCACCAAACTCCCAATACCCCTGCCTTTTTTGAGGCACCATCTCCTCTTTCTGAATTTCTTTAACCTCCTGACTCCTGTTTCCACTCTCATTCTGCTTCAAATTAGCTCCACAACCCTTCCTTCCAAATCCAGCTATAGCAGTCTCCACACGAAAAATCATTCTATAGTTTGTTGCCTCAGAAGTCAACATACGAGGCCCTGTTGATCCCTCCAAATCCATGCCTCCTTCCCTGCCACCTGCACACACAATTCTGGCTCCACTGCAAAATTAGCTTGCTAGTTCCTGGGGAAGAGAGTCTAATTCACATCTCTTTGATTTTGCCCCCTTCCTTTACCTGCTGAAACGGGAGACATTTTTAAAACTCAGACTGAAGGTCTCTTCCTGCCCTTCACACAATATTCACTAACTAATGCACTAATTCACTGCAGGTTACCATAGTTCCTTGTGTATGTTTCTGTTGGAACATTTATCTATGCAATTATGTTTACTGGATTTTCTGTCCCACTAGACTATAACTTTCTTGAAATCATAACAAGGTTTTATTAATTTTTTTGGAACAACCACAGCCCCTCTCTGAAATTGTAGCAGGTGCTCAATAAATGCTTGAGGAATGAATTTCCCTTGTTCCTCACTCAAAGTGAACTAATATCCAATTTCTTTTTTGCATTTTTCTGCATTTTTTATTGTATTATCTTCTCTTATAATTTATAAGGTAATAAAGCCTAATAAATCCCTCCAAATAAATATATGTATAATTGAATGTATATTTTACTTAAAAATGAGACTATATATTAATAGGCATCCACATAATGAAAGTGTTTCAAGTCTCATAATTCTTACCATACATATAATTTTTCTATTTATACAAAAATATAAATATGTGTACAAATTTAATTTCTTCATAAATGCTAAGAATGCAGACTTCTTCATAAACTTCATAAACTTCTTCATAAATGCTAATTCAGACGTTCCAGAATTGAAAACATTTTACTTACTTTCTACAAAGCATCTCATGAAAAGCCAGTATACACATCTATGATCACACAGTTTAATTTTATGAAGTTCAGATGTAGGGCTTTATAAGTTCAGAGAAAAAGCTTTAAATGCAAATAGCTGTAGATAATTCTTAACTTCTTAGTTCTGTGATAAATCCATTCACTGGGATTCATGCCTTTATATAAAATGTCCATAAGTGGATTTTTTCAGAAGTATACAAATCCCTTTATATAGGAAATCCTATGTACAGATCAACTATTTGACTAGACTTTGTATATAGACTATATTTCACATCTATTCCTTTTTCTATTCTCATCCACAGAAGGGAAAAGACAAAGAGTTTTACCTGCTCGCCACAATATTTGATGAAAATAAAAGTTATCTCTTAGATGAAAATATCAGAACATTCACTACAGAGCCTGAAAATGTGGATAAAGAGGATCCAGACTTCCAAGAGTCTAACCAGATGCACTGTAAGGGAACATTCCGTTTATAAGACAAATGTATTAAGAGTTGTTTAATTTCATTGAGCCTAAAGGATTATGGATTGTTTAAGAGAGACAAACATTTTCCCCCCAGAGTTTTGGCTACTATGTTTCATGTTTCTTTTAAAGTTAATTTCCCCACAAAAATATTAACTATTAAAATGATTATGTTAAATTCAATTTACTAAATATTTAACAATGCCTTTTTGGTGCAGTATATTGTTTAGCCATTACTAGATGTGAGACAGAAAATTCATGTATTTTTCTACTGCCAAATTAGTGGTATAGGTGGGTGGAATGTTTATTGAATTGGTTAGTTAGTTGATTGGTTGGTTGGTTGGTTGGTTGGTTTTTGAAGACTGCAGGTATAGGGGGAAAGGACTGGTCTAGAATCTAGAGACGTAGACTCTGATCTTAACTGCTCTCAATATTAGCTTAATGACACTGGACAAATAATCGCCTCTTTGGCATTAGTTGCCTTAAGTCTAAAAGAAGGGGTTTAACTCAATTTTGAGATTCTTACATGAATGAGCTGCTTTATGATTAGTCCTTCACTGAGTTTCAAGAGATGGCAAGTTACAATAAGTTAAATATTCTTTTCTTTGTCACAAATGTCTTGTAGCCATAAATGGATACATGTACGGAAATCTGCCTGGACTGGATATGTGCTTAGGAGACAACATTTCATGGCATGTTCTTAGTGTGGGATCAGAAAAAGACTTACATGGAATATATTTTTCAGGAAATACCTTCACTTCCTTAGGATCAAGGGATGACACCATCCCTCTGTTTCCCCACATTTCCCAGACACTTTCTATGACACCAGATTCCTTAGGTAAGTAGTGGATATTCTCTTTCAGACAGAAACATGCCCAAATTTTGAAAAACAGTGTCTTTACATGAAGTGAATATTGTTTGTACAGAAAAAAATGAACGTATACAAATGCTTAAAAAACCTTTCCCCTGCTCCATTTAATTTATAGGAGCAGTAGTATATCATTTTCCAGGACATAAAAATAGCCTTCACCCCTCTCAGTTTTCTCTTCTTGGGCGCCAGACTCCTCACTCCTCAAAATCAACCCACACTCCTCAAAAGCAATGAAGATGCCTTGAAGAATTTGAACTTGTTTTCGTTCTATTCTATTCTCCATTTCTTACTCTTCTGTGCATTTGTTTCCCAGGCCTCCCTTCTGTTCCTGTCTTCTCTCTGCCTTTGCTCTGTAGGGAAATGTTTTCACTTCAGTGAGGTTGATTGTTGACGGCAAAAAAAAAATTTTTTTTAATAATTTTTTTTTCGTTTATTTTTGAGACAGAGAGAGACAGAGCATGAATGGGGGAGGGTCAGAGAGAGGGAGACACAGAGTCTGAAGCAGGCTCCAGGCTCTGAGCTGTCAGCACAGAGCCCGACGCGGGGCTCGAACTCACGGACTGCGAGATCATGACCTGAGCCGAAGTCGGACGCTCAACCGAGTGAGCCACCCAGGCGCCCCCAAAAATTTTTTAAAAGTCACCCCATATCAGAAAGTTGTTAGGGGTGTCATGGCCGACCCTTGATCATCCTATGGAATAATGCTAATTTCACTCTTGAGCTCCCCCCTGCCCCTCTCTGCCTCACCCAGGATTCTCATTCCTCTTTACACTGTTCTGCCTTCTTCTTTAATCCATAGCTCTTATCAGCTTCCAACTCCATCAAAGTTACCTGCTGTGTTTATTGCTTACCACCCTCCCAGCAAAATAAACCCTAAGGACAAGGATTTTTAACTGTTCATTGATGTTTAGAACTATGCCTGGCATCAAGATAAATAAGTATCTGTGAAATTAATGGAAAACAAATAAGTGGACTGTTTTACTATATTACGTTTGGGGGTCTATATCCTATAGATGACATCACAGAGAAATCTGAACGCAGAGCTTTACCCACTCATTTCTTACTTGCCTCTAGGAACTTTTAATGTGGTTTGCATGACAACAGAGCACTATCTAGGAGGCATGAAACATAAATACCACGTGAGGCAGTGTTCGGAGGCAAACCCTGATCAAACACAGTATGAGGAAGAGAAAACCATTTATATCGCAGCCAAGGAAACTGAGTGGGATTATTCTCCCAGCAGGAAGTGGGAGAAACAACTGCAGCATTTACAAGGAGAGAAGTATGGCCCTAACCCGGAAGGGTTCATTCTGGAGTCCCCCAACCTTACTTTTTCTGTCTCACACATGTGCGTGTGTGCATGCATTGTGTGTTTGTCTGGTGTGCCTTGTGCGTATGGCGTGCATGTGTGTGACAGGTGTGTGTGCGTGGTATGTGTGAGGCATGCATGTGCTTAGGATGTGTTCCACTGCAAATAACTTCACAGACTATCCGTGTGTCATTCCTTCAATTATAAGTGGCTTCAAGTCCTCCTAAATATCTGTATCACTTACTTCTTTCTATGCTCTGTTTCTTCCTGTCTTTCTTTTCACTTCTTGCTTCCAATCTTCCTCAGGCGTGTTACCATCCAATCTCACCACATTGAGGTGTCATAAATGTAACTTCAACTACATTTAACCTTTGGCATATTTTCTTTTTGTCTTCATTTGTTTCTGTCAATCTCTCTTCTTTTGGGAACCTCAAACTGAAGACTCTCATTTTGTATGTGTGTGTGTGTGTGTGTGTGTGTGTGTGTGTAAAATTTGATTTCTTTCTCTGACTTTCACTTACACTATTTATTCATTTATCAAAACTAAAATTTCATCCTGAAAATATGTTTTGAAGTACAGAGTGAATAACCAACAACCTTACCAGAGGTAATTTTTTTTTTAAGGAGAATTACTTTCCATGATAAAGTAGCCTCTAGACATTAATCAGTTGTGCTAGTTCAATAAGGAGTCCTTCCACATGAGAATTTGTCTACTTTAATGGTTAAATTAACTAGCTTTGTGTGTTTTTTTGTTTTTGTTTCTATTTCCATAAAGCAAAACAAACATATATTTGGATAAAATATATCTTGGGTCCAAATACAAGAAAGTCATATACCGTCAGTATGATGATATCACATTTACGAATCAAACAAAAAGAAGTGAAGATGAAAAACATCTGGATATACTAGGTATTGACACATAAGATTGGTCTTCAGGTTTTTCTTCTTGTCTTCAGCCACTAGAGACTGTTGCAAATGTGAGGATATTGTCAACCTCCACCTTTACAGAGGAAAGTGCCTATAATTCAAACTCTAATTTGTTGATAGGCAGTTTTTTAATCAAGCAAATTGATTCAAGTGCTGTTTCACAGAAAATGAAGAGACCCATAGAAAATTAATGTGGTCAGTTTCAGATTACCTGACTTCTTACCCTGAGAACCCAAGAATTCTAGAGAGACCTTATAAGTAGCATTAGGGATCATTTCACTGATACTAAACTGAAGCCCAGAAGCCCTACAATAGTGAGGAAGGGACCTCTTTGTTTAAGTGTTTAACTTAAACACTTAAAGTGTTAATATTTAGTTTCATCTTCTGTCCAAGAGTGAGGAAAATTACAGCCCTTTCTTCTACCCTTGACAGGTAAGCTAAGGAAATTATAAGTCATCCCAGTGCATGTACATGTAATATCTCCCAAAGTCACACAGCATTTCCAGAGGTCACATGATGTTTTCATATGTCCAAAGACATTTCCATATGTTGCACAGTATTTCCAAAAGTCACATGGCATTTCCATATGCCCAAATTTTATTTGGGTCTTGATATCTGTGTGACTGTCTATTGGAGGCTATTTTCTGGTGTGGGACCCTGAGAAGATAGATTTACATGCAGTTATAGAAACTATTACTGTTCTTGGCTCCTCATTGGCCTCATGAACTTCCCTCTTTGTGACCCCAAGAAAGAGGTCTATGCTATCCAGTTCCTACTGCTATTGGGTGGGCTCCTATCTTTAGTAATAGCAGGTTGTTAGTTTTCACTAGGATTCTGGCTGAGTGCATCAAGATAAATAACATAATGTGACCCTCTAGATTCCATTATTATTTATACAAAAAAGGAAAAAACTTTATGGAAAAGAGAAAACAAGCATAGTGTTTGAGAAAGTGGGACGGCCATGGGGACAAAGAAAGGATGTCCCTAGGTGCCATCTAGTGTCCACCAGGTATCTTCAGGGCTCTGATTTCAGTAATTATAGCACAAGTTTGAAGAGAATTCTTACCACTTAGTTCATCTCAAAACCAGAATTTTTAGTCACTGATATAATCTGCTCTAAATAGAAAGATTTAAAAGAAATTTTCTACCTCCAGTTCTTGACCTGGATGGAAGGGAGAGAGAGTACAATGAAGGGATCTTCAGTCTGTGAGAAAAAAAATCACCCTTGGTCAATAAAAAGGCCTTCCAGCTCCTCCTAATTCTCCACTAAAGGGGGAAAGAATAAAAGGTTTCAATGATAAGGTTGGTCAAGAAAGAATATAAAAGATTTCACTTCTAAATTGTGTGTTTTTGTAGGCATTAACTGATGCTCACCAAAATAAGTTTTCTAGAGACTTAAATTTTCCATGCAAAAACATGTTTCATAAATCAGCAATGATCCGTTTGTTGAAAGTGTGTTTTATTTGGCTGCATGTTAAGGAAAAAGGATAAAAATAAGTCACTGTGTAAATACTTAAGGGGACAGATGACTCATAATTTAAAATAAATAACAATTTATTGTAACATTTTAACATTTTCCTTTTTATATTCCCTAGGTCCTATAATATTTCTCACTCCTGGTCAAAAACTCCGAATTATCTTTAAAAATGAAGCCTCAAGACCATATTCAATTCATGCTCATGGAGTGAAAACAAACTATTCCACTGTTGTTCCAACACAGCCAGGTAACTGCTTTGGGAGAAAGAGCAGTTTCAAAGCTTTTATGTAGGACTATATGCTAATGTTCTTTCTTAAATACTGGTGTAGTTCTAGATGAGAGAGACCAGTGAACTAGTAACAAGATTCTAAAGGAGTTTAGGAGCAAGTTCCTTTCACAAGTCTTGAGTTGGCTTCCAGGATGGGTGCCAGGGGCAAAACTCCCCAGTTTACACAATTCTGTCCTAGAACCACCTTCCTTCCCAGCTCTCCACCAGTCTAGCTGCCAGGTATTCTCATTCTATGCTCCACCTCTCCAATTCAATTGCTAAAGTAGGAGTTGAATATAAGATGTAGTGTGTGAAGGAGGGGACAAGGGAGAGAATTGAACCACTAAGAGGAAGTAATGAACCTCATGTGCTAATGTTTCTAAGGCATCATCACTATACAGCATGCCATTCCATATGCCTCATACAAAAACAAATGCTTTTTAATATAAATGCCCAAGGAGCAGACTCTGAAATGAAAATTTGTGTGCAGATAGTGCTCTTGGGATCAAAGGCAATGGAGAGAAAGAGAAGGAAACAGAATTGGGTAGGGGGAGAGGTTAGGCAGAGATGCAGCCTCAACAGAAATCACAGCCAACTGAGAAGTTCTGAAGATAGGGTGGCATTCAGCTGTCCTGAGGTAGGGTGAGAAAACTGGGCCTTTCTGTCCCTGCATCTGTCATTGCATGCAAGTTTGGGTGAGGTGGCTCTCTTCCCCCAAGGCTATCCTGAAGGGGGTAGACAGCCTATGGAGCAAACGTTCCTTCATTCTTAAAGGGGGATCTGAGTGGGGCATCTGGAGTGGCTACCATATTTGCCCACCAAAACAAGTAATTCTGGGAATTGAAGGTATCACCTAAAGAACCAAATTCAGAAAGGGAAGATATGTGGGACAGAGGGATGAAAGACAGATTTTGATGGCGGGTGGAATATTCCCTTTTGATTTTAAAAAAGAGATGATCCCATAGTGGTGTCAACATGAATCTTCTATTAAGGGAGTTCGCAAGTCAGCACTCTTCTCATTAGTCAGAGAAGGATCACATTACCTACTTTCCACAAACACTTATGAGTACCTGCTGTGCCCAGGCACTGTGTGGTGCTTTGGAAGGGGAGGGTTGGTACTAAGTAGATTGATTGTTAACAATTTGGAAGCAGGGAGGCTAGGGATAGGAGTGGACGTGCTTGGGAAAATTAATTTAAGCCTCTGGAAGTGGCAGATGCAAGATCATTCAACAAGGGGCAGGGGTGGGAAGAGAGGTCCAAAAGAACTTTGCTGAAATAGGCAAGAATATAGGATTCAGAGTCAGTAGGGCTAATGCAAAAGCTTTGGGAGCAGGGAAGAGCCACATTTGATCTATAAATTGGAAGGTTCAGAGCTGGAATTCAGAACAAGTCCGTCACATTTCAAACCCCGAGTTATCTTCACTATGGTAAATATTTGCAGAATGAATGAGTTAGATATTTAATGACTGCTATTTTTCAATGACAAAATCACTATAAGGTTTTGCTTCAGTAACCCTGAGACTGTAATGGCTAGCAGTGATGGTTACATCAACTTCACCCTGTGGCCCAAGTAATGCAACACCAATGGCTTCATTTTGCATCATCTTGTCTAATCCCCAAATTCCCATTTTATGTGCATGAGAAAACAGAAGCTCAGAAACTGTAAACACATTGGCTAAGACCAAAAAGAACAGTAGATCCAGGAGTAGAAAACTAGGACTACACTGCCTAATATTTGTATAGCTTTAGGGTTTGCTCATTATCTGGGTTCCCATAAAAACATATGCTTTAAAAGATTCTGTTTATATACACCGTATTTGTCTGTTTTAGGAGAGATCCAAACATACATTTGGCAGATTCCTGAAAGAGCTGGTCCTGCCTCAGAAGACTTTGAGTGCATACCTTGGTTTTACTATTCAACTGTGGATGTAGTTAAGGTAAACTTTAAATCAGGACGTGCTTTTCCTCCTATCTCCTCTTAGAAATTATAATGGAGGAAAGAAGGAATTTGTTTGTGTTAAAAAAAAATCTTAGTTCTATGTAATCTTTCTTTTTAAGTAACCTAAATGCTGCTCAGCTTTTATTCTACATAGGTTTGCATTTTTCACGAGCAAAATCATTGCATTATGATTACTTAGATTCGTGATACTTTCCGAAATGCCACTGTGAGTTGAAAATATAATAATATCCTCCTCTTTGTTTCATTGGCTAGGATTTGGATTACAGAAAACAAAGTATGGAATTTAAAATTCTCTGATTTAATGAGAAATAGACACATACACACGTATATTTTTTTAAAACCATCAACTCTGGAGTTCAGTTTATTTGCATTTAACAACAACAACAAAAGTTTCCTCTCCAGACTTTTAGTTATTTTGGCCCTCTCTCTGCCTAGCACAAGAATCTACGCAGACATTCAACCCAAAACCAAAATGAGTATAAACAAACCAAGGCTCCCAGCTGAAAGCGGCTGTGGGGGCAGAGGCATCACAGGAGAAAGGATCCAAGACCTTTATACTGCCAACCAACTCCAATGCCAAGAAATTCTAATTAAAATCAAAGCTCTGGGTTTTGTTTTTGTGTTTTTTTTTTAATTAAAATTTCAAAAATAGAGCTAAATCCACTGAGGAATATGTCTGAAATCCCTTTTAGGAATTAGCTATTCTCTTTAGACTTCAACTCGAATGAGTGGGATGACAATTTTTCCTTAATCAAGGATTTAACATGTCAAACATTTTACTCTTTACTCTCAGGCTTAGAATCCTAATAACTAAAAACTCAGCATCTGACCTCACTAGAACTAACCTTTGATTCTACTCGTTTCACTGGTTGGGGGAAATTTTTAGTTCTGGGCACAGTTAATAATCTTGCTTTCCCTCTTCAGGATCTTAACAGTGGACTGGTAGGTCCTTTGATAGTATGTCGCAAAAATGCCAATGCCACCTTAGTTCACCGTGTTCTCCACTTCATGATTTTTGACGAGAACAGATCCTGGTACTTTGAAGAAAACATCAATACCTATTCTTCAGAACCAAACGAAGTAGACAGGAATGATGAAACTTTTTACCTCAGCAACCAAATGCACGGTAATGTCCACTCACTGACTCATCATCTGTGGTCCATAGGTTGTTTTCCACAAAGGAACAAATGAAGGTTCACATTTGTCAAACTCAGCACCTCAGAGAAGATAGTCACGTAGAGCTGTTGTGCAGATCATGTGGACCAGGGGTTGGCAAACTATTTTTCAGAAACGGCCAGATAGTAAAGAATTTAAGCTTGGAAACTGTACAGTCTCTACCATAAGCTATTTTCTACTCTGCCATGGAGCACAGAGTTACCCGTAGACAGGATGTCAATAAATGGATGTGGCTATGAGCCAACAAAACTTCATTTATGGACACTGAAATTTGTATTTCATATAATTTTCCCATGTCAGGAAATATTCTTTTTTGTTTTTGTTTTCAACCATTTAGAACTTTAAACCTATTACTCATGGGCCATAGAAAAACAGGCAGTGAGTGGGCTGGATCTGGCCTAAGGGCTGTAGACTTAACAGTGTGGTAAATTCCAGTGCCTCTGGAGCCATGTGGGCAGTGATGTAAAACCAAGAATACCAGTTATAATTTCTGAAGGGCTTTACTACCCACATTTCTAAGAATTTTACTGGGATGAACACAGGTAGAGGTGGGGCTTGAGGCACACTGGAGAGCACATGGCCCCACCTGATTTTCCCACCAGGCAGAACTTTCAAACACCCCACGCTCATCAACCAAAATTCTTCTATAGTTTGGTTATGATTAGGCATGTGCAGTTTATGTCTTCCCTCCCATCTAGAATCATAGTAATGAGACAATTATTCAAATAAAAAACACATACACAATCTCAATCACAGTCATACTCAGACTTCTGGTCCCAGTCTTTCCACCTGAGGAAACTAGGGGGTACGACTAGATAAGGGATCTTCAAGTAAGGCAAACCCAAATGTGATCTTTTTCAATTTCTTCATCCCCCGACCCCAAACATATATAGAAAATTTTAAATCAACTCAAGGACTGCATCCTTGTTACCCATAATCGTTTAATAAGCCTCATAGAGGGCTTGGAGTTCCCTACTGAGTGCTAAGGAGATACAAAGGCCCATAAGATGAGGCATCTTCTCTCAAGTTGTTCACAGCACAGGGGCAGCAGACTTGTGCATTGTTACAACGCAAAGCTGACCTTGGGGGGATGCTGAAACAGAAATATAAACACAGTGCTGTGTTTTAAATTCCAATTTGGAAGAAAGGCTTCATGAAAGGGAGGGGACTTTCTAGTTGAGTATTTAAAGATGCACGGGAGTCTGTTGAGTAGAAAGGCAGGGGAATGACATTCCCTGTAGATGGAAGAATAGGAACTAAGAAAGAAAGAAAAGAGAAAGCCAACAGGACTGTGCAAGACCTTGAATAGCCTGTTAAGAATTTAGACTCCATCTAAACTGGGGTTTCTCAAGCTTGCCACTATTCATATTTTCTGTCTGATAACTATTGGGGGTGCTCTCCTGTGTAACGTGAGATGTTTAGCAGCATCCATACCCTTTGCCCCTGGGAAGCCAGTAACACCTTCCCGCAAGTTGTGCAACACAAAATGTCCCCAGGCATTGCCAAATGTTCCCTGCAGGACAAAATCCTCTTAAGAACCACTGTGCTAAAGGCAGCAAGGGCACTGAGTGAGGGAACAATAGAAATAGTTGTGTACCACAGGGACAGCTCTGGCAGTCAGCTAGGAGTGTGTGTTCCAGGTATAGTCCATGGAATAGCAACATCAGCATCACTTGGGAGCTTGTTAGAAATGCAGAATTTCAAGCTAAACAGACCTAGTAAATCATAATCTGAATTTTAACAAGATAGGCCAGGCCACATACACATTAAAGTCTGAGAAGCACTGTCTAAAGCAGAGTCTCCTAGTTGTTTCTAGAATATCCCTCTATCAGCTAAAAGGATTAGAACCCAACCTCCATAGATATATGGTTATAAATTATGTATTTGTACCTTTGTATTAATGCATTTTTGGCATTTCAAAAGATGAACACAAAATAGAAGGGTAAAAAAGGAGGATATATTTATAAAACACATATAACTAAATTAATATTTTCTTCCTATTACCCTTTGGAAACCACACCTATAGAGGATTAGACAGAGGGAAAGACGAAAGGCCTGGACCTCAGTCAATGGACATTCTAGTCATACCAGTGACAGATCACAAAAGTCTGACTTGGAGCAGTTAAAGAGGAACACACTCAATTTCAAAGCATCTTGTGATCATCTTAAATATACTTTAAATATGTAGACATCTTTAAGTATCCATCAATTCAAGTATTCTTAGTTGTGAAATATTCTAGTTCAACCTAATTATGTTAAAGCAAAGTCAATGCCTCATTTCTTCAGGCAAGGAAAACTCTAGAATTAGACTTATCCATGAATGGATGGCTTGGTCACATTTAACAGCTTCCTTAGGCTGACTTTAAAATCCTAATGGCCTCTGAAAACATCCGTGATACTTCTATGAGGTGTTTTTAAAAGAAGCCTACATTATTTAAAACCTTTGTTGAATATAATAAATTGTGTCCCTCCACAGCAATTAATGGAAGAATGTATGGAAACAACCAAGGTCTGACGTTCCATGTTGGGGATGAAGTGAATTGGTATCTGATTGGCATGGGGAGTGAATTTGACCTGCACACGGTTCACTTTCATGGCCACAGCTTTGAATACACGGTAAGAATCCTGGACAGCTTCATTTAATTATTGTGGTGTCTGGTAAAGTAGTCATTGGGGCAGCATGGCAGGATAACAGGACTAGAAAGGAAATGACTAAGCCAGAACTGAAATTCAGTATCTACAATCTATACTATATCAGGTGCATGTAAATAATTATACATTCAGCTCTTTGTGCCCTACGAACACTCAATAAATGCTTGTGAATGCATGACGTGCCTTTATTACTCTAATGTGGTGTCACTTGTTAGGTAAATAAGACTTCTATAATCACCTTTAGTTTCACCCTTTATATCCCAACTTTTTTTTCAAACCCTCAGTAACATAAAAGAAAAACACTTTGAACACTCATACACATCTTATCATAT
The DNA here is from genome assembly GCF_007474595.2 of Lynx canadensis. Lineage (NCBI taxonomy): Eukaryota > Metazoa > Chordata > Mammalia > Carnivora > Felidae > Lynx > Lynx canadensis. Next base: position 43,934,511 of record NC_044311.2, on the reverse strand, counting down.
TTTCTCTCTCTCTCTCTTAGTTTTCTGAACCAAACTTCAGAGCTTGCTTCAGATTCTGTCTCCCTCTCTCTCTTCCCCTCCTTCACTCACACTCTGTCTTTCTCTCTTTCTCTCTCAAAAATAAACATTAAAAAATAAAAGTATCACCTTCCTCTTGTAATTAATAAGTAATGTGTGAAGTGAATTTTTTTTACATATTTTATTCTCCAACTGTATTTCACCTTGTAGCTTTAAGAAGGATTCATTGATGATTCTTGCTGGAATCAAATTTTACAGTGGGAGTTACAAATGGTAACTTTCTACATCTATCATTCCTTCACTAAGGTAAATTGCAAACATCACGACTCTTCACCCCTAAATACTAAAGCCACATGCATCTAATACTAAGGAGAATCTCTGCCCCACCACAATAACACTATCACGCCTCCAATGTTAACATTAATTCAGTAATATAAGCTAACATATGGTCCATTCAAATATCCCCAATAGTCCCCAATATGCTCTTTATAACTTTTTTTTTTAAACCAGGATCTAATTATTTATACATAGCATTTGGTTGTCATTGTCTTATCTTTCCTAAAAGAAGAGACCTTTATTTTTTTTTCTCAATCCTTCATGCCATTTCATTTTTTGAGGGTCCAGGCCAGTTTTATAAAATGTCCCATATTCTCCTTTGGTCTGATGGTTTCCTCATAATTGGATCCATGTTAAACATTCTTGACATGGACACTACATATGTGATATTATGTGCTTCCCAGGCATCACATCAGGAGGTGCATGATGTCAATAGGTGCTGACACTGATGAGGCTTTTTTGATAACTTTATTATGGTGATGCCTACCCTTTCTCTCCATTTTAAAAGTATTATCTTGGGGCATGGGTATCTCCGTTGGTTAAGCATCTGAACTCAGCTCAGGTCATGATCTCACAGTTCATGGGTTTGAGCCCTGCATCAGGCTCTGTGCTGACAGCTCAGGGCCTGGAGTCTGCTTCGGGTTCTCTGTCTCCCTCTCTCTCTTCCCCTCCCCCACTCACACTCTGTCTTTCTCTCTTTCTCTCTCAAAAATAAACATTAAAAAATAAGAGTATCACCTTCCTCTTGTAATTAATAAGTAATCTGTGAAGTGAATTTTTTTTACATATTTTATTCTCCAACTGTATTTCACCTTGTAGCTTTAAGAAGGATTCATTGATGATTCTTGCTGGAATCGAATTTTACAGTGGGAGTTACAAATGGTAACTACGTCTATCATTCCTTCAGCATTGGTTAAGAAAATAAAAATGTGGAATTAGGTGATAATTGACTTTATGGTAACTTGTTTTTTTATAATTATCTCCATCTTTTTCTACTTTATGTAGTCTTAGTCTCTTTATATCTGTCAGAATTGCTTTCTCCCACCCCACAAGTCATCCTCTTTACAATTATTTCTTTACTGACCACTTTTGCCTGGCCATTTCTCTAATTTATTACATTTTGAGTTTTACCCTTCCCCTTTGCAGTGTCCAAGTCAGTGTCATGTATTTGCTTAGGGAGAATTTTCTTTAGCTCTTCATCCTTATCTCTTAGATAAATATTAATGCACAATTGAGGGCTAATTATGCATTTGACACCAGAAACATTTAGTCTAGCCACTTGGCATAACACAGTCCATTTTTTGGCATCGATAAAAGTTTCAGATAAAGCTTTCCTGGATTCCAGATGTGTATTATGTTTGTGGTTTCTTTATTGCTCAGGGCCTGTTAGACTAACTGAACGAATGCGCTTGACTTGATTTGCACAAAGCTTTATTGGTGTGCTGCTTTCTTTTCTGTCCTTTAATGAACAAATGTATTCCTCTCGAACCTATTTGTTTTGGCTTTAAAGCTATTTTTTTTTTATTCTGGGGGATTTTATATGACAAAGTAGACAGAATAATATAATGAATTCCTTTACCCACCACCCAGGCTCAACAATCATGACCTTCCTGTACTTCCATCTACATTCCCCATATTTTTGAAGGAAAAGCCTAGGTATTAGGGTTGTTATTCATAACTGTTTATATTAGACACTTTAAAAATTAGAACAAAAGAGAGAGATTTAAGCTCTGGTTATAGTTTTTTTTTTTTACAGTACATTTGATGTTCAGTTCAGATCAGGTCAGTTCAGCAAATGCCTCTGACATTTCTAGAACCATGCCGAGTGTTGTGTGGATAAGAGGAAATCAAAGAGTTAGCTTTCAGGGGCTAGCTCTACACAAATGATCGTACCATAAGGCATCAAATTAAGTGCAATTTATGGTAACATTCCTCTAATGATAATTAAAGCTAACCTTTATTAAGTGCTTCTTATGTGCCAAATACTATGCTTAGTTCTTTGCGTGGATTGCTCATCCAACCTTCAGAGATAGGGACTATTTTGTCACCATTTTATAAGGGAATGAAATGAAGGATTAGCAAGCTAAAGAACTTTCCTATAAACAATAAGTGGTAGAAGTGGGACTTGAACCCCCATCTCTCAATCCAGAGTCCCTCACTCTTTTAAGTTTATTTATTATTTATTTTGAGAAAGGGCATGTGCACAGGAGAGGGGCAAAGTAGGGGGGTGGGCACGGCAGAGAATCCCAAGCTGTGCTGTCAGCACAGAGCCCAGCCCCATGCTTGATCCAACAACTGTGAGCTCGTGACCTGAGCTTTGAAATCAAGAGCGGATGCTTAACAACTGAGCTACCCAGGTGCCCCTAGAGTCCCTTATCCATACGCTTCACAAAACTGCTCTTTTCAGAACAATTCTATTAAATTGAAGAAACAAAATGAACAAAGAAAAAAAAGGAAACAAACAAAAAATGAGACTCTTAAACATAGAGAACAACTGGTGTTTGCCGGAGGGGAAATAGTTGGGAGGATAAGGGAAATCAAGGAGATTGAGACTACACGATGAGCACTGAGAAATGTAGAGAATTGTTGAATCACTATATTGTACACCTCAAACTAATATAACACCCTACGTTAATTATACTTGAGTTAAAAAAAAAAAAGAGACTAATCCTATTACCTAATCCTATTAAAAGAGTAATAATACCACAAAGCTTAGTACCAGCTGCTGTCAGCTCTAGCCATTCACCCTAAACCTATCACAGATGATCACATGTAGCCTTCCCCTCCCTGGAGGTGGAATTTAGTTATTCCAGCATTAATGCAGCCTCTGAGCTTTACTCCCTGGAACTCCTGGGTATAGCAAAGCAGCCCTCTGGAGTTACTCACTTGGTCTTGGAACAGCCAGTCAGTCACCTGTTTCCTAAGAATATGGTCTCCCTTGGTGCCAGGGCTCCAGGTACATAGTGCACACTTACTGGTGCCTAGGACATTGTCCATTCTTAGTTAAAATTGGTTCATATCGTTCTCTGCATTTTCTAACATCTTAGAAATGTATCCATGTGACCCATATTGTCACCATAGATGCCAAATTAATCTTCTTAAATAACAATGACTCAGGCCCCCACTTTGCAGCCAGGGGGAAACAGCTTTGCCTCCTTCCTCTCTATTCTCCAATATCTCCAGGGACTTTTGAGAGCCTAAGTTTCTAGTCACCTCCCACCCTCACTCCCTGCTTCCATTCATCTCCCTTGCCTCTCGCCTCCCTCCTGTGGCTGGTATTTTCTCATCTCTGTGCAGCTCCAGAGTGGAACACATCTCCATTTCCTGTGACTCCCCTTAACAACCACAAAAACTAGGCCATTATGGGTCAGAGACTCTTAGTGAAAGTTTAGAGGTAGATGAATTCTTTTTTTCCCCAATACTCCACAATAAAACATTTACCAAGTGACATCGGACACCCCTGTCTTCAGTCATCCCTCTGCTATGCATCATCGAGAAATACTGGCCCTGCAGCTCTTTCTCTCACCCTCAGGACTTCTTTCCCCACATTCTTCCTCTCCAGACTTGCTTGACATCTGTTCTCTCCTCAAATTATTCCAGACTCCATCTTGAACTGCATTCTTCAACATGCCCCCATCCTTCAAATACCTCTCATTGCATTGTAGAGAGCACTTCATCTCCTTCCTAGGCTCTTCCAAATCCATCCTAATCCAGCCAGGCCAGGCCCCAGGGCTTTATCTTTCAAAATCAAAGTAGCTCACAGAGGAGGTGGTCTCCTAAACATCCGGTTCTCTGCTTAGGAGAAAAAAGAGCCCCTAAGGCCCTTAGTCTTCAGCCCCTGGCCCCAGAAAACAGATGAGCTCCTCTCCTTCCTGTAGCCCTGAGGTTTCCTGATTAGCTACACCTCAAGGAATGATCATCATGTCACTAATGTCCTTAGTTAGAAATATTTCTGTGAAAACTTTTGGTATTTGTAAGACCAGATGTTGTCTGAAATCTAAAGCATTCTTCTGCAGGAAATGCTGACAAGGTATCTGACACTGATAATAACATGAGGTCCCTTCAGACTGAGATATTTCTCTGTGGCCTGTCCCTGAAATGTTCTCAGACTTGCTTTTCCTCTAAACCCTCAATTGTACTCAGAGGAGAAATGCAATGTCACCTAATGCTTTTCAATTGTCATCTAACAAAGTATATTAGAATTGATCAAATGCGTAAGTGACTAATCTCTTTTATAAGTTATTTTATGGTGTTTTGTCTCCTTATTGAGGATGCGGGACTGTATCGCTCTGATGTTTATGACCTTCCTCCTGGAGTATATCAGACTGTAAAAATGTATCCAAGAGATGTTGGCACCTGGTTATTTCATTGCCATGTTAGTGTTCACATTGAGGCTGGAATGGAAAGCACCTACACTGTAATCAGATGAAAAGGTAAGCCAACTTAATTTGAAGCGATCATATTTAAATAAATTCCATGTTTATATAAGGATATCTTATCCGTTGAACATTTACATGATGTGAAATGCTACTCATTCATTCAAAGGTTACTGTTTTGAGATGACCAAGAAATTCTGGTTTTATCCTCTTCTCAAATTTAGATAACTGTTTCTGATCTGATTAAAGATACTCTGGAGTTAAATATACTATTTCCAGATTCATGTAATATATACATAAGGATTTGAACACACACAATGTATAGAAAATTAAACACAAGTGACTATTGAGCTTATAAAGATATGTAACTTTGCTAATAATCAATATCACTTAAAATTGCATTTAACAACAGTAAGATACATTTTTTGAATAAGAAAGTTATTGATATTAGGCTATATATACGTATATAGCCTATACTTTGGTGTAAACGTGAAGGCTTTCGACAGCTCCCGAAAAATCTAAATAATGATTATATATTATTTCATATTCCAGTAATACTTTATTTCTTCTCATTCCCATCTTCCCCTTTCTCCAACACATTTTACTAGCAACTTAAGGATGAAAATATTATCTTTGTTTCTGATTTTTCATCACTTCCTTGGTTACTTAGGCCATTACCCATTGGTCTCTTGATAGAATGATTGTAATATTTCAATGCAGTTACTTCTTAGAACATTATGAAACATTCTTTTCCACAGCATAAATATCCTTCTGATATGAAGATAGTCCATGAGCAGACCTACAGTGGCTGAAGAAGAAACACCAGGGATGAAGGAATCTAGAAGGGCCTGATTGAAGACTTTCATGGCAATCTACTAGGGAAACTGGCTGGAAATAAACTTTTTTGGCCAACTTTGTATGTGAGCTGTTTCCTCTTTTTTTTTTTTTTAATTTTTATTTAATTTATTTTTTTAAATTTACATCTAAGTTAGTTACCATATAGTGCAACAATGATTTCAGGAGTAGATTACTTAATGCCCCTTACCCATTTAGCCCATCCCCCCTCCCACAACCCCTCCAGTAACCCTCTGTTTGTTCTCCATATTTATGAGTCTCTTCTGTTTTGTCCCCCTCCCTGTTTTTATATTATTTTTGCTTCCCTTCCCTTATGTTCATCTGTTTGTATCTTAAAGTCCTCATATGAGTGAAGTCATATGATACTTGTCTTTCTCTGACTGACTAATTTCGCTTAGCATAATGCCCTCTAGTTTCATCCACATAGTTGCAAATGGCAAGATTTCATTCTTTTTGATTGCTGAGTAATACTTCATTGTATATACATACCACATCTTCTTTATCCATTCATCCATTGATAAAAATTTGGGCTCTTTCCATACTTTGGCTATTGTTGATAGTGCTGCTATAAATATTGGGGTGCATGTGCCCCTTCAAAACAGCACACTTGTATCTCTTGGATAAATACCTAGTAGTGCAATTGCTGGGTCGTAGGGTAGTTCTACTTTTAATTTTTCAAGGAAGCTTCATACTGTTTTCCCGAGTGGCTGCCCCAGTTTTCATTCCCACCAGCAGGGCAAAAGAGATCCTCTTTCTCCACATCCTTGCCAACATCTGTTGTTGCCTGGGTTGTTAATGTTAGCCATTCTGACAGGTGTGAGGTGGTATCTCATTGTGCTTTTGATTTGTATTTCCCTGATGATGAGTGATGTGGAGCATTTTCTCATGTGTTGGTTGGCCATCTGGATGTCTTCTTTGGAGAAGTGTCTATTCATGTCTTTTGCCCATGTCTTCACTGGATTATTTGTTTTTTGAGTGTTGAGTTTGATATGTTCTTTATAGATTTTGGATACTAACCCTTTATCTGATATGTCATTTGCAAATATCTTCTCCCATTCTGTCAGTTGCCTTTTAGTTTTGCCGATTGTTTCCTTCGCTGTGCAGAAGCTTTTTATTTTGATGAGGTCCCAGTAGTTCATTTTTGCTTTTGTTTCCCTTGCCTCCAGAGACGTGTTGAGTAAGAAGGTGCTGCAGCCGAGGTCAAACAGGTTTTTGCCTGCTTTCTCCTCGAGGATTTTGATGGGTTCCTGTCTTCCATTTAGGTCTTTCATCCATTTTGAGTTTCTTTTTGTGTAAGGTGTAAGAAAGTGGTCCAGGTTTATTTTTCTGCATTATCTCAGAAAATTGCACCACTTGCTGAAAAGATTGTCTTTATTCCATTGGATATTCTTTCCTGCTTTGTCAAAGATTAGTTGGCCATACATTTGTGGGTCCCTTTCTGGGTTCTCTATTCTGTTCCATTGATCTGAGTGTCTGTTTTTGTGCCAGTACCATACTGTCTTGATGATTACAGCTTTGTAGTATAGCTTGAAGTCCGGGACTATGATGCCTCCTGCTTTGGTTTCCTTTTTCAGGATTGTTTTGGCTATTTGGGTCTTTTCTGGTTCCATACAAATTTTAGGATTGTTTGTTCTAGCTCTGTGAAGAATGCTGGTGTTATTTTGATAGGGATTGCATTGAATATGTAGATTGCTTTCGGTAGTATTGACATTTTAACAATATTTGTTCTTCCTATCCAGGAGCATAGAATATTTTTCCATTTTTTTGTGTCTTCTTCAATTTCTTTCATAAGCTTTCTATAGTTTTCAGTGTATAGATTTTCCACCTCTTTGGTTAGATTTATTCCTAGGTATTTTATGGTTTTTGGTGCAATTGTAAATGGGATCGATTCCTTGATTTCTCTTTCTGTAGCTTAATTATTGGTGTATAGAAATGCAACCAATTTCTGTACATTGATTTTATATCCTGAAACTTTGCTGAATTCATGGATCAGGTCTAGTAGTTTTTTGGTGGTATTTTTTGGATTTTCTATATTAGAGTATCATGTCATCTGGGAAGGGTGAAAGTTTGACCTCCTCCTGGCCGATTTAGATGCCTTTTATCTCTTTGTGTTTTCTGATTGCTGAGGTAAGACTTCCAATACTATGTTGAATAACAATGGTGAGAGCGAATATCCCTGTCTTGTTCCTGACATTAGGGGGAAAGCTCTCAGTTTTTCCCCATTGAGGATGATATTAGCATTGGGTCTTTCATGTATGGCTTTTATGATCTTGAGGTATGATCCTTCTACCCCTTCTTTCTTAAAAGTTTTTTATCAAGAAAGGATGCTGTATTTTGTTAAATGCTTTCTCTGCATCTATTGAGAGGATCATGTGTTTCTTGTCCTTTCTTTTATTGACGTGATGAATCACATTGATTGTTTTGTGGATATTGAACCAGCCCTGCATCCCAGGTATAAATTCCACTTGGTTGTGGGATTTTTTTAATGTATTGTTGGAGCCGGTTGGCTAATATCTTGTTGAGGGTTTTTGCATCCATGTTCATAAGGGAAATTGGTCTAGAGTTCTCCTTTTTAGTGGGGTCTTTGTCTGGTTTTGGAATCAAGGTAATGTTGGCTTCATAGAAAGTGTTTGGAAGTTTTCCTTCCATTTCTATTTTTTGGAACAGCTTCAAGAGAATAGGTGTTAACTCTTCCTTAAATATTTAGTAGAATTCCCCTGGAAAGCCATCTGGCCCTGGACTCTTGTTTTATGGGAGATTTTTGATTACTAATTGATTTCTTTACTGGTTATGGGTCTGGCCAAATTTTCTATTTCTTCCTATTTCAGTTTTGGTAGTGTATAAGTTTCTAGGAATTTGTCCATTTCTTCCAGATTGCCCATTTATTGGCATATAACTGCTCATAGTATTCTCTTATTATTATTTTTATTTCTGCTGTGTTGGTTGTGATCTTTCCTCTTTCATTCTTGTTTTTATTTATTTGGGTCCTGTCTTTTCTCTTTTTGATCAAACTGGCTAGTGGTTTATCAGTTTTGTTAATTCTTTCAAAGAACGAGCTCCTGGTTTCATTAATCTGTTCTGGGTTTGTTCGTTTTTTTTTGTTGTTGTTGTTTGTTTGTTTGTTTGTTTGATAGCATTGATTTCTGCTCTAATCTATTATTTCCTGTCTTCTGCTGGTTTGGGGTTTATTTGCTGTTCTTTTTCCAGATCTTTAAGGTGTAAGGTTAGGTTGTATATCTGTGACCTTTTTCCTTGTTTAGGAAGGCCTGGATTGCTATATACTTCTCTCTTATGACCGCCTTTGTTGCGTCCCAGAGGTTTTGGGCTTTGGTGTTATCATTTTCATTGGCTTCCATGTACTTTTTAATTTCCTCTTTAACTTCTTGATTAGCCCATTCATTCTTTTTTTTTTTTTTCAACGTTTATTTATTTTTTTGGGGACAGAGAGAGACAGAGCATGAATGGGGGAGGGGCAGAGAGAGAGGGAGACACAGAATCAGAAACAGGCTCCAGGCTCTGAGCCATCAGCCCAGAGCCTGACGCGGGGCTCGAACCCACGGACCGCGAGATCGTGACCTGGCTGAAGTCGGACGCTTAACCGACTGTGCCACCCAGGAGCCCCATTCATTCTTTAGTAGATTGTTCTTTAGTCTCCAATTATTTGCTATCTTTCTAAAATTTTTCTTGTGGTTTCTTTCTAGTTTCATAGTGTTGTGGTCTGAAAATATGCATGGTATGATCTCGATCTTTTTGTACCTGTTGAGGGCTGATTTGTGTCCCAGTATGTGATCTATTCTGGAGAATGTTCCATGTGCACTGGAGAAGAATGTGTATTCTGTTGCTTTAGGATGAAATGATCTGAATATATCTGTTCAGTTCATCTGGTCCAGTGTGTCATTCAAAGCCATTGTTTCCTTGTTGATTTTCTGTTTAGATGATCTGTTCATTGTTGTAAGCAGGGTATTGAAGTCCCCTAATAATATGTTATTATTATCAATGAATTTCTTTATGTTTGTGTTTAATTGATGTACGTATTTGGGTGTGCCACATTTGGAGCATAAATGTTTACAATTTTTAGGTTTTCTTGGTGGATAGACCCCTTAACTATGATATAATGCCCTTCTTCATCTCTTGTTATAGTCCTTATTTTAAAGTCTAGATTGTCTGATATAAGCATGGCTACTCCAGCTTTCTTTTGGCGACCATCAGCATGAGAGATGGTTCTCCATCCCTTAGTTTCAATCTGAAGGTGTCTTTAGGTCTAAAGTGGGTCTCTTGTAAACAGTATATAGATGGATCTTGTTTTCTTATCCATTCTGTTACCCTATGTCTTTTGATTGGAGCATTTAGTCCATTGATGTTTAGAGTCAGTACTAAAAGATAGGAGTTTATTGCCATTATGTTTCTTGTAGAGTTGGAGTTTCTGATGGTGTTCTCTTGTCCTTTTTAGTCTTTGTTGCTTTTGGTCTTTGTGTGTGTGTGTGTGTGTGTGTGTGTGTGTGTTTTCTCCTCTCAGAGTCCCCCTTAAAATTTCTTGCAGGGCTGGTTTAGTGGTCATAAACTCCTTTCAGTTTTATTTGTCTGGGAAACTTTTAATCTCTCCTCCTATTTGGAATGACAGACTTGTTGGAGAAAGAATTCTTGGCTGCATATTTTTCCAGTTCAGCGCATTGAATATATCCTGCCATTCTTTTCTGGCCTGCCAAGTTTCTGTGGATAGGTCTGCTGCTAACCTGATCTGTCTTCCCTTGTAGGTTACGGACTTTTTTCCCCTTGCTGCTTTCATGATTCTTTCCTTGCCTGAGTCTTTTGTGAATTTGACTTATGATATGCCTTGTTGATGGTTGGTTTTTGTCGAATCTTATGGAAGTCCTCTGTGCTTCCTGGATTTTGATGTCTTTGTCTTTCCCCAGGTTAGGAAAGTTTTCTGCTATGATTTGCTCACATAAATTTTCTACCCCTTTTTGTCTTTCTTCATCTTCTGGTATGATTCTGATGTTGTTCCTTTCTAGTGAGTCACCGATTTCTCTAATTGTTAAATCATGCTCTTTTGTCTTAGTTTCCCACTTTTTTTCTGCTTCATTATTCTCCATAATTTTGTCCTCTATATCACTGTTTTGCTGTTCTGCCTCATGCATCCTTGCCACCTTGGCATACATTTGAGATTGTGGCATTATTTCATTCTGACTAGTTTTTACTTCTTTTATCTCTGCAGAGAGGGATTCTAATCTATTTTTGACCCCAGCTAGTATTCTTATTATCTTGATTCTAAATTCTGGCTCAGACATATTTTTTGTATCTGTGTTGATTAAGTCCCTGGCTGTCATTTTTTCCTGCTCTTTCTTTTTTTTTTTTTTTTTTTTTTTTAATTTTTTTTTTCAACGTTTATTTATTTTTGGGACAGAGAGAGACAGAGCATGAACGGGGGAGGGGCAGAGAGAGAGGGAGACACAGAATCGGAAACAGGCTCCAGGCTCTGAGCCATCAGCCCAGAGCCGGACGCGGGGCTCGAACTCACGGACCGCGAGATCGTGACCTGGCTGAAGTCGGACGCTTAACCGACTGCGCCACCCAGGCGCCCCTCCTGCTCTTTCTTTTGGGGTGAATTCCTTCGTTTCATCATTTTGAAGGGAGAAAAGGAATTGATGAGGTAAAAAAATTAAAATCAATAAATTAAAAACAACACACACACAATAATCAAATAAATGATGCTAAATTCTAGGTGTGTTTTGTTCTGGTTATTGAAAGGAGTTTGATAGATTACAGAAAAAAGGGGGGGAAGGAAAATGTTTGAAAATTTGAGAAAATGAATACAGTGAAATAGAATAAAATGAAATGATGGAAGTAAAATAGAATTTGAAAAATTTACAAGGTAAAAATATAGTAGAAAAAATAAAGAACAATGTTTTTAATAAAAATTTAAAATAAAAATAAATTTTTTCTTTCTGTATTTAAGAAGAAAAGAAACAAAAGAAAAGAGAATTGAATAGATGGACCAGCAAACAGACTGAAATACAATTGAAATTACATTGGTTTCCCCTTGAAGTCAAACTATGAAACACTTTATAGTCTGTAAACTAAGCAGGCAGAGAGATTTGCAGTGTTCCTGAAGAGTGAGGTTGGCCCAGTTGGGCGGAGCTTAGTGTAAAGGCTCTGTACTCCACTAGATGGTGGTGCTTAGCTTACTGGGGTGGATTGTTGTGGGACTTGAATGTGTGTTTGTGCATGCGGGGGAGGGGTGAAAGTGGCGTCACCCAGCTACCCAGTCTCTAGTATGGGAACTGTGTGCTCTCCCAGACCAGCAATCATGCACCTGTCCTTTGTCTCCAGCTTCCATCCACTTCCCACTTTTACACTATCTCTGACCAAGCTGTCAGGTTGCCAGGTGGCACCTCTCTCCTGAGTTTTATCTCAGATGCGGCTGTTTCCCGACCCCTCACTTCTGAGGGACTGTGGCTTTGACCTGCTCAGACCTTCTGGGGGAGGGTCTCACTGAGCAATGTCCGGGTCCTGGCTCCATCCAGGAACATTGGTGGGACCATGCTGTTGCCGATGCCCAGAGACTGTGGTTGGGTGCCAGCCCACTACAGAAAAAATTCACATGATCATGTAGCAGCAGTGTTTCAGAGATTATGAAAATCACAACACACATCTGGTGCCAGGCTTCCCCCTAATGACCTTTTTCCAGCACCAGCAAATGTGGTTGTTCTCTGGGGTCTGCTGGGAACAGGTGGCCACACAACCTCTACCAAATGTCCTTCCAGCAGGGGAACCGCTTCTCCCCATGTGGCCCAAGAACCTCCTGGACCCACTCTGCTCCTGCGGATTCGCCCTTCCCACCAGAGGACCGCCAGGTATTGAGCTGTAGTTTCAGACTCTGCGCTCCCCTGTTCATAGAGTCTTAATGGAATTTAAACCCTCTCCTTTCTCCTTTCTCCCTTTTTAGTTCAATCCCTGCAGCTTTTTCCACTTTTCCACTTTCTCTCCAGCTGTTTTTGGTGGTGGGGGGGGGATCCCATACTCTCCCCCCACCCCCATCTCCATCCTCTCTCTGCAAGCAAAAACAGCTCCTTTCCCTCTGCAGCTACTCTCTCCCCAAGTTCACCTCTCCTAGCCATGTACCTGTTGAGTTCTGTGGTTCAGGTTGTGCAGATTGTTGTGTTAATCCTCAAATCTGTTTTCTAGGTGTACAGGATGGTTTAGTGTTGATCTGGCTGTATTTCATAGATGCAAGATGCAAAAAAACTTCCATGCTGTTCTGCCATCTTGGTTCCACCTGCTTCCTCTTTCTGTAAGCTGTACCACTGGAGTAGAGTCTGTAGTGGTGTAACAAGGCTTTCAACACGTAGAAGTGGGCTTGGTCAAGAGGAACAAAGTGGCCACAAACTGAAGTCTAGCTCAATAAAAAAAAAAAAAAGAATACAGGACTAAACTGCAAACATCAAAAAATGAAGTTCTCATAGCATGGGCGAGAATTTGAGTCAGTCTTTAAAATTCAACTCCATATATTATTGGAAGTTGCAGATTACAGAATGTATAAGTACCAGATTTCCAGAACCAAGAATGAGGAGTCATGCTCTCACCTTGTATCTAGCAATATTAACATTTGAGATGTGTTCTGTTGCAAGTAACAGGAGACCCAGCTAAGAGGGGATTATCAGTGGTGTTTCTTTCAAAATTTTAAGAAAGGAAATAGGTGGCTGCTAGGGTTGGTTTAGCAACTTGATGATAAAAGGCCAGTGTCTTTAATGCCCTTGGCCTTTCCCTCATGACTGTTGCCTTGCAGTTGCAAGATGGGTGCTGCAACTCCAAATCTTACATCCACATTGAAGGCAGAGAAGAAGAAAAAAAGAGTAATAACTGACTGCAGCATCTCCTTTTATCAGGAAAGTAAAGTCTTCTGAAGAGACCCAGCTAACTTCTTCCAATGTGTCATTGGTCAAACCCCTGTTATCTGGCTACTCCTAACTGTGATTAAGGCTGGGAAAGAGCCTTTGTAGCCTTAGAGGGAACAGGAAGTAGGGACTAGACATGTCTTGTGCATTGACTAACAGCTTAGACAATAACTAAGAATATTTGAAATCAGGAATTGGTGAAATAAATGGGTTCAGCATGGGATTTGAAACCAAAGCCAGACTTTTCATTCCTTTTGCTTTTTAACTTTGTAAATTCATAAGTAATATATAAATACCTGGAGTCTTATCAATCATATCATTTTACCCCAAAATACTCCAACTTGTGTCCCCAGAAGTGTACTTTTAAAAATTAATATGCTAATAATGCTATTATAACATTGGATAAAAGTAATAATACTACTTCACTCTCTGTTGTTGAAACCAATGAGAACCTATAAAATATGGATGCAAATAACCATCCCTCCCTTTCCCACAAGAAACATCCAAGTTTGAAAATTTTAAAAGAATTGCTGACAAAACTACACTACTCTTTAATTTTTGAAGATGTTGCCCGAAATTCACCAAAAACAATGCTTAATTCATCTACTCATTCATTTAAGAGCACAATCCTAGACTTTGAGATTCAGAGATGGACAGGAGTCATAGTCTAGTAAAATAAACTCTATTTTAATGGATACATGAAGTGTGACTTGGTGAATGGAGTTGAATGGAAAAGTCCTCAACTGCATGCATTCTTAACAGGAAGAGTCAAAGACTAAGAATGCATCAGTGGGATGTGTCTCCAGCACAACTTTCTGCTCTCATTTTAATGATGAGTACTCATTATTTCAACAGAAATATTGTTAGTGCAAAAAAAAAAAACAGAAAAAAATAAAGGAATATGCCTTAAGAATATACACTCTTTTGGTCAAATTCTATACTTACCAAGAAATTTTTTCCCATAGTTTGATTTTTTAAGTAGACTTATAAACAAAAATTTAAAAACCCCAATAATATATGAACCACCTGGCTGGCTCAGTCAGTAAAACATGTGACTCTTGATCTCAGGGTGGTGAGTTCAAGCTCCATGTTGAGTGCAGAGATTACAAAATAATAATAATAATAATAATAATAATAATATATACACATCCTCCTTTACTTTTAAATGAATACATTACCACATTGATTTATTCTCCAAGTTTGTAATCAGTGAGCCCTCTAAATCTAGTCATCTTTTTGTCAACTGACAAAATGAAGGTTCTAAATTTGCCAACTGCCAACCAAACCCTGGCCAGAATCCTTCCACAACACAGAGAGACTGAGAGGCCCAGCCCAATATAGTCTGGAACCATTCTCTAATGCCCACAGGATCACAGTGCATCTCTGGGTCAGGCAGGCTTATATCTGAATTCCATCTATTCCACTTACTAGATATGGGGTATTCAACAAGGGATAAAATCTCTCTTATCTGTGGTTTCCTTGTCTGTAAAATGAAGATAATAATAATAATATCTATTTGTGGTATACTGTAAGCAAAATAATGGCCTCCCAAAGATGTCCTCTTCCTAATCCCCGGAACCTATGAGTATGTTATTTTACATGATAAAGGTGAATTAAGGTTGCTAATCAACTAAACTTAAGATAGAGAAATTATTCAAGGTTATCAGGTGGGTACTTAATAGTAGAAGAGGGAGACAGAAGAGAAGGTTGGAGTGATGCACTGTAAGGACTCATCCTGCCATTGTTGGCTTTGAAAATGGAAGGGGGCTCTGAGACAAGGAATGTGGGCAACCCCTGAAAACTGGAGCAGGCTAGGAAAAGGTTCTTCCCTAGAGACTCCACAAAGGAATGCAGCCCCACTGACCCCTTCATTTTAGCCTGATGATACAGACATCTGGTTTCTGACATATAGGCCTGTAAGATATTAAATTTATGTTGTTTTAAGCCATTGAGTTTGTGGTGATTCATTAAAGAAGCAATAAAAAAACTAATATATCTATCTAATTGGTTGTTTTGAGGATGAAATGAAATAAAATGTATAAAGCACTGTGCTGGCACACAGTCATCATCTAATAAATGTTATTGACTGTTATTATAGTTAACATTTATTCATTCTTTCAATTTTTATTAAGCTGTGTGTCAACCATGATGCTAAATGCCTAGGATTCAACACAAAACAAGGCATAGTCATTGGTCCCCCAAGAAAGCCCAGTCTAATTGAGGAGACAGTCACATAAACAGATAATTCCAATAAGAAATATGCTTTCATCATGTTTTTAATTTTCAATATTTTATGATGCTTTGACATCTTTGGGGGATCATGCTAGTTGGGAAAAGACTGTCCCCCCCACCCCCCACCCCCGCAGAGCTAGGTAATTCATAGAGATAGTGAACAGCTTGCAGATGAGCCAGACTTTCATATGCAAACCAACCAATCCCAGATTCCATACCCCCAACTCCTTTATCTAACTCACACACTAAGCCCATATTTCCTCTGCCCTAAATCAATCTGAGCCAAGTATCAAACAACTAGAGACAGCTCCTATGCCCCAAAGTCCATTATGATTATTCAGACTAGCCAATCATAAGCTATTTACTCTGCCCTGCCTCGCCTTTCCCACACAAACCCCAATAAAGGCTGTGGCCTATGCTTCCCCAGTCTCTACTTCTGCCTCCTGAACAACTCTGTTGCCTCCCCACGTGACCCTGTGTAATGTTCATGCTTCTTGTTTCTAGGGGAATTGTAACTCTTCTTTCAGTGACATTGGCCTCTTTATGTCATCACCAATGTGTCATTATCTTTTGTAAATTAAGACCCAGGCAGATTTCAAAGTGATAAGAGCTATACAGAATGTATTACCCCCGCATGGAATAGAAGCAAGAGGGAATGGGGTCAACATGGCAAGAGAGGAAGAAAGTCACATATTTGAAGTTGCATGTAATTAAGCCTTGCGAATAAGTTATTCTTTAATCTTTTATAAAAGTAATTCTAGAGGAGCCTGAGTGGCTCAGTCAGTTAAGCCTTGGACTTCGGCTCAGGTCATGATCTTGTGGTATGTGAGTTGGAGCCCCACATCAGGCTCTGTGCTGACAGCTCAGAGCTTGGAGCCTGCTTCAGATTCTGTGTCTCCCTCTCTTTCTGTCCCACTCTCATGCACTCTCTCTCTCTTGCTCTCGCAGGTAAATAAACGTTAAAAAAATAATTACAAAGTGATTCTGCTATTTTGGTTCTCTTCCATTGCTAACAAATCATATGCTTTGATTTCTACATTGTTCATGGTAGTAAGAAAACAAGAATGGCCATTAAAATATAATGCCATTAAAAAACAAATCTCCTCCATTGTAACGTACACATCGACACCAGCAAGGCTTTTGCGGGATTAGAATCTAGGCTTTCTCTTCCCCCGCCTGTGACCCCTCTACCTGCCAGAAGGTGATGAGCCTAACCTTGACCCACTAATGGGCAGCCAAAGGGGATGGAGCAACCAGAGCCCCATCTATGTGACACTCCCTAAATAGTCATGAACTGAGCAGTAGAGGAGAAGATCAGCCAAGCCGGTGCTATACTAGTTCAAGTCAGGGGGCTGGTTGTCAGAGTTCTTCGTGTGACCCCACTCGCCGATAACATTCCAGAGTTGCACAATTTCCTGTAAAAAGATAACATCATGGTGGTCTGACTGGTCATGAACATACTGCTATTTTATAGTGAGTGTTTCCTGCTGTCACAGAGTGAAAGACTGTCCTTGGCAGTTTGTTTCTCAATAATTCTGATTTATCATGTTAAAAGCTTCATGGATCAACCAAAAAGAATCTGGGGGGTATAAGCAGGAAATCTTGCCAGAACAGAAATAAAACAAAAGCTTCCTTGATTTTAGCCATTATCAGCCCCAGGACCTTAACTGCTAAATGCACATAAGACTCACCCAATCCAGAAATCTTTCAGGCAACAACAAAGAAGGAAAGAAAGAAAGAAAGAAAGAAAGAAAGAAAGAAAGAAAGAAAGAAAGAAATTGTGGAAAATGATTAAAATTTGTGCGATGTAACTCTAAGTATGCAGTTATTATTTATAACAAACTACAAAGATATACCCCAGGGTTCTGAGATAACAACCTTCTGACAGACACAGCCAAGTGGATAAGCTACTTGGTCCCGTCTAGATTCTTCTCTTCTTTCTTGCAATGCTCCAAGTCAGCTAAGCCTCTCCTGGTGGGCCCTCTGCTCTTCTTGTGTCACCCCAGTTTGTGCTGCTGTGACACATTTCTGGAGTGCAGAAATTCTCAATTGCAGCATTATTCAAAGTTCACTTTTGAGTACCAGCTCTGGAATCACTGTAAGATTTGCAGTGTTAAATGACCCTGTCAATGGCTGGTTGCTTATTAGCCCACAGTGCTTATTTAGACAGTCCTGAGGCTCAGCGCATTCTCCCTACTTCCTGTCACTCAGCAGCTTTATGGGAAGGGTAACTGTCACAAAACAGGACAGAAATGTGGACTTCCTGACCCTCTCTGCATTGCAACATAAAATATTTACTCCCACTGGTCAGGAGTGTTACTGTTTAACCATTTCATTTCACCACCAATATAAGTGGTGCTAGAAGTATATATTCTGGAGCCCTCCACAGTACTACCTGAGGTGTGTGTGTGTGTGTGTGTGTGTGTGTGTGTGTGTGTTAATTAATTAATTAATTAATTTGGTGGGAATGGGGTAGACTTACTGAAAAAAGTGACTTCAGGGATTATTGCTGTGATCTGATCACTGTCCTCCCATCTCTCAGGGCTGAGTTTGAGCATGGAGTAGAGAATGAGAAAGAAGGAAATGCTCGGAAAGCTGTTGGCTCATACAGTGGCTTTGTGCCATTCTCCCTTTGGGAGTATGAACTGCTAAATGATGTCCCCTCCAAGTAGAACATTTGGGAATAGGAGCCCCTCTGGACACCAATGTTTAAAAGGAACAGCATCTTGCAAGGCACAGATTTTGGCCAGTATTCCTCTCAGTGGACATGAGGGCACAATAGTTAAAGGTGGCTCTAGAAGGAGGTCTTGGGACATACCGAGCATTGGAACTCAGTTTTCTGTATCAGGGCAATTACTTAAGATTATTATAAGCTGGTGGGAGAAGTATCTCTATGCCTTAACTTAGTAGATCATTTCAATTACCAGACAATAGTCCTCCCAGACTGAGGTTTTACAGGTGAGGAAACTGAGGTTAAGTTTCTTGCCTGATATGACGTGGTGCCATCAGATTTTGATCTTCATCCTGCTGTCTTCCCTGGTACTTACTATTGTCCTTCTCTGATTTTTTTTTCCATAGCACTTGTTGCTAATAGTAGCTGTGTTCTCTCTTCATTTGTACATTACCAGTCTCTTGCAAGCAGAACATAAGCTGATGAAGGTAGGGTTTCATGTCTGCTTTATTCACTGCTGTATCTGCAGCACTTGGAACAGGGTCTGGCACACAGTGGGCTCACTCACTAATACTTATTAAATTAATGAATTATGCAAACATCAGGGTTCTTTCTCCTATGCCAATCTATTTCTATAAATAACTCGGGACAAATACATAAAATGCATTGAAGGATTATATTAACACAAAATGTGCAGTGTTACAACCAGGATTTTCTGTTAATAAACTTGTATTCACTTAGGGTAATAAACCCCTATTTACTAAGACCAACCTTTGCCTTTGAAAACAGATCTACTTATGTCTGCTTTCTTTAATGATAAAACAGAATTATCACCCCCTGTTATGCTCTGCTAGTTATTTTGCATATAGTAATGCAGAATAATTTGGCAAACTTTCTATGCAGATGTGTTAAGAGCATACAAAATAGATAAATCCTTCACAATAAGATTCTTATTGTGGGATACTTAAATTTGGCATGCTAAATATCGCACTTCATATCATCAAGTTGCAATCAAGTATTGTTAGCCATTTCAAAAGTAAAGAGTGACACATTTTAATCCATTTTGCCTAATTTCCTCATGATTTATTAACAGTTCACTGCGAGCAGAGCGCTGTACTGTGGCATATTGTTCGAGGAACAAAGGGAGCATTTAGAGATGATTTTTGCCCTCCTGGAATTTACACAACAAATGGAGGAAAGCAGAGTTATGCACACTCTAGTGGCTCCAACAATAACTGTTGGCTTTTTTATTTGTAATCAGAGAAGCCTGGCAACAGAAACCTTTTTTTTCCCCCTGGGCTTACGAGAACTGAGCCGAAGTGGGAAACGTTATTTGCTTTTACGAAACAATTTACTTTTGTGCAACCTGAAGATGTGTCAATCAAGCAAATAAAGGAAGAAAGCCTTATTTATAAAATTGCCTGCTTCTGATTTCACTTTGTTGCTTCTCAGGCTGCACGAGGGAAAAAAAAAAAAATGAAGATTTTGCTGCTGGGTCTTTTTCTACTTTTATATAGTAACTCAGCCTGGGCGAAAGAGAAACATTACTACATTGGGATTATCGAAACAACTTGGAACTATGCGCCTGACAATGGGGAAAAGAGACTAATTTCAGTTGACAGGTAAGTCACTATTTTTATTGTGTACAGACCAAATTTATAAGTTATCAATTAAAAAATAAAGGGAAGAAGATAAAATGTTTTATTAATTTGTTGTATATGGAAACTGCAAAATGTGGACTTGAAATCCGGGAAACTAATAAAACTCCTCTAAATTCCTGGGCACGTTTTGGTAGGGGGTGGGGTGGGAAGGCTGCTCCACTGATTTCCCCTTGGTCCTGGGGGATCTGTGTGGGCTTATTACCTCCTCCGGTCGATATTGCATCTTTCACCAGGGTTCAGTCTTCTTGTCTGTTTGTGCAGAAGTACTTTAATTTAAATAACAACAGTACAAAATGTTATGTTGATTATACCACTTATTGATTATTAGCAGGTAAGACTAAAATGATTTTTAATCCTTTAAAACATCATTTATAAAAATCAAATACAATTTTAATAACCATGACTGTGCTTAAGACTTGTTAGTTGACTCGCAGTTAATTAAGTTTCTCTCTCTCAGCGTTAGCATGCTAATCTGGAAAATGGAGATCACAAAACTACCTTATCGGGTTCTTTGAAGAGTGGGTGCACCTAAAGCTCTTAGTACAATGCGAGGTATATCAGACATGCACAAAATATGTGAGATAGCTATTGTGATGCCCCCCCCCCCCCCGCCAAAAAAACCTCTGTGTAACTTAAATGTTTTCGTGTTTCAGGTGTAAGCCCTCTTATTTCAAGCAATAGTCACCATACAATATAGAAAAGCACGAGTATAGCTCTTGATGTTTTTATAATGAAGTTTATACTGAGGTCATCAGTCTTAATAATGCCAATTAAATATTTATCACTAAACCCCATGTTTACTACTTTTAAAAATGCATTTTAGGGTTGCCTAGGTGGATCAGTCAGTTGAGCATTCAACTTCAGCCCAGGTCGTGATCTCACGGTTCACGAGTTCCAGCCTTGCATCGGGCTCTGTTCTGACAGCTCAGAGCCTGGAACCTGCTTCAGATTCTGTGTCTCCTTCTCTCTCTGTCCCTCCCCAGCTCATGCTCTGTCTCTCTCTCTCTCTCTCTCTCTCTCTCTGAAAAATAAATAAAAACATTACAAAATTTTTTAAAATGCATTTTAATGCTGATAAAGCATAAATGAACCCAATGACAATCAGCTGCTAAGATTATATCTTTAAAAATAGCTAAACAAGTATCCCAATCTTCATAATTGTTGGTTTATTGATGGGTATATGCTATTCTCATTCATTTTATGTATGTTTGACATTTTTCACGGTAAAAAATAAATACATAGCTGCTAATAATATCTGTTAAATTATTAATTTAGTGATATACAGTAAGCAAAGTTTCTGACCTAAAAATAACTGATTGTAAACAAAACTAATACATCCTACAATAATTTTTTTTTAAACCTGGTTTTGAGGTAGTATTCTTGTCTTAGGAATAGGACCTATTTTCATGACTTCACCAAATTATTTTGTATGAATGCAAGATTTTCCCTGATTAAATACAATGTAAATTATACATGGTTTCTATAGGGAAACAAGACACATTAAAAAAAAAAAAAAAGTCTGCTTTACTCCAAGCCCCCATCCACCATTCTTCTGCTATTACTCATGATTAAAAATCAAATCAGCTTTACTGAGCATAAGCGAAGTGCAAGACATTGCTCCAAGCATGCTTCAATGAAGAAGTCTGTAATACCAGAAGCTAGAGAAGACAGAAGAGAGAGGGAGTTTATTAAGAACAGGGCCGGAGGGACGCCTCGGTGGTTCAGTCGGTTAAGCATCCGGCTTCGGCTCAGGTCATGATCTCACAGTTTGTGAGTTGGGGTTCTGTGTGAGTTTGAGCCTCGTGTCGGGCTCTGTGCTGATAGTACAGAACGTGGAGCCGGCTTCACATTCTGTGTCTCTCTCTCTGCCCCTCCCCTACTTGTGGTCGCTCTCTGTCTTTCTCTCTCAAAAATAAATAAATAAACATAAAAAATTTTTTTAAAAAAAGAATGGGGAGGGGAGGTGGGGGTCAGAGGATTCCTTTGGTTTTAAATATTCTTGTGTCTTGTCTGTGTTTAGGGAGGTTTTGCAACATTGGTTTGACCATCTGTGGCTTCAAGGACAGCCTAGAATCTTTGGACTCTAGATGGCGCTGCTCACTCTGCCTGTGATCTTTTGTTTTTTTTTTTTTTTCAATTACATCTAACTGTGACTGTTGAACACAGATTCAGCAATTTCGCCAACACTATGCTAAACTTTTTGTATAGATGAGTTTAGGTAGCAACTTGTTTCTCCCTTCTTTGTGTCTGATTACCAGCATGTCCAGCGGTTTTAGTTTCTTCGGGCTGCTATAGCAAAATACCACAGAAGAATACAGAAATGTATTTTGCAGTTTTAGAGGCTGAGAAATTCAAAGTCAAGGTACCAGCATGGCCATGTTTTAGTAAGAGCTCTCTTCCTGGTTGGTCCTGGTTATAGTAGCCTATTCACTGTATCCTCACATGGTAGAAGAAGCTACAAATCTCTCTGGAGCATGTTTTATAAGGCCCTAATCCCATGTATGAGGGCTCTATGTTTATGACGTAAGTGCATCCCAAAGGCCCCATCTCCTAATCCACCATGTTAGAGGTGGCCCTAAACCTCCAGAACCTGTCCGTATGGTGAGCGAATACTCTGTGATCTGTGTTATATTCAGTGGTGCAGTTGACTTTAAAATAGGGAGATGATCTGGGTGGGCCTAATCTAAACCAAAGAATTCTCTAGAAGAAGAAGAGAAAGAAGAAAAGAGATTTGAGGTGATTCAACAAACTGCTGCTAACTTGAAGATAGAAGACGCCACTTGAGAAGGAATACAGGTGGCCCTGAGGAGGCGGGTGAGGTCCTTGGCTTACAGCTGGCCAGGAAGTGGGGATTTCAATCCTACTATCACAGTGAACTGAATTCTGCCAATAACCTGAATGAGCTTGGAAGCAGATTTCTCCAGCTCCTCCAGATGAGTGCTCAGACCAGCCAACACCTTGATGTCAGCCTTGTGATAACCTGAGCGGAGAAGATAGTCATGCCATGCCAGACTTCTGACCCACTGAGCTGTGAAACAATCAGTGGGTGTTCTTTTAAGCTACTATGTGACAATTTGTTATTTGGCAATGGAAAACTAATGTCCTGCGTCTCAACCGATGGAGACAAGAATCCAGAAACTTTTCCCATTACCGACATTTCAGTAATCAAGTCTAAACATAAGCCAAGACCATTCAAGTACATTCTGAATTTATGGAAAGATGTAACTTTATTATCATCTTACTGAGTCAGTATAAAATTTTTTTTAATTCCACTACCATTAAAAACTCACTTCTGAGTCTGAATCTGCCAGAAATTATAAGAGTTGGCTATAGGATTCTAGAAGATGGGGGGATTAAAAGGTGGGATATGATTACTGAGAGGGAGACAATATCTTTGTAATGAATAGAAAAGAGCATGTTACAATTGTCAACAGAAAGATCTACAATTAACGTGAATTATTTGCTTGATTCAAAGAACAACTATAATAGATTCTTTTGACTGAAAAACTGGCAAACTTACTGCAAACTTCCAATAACTGACCCTAGTCCCCACACTATGTTCTTGAAATTAATGTTTATTTTGAGAGACAGAGAGTGCAAGTGGGGCAGGGGCAGAGAGCAAGGAGGACAGAGGGGTTCTGCGCTGAGAGCAGTGAGCCTGATGTGGGGCTTGAACTCACAAACTGTGAGCTAACGACCTGAGTTGAAGTTTGACACTCAACTGACTGAGTCACCCAGGTGCCCCTGTGCCCTTGAAATTAAATAGACACCTCCTAATGATCCTTTTATGTTCCTTTGTAGACAGCACATAATCAAATAGACCTCCCCCAAAGTATCGCATGATGTGAAATATTTCCCAATTTGGTCAAGAATTCATTTTGTTTAAAAAAAAACAAAAACAAGATGGGAAACGTATTTTGCATACTGCCGTGTATATAAAAGCAATTCCAAATGTTAAAAACTCTGAATATAACTTCAGATCAACTACTTTAAAAGCAATTCTTGCCTCCCCCAAATCTCTGTGTACAAAGAGTGAACCCTGAAGATTGGGCAATGCTTGTCCTGTTTCAGGAGGTGATTAATATGGGAGAAATGTGCAGTGAAGGCATTCTGGCAAAGCCCACTGAATTTTATTGGAACAGGATGTAACATACTCCCAAATGTTTCAGAGTCATGTTCAGAAAGTATCAATACACACTGTATTGAATAAAGCCTTAAGAATTTGAGGGCTGGGCGCCTGGGAGGCTTATTCGGTTGAACCTCTGACTTCGGCTCAGGTCATGATCTCACGGTTCATGAGTTCAAGCCCCACCTTAGGCTCTGCACTTACAGTGCAGTGTCTGCTTGGAATTCTCTCTCTCTCCCTCTCTCTGTCCCTCCCCTGCTTGTACTCTCTCTCTCTCTCTCTCAAAAATAAATACACTTTTAAAAATTAAATAAAAAAGAATTTGAGGGCTATTTTAAAACTTTGACCTATGTAAAATGTGTATCAACAGGGCATTTTATTTTTTTTTTAACGTTTATTTTTTTATTTTTTTTAACGTTTTATTTATTTTTGAGACAGGGAGAGACAGAGCATGAATAGGGGAGGGTCAGAGAGAGGGAGACACAGGATCTGAAACAGGCTCCAGGCTCTGAGCTGTCAGCACAGAGCCCGACGCGGGGCTCGAACTCGCGGACCGCGAGATCGTGACCTGAGCTGAAGTCGGACACTTAACCGACTGAGCCACCCAGCCGCCCCTCAACAGGGCATTTGAGAACAAAGATTAGAATCTCTATTTAAATATCACCAGGAGGGGCACCTGGGTGGCTCAGTCAGTTAAGCATCTAACTTTGGCTCAGGTCATGATCTCACGGTTTGTGGCCTCTCACCCTGCGTCAGACTCTGTGCTGACAGCTCAGAGCCTGGAGCCTGCTTCAGGGTCTGTGTCTCGCTCTGTCTCTCTCTGCCCCTGCCCCACTCACATTCTGTCTCTCTCCCTCTCTCTCAAAAATAAACATTAAAATAAATTTAAATAAAAAAAATATCACCAGGACTCATCTCCTAGCAATAAGAGATGCTGGAGAAAAGTTACCCTCAGATGTGAATGGGCCTGCATAAGACTGAGCGGTCCAGGGTCGTCTGGTGACTAGAGAGGAATTCTGTCTTTGCGCTGTGAGCTTTGCTACAGCCGTATGCCAGACTAACACTGTACTCTTGCTAACCTCCTTGCAGCACTGAGTACTGCAGGAATCTGCTTTCAATCTCAATGGTCTTCAGTGCCTCAGAATTTTGCTGTTGTTAAAACATCCACTTGTTAAGACCATTTCTGTTAATACGAATGCTGCAGTTTTAGAGGAAGAATTCACACCCCTGTCCTGTTTTCCCGTGCATTTGGATGCCCTTGAAGTCTCTCTGAGCCTTCCTGAATCCATTTTTCTGTTTCATTCTAACAAAATGGAAACCACAACAATTAGAAAATGGAACCAACTGAGAGAAATAAAACAAAGGATGCCTCTTCTTTGTTTTTCTAACTTCCAGCTTGGCCCCCTTCCCATCAAAAGGGTTCATTTTTCGGTGAACAATCTGGAATCCTGGAGTTCACACAATCCAGGAAAAGTGGGGTCCTTGGTATGTGGTGCCAACGATGAGATCCTCATGGTCGATGTCCTCTGGTCAGTCCAGTGCGTGGTGCTCCGCTGTTTCCAACACCTGCTGCCACTCAAACTCAGCCTCCAGGACCACCACTGCCTCCGGCACTCAGGCTTAATTGGATGTCCTCATGCAACTATACCAACAGAGGTCTGGCCGCCACCAGGGTATGGCCTGGAAACAGAACCTGCCACCCTTCTGTCTCACAGTCCCAAGAAATCCCACTGCCTCTGGGATTAGGCAGCTCTCTTTTCCTTCACTTCGGAGCCTCCCCCTCAGGTTACCCATGAGCCCAGAGCTGCCTGCCTGCAATAGAACACAGCTGGGTGTTTGTTAGAAACTATGAATGTCTGGGCCTGCCCCAGAAGCAAGCAATCAGAATAAATGGGGCTGAGGCTCAGGAGCTTGCATTTCCTCAAGGGCCTCAGTAGATTCCTACGCACATCAAAACTTAGGAAATATTGGGCTACAGCTCTAGAGTTTTGAAAAACTGGGCCTTTAAACTTTGCAGCAAGGGAAGTTCAGAGCTTCCAGACAAGCCCTCCTCTCGTCTTGAAGAAAAGAAGGAGAAGTATTTCTCACTCTTTCCGAGGAGCTTACAGCTGAGGACACAAAGTTTATTCTTCAGTCAGATCAGCCGGCTCCACAGGAATTAAGAAGAAATGGTGAGGCATCAAAGATCCCTGAGGTGAAAGTCCACAGCACACACACTCACACGAAGAAGCACAACCCCCAAGGTCATCAGCCTGAGTGTTAGCAGTTTTTATTCTATCGGAGGAGATCCCATTTGTGGAGGGGCTTGCCGAAGTCCAGGTTTTCGGTGAGTCCTCCTAAATGGGTAGATGTTGTTACTCACCAACAGATCCCAATGAGCTACTTAGAGCCTTCTGTTAAGGACAGCCTAAGAATCACTTTAAAAGTGTGATCACCGAACCCACTTTCTTTCTTCCCTTTTCTTTTCTTCCTTTTTCCCCCCACCCCCGCCCCGCACTACAATTTACTTTGCTAACATTTTTAGAAAAGTTTCGAGCAACTATTAATCAGCCACAAAGCAGAATATAAACATTCACTAGTCAAACATTTTCGGTAGCAAGGGATTAAAAGAACATAAGGGTAATTTGCATCCAAAGGTAATTTTAAAACCCACATACACTGCACACATCAATTCTGATCTTGATTTAGTGCTGCTAAAGGAAATAAAAAATGTAGGATTAGTATAGCATCATTAATTTTATGTATTTAGGAAGACAAAATATATACACACTCTGAAGTCTCAAATATCCGGACTCACTGCTTATAAACTCATTTTCTTCCAGTAGCTGAAAGAGTAATAGATGAGTAAGGTCTTAACTGCTTTACCCTAACATTTTACTTTCACTTTGTATTCCACTTCATAATGTTTCTGTATTGTAACATAAAAATCCTGTAGAAAAATAGTCTGGTGAGATACACCAGATTTTAATGGTGGCTTCACACACGATTCGCTGCTGTCACACCTGATGCGGGACGCCTCACATACTTAAAATAGGAGGGTAAGTGCCAGCTCACCTCTTCATTTTTGGAAGCACCCCTACAATAACAGGCAAACATTTGATGTGATATGGTCATTAATTTCTCTTTAATTACATGAGATGTTATAAGTTATCCCCAGAAATGATGGCTTCTGATAGAGTTGTCTTCTTTTCTTTTGCAGGGAACATTCAGATATCTATCTTCAAAATGGCCCAGATAGAATTGGAAGGTTGTATAAGAAGGCCCTTTATGTTCAGTACACAGACAGAACTTTTAGCACAATTATAGAAAAACCTGTCTGGCTGGGGTTTTTAGGCCCTGTTATCAAAGCTGAAACTGGAGATAACGTTTATGTTCACCTAAAAAACTTTGCCTCTAGGCCCTACACTTTCCATCCACATGGAGTAACTTACCATAAGGAACATGAGGGTAAGTTCAGCTCATATTCTAGCTGGAATTTCCTCGCAATTTTCAGTAGGAGCACTTTTTTTGTTTTGTTTCTTTTAACATCTAAGATTATGGCCTCCCCTCCTGGAGAAGATGTGTAAGTGTGTTACTATGCTGTGTTTCCCTTGGTTGCACTTGCTTGTGTGAAAGAACTCTTGGGTAAACTATACAGTGAGAGGCAGCAAGAGCTGGGACTTCCCTACCAGTGCCTGGCAACTCGCCAGCCAAAGAGAATGAGGACTAGGCAACGTGCATGAAGGCCTAGAAAAGGCAAACATCCAGAGGGAAGAAACAGGACTCAAGATAGGGGTTGTCTTAACTCTAAAGTTCCTACATGTGACCATACTGTGGTCATTGTCACGTACCATCCTAACTCTGGATTAACTCTGTCCTACCTAAGGCAGTCTGAGTAGTCTCTTGCATCAGTCAAATGGTACACATGGCTGGATGACCCCAGAGTCGCATCTGAGATACAATTAACAGAAAGGTCATTTGAATGTAGGACTTAGAAACCTTAAAGATGGTATAGGAAGAACAAAGAATAGGTTTGGTGTCTGTGATATCATTTTTAGTACTTGTTGATGATAATGATAAAAAGAGGTGGGGTTTTGTTATGGATAAGAGCGAGGACTTTGAAAGTAATAGACAAAGCTTCAAGTGCAGCCTTGTCTTTCACTGGCTGAATAATGACCTCAGCTAAGTTACTTAAATTCTCTGCGCTTCAGTTTCCTCATATATAAAATAGGGACAATGATGTACATGGTAATAGCTCAATGAATGCCAGGCATTATCATAAGCAAAAATGCGGAGACCATGTTAATTTGAAATTACAAGGATTAAGTTTGGAAATTAAGATAAAATTAGAGCTTTAAAATTATTAGTTTTCTTTTTTACAGAGGCTTTGCTTTAGAAGGTGAATGTTTTGACCATATATTTTTATTTGTTTTTCTGAAACAAACAGTTACATTCATAGCTTAGAGGCTGACTGCCATCTTATTTCTTTTTTACAAATTCATGGCATGGTAGGGTATTAATCATTTTTAAGGCATGGTAGTTATATTGTCTTCATGTTAAAGGAAAAAACAGTTCTTATCCTTTAGAGGTATATATTCAGGTATTTATTAGTGAAATGATATGATGCCTGGGATTTGCTTTACAATTAATTCGATGGTGATGGGGTTAAGAGTGGGTGGGAGTGTAGATGAAACAGGATTGGTCTTGAGTTTATCATTATTAAAGCTTGGTTGATGGGTAAATGGAAGTTCATCATATTATTTCCTCAACATTTACGTATTTTTGGAAATTTCCAAAAGTAAAAGTACAGAATTTTTAAAAATCCATAGTTAGTTCATGGGCGGAAATTTGACATCCTATAAGATGTCTCAAATGATAAGAGAGAGTAGCCATTTTGTTCATACTTCCATACCATGACCCCAGAGCAAAAGTGGTTCTTTACACTGCAAACCAGAAGTCACTATGCTCTATTACTACTCCCTTAAGATTCAGTAAGTATTCAGTAAGTTAAAAAATAACAACCAAATTTTTGGTGAAGCTTCCAGACCCCCTAGTCATTAGCCTCTCACACTTGTGTGTTCAAATAGGACATCACTACATTCCCAAAGGGGCACATACTACAAGTTGAATACACGTTTGCCAAATAAATTAATGAATCATCTATTCTCTCTTTTAAGTTCAAATACATTCACTTTGTAACTTCACTGTGTATTGCTTCTTAGGGGCCATCTATCCTGATAACACCACAGATTTTCACAAAGCAGATGACAAAGTGCCTCCTGGTGAGCAGTACACATATGTAATGAACGCCACCGAAGAGCAAAGTCCTGGTGAGGAAGATAGCAATTGTGTGACCAGGATTTACCATTCCCACATTGATGCTCCAAAAGATATCGCCTCAGGACTCATCGGACCTTTAATATTCTGTAAAAAAGGTAAATTTTTTCATTGTTGCTCACATTGTATGACCAACAGGCAAGAGACAGAGGAGTTTGTTTTTTAACATAGAAGTCAAATCTTCTGTGTTATAACTGAGTAGGTAAGGTTGAGAAGGAGTGAATGTAGATAAAAAGGGGAAAACAACAGGGTAGGAGAAGAAGAAGAAATAAATGGAACAAGTATTCACACCCATTACTACGCTGCAAGAAACATGCTCTCCTGGAAGACAGGTTTGCTGTACCCAGTTTCCAACAGTGGTGTTGAAGAGATGTGTGACTTTACCAGAAGTGACTCCCTTAGTGGCACTCCATGGTGTTAGATCTGTAGTTACCTGCATTGCGTTGGTAAATATAATATCACATAACTATTTCCAGCATCATGAAAAAGACAATGCAGCTCAAGAGCTTGAAATCCAGGGGCATCTGAATGTCTCAGTCAGTTAAGCATCAGCTCAGGTCTTGATCTCACAGTCATGAGTTCAAGCCACACGTTGGGCTTGAAGCCTACTTAAAAAAAAAAAAAAAAAAAAGAGCTTGAAAGCTAATTCTCACTTGAACAGAATGAGTTACCTTCAAAGACTTACTGTCTTAGTTTGTGGATGTATGCACCAGAAGATATACACACAACTTTGAATTCCAACCTTCTCATTTGCCAAAAAAGCATTGAATAGTTACGTGGTCAATGGGCATCCAGATATATGAGTATCTGTAAGCTCAGGATACTGAACATAAAGTTTCCTGGTGTTTCCATCTGTAAAACAGAAGTGACAAATCCAGATTGGGGGTGTATTAGAAAAGTAAAATTTTAAAGCTATAAATCACCTGCTAAAAATACATGCTAAAGAGTAACTTCTACTAAAATAGTAATTTTCACTTCAGATTCTCTGGATCAAGAAAAAGAAAAAAATATTGACCAAGAATTTGTGCTGATGTTTTCTGTGGTGGATGAAAATCTCAGCTGGTACCTATATGACAACATTAAAACCTACTGCTCTGAACCAGAGAAAGTTGAGGAAGATAACGAAGATTTCCAAGAGAGTAACAGGATGTATTGTAAGATTACAGAAAGCGTGTTAACTTAATCTTATTTTTCTTGATCCATTAAGTCTGCTAGATCTATTCTTTCACATGAATAAGTAGTATGTTTCTAATCTCTGGCCCTGATAAGAAAGCATATTAAACCTGCAACTTCATATTTAGCTAAACAGATCAAATCAAAACTCTGTGCCAGGTAAAACTGGATACACCAAATTGTTCCCAAACTAATAAGGAGAAAATATCATCAATTTTGGTTCAATGTATACGTATGTTATATTTATATGTTTGTTTATTAAACTCATTCTAAAATTTATTTGAGGCCGCCTAAAATTATTAAACTAAATGCTGAAAATTATCTTTATATCATAAAGCATTGAACTATACTTAAAATAGCTCAAACTACAGTTCTAAAAGGTATTTCTTTTATATATACATTGTCCCTCTGCATCATTTTTTTCTATCTTTTAATTCACTTTATTTCTTCTAGAAATGCTTTCTTTACTGCCTAGGCTCCTCCTTAATTCTCAGACTCAAAATAATGAGCTTAGTAAGGTTATCTATCACTCAGAATTTGCATAAGAAATTAAATCTCTTAACACCAGCTAGACCAATAAGTATGGCTTTTTGTTGGTTTGTATTCAGCTTCTTCAAAATTACCTTTACTCAGAAATGGAGAATACAAAAATAACTACCAAAGCAGAAAAACAAACTAATTAACAAAGTACAGATTCCCCCCCACCAACTTTTGTTTATTTCTGGCTGGAAGGTCCTCTTTCTATACTTCAATCCTGCCTTTGTTATGCACTAACAAAATAGATTTTAGAAAAAGTTACTCAAGGTCTAGTCTGGATAGGTCTGGTTGTACCTCTGTTGTATCACATACATTCATGGTGCTTCCCAGAACCAATTTCTATCTTATCTCTAGGACCACCCAGTTTGAATAGTGATCCTAGGTTTCTTTATTTTATTTTTATTTTTTTATATGAAATTTATTGTCAAATTGGTTTCCATACAACACCCAGTGCTCATCCCAACAGGTGCCCTCCTCAATGCCCATCACCCACTTTCCCCTCCCTCCTACCCCCCCATCAACCCTCAGTTTATTCTCAGTTTTTAAGGGTCTCTGATGGTTTGCCTCCTTCCCTCTCTGTAACTTTTTTCCCCCTTCCCCTCCCCCATGGTCTTCTGTTAAGTTTCTCAGTATCAACATAAGAGTGAAAACATATGGTATCTGTCTTTCTCTGTATGGCTTATTTCACTTAGCATCACACTCTCCGTTCCATCCACGTTGCTACAAAGGGCCATATTTCATTCTTTCTCATTGCCATGTAGTATTCCATTGTATATACAAACCACAGTTTCTTTATCCATTCATCAGTTGATGGACATTTAGGCTCTTTCCATAATTTGGCTATTGTTGAGAGTGCTGCTATAAACATTGGGGGTACAAGTGGTCCTATGCATCAGCACTCCTGTATCCCTTGGGTAAATTCCTAGAAGTGCTGTTGTTGGGTCATAGGGTAGATCTATTCTTAATTTTTTGAGGAACCTCCACACTGTTTTCCAGAGTGGCTGCACCAGTCTGCATTCCCACCAACAGTGCAAGAAGGTTCCCATTTCTCCACATCCTCTCCAGCATCTATAGTCTCCTGATTTGTTCATTTTAGCCACTCTGACCGGTGTGAGGTGATATCTCAGTGTGGTTTTGGTTTGTATTTCCCTGATGAGGAGTGACATTAAGCATCTTTTCATGTGCCTGTTGGCCACCTGGATGTCTTCTTTAGAGAAGTGTCTATTCATGTCTTCTGTCCATTTCTTCACTGGATTATTTGTTTTTTGGGGTATGGAGTTTGGTGAGTTGTTCATAGATTTTGGATACTAACCCTTTGTTTAATATGTCATTTGCAAATATCTTTCCCCATTCCGTTGGTTGCCTTTTAGTTTTGTTGATGGTTTCCTTTGCTGTGCAGAAGCTTTTTATCTTCATGAGGTCCCAATAGTTCACTTTTGCTTTTAATTCCCTTGCCTTTGGGGATGTGTCAAGTAAGAAATTGCTGCGGCTGATGTCAGAGGGTTTTTTTCCTGCTTTCTCCTCTAGGGTTTTGATGGTTTTCTGTCTCACATTCAGGTCCTTTATCCATTTTGAGTTTGTTTTTGTGAATGGTGAATGGTCTTCTGCATGTTGCTGTCCAGTTCTCCCAGCACCATTTGTTAAAGAGACTGTCTTTTTTCCATTGGATATTCTTTCCTGCTTTGTCAAAGACTAGTTGGCCATACTTTTGTGGGTCCAATTCTGGAGTCTCTATTCCATTGGTCTATGTGTCTGTTTTTGTGCCAATACCATGCTGTCTTGATGATTGCAGCTTTGTAGTAGAGGCTAAAGTCTGGGATTGTGATGCCTTCTGCTTTGGTCTTCTTCTTCAAAATTACTTTGGCTATTCGGGGACTTTTGTGGTTCCATATGAATTTTAGGATTGCTTGTTCTAGCTTCAAGAAGAATGCTGGTGCAATTTTGATTGGGATTGCATTGAATGTGTAGATAGCTTTGGGTAGTATTGACATTTCAACAATATTTATTCTTCCAACCCATGAGCACGGAATGTTGTTCCATTTCTTTGTATCTTCTTCACTTTCCTTCATAAGCTTTCTATAGTTTTCAGCATACAGATCTTTTACATCTTTGGTTAGGTTTATTGCTAGGTATTTTATGCTTCTTGGTGCAGTTGTGAATGGGATCAGTTTCTTTATTTATCTTTCTGTTGCTCCGTTATTAGTGTATAAGAATGCAACTGATTTCTGCACATTGATTTTATATCCTGCGACTTTGCTGATTCATGTATCAGTTCTAGCAGACTTTTGGTGGAGTCTATCGTGTTTTCCATGTCATCTACATGGAATATCATGCAAAAAGTGAAAGCTTGACTTCATCTTTACCAATTTTGATGCCTTTGATTTCCTTTTGTTGTCGGATTGCTGATGCTAGCACTTCCAACACTATGTTAAACAACAGTGGTGAGAGTGGACATCCCTGTTGTGTTCCTGATCTCAGGGGGAAAGCTCTCAGTTTTTCCCCATTGAGGATGATATTAGCTATGGACTTTTCATAAATGGCTTTTATGATGTTTAAGTATGTTCCTTCTATCCCGACTTTCTCAAGGGTCTTTATTAAGAAAGAATGCTGAATTTTGTCAAATGCTTTTTCTGCATCGATTGACAGGATCATATGGTTCTTATCTTTCCTTTTATTAATGTGATGTATCACATTGATGGATTTGCAAATATTAAACCAGCCCGGCAGCCCAGGAATGAATCCCACTCAATCATGGTGAATAATTCTTTTTATATGCTGTTGAATTCAATTTGCTAGTCTTATTGAGAATTTTTGCATCCATATTCATCAGGGATATTGGTCTGTAGTTCTCTTCTTCTGCTGGGTCTCTGTCTGGTTTGGGAATCAAAGTAATGCTGGCTTCATAGAATGAGTCTGGAAGTTTTCCTTCTCTTTCTATTTTTTGGAACAGCTGGAGGATAGGTATTATCTCTGCTTTAAATGTCTGGTAAAATTCCCCTGGGAAACCATCTGGTCCTGGACTCTTATTTGTAGAGAGATTTTTGATAACTGATTCAATTTCTTTGCTGGTTATGGGTCTGTTCAAATTTTCTTTTTCTTCCTGTTTGAGTTTTGGAAGTGTGTGGGTGCTTAGGAATTTGTCCATTTCTTCCAGGTTGTCCAATTTGTTGGCATATAATTTTTAATGTTATTCCCTGACAATTGCTTGTTATTTCTGAGGGATTGGTTGTAATAATTCCATTTTCATTCATGATTTTATCTATTTGGATCATCTCCCTTTTCTTTTGAGAAGCCTGGCTAGAGGTTTATAAATTTTGTTATTTTTTCAAAAAACCAACTCTTGGTTTCATTGATCTGCTCTACAGCTTTTTAGATTCTATATTGTTTGTTTCTGCTCTGATCTTTATTATTTCTCTTCTGCTGGGTTTGGGATGTCTTTGCTGTTCTGCTTCTATTTCCTTTAGGTGTGCTGTTAGATTTTGTATTTGGGATTTTTCTTGTTTCTTGAGATAGGCCTGGATTGCAATGTGTTTTCCTCTCAGGACTGCCTTTGCTGCATCCCAAAGCATTTGGATTGTTGTATTTTCATTTTTGTATGTTTCCATATATTTTTTGATTTCTTCTCTAATTGCCTGGTTGACCCACTCATTCGTTAGTAGGGTGTTCTTTAACCTCCATGCTTTTGGAGGTTTTCCAGACTTTTTCCTGTGGTTGATTTCAAGCTTCATAGCATTGTGGTCTGAAAGTATGCATGGTATAATTTCAATTCTTGTAAACTTATGAAGGGCTGTTTTGTGACCCATTATGTGATCTATCTTGGAGAATGTTCCATGTGCACTCAAGAAGAAAGTATATTCTGTTGCTTTGGGATGCAGAGTTCTAAATATATCTGTCAAGTCCATCTGATCCAGTGTCTCATTCAGGGCCCTTGTTTCTTTATTGACCATGTGTCTAGATGATCTATCCATTTCTGTAAGTGGGGTGTTAAAGTCCCCAGCAATTACCACATTCTTATCAATAAGGTTGCTTATGTTTATGAGTAATTGTTTTATATATTTGGGGGCTCTGGTATTCGGCGCATAGAGATTTATAATTGTTAGCTCTTCCTGATGGATAGACCCTGTAACTATTATATAATGTCCTTCTTCATCTCTTGTTACAGCCTTTAATTTAAAGTCTAGTTTGTCTGATATAAGTATGGCTACTCCAGCTTTCTTTTGACTTCCAGTAGCATGATAAATAGTTCTCCATCCCCTCACTTTCAATCTGAAAGTGTCCTCAGGTCTAAAATGAGTCTCTTGTAGACAGCAAATAGATGGGTCTTGTTTTTTTATCCATTCTGATACCCTGTGTCTTTTGGTTGGCGCATTTAGTCCATTTACATTCAGTGTTATTATAGAAAGATATGGGTTTAGAGTCATTGTGATGTCTGTAGGTTTCATGCTTGTAGCGATGTCTCTAGTACTTTGTCTCACAGGATCCCCCTTAGGATCTCTTATAGGGCTGGTTTAGTGGTGATGAATTCCTTCAGTTTTTGTTTGGGAAGACCTTTATCTCTCCTTCTATTCTAAATGACAGATTTGCTGGATAAAGGATTCTAGGCTGCATATTTTTTCTGTTCATTACGTTGAAGACTTCCTGCCATTCCTTTCTGGCCTGCCAACTTTCAGTAGTGAGATTTGCCACGAGTCTTATTGGTCTCCCTTTATATGTTAGAGCACATTTATCCCTAGCTGCTTTCAGAATTTTCTCTTTATCTTTGTATTTTGCCAGTTTCACTATGGTATGTCATCAGAAGATTGATTCAAGTTACATCTGAAGGGAGTTCTCTGTGCCTCTTGGATTTCAGTGCCTTTTTCCTTCCCGAGATCAGGAAAGTTCTCAGCTATGATTTCTTCAAGTACACCTTTAGCACCTTTCCCCTCTCTCTTCCTCCTCTGGAAAAGCAATCATACATAGATTATTTCTCTTTAGTGCATCACTTAGTTCTCTAATTTTCTCCTCATACTCCTGGATTTTTTTATCTCTTTTTCTCAGCTTCTTCTTTTTCCATAATTTTATCTTCTAGTTCACCTATTCTCTCCTCCGCCTCTTCAATCCAAGCTGTGGTAGTCTCCATTTTATTTTACAACTCATTAATAGCATTTTTTATCTCCTCCTGGCTGTTCCTTAGTCCCTTGATCTCTGTAGCAAGAGATTCTCTGCTGTCCTCTATACTGTTTTCAAGCCCAGCAATTAATTTTATGACTATTATTCTAAATTCACTTTCTGTTATATTGTTTAAATCATTTTTGATCAGTTCGTTAGCTGTCGCTATTTCCTGGAGTTTCTTTTGAGGGGAATTCTTCCGTTTTGTCATTTTGGATAGTCCCTGGAGTGGTGCGGGACTGCTGGGCACTTCCCCTGTGCTGTCTTGAATAACTTGCGTTGGTGGGCGGGGCCACAGTCAGACCTGATGTCTGCCCCCAGCCCACCGCTGGGGCCACAGTCAGACTGGTGTGTGCCTTCTCTTCCCCTCTCCTAGGGGCGGGATTCACTGTGGGGTAGTGTGGCCCATCTGGGCTACTTGCACACTGCCAGGCTTGTGGTGCTGGGGATCTGGCGTATTAGCTGGGGTGGAAGGGCAAGGTGCACAGGGGCGGGAGGGGCAGGCTCATCTCGCTTTTCCTTCAGAGGTCTGCTTCGGGAGGGGCCCTGCGGCACCGGGAGGGAGTCAGACCCGCCGGAGGGATGGATCCGCAGAAGCACAGTGTTGGGTGTTTGCGTGGAGCAAGCAAGTTCCCTGGCAGGAACTGGTTCCCTTCGGGATTTTGGCTGGGGGATGGGCGAGGGAGATGGCGCTGGTGAGCACCTTTGTTCCCCGCCAAACTGAGCTCTGTCGTCCGGGGCTCAACAACTCTCCCTCCCGTTGTCCTCCAGCCCTCCCATTCTCTGAGCAGAGCTGTTAACTTATAACCTTCCAGATGTTAAGTCCCGCTTGCTGTCAGAACACACTCTGTCCGGCCCCTCTGCTTTTGCAAGGGAGACTCGGGGGCTCTGCTTTGCCAGCGGGCTGCCCATCCACCCCGGCTCCTTCCCAGCAGTCCGTGTAGAACACACTGCCTCTCCACCCTTCCTACTCTGTTCCGTGAGCCTCTCATCTACGCTTGGCTCTGGAGAATCCATTCTGCTAGTCTTCTGGCAGTTTTCTGGGTTATTTAGGCAGGTGTGGGTGGAATCTAAGTGATCCGCAGGACGCCGTGAGCCCAGCATCCTCCTACACCACCATCTTCCCCAACATTTTGGCATATAATTTTTCATAGCATTCCCTGATAATTGCTTGTATTTCTGAGGGATTGGTTGTAATAATTCCATTTTCATTCATGATTTTATCTCTTTGGGTCCTCCCCCTTCTCTTTTTGAGAAGCCTGGCTAGAGGTTTATCAATTTTGTTATTTTTTCGAAAAACCAACTCTTGGTTTCATTGATCTTCTCTACTGTTTTTTTAGATTCTATATTTGTTTCTGCCCTGATATTTATTATTTCTCTTATTCTGCTGGATTTGGGGTGTCTTTGCTGCTCTGCTTCTGTTTCCTTTAGGTGTGCTGTTAGATTTTGTATTTGAGATTTTTCTTGTTTCTTAAGATAGGTCTGGATTGCAATGTATTTTCCTCCCAGGACTGCCTTTGCTGCATCCCAAAGCATTTGGATTGTTGTATTTTCATTTTCATTTGTATCCATATATTTTTAAAATTTCTTCTCTAATTGCCTGGTTGACCCATTTATTCTTTAGTAGGATGTTCTTTAACCTCCGTGCTTTTGGAGGTTTTCCAGACTTTTTCCTGTGGTTGATTTCAAGCTTCATAGCATTGTGGTCTGAAAGTGTGCATGGTATGATCTCAATTCTTGTATACTTATGAAGGGCTGTTTTGTGACCCATTATGTGATCTATCTTGGAGAATGTTCCATGTGCACTTGAGAAGAAAGTATATTCTTTTGCTTTGGGATGCAGAGTTCTAAATATATCTGTCAAGTCCATCTGATCCAATGTACCATCCAGAGCCCTTGTTTCTTTATTGATTCTGTGTCTGGATGATCTATCCATTGTTGTAAGTGGAGTATTAAAGTCCCCCTAGGTTTCTTTAAAGGGTCTTGGGCCATTCTGCCTTTGAATTTTTAGGTCTTTGTGGCTCTTGTACTGGTCCTTACTATCTTTCCCCTGGATTTCTTCTTTTTGCCGTCACATCTCTTCCAATTTTGACTTATAATCTCTAAAAAAAGAAAAAAGCTTTCCTTGTGTTCTTATGACACAAGGAATTCATGTTCACTGCAGAAAATCAGCAAAGTCCTAACATGCAAAAAGAAAAAATTGAAATTAATATTACCACTATCAACATGATATGTGATTGATTATGAAATAACCTTCAGTCTTTCTAAAATTTACTCTACGTGTGTACATTTTGTATATATGCACATATATATGCATACATTATATTTACAAATACCCATATACACATACTAATACACAGCTACACAGCTAATGTGTATAGCTTATAACAGAGAAAAAATAGGTTTCATCTTCATTGTTGTGTTCATCTGCTAATGTGTTGACAAAAATCCTGAGACTGGATTCAGGTCCAAAATAAGAGTGCTATGATTGATTAGCAATGTCTGATGTAGGTACGGAGGAAGGAATAGCAGTACATGTGCCAGGTATTTTCCAATCCAAATTGATATCTATTTCTATAGAGATAACTATTACCATCCCAGGCACCAATGTTTTTAATCACAATCTCTGATCTTGACTTACAGCTGTGAATGGATATACTTTTGGAAGTCTCCCAGGACTCTCCATGTGTGCAGAAGACAAAGTAAAATGGTATCTTTTTGGCATGGGTAATGAAATTGATGTGCACTCAGCTTTCTTCCACGGCCAAGTATTGACTAATAAGGGCTACCGTATTGATACAGTCAATCTCTTTCCTGCTACCCTCTTTGAAGCTTTTATGGTGGCCCAGAGTCCTGGAGAATGGATGCTTAGCTGTCAGAATCTCAACCACCTGAAAGGTAAGGCATCTTTACCTGAAATGAGCTTTCGGCCAAAAAAAGAGTCATGTATCTGTTACACTACTAATGGGGTGATAACTGGGAATCAGAATCTAAAAGTAAATAAAAATTTTTTAAAAAGAATCTAAAAGTTAAATATCTTTAGAATAATCTGAACTTTGAACTGGTAATTTAATTTTATTCTTATGATGGTATGCATCATAATATAATAAAAAAAACTGAAAGACTAGAATTTTACAAAATAATGAAATATGAAAATATATTAATTTGAGAAAAAGCATAACTGGCCCTGAATTACTCTTCTGTCCTAAAAGTATAGGTATACACTGAGAAGTATATACAACTTCTTCGCTTTGTAAAATACACAATATTGTAAACACCAGAAGATTTATATACTGTGCTGAAAAGTGTTTGTTTGTTTGTTTGTTTTAATTTGGTTCTATCAAACACAACCAACTTTGTTCTTTGAGTCCAGCTACTCCTTTGTTTAACTTGCTAAATACCTCCTTCATCTCTTCAACATAAGAACATTCCTTGTTCTTGAAAAATACTAGTTTGTAATATTGATCTCCTGAAGAAACTAGCTTAAATCTGGGTCTTTTAGCATGTTACTCTGACCTTCAAATATAATCTCACTATTAAATGTCACCTTGGTCTCAGAAGACCCAGCACTGCAGGTACATAACCATTTTGTTTTGTCCAAGAACAGTAATAATATATGCTCATTCTATTCCCCCTCCTCCACTCCACCCCGTCCCTTAAAATATGGCAAAGTCTCTCTTTATTACTTGTCTTTTAATGTGTCCTTTTTTGTTTCTCATCGAAAGACATCCCAAGTGAAACCCCACAAAGATTGGTACAATATTTTTTTAAAAATACTAGTGCTTAATATCTCTTCTCTGTGCCATAAGGGGAAGTTTTACTGCTCAAATTTTCCATCAGTAATTTATTTACAACTGTTTACTATCATTTTTAATATTGTTTCTAGCTGTCTATTTCTTCAGTTTCCATCTGTCATTTCATCAGCGGTGTTTACAAGGCAGTAGGAGGGAGAAACATTGGCTCCATTAACCAATGTCTCCTTCCATGTGATTTTCAGCTGGTCTGCAGGCCTTTTTCCAGGTACAAGACTGTAACAAGCCTTCATCAGAGGACAGTATCCTTGGGAAACATGTCAGGCATTACTACATCGCTGCTGAGGAAATCATCTGGAACTACGCACCCTCTGGAATAGACACCTTCACCCAAGAAAATTTAACAGCACCTGGAAGGTAATTCAGAAGAAGGACTATTATTTCAAAGTATGCCTCCCTAAGAAAAGAAAGAAAGAAAGAAAGAAAGAAAGAAAGAAAGAAAGAAAGAAAGAAAGCATAAAAAACTGATTCAGCAATTAACATTTTAATTGGTACCTGAAACTGAGTAACTAGACTGCTAAATATTTACTAAGGTGTTTGGTATGAGTCCAAGTTTGAGAAATATGACTTTTGAGTCCACGAAAAAATGGATATAAAAAAGTTATCAGATAGTCGACAAAATCCTCAGAA
The DNA here is from genome assembly GCF_007474595.2 of Lynx canadensis. Lineage (NCBI taxonomy): Eukaryota > Metazoa > Chordata > Mammalia > Carnivora > Felidae > Lynx > Lynx canadensis. The sequence goes on along the minus strand of NC_044311.2, from coordinate 43,893,725 downwards.
AATACTGAATATAATTAGACTAATTAATTTATTTACTTTTCTTTCATGAAAATACAACATTGTGCAATCCGGCAGCATTAAGTACATTCACAAGGTTGTACAATCAACACTATCTGTTTCCAGAACTCTCATTTTTCTAAATAGAAAGTCTGTATCCATTAAACAGTAGCTCTCTAATCCCTGATAACTTCTACTTTCTGTCTCCATGAATTTGCCTCTTCTAGGCACTTACTACAAGTGGAATAACAATATTTGTCCCTTTTTGTCTGGCTTATTCCACTTAGCATGTTTTTAAGGCTCATCCATGTTGTAACATCTATGAAAATCTCATTCCTCTTTAAGGCTGAATAATATTCCACTGTATGCATATACCACATTTTATTTATCCATCAATCTGTTGATGAACATTTGGGTTGCTTCTACTTTTTGTGAATAATGCAACTATTAACATTGAAAGTACAAGTATTGTTTACATCCCTGCTTTCAGTTGTTTTGTGTACATACTTAGGAATGGAATTGCTCAATCCTATGACAGTCCTATTTTTAATTTTTTGAGGAAGAGCCGTACTGTTTTCCACAGTGGCTGTACCATTTTACATGCTTACCAGTAATGTACAAGGGTTCCAATTTCTCTACCTACTTACCAATATTTATTTTCCATTTGTAAAATAATAGACATCTTCTTGAGTGTGGAGCTGTATCTTATTGTGATTTTGATTTGCATTTTCCTGATGACTAGTGATGTTCAGTATCTTTTCATGTCGCTGGTGTTTGGAGAAGTCTGTTCAAGTCCTTTTCCTGTTGTTGAGTTGGGTTGTTTTTGTTGTTGGTGGTGGTTGTTAAAGTATATGACTTCTTTATATATTCTGGATATTAATCTCTTATCAGATACATTGTTTGCAAATATTTTCCCCCATTCATTAGGTTTTCTTTTCACTTTCTTAATAGCATCCCCTGGGGTACAGCAGCTACTCCTGTATGTGTCTAGTGAGTTCCGCAACCTCCCAGCCATTCTTCCCTGCTCAGTCTTCCTTTCCTACTGTCCATTCACCATAAAGCACCCAAAGTGATCTTTCAAAAGTGTTGATGAAATTATGCCACATCCCTGTTTCAAGTCTCTGCTCAAATATCACTTCCTAAGAGATGCCTTCTTTGCCACCTATCTACTTGGAAAGGTTAAGTAACTTACTCAATGATGCATGACAGGTCAATAGCTGGGCCTGGCTCTATCCAGGTCTCTGATTCCTGAAGCAGAAATTTAAGTCCCAATCTACACTGACATCCAGAGGCAATGACTCCAGAGCTGTATCACCAGCTCAGAAGGCTCTTGTAAATTGCAGATTTGCATTTTTAATTGCTTAAAAACACCCTGCTTAGATGAGGTCCCTCCAAATCAGCATGTCCACATCTGAACCATTGTTTTCTCCATATACCTGAATTTCCTCCTCTCTGTGAATACTATAATTATCCATCCATCAGTGAAGCCCCAAACCTGAGTACCGTCATTGACTCCACACTTCCCCACTCCCTCCTCCTCTCCTCAAGTACTATCTCACTATATCCTAAACATCTCCAAAAAGTGTCTATTTTTTCCTCACCTGAGGGATCCTTTTAAAACACTAATCCTAAATGTTTACATATTTCAAAGCTTTCCCACTGCTCTGGGATGGACTACTGAAATTTTAGCAAGGTCCTGCTGTCCACCCCGCATCTTTCCAAGCCTCATTCTCTCTCTTCTGTCCCATTGTCTCTCTTTTGCCCTGCCCTGCACACTGTGCTCCTGTCATATTTTGTAAAACATGACATATTCACTCTTTCCTCTGAGTCTTCCCATAGGCTATTTCCTCTTTGTAAACACCCACCTCATTCTCCCCCCCCCACCTATACTTCATCTTTTTTTCAAATGTTTATTTATTATTTTTGAGAAAAGAGAGACAGAGAGAGAAAAGGGGGGCACAGAGAGAGAGGGAGACACAGAATCTGAAGCAGGCTCCAGGCTCTGAGCTGTCAGCACAGCAGGGCTCGAACTGAACTGCGAGATCCTGACCTGAGCCAAGTCAGTTGCTTAACAGACTGAGCCACCCAGGTGCCCCTATACTTCATCTTTTTAACTCTACTTCTCTTCTAGATAGTTTTTAAAAATCATTTTCTTTGGAAAGCCTTTGGAGCCTCTTCCTACCACTTCCCCCAAACTGCTCCATAACACCCTGTGCTTATTGCATGTTAATTGCACATGCAATTAATCAATAATATTGATATTAATATCAATGTTATTACATTGATTGGCTCACAGTCTGTCTTCTCTGTCAAGTCCATGTGGACAGAGATGGGTCCAGCTTGCTTATGGTTATACCATCAGCACATACCAAGGTTCCTGGCAAAAAAGCATATGTCCTCTACATTTGTTAAATGGAAGAAGAGATGAATGGGATGACTTTGGCAAGTCAAACACCTCTCTGAGATATAATTTCTCCATTTGTAAACTGGGGAGAATAATGCCAACTTTGCCACCTTATTATGGGAGTTTCAAATAATAAATGAAAGCTCCTAAGTACCTGGTGGGTGCTCATATGCAATAAGCTAGCTATTGTATTTTTAAACCTTTTATAATTTGTTTAAAAAGATACTATCGTAGAATAGTATAACTATCAGGGGTTGACGCGAGCCATCTTAAAATTGTTTCCCTTCACTTGAAAAAGTGAAACCTCTACACCATGATTCTCCATTCTAGTTGAACATCCTTCTGTGAAGTGCCTAGTACCATCTGCTTCTTTTTAGATATTTGATAAATAATGAATAATAATTACCTCTGAGCGCTGGTCATCATTTTTCTCTTCAGTTAGTATTGTATATGAATACCTGCTTTCTGTTTTGTTTTCAACTCCACTGTTAAACCCTTTTTCTCTTGGCAGTGCTTCAGAGGTATTTTTTGAACAAGGTCCTACAAGAATTGGAGGATCTTATAAAAAGCTGGTTTATCGTGAGTACACAGATGCCTCCTTCACAAATCAAAAGAAGAGGGGCCCTGAAGAGGAACATCTTGGCATCCTGGGTGAGTCCAGGCAGAGTATCGATGACTATTATACTCTTCTCCTGGGCTACCCAACCTCAGAAAGAATAGAAACTTCAAGAACTGCAGTATGATTTCTATGTATAAACTAGAGTTGTGGAAGGTCATTCAACTATTAAATGTAGCAGCTAATTAATTTTCCAATGTAAATTACCAATAGTAAATCTTCATCGTTAAAAACTATGCTAGCTTCAAATAATGATGTTTTTTTTTTCTTCAAGACGTAAGGAGAATTGTGTATTTATGACTTGGTTTAAATTGACAACAAAGCTGTTAGCCTCTGTTCTTAGCTGAAGGTACACTTCCTTAGAAATAAAATCCAGGCTATTAATGAAAGAGACTGCCTCTGTCATAGAGCCTTGTCCACAGCCCAGAGACCTGTTCTTGCTCAGGCTTTCAGGCAGAATATAATGGGTGAACATACAAAGTCTAGATTCAGACTATCCTCACTCCTCACCTATTAACCATGTGACCTTTGAAAGTACTCAGCCTGCTCTGCCTTCTTTCTGTAAAATGGAAACAGTAATAATGATAACAGTCCTTACCTCATAAAAGTGTTGTAAAGATTAAAGGAGTTAATACACATAAAAACTCAGAAAAGCACATGGGAAGCTCTCAATATCATCTTATATGTTACATAAAATATGCACTATGTATCTGTTTTTATTCTATATTTGGTAATATTAATTTTGGTGAAGAAAAATCCACAAAAGTGTTACTCTTCACATCCAACACAATTTAACTTACCCTCTTAGGGTGATCAAGGTTTATAGAACACCCCTGACTCTTGGGACAAGTGTCACCCATCTGGCCAACCGAAGATGAAGATGAAAAGAGTATAGATACACACTGAATAGTTTCTTGTAGATGTATAAAGCCGGTGAACTGACTTGGATAAAAACAGTAACAGATTTTCTTAACCTAAAGTCGAATCAAAAAACCCTTCTCATCTCTTTCGAGCCTTGCCATGTCAAATTGATAATGGAGTTTTAAAAAACTAGGTTTTCCATTTCCCACAAATAAAATGTTGCTTCCAGTGGTTTCTGCCAGAGGATAAGCCAAAGAAAACAACTGTCTTATGTACTCTGTATGTTATATACCAAGGGTGGGTAATAATGTTCTCTTTGTCCCTAGGTCCTGTCATTTGGGCAGAGGTGGGAGACACGATCAGAGTCACTTTCCATAACAAAGGAACATATCCCCTCAGTATTGAGCCCATTGGGGTGAGAGTCAGTAAGGACAACGAGGGCTCCTACTATGCCTCACATCACAACCCCTCAAGTGGAAGTGAGTACAACATTCTGTAACCAAACAATATTTAATAACCCACTGTGCTGGTCACCAGGGAAAACTGTCCTGCAAAAACTGAAGGCAGGATCTTCCAAGGAAGCTGCTCATGTATCATGTTTAGGCATCATGGCAGGAAGCAAGTTAACCTCTTCTCCTTCCATTTCCAATTGGTTTATGGAATTTTGTTCTGCCTTAATTGGATGATTTTTAACAGTGCTGTTAGTAACTAATTAGGATTACATCAGTTATACATTTCTGAAGTACTCCTTGGGTGATTTTTAAATTTGAAAATGTTCTTGCAATTATAAGATTAGATGAATACTTGAATATTTGAAAAATATAAAAAGATACAGCCAACAATGTTATCTATAGTTCTACAGACAACCGTATTATATTCTTGTATAGTTCCTCTACTCTTTCATCTGGGTACCTATATATTTTAAATGTGGTTGAGATCACAGTTATATAAATATACTTATCATTGTAATTTTGTACTGAACTTGTTTCTTTAGCATCATAAGCATGTTGATATCATTTTAATAACACAAAATATTCCATTTTATGCACATATTTTGGTATTTGTATATGTCAGAGCTGGCCGAAGAAGACTAGTGCCTTTGTCACCACTTGCAGTACGACTGTGGGCAAGTTATTAAGTCTTTCTGGCCTCACTTTCCCCAAGTATACAATCAGGAGATTTGAACCGGATCATCTGCAGTTTCCTTTCAGTTCTGAAATTATTTTCAGTTCAGTATCATTCAATAGAAAATATATGGATTACCTCCTATTTTCAGGTGTTGCTCTAGCCAATAGAAATATAGAGACAATGCTTGCCTTTCAGGAAGGTTAAGTTCCATTGGGTGCTGGGATGGGGGCAGGGAAATACCCACAATCTAACATTAAATGTGCTGGGGACATTCTCAGGGGCTCTCCTAGTCTCTTCAGGCTGCTATAACTAAATACCACAGACTGAAAGGCTTATACACAACAGAAATTTATCTTTCACATTTTGGGATGCTGAAAATCCAAGATCAGGGAGCCAGCATGGTTGGATGAAGACCCTTTTCTGGGTCTCAGACTTCTCATTGTATTTTCACAAGGTGGCAGGGATTAGGGAGCTATGTGGGATCTCTATTATAAGGGCACTAATCCCATTTAGGATTACCTTGATCACCCTCCAAAGGTACCACCTTCTAACACTATCACATGGGGTGTTAGGGTTGCAATATGTGAATTCTGGGAGGACACAAACATTCAGACCGTAGAGGCACCAATCGTAGACTGGTTAAGAGGAGGCTTCCTGAAGGAAATCACACCCATCCGTGACCTGGCACAGGAGCACAAGTGGGACTCCATTCAAGGAGGATTTCATTCTAATTCATAATAATGAACTGAGAAGTGGGTTGTCTTAGACTAAACCCAGTCTACTTTGTGGCTCAAATGACCACATTAGAAAGCATACTTAACCTCTCCATTGTGACACTTCTCACAGGTGTGCCTCCTTCAGCCTCCCATGTGGCACCTCAACAAACATTTACCTATGAATGGACTGTGCCCAAAGAAGTGGGACCCACTTACAAAGACCCTGTCTGTCTATCTAAGATGTATTACTCTGCTGTGGATCCCACTAAAGATATATTCACTGGGCTTATTGGGCCAATGAAAATATGCAGGAAAGGAAGTTTACATGAAAATGGGAGACAGGTAAGTCCAATCAGGGAAAATAAAAATGATTTCCCAATCCCTTTGAACTATCATTATTACAGGGAAAATTCTGGGTTTTGAGGCAGTAAGGATTTTACATATGATGTTCAGTATAAATTTTTCTCAGGCTCATGACAGCTATACTATGCGGAGTTTCTCTGGCTAACATGATTATTTCAAGAAGAGCTGGAAACAAACTTTCTTTGGAATCCAAGGTCTTTTAATGTATATTTAGACTTCAACACACAAATTAAAAAAATGGTAACAGGTCATTCAACATTCACTGAAGAAAATATTGCTTAAAACATTTTTTAGAAAGAAGGAAATGGCCATTTGACCAGGAAATAGAAATATACCTCCATCATATTTTTATCTCTCAACTAAGTATTTTACTATGAACCTTTAAAAGATAAGTACCCTCTTAAAAATGCCTTCAATATAATTGTCATACCTTAAAATCATCATCATAATAATCTCTTAGTATTATCAATTTTTTATCAAATTTCCAATCAATGTATTCATATTTCCCCAGTTGCCTCTTAATTATTTCAATTTTGTTGTCTGAATCAGTACCCAAATAATTACACACATTGCAATCAGTTGTTATGTTTCTCAAGATTATTTCCTTGCATTTTTTTCTGTTGCAAGGGTATTTATCTTACGTCAGTTTCTCATGCCTAGATTTTACTGATTGCATTCCTATAGCATGTTTGTTTCTCTTTCTCTCAATTTCATATAAATCAGTGGCTAGGTCAACAGGCTTGATCAGATTCAGGTTAGATTTTTTTTTCCAATACAACTTCCAAGTGTGGTACTGTGTACTTCCATCAGGGGGTATATAATATATAATTGTCTCTCAGTTGGGAATATTGTCAGCCACTGACAACCATTTCCTAGATTCATAAGCCAACAGGGGTTGCACAATAGTAAAATTATATTTTACTATTCTATGGTGGGTGCCACCCACCCATCATTCTTCTTTATTTATTAGCCAGTATACCTCCATAAATGGAAACTTCCCTTAATGGATTGTTTGGTTAGCCTGAGGTTCATATTATATAAGCAAGGAATGACCAATGTTTGATTCTTTCCCTTTATTTACAAGTTTTCAAAGTAATAGTTCTCCACTAGCATACTTCAAAGATTTTTCATAATTTCTTTTCTTTTTTTAAAAAAAATGTTTTTGATGCTTATTTATTTGAGAGAGAGAGAGAGAGAGAGTGAGTGAGCGAGCGAGCATGAGCAGGGGAGGGGCACAGAGAGAGGTAGACACAGAATCTGAAGCAGGCTCCAGGCCTGAGTGGTCAGCATAGAGCCTGATGCAGGGCTAGAACTCATGAACCATGACATCATGACCTGAGCTGAAGTCAGACACTTAAATGACTGAGCCACCCCAGGTGCCCCTCTTTTCTTTTTGAGTACTATTGTGAACTCACATATTTAAGTATATTTGGTGTGTTTGAATTCATTGCCATTATCCCTACTGATGCCCAAAGTATCCTATTTTTTGCCCCTGAGGGGATTTGTTCAGGTTGACTCCTTGATTTTTACATGAACTTCATAGTCTTTGCAGCTTCCTTGATTTCTAGTATAAAAGGCTATTTAAGGTTCATATTGCACATTTTCTGAGCCAGACCTGGGATCAGCCATTTCTCCCAAAAAGCCATAGTTCTTTGGGTAAAAAATTATTTTTTGAACCATAATCTGAACACTTATGGGTGCTAATTTCTATTGGCGTAATCATTGTTTCTAAAGGCCTTTTCAATGGGCAGAACTGGGGGGAAAGTTTAAGATAAAATTCATCATGAGTTTATACTGATACGTTTTATTCAAATTCAGGTCTAAAGATTCTTTTTGTGTTTTTTTTTTTCACTTAACCTTATTAATCTTACATGTGTATCTCCCTTTAGCTGTACCGAAAAATCTTAGTTCTCAATGATAACAAGATAAATATTCACTCAATTCATCACACAATATACCTACCACAGCCTCAGAATCACAGTTACAATACCAGAGCCAACAATATAATTACTGAAAACAATTTAAGATTTGTTTGCTGCCCTTTTTTGTCCTTCGAATAGATCCCACTGGAAATGTTCAGTCAAATTACAGAGTTAAAGTTGCTTGGAATAGTTCTTCTCTGCATAGTTTTGCCACTCACCAGATACACAGGTTTATTTAATTTATTTTACTTCTATTTCTTTTAGGAATTGTCTTTTAGGAATAATAATTACAATATTATTTTATAATTATGTAACATATTCACCTGGTTCCAACATCAGATCTACAAAAAGATGCATATTCAACAAAGTCTAGCCTATCCTTTCTCCCCTCTCATCTATTCCCTTACCTCTTATTTTTTAGCTTTATTGTTTTAGCTTTATGGTTTTTACCTTATGGTTAATAAACCATAATGGAAACCATTTGTTTTCCATTATTCTTTTGTCAGCTTGATTTTTAGAGCATTTTTTTCTTTTTTTAAAATATATTTATTGTGTAATTTACATCCAAGTTAGTTAGCATATAGTGCAACAATGATTTCAGGACTAGATTCCTTATTTTCCCTTACCCATTTAGCCTATCCCACCTTCCACAACCCTTCCAGTAACCCTCTGTTCTCTGTATTTAAGAGTCTTTTATGTTTTGTCCCCTTCCATGTTTTTATATTATTTTTGCTTGCCTTCCCTTGTGTTCATCTGTTCTGTGTCTTAAAGTCCTCATATGAGTGAAGTCATATGATATTTGTTTTTCTCTGACTAATTTCGCTTAGCATAATACCCTCTGGTTCCATCCACATAGTTGCAAATGGCAAGATTTCTTTCTTTTTGATTGCTGAGTAATATTCCACTGTATCTATCTATCTATCTATCTATCTATCTATCTATACACACACACACACACACACACACACACACACATATATACATTGATGGACATTTGGGCTCTTTCCATACTTCAGCTATTGTTGATAGCGCTGCTATAAACATTGGGGTGCGTGTGCCCTTTCAAAACAGCATACCTGTATCCCTTGGGTAAATACCTAGTAGTGCAATTGCTGGGTCGTAGGGTAGTTCTATTTTTAGTTTTTTGAGGAACCTCCATACTGTTTTCCAGAGTGGCTGACCCAGTTTTCATTCCCACCAGCAGGGCAAAAGAGATCCTCTTTCTCTGCATCCTCACCAACATCTGTTGTTGCCTGAGTTTTTAATGTTAGCCGTTCTGACATTAGGTGTGAGGTGGTATCTCATTGTGGTTTTGATTTGTATTTCCCTGATGAAGAGTGATGTTGAACATTTTTTCATGGGTCTGGTAGCCATCTGGATGTCTTCTTTGGAGAAGTGTCTATTCATGTCTTTTGCCCATTTCTTCACTGGATTATTTGTTTTTGGGTGTTGAGTTTGAGAAGTTCTTTACAGATTTTAGATACTAACCTGTTTTCTGATATGTCATTTGCACATATCTTCTCCCATTCCGTCGGTTGCCTTTTAGTTTTGCTGATTGTTTCCTTCACTGTGCAGAAGCTTTTTATTTTCATGAGGTCCCAGTAGTTCATTTTTGCTTTTGTTTCCCTTGCCTCTGGAGACATGTTGAGTAAGAAGTTGCTGCAGCCAAGATCAGAGAGGTGTTTGTTTGCTTTCTCTGTGAGGATTTTGATGGCTTCCTGTCTTACCTTTAGGTCTTTCATCTATTTTGAGTTTATTTTTGTGTCTGGTGAAAGAAAGTGGTCCAGGTTTTTTTTTCTGCATGTCGTTGTCCAGTTTTCCCAACACCATTTGCTAAAGAGACTGTCTTTATTCCATTAGATATTCTTTCCTGCTTTGTCAAAAATTAGTTAGCCATACGTTTGTGGATCCTTTTCTGGGTTCTCTATGCTGTTCCATTGATCTGAGTGTCTGTTTTTGTGACATGTAGTTCTCCTTTTTAGTGGGGTCTTTGGTTTTGGAATCAAGGTAATGCTGGCTTCATAGAAAGAGTTTGGAAGTTTTTCTTCCATTTCTATTTTTTGGAACAGCTTCAAAAGAATAGGTGTTAAGTCTTCTTTAAATGGCTTGCTGGAATTCCCCTGGAAAGCCATCTGGCCCTGGACTCTTGTTTTTTGTGAGATTTTTGATTACTAATTAAATTTCTTTCCTGGTTATGGGTTTATTCAAATGTTCTATTTTTTCCTGTTTCAGTTTTGGAAGTTTATATGTTTCTAGGAATGTGTTCATTTATTCCAGATTGCCCATTTTATTGGCACATAATTGCTCATAATATTGTCTTATTATTGTGTGTATTTCTACAGTGTTGGTTGTGATCTCTCCTCTCTCATTCTTGATTTTATTTATTTGGGTCCTTTCCTTTTTCTTTTTGATCAAACTGGGTAGGAGTTTGTCAATTTTTTAAATTCTTTCTAAGAACCAGCTCCTGATTTCATTGATCTGTTCTGTATTTTTGGTTTCGATAGCATTGATTTCTGCTCTAATCTTTATTATTTCCTGCCTTCTTCTGGTTTGGGGCTTTATTTTCTGTTCTTTTTCCAGCTCTTTAAGGTGTAAGGTTAGGTTGTATATCTGAGAACTTTCTTCCTTCTTTAGGAAGCCCTGGGTTGCTATACTTCCCTCTTATGACTGCCTTTGCTGCATCTCAGAGGTTTGGGCTGTGGTGTTATCATTTTCATTGGCTTCCATGTACTTTTCAATTTCCTCTTTAACTTCTTGGTTAGCCCATTCATTCTTTAGTAGCATGTTCCTTAGTCTCCAACTATTTGTTACCTTTCCAAATTTTTTCTTGTGGTTGATTTCGAGTTTCATAGCATTGTGGTCTGAAAATATGCATGGTATGATCGTGATCTTTTTGTACCTGTTGAGGGCTGATTTGTGTCCCAGTATGTGATCTATTCTGGAGAACGTTCCATGTGCACTGGAGAAGAGTGTGTATTCTGCTGCTTTAGGATGAAATGTTCTGAATATATCTGTTCAGTCCATCTGGTCCAGTGTGTCATTCAAAGCCATTGTTTCCTTGTTGATTTTCTGTTTAGATGGTCTGTTCAATGTTGTACATGGGATGTTGAAGTCCCCTACTATTATGGTATTATTATCAATGAGTTTCTTCATGTTTGTGATTAATTGATTTATGTATTTGGGTGTGCCACATTTGGAGCATAAATGTTTACAACTGTTAGGTCTTCTTGGTGGATAGACCCCTTAATTATGATATAATGCCCTTCTTCATCTCTTGTTACAGTCTTTATTTTAAAGTCTAGATTGTCTGATAAAATATGGCTACTCCAGCTTTCTTTTGTGGACCATTAGCATGATAGATGGTTTTCCATCCCCTTATTTTCAATCTGAAGGTGACTTTAGGTCTAAAATGGGTCTCTTGTAAACAGCATATAGATGGATCTTGTTTTCTTATCCATTCTGTTACCCTATGTCTTTTGACTGGAGCATTTAGATCATTGACATTTAGAGTGAGTACTGAAAGATAGGAGTTTATTGCCATTATGTTTCTTGTAGAATTGGAGTTTCTGGTGGTGTTCTCTGGTCCTTTTTAGTCTTTGTTGCTTTTGGTCTTTTCAGATTTTTGGGGTTTTGGGGGGGGTTGTTTTGTTTTGTTTTTGTTTTGTTTTGTCTTTTGTCCCCTCAGAGTCCCCCTTATAATTTCTTGCAGGCTGGTTTAGTGGTCATGAACTCCTTTAAGTTTTATTTGTCTGGGAAACTTTTAATCTCTCCTTCTGTTTGGAATGACAGCCTTGCTGGAGAAAGAATTCTTGGCTGCATATTTTTCTGATTCAGTGCATTGAACATATCCTGCCATTCCTTTCTGGCCTGCCAAGTTTCTGTGGATAGGTCTGCTGCAAACCTGATCTGCCTTCCCTTGTAGGTTAAGGACTTTTTTTCCCTTGCTGCTTTCATCATTCTTTCCATGCCTGAGTCTTTTGTGAATTTGACTATGATATGCCTGCTGATGGTCGTTTTTGTTGTATCTTATGGAAGTCCTCTGTGCTTCCTGGATTTTGATGTCTTTGTCTTTCCCCAGGTTAGGAAAGTTTTCTGCTATGATTTGCTCACATGAAATTTCTACCCCTTTTTGTCTCTCTTCATCTTCTGGTACCCCTATGATTCTGATGTTATTTCTTTTTAATGAGTCACTGAGTTCTCTAATTATTATTTTGTGCCCTTTTGCCTTAGTCTCCGTCTTTTTTTCTGCTTCATTATTCTCCATAAGTTTGTCCCCTGTTATCACTGATTCCCTGCCCTGCTTCATCAATTCTTGCCACTGTAGCATCCATTTGAGATTGCAGGTCAGTTATAGCATTTTTTATTTCATCCTGACTAGCTTTTACTTCTTTTATCTCTGCAGAAAGGGATTCTAGTCTATTTTCAACCCCAGGTAGTATTCTTATTATCATGATTCTAAATTCTGGTTCAGACATCTTTCTTGTATCTGTTTTGGTTAAGTCCCTGGCTGTCATTTCTTCCTGTTGTTTATTTTGGGGTGAATTCCTTCATTTCCTCATTGTGAAGGAAGAAAATGAATTAATAAAGTTAAAAATACTAAAATTAAAAATTAAAAACAACACAAGTCAAATAAATTATGCTACATTCTATGTGCGTTTTGATCTGGTTGTTGAAAGAAGCTTGATAGATTAGAGGGAAAAAAAGGAAAGAAGAAAAAAAGGAAAAAAAAGGAAAACATTTGAAAATTTGAAAAATGAATACAATAAAATAGAATAAAATGAAATGTTGAAAGTAAATTGAATTTTAAAAATTTACAAAAAGTAAAAAATGTAGAAAAAAATTTAACAAATTTTAATAAAAATGGAAAATAAAAAATTTTTTCTTTCTGTACTCAAGAATAAGAAAAGAAAAGAAAAAGAAAAAAATTATTGAATAAAAGGACCAGTGAGCAGAATGAAATACAATTTAAATTACATCTGGTTTCCCATAGAAGTCAAGCCAGGAAACACTTCATACTCTAAGCAGGTGGAGAGACTTGTGTTTGTCAAGAGAGCTGTTGGCCCATTTGGGCTGGGTTTAATGTAATGGCTCCATTTTCCACTAGATGGCGCTGCTTAGCTTACTGGGGTGGATTGTTGTGGTTAGTGTAGGCGTGTATACACATGTGCAGGAGCAGTGAAAATGGTGTCACCCATGTACCCAGTCTCTAGTATCAGAACTTTGTGCTCTCACTGACTTGCAGTCAAGCATCCCTCCTTTGTCTTCTGCTTCCATCTACTCCCTGCTACTACACTTATCTGTGACCAGGTCGTTATGCTGCCAGGCAGCAACTCCCTCCTGAGTTTTATATCATTTGGGGCTGTGTTTCCCAACCCCTCACTTCTGAGGGACTGTGGCTTTGACCCGCTCAGACCCTCTGGGGGAGGGTCTCACTGAGCAGTGGCTGGATGCCTGCCCACACCCAGGAATGTTCCCAAGACCTTGCTGCTGCTGATGCCCAGAGACTGTGGCTAGGTACCAGCCCACCCCAGAAAACATTTCTGCAGTCTTGTAGCAGTATTTCAGATATGGAAAATCACAACACACATCTGGTGCCAGGCTTCCCCCTTAACATCCTTGTTCCAACACCAGTGGATGTGGTTGTTCTCAGGGGTACTCTGAGCCCTTTGCCTGTGAGGAGGTCACACAGCCTCTACCAAATGTCCTCCCAGCAACGGAACCACCCCTTCCCCCCCATGTGCCCTGAGGACTCCAAAGACCTTACTCTATGCTTCTGGAGATTTGCCCTTCGCACCAGAGATCTACCAGGTATCAAGCTTCAGAGTTTCAGACTCTGCACTCCCCTTGTGTATAGAGTCTTAATGGAATTTAAACCCTCTGCTTTCTCCTTTCTCCCTTTTTAGTTCAGTCCCTGCAGATATTTTCACTTTTCCACTTTCTCTCCAGCTGCTTTTGGAGGGGGGTTGCTTTTCTTGTATTCTCCCCCCATCTGTCCTTTTTTTGCAAGCAAAAACAGCTCCCTGCCCTCTGCAGCTTCTTTCTCCCCCAGTCCACCTCTCTGCACTGCATACCTGCTGAGTTCTGTGGTTCTGGTTGTGCATATTGTTGTGTTAATCCTCAAATCAGTTTTCTAGGTGTGCAGGATGGTTTAGTGTTGATCTGGCTGCATTTCAGGGGTGAGAGATGCAAAAGGAACGTCCATGCTATTCTGCCATCTTGCTTTTAAAACCAATTTTTAGAACACTTTAAGGTTAATAGCAAAATTAAGAATAAAGTACAGAAGGGCATCTGGTTGGCTCAGTCAGTTGAGGGTCTGACTCTTGATTTTGGCACAGGTCATGATCCCAGCCTACTTAAGATTTTCTCTCTCTTTCCCTCTGCCTCTCTTCCCTGCTCACACACACACACACACACACACACACACACTCTCTCTCTCTCTCTCTCTCTCTCTCTAAAATAAAATAAAATAAAATAAAATAAAGTAATAATAGTGCAGAGATTTCCCACATATTCCCTACCCATCCCCCACACCCTCCTCCAATACCAACATTTCCAACAGAGTGGTGCATGTGTTACAATTGATGAACCTACACTGACACATTGTTATCATCCAAGTCCATAGTTTACTTTAGGGTTTACTTTAGGGTTCACTCTTGGTGTTTAGGGTTCACTCTTGGTAGACAAATGGATAATGACAAGTATCCACCATTACGATATCATGTAGACTATTTTCACTGCCCTAAAAACCATGTGTTCTACCTATTTATCCCTTACTGCCAATCCCAACCCCTGGTAACCACTGTTCTTTTTAATGTCTTTATAGTTTTACCTTTTTCCAGAATGTTATTTAGTTGGAATCATACAGTATATGGTTTTTCAGATTGACCTCTTTCACTTGGTAAAAGACATTTTAGTTTCCTCCAAGTCTTTTCATGGCTTAATAGCTCATTTCTTTTTAGTGCTAAATAATATTCCACTGTGTGGATGTACCACAGATTATTTATCCATTCACCTACTGAAGAACATCTTGGTTACTTCCAAGTTTTGGCAATTTTGCACAAAGATGCCATAAACACTCACATGCAGGTTTTTGTGTAGACGTAAGTTTTCAGCCCCTTTGGGTAAATATCAAAGAGCCTAATTGCTGGATCATATGGTAAAAGTGTATTTAGTTTTATAAGAGATCACCAAATGTCTTCCAAAATGGCTATCCCATTTTGTATTCCTGGTGGAAATGAATGGAAGTTCCTGTTGTTTCACATATTTGCCAGTATTTGGTGTTGCCAATGTTCCAGATTTTGGTCATTCTGATAGGTGTGTGGTGATATCCCATTGTTGTTTTAATTTGCATTTCCTTAATGATATATGAAGTAGAGGATCTTTTCATATGCTTATTTTCCATCTGTGTATCTTCTTTGGTGAGGTGTCTGTTAAGGTGTTTTGCCTATTGGTTAATTGGGTTGTTTGTTTTCTTAATGTTGAAATTTTAAAAGTTCCTTGATATTTTGCATAACAGTTCTTTATCAGATGTGTCTTTTGCAAATATTATCTCCCACTCTGTGGCTTGTTTTCTTGATTCTATTGAAATTATCTTCTATAGAGCATAAATTATAATTTTAATGAAGTCCAGTTTATCAATTATTTCTTTTATAGATTGTGCCTTTGGTGTTGTATCTAAAAAGTTACAACCAAGGTCATCTAGATTTTCTCTCATGCTATTGTCTAGGAGCTTTATGATTTTGCCTTTTATATTTAGGTCTGTGATCCATTTTTTTTTTTTAATTTTTTTTTTTAACGTTTATTTATTTTTGAGACACAGAGAGACAGAGCATGAACGGGGGAGGGTCAGAGAGAGGGAGACACAGAATCGGAAGCAGGCTCCAGGCTCTGTCAGCACAGAGCCCGACGCGGGGCTCGAACTCACAGATCGTGAGATCGTGACCTGAGCCGAAGTCGGCCGCTTAACCGACTGAGCCACCCAGGCGCCCCTCTGTGATCCATTTTGAGTTCATTTTTGTGAAGAGCATAAGATCTGTGTCTAGGTTTATTTTGTAGCATGTAGATGTCCAGTTGTTATATCACCATTTGTTCCAAAGACTATCTTTGTTTGTATTGCCTTTGCTCTTTTGTCAAAGATCAGTTGACTGTGAGTTTACTTCTAGTCTGATTTATTGTTCTATTCTTTTGCCAATTGCCACACTGTCTTTTTTTTTTAAATGTTTATTTATTTGTTTTGGGAGAGAGAGAGAGAGAGAGAGAGCATATGCAAGCCAGGGAGGGGAAGAGAGAGAAGGAGAGAGAAATCCCAAGCAAGATCTACACTGTCAGTGCATAGCATAAAGTCAGGCTCAACATGGGGCTTGATTTGAGGCTTGATCTCATGAACCATGAGATCATGACCTGAGCCAAAATCAAGAGTCAGACACTTAACCAACTGAACCACCCAGGTGCCCCAGTACCACACTGTCTTGATTGCTATAGTATTGTAGACATTTTTGAAGTTGGACAATGTCAGTCTTTCAGTCTTATTCTTCAATATTGTGTTGGCTATTTTGGGTCTTTTGCCTCTCCATATAAACTTTAGAATCACTTTGTTGATACCTACAAATAATTTTCTGGTATTTTTATTGGAATTACATTGACTCTATAGATCAAATTGGGAAGAACTGGCAACTTGGCAGTGTTGAGTCTTCCTATCCATGAACACAGAATTTCTATTTAGGGTAATGTGATAGTGAACAGGAATCCGAGTTTAGATAAGGTGGATGTAATATTTGAGGTAGGAGATCTAAATTTCAAGGAGATAGACTTGCAAGGATCTGAGGGAAAGCAGAGGGAATAGCTAGGGTCAAAATATCAAATTTTATTAAAAAATTTTTTAGATTTCTTTGAAATTATTATGTATCTTTTCTCCTTTGACCTATAAGCCTGACCAACTACATTAAAGATTTCCTAATATTGAACCAGTCTTGCATTTCTTGAGAGAAACATTATTGAGCACTGTGGTTTTTAATTTTTCTTTTCAGTATATTTCTGTAGTAAATTGGTAGTAATTTATTTTCAATTTCTCTCCTAAATGATAAGTGACATTATTTTGCATTTTGTTTGCTTTTTTAGTTATTATATCATGTTTATACTATCTTAATTAAATAAATTGGGAATATTTCCATGTTTTTCTTTTTTCTTTTTTTTTTTTTTTAACTTTTTTTATTTATTTTTGGGACAGAGAGAGACAGAGCATGAACGGGGGAGGGGCAGAGAGAGAGGGAGACACAGAATCGGAAACAGGCTCCAGGCTCTGAGCCATCAGCCCAGAGCCTGACGCGGGGCTCGAACTCACGGACCGCGAGATCGTGACCTGGCTGAAGTCGGACGCTTAACCAACTGCGCCACCCAGGCTCCCCTATTTCCATGTTTTTAGTATTTTGCAACTGTTTAAATAAATAGGAATTACCTGATCCTTAGATTTGAAAGAAATTTCCTGTAAAATTTTTTCGAGTATGTGACTTTTAAAAAGAAGTAGTTAGGATTTTCTTTTTTGTTTTTTTGTTTGTTTGTTTATGTTTTAATCACATTTTTATTTGACCCACGGATATTGGTCCATTCAGTTACCTTGTTCTAAATCAACTTATCACATTTATTGTACATAATGATCTTTTTTCCTTCCCCCATATATATGGTTATAGTCCTTGCTCATTACTAATGTGGTATATTTGGGTTGTCTCCCAATTTTTTTATTAGACTTGCCAGAGGTTTGTGTGTTTTATTAGTCTTTTCAAAGAATACATTTTTAGGTTTAAACATTTTAATTTGTGCTCTAATTTATTAAACAGTTCTGCTTTTGCCTTTATTAATTCCTATTTTCTTTTCCCATTTTATTTCTCTAAAATTTTCAGATATTCATAAACATTTATTTTTATTTGGTTTTACTTAAAAAGCATTTCAGACTTTCAGTTTGCGTATTTATTTATATTCCATACATTATGCCTTGTTCTCATGGACGTTGCTTACTAAATATTTAGTAATTCATTTTTTCTTTCTCTTTTATCTAAGAGTAATTTGGATCAAATATGATCTTTTAATTTTGTTAACTTTTTGTCCTTTATTAGTATTTTTTAGTTTTGTTTCATCATGACCAGAAAACATGACCTGTAAACTTCTCCCTGAAGTTTTTTCTTTTTCTTTTTCTTTTTTTAAATGTTTATTTATTTTTGAGAGACAGAGAGAGAGAAAGCACAAGCAGGAAAGGGGCAGAGACAGAGGGAGACACAGAATCTGAAGCAGGCTCCAGGCTCTTAGCTGTCAGCACATGAACCATGAGAACATGACCTGAGCTGAAGTCAGACACCTAACCAACTAAGCCCCCCAGGTGCCCCTGAAGTTTTTTCTGTAGATCAGAATTCAAGTGATCATAGAAGTCCTCATCTGGAATCCCTACATATCTGAGAATGTGTTTTTAATATTTTCTTAAAGTTTGTTTTAGTAAGAAAGAGCAGGGGAGAGGCAGACAGAAAGAGAGAGAGAGAGAGAGAGAGAGAGAGAGAGAGAGAAAACTCAAGCAGGCTCCATGCTCAGCATGGAGCCCAACGCAGAGCTAGATCCCAGGACCCTGGGATCATAATCCTAGGCAAAATCAAGGATTGGTTGCTCAACCAAGACTCAAGAATGTATTTTTGTTGTTCTTTGCCAAATATAGAACTTTCATATCATAATCTTTTTCCCTCAAAAAATATAAATGCTACTCCATCTTCTTCTGACATTTATTGTACTAGAGACATCCAGTGTTTGTGATAACACTTTTAAAATGAATTACTGTAGAAATTGTCTATGCCTGAAATTCAAAAATTTTGCCAGAATATTTTAAAGCACAGATCTCTATAACTGCTTTTGCCTTGTTTTCGGTGAAGAGTTTGAATCTGAATATTCTAGTCTTTTCTTTTTATGGTGGTAAACATTCCTACTATTGTTTATTATCATTATGTTTTTCCCCTTTATAATGTCTCTCTTTCTGAAATCATTACTGTGTATACCTTTGAATCTTTTTGTTCTGATTCATGGGAGCTTTCTTAACATTATCTCCATCATTGATTCAGTTTTCTGTAGGATCTAACCTTCAGGTCTCTGCTTTAGTTGGATTTTAAAAATTTTATAATCATGTTTTTTATCTGACAAAAAAAAACTATCTCAGAAAAAAGACATGCAATAATCTCTAAAGTTTCTCTTATTTGAGGGAGTATCCTGTTTTCAGGGGCTCGTATGCTTTGATTTCTTTTCTTAATTGCCTTCTTCTTAACTACTGGGACATTTCATAGACCAGATAGCATTTCTGCTTGCTTATTTTTCACCAGGGACAAGGGGAAAGGAAGTGAGAATGTTTGTCCAGATGACTGAGATTGTGTGAATTCCTGTTCCAGCTCATTTGGCACTCTGTTTCTTCACTTCAGACGGTTCCTCCCTCTACCTGCTTCCCCTGCTCTGCCTTACGGAAATTCTTCAAGTTTTCATGTATGCGGATGTCACTTCCCTAATTTCTGGCACAGGCTCATATTCCCCCTATTTTAATAACTGTTTTTGGTGTGTTTACTTGGTATGGGCAGGAAGAGTCAGAACTTTTATGCGCACAGAGAGGCTTACATCATGTTGAACCAAAAATCTGCATAGATGCTGATGGAAATTCTGGTGGTCAGCTGGAGTCTTTCATGAGCTCCATCTACAAAGAAGAATGGAAACTTCTTATCCTCCCTTGAGTGAATTTGTGTACAAATAGTATTGTGTACATGCAAGTCTTTCTGCTTCGCTTATCCTATTTTCACTTCCTTGTTCTTGTTTCAATTTACAGAAAGATGTAGACAAGGAGTTCTATTTATTTCCCACAGTGTTTGATGAGAATGAAAGTTTACTCCTAGATGATAATATTAGAATGTTTACAACTGCACCTCACCTGGTAGATAAGGAAGATGAAGACTTTCAGGAATCTAATAAGATGCACTGTAAGTATACATCATCCATCAATATTAAGTTATTTCAGTACTGCCCATGTAGTGCTTTTTTTTTTTTTCAACGTTTATTTATTTTTGGGACAGAGAGAGAGACAGAGCATGAACGGGGGAGGGGCAGAGAGAGAGGGAGACACAGCATCGGAAACAGGCTCCAGGCTCCGAGCCATCAGCCCAGAGCCCGACGCGGGGCTCGAACTCGCGGACCGCGAGATCGTGACCTGACTGAAGTCGGACGCTTAACCGACTGCGCCACCCAGGCGCCCCTGTAGTGCTTTTAATTAAACCAAAATGCTAATAGCTTTGCCCATTGGTTAATTTTAAATAAATGATTATATACAACTCTGAGGGTAATATTGATATTTAAGTTACCAGTCAGTTATTCCTCATTTTGCTTAATTTAGAGTAATGAAACCTGCAAAATATATCAGTTAGATGCATGGTTCTTAAAATGTAGCCCTTGGATCAGCAGCTTCAGCATCACCCACGGACGTGTTAGAAATGCAGATTCTTGGGCCCCAACTCCTACCTACTGACAGAAACTTTATGGGTGGGGCCAGCAATCTATTTAACAAACCCTCTCCATCATTATGATATTTGCTTAAACTTGAGAACTACTGGGTTAGATGCTTTTCTCATCTGTGGCTTCATAATGACAGCCTCATTTTATTATTCAATATGAAGAAAGATACAACCTCTCTTGAAAATGAACTTTAATGATTCTTACCAATGACTATAAATTAGAGTTCCCTGGGAGTTTTTCAAAATTGTTAAAACCATTTTTTTAATGCTCAGGGCAACCTCCAGAAATTTTTATTTAATTGAAACCTAGCATCAGATTTTCTTTTTAGCTCCCAGTGTAATTCTAGAGGTTTAGATAGTGAGTTAATTATTCAGAATGCCCACACTGCTAACAGACTACATGTGAAAATCACTGTAGTCAGAAGAAACAAATGTAAAGTTGCGTTACAAACTGATACTGGTGGTTTTTTTTTTTTTTTTTTTGAGTCAGTACTATCTATACTCATTAAGATATTCCTTTTGAGTTTGCAATTTTACATTTTGGAGGAGTTGAGAGTATCATTTATTAGTAATAGTGAGAGAATACCTCCTGCATTTACTCTCCCCTGTTATTCAAGATGAATCAGAGACTTTTCCATCCTAGAGCAGCAACAACATTCTCAGTCTACGGTGCCCAGGAACAGCTGTAATTATTCATACATTTGAGAGCTCACACATATGACTCTTGAGAGGACTAAGAAGTAGTTAGTGGGGAAGAGCAGTGCAAAACTTCAAGGACTCTGTGTTCAGCTCTTCTCCTTCCAGCCAGGGACTACTCTGGGAGTGCTGTGTCTAACAAGAAGTCTCAGAGACACTCCAGACACATAAAGAGGTGGGCAGGCATGAATGGGTCTTTCAAAAATTAAATAAACAGAGCTCACTCTGGAAAATCTGGGAGATCACCGTGTAGTGGGACATCAGATAAACCACTTTCCAAATATTATTTCCCAAATTTTACAGCCATGAATGGATTCATGTATGGGAATCAGCCTGGTCTCAGTATGTGCAAAAGAGAGTCAGTCGTGTGGTACTTATTCAGCGCTGGAAATGAGGCTGATGTACACGGGATTTACTTTACAGGAAACACATATCTGTCAAAAGGAGAAAGAAGAGACACAGGAAACCTCTTCCCTCAAACAAGTCTTACACTCTTCATGCAGCCTGATGCTCAAGGTGAATTTCTTTAAAGTCAAGACAAGTCTCTATGGAATCAATTCCTGTCAGTCATTTTGGTTTTCAACCCTATGTTGGGTGATGAACTCATTCCTTCTCTAAGCCTCCCAAGTTCCCTTCCTTCCCTTGGAGAGCATGTCTGGGCCACTGTTAGCTAAGTATGGGCCAGACAGGTCCATTTCCTGCTTGTTGAGGGTGGGGGTGTGACAAATGAAGAGTAGACTGTGGTTTCTCCCACTTGCACACAGTAGAGTCCTCGAGATGTCTCTTTTTAAGTTATGATCCTTTTAAAGATGGCTGAAAA
The DNA here is from genome assembly GCF_007474595.2 of Lynx canadensis. Classification (NCBI taxonomy): domain Eukaryota; kingdom Metazoa; phylum Chordata; class Mammalia; order Carnivora; family Felidae; genus Lynx; species Lynx canadensis. Next base: position 43,871,684 of record NC_044311.2, on the reverse strand, counting down.
ATCAGACTAAAAAGGGAATGACTTCCATAACAGCTCTGCAGTTAAACTTTTTGTCATCTCTCTGTAGCCTACATGTCGTGTTGGCTTGTTGGTTGTTTGCAATTGAGTGTCCTGTACTAGAACTATAGCCATGCGAGTTCAGAGATACCTGCAGGTCTGGTTATGAATGAGCAAAACAAACAAAAACAAAAAGAAAGCACTTTAACCAAAATGTGAAACACACTAACTTGCTTCAGGCTTTATTTGGTTCATTATATGCCATTATAACATAAGACAAGTCCAATGTCACCTCTTTCTTTATTCATTAGACAAGTATAAATACAACAGTGAAGAGAAGATGTATAAGTGTCTGTTCTTGTGAAGTGGAAATTCTAATGCAGGGAGACAGACAACAAGCGATTTTATATGTGTGTGTATGTGTGTGTATACACACACATACACACACACACAAACATATATATACACATACACACACACACATATACACACATATGTATATAAAACTAAGTGGTTTGAGCAAATAGGGCAGAAAAAGGGGCTGACTGATGCGGGAAGGTGAGTAAACATTTTCTGACAATTAAAGGGAAGCTTGAATGAATTGAGAACATGGACTATGTGGATAATTGGGGGAGGAGTGTACAAAGTACACTTTGTACAAGTACAAAGGCCCTGAGGCAGGCACATACTTGACTTGTTCTAAGAATAGCAAAGAGGCCTCTGTGACTAGAGCAGAGTGAGTGATAGGTGATGTGATCATCTAACTGAGGCCACATTGAGGACTTTGGCGTTGATTCTGGGTGAGCTGAGGAGCCATAGAGGTGCTGAACAAAGGAGTGACATGCTCTCTTATATACCATTTCAGGGACATTTGACGTTGAGTGCTTAACAACCGATCACTATACGGGAGGCATGAAGCAAAAATACACTGTGAACACATGCAGGCAACAGGCTGAGAACCCAAGGTCCTCCCAGGGACAGCGGACCTACTACATCGCGGCAGTGGAGGTGGAGTGGGATTATTCCCCAAGCAGGGAGTGGGAAAAGGAGCTGCATCACTTACAAGAACAAAAGTAATTCTCCAGATTTTGATTCCTAAGTTTTTCTTTTTTTTAGTTTTCTCTTTCAGAGAATTAAGAATTACACTCAATTGTAGAAAAACAAATAGTTGCATTAAATAACAACAGAGCAGTAACAAAATGCTTCCCCTGATCCTTTCCTCATTAATTTCTGTTCTTGCAATTTTATCACAGGAAAATCTCCACCTCATTTGATTCTTTATAGTCATTCATCTCACTTTCTTTTCTGTTGGATTGTCTTTTTATATTCATGTGCCTATATCTTGCTATTGACTTTCAAACTTAAACAAAAATCAATGCCTAAATTCAAAGCTAAAATACTATTTTCCTTATCAGACATTTGCTGCGTATCTCATCTTTCCTTCAAAGATTTCCTTATCACTCTAGTAATCAGTTATTTTACATTCTTTAAAAGATTTTTTTTACATTCATTTATTTTTGAGAGACAGACAGAGCATAAGTGGGGGAGAGGCAGAGAGAGAATGAGACAGAATCCGAAGCAGGCTCTAGGCTCTGAGCTGGAGCACAGAGCCCAACGTGGGCTCGAACTCACAAACCATGGAGATTATGACCTAAGCCGAAGTCAGACGCTTAACTGACTGAGCCACCTAGGTGCCCCAGTTATTTTACATTCTTAAAACTATTTTAAGAATATTTTAAATTCTTGAGGGCAGTATAGTAGACATGATCTCTGTCCTCCAAGAATTTATAGGGAAAATATGGTTCAAAACCGCCAATAACATGTACATGATGGATGTAAAAAGTATGTTCATTGTGAATAAATGTAAGTAAATGATCATTATTAGAGCTTCAGAAACTACATTTAAAACAGTATCACTTGACACTTCTTTTAGACTTTTCTAACCACTTTTCCCTCTATCACCTCATACGCCATGTACTAACCTTTCCTGGAAAGGATTTGAGAGATCGGGACGGGCATGTGTTCAGATCTGGGGTGTACAAAATGACTGGTAGCCTATAGCTAAGCAAAGGTTAGCTGGTTAGTTTGACTGCAGTGTAAAGGAGTAAAAGGTTATTTCAAGTGATGGGGGTAAAATAGTTAAAAGGCTGAAGGAGCCATGAAGAGTCAATGAAAACGTTAGATAAAGGGAGTGGCTGGGAACACTGGGCCACTTCAGTTCTTATAAACCAGACAAAAGTAATGAGAGAACACTTCACTGATGAATTTTAGAACTGTAGAGAAACCTTAGAGATCATCTCATCTCATACCTCATTTTAGGGATGAGGAAACTGAGGCTGCAACAGGCAATAACTAGCTGGAGGTCATTATCTAATGGAAGAGTCAGGGCCAGCACTCAGATGGCTCCACTTCCTTTTTACCACCCCTATCTCTTTTTTTTTTAATTAATCTTTTATTTTTTAATTTACATCTAAGTTAGTTAGCATATAGTGCAACAATGATTTCAGGAGTAGATTCCAGTGATTCAACCCCTATGTATAACACCCAGTGCTGATTCCAACAAGTGTCTTCCTTAATGCCCCTTACCCATTTAGGCCATCCCTCCTCCCAAAACCCCTCCAGCAACCCTCTGGTCTCTATATTTAAGAGTCTCATATGTTTTTTCCCCCTCCCTCTTTTTATATTATATATATTGCTTCCCTTCCCTTATGTTTATCTGTTTGGTATCTTAAATTCCTCATATGAGTGAATTCATATGATATTTGTCTTTCTCTGACTGACTAATTTCACTTAGCATAATACCCTCCAGTTACCATCCACGTGGTTGCAAATGGCAAGATTTCATTCTTTTTGATCACTGAGTAATACTCCATTGTATATGTATACCACCTCCTCTTTATCCATTCATCCATCGATGGCATTTGGGCTCTTTCCATACTTTGGCTATTGTTAATAGTGCTGCTATAAACATTGGGGTGCACGTGCCCCTTCGGAACAACACACCTGTATCCCTTGGGTAAATTACCTAGTAGTGCAATTGCTTGGTTGCAGGGTAGTTCTATTTTTAATTGTTTGAGGGACATCCATACTGTTTTCTAGAGTAGCTGCCCCAGTTTCATTCCCCCAGCAGGGAAAAAGAGATCCTCTTTCTCTGCATCCTCGCCACATCTGTTGTTGCCTGAGTTGTTGATGTTAGCCATTCTGACAGGGTGAGGTGATATCTCATTGTGATTTTGATTTGTATTTCCCTGATGAAAAGTGATGTTGAACGTTTCTCATGGGTCTGGTAGCCATCTGTATGTCTTTTTGGAGAAGTGTCTATTCCTGTCTTTTGCCCATTTCTTCACTGGATTATTTTTTGGGTGTTGAGTTGAGAAGTTTATAGATTTTGGATACTATCCTGTTTTCTGATATATCATTTGCACATATCTTCTCCTATTCCGTCGGTTACCTTTTAGTTTTTCTGATTGTTTCCTTGCTGTGCGGAAGTTTTTATTTGATGAGGTCCCAATAGTGCATTTTTGCTTTGGCTTCCCTTGCCTCTGGAGGACATGTTGAGTAAGAAGTTGCTGCAGCCAAGGTCAAAGAAGTTTTTGCCTGCTTTCTCCTCTAGGAATTTGATGGCTTCCTGTCTTACATTTAGGTCTTTCATCCATTTTGAGTTTATTTTTGTGTCTGGTGTAAGAAAGTGGTCCAGGTTTATTTTCTGCATGTCACTGTCCATTGCTAAAGAGATTGTCTTTACTTCCATTGGATATCCTTTCCTGCTTTGTCAAAGATTAGTTGGCCATATGTTTGTGGGTCCATTTCTGGGTTCTCTATTCTGTTCCATTGATCTGAGTGTCTGTTTTTGTGCCAGTACCATACTGTCTTGATTACAGCTTTGTAATACATCTTGAAGCCAGGAGTGTGATTTCTCCCCTTTGGTTTTCTTTTCAGGATTGCTTTGGCTATTCAGGTTCTTTTCTGGTTCCATAAAATTTTAAGATTGTTCTAGCTCTGTGAAGAATGCTGGTGTTATTTTGATAGGGATTGCATTGAATATGTAGATTGCTTTGGGTAGTATTGACATTTTAACAATATTTGTTCTTCCAATCCAGGAGCATGGATTATCTTTCCTTTTTGTGTGTCTTCTTAATTTCTTTCATAAGCTTTCTATAGTTTACAGTGTATAGATTTTTCACCTCTCCGCTTATGTTTATTCCTAGGTATTTTATGTTTGTTGGTGCAATTATAAATGGGATTGATTCCTTGATTTCTCTTTCTGTTGCTTCATTATTGGTATATAGGAATGCAACTGATTGCTGTGCATTGATTTTATATCCTATGACTTTGCTGAATCATGGATCAGTTCTTGCAGTTTTTGGTGGAATCTTTTGGGTTTCCGTATATAGTATCATGTTATCTGCGAAGAGTGAATGTTTGACTTCCTCCTGGACGATTTTAGATGCCTTTTATTCCTATGTGTTGTCTGACTGCTGAGACTAAGACTTACAATACTATGTTGAATAACAGTGTGCGAGAGTGGACATCCCTGTCTTGGTCCTGACCTTAGGGGGAAAGCTCTCAGTTTTTCCCATTAAGGAGATATTAGTGTTGGGTCATTCATTATGGCTTTTATGATCTCAAGGTATGACCCTTCTATCCCTACTTTCTTGAGGGTTTTTATCAAGAAAGGATGCTGTATTTTGTCAATGCTTTCTCTCTGCATCTATTGAGAGGATCACGTGGTTGTTGTCCTTTCTTTTATTGATGTGATGTATCACATTGATTGTTTTATGGATATTGAACCAGCCCTGAATCCCAGGTATAAATCCTATTTGGGTCATGGTGAATAAGTTTTTTAATGTATCGTTGGATCTGGTTGGCTAGTATCTTGTTGAGGATTTTTGCATCCATGTTCATCAGGGAAATTCGTCTTTAGTTCTCCTTTATAGTGCACCCCTATGTATTTCTAAATTATTCTTTATTGCTGGAATGTGAGAGTGATATTAAAAATTAGCATAATTACTTAAATAAAAAACTATATTCAAGATTTAAAACTCAACTTCTACTTTCATTAAGACAGATACTAACCTCAGATGTGTGTGTGTTTTGTTTAAGTGTTTCAAATGCATTTTTAGATAAGGAAGAATTTTACATAGGCTCAAAGTACAAGAAGTTGTGTATCGGCAATACACCGACAGCACGTTCAGAGTTCCAGTGGAAAGGAAGGCTAAAGAAGACACCTGGGAATTCTAGGTATTCTAATCATCAGGGGTGGGTAATGATGTGGTGCTATGTACATTAAAATACATGTCCCTGGGTTTAACTTCCCAGTTCATAGATCAAAGGTATTCAAATGAAAGTAAAATTTATGCAATAAAAACAAGGAGCCTATACGCACTAAAGAATATGGCATAATAAAAATATTGCTTATTTCTCTCATGAACAATTTATTATTATACATTGAGAAAAGAAAATTTCTCCCTCTTATTCCACCCCTCATCCCACTCCCAAGTCATCTCTATTTGCTTTAAAATTGCCATGTAAGTGAGTAACGACAAGAAAAATAAATGTAGATGTAGACCAGGAAATATAGGAAAAAGTGTTACCGGGCACAAGGCATGGGAAAAGTTGCCTTCCATTTTTCAGGAACCATTTTAAATTTTTAAAAAATCTTTATTTATTTTTGAGAGAGAGACAGAGTGAGAGCAGGGAGGAACAGAGAGAGAGGGAGATGCAGAATCCAAAGCAGGTGCCAGGATCCAAGCTGTCAGCACAGAGCTTAATGTGGGGCTTGAACCCACGAACCATGAGATCATGACCTGAGCTGAAGTCAGACGCTTAACCGACTGAGCCACCCAGGCGCCCCTCAGGAACCATTTTAAAAGAGAATGTCCATTTTAAAAGAGTTTGACCAACACTGCTCCTTGGGAAGTTTCTTGAAAATCATCAAGTGCAGGGGACATCACTCCCAACCCCACTCTATTTCCATACTACAGAGTACCCTGGGATTTGATTACCCTTAGCCCCTGGAATAAGACCCCAAGGGGAATGGCATTGTTGCTGGGTCACAGAAATTCTCTAAGCAGCAGACAAGCTAGATTGGCTAGAGAGGGGGTGGAAATTGGAGGGGTAGCTCCACTCACCCTTCTAAATGCAGTACTGCCATCAATTCACACTCAGGAAGTTCTGGAAGCCCAACTGCTGAGAAATGAGAGCAAGTGCTGCACAATGACTTCTGGCCAGGGTAGGGTCACAGCTGGCTCACCAGGGTTAGGCCACTGTCCTGCAGGGGACTTTCAGGCCAAAACCTCCAGTAGGACTCTTGATGAGAGATGCATCCCTGGTTTCCATCTGTAGCGGCAGTCATTACTAGTGTTTTTATTCTGAATCCTCTGAGGCCAGATATAAACCTAACAGTAAAGTATGAAGCCACAGTGGAGGGGGTGGGGGACACAGACTCTGGCCTTCATGCTAAGAAAGCTACCTGGTCTTTGCTTCTATTACTGAGTTAGAACCTCCAATCTGACAAGCATATAAACCACTCTTCTTTTTTGCTATTTCCAGGTCCACAACTTCATGCAAATGTTGGAGACAAAGTTATAATTATCTTTAAAACATGGCCACAAGGCCTTACTCAATACATGCCCAGGGGTGAAAACAGAGGATTCTATAGTACTCCAACTTTACCAGGTACTCATTGGGGAGGGGGGGTGTGTTGCATTTCATGCATTTTAGTAGACTTTACAGGCTTTCACACAAATGACTGTTATTCAGAGAGGTATTCCTTCCAAATGAGTGTCTTGAAAAGTGAAGGAGGTGGTTAAAAGAGTACACAGAGATGCGTATCTGTGTGTATGTCTCCATGCCATGAGAGGAGAGGGGAGGGGAGATGAGGGGAGGGAAGAGAGGAGGGGAGGAGGGAGGAGGGAGGGATGAAGGAGGGAGGGAAGGAGAGAAGAAGAGAAAAGATCCACAGGAGAAAATGTGAGGAAAGATCTGAGGATACTGGGCATCTACAAATACCAAGGCTGAGTCAGCAGAAATGATCCCTCCAACGCCAAGACAGCATATTACTTACACTTGTGTTGTGGTTGAATGCTTCCATGCCTTGTATCTGAAGGCAGGCATCCTAAGGGCAGAGACTGCCATGTGACATTTTAAAGCCTTCAGTTCTAGCCCCATATCTGGCATGTACTAGGAACTCAATAACTTTAACACAGTGTAAAAGCCAGAACAGATGAAATACATGTGGTGTTTTTACTTTAATTAAAAACTATATTTTTCTTCTATTAGTTGTAAAGTTGGCTTTCTTGAAAGTGCCATTTCTAGTAATCTAACAGTTCCCAAATATGTCAAATGAGTGAGAAAAAAATGAGTGAGAAAAAATAAATTACTCTATGAAGTTGCTCAGGTCAGTTTAGGGGAATGGAGATAAAAAGCCCTTCCCTGTGAGTGTCACATTCTTCCAAAAGAAATGAACAATAAAATGTGTACATAATACCAAGCTGTGAAAAGTGCTAAAGATTACAGTGGATGAGAGAGAGTAACAAGGGTGGTATTTTAGGTAGGGTGGTCAGGAAGTCCCCTCTTTGAGGAAGCGCCAGTGGTGAAGATACCTAAATAGTAAGTGATGAGCCCAGGGACTTACTTATAGGGAAGAGCCCCCAGGTTGTGAGATGGTAAGGGCTTGGTTTGTCTGAGAAACAGCAAAGAGGCCAGAAGCCAGAGCAGAGCAACAGGGGGACAGAATGTGACATGATGAGATCCAGGGAGGGCAGGGGCCGGATGCAGTAGGAAGAAGGGGAACCTCAGAGGCCAAGGTTAGGACCTTAGATTTTATACTATTAACCATGTGAAGATTTGAGTCAGAGAATGATGATCTGATGAACACTTTGTAAAGGCCTCTTGTGGCTGAAGTGTAGGTAAGTGACTACAGAGGAAAAGGGCAGAATCAAGGAGCAATTAGAGGGCTATTGCCATAATCTGGGTTAAAAAAATAATAATAAGGCTTGGACCAGGGTGGAAGCAGCTGAAGTGGTGAGTTGTCATATTCGGTTCTATTTTAAAGGTGGTGCTCACAGCCCCTGCTGAAAGATTGGGCATTAGGGCAGGTTAGGGCAGGAGGAATCAAGGATAGTACCAAGGTTTTGGGCATCTACCATGAGTGGCAGAGCAGGTTGGGGAATGGAGAAGAGGAGGAAATATTATTTTGGGGCTTATGAGAATAAGAGCATAGATGAAGAGACAATATGTTCAGGTGGTGAATGTATGCCATATTGTCAGTGAAATGTTCTGCTTAGAAAAAGGGTGAGGAGGTAGGGGCAGGTAGGATGCGGGACTTGAGGAAGACGGAAAGAGTCTACGCATCCCTTGAGACCACCCCTCCTGTCCGCTCTTGATTCCCTAGAAAAGGCTGTCAGACTCTGGCTAACTAAAGTCTGCAGCATGAATATGTAATGGTGAGGTCTGTATAAATGGAGTGGACAGTGGGTGGCCACAGCTGAAAGTCAGGGTCTGGTGAGCAGTGGACAGCAATCCCTGAGGTGACTAGAAGCAGACATCAGCTGGAAAAGAGCCCAGAGCAAATGGAAGAAGGTAAAGACCTTGGCAACAGGGAGGGTAGAGTAACTGGCTATCTCCAAAGTGTCAAGGTCCAAGGTGTGGTGGTATCCTGTATGTGACAGAGCCGTGACAGAGCAGCGTATTGTACAACAGAATGAGACAGACCAGAGACGAGGTCATGAAGTCTAATGGCTCCTCACCAGAAACTGTGGATGATAGTGAAAAAGGAGAAAAGGAAGGCCATGGTGAAGCCAAGGGAATTACTCAGGGCAGTCCAGATACAAACACAGAGACGTCTTGGGGAAGGGTCTTACACTGGGGGAAATCACTCGAGAGTTGAAAATGGTGTTTTACAGAAACATAGTTCAAGCTAAAAAAAAGATCTGTTCCAAAGTTCCCCCAAATTGTGATATTGGTATTGCCACCTCCTGGCTTGGCGGTACATGTTTGTCATGGCTAGTTAGTTCATAATTGACAAAGAAAGTCTAAAAGTCTTTCTATGTCAGTAAGTCTACGTAAGTCTATGTAAGTCTTTGTCTTACAGTTTGTCTTTAAACTAAATTCCTGAAAATAATTGAGTGCCATTGCTTTTTAAAACTACTTACCTTGACATTTCCAGTTTCTAGGTCACTCGTTCTCAAGACTTAGTATATATATATATATACACACACACACATATATATACACATATATACACACACATATATATATATATATATATATATATATATATATATATATAAAACCAAAAAAACCAGATACGTTAACATTTGATTAATTTAGGTGAAACTCACACGTACATATGGAAAATCCCACAAAGATCTGGAGCTGGAACAGAGGATTCTGCTTGTATTCCATGGGCTTACTATTCAACGGTGGATCAAGTTAAGGTAAAATTTAGATCCTCTCTGTTTTGTACAAATCCCCCAAATAGACACACAGTTGAAGGAAGATGAGATTACAGTTTTCCTATGACCCAATTCCATCTTAAAGTCCCAGGAAAGTAAGTAAGCTGCTCTACAATTTACTTTGGTTTCATTTTTTGGTTTGTTTCTTTTTAAGGATACAGTTATAGCTGTATCAACACTATGACTGCTGGTTATGGGTAATGCAGAATCAAATACTAATCAATACAGTATTTTATTTTCCTTTTGATATAAGAACACATTAAGCTCAAAGAACTGAGGTACGTGATTTCAGAGCTCTGTTACTGCCTGGTAATAAAAATGTTGATCTCAGGAGTCATTCCAGCACAATTAAGGCTATGTGATTAAATGTGATTAAATATTTCAAAGCCAACAAACCGCTCAACAACTGCAAAACAGAACTTGTTCCAAGATTCTTTCGTAGAATTAAATCTCGAGTCCAAATCTCTCTCCTCAGTTCCAGACCTGCCCATACACCAGCCTACTGAACATTACCAGCATGTCCCACAGGCACTGGAAACACAGCAACTCTAAAAACGGAATTGAGATTCTTCTCCACCTCTTCTTGTGTTTCCTGTTGCAATAAGTATTACCATGAGTTACAAATCTACTCATTTGTTCAAGCTAGAATGTTGGGCAGGAAGTGTCTGATTCTTCCACCTGGCTCACCCAGGTGATTCCCCCACCTACGTGTAGTTCAGTCTATTCCTTCTGTCTCCATAGATCATGTCCTTGTCATTCGTTTGACTACTGCAGTGGTCTCCCAGGCTCCAGCCTCTTCCTCCTTCAACCCTTCCTTCACTCCACCACTAGGATGACTGGCCTAAAATGCAAATATATTGCCATTCCATGTTCAATGTTCAATGGCTACCTATGACCCCTGAGATAAAATCTAAAATTTCTGAACATGATACAGCTCAAAGGCCCTTCCAGACCTCACAGGCCATTCCTGACACCCAGGCAAATCAAACTTCCCATAGACTAAAGTCAATCATGGTCTTCTTCCTCCATGTTCATTAGCACTTCATGTACCTCCATCACAACAAGTGATCCATTTCTTCTATCCTCTATTTTCCCTACTGACTGAGCTCCTGGACGGCAGGGGCTTTGTTGATGATCTCTGGTATTTAAATACTGGCACGGTGCTTGCTAGATGGAATAGGCAGACAAGCACTGTTTATTTGGGGTTCTTTTAAATTGCCACATACATACATACGTACATACTGCTCATTAGCTGAGCCAATATTTGGCCTCTGCACACATTTCTGTTACTTCAGCATCACCCGTCCGACCTACCTACTACTCACCATTCGCCCAGTTAACTACAAGTGGGAAGTGACTGGCCTGACAGCACCACATTAGTCCACGTCTACTATTTAATCAGTCCTTCTAAATTCCTGAGGTCCCAGTTCTCTGAAATGCTGACCTACATCACAAGGATGACTGAAGTTTTTGCTTGTTTTCAGGATCTTTATAGTGGATTAATTGGCCCACTGATTGTTTGTCGGACACATTACATGAAAATATTCAATCCTATAACGAAACTGGAATTTTCTCTTCTGTTTTTTGTTTTTGATGAAAATGAATCCTGGTATATAGATGACAACATCAAAACATACTCTGAGCACCCTGAGAAAGTAAACAAAGATGATGAGGAATTCATAGAAAGCAATAAGATGCACGGTATGATACTTTGTTTTAAACCCCATTTTTCCCTTTTTTTCTTTCAAATAAAATTAGTTTGGAGACTATTCATTTGTTTCATTTTATTTTTTTATTTATAAAAAATTTTTTTTAACGTTTATTTATTTTTGAGACAGAGACAGAGCATGAATGGGGGAGGGGCAGAGAGGAGGGGAGACAACAGAATCCGAAGCAGGCTCCAGGCTCCTGAGCTGTCAGCCCAGAGCCCGGACGCGGGGCTCAAACTCAGGGACCATGAGATCATGACCTAATCCAAAGTCGGGACCCCTAAACTGGACTGAGCCACCCACGTGTCCCAATCATTTGTTTCATTTTATAATAAACCAATTCTGCCTCACTTTGTGAGGTAGAATCTGCTCAAAGCAAAAGGGGACTCTCTGCAAAACCATCTATTAACTTCTCTCCCAATTCCAAAGTGTCATTCCCTTTTAAATTCACAATTAGGAGAAAGGCTTTGGCACTAAGTGACTAGAAGAGCAGTGCGACATTACTGCCTTTAAGTATTCATTTCCCATCTGTAGTGAAGTAATTCCCACTACCTCAAAAAGATCCCATACGTTAACCTAGTAATCATATTTTCAGTGAAACAATTGTTGATTTAAAATATCCCAAAAGGTAGGGGCACCTGGGTGGCTCAGTCGGTTAAACACCTGATTTTGGATCAGGTCGTGATCTCGTGGTCCATGAGTTCAAGCCCTGCATCGGGCTTTATGCTGTGCGCACTGAGCCCATTTCAGATCCCCAGTTCCCCTCTCTCTCTGCACTTCGCCCACATCATATTCTCCCTTTCAAAATAAATAAACTTTAAAAAAATTGTTTTGAATAAAAAATCCTGAAGGTAAAAAAAAGTCATGTGCTTTCCTCAGCTATTATGGAAGAATGTTCGGGAACCTACAAGGCCTCACAATGCATGTGGGAGATGAAGTCAATTGGTATCTGATGGGAATGGGCAATGAAATAGACTTGCACTCTGTACATTTTCACGGCCACAGCTTCGGATACAAGGTAGGAGTGATCCACAGTCCTTTATTCTTACTCTTTTGGAAAATGTTTGAATACAAATAAAGAAAATATATCCTAAGGAAGACTAGTGAAAAGTTAGAGGTTTCAAGAGACAACTAAATTATTTTCAAGGAGTGTGGCACACAGCAATTTCAATTGCTGTTACCACCCTTGTAACACATTGGGCTTCTCCTTGGATTTACAGTTTTTAGTGGGTTTTCATGGAGTTCTGCTCACATATTCCTGGGCAAGGCATTCAAATAGAATTGTTGGCAGAGAGGTTAGGAATGTTCATATAATGATGAATCAGAAAGTGGAGACAAGACTTTATTATAGCCTTTACTTATTCTAATTTCTGAATCCTAAATGGCCTGAAGTGAACGAGAAGATCATTTTGGTGTCATGCAACTGATTAGGTCCTTAGATCTCAATGCTACTTCTACTTCTCAGCGCTGATTTCAGCAGGAGTCAATAGCTCCTTTTTCTTACTTTTGAGTTAATGTAGAAAAGTCAGAAGCTACCACAAAGCCCATTGCAGAAAAGGCCATTTTGTTATATGTACTTTGGTTTACAAAGATGATATATTCCTATTGGACTTTCAATTCTGTCCCTACAGAAATACCCTCCAAGTATCTGTGTCTAATCTAGACTCTACCTGAACTTCCCCTGGTTCTGGCTTCTCACTGGCCTCCTTTTTTTTTTGCTCCCTGCATTACTCTCCTGTCATAAAGTTTCACAGACCAGCTAATCTAGAATAGGTCCAGCAATGTGAGATTAGGACTGAATAAGGCCAGAGCTAAATTCCCTTTTGTAACTCAAGTGCTCTGATAAAAGGCAAACCAGAGTTGAAGTGTAAGAGATGCCAGGTGGTCCTAATGGATGAGTTCACTCTCATCTCATTTTTCCTTCACACCCACTAAATGGACCATCCCCCCCAGGCATTTAGCAGGAGTACAAAGACCACATATCTCACTGTTTGTATTAGACATAGAAATGCACAGGGTCAAATGCACAGGGTCTCATTCTTTTTTTTTTTTATCAGATTCATCCATTTTTCTAATATCCTTGAAATGGCCATGAAAGATTACGTGAGTGAACTCTCACATATAATAAACATTATATAATATTGTCATTTTTCTAATTAAGCACAGGGGGCATCTATAGGTCTGATGTCTTCGACATTTTCCCTGGGACCTTCCAAACTCTAGAAATGTTTCCAAAAACACCTGGAATCTGGTTACTCCACTGCCATGTGACTGACCACATTCATGCTGGAATGGAAACTACTTACACGGTTCTACCAAATGAAGGTGAATATTGAGTTAGTAATTGAAGAAGTCATATATCACCAGTATAATTAAGATGCATTACTTTGCCTAAATACTTCCCCCAATAGGAAGCATTTTTGAATTTGCTGCCCTGATTTCATCCTCCTCTACCTTCAAACAGGAATTTTTTTTTAATTTTTTCTTTTTTTTACTGCTAATGCTATGGGATACAGCTTATCTTCTGTCGGCAGGTACTGATCATAGCACCAGTAGTCTCTGAGCAACACAAACTGACACCAATGTGAGGCAGGCTAATTATCCTAAAACTGATATAAGGGAGTGTGTCATATTATTGCCCAAAACACTAACTGGACTTACAAAAGACCCGTTGTACATTTAATTCCTTTCTTAATAGAAACATTTAACTTCTTTTTCTAGGTAGTACCTGGTACACAAGAAAGCTACCCCCTCCCGCCCTCCGCCCCGTCAATCTAATTTCAAATAGTCAATCCAGGCAGAAATGATTTCTTTCTGCACTTCATAGGGTGAAGAGAAGCATTACTGATTATTGTTTGTCGAGATTGCCTTAGTCCATTCAGGTGCTATAACAAAATTACGGACTAGGTAGCTTATAAACAGTTGTATATTTATTTTCATGGTTTGGACGCTGTTAACTGAGATCAGGGTGACAGCATGGTTGGATGAGAGTCCTTTCCTGGGGTGCAGACTTCTTATTATATCTTTATGTGGTGGAAGAGATTAACTAGCTCTTTGGGACCTCTTTGATAAGGGCACTAATCTCATTCACGAGGGCTCCACCCTCACAGCCTAATCACTTCCCAAAGGCCCTACCAGGTAATACTGTCACCATGGCATTCGGTTTTTCAACATAGGAATTTGGGGGGGAAACAAACATTTAGACCATAGCAAAGATCCAGGGAATAAAAAATTGAATCTAAATTCCCTGTTTTTCCCACCCCAGCAATAATACTCCCTCCTGTGTGCATACACATAAGCACAGGAAGCACAAGAAAATGAACAGCCCTTTAGTGGATATTCACAAAATGTGTTCTCTAGAGTGAAATTCCCACTGTGTGGCTGCAGGCTTTGTGTTTCTTGGGTCTTCTGGGTTCAGAACTATTAGAATTGGCAATGGCAAATTCAATGGGGGGAAATGATGTAGAGAAAACACCTCCTTGTGTTTCTCCTTCCAAATGGGCATAGAAGGGGACTATAGATGGAAGAAAATATAGAAATAAATTTCTTAAAAGCTAAAAGTCACTGAAAGATCAACGATTAGTGCAAAGACAAGTTTTAATTTCTGCTCCCTGGGTTTTACACAAACGTGTCATAAATGAGAAACTATTCTATTAAAACCCTTTATTACAAAGAGTGGTACTGAGAGCATCACAACACCAAAGAGGGGAACAGGCAAATAAACCACTGGGATTGACGCCACCTACTGAAGAAGGTGAAGAGTCAAAGATGAGAAAGAAACTTTATAAATAGTGTTTGAAGAATCTCAGCACACATGAAACCAGCACACAAAAGCATGGTCCTGCTCAGAGAAAAACACCAAGAGTGAGGGGACACTGAGGCAGGCATTCTGGAATTTGTGTGTGCAAATGCCTGATGTGCAGGAGGATGTTGCTACAGGCTAACCCTACACACCCAGGCACTGGAAAGTCCTCCTGTAGAAATAGCCTGGAAGGAGAGGGAGATGATTGCTTGCTTGAGAAAGGAGAGACTGTTTTACAAGCCATAGGGAAAACTGTAGAACAAAGAGCAAATGTGAAGAGAGAACACACAGTGGGGAAAAGATGAAGAAACTGGCTTTTACAAAAAGATAAGGGTATTGTGTGGCCTGGAAGAAGCAGTAATGAACAAAAACGATAGTTTGAACTCTAAACAAAAAAATGGAGAGCCACGTTTACCGTCTGAATTATCTTTAAATAAAAGTTTGATAAGCTCTGGACAAGTCTACATGAATTCTGATCTTGGAAATTTTTCTGCTACCTGACACAGAAAAGAGAGCACATGAAGTTAGAGTAAAACGTTCCAAATTATGCGCCGGGAGACAGGCAATTTCCTCCAAGGAAAAAAAAAACACTAGAAAAGAATTGTGGCTATCCCATTACACTTAATATAGTGCTTCATTTCCCCTACCACAAGAAGCATAACCAAGATCTCCTCTGACAAATATAAAAGGTACTTTTTTTTTTTAGACTGTGACATTTCTATGACAATAAGATAACCTTCTGGAGGAGTCTGTGGGGAAAAAAAAGCTTGCTTAGCTTTTAGTTACTTACAGGCAGGGATTATTTCTGTATTTCTACTAAGTACCCAAATCCAATATTCTGCTTGGTAAAAATATCTGAATCTGTTCAAAGAAAAGGAACTTTTTAAAACTTTTTTGGCCATAATGTCAGATTTAGAGAAACGCTGCAAGAGCAATACAAAAAATTCCCATGTACCCTTCACCGAAATTCCCCAAGTGTTAACATTTTACATAGCCACCTGTGCTTTTGCTTCCCCGTTCTACCTGCCCCCCCACCCTAACACACACACAATAGTAAACATACATACATCTAGTTCCTTAAAAACAAGGCTATTATATAAACACAATACACTTCTCAAAATGAGGAAGTTAAAAATGATTCAATGCTACAGACCCTTTTCAAATTTCACAAATTATTCTCATCACGTTCTTCACAGAAAAAGAAACTCCCAGTCATACATTGTGTTCAGCTGGCATGTCTTCTTAGTCTGAAGCAGTTTGCCTTTTACAACTTTGACATTTTTAAAGAATACAGGGCAGTGACTTTGCAGAACATCCTTCAATTTGGGTTTGTCTAATGTTTCCTCATGATTAGATTCAGGTTGTGCATTTTTGGGGGGCAGGATTCTCACAGAAGTGATACTGTTTTTCTCAGTACACATGTCAAGACACACTGATGTTGATTTTTTTCTCAGTGATTATGTTAACGTTGAGCATTTGATTAAGGAGATGTCTGCCAGATTTCATTATTGTAAAGTTATTATTTTTCCCTTTATAATTAATGAAGATCTTGCAGGGAGGAGACATTTTTCTTTAAATAAAGCAGTACTAAAATGAGACGTGTGTTTTTAAACATATAAAAAAATCGAAAAATAGAAATGAATCAAGAATTAAACAAAATAACTAACATCAAAAAATTAGAATACATTTAAACCATATGATAAATACAATAGTTCCCCGACCCTTGTCCATCCTCCCAGGGGACACCTGAAACGACAGATAGTACTATACTCTGTATATATTATTTTTTTCCTATACATACATACCTATGATAAAGTCTAATTTATAAATTAGGCAGAGTAAGAGATTAACAACAACAATAATAAAATAGAACGGTTCTAATATACTGTAATGTTATGTGAATGTGGTCTCTCTCTCTCTCTCTCTCACACACACACACACACAAACACACAAAACATACTTTACTGATCCCTCTTGTTCTTGTGATGAGGTGAAGTGACGTGAATGACGTAGGCATTGTGACATAGTGTTAAGCTATTACCTTCTGAGGAACACCTGCTTCTGGACTGCAGCTGACCATGGATCACTGGAGCCATGGATAAGGGGGGACTACTGTACTGTTTTTAATAATGGTCTTAAAATTTCTCTTCCTATAGAGACCAAGTCTGGCTGAAAGAAATAAATTGGTGATAAGTGAAAAAAAAAAAAAAGAAAAGAAAAAAAAACAATGATTCATAACTATGTACGTGAAAGTGCTGAAGAAAAAGTTTACTTTGGAATGGCTATGAGCATTAAAAAAAAGACTGAAAACACACTTTCCTGCATTTCATATGAAAAGATCAACAGACATCCGACTAACTCTAATACTTACAACTGATTTACATAGGCCCTTCATACAACCATCAGAAGGACTTTACAAAACTGTTTTCCTCACCCCCACTCCCCAAAATCTATGTCCAAATGTTATCCTTGATGGTTCTCAAAGGATCACTGTTAAGATTCATTGAAATGTTTCCAACCATTGGCTTTCCATCAATCCCTCTAATATGCTGACATCATTCCTAATGAATCAGTGGACATGAGGGCATAGGTGTAGAGAAAGTAAAATAAAAAATTAAATTTTAGGGGTGCCTGGGTGGCTCAGTCGGTTAAGTGTCTGGCTTCAGCTCAGGTTATCATCCCATGGTTCATGAGTTCAAGCCCGGCATTGGGCTCTGTGCTGAAAGCATGGAGCCTGCTTTGGATTTTGTGTCTTCCTCTCTCTCTCCCCCCATCCCTGCTTGTGCTCTCTCTCTCTCAAAATTAAATATTTTAAAAAGTATATTTTAAAATAAAAATAAACAGTTCAATTAAAATTTTTAAAATTTAAAAATGAAACAAGACAAAAAATAAAAATAATGCCAATCTATTTGGATTTTGTGAACCCTTGAAGAGATGGTCAAAAGGATAGCAATCTGGAACAGGAGAAAGGCAGAACTGAGAAACAATTCTATAAACTAAATCCTGGTAAAGATGAACACTGACATCAGGAGAAAAGTTTCAATACAGAGTTGTGGCAGATGCTGGGTGAGTAGCATTTTTCTAGCCTTAACTAAAGTCAAAGCACACTATCAATAAGCTGAACTTGGACTCTAAATTGTTTAATAAGAGATTTAAAAAGTAGACACAGTTGTGAATACAATGATATAGTTCTTTATTTTCACATACACTTTAGCTAAAAGAGCAAAAGTACACATCAACAAAAAATAGAAACAAGGCTTTGGCTGAAAAACATGCATTCAACAAAATATGTTAATGCCCAGACAACAAGAAAGTTAGCTTTGTAAATTTCTACTTCATTTGATTCAAAGAGAAACCACAGCATGAGTTTTAAAAAGTAACAAAAAAGTAAAGTTTGAAATCTTTTACTGTGGGAAAATATTAACATCTTTCTCAACAAAAATTATTCAAAACAAAACAAAAAAACGAAGTGACCTAATAAAGAAATCTGGAAAAATCAAGATTAAATTCTGGACCACCTGGGAGTGACAGGCTTTCAAACGTACCTACAAAATGTTTCTTTGTGTTTCTGGGACGAAAAAGATTGTCATGTCTCCAACAACACTGATTTGCTGTTCCTTGTAATAAAAGTCAGTCTCCAGCTTTAAAAACATATGCCTTCTTCGAGGAAATTCTGAAGTCTTGTAGCTTTTACATTCTGGACAATTAAATGGATTCAGGTCATAAATTAAAGAAATAATACTACTACCTGGTAAGGTAAGCAGCCTGAAAGCATCTGCAATAAATGTCCATGTTGAATATGAAAATCCTTTATTTACATTTTTACCTGACATTCAATTTTTCAAAAAGTCAGTCTCCTATGGCATCATGGTACTTGTTCAATGATACCTTCAAGTCAATGATTTCTTTCGACTGCAAAAAGAAGATATGGCAAGAAAAATGCTGCAGTGCCATCTTCTGGGAGGACATTCAAGAAATCCCTTAGTTCTAGTTCCACAGCAACAACTGACAACGTTTCTGTTGGTAGAGGACAGAATACCTGAGTTAGAACTGAAAGTCTATCTTTCATCCAATTTTCTTATCACTCAGCCAGTTAGAAGCTAGTTCAGGTAACAAAATGTTATAACTACAAAGGGAAAACAAAATCAGTTTTTTAAATCCACAGACTACTTATGGTTTTAACACCTTCTTCATTCTTTCTAGAATGCTCGCAAGTTTGTTATATTAGTTCCATGTTATTTTGATTTACTATTTCATTGCTGGATTATTACATTATTTTTCAGTATACTTGTATTAGCCTCTAAAGAAAATACAATCTTTTGAATACTGTCTTTAATGTTAGGGCTATATTGCAGCTAACTTACAAAGAGTGCTAGGACAGGAAATACTATTAATTGTTGGATGTCATATTCCTAAATCAGTTGCTCTCTATTATGAGATTTTCATGTTTTAATAAGCACAAATCTGTCTTTATGACTATTTTTTTCCAAACTGTAAAATAATTTGCTCTAGAGTACATCTTTAATTATGAAGGGATTTACTAAACATTTTTGTAAATAGAACTATGCAAGTTTATAATTCTACTTCTTGATACATGCTGCCCTCTGCTGGGAAGAGAAGGGGGTAACACTTAAGAACAGTGTTAGCAATAAACACCAGTGCCATTCCCTGTCATCCTCACCTGCCCTCCAATGACACTATTTGCAGAGTGACTGAAATATAAAATCTCCTGCTCAGATGTATGTGCATCCATCTAAAGTCACCTCTCTAATATTCAGCAACTTAAATCATCCCTTACACAAAATCCCTTACCTAAATCATTCCCTTACACGTGCCAATGTTGCTAAAAAGTTAACGAATGGATCAGCAGTGATGGATGGGAAAGATCACAAGCTCTGGAATCAGACGGCCTTTGGAAGGGATCAGACTCTTCGACCTACTGTCTGTGACTTTAGGAAAGTCCCTTAATTAACTTACTGAGTGGTATCATCTGCTAGCTTCTAGAGTCCTTTGAGAATTAAAATACAATGATGTGTATCTAAGATGTTAGTAGAAACTTTATAAACAATGACTACTAACTAGTTTGCAAAATGCATATGAAAAACATGACTTATCAACACCTTCCTATCAAACCGGTTTATTTAGCTTAAATGTGGAGCCGGTAAGTAGTATCCTAGGTTTAAAAAACTGAGTTGGGGGTGAGTCTAGATGTTATAAAGCCAATAAAAATTGCCACTGCCCAATTCTCCACTTCTGCCAACCAATGAGGGGCTGATACGGGTTATAATTCCAAGAATAAGGTCAATATCTTAAATCTGTAGAGTACTTTAAGTCCTCCGGTGTGTCTAGAAAATATTCATCAGATGCAGAAGATAGTTACTTCTGGCTGATGAGACTTTAAATGACTTTTTCAACTTCAATTTTATAATTTAAACAGTAGTAAAATTTTTAATAATCACAGTTCATTACCAAAAAAACCAGTAACAAACATTTCCTGAAAACAAGCCAATCAATCACTAATCCCGGTTTCAACGGCTCTGCATTAGTGCAATGGTTCTCACCCAGTATGATTTTTGCGCCCCCGCCCTCAGACATTTCCAAATGTCTGGAGACATTTTTGTTTATCATAACTGGGGCAGAGCTACTGGTATTTAGTGCCACGGATGCTGCCAAACATCCTAAAATGCATAGGGGACACCTACACATACACCAGAGAATTATCGGTCCAAATGTAAATAGTGCCAAGGTTGAGAAATGCTGCATTAGAGAGAGAAGAAATACAAGCTCTTAAACATATTGTATAGATTCCTGACCTCCATCTCCAAAGTTAACATCTTACGGTTTTGCCTAACACTTATTCTAGAGTCAGTCCTGAGCTTCTCACTAGTCTTGAGATACTAGACAATTGGCTTGCTTCAGGTCACTCAGTAAGTAGCAGATCTGGAACTCAGTTCCAGTCTCCAGACTCCAGTCCTGGTCTCTTCTAGCGTACTGCAGCTGCTGACAAAAAGACCTCCTTTGGCAATGGACCTGAAGTTATTCAGGTGTCTCCCTTCGAATAAGTATAGAATGTTTCCTACGGAGAGGCATAGTGCTGGTGAGGAGGGTGCAACACGAAAAATGAATAAAATGCTACACCAGCTCTCGAGGTATTAGAGTCTACTAAAGGTAAATCACACACAGCGCTTAGTCCCATGAGCCACACACGTACATGCATACACACACACTAACGTATTTTATAGAAATATGCATTATATAGAAAAATGGAACATTTGGAGGAATGATTATGGGTAAGTCAGGGGTAGAGAGTATGTAAAGCGAATCAAGAAAGGATGAAGTCTTTTGACTAAGATAATGATGCTGCTGACATATGAAGATGTGGGATAGCTTGCACTGAAAAGTGATCCATAAACACAAATCATTACTCAAAGTTATGTGATAAATGTTACCCAAGTGGGACAAGGCAATCATATATCTGACATTTCCACCTTCTAAAAACCAACAATCACTCAGGAAGATAGGTGGGATGAAAGTCATCACATCTTCCTGGTCATAAACATACAACTTTATTTAAATGGGCCTCTTCAGAAAAACCCCCTCCAATGGCCACGGGCTCTGCCTAACACTTAAAAATCATAACTGATTTTTAAAAATCACTTTTAAAAATCAATGATGTCAGCTGGAAAACTACAATTCCCACACTATCAATTTCTTCTTTCTTTCCTGATTTATTATTTATATACATATATATATTTTTTTTTTTTTACTTTTTTATTCTCAAGTTAGTTAACATACAGTGTAGTCTTGGTTTTAGGAGTAGCACCCAGTGTCAGTTTCTAATCTTTTATGCACACTGAAATCAATATAACCATACCCTTTGTCATCAGGCCAACAATTATCTAGTGTAATACATAAAACTAGAAAAATTGATAACCATATATCTATCAAGATTGATAAGTGACTATGAACTATGAAAATTCAAACAATAACTACCTATTCTGTAAAACACTGCATGATTTATAGATATTCAATTTTTAAATCCTTGAGAACCTTGTTATTCCTCACTTGCTTACAATTATAATTAATATAATCTTAATTTCCTACAAGAAGTAAATTAAGTACTCAGATCATTAATAAAAAATGTAA
Source organism: Lynx canadensis (assembly GCF_007474595.2). Classification (NCBI taxonomy): domain Eukaryota; kingdom Metazoa; phylum Chordata; class Mammalia; order Carnivora; family Felidae; genus Lynx; species Lynx canadensis. Next base: position 43,849,572 of record NC_044311.2, on the reverse strand, counting down.
TTGTCTTAATGGATATTCAAATTTTTAAAATACTGAGATTGTGAGTTTCTGTGACTATCACATGTTAAGTGTTTGAAAAGATTAACTTAAAAGCATCAGCTCCATAGCTGTAAGTAAATATCAAATGTGATGGGGAGCATATATGCTGATATAAGCTCTTAAGATGATTCTGCTAAGATACTCTTCACATCATTTGAGAATCACATGAAAAAAAAAGAACAAAGAAAGCAAGGCTTCAAGTTATAGAAATTAAAATTAAGATTCAATTAAATTTATAATTAAGCATAAAAGATCATTTTACCTTTTAATGATGACAGGTAAAGTTGACCTTTCTCTCCACCACATTTTACTCTGTGACAAAGTTCAGGCAGCAGTTTTTTCACCACAAAGTCTATCTTAGAAAAAAATGAATAAATTTTAAGTTTGATGCATTTTACATTCAGATGTCCAACAAAAATAAGATGGTGCAAGAAAGCCCAGGGCAAAAATACATAATTTTGGTTAAGGTGACAAACTTTGTTACAACAGAAGTTATATGAGCAGCCAGTCTTCTGTTTAAACTATAACATGGGCACCTGGGTGGCTTAGTCAGTTGAGTGTCCAACTCTTGATTTCCACTCAGTTCATGATCTCATGGTTTGGGGGTTTGAGCCCCACATCAGACAGTGTTGACAGTGTGGAGCTTGCTTGGGATCCTGTCTCCCTCTCTCTCTTCCCCTCCCCTGTTCTTTCTCTATCTGTATCTCTCAAAATAAATAAACATTTTAAAAAAATTTAAATAAATAAACTATAACATAAATCAGGTTTGTAACTTGAAAATCCAATGATATGTATGTTGTACACATGTTAGCTATTTTCGAGAAGAAACACAGATGTGTCCTGTTATCATCTCTTAGGTAATAAGAGGAAAAAAAGGGAGGGGGGGGAAGGAGGAAGGAAGGCAGGAGTAATAAAGTTTAAAACTCTTCTAATTTTGAAGGTAAAGACCATATATAGCCCAGAAAATATTTTCTGTCTTCCAAATCTTCAGGTAATAGCCTACTTCATTTCCAAACAAGAGATTTTTACTGTGATCACATACAATCACCATACAGTTTAATAGCCTCTAACAGTACTCAAAACATATAACATATTAAACATATATGCTCCTCCGACCCACACAGACCTGTGAGGTTGGACTTATATAATTTGTCCCCATTTTGCAGATAAGGCAACGAGATTATCAGATCTGATTATCACTAATCAAGCCTCAAAGACATAAGCTGAAAAGCATACCCGATTCTCTTCTTTCAGTTCGTGATTAGCATATGGAATGATCGCCTCTGGGCATCTTTCTAACAGTGTGTCTATACACTGTTCATACTCTTTCAAACGTGTACGACACAGAACATGGACACTGAGGCCAGCAATAGTGTCTTCTGAGAGTGGCTCCAGGAATGGGATAATGGAAGCTATGTCAAATGAAGGACCACATATAAGAGACTATGAACAGAAAAATGAAATGTTATGGAATGAGGCACCCAAAAGATAAAGTACAACATACAGAATACAATTCTTTTTTAAAGAAGACCAAGCCTTATTGCCAAAAAAAAAAGGAAACATAAAGAATGCAGTTTTGGAGTTCATGCATACAATATTTATAAGTCTAAATGTCCTGAAGTATTATTAAATAATCATGAAACCACCTCTAGTTTAAATAGAAAATCTGTTTAATAGTAATCATATCTAAACTAACATGATTTTAGCTCCTTTGGATATACTGCAAATTAAAACTAATGGGAATGTTTGAGGAGCCTATCCTAAGGAAATAATCAACACTGTGATCAAAGATTTATGTCCAACGATGTTCAAGAATTATTATAATATTGAACAGCTAGAATCTGGGTTAAATAAGGAAAATGAAAATTATGGTACATCCATATGATGGAATATTATATAGCCATCAAAGTTATTTCCAAAGGCTAATTGATAAGAAAATGCTCATAACAGAATGATGAGTAAAAAATGTCAATACAAAATTATATTCAGAGCATGATCAGTTTTGTAAAATCTACACAGGTACATGCACATACAGAAATGCCTTTGGAAGAGCATTGAAATTTGAAACAGAGATCAGCTTACTGGAGGGAATGACAAAGCCTACTTTTTATTTTTTCACATTTTCCTCTATCTTCCAAATTTTCTAGAATACACATGCACTACGTAATAGCCAAAAATAAAATTTAACATTTAAGATAACTAAAGAAATTGTTAATAACCTAACAATTTGTGTCTATACTATTTGCCACAAGCTCATAGACATAGAGTAGGTACTATTTGAGTATTCAGAACTTTGCCAGTATTTTACTTTTTAAGCATTTAAACTATAAATACTATTTTTGATGCTACCACCAAAATAATCTCCTCTTTGCCTTTCTTCTGGATAAAGATGAGATGGTAATATCTTGATTTTCTTCTTTCTGTATCCTTTTTTACTACAGCGTCTTCTCTGACATACAAGATGATATGGAATGTGAACTATTCGTTTATAGTCATCGCGATTATGTTATTCCAAATATCTACCAAGGAATGGCTAGGCGTATAAGGTTGGTCTCTTTCCTTCCTGCAAGTTTAATAATCACCTTCAATAATTTCTGGACAAAAGGATAGCAAACATGATAATCTGCCACTTGTAGGATCTCCCAACATGAAAGAAAACACAGATTATTTCTATATTCAACTTTTGATTCATTGGGATAATGGGCAGGGTAAGAAGGAGCGAGGCAGGGGTAACTCAAACCATGGTTAAAACGAAACTAGTCAAAGCTTGATACAAAATTAATTACCCATGAACTTTTACTTAGTTTTATCAAGAAGTTTAAAAATAAGAAACACCAGACAACACATATATTACTGAATCAAAAATGCTCTAAAGGTTACTACTACTTTTTAAAATACTCTTAATGTTGTCTGCTCCTTAGCAGAATGCTCCTTGTTTTACGTACTGGGAATGGATTCCTTTCCATACCCGACACATGTACTACTTATTGCCTTCTCTGATCTAGATCCTTCACCTGCAGCCAACTCTGCAGGGCTGGAACCCACAGACTCTGTCTTCTCTCCCTACACAATCTAAGGAGTGGTGGTTGGCAAGGAAGTGGGGGAGTGGGGAGGGGACCGTGACAATTATGGCAAAAGGCAGGGCATTTACTAGTTACTGTGTGATTCCAAACAGTGGCTTTTTGACATGTAGATGATTTGTAGAGTATTTTTATTTTAGGTTTTCCACAAATATACTATTACAGTGATTGAGCACAAGAGACAGAAACTCCTATCAAATCTGTGTGTGAGGGTGGGGACGTGGGAAGAGAGAAATCATGGACATTCTGAAAACGCTTTCCAGGTGATTCCGAACCTCCTATCTTCTAGGGAAAACAAATGACATCTTTTGTTTCTGGATGGTTATTTTTTTCTTAATGACTAAGAATAACCAAGATAATCTAGAGGAGATATAATTAGGAAAGGATTTTAAGAGTATAGGCTTACTACATTTCTATGCTTTAACAGCAAAGATTCCCAGAAAGAATGTATTCCTTTTAAATACTTTAAAATAAATTTTAAAAGATCACTCAATTACACTTTTTCAAGCAGTGATTATAAATATGCCTTGAAGCTTTATCGGGTGAGATTTAATAGCACTTGTTACAATTGTGATTTTAAATATGCAATTAATACATATATTCTGGGAGGGCAAGGCCCTCCCTGCCTGGCTTATCTACTGCCACAGACCACATTATGGTACCTGCTTGAGGACTATTGTTCAAGGAGCATATCTGAGGCTACAACCTAAGGAGCCTCTGTAACATAAGGGTACTAGAGATAGGAACCAACAAGATTTTTCTCCGGCAATTTTTTTATGAATGTAAGGAACTGCATCTCTGGAGATAACACAGGCCTGTCCAGAGGCTGAGTCTAAGCAATAATGGGCCTCTTGTGCTTCCATCCCTGACCCAATCCCCAACTTGACATTTTGGTTTCTATAGACAGTAACCACACTTACGCCAGTTCCCAGTATAATAAGGGGCTGTAAACTCAAAAGCTTAACGAGGCCAAAAGAGGTGAGGAAAATGCATGAAGTCAGCTGGGTATAAGGAAAATGGACACCAGATGCCGTATCTGGACCGGGAAGACATGGAGATGAGAATTGAGGCAGACAGGACAACACATTCACTGAGCATGGAGGGGAGCCACTAGTTGGCTCCAACTCTCAGGTCTCAGAGGCAGTGAAGCCCAGGGTTACTGGCTCTGCTGAACTTTCCGAGAAAAGATCAAACTCAGAACTCTTCGTTTGAAATTTCAGTTTTTATATGTTGGCACTACATTGGGCAGACCAAACAAAGCAGACGTGGGGGTTACATTCAGTCCTTGGGCCACTGACTACATTAAATAAAATCACATCCACATCTAGCCCAGCTTGATCCACCAAGGCAAAGGTGGACTTTATTTCTCATTGCAGTCAAAACACTGTCACAGTCAGAACTCCTGCAGGATGGTCTACATTTCCTGATCATACTTATCTTTTTAAAACTCCGTTTCAGCAGCCAACTGGCCACTTTAACCTACTTTCTGTAAGACAGATAGTAGTGGGAGGCTTGGGCTAGAAGCCAAACTATATGAATGAACGCTATACAAAAAAATGAATTCCGTCAATAAAACACCGCTACACATTTGCAATGCTTTCCTTTCACAAAGTATTTCCAAGCACACCCTGAAAATGAGGCAAGACGTCAGGTGACCTGGTGACCTCACTCTCATTCTTTACAGGCAACAAAACCAGCCTTCAGGAGCCCTCCTCTCAGCGGTTCAGGCAGAGGCAGAGAATGTTCTCCAACCCTCCCAGTATACCTAAGGATGGATTTTTGTCCCCCAAAAAGTATATGTTCTAGATTAACAGGCCACACGAGGTCTCACCAAATTTAATATGATACTATGTTGTAATCGCATATTAATAAAAAAAAGAGGCATTTTTATTTACCTGTAATTTAGAAAGGTCTTCTGTGTAACTTTTATCCGCTAAGGAATCAGATGATATTAAGACATTAACCCATGGATAGATTAAGCCATAATGACTACAGGCATTTATCTAAAATGTAAAAGAACCTATCATAAACAAAATAGAACAAAACAAGATTCTCTTCATCCATTCCACAAGAGCAAGCAGTTGCTAATCTTCTGTCACGTCACAGAATTAGGTGTACACTTGCCTGGGAATGGGAATGAAAGTCTCTTATTCTAAAAGATTTTATTCCCCTAGGAAAGCTTCAGCCTTGCTGCTTCTCACTGAATAAAACTGCACCAAAAATGAAAAAAAAAATGCACTAAATATTTCCTTATATTTACATTTTAAAATATTCCTAAGAAACACTTTCTAGCAAAAAAGCAATACTGCTTTTAAGCTAATTTTACTCAAAAAAAGTTACAGTAATAGTGGAATTTTTATTTCTACTACCTTTCCGTGGTAGGCAAAGCTCTTCCATAAGTTCTCAAGACAATTCCCATAAAGCCCCCTTATTCAAGAAGTTGGTGACTTTTCCGGTGAACCCACATTAGCGATGGCATCCATGAGAGCAAAAAGGACAAGAGGAGGGGAGGGGCAGGAAGTGGTAAAGCAGAGTAGTTAGGGCTCCTGCAAGGCCTACAGTATAGCTCTTGTGTGCACAGCTGACAGGAAATGACTCAGTACAGGTCTCCCTCCCGCAAGCCTTCTGTAGTTCCTCTCCCGTCAGGGGGGTCTGCAGATGTGTCTTTTCTCAAATTCTGCTTTGTAACTATCCCCCAGGGAGTATAGAAGTGTTTGGGGGGAAGCCCTCCCCTCTGCTTCATCTCTGAGGCACCACTGCAAGTGAGTAATATTGGAGCAGTAGGGGGCATTCTTTATAATATAAATTATTTAAAATGTAAGCAATGTTAGGGCACCTGGGGTAGCTCAGTTGGTTGAGTGACTTTTGCTCATGGTCATGATCTCATGGTTTGTGAGTTCAAGCCCTGCATTAGGCTCTGTGCTGATAAGCTCAGACCCTGGAGCTTGCTTCAGTTTCTGTGTCTCCTTCTCTCTCTGCCCCTGCACCACCCGCTCTCAAAATAAAAATTAAAACAAAAAACATTACAAAAAACCCTGCAAGCAATGTTACTCATGGAACAAGTTTTAAGGGTATTTTTTAATGCCTGCTTAAAAAAAGATATCTGGTACTATAAATTAGGTTTTGATTCTAAGCCATAAAAATAACAAGGTATACTACTATAATGTGTAATGTACAAGTTTAATTAACATATTATTCTCTCACCAGATCCTGCTGATGTTCGCAATGGTATGGTGTCAGGGGGCTGCATCTTGGATAATCTCCAGATGTATTGTGATGTGAGCTTGAAAAAGAGTTCCTGGAGAACCACATCTGGGAGACCTGCCACAAGCTGAGCTTCCCAGAGGTCTACCAAGAGCTGAGGAATCGTATCTTTCTCCTTACCACAAAGCACCTTGAAAACAGTGAGAAAGCCCCCACATCCCAGATCAATATAGTATTGATAAGTTACAGCTAGTCTGAATAACACTCTATCACGTGGGCCAGGCATTTAATAATTATCATTAGCATTAGTGCGATGGCAGAGTAGATTGAGACATTTGAACAGAAAACCGATTCTAGTTGCATGAATGGAATTTTCTACATACGTTCTTTTAATCTGTACTTGTATAAATTTGTTATGTGTAAGTCTGGTTTTTCAATAAACAAAAGGAACCCCAGTCTCTTATTCAGCTTCCCGTCTGCCACCAGTTTTATCAGGCTATATCCAGAGCCATTACATTTTCAGAGCGACAAACCTTAAAGAAGGAATCTGCTTCTTCAATTCCAATTTTGTTGTTCTTCTGTAAGCCAGAACTGAAGCCACAAGGAGGTCCAGGCTGAGTGTCCTTCAACTGTACTGCAAGTTCAGTGGGAATGATCTGTCCCCTTCTCTGTTGAATCAATAGCCGAGGTTCCAGGATGAAAGCCACATACCAACTTCATCTTCAGATAAGCAAGAGATTTAGGATCAAAATGTACACTGCATTCATCTTGAAATATTTGCAGTACATTCAAGGTTCATGGTTAAGCTATTAATACTTCAGTCTCAATTTTTTCTTTAAACTACCAAAGTTCTCACTCTAAGAAGAGCATCATTGTTAAGGACCTTTAAAGAAGTTATTAATATTTAATTCACCATCAGGATATCCTATTTTTGTAGAGAGCTGTATATTTATCTACCTAATTTAAAATACATACCTTAATTTTTTTCAAAATTATGGAAAGAAGATCATCTTTCTAAAACTCTACTCTCAAAGCATAGAGGTTACCTCAACGTTGACTCACTCATCTTCATCATATCACAAACAACATGTCATTGTGCAGTGAAAAAGCACTTCTGCTCTCTTGTTTTAGAAATGAAGTCATACTGTGCGCGTCTGACCACAGGCAATGCAACAACAGGACAGGAGCACAGGATCGGAAGCCATATTGCCTGCTTCAAATCCTGGCTCAAGCACTCACCAGCTACGTGATCTTGGACAATTTACTCAACCTCTCTTTGTCTTAGGTTCCCTCATCTGTATAGTAGGTGTAATAATAACATCTAACTTAGGGCATTGTTGCAAGAATTAAATAAAATCACATATGCAATGGGCTACTACTAGACTCCCAAGGCTTATGGATAACATCCCACTTGCTGTACTAGAATACACATCACTCTGTTCTGTGTCACTGGACATACCGTATCCTTCACACTAGATCGGACTGTTAGCTCGGGGCAGAGTTTGTATATTCTTTAGTACCAAGTGCTGTGCTTTGAACATAGCTGACACAAAGTTGAAAGATCTTTGGGTACCCATTGCTACCATTTACTATTCTTATTTCTTTTTTATTTGCCAGGTCCAAAGCCCAAGCATTCCCACTTTGGGTCACTTCTTTTCTAACATTAAGTCTATTTTCCTTTATGACTGAGAAAAAAAATGAACTAGACAGAAGCCAGAAGAAAGTTAAAAACCTCAGGACTCCCAGGTCCTGTATCAGGGAACCATACCTCTGGATGGCTTTTCATTTCATTTCTGTGCCTGTCAAGATCTCCCATTTTCAGAGCCATTGCTGCTTTAGTCAATGTCACTAAGATCGACGAGAACCCAGAAGTATCCAGCTTGCTTAGATAGTTCATGGCAGTTACCGGATTAATATTCTTCATAGAAGGACTACAGAGAATATGGGGCAGTTGTTTTGGCTCAGCCATATGGAACATCTGAACCACTTTTGCTGCTAACTCCTTTGGTGAGCATGAATAAGAAATAAAAGGTCAGTTAGCCAATAGAGAACAAAAAAAATCAGCACAAAAAACCCAAAACAAAACAGAGATAAAAAACCAAGATAGAAACATTCCAAATAAGATAAAATTATAAGTATTACGCTTGGATTAAAAAAAAAGACAAGGTGCATGGTGATACGTGGGAGACTTGAAATGACCTGAAGTGATCTCTTTGCTGAGTTATAATGAAGAAAAAGCAACGAAAACATGTACCAAGATGGGGCGCCTGGGTGGCTCAGTTGGTTAAGCATCCGGCTTCGGCTCAGGCCATGATCTCACAGTTTGTGTGTTCGAGCCCCGCGTCGGGCTCTGTGCTGACAGCTCAGAGCCTGGACCTGCTTCAGATTCTGTGTCTCCCTCTCTCTCTGCCCCACCCCTGCTCATGCTCTGTCTCTCTCTCTCAAAATAAATAAACATTAAAAAAAAATTTTTTTGAAAAAAGGAAATATGTACCAAGTTGTGGCTAGCATTCAAATTTTAACAAGAGTCAAAAGAAGAAAAATAAATATTTGATTAAATTATGCTTAAAAGTCCATTAAAAAGATTGCAGCTAAGTACAAAATATACTTAATGAAGTAACTTATATGATAAAATTTCATTATCTCAAAACCTTAAAGCATTTAGTATCATTATGTCCAGCTTTGCATATCTGTATTGATTCTTTTTTAAAAATTCATGAGGGGCTAAAAATAAGCCTTAATGGGGATTGCATGGGTGCTCAGTCGGTTAAGTGTCCAACTTTGGCTCAGGTCTGATCTCATGGTTCGTGGGTTCGAGCCCTGTGTCGGGCTCTGTGCTGAAGCTCAGAGCTTGGAGCCTGCTTCAAATTCTGTGTCTCCCTCTCTCTCCGCCCCTCCCAACTCATGCTCTGTCCCCTCTGATCAATAATAACATTGAAAAAAATTAAAAAATAATAATACGCCTTAATAATGTCTTCAGGTTACTGGGCAGGATTTCCTAAGTGAAGCTTCGGACATGTGGAGTGGGGGGAAAGTAGGTTGTGCAAAGGGCTGCAGATGAGAAGGAGGGTGAGTCTTCTAAAGACACGCCCCTGTCACACTGGGCAGGTCAGCTCAACTACAATGCACCACATTCCCCACCTATGTAATGAGAAAGTAGGGGAAGGTGATTATAAGCTCTTTTCCAAGCTATAATTCTAGGATTATTAATGAAGACAAGGACACATTCGTTACCTTTTTAGGAAAAGAAAGAATATATACCAAAGAAAAAATATTGGAACTTGACTTCTGAACAGTGTAACATAAAATAAATTGCTAAAATGAAAAGTTAGGAATGTTCAATATAACTAAGTAGAAAACTCTATTCACTTCACTTAATTCTTCATCCAGGTTTTCATCAAGTGAATGATTAATGTAAAGATTAATCCCTCTCATATTTCTGCGATCCATCCTCTAGTGGCCAGTCTGCTCGGGTTAAAACTTCAGCCATAGACAAACCAGACATCTTATAGTACGGCAAGGCAAGGTGGGAATACCTGGGTGTCAAGCCTAAAGGGGAAGGAAGCAAAAAAAACCCTCAAATCTGTCCTTTTTAAGCCTGGACGTCTAACGTACTTGATAATAAAACAGATAATGCTTTCCAGATGACATAAATCTCAAAATACTCTTCTACCTGCCATTAGTAGTTGGAAGAAGTTCCTAAGGTTTATTCCACAAAATCATTCTAATTAATATAGTTTCCTTTTGCATGCTCATAATAAAAATAGAAAAAGAATTCAGTAAGTGAATTTTAATATTTATAATGCGGCTCTAAATAATGGTGTTGATAGACAGGAAACGTCTATTTTGTTAATTATACTCATTCCGTGCGTCAAGTAAGCCTTTGAAATGATCATATACAAAAAATCTATAAAGATCATTCTCAAAAATAAAAACCACTATTCATCCCCAGTCCCTTCCTGAAATCATAAAAGCACTGACTACTAAGATTAAAGTCACAGACCAACCAGTATCTCTCTCTGAAGGCTAACAGGTAATAAGTAGTAATAACAGCTGTCTGAGGGATTTTCATGGCCAATGACTGTGCCCAGAAAGCCTGAAAGAAATTTAATTCCTAAATTAAGCAGAGGGAGACTCGTGAACTCAAGATTCACTGTTCATCTAATAAACTGTAATTCCTAGGGGTGCCAGGTGGCTCAGTGGGTAAGTGTCCAACTCTTGATTTGGCTCAGGTCATGAACTCATGGTTCGTGAGTTTGAGCCCTGCATCAGGGCTCTGTGCCTGCTTGGGAGATATCTCATCTTCATCTCTCTCTGCCTCTCCCCCACAAACGCTGTTCTCTCTCTCTCTCTCTCTCTTCTCTCAAAATAAACTTTATTTTCTTTATTATTTTTTTAAATAAATAAACTTAAACAATTGTAATTCCTTGAAGGCAGGAAACAGCTATGTTCATCTTGGAACCCTAAGCTTAGCACAGTATCTGGCATAGAGTATGCTCAACAAATGCTTGTGAAATAAATGAATAATTGAATGACCTCTCTTCATGCCTTCTCCCATTCATCAGGTAAGTACCAGAGATGGAAAAACTAGTAAGTACACCCAAAGCTCAAGATGGCTTCTTTAACAAGTTTCCAAGAGGCATCACTGACCTGCTATAGCAGTCTCCAAGGTGCCCACAGCTTTCCTTAAATGCTTCCAAAAGCTCTGCTTTTTCTCCAGGTTCCAACTGACTGGCATCCATCAGGGCGGCCCTCACTAACAGATGAGCCTCACTAAGAAGGTGGATGCAGCTCTGGGTCTTTGCAGTCTTGTAGGTATTACTGTAGTCTACCTGAAACAAAAAAAGGCAACAGCTGATGTTACTGCAGAAAGACACCTAAAAGTTTCCTGGTTCTTAAGAATACTATAGATTTGTTAGTAAAGTTAATATTTGGACACATTAAATCCTAAAAGCTAAAGAATGGTTATTTATCATTCTGATAGGGCCTAGATGAAGTGTTCTTTTCCCTCACAATCCACGAGCCAGTTTAATACATACAGGACTGTAAATACTCCTCTGTTAAACAGTGCTAATCATTAGAGAAGGAACAAATAATATTGTAATACTAATAAAACTGTTAACTTGGCAGTGATTTGATCACAGTTTGATAAGGCCAACAAACATGTGAAACAGTTAACTTTTTTTAAGTTCTGTGATTTAAATCTTTCTCCAGTTCAGACTGAGTATCCTTCCTTTATTGTAATTTCAGTCGGTAAATTTAGGTTCTACGTCTATTTCTATAGCTCACAGTGGGCTGATTAAAATTATTGCTAGCTGATCTGAATCAATCAGTATTTTCAGACTCCAGTAAGCAAATCACCTAGATGAAGTCTAAGACTTTCAGTTAAGCAAGATTAAAAGGACAGGGCAAAGCTGATATAATTATCAGCATTAAAATGCCAGGGATAAATCAGGCAAAATCAAAATTAACATCACCAGTGAAGGGCACGGATATCATGTGCCTCCTGATGTAACACCCTGAGACAGATACAACATTACCTGCCACTCATTCTGGATGTGAATGAGAATACATAGCCTGAATCTAATCAAGAAATAATAATAAAAAAACTTTAAAGATAGAGGGGCAAAATTTATTTTCAAAAATACCTATGCCATAAAAAAACAAAGACTATTAAATTATTCTGGCTTAAAGGAAGCTAAAGAGACATGACAACTAAACGTACTACCTGATAGACTGAACTCTGTACTGAGGAAGGGAAATGTTATGAGGTCATTACGGAGTCAAACTGACACAATTAGAATATGTGTCACGTTAAATTTAATAAAGCATATGACTGTACTGTGGTGGTACAAACAAATGTCCTGATTCTTAGGAAACATACCATGAAGTATTTAGGGGCATTAGGCTATGACGCATGCACTCTACCTTCCAATGGATGGTGGGGGGTGGAGTGTGTGTGCGTGTGTGTGCGTGTGCGTGTGTGTGTTTAGAAAGTGCAAGAGTACAAAAAGAGAGAGAAGCAAAGGGGTAAAATGGTGACTATGGATGAATCCGTGTGGAGAATATACAGGGTTTTATTTCTGCTATTCTTATCCTTGCAACTTCTCTGTAAGTTTGAAATTGTTTCAAAATAAAGAGTTAAAAACATTGCCAGGGATGAGTAGGCAGCCGTCACTCTTAAAAAAAAGAATAAGATACTCTCTCTGGGCTCCTACCCACAGGACAATGCTGCAGATGCTGCAGGACCCCAGGACAATCTGCTAATATTTCAAAGAAGAGTGAGACAGGGATAAATGATCTAAGGTATCTTTCAGCTCCATTTCCTGGTCCTCTGCTAGGGTTCAAAGTAAAGGTCAAAGGCTATTTATGTTTATACTGGTTAATCAATCCTCTTAGGAGGGTGGGTATGCATAAGGAAGTCTTATTTTAGTAAAGGGAATTTCTACTGCTCCTCAAATGTCAGGAGCCATGAAAGTGAGAAGGTGAAGAAAGATACACACTCTACTGTCAGACAGAACTTGAAAGCTGGTTGGCTGTGGCATGCTGAATGCGTGATAATTAGAATCTATATCTGGTCATGGATTCCACTCTAAATTTCTACAAGTAAGAATTGGAAGTCTGAAAGGAGTACCATTTCCTTGTACAGTTGTACTGGTGAGATCGTATCCACAATATACAAATTCCACCCAGCCTCAGCTACAGGAGGTGTTTTAAACTTAACATTGGTTCCTTTCCTAGAACTGAAAGCAAAACAAAGGACAAGAATTGAAAGATAAGACACAGTATTAATAAATGGCAATTTTAAATGGTAAATATGAGATACCTAAAATGAAATAACTATGAAACCATTTTCATTTACTATTTTCTTCAGTGATTAGCTGTACAGTTGATTTTTATAGAACATTAGTTCTATATGTAGTTCACAATGCTACATAGGCCTACAGCATTTAATATTCTACAGCTCTCATGTATTGATAAGCCAATTGCTTCTAATTTACTCCACAAAAACTCTTAAATGGGCAATAAGGTTAAAGAATAGGCAAGACCCCTCAAGAGGAAGAGAGACTTGGCTATGAAAATCTATGCCCGGTACCTCTCCTGCATATGGCCTTCATGAGTCCAGCATGCCTTGTGCCACAAATCTAAGCAGAAGCTCCAACAGAACAATAGGCCAAATACTCAGGGCTGCTAGGAAAAGGCCGGAGACACATATAACCGTGGGTCTGCTTCAAACACTATCTTATCTCTTGCTTTCACCATGTGATGCATTTTCTTCAGTATACAGTCTTTTTTTTTTTTTTATTTTTATTCTTTAGTATACAGTCTTTTTAAAATGTAAACCTCTGACCTAATCAACTTCCAAATAAATCAGAATTAAAAAAATAATTTAAAGATGGAATATTTTAAAAACGTCAAATGTGCAAGACTACAAGTTGTTCTTCCTCTTGCCAGAAAGCTTTTAGAATCAGTCAGTCTCAGACCATTCTGTGTACACTCTCAGTGACCCATTACCCAAATCAACCTCTGATTATTCCTGTTGGTGGGACAAAGCACACGTGAAAAAAATTCAAAAAAGCAAAAACTTAGGTTAAAAACAAAAATTGGCAATTGGGTGGAAATACAGCTCTTCCTTGACTTACAATAAGGCTATATCTCAATAAACCCACATAACTTGAAAATATCGTAAGTCAAATACACTTAACCTCCTGAACATCATAGCTTAGCCTAGCCTATTTTTTTTTTATTTTTAAAAAAATTTTTTTTTTCAACGTTTATTTATTTTTGGGACAGAGAGAGACAGAGCATGAACGGGGGAGGGGCAGAGAGAGAAGGAGACACAGAATCGGAAACAGGCTCCAGGCTCCGAGCCATCAGCCCAGAGCCTGACGCGGGGCTCGAACTCACAGACCGCGAGATCGTGACCTGGCTGAAGTCGGACGCCCAACCGACTGCGCCACCCAGGCGCCCCTAGCCTAGCCTATTTTAAACTTGCTCAGTACACTTATCTAACAGCAGTCATCTAACACAAAGTCTATTTTATAATGAAGTGTTTAATATATCATGTAATTTATTGAATACTGAAAGTGAAAAACAGAATGGTCATATGGGTAAAAATGGATATAAGCGTATCGGGTGTTCACCCTCATGATCACATGGCTGCCTGGGAGCAACTGCTGCCACTGCCCAGCATCATGAAAGAATATCACACCACATGTTGCTAGGCAGAAAAAATCCAAATCAAAAATCCAAAAAATCAAAATTTGAAGTACAGTTTCTACTGAATGGGTATTGCATGCAGTACCATCACAAAGTCAGAAAAATTGTAAGTCAAACTATCATAAGTCTGGGACCATCTGTACACTATCTGCTTCTCTCCCTGAAGACAAATTTCTTTCCTGATTAAATTATGCATAGGGGAAGATGCAAAAAATAACAGTAATAATCTCATCCCTACTGCTAAGTTCACAGAAAAGATAACGTTGAACAGAAACATAACTAGTCTGGAATTAAACATTCTACTCCAAAGAATGTAAAAACAGGAGACCCAAGAGTCAACCAGAGATTAGTGTTATCAAAATGCAATTTAATTTTAAGGTAGATCAGCACATACCTATACATCATGAATGAGTTTTAAGGTAAGAAATATGTTATTAATTTCTTTTGAATTTAAATACCAGAAAATATTATTTGGATAAAAATGTAAACACCAAAAGGTCAAAGAAAAAAGTAATAAGAGCCTTGTAGCTTGGATTAGCATTCGAGACTGTCTTTTCTATTTCTTTTCTTTCTCTGGAAAAAAAAACCACCATAGACAAACCATCTAATCATTCAAAGTTTTGATTTTAAAAAAAGATAAACTAGGACACAAAATATACCAGTAACAATTCACTCCAGAAACTTTGGCAGGAATGTATGGAAGTGAGGGGATGCTTACAGGAGCCTCTTGGGTGGTTCTCTTCTCTCTGGAATGGCTTCAGGGTCTGCCTTGGTCAAAAGTATGATATGGTTTTTAAAGTGACAGATGGCTTTCAAGCCTATGAAAAGCTGTATTCTTAAAGCACAGACATCCATACTGACAGGTGGGCAAGCCTAGTAAAGAAAAAAAAAAATCACAACTTTAACCAAGGAATAAAAGGTACATCAACTTTAATCTTCAAAAATCAGTCTGTTTATTTGATAAAATCCTGTTCCCCTCACCAACCCCTCCAAAAAAAAAGAAAAATCCAAATTCCTATTCTTAGCAGAGCAGGAGATTACCCTGTGTAAAGTTATGTAACCAACTACCTATTCCGTATGTGCCTGTCAAAGAGCTACTCAGTATTTGCTGACTGAGTGAAGGCAGACAGCGATGTACCTGAGCCCCTCATAGCTGTGAGAACTCCTGTGTGGCTTACTGTGTGGCTCCAGGAGTACAGCTGTGGGCTGGTAACCTGCCACCTGGAGAAATCCCCACTAACAGTGGGCTGATTTGGGGAAATGCCCAAAGGTGGCTTCTAGGAAAAATGAGACACTATAAAACGTCATTCTACAGTACAGACAGAACATAAACGGTTTCTTAGTGGGATGGGTGTGTACAAGAGAAATGCTTGCATGTTCAGATGGCCCCTGACTGTTAACTCCTTAGGTGTGAACATTGCCTGGAATGGATGACAGGCTGGTGTGTCAGGTAAACTGGAGGAAATCCTGGACCAGGAGCCACAAGGCTCCTGTCACTGTAAGGGAACATTAGTTCAAGTAGAATGGATGAGCTAATAAAAGAGCTCCTTCTGTGAGCTCAGAAAATGATGCTGCCAGACCTGTGCTCTCTCTTGCATTAACACTGTTTTGATTCTGAGCTCATTTTCATTGTCCTTTTGTACAAAGTGATTCGGAAACACCTCCATCTATTTTTTCACTCCTAAGAATAGATAAGATGGCCTTAGCTAGTGCTGAGGAGCAGGAATCTCAGAGGAAAGGGAGGTAAGATGTACACTTTGGACCAGATTCTGAGGTTGTGAAATCTTTCCCAGACACCAGAGATCCCTAAGTCTGAGTTAGCAAGAGTGTGTGCTCTTTCAGGTGGTATCTATGATCTCAGAATGGTAGTGTCGCAGGAAGGGGGGAGCCACGGGGTGCAATAATCACTGTCCTTCCCTCTGCCACCTTCAAGAGGCCTGGCCTCAAGGGCAACATCCCCAACCAGCTAGCTGCCTGTTTCTCTTCTTTTTTATTAAAATCACTTATTTATTTATTTTGAGAAAGAGAAAGAGAAAGCAAGTCGAGAGGGGGAGGGGCAGACAGAGAAGGAAAGAGAGAATCCCAAGCAGGTTCTGTGCTGTCAGCACAGAGCCAGATGCTGGGCTCAAACTCAGGAACTGTGACATCATGACCTGAGCCAAAATCAAGAGTCGGATGCTTAACCAACTGAGCCATCCAGGCGCCCCCGCCCATCCCTCTTCTTATCTCCCTCCTTCTCTTCCTTGTTCCTTCCCTATCGTTTTAGGAGACTCTGAGAAGACCTGGAACATGATTTAATTTCAAGTGCAGATTGATCCTACCTCAATCTATTATGTACCCCTCACTCCAGCATCACCACCTATGTAAGCCTATGTCTTTCTGAAGTTCGAAAAACAGAAAACAAAAAAGCAAAGCAAGGTGTGGGGAGAAGTAGAATGGGACAAAGAATCTGTTGGCTTTCCATTTTTACTAGGGAAATAAACTTTACTTCTAAAACACGCTCTTAAAAAGGCTATGTGTGTATCTTAAACACAGGCAGAAAGGCATGGGAAAGCTGTGATTCTGGTTTCTTAAGAGGCTGAAGGGAGGTAGCATGCCTGGTCAGCAGCAGAAAGCTACAGGCAGGCCATGGCGTGAAAGAGTTACTGAGAACTCAGATCATATAAAACGCTACCACAAATCAGAATTTGGGAGACAGTGATAGGAGTAGAGAACCTCAGACACATTAAGCGCTACAAAGTGCTGGCTTGTCAACATAACCATCATGACTGAATACTTATTTTTCCAGGAAAAGGTGTTCCAGGTGCCAGATAGACATAAACTGACTTATGAAATATAAGCCATCATAATTTGGGGGTTTCCTGAAGCATGTAGCTTCATAACAAACATCCATTCAAGTACCTTATACCTCAGGTGAAAGAGAATGTGACGATATCACACAAATGATCAGTATATTTCTGACAACAGAAATTCAAGGTCAGAAAATATAGAACTTGGGGGCACCTGGGTGGCTCAGTTGGTTAAGCGTCTGACTCTTGATCTTGGCTCAGGTCATGATCTCACGGTTCATGAGATCAAGCCCCACCTCAGGCTCTGCGCTGACAGCATGGAGCCTGCTTGAGGTCCTCTCCCTCCCTCTCTCTCTCTCTGCTCCTCCCCCACTCCCTCTCTCTCAAAATAAATCAATAAACTTGGGGGGGAAAAAAAGAAAATGTAGAATTTTATCGTAAAACTGCCTACATTTATTTTGTAGTCAAGACCTTTTCAGAGACTAAGCATATTACTTCTCACTAAAAAGACCTTTTCAGAGACTAAGCATATTACTTCTCACTAAAAATGAGGTTAATGATCTAGCATATCTATTAACTCTTAGATTAAGACTACATAATTACATTATAGGCATATCTGATAACAGTGTAAGTAAGTCATTTTCATGCATTTGTGTTCTGAAACACACTGATTCCTGTACTGTTTTGTTAATAGCTATGTACGACTGCCACCAATATTTCCATTACGGAAGAATAAAATTGTAGTATACCATAGTTGTGAAGTACTATCTCTGAAGTTACACGATACATGTTCTTTACCCAACTTTAAAAACTATGCGCTATACCTAAATTCCGAGGAAATGTTTTCAAAGTAATCTCAAAAACTGCCATTTAAACCATGAATCACAAAATGCTTATTATTTGATGTGCAAAAGTAGCTTAAGACCTCGGATGTTCACTGACTTTGACCCAAGAGCAAATCTGCAAAGATTTATATATTCCTTTTTGACCTTCAGGTTTTGCTGTGGTCATAAACCAATTCTAACCTTCAGGGTGGTATCCACGTATGGGTCTTCCTCACGAGCTGCCGCCGCACTGCACCGCACTGTGAAACACTGCAGGTTGTTGCTAAGGAAGAGGAGAGACACCACTGAGCAAAGCAGAGTCCAATAACCAACGTGCCCGTACTTTGGAAGATATCACAGAGGCGAACAGAGCAACAGTGAGGGTGAGGGAAGGCTCAAGTGTTCGGCAAACCTGATTATTAATCTACTTCTTAAGAACCTCAGAATACCGTTGAGTGCTTTTAAAAATATACAACTGGTTCCCACCTCTCATCTAGAAATCATAATCTCTAAGAGCTGAATCTAAACATGTACATATCTACAAAGCTCCATGTATGGCTCTGCTGTGCGCTCCTAGTTAAGAACCATGGATCTGGCTCAATATCTCATTTTACAGAAAAAAATCATGCCCTCAGGATCTGCCCAAGGTACAAAGAGATGACTATCAAAGCCAAAATTAGAACTCCAGTGTCCTGACTACTACCTCTATCCTACTCATCTCAGGATGAAATTGAGCCTGGATTGGGCTATACAACACACTTAGATTATGCAAATACATATCCAATGGTAGAACTGAAAGTCATAGACTCTCTGAGGGAATCTTTGGAATTAATCACTCCAGGAGCTTGTTTTAAAGATGAAGGCATGGAAGGTTCATGACTGGTCCAAGACATCTCTGAAGGACAGAGCCAAATTAGATCCCAGTTCTCCCTGCTCCTCACACTCCTCTAGTTCTTTCCACAAGCCCAGGCTGCTTCTGCACAGTAAAACGACCCAGGGACCCCACAGTCAGCACATAATAGATGCCTGGTGACTGGTAAGTCAACCCTCCGATACTGACATTAAAAAATGTTAAGAGTTCACTTAGAAACTGCTACAAAACCCCTATTTTATAGTCTCTTTAAAAAATTTATTTATTTTTGAGAGAGAGACAGACAGAGCATGAGTGGGGAAGGGGCAGAGAGAGAGGGAGACACAGAATCCAAAGCAGGCTTCAGGCTCTGAGCTGTCAGCACAGAGCCTGAAAAGGGGCTCAAACTCATGAACCATGAGATCATAACCTGAGCTGAAGTTGGATGCTTAACCAACTGAGCCACCCAGGCGCCCTGCTACAAAACCCATCTTGTAGTGAGTTCACAGAAATAATTTTTAGAAACAAATTAAAAAGTAGGAGAATTAAAAATGAACTGTGTTGAAATAAAAAATTAAGCACTAAAGCAAACCTAGCATTGTTCTTATAATAGAAGAAATACTTCTTCAATATGGAAGGCATTTCTGACATTTTCACAGTTGGGAGACTGTACATCAGTCAGGGCACTCTCCCTCTTTTTTGGGTGTGGGGGGGGGGCTTCCACTACAGCCTCAGGCCACTGCCATCTCTATTTCCACAAAGTTCTAGGACATGAACTCTGGAGTCATGACAATAGCTGGAACAGTAGCACCACCACTTAGAAATCAGGAATAGGGAGTTAGCACCAGGAAGTAAAATGAATTAGAGAGGATTTTGAGACAGTGAGAAGCAAACAAGCACCTGTGGTAGGGCCAGAATGACAGGTGAGAGTAGCTACAACCATAAAGATAAATGGCTGTTAGGGTCCAGAAATTAAAAGGGCTGGTCCTCTGACTCACCTCCACCTACAGTAATCCCGCTATTGGCTATTGTTGGAATACTAAGCAGCAGAAGAGAAGAATGAAGTGAACTGAAGAGTGTTGTTACGGAAAGACATCCAGGGTATGCTCCTAAGTGAAGCAGCAAGGTGCTGCATGGTGGACATCATATGATCCACTTCCATAAAAACCAAATCATAGTACTAAACGTACTGTTTTTTTTTTTTTTAAGTTGGATGAATATACACCAGTTGTTGACATGGTTGACTTTGAGGAGTAGGATGGGGGGGGGGGTGGAGGGGCTTTCCCATTTATATAAGGATGACATTTTACATGATTTTATTGTTCTTAGTTACTTTTTTTTAAATTTTTTTTACTGTTTATTTATTTGTGAAAGAGAGAGACAGAGCACGAGTTGGGAAGAAGCAGAGAGAGAGGGAGATACAGAATCCGCAGCAACTCCATGCTCTGAGCTGTCAGCACAGAGCCCGACATCAGGCTCGAACTCACCAATGGCAAGTTCATGACCTGAGCCAAAGTTGAATGCTTAACCAACTGAGCTACCAGGCACCCCATGTTCTTAGGTTCTTTTAAAAAAAATTTCTATTGCTTTTTTTTTTTAAATATACCAGTCTTCAAGAAACTTTTCAAGACAAACTTATGGGTCAAGATATTTCTAAAATACATACCTATTGGATAAAGCAGTATGTAAAAATGAGTTCAACAATATAGGATTTTAAAAATAGGTGTGGGGATCCTATTTAGGGGCACCTAATGTGAATTTAGGGGCACCTGGCTGGCTCAGTTTGGTTAAGTATGACTTTACATCTACATAATCAGATAAAGATGATAGTGTTTTTGTATCAATATTTTGGGACAAAAATTAATATTTTATTTCTTCTTTCTCCCTCTAGTTTTTCTTTAGTTTCTAAGATGGTATTGTTTCCTAGGTTCTTTTGCATCCTTGAAGATCCTTCTATTCCTTCTCTCACTTTCTAAGCATGACCTTCACCAGAGTTTAGTTTTCCAACTACTTTTCTCTTCTACACACTCTTGGGGGCCATGCTCACTGCTTTGATAATCAGCTCTTTTTTGATGGTAATAAAACATACATTTTCCTCTCTTTTCTAATCTTCGGTCCTGTGTCCAAAAGCCTACTTAACATTTCCCCTTAATATTCCCTAAGTGCCTCCAACTCAAATGCCTAAATTAAGCTTCTCTTTTGCCCCACCTTACACCAGCCTCCATTCTTTCATAAAAGCAGACTCTGGCGGGGTTTTCCATGGCTCTCCATTCCCACCATCCCATCAGACACCAAGTCTTGTCATTCTCTCGCCAAGGCCTCTCCCATCCATTCTTCCTTGTCCTCTCACTGCTATTGCCCTGCCCAAATACAGCCCCTCATTATCCTGCCTGAACCATTTCAATAGCTGATTCATCTATGTTCAATCCATCCCCCATAACAGCCACCACTAATTTTCCTAAAACAATGCTCTTACTATATCACTTTCTTGATCAAAACCCTAAAAAAATGTCCTTAATTTTCAAACCCCTGAGCTCTCTCTCAAGCATTATTTGTAACACTTCTCTGCATTTCAGCTTCTTCACAGTTAAAGGACATCACTATGCACAACACGTTGGAAATGGAGACTAGCTACCTCCAGGATGTTCACTTAGGAAGCACACAACAGCATTTCTCCTTACACCAGACAACGGGAGGAGAAGGCAGCAACCACAATACGGGTGAGTAGCAGAATCTCCAGGTGAGTTCTATGCTGTCAGAATATACTTCCTGTGACTACTGATACCACCACTCAGTTGAAAAAATAATTAAAAATCACTGTCCTATGCAATTAATTAGTGGATGCTCCCGCAAAACTAGACGTAGCCTTTGTTTATAGTCTTCCCTCTATCTAGAATGCCTTTCTCTTCTAATCTACGTCTGTCAAATTCCAACTAGCTTCTCTCACTTCAAACACAAAAAACTTTCGGTATGACTCAGCCAGAAGTAATTTCCCTCCTTCCAGTACCTACATCACTTTCACAAAGGCTTAAAATATTTTTCACAAATCCCCTAGTATTTGTGCCCCATGTATGTGTCTCTGGCCTTCTCCCATGCTATTGCTTTAGAAGGCAAATGCTGTACCTTATTCACAGTTGCTTGGCCAGAGGGCCCAATGCAGTGGCTTGCACATAATCTAAGCTCAAAAAACAGGAAATAGAACCAAAAGCACCAGTTACTGCTGAGATTAAAAGAAATGAGACAAAAATCCTGCTCAGGAACCCAGGTTACATGCCATCATATTAGGGTAAGGCAACTCAAAAGGCATCTGCTACCAATTAGCCAAATGTCCTTGTCCATCCCAACCTCTGGATTATTTCCCTATTTGTACTAATCAGAGGGTGGAATCAGGTAGCCTTTCTAGCTCCTTCACAGTTCTAAGCCATTATGAGATAACTCAACTCATACAGAAAGAATATGACAGCAGAGAAAAAAAATTAGGAAATCTAAAAAGAAATCTAGAGATGTCCTGACTGGCTCCACTGACTTTTCATCGAAATTCTCTATGAAAATATTTCCTCAGAATGAACTGTATACTTCCTTACAAAGACCCCTAGCCAATCTAAGAAAATAAAACAAAGGCAAAACCAGAATCTAAATATCTGGCATTGAAAATGTAGATATGGGCCATCAAAAGACAGAGACACATCATTAATTTATAGTACTATATATAATTTCACACAATGCCCATTTAAAGATTTAGGAAGCATGTCAGGAATTTACAGAAGAGTAAGTGACTCCAAGGCTAGCAAGTAACACTGTAACATACCTTGTAATGACATGCAAAAATTGTGGCGTGAGCACTGCCTGCTGAGACTTCTCAGGATACTGGTAAACTGACATTAATTCAACAGATTTGACAACCATGTAGAGATAGCCCACATGAGGTAATGAGAAAAAACAAAAGAGACTCAGCAATTCTTTTTCCTGAGACAATTTTTTTCTATCAGAAGTAGGAGAACCTGCATGAAAAAAATGGGGGAGAAATACCAAGAAACCAGTAAATAAAGGGAATCAATATCTTCACTTTTCTAAGTAAAAAAGTCTATCAGTGGATAACTAAAGAGTTGTTTAGGGAATGCCAGTAAGAAATGAAGAGGGAGTGATAGAATTAAAATATCACCATTTTGCAACCCCTAATAAATCAACAGATCTAGGTAATAGTCATCAGTGCTATTAACATCACAAAAAGAGTCAATCAGATACCAGGTACCTTCCAACAGAAGTCAACATGACTTGTGCTACCCGATCATCATCTTCATAAACATCACCATCATCATCATCTAATCAAGACTAGGTCTAGACCAGCATTGTCAAAAGAAATATAACATGAGCCACATATGTAATTTAAAGTTTTCTAGTAATCACATTTTAAAAAGTAAAAATAAACAGGCAAAATTTTAATAATATATTGTATTCACCCATCATATCCATATTACCGTTTCAATGAGTAGTCAACAAAAAAAATCAATGAGATATTATATATATATATATTTCTGTACTAAGTCTTCAAGATATGGCATGAATTTTACACCTAACACTATATCTCAATTTAGAATAGTCACATTTCAGTGCCCAACAGCAGCAGGTGGCTAACAGCTACCATACTGAACAGTATAGTTTTATATCTAACTACCAAATCACAAGGAAATATAGGAGATACAGGAACATGTTAAATGACACTGTGGGGAGTCAATCAGCAAAATTCAGATTATGGGAAATTCTGTGGTATTAATCCAACTTCTTGCTAAATCGACTGCAAAGAAAAGAGAGGAAAAGGGAGAAGTTGACCCTCTAGCAAGGCTATGGGCCCTGTCTGGTCTCCAGCTTTGTCTAACAACCCCCTCTCCCTTGCTCTCCTCCCTTGCTTCTCTCAGTTCCTCAAATATAAGATTTTCCCTCTACCACAACACCTTTGTTGCTTCCTCTGCACCAACCCTATCCCCAAATCAGTCTTGATTCATTCTTCAGATCCTCTTTCTCAGGAAGCCTTCCCTGACCCCTAGATGAGATTAATATCTTTATTATAGGCTCTCAAGGCAGGGTTCTTTTCCCACAGAGCATTCATTTCAGTGTGTAACTGTATACTCCTTTTTGTGATTATTCAGTTAACATTTGCTTCCCCCCACTCCCAAGACAATAAGCTCCACGAGTGCAAGTACTTTGCCTAGTACTGTTCGTTACTGTTCCCTAGTACTCAGCCCAATACCCAACACAGTAGGTAGTCAATACATGTTTACTAAAAGAAAGAAAAAACTAAAGGAAGGTTATGAACACGTTTAATCAGAATAATATTTATGTTGTTCGTTCTCTAGGCAAGATCTAAAGATGTTAAGCAGGCAAGAACTAAGCACAAAACCCAATGGCAATTCTCAGTCTTGGCTGCCCATTAGGTTCCCGGGAGCTTTTGAAAACTACTGATGCCCAGGTACCATAGTTGACCAATTAAGTCAGAATCTCCAGCATGTGGAGCCTGGGCATCAGTATTCTTAAAAGCATCCAAGCAAACCCCATGTGCAGCAAGGCTGAAAACCACTACTCTGAATGAATTTCCATTCGGTCCACATTTTCCACCTTGTTCATAAAGCCATCCTAAGAAGCTCCGCCAAATACCCAGCTAAAACTCAGCTAAACCCCGGCTATAAAAAGGCTCCAATTTCCCTTTTTGGGCCAAGTAATCATTTCAAAAACAGAAACGGCTTTTGTCTGTCACGTCTTCTCCATGGCTTCTCCTACCAGATACAACTTCCCTTTTCAGTGCTCACAGGAGCACTCCTTAGCGTTATTTGCTAAAGAACTTGTGTAAGGTCCCAGGGAAACTCAGTAGAAGAACCTAATACCCGCAGCAGTCTTTCCTCCCAGCCCAGAGCCTTTTCACCTCATTAGACCATTGCACTGACATACTTACCTGTTTGGTAAATGGGTAGCAGCTGAAGTGAGTGCAACTTGATGTCATCAGATAAGACAAGGGATGAAATATCAGGAGCAAAACGTCTGTGAGTTTAAAAAAAGAGAGAAAGAAGGAGAGATCTAATTTCCATGTACTTCTAAGCATGTAAATACATATTAAATGCTGGTGAATAAAAAGCTTTCTAATACTTATAAAGCAGGTGCTGAATGTGGTAATATTTTATGGTTTTATCATCTAATCCAGTTGACTCCAGTGTAACAGATACTCCAGACTGGCTACTTTTTTCACCAAGAAGTTCCACGGGCTTTTGACAGATAACAAAATCATCTGAGTCAAGCTGCAAAGTTTCATTACTGATGCCTTAAAAAATAAAATTTAAGAAAAGAGTTTAATAACTCCAAGTACTACATGAGTGAAAATTAAATTTCACAACATCCTCATATCAATTAAATAGACATACAGTAACTTTATTTATTTATACATACGGACATCTCGTATGTTTACAAGGCACTATGGTTTTGAGAAGCCTAACATTTCCTCATGTATTCCTCACAACTGATAAAGTACAACAGGATATTATCATCCCAATCTTATACATGAGGAAATTGAAACTCAGAGATGGTATTCCTAACCCAAGGCCATTCAACTTGTAAGTATGAGACCTGGGACTAGAAACTCCTCCTCAGCTCTTCCATTATTTCTATTGACAGGTATATGCTGAAACACACTGACATGCTATGGAGGAAGATATGGACAGCCAGATCATAAACCAAAATCCCATGTATTAGGAATAACTGAATCTATAAATAATGTGGCTTGGTGGTATATATATATATATATATATATATATATATATATATATACTAGAGCCCTTCAGATATTACCAGAAGGGTTTTCTCTACACCTAAAATAAGAAAGCAAGCTAAATTCATTTACCTTCTGTCCGTTTCATTGGATTGTTGATCTTAAGTGGCTGGTAGTTAACACTCTCTCCAGTTTTAGGGTCTGACTCCAGTTTCACGATTAAGACTTCCAAGTCTGACATGAGAGCAACATATCCAACACAAAATGAAATTTCAACAGGAACGATATTATCTATGTGTATACTTAAAGACCGTTCAAAGTCTAATATTGAGAATTCTTCACTAATGATCTGATACTTCAAACTAAATAAGACTAACTTATTTGTGCAACCAACAAGAAGGTCTCCTTTCACCGGGCAACAGGAAATGCACAAGGGGGCCTCAGAAAGCGGCATTTCAATAATAGACATCTGGTCTCTGAAGGTGTCGCTGAAGGGTGCCTCCACTTTATGTCCCACCATTCGGATACACACACGACAGTTTTCAGTCCTTTTACTTCTCCAGTTCACATATGCACGTAGAAACGTAGCTTTGTTTTTCTCTTCAATTGCTGCCAAATAGTCTCCTGAGAAGAAAGTAAGATTACACTTAGAATGTGTAATTAGAAACAACCACTTACCTTGTGCCATGAAAAGGAACTATTAGTGAATTCTAATGTGAATGGTTGAATTAAACATTGACTCAAACAAAACCTTAATCAATAGGATCTCAGGTATGTGTGTGTGTGTGTGTACATATATATATATGTATATATACATATACATGTGTATACATATGTGTACATGTATATATATACGTACATATATATATGTATACATACATTTAAAACATGTTTTTAAGTGTTTTATTTTTGAGAGACAGAGACAGAGCACGAGTGGTGGGGGGGGATCAGAGAGAGAGGGAGGCATAGAATCCAAAGCAGGCTCTAGGCTCTGAGCTGTCAGCACAGAGGCCAACCCGGGGCTCAATTTCACGAACTGTGAGATCATGACCTGAGCCAAAGTCAGATGCTTAACTAACTGAGCCACCCAGGTGCCCCCCGGATCTTAGGTATATTTTTAACTGACATTAGGCATTTAGGTTCTGAAATAAATCTCTCCCCATTATGTCTTATGTGATTCATGTTGCTTGCATAGAAATTTTAGTTTTCCTTATCTTAGCTCTGAATGTTTCCTGTAGGTTGAACCCCGCTTCTCACAAGTCACACTTTCATGTCAACTCTGAGAAACAGGATAAAGCTGAACATATTGAATAAAACTTAAATCCAATTGATTTTCCCTCAACTGTTGACTTTATATTTTTTAAATTATAATTTTGTAGTTATTCTCTGTTGTGAGAAATCAAAGTGGTAAAGAGATGCAAAATGAAAAGCATAAACCCTCCCCTGCAGTGCAATCTGTGAGAAGCCAGTGTTAACACACACAGCTTTCTCAAATACACATAGATCACAGAGTAGTGTTTTGTCTTTCTTCTTTTTCACTAAAATGGAATCACACCGAATATATTTAACAATCTACTACTTCTAAACATTACCAATAAATCTTGGCCTCCAGGTCAATACATGGGTATCTAACATCCTTTTATTAAAATTATCTGCATATTAGATGTATACATGTGCCATAATTTATTTAACAATGCCCTATTGATACACATTCAAGTTTTTCCAGTTTTTCTGCCACTTTACTTCATGCCGTAATAAATAGGCCTATACCTATATTTATTTCCTAGGGGTTTGTTTCAATGGCATGAATTCCAAAAAGTGAGAATATTGAGCCAAAGAGCAGGTACGTTTTAAATTTTAAGATGTTGCCAGAGTCAGGGCATCTGGGTGGCTCAGTCAGTTAAGCATCTGCCTCTCAATTTCGGCTCAGGTCATGATCTCACAGTTCGTGGGTTTGAGACCCACATTGGGCTCTGTGTTGACTGCACAGAGCCTGCTTGGATTCTCTCTCTCCCTCTCTCTCTGCCCCTCCCGCACTTATGTTTGCACGTGCTCTCTCTCTCTCTCAGACACACAAAATAAATAATCTTAAAAAAAACAACTCAAAAAAAAAAAAAAAGATATTGCCAGATTCTATCACAATTACATAACAGGAATTCATGTTGCCAGCAGCATCGTTTGAACATGCCTGTTTCCCCATATCCTCACTAGTACTGACTCAATGTGATGGGGAAACATGGACTCTTAAGGTTATTGTAAGTTATATTTTCCAGACCATTTCTAAAGCTGGCCATCTTCTCCTATGTTTATCAGCCAGGTATAATTTCTCTTCTGCAAGTTATCTACTTTATTAGGATGTTTAATTTGTTTTCCTTATTAAGAAATAGCAGCTCTCCGGGTAAAAGTGATATTAATCTTTTGTTGCTCATGAATAGCAAATTGTTTTTGGTAGTCTATTCTTTGACATTTGACTTCACTTATGGCATCTTTTACCATAGTAAAAGTAGTCAGATATGTATGTAGTCAGATATGTATCATTTCCTGCTTGGCCTCTGAGTTTCCTAATTTGCTTAAACAGTCTCCTATGTCCTCCAAATTACGTAGTTATATTCTTACATGTTCTAGTTTAGCAGCTTCTTAATTTAAATTTTTAATCTTTAGAACTTTGAGGGAGAGAAACATCAATGTTTTTCCAAATGTAGAATCTACTATTTACTAACAGTATTTGGTAAATAAGTCCTTTTCTAATGAACTGAAACTGAAACGCTGTTGTTAGCATAATGACTTCCCATAGACACACAGCAAGCAAGCAGCCCCTTTCTGCAGACACTTACTGGGCTGGCCGGGTCCCCTCCTCGTCCGAAATGAGCCAACCTTCCAGAAGGGCAAGGCTTCTCCTGATGCTAGTTCTTCTGATACCACAAAAATGGAACCTACACCTTTCATTCCCTGGGTATCCTGGAAGAATACCTAAACGTACCCTGCAGACTTCATAAATTTGCTCACTCTATTCCAGAAAAGCAGTTTGGATGGAGTTGGGTCCAAAGATGCCTTGTAGCCTCCATCTTCCTAGAATTTCCTCAGTACATGATTTTTGTTTTTCTTTTTTTTAAGTTTATTTATTTTGAGAGGAAAATAGAGAGAGACAGACAGAGAGACAGAGAGATAGAGAGAATGTGGGGGAGGGGCAGAAAGAAAGAAAGAGAGAGAGAGAGAGAGAGAGAGAGAGAGAGAGAGAATCTCAAGCAGGCTCTGTGCTGTCAGCGTAGAGCCCGACATGGGGCTCCATCCCAAAAACCGTGAGATCTTGATCTGAGCTGAAATCAAGAGTCAGATGCTTAACTGACTGAGCCACCCAGAAGCCCCTCAGTAAGTGATTTTTTTTATTTTATTGTGGCAAAATATACATAATGTAAACGTTACCATTTTAACCAGTTTTGGGTGTACGATTCAGTGGTATTAAGTACATTCACATTGTTGTGCACCAATCACCATCATCCTTCTCCAGAACTTTTTCATCTTCCTCAAAACTATCCCTAAAACAATAACTCCCCATCCTCCCCACCCCACCCCCAGACTCTGGCACTGACCATTCTACCTTCTGTCCCTATGAATTTGCTCACTCCAGGTACCTCATGTAAACTGAATTGCACAATATTTGTCCGTTTGTGTCTGGCTCATTTCACTTACCATAATGTCTTCAAGGTTCATTTGTGTTGTAAAATGTATCAGAATTTCCTTCCCTTTTAAGGCTGATTAATATTCAATTTTATGTTTACTCATCTGTTTAAGGACACTTAGGTTGTTTCCATGTCTTGGCTAGTAGAAATAATATTACAATGAACATGCAGGCATAGATCTGCCATATGCCACATTTTGTTCATCTTTTCCTCAGTTGATGGACATTGGGTTGCTTCCACTTCTTGGCTCTCAAAAAAAAAAAAAAAACGCTGCTATGAACATTGGTGTGCAAGTATCTGGACAAGTCCCTGCTTTCAATTACTTTGTTTCTATACTTCCAGAAGTGAAATTGCTGGATCATATGGTAATCCTATATTTAATTTCTTGAGGAACACCACGCTGTTTTCCACAGCAGCTCTACCATTTTATATTCCTGCATTGCACAGGGGTTCCAATTTCTCCACATTCATATCAACACTTGCTCTTTTCCTTCTTTTTTTAAATAACAGCCATCCTAATGGGTGTGAAGTGGTATCTCATTATGGGTTTGATTTGCACTTCCCTGGTGAAAATAATGGTAAGCATCTTTTTATGCGCTTGTTGGCATCTGAAGAAATGCCTATTTGCCCATTTTTGAATTGGCTTTTGTTGCTGTCATTAAGTTATAGGAGTTCTTTATATATTCTGGATATTAATCCCTTGTCAGATATATGCTTTGCAAGTATTTTCTTCCATTCTGTGGATTGCGTTTTCAATCTGTTGTTAGTGTCCTACTGTCTTTGATAGATGCAAGAAAGTTTTAATTTGGTGATATCCAATTTACTGTATTCTTTTGTTGCCTGTGCTTTGCATATTCAAGTTAGTAAATGAATTTTAAAACAAAGAATATTTGTTTAGTTAAATAAAATTGTTTTATTCATGCATCTATAAACATACACCTATTTCACTGATAAAGTCTATATACCTTTTATATATAATCTCCAAACTGTAGATAGTGCCCATACTGTTTTCAGCTTAATAACTTGTTTTATAATAATGAACTAGAACTTGGTAAGTGTGTTTACCTGATGAACATTATGATCAGAGATTTAGAGTTCTCTCAGCTAATCCTCACAACAAACCTTCATGAAACTATCTCATTCTCCACTTTATAGATCAGGAATCTGGGACTCAGACAAACTAGGTAACTTGCCTAAGCAACACAGCCAACAAATGATAGAACTGGGACTCAAACCTGGATCTGGTTAGCTCAAAAGCCGATGCTCATTCCCCAATAATGCTATTTCTCAAAATGTTAAAAAAGAGATACAAGTCTAAAGGAGTCTGTGGAGGTTAATAGCTCTTTATGAAAGACAGAAACTATTTTTCAATTTAATTTATTTAAACAGACGAAAACAGTTCGCCTATTTCTCCCACTGCCCCCACCAATTAGCTTTGTTTTCTTCTGTTGTCTTTCTAGTTTTAGATTCTACATATAAAAAATCATATTGGATTTGCCTTCCTCTGTCTGACTTATAAACTTTTTTAAGCATTATATGGTCAGGACTTTATTCTACTTATTTTACAACAGCTTCTGTCTTCGTTAAGTAAATTAGAAAAATGTTCTCATATTTATTCTTTTTTTAATGTTTATTTTTGAGAGTGTGCGTGCGCGTGCAGAAACCGGGAGGGGCAAGAGAAAGGGAGGCAGAATCTGAAGCAGGCTCCGGGCTCTGAGCTGTCAGCACTGAGCCCAACATGTGGCTCGAGCCCACAGACCGTGAGATCATGACCTGAGCTGAAGTCGGACGCTTAATCGACTAAGCCACCCAGGCGCCTCTCTCATATTTATTCTTAAGCTAAGAGTCACTGATTTTTAAAAATAAGAAACTTCCTGGTTAACACTAATACAAGATTAAGGAAAAGGCAGCACTCCTGTGACAAAATTGACATCAGAAGGCAGAAATAATATACAATGCATCAAAATATGTTTCATGGCTTTAGAAAAGTTAAAAGACCGCAGGGCTTGGGAAGGATGTAATAGACAGACTCGTTTAATACACTTGTGCTAAAGAACAGGCAATGAGGGCCATGTGGTCTTGTCCTCCCTGCCCAACCACCTTCAGACACCCCATAAACAAGTGTCCAGCATGAGAGCTCCCACACAACACTCAACTCTGGCTACCAGGTCTTTCTCCTTTGAGAGCAATAAGTTCTCACATCTCCTCTTCCTCAGTTCACACACAAAGCCTCAATTAAGTTTTCATTACTGATAATGATGTTAGGGGCCCCTGTCCTTCAAATTTCTATCTACATTCTCTCTACCACCCCCAAATTTTATAAAGGAAGAATAGCATCCCGCTAATTAGAGATTAAAAAATGAAAATGTTTTCTACTTGGGTAAGGGAGCTGCAAAGCACTTATAGTAAATATAAATGGCTGATGTAAAATTCATTCTGTGTTTGACAGGGGGAGATTTGCTACAGAGGAAGACCCTAGGCACTTAGAGCAGGAATTCCCATGTCTAAATTACTGTGAATGGGAAGAAAGAAACCAAAAGGAAAAAGCTGGAAAGTGGAAGACAAGTTATCTGGATATCAGCATAGCGAGGAGTCATCTTTGTGTAGAATAATAGAAGCTGTACCCAGGGGTTGTACCCAGTCTTCTTCAAGTTGAGAATTGAAAGTTACCCTTGAGCTATCTGACCCATGCTAAGGCACATACCACATGACTCCTGAACTTTCTTTAGGACAGCCAACTGGATTATAAAAACGTCTTTGTTTTTCAAGGCCTCATTAATCAGGTTACCATGCTACTCACTGCTTACAGCAGCCAGTATGGCTCTAGGTGGTTCTCAATCTTGTCTAAATATTAGACCCACCCCCGTGCTGGGCCACACCCCCGAAAACTGACAGTTTCTGTGAGGTTGTGGTCCAGGCATCAGCACTTTTTCAAGTTCCCCCAGGTGATTCTGATGCACAAGTAGTGACATCCAAGGGTCCCCAGAATCACCACTACTGACAGGCAAGAAGACCAGAGTTTTACATAATGTCTGCCGCTTCCAATTCTAGAATAAACATTGATTTGGAAGAATAGGTCAAATCATGTAAATATGTCTGCTCTGTCTCTGTCTCTGCCCCTTTCTCTCTCTCTCTCTCTCTCTCTCTCTCTCTCTCTCTCACACACACACACACACACACACACACACACACACCCCACACCTTGAAACTGGGGAGTTTGCCACTCAGTAGAGCTCTTGAAGGTGAGAACCTCCATGCTTAAAAGGGGAGCCAGATGAGGAAAACTACCAATATTGAAAGATGATTAAAAGAAAGATTTCAGTAGAAATACCCAAATCAGAATCTTCTGCTGATAGAGAACACACAGATCTAATGAGTGGCTTTCAAAAATATCTGTGGATCAGTGGGGGCTTCTGCTGTTGTCTTCGCTAGTCAAAAAGCAAAAATAACAGCACAATAAGTTGCTCATAAAGCAAAGACATCCAATGTTTGAGGCTGTTTTTTCTCTTATGGTTGCAATTAATAGTCGGGCTTTTCATTTTTAAAAATATGTATCTTTACTTGACAAAATGACCAGTCATATATATCATACTATGGATGATACCCCATAGTTTTTTACTGATCCACAAAATCCCAATGTCTGGAAATCACTGATCTAGTAATTCAACTTTTTTTTTTTTAAACAGAGACTGAGACCCTAAAGTTTCTATAAACTCACACCCAACCAGTTGCAGACACAGTAGGAATTAGAATGAGATCTCCAGTCCTCCAAGTTCATGCTCCCTACTTTATTAGTAAGCCCCTAAGCCATAGGCTTTTCCACCATAAATACTGCCACTTACACATTTACACCACTCTTGAAAACCAGAAATCCAACTTTAAGTGGATTATTAGGCAGTTAAAAGAATCCTATGATAAATCCTTCTGTAATCTAAATACCTCCTATTTTTAAATATTGAATTTTTCTAAAATAGAATATACTCACACCTGATATATCTCTTGGTGCTGCTTCACATTTCGGTGGGAAAAGGGTAATGGGTGTTATTACACCATTTTGTCGGGGGCGGGGTCTATGGCCTGAGTTCCACTTACATAGATTTAAAACCCAGCATATAATGTGAGCTTTCAAAAACCGACAAGAAGTCGATAAAGGTATAGATGTAAAAGGACTGGCCACGAGTTGGCGTATTTATTGAAGCTGGAAGTACTGGGGCACAGGATACTATTCTCCCTACTTTGGTATGTGTTTGAAATTTTCTATACTTTTGAGTTTGGGTGTTTGGAGTTTTATTGTTTGTTTTGAAGTGTCTCGGCTGAGTGGAACCCAGCCACCCAACCACGGGCCTTTCTCCTGAGCATGCGAGATAAGGAGCAGTCAGATGCAATCCCTCCCCACCCCCCACTAGAAGCAGGCGCTCACCTGCGGTTGCCAGGACTACCACGGCGCAGCTCAGAGCACCTTCAGCAATCAGCCGCCAGACCCCCAACACCATCCGGCAAGTTCCGGGAAGCACGAAGTCCTCTCCCCACCCAGAGTGCCGCCGAGGACGCTCGGTCCTCTAGGAAGGAGGCCCCAAGCTGGGGTCCAGGCACCCCTTGGCCTCGCCATTACTCACCGGCCTCGCTGTAGGCCAGGCACAGCACCCTGCCCAGGGTGGAAAAGGCGCACCTCGGCTGGCACAACTCCTGTCCCGCCACTGCGAATGCCTCCACCTTACAGCCTGCCGCCACGAAGAGAGCGTCGCGTCCGCCGCCGCAGAACCGCTCCGGCTCCAACTTGCAGGGCACCACCTGCTGCGACCCGAACGGGTGCAGATTGTACAGCTGCACCATCCTGGCGACCCACTGCGGGGCAGCCCGGCGGGGCGGCTCCCTCCTGCACGCCCCGCGGGGCGCCTGGAGACCCCGTGCCGGTCACCGGAGCTGGACCACTTCCGCCAGCGATTGCACAGAGCCGAGTCACGTGAGCTCCACCCGGGTCGCCTGCGGCTCCCCTTCTTAAAGTGGCTGCTAGTTACCGGGCAAGGCCCGGCTGGGGAGGAGTCGCCTCTGCCCGGCGCACCCGCGCCCCACAGGCCCCTAGTCCTGGGACTTGGACCCGGCCGCCCTGTGCTGGCACTGCTCCGCGCTGCGTGGTTGACGGGCTTAGAGACCTCTGTGCCCCTTCATTCGTCATTTTACAGTCCTGTTTTGGGCTGGGCGAGATACGTTTGAAATGTTTGAGTATGTTTAAACATTTGATCATCTGGGACCTTGTACCATTTTGTTCCTGATTCAGGGGCATCACTCGTGTCTCCCTGATAGCCTGTGAGCTTCTGGAGGATAGG
Source organism: Lynx canadensis (assembly GCF_007474595.2). Lineage (NCBI taxonomy): Eukaryota > Metazoa > Chordata > Mammalia > Carnivora > Felidae > Lynx > Lynx canadensis. Next base: position 43,814,805 of record NC_044311.2, on the reverse strand, counting down.
GCTGGGAAAACTGAAGTGCAGTGCACACGGCTCAACTCCGGCCTAAATATACTGAAGAGTTGTTTGTTGGAAGGAGCAACACTTAGAATGTGCTTAGCAAAAAAAAAAAAAAATTTGCTGAAGAATCGAGGGGTGAAATCCACTAGCTCTCAGTCCAGTGCACCTACAACTATAGTATAATCTGACCTGTATCTATTCCTGATGTCTCAACGTGGAGCTCGTGGTTGCAATCCCAATTTAAAAAACAAAACAAAACACGTTTAGATGGGGCTCCTGAAGTGGCTAAGTCAGTTAAGAGTCCAGCGCTTGATCTCAGCTCGGTTCTTGATCTCAGGGTCTTGATCTAAGGGTGGTAAGTTCAGGTCCCACGTTGGGTTCCATGCAGGGCGTGGAGCCTACTTAAAAAACAAAAAACAAAAACTCACACATTTAGACGAAGTGAGCGTTGGAACTACTGTTTACAATTTATCCAGAAAATAATGTATGTTAAGTATGGAGTGAGGGATGCTCTCTTACTTTTGGTGTCTCTTATGCAGAGTTAAAAGAGCACATTTTTCTCTGGTCAGATTCTATTTGTCACCCTCATAAGCCCTTTCTTCAAAGAATTTACAAATTAGGTGCAATTGGATTGAAGTTAAACTCTACCTCCATTTTCTGTGCCATCTAGATGAAGAAAGTACCCCTTAGTAGTATGGTACTCTCCTTAACCTAATCCAACCAATAGGAACTCTTTGGGATACAACCATTCACCAAACTCTGTGAGGCAAAGATTTGGACAAGGAAGTTACTCTGTTCATCAAGCTAGGGCTGAAAACTGACAGAAGGCTCCTATAGAAAACAAAGAACCTAAGAACTGCTTACAGTAACTCATTCAGATACAACACTCATGAACACCCCTTTCTCCACAAATATATGCCATACTGTTCTTTTTAAATTTTCTCCTTCAAGACTGAAAATTACAATTTCTTTTGTTTTTATTTTATTTTTTTAATTTACATCCAAATTAGCTAGCATATAGTAGATCCTTAGTGCCCCTTACCCATTTAGCCCATCCCCCCTCCCACAACCCCTCCCGTAACCCTCAGTTTGTTCTCCATATTTATGAGTCTCTTCTGTTTTGTCTCCCTCCCTGTTTTTATATTATTTTTGTTTCCCTTCCCTTATGTTCATCTGTTTTGTCTCTTAAAGTCCTCATATGAGTGAAGTCATATGATATTTGTCTTTCTCTGACTAATTTCGTTTAGCATAATACCCTCTGGTTCCATCCACGTAGTTGCAAAGGCAAGATTTCATTCTTTTTGATTGCCAAGTAATACTCCATTGTATATATATACCACATCTTCTTTATCCATTCATCCATCGATGGACATTTGGATTCTTTCCATACTTTGGCTATTGTTAATAGTGCTGCTATAAACATGGGGGTGCATGTGCCCCTTTGAAACAGCACACCTGTATCCCTTGGATAAATACCTATTAGTGCAATTGCTGGGTCATAGGGTAGTTCTAGTTTTACTTTTTTGAGGAACCCCCCATACTGTTTTCCAGAGTGGCTGCACCAGTTTGCATTCCCACCAGCAGGGCAAAAGAGATCCTCTTTCTCCACATTCTCGCCAACATCTGTTGTTGCCTGAGTTGTTAATGTTAGCCGTTCTGACATTAGGTGTGAGGTGATATCTCATTGTGGTTTTGATTTGTATTTCCCTGATGATGAGTGATGTTGAGCATTTTTTCATGCATCAGTTGGCCATCTGGATGTCTTCTCTGGAGAAGTGTCTATTCATGTCTTTTGCCCATTTCTTCACTGGATTATTTGTTTTTTGGGTGTTGAGTTTGATAAGTTCTTTAGAGGTTTTGGATACTAACCCTTTATCTGATATGTCGTTTGCAAATATCTTCTCCCATTCTGCCGGTTGCCTTTTAGTTTTGCTGATTGTTTCCTTGGCTGTGCAGAAGCTTTTTATTTTGGTGAGGTCCCATTAGTTCATTTTTGCTTTTGTTTCCCTGCCTCCAGAGACGTGTTGAGTAAGGAGTTGCAGCGGGCAAGATCAAAGAGGTTTTTGCCTTCTTTCTCCTCGAGGATTTTGATGGCTTCTTGTCTTACATTTAGGTCTTTCATCCACTTTGAGTTTATTTTTGTGTCTAGTGTAAGAAAGTGGTCCAGGTTCATTCTTCTGCATGTCGCTGTCCAGTTTTCCCAGCACCACTTGCTGAAGAGACTGTCTTTATTCCATTGGATATTCTTTCCCGCTTTGTCAAAGATTAGTTGGCCATACGTTTGTGGGTCCATTTCTGGGTTCTCTATTCTGTTCCCTTGATCTGAGTGTCTGTTTTTGTGCTGTGAAAATTACAATTTCTGTACTAAATTACAATTTCAAGACTAAAATTACAATTTTATTGTCATTTCACCTACATTAAAAATGTCTATTTTGGAGAAAGAAGTGAGATTTGGAACCCCAATCCCTTCTAGAGATAGCCACTGAACCTGGATTATTTAAGATTCTTAGGAAATAGACATGCTAGCCAAGGGAAGGTGGGGGATGTGCCTGGTTTGTACAAGCAGGAGTCGCATCCTTGTATTCCTGTTACAAATGTAGGGGCAGCATTGGGCACACCATAATTTCCTTATGGGAGGCTATGTTGGTCTGCTAGGGTAGCCATAAGAAAATACCAGAGACTAGATAGCTTAAATAGCAGAATTTTTTTTTTCATAGTTCTGGAGGTCAGAAGTCCAAGATCATGGTGTCTGCAGTTCTTGTTTTTCCTAAGGCTTCTTTCCTTGGCTTGTAGAGAGCCACTGTCATAATTCATTTGGGCTGCTATAACAAAATCCATTTGGGCTGCTACAATGAAATACTAAACAGCTTATAAACAACAACTATATTTGTCACAGCTCTGGAGGCTGGGAATTCCAAGATCAAGGTGCCAGCATAGGGTAGGATTAGAGACCTCTTTGAGGTTGTAGACTGCTGACTTCTTGCTGTGTTCTCACTTACTGGAAGGGACTAGGGAGCTCTGTGGAATCTGTTTTATAAGAGCACAATTCCCATTCATCAGAGTTCTACCCTCATGACTTAATCACCCCCCAAAGGCCCTACCTTTTATTACCATTGCATTGGGCACTAAGATTCTAATATGTGCTCAACAGCATTGATCATTAGGGAAATTCAAGTCAAAACTGCCGTTAGAGACCACTATACATTTATTGTAATAACTAAAATTAAAAAGACTGATCATAACAAGTGTGGGTGAGGACAGGGAGCAACTTATGTGGATGTCAAATGGTATAATAGCTTTGGAAACAGTTTGGCAGTCTCTTAGAAAATTAGACATACACCTACCATATGGTCCAACCATTCTACACCTAGTTCTCTTACCCAAGAGATCTGAAGACAGACATATATCCTTAAAAGGACTTGTACACATTCTCATGGCAGCGTTATGTGTGATAGTAAAAAATCGAAAACAACCCAAAAATCCATCAACAGATGAATGGATAAACAAGTTTTGTTTCATCTGTACAACGAAATACTACTCAGCAATAACAAGGAATGCACTACTGATACATACAACAACACACATAGATCTCAAGATAATTATGCTGAGTGAAAGAAACCCAATAAAAATAGAATATACTCTTATTTAAATAAATGATTACATTTATATAAAATTCAAGAAAGTACAAACTATAGTAACAGACAACAGTGGTTGCCTGGGTCTGAGTGACGGACAGGGAGGTGACAGAGATTACAAAGAACATGAGCAAACTTTTGGGAATGATGGATATGTCCATTATCTTTTTTTTTTTTTAATGTTTATTTATCTTTGAGAGAGGGACAGAAAGAGTGCAAGCTGGGGAGGGGCAGAGAGAGAGAGGGAGACACAGAATCCGAAGCAGGCTCCAGGCTCCAATCTGTCTGCACAAAGCCTGACGCGGGGCCCGAACTCACGAACTGTGAGATCATGACCTGAGTCGAAGTTGGACGCTCAACTGACTGAGCCACCCAGGCACCCCAAATATGTCCATTATCTTGATTTTCATAATGGGTTTCTTGGTGAATACATATGTCATATCTTATCAGATTGTGTGCTTTAAATATGTGGATTTTTTTTTAAGATTACAAGACATGTAACAGGTAAGAGACTTACCCAAATCATACTGCTAATTAGAGGCAGAGTAAAGCTCATTGTATGAACCTCAATTATATAGTAGGTACTTCATAAGTATTCCTTTCAGAATTTAACGTAAAAAATGATGTGGACTGGAGTTCAGTGGTAAATAATGCGTTCTAAGATATTTGCTATGTTAAGCAAAACATTTTAAAATTCTAAAGACTAAAAAAATTTTTAAATAAAGGGGGGTACCTAGGTGGCTCAGTTGGTTAAGTGTCCAGCTTTGGCTCAGGTCATGATCTCAAGGTTCCTGAGTTTGAGCCCTGCATCCAGCTCTCCACTGTCAGCTCCACAGAGCTGCTTCAGATCCTTGGTCTCCCTCTCTCTCTGCCCCTACCCTACTTGTTCTCTCTCTCTCTCAAAAATAAATAAACATTTTCTTTAATTAAAAAAAATTTTTTAAATAAGAGAAAAAGAAACAGTGTCACTTTCATGCTCAGAACATTCCAATGGCTTCCTACGGTATTCAGATCAAAACTGAATTTTCTTGGCCTGTGAGGCCCTGCATGATCTGGTCAACCTCATTGTCTCTGTCCAACCTCATTTCCTACCATTTCATGGTGCCACAGACACAGAAGCCCTCTCTCTGTTTTCTGAACATCTGCTACTCATTCTCTTAGGATTTTAGCACTTGCTGTTGCCTGTACCTCGAACCTGTTCCCAGATCTTCCCTGGACTTACTGTCTTCTTTTTAGGTCCTCTCTAATATTACTTCTCTGACGTTCCATGTAACATGCCCTCTAGAAGAAAAGTGTAGACTCACTTTTCTTCTTTAAGGTTTTGCTGAAACAAAGACTAATAATCACAAATGTAACTCTAGAAAACATATTATTTTAGTAGAACCCTTGTTATTAATAGGAATTTTAGAGGCTTCAAGCAAAAGTAGGTTCCAGCTGTGGAGCTCTTTTGGAAGACTGCCAGGACCTTGCTGGGCATCCCTGATCTCCACTGATAGTCTGGCATTGAGACCCTAGCATGTGCAAAGCTAGGGCATTCAGAGACTGTCACTCAGACAATAAAGTGACACAAAGATCATTATCTCTTATTCAAGTGGATCCTACTACATTTCGTGTTTAGATCAGTTTGCTGGCATCTATAGAAATGTAGAGTTGCTCTCAAAATCACACCATGCATTTCCTTTATTGATCAACCCACACTTGTGCTATGGGTGCCCCTGCCATTTGCTAGCATCCCATCATTTGTTAACAGACTGGGAAAGGATAGTGAAGTTGGATTGGCAGTCTTTCGGCCTGAAGAAAAGTTTAGGATTGGTTTCTACATTTGCGGGATTGATAAGTATAAGAAGCCTGGAGACAGACATCAAGGCATCATACAGAGACCAGAAGGAATACAGAGCGGTGCCTCCTTGCATTTTCACTCCTGAGCCTCTTCCACATAAAATGCAATCCTTTCAATTTTCTGCTGTAGCAGAAAGTTGGTCTCCCTCTTTGACCTCCGTGACTTCCCTCTTTTTTCTGGTAACATTCCCAGGCTCACAGAGCAGAGTAGAGTGTGCAACAGTACCCAGCAGATGTTCATCTGATGTCCTCTATATCCCAATTCCTCACTGAAAAAACTTAGGGTCTTTCACATTGTTTTGCTTTCATGGGTAATTTGTAGTTATTTTATTCATTCCATTTAAAAATATAGAAGTCAAAACACACTGTGTTTCAAAAACATCAATGTTCAGAGCATCTTTAAGAATCTCTATTCGGGAAACACTTATCTAAAGGAACAAAATATCCCAGCTCAGAATTTCTTACTGGTATATCACCTCATGTCTTTTTGAAGTTTGTCACTTAAAGAGGCCAACTCGGGGCGCCTGGGTGGCGCAGTCGGTTAAGCGTCCGACTTCAGCCAGGTCACGATCTCACGGTCCGTGAGTTTGAGCCCCGCGTCGGGCTCTGGGCTGATGGCTCAGAGCCTGGAGCCTGTTTCCGATTCTGTGTCTCCCTCTCTCTCTGCCCCTCCCCCGTTCATGCTCTGTCTCTCTCTGTCCCAAAAATAAATAAACGTGGAAAAAAAAAATTAAAAAAAAAAAAAAAGAAAAAGAGGCCAACTCATTAGGGCACAAAGCAAGGTGGGCAAGCCATCCTAGAAGTTTAAAATACCAATGTTATTGACTTTAGACAGGAAGATGGCGGCGTAGGAGGACGCTGGGCTCACCGCGCGTCCTGCTGATCACTTAGATTCCACCTACACCTGCCTAAATAACCCAGAAAACCGCCAGAGGATTAGCAGAACGGAGTCACTGGACCCAAGTGCAGACGAGAGGCCCACGGAAGAGGGTAGGAAGGGCGGCGAGGCGGTGCGCGCTCCACGGACTGGCGGGAGGGAGCCGGGGCGGAGGGGCGGCTCGCCAGCCAAGCAGAGCCCCCGAGCCCGGCTTGCAAAAGCGGAGGGGCCTGACGGACTGTGTTCCAACAGCAAGCGCAACTTAGCGTCTGGGAGGTCGTAAGTTAACAGCTCTGCTCGGAAAGCGGGAAGGCTGGAGGACAAAGGGAGGGTGAGCTGCGGAGCCCCCGGACGACAGAGCTCAGTTTGGCGGGGAACAAAGGCGCTCGCCAGCGCCATCTCCCCCGCCCATCCCCCAGCCAAAATCCCAAAGGGAACCGGTTCCGGCCAGGGAAATTGCTCGCTCCGCGCAAACACCCAACTCTGTGCTTCTGCGGAGCCAAACCTCCGGAAGCGGATCTGACTCCCTCCAGCTGCCACAGGGCCCCTCCTGAAGTGGATCACCTAAGGAGAAGCGAGCTAAGCCTGCCCCCCCTGCCACCGTGCACCTTGCCTTCCCACCCCCAGCTAATACGCCAGATCCCCAGCATCACAAGCCTGGCAGTGTGCAAGTAGCCCAGACGGGCCACGCCACCCCACAGTGAATCCCGCCCCTAGGAGAGGGAAAGAGAAGGCACACACCAGTCTGACTGTGGCCCCAGCGGTGGGCTGGGGGCAGACATCAGAACTGACTGCGGCCCCGCCCACCAACTCCAGTTATACACCAGAGCACAGGGGAAGTGCCCTGCAGGTCCTCACCACACCAGGGACTATCCAAAATGACCAAGCGGAAGAATTCCCCTCAGAAGAATCTCCAGGAAATAACAACAGCTAATGAGCTGATCAAAAAGGATTTAAATAATATAACAGAAAGTGAATTTAGAATAATAGTCATAAAATTAATCGCTGGGCTGGAAAACAGTATACAGGACAGCAGAGAATCTCTTGCTACAGAGATCAAGGGACTAAGGAACAGTCACGAGGAGCTGAAAAACGCTTTAAAGGAAATGCAAAACAAAATGCAAACCACCACGGCTCGGATGGAAGAGGCAGAGGAGAGAATAGGTGAACTAGAAGATAAAGTTATGGAAAAAGAGGAAGCTGAGAAAAAGAGAGATAAAAAAATCCAGGAGTATGAGGGGAAAATTAGAGAACTAAGTGATACACTAAAAAGAAATAATATACGCATAATTGGTATCCCAGAGGAGGAAGAGAGAGGGAAAGGTGCTGAAGGGGTACTTGAAGAAATCATAGCTGAGAACTTCCCTGAACTGGGGAAGGAAAAAGGCATTGAAATCCAAGAGGCACAGAGAACTCCCTTCAGACGTAACTTGAATCGATCTTCTGCACGACATATCATAGTGAAACTGGCAAAATACAAGGATAAAGAGAAAATTCTGAAAGCAGCAAGGGGTAAACGTGCCCTCACATATAAAGGGAGACCTATAAGACTCGTGACTGATCTCTCTTTTGAAACTTGGCAGGCCAGAAAGAATTGGCACGAGATTTTCAGTGTGCTAGACAGAAAAAATATGCAGCCGAGAATCCTTTATCCAGCAAGTCTGTCATTTAGAATAGAAGGAGAGATAAAGGTCTTCCCAAACAAACAAAAACTGAAGGAGTTTGTCACCACTAAACCAGCCCTACAAGAGATCCTAAGGGGGACCCTGTGAGACAAAGTACCAGAGACATCACTACAAGCATAAAACATACAGACATCACAATGACTCTTAAACCCGTATCTTTCTATAATAACACTGAATGTAAATGGATTAAATGCGCCAACCAAAAGACATAGGGTATCAGAATGGATAAAAAAACAAGACCCATCTATTTGCTGTCTACAAGAGACTCATTTTAGACCTGAGGACACCTTTAGATTCAGAGTGAGGGGATGGAGAACTATTTATCATGCTACTGGAAGCCAAAAGAAAGCTGGAGTAGCCATACTTATATCAGACAAACTAGACTTTAAATTAAAGGCTGTAACAAGAGATGAAGAAGGACAAAAGTATTAGTTACTTTATATGCAGTAAGAAAAACTCTAAAAAACTTAAGTTAAAGAAGGTATTTAAAAAGGCAAATAATGATATACATAATTAGTTGTTGCAGAGGCACTCAGATCTCTTTGATGTGTCTTTTGTCAACATCTTTTTCTGTAATTTTGGTTAATTTTCTTAAACCCCATTCTTCACATGGGGGTCCACATGGCTGACAGTTGCACTGTTTAATGTTTAATACCTCTACAAGTAGGAGTTAATTTTGCAAATTACAGGATGGACTGTGGATAATTTAGCAATATACATAAATTATCAGCAATAGCTCATACTCTGACATAGTTCAGATATGATAGAATATGACAGATTTTTTTATAAAAATACTACCAAAATATGAAATTTTTTATTTTACTATTTCAAAACACCTTAAGTAACTCTAAAGCATATAGGATCCTGCTTTAAGAAAAGCTTACTAGACTCACCAAGCTGTGCCAAGATGTAACCAGCTGATTGAAAGACTAATGAGCTCCTTATTACCGAAGATCCTCAGTTATAACTTGTATGATTCCTTGGTGGGGATGTTGTACACCTAATGCAGATATCAATTTGGTGGGATTTAGATCACTTCTGATTGTCAGAGTGACAAAACTTAGCTACCTCGTAGGGATGATGTGAAAACTCTTTGAAAAAAGACACATTAATTTACAATTGTTGATGCATTTTGTTATTATTCTTGTGATGTTATAGACAATATTGGCTCCATAATGGTCTTAGAGATTTGTGTGTGAATTCCAAAATATGTATATTTATTTTTGTAATAGCTGGGTCTCCAATAGAAATAGTTACATCTAGATAAAAGCAGAGCCAGCACAATAAACCTTCGTCTTCTGAAAAAAAAAAATAAATAAAAAAATAAAATAAAATACCAATGTTATTAAAGTAGAAAGGATTTCTATAGCAGCCCAAAGTATAATGGTATACAGAACTTGTCTTGGGCTTTAAAGAAAGTGTGAATGATAGTTTAGAATGTCAGGTAGCGGGGTGCCTGGGTGACTCAGTTGGTTAAGCATCTGACTCTTGATTTCTGCTCTGATCATGATCTCATGGTTCCTGAGATCGTGCCCCACGTCGGGCTCCATGCTGACAGTTTGGAGTCTGCTTGGGTTTCTTTCTGTCTCCCTCTCTTTCTGCCCCTCCCTTGCTCATGCTTTCTCTCTCTCCCTCTCTCTCTCTCTGTCTCAAAATATAAATAAACAATTTAGAAAGTCGGGTAGCAACTGCACATATGCCCAAGTTGCCACCAAAGCCAACTTTTACTCCCATTTTTCTACTGTCATGTATGGCCATAAGACAATCTCCACATGGGCCCTTTGCTTTGTTCACCCTGATACCTTCACAGCCTATTGTCCTTTCCTTTCCTTCTGCGGCTTCCATCCGTACCCACTCTTTGCCTTGGGATTCCTTCTCCCACAAGACTACTCTTAAAATCTATCTTCGGTTACTCTGACTTTTGAATATATTTGCTCCTAATTAATGCTAGGAAAACAAAACAAACAGGCAGAAACAGTAAATAACAAAGATGGGTAAATTCCAAAGGTTACAAAATCTCACAGTGTTCTCAGAATAGTCCTCTGGGCTACAGTTGTCAATTTCCTGAAAGAAAGTAAATTTCTCCTTACACTCAATGCCACACGCGCATACACACACCCACATTTCCATCTCTACCTTTTCACTCAGTAAAGCAGGGCTAATGCAATAGATGCCTTCTTTGCTCAGAGGGACAATTTACATTTCTGGTGACCTCCAGATTGGGTTATGCCTAGCTCACTCAGTTTCTGTTGTAGTCAAGAGCAGCCCCTTATGGGGTGCCTGGGTGGCTCAGTTGGTTAAGAGTCCGACTCTTGGTTTCAGCTCAGGTCACAATCTCATGGTTTCATAGGTTCCAGCCCCGAGTTGGGCTCTGCATTGGCAGAATGGAGCCTGCTTGGGATTCTCTCTCTCTCCCTCTCACTCTGCCCTTCCCCAACTCACATGCAGTCTCTCTCCCTCTCTCTCTCTCTCAAAATAAATAAATAAACTTAAAAAAAAAAAAAAGAGTGGTCCCTTCTGGAATTTCCATATATAGAATGACTCCTAACTTGAAAGAACTGGTAGCATCCTCTACTGAGCTAGGTCATTGCTGAAATTGTATGAAAACTGTTTCCTAACTAATCACAGAGCTCTCTGATTGAAACATTCAAAGTGCATATTCCCTTTTTCCCACACAGGCAAACATATATAAGTTAACTATACCTCGTATAAATATATTTATTTCATGAGTTGACATTATTTTCTTTGAACTATGAACTAACAGAATTTTCTATGAACTACCTGTATTCATTAACAGGTAGCCTGTATCTATTAACAGGTACATCTTGTTAAATACATATACTTGCAATTCCTGGCTTTGCACTGCTTCTGTCATGAGAGTCTAATCCTATATCTTTTCAGAAAGGTTTATTCTAGAGAATAATTTTATGGTAGAAACTGAATTTTTGACAAAATATTTTTTAAATGTTTATTTTTGAGAAAGAGAGAGAGGTACACAGAGAGAACGAGCAGGGGAGGGGTGGAGAAAGAGGGGAAGTCAAAATATTTCAAGTGACCATTTTCTTGTTCCTGGGCCAGATAAGTCCTAATAAAGGTAATATGTAAGCAGGTTATCTGATTTTTTTAAAAATCCCATTATACAAAATCTTTAGTCTTTTCATTAGTTATATATTTCTTAAACCAAACAGACCCTTCACACCAAACCGGTGGTTCACAAACCTGAGTATGCATCAGACATTCCTGGAGGGCTTGTTAAAATACTTTTTGCTGTGCCTCGCCCCCACTTTCTGATTCAGTAAGTCTATAGCAGTCAGAGAAACTGCATTTCTAACAAATTCCTAGGCAATGTTAATGCTGCTAATCTCCAGACCAAACTTTGAGAACCATTCAGTAAACTATTTGGCTGAATGAATCTGAAATCTTATTACAGCCAAAAATTATTTACAGTGGTAACTACTTCATGAAATAGTCTTACGTTTCCACATGTATAATGTATTGTACCAATCCCATTACAGGTTATTTTGACAGTAAAATAAATCAATCCACAAGTCAACAAATATTTATTGAGTTTGGAAGAGTGCCAAGAGCATTCAGCTGATAGTCAATTATATTTTTTCTTTCTTTCTTTCTTTTTTTTTTTAGAGAGAGAGAGTGCGGGAAAGGGGCAGAGGGAGAGGGGCAGAAGGAGAGAGAATCTTTTTTTCTTTTTTTTTTTTTAAATTTTTTTTTCAACGTTTATTTATTTTTGGGACAGAGAGAGACAGAGCATGAACGGGGGAGGGGCAGAGAGAGAGGGAGACACAGAATCGGAAACAGGCTCCAGGCTCCGAGCCATCAGCCCAGAGCCCGACGCGGGGCTCGAACTCACGGACCGCGAGATCGTGACCTGGCTGAAGTCGGACGCCCAACCGACTGCGCCACCCAGGCGCCCCGAGAGAATCTTAAGCAGGCTCCACACTGAGAGCAGAGCCCGGCTGGGGCTCAATCCCGCAACTCTGGGATCATGACCTGAGCCAAAATCAGGAGCTGGATGCTCAACCAACTGAGCCACCCAGGTGCCGCCAGCTGATAGTCAATTCTAATCCCAGCTTTACAATAACCGTGGTCTTGGTGCCAACAATCTCCCTAGACCTGAGTTTCCACATCTGTAGAACAAGGGGAATGAGCAAGATGAGGTATCATCCATATCTAAAAAGCACCTGATGATTCTTTGCTACTACATATAAGCCAACATGCTGAGTGAAGTGAGGGAGTAGGAGACACAGAACTTGCTCCTTAGTGGGGGACACAAGATAAATACCCAGAAGAAGATACCAGCCTAAGCCAAAGGCAAATCTCACATAATGGTGCTTTAGAATTCCATCCTGGTGGAATGACATTAAGAAAACCATCTCCTCACTCAGGCTCAGACTAAGGGAATTTGGACCTGTTCTAGAATATTCATAATATCTTTAACAGAGAAAAGCTCTTCCCTCTTTTCTTTCTATCTTCCCTCTTTCCTTTTTCTTTCCTATCTTTTCTTCCTTTCCTCCCTTTTTTCCCCTTTTTGATAAATACTTACTGGGACTCATAAGACAGATGGAAATGCCAGGGTAAACAGCTTGAAACCAAGTCATATCAGCTGAAAAAGCTACGTCACCTCACCAAGCCTGTTTCTTCAACTTTAAAACTGCTATCGTAAGCCTCATATGAGATAATACACATAAAGTTTTTAGTGAAGGGCCTGCCACATAGTGAGAAAATGTATAGCCTTGTATCTTCCCAGAGTGTTATATATATAGTGCTACAAACTTGAGTAATCTGAAAATGAACAATGGCCATACATGTAGGCCTTGGACATGAGTAGAGAATGAAGGAGGCACAAAAAAGGATGTGAAAACTAAATACATAGACCAAGTGGGGAGAAAAGGAAAAAATTCACTATTTGTGGATTAGGAAATAGAATAGCACAGTGATTAAGAGTTTGTGAGGGGTGCCTGGGCAGCTCAGTCAGTTAAACATCCAACTTTGGATCAGGTCATGATCTCACAGTTCGTCAGTTCAAGCCCTGCAACCAACTCTGTGCTGACAGCTCGGAGCCTGGAGTCTGCTTCAGATTCTGTGTCTCCCTCTGTCTCTCTCTGCCCCTCCCCTGCTTGTGCTCTTTCTCTCAAAAATAAATAAATAAACATTAAAAAAAAAAAAAAAAAGAGCTTGTGCTCCAGGAGACAAGACTATCTGGATTTGAACCCAGGCTTTGCTAGCTGTATTGTGTCATTGTGGCAAATTATTCAACCATTCTGTACCTGTTTCTGCATGTGTAAAATGGAAATAATGATAGCTTCTAGCCTTTTATTCTTTTATTTTATTCTAAATGAGCTAAAACCTGTTAAGGGAAAGATATATTTGGCACATTATAAAAGCTTAATAAATGAAAGCTGCTATTATTACCATCTTTCAACCTAATTCTCTAGTCACTCCAGTAAGGCTCTTGTTCTTGGGAACACTAAATAGCACAGAGAGGCTATCATTGCTTCCAGTTGGAACTGCATCAAGTGCATTCCTGGAATTGCTTCCCTAAGGACTCCTGCTTTTCTCTTATGAAGTTGATAACATGTAACGTTTAGATCAGGTTCACACTCCTTTATTAAAACTGAGCAGAGGACTTGCTGCCGTTCCCAAATTTTGCCGCACATTAGAATCACTGGGGAGCTTTTTAAAGTACCGAAGCTCACATTGCACCCCTTATCAAAATGAAATCGGAATGTTTGGAGACAGGGGCGAGGCATAAGTAGCTCTTAAAGATTCCAATATGAGACAAGGTTGGGAACCTCTGGTTTAACAGACTGGTTTTCCTTCTGATGTTGGTGCTAAATAAATTAATGACTTTACTGGGACATTGTTTCATTTTTCTAAGTAATGTGTGTAAAAACTATGACAACATAACAGGGCTGATGAAGTTGTAAACTAAATTGCTCTTCAGACAGTCGATAGTGCCCTCTGGTGGTGTGATTAGAACCTAAAAATAATCTACTTTTCTTGCGTGGTAAGAATGCCTTTAACGCAGTGAAAAGGTGTCAGTGAGGACTATCCTCCACCTCTATGCCCATTTACCATTTATACATATATCTAGAAAGGGAAATTTAGATCTAGAATGTAAGCTAATCAAGATCACACAAGAATCATTGATAGCTGTGAAACTGAAATGTAACTGGTCCTCTAACTTCCCCTTCCTCTCAAGGGCGTCCTCCCCCAGAGCAGCAATGTCTTCATAACCTCCCAGTAACAGCACCACCCATGTGCATCAATAGCTTCCGGGTTCTATTTCTAGCTCCCAAGCATGACCTTGATTCCTGCAATTGCCAAACACAGTCACATAACTGACCCAAGCCAGAAGTACCTGGAGAGGAGTAATGAGGCCTAGGGTTTTTATTTCTTCTGTGGGGTAGAAGGAAAAGGTTACACTCCTGGCTAGGAAAGTCTGACTGACTGGGCCTTCTGGTTAAGGCAATAACTGTCTCCATACCCAATGAAAGGTATTGCCATCATCAGTAGGAGGTGATTCATCTTGACAGATCTCTTCTCTATGTCCTGAATCCAAGAGGCTTCATATGGGGCTTCAAGTGGGGACACTGAAGCCCAAATACAGAACTATTTTCTCCAGGCAGGTTTCTGAAAGCCCCTGGCTAACCTAGAGTCTCAGCACTAATGGGGCACTAGAGATGTGGCATTCTCAATATGAGGGAACAATGAATGATGCCACAATACTAACAAACAGCACGGGATTGTAGGGTCTGAAACAAAGTAAGAAACTGTTGGAGGGTAGAGGCTGAAGATTTAGGGACTAGGGGATGGGAGAAGCAGGGTGGGGGATGTGGATCCTTGCAGACAGACTTGCAGAGTTGAGTCTCTGAAGCAGAAATACAGTAGAATTGAAGATTAGGAGCAAGGGAGAAGGGAGGTCTGGATCCCCGTTAGGTCGTTTCCCTGCAGGTTGATACTGAGAACAGCCAACGACTCCACTGCCCCTACGAAGACTTCGGGAGCTGAAGCCTGGTGGCCACCACAGTGTGACTCCCAGAACACTAGGGCTTCTGGGGACCAAGACACCATCCTGGCCAGTGTGAGTTGAAGAAGACCTGGGCATCCTCAGCCATCTGCCCTTGCTTGGCACAAGGCTGGGTCGGGCGCAGCTGTCTCCCTGATCCTTCTACTCCTTGCAAAATCTCGATTTCTCAGAACTTCTAACGACATCATGGTCTAACAAACTATGACAAGTCGAAACGAGGCTTCGCTGACACCATCCCGGGAAATCTAGGGATTGCCTCAGCTTCGGCAGCATAAGGAAACATACGGGTTAATCCTGCCGTTTGCATTCTGATGAGAGAAAAGCTTCCCAACACGGACTGAGATCCTGCAGGGCTTTCTTGTTAACATAGTCCTGGATAAGGAGGATGCATGCCCACAGAATTCTGGGATAAGTAGTTTTTGGTCTCCAGGGCCGCATTCTCAACTCCGCATGCGCATTGCGCGCTGGAGCCTGGTATCTGCTCTCACGAGAAGTGGGCACGTGCCGCCTCCCGCCGAGGCTCCGATTGGTGTAGCCTGAAGGGCTGCGGACGTTCTGCTTCTTAATCGGGGTTCTGCCTGACCTTCGGATGGCGTGGGATTTATTCATTCCAGAGCTCACAATTTGGAAAGGGCTAACAAGCTAGCTGACAAAATGGCCTGAGTAGAAGGGCATGTATTTTAATTGCTGTGCTGAGCGGAAGCGAGTGGGTGAGAAAGGTTTCCCAGAGCAACTGAAGTTGGAGCTGAAACCAGAAGGACCGCAAGGCAGGAAGCCGGGCAAGGGGTATGGTCAGGGCTAAGGCTTCTGTCAGAATCTAACGTGGTTTTAGTGTTCTGCTCCCACCTGAAATTTGTACCCTATTTTAGTAAACCGATAATTTCTCAAGTACTTCCTAAGATGCCCATAGTTTTAGTAAAACTAGTAAATTTTTGTGTCTTTAGCTAAGTTTAGCCTGTGTGATGCCACGTACAGATGTTTTTGCGTGTTTTTTTTTTTTTTTTTTTACTTTTGACTTTTGTGGGACTTTTAATGTCTTTGTGTATATTGTCAGTTGTTAAATTGTATGATGTGAGGTAGAACATTACACTAGTCTTAGAATCAGGAAATGGGGATTTAGACGGAAGGCCTTGGGATAATTAATCCTCAGTGATGACAAAGAAGAATATGTAATTTCGTTGTGTTTGTTCTGGGACTTTGAACTACCTTTGAAATCTAAAACAATAATAATTGTAATGATTCCCTAGCTTAATGAATGAGAATGTTTAGTAGGTAGAGGAGGAAGATGACAACATCTAGTTACACAGCAGTGTTCCAGTAAGATTTTTAGGTTGATGTGGACTTTTATTTTACTGTTTGAGTGGTGTTTAATGTGGAGGGAGTAGGAGAGGAAATATGTTGGGGCACAGGTCAACTATGCGGGCTCAAAGCTTGCTGTGATGGTCTCTTAGTTTTGTTTTGGATTTGTGTTTGTTTTGTTTCATATTGTTTTTGTTTTACAGGCGATCACAATCGTTTGACTTGATGATTTTTTTTTTTTTTTTTTTGTCTTTACTGTGGTGCAGAAGCGATTACATTCAGTAGCAACTGCACTTCATATTTTGAATTTGGATCTTTTTCTGGGCTACTGATAGGCATTTCGATACTGTCATGATGCCAGGCAGCATCCCAGTCAGCCATGTGATCCCAGGGACAATCAACTGATAAACTTAGAACTATTCTGTTTTTCACTTACAATGCAGTATTCAATAAATTACATGAGATAATCCACACTTTATTATAAAATAAGGTTGTGTTAGAGGATTCTGCCCCACTGTAGGCTAACAAATCTGAGCACTTTTAAGGTAGGCCAAGCTAAGTGATGGTGCTCTGTAGGTTAAGTGTATTAAATGCATTTTCAACTTAAGATATTCTCAACATAGGATAGGCTTATCAGGAAATAACCCCATAATAAGTTGAGGAAGGTCTGTAGTTTGTTTTGGGCAGAGACAATATCCATTAAGGAAGATTCTTGCTAAGTGTGGCATTGATTGCAAGGGACTCTTGCAGTGGGTGGTGGACAGCAGGACAATCCCTTGGCTAATTAACATCAACAAAATCATGTCAAGTCTTAGTGTTTGGGAAAACATTTACTCTCTTGTTATTTCTGTAGTCCAGCCCAAATTCTACATTAAGTTGATATTGAGAAATATAGAACTGCATTCTTTCTGGGTTTAGTTGGATGACATTTTCATTTCTGTTTTATAGTCTCATTAGACATTCTTTTACCCAAAATAAGCACTCCATCATATTTTAAATGGCCTGTTTCTCTGACTTGGTGCTTTTTTCCCTCCAGTTTTAAAGACTCCTTTGCAACACACTCATTGAAATCGTCATTCCCCTCTAGTTTAGCTGCTTCCTCGTCCGTGAAGCTTCCTTTCCCTAGTTTCCAGAGCCCAGTATTTTTTTTATCTCTATTACCCCACTTTGTTAATCTCCCTTGCAGTTTAGTGATTTGTATCTCATTGGGTGTGCCTTTCTGCTTTATAACCCCATGTAAGACATGCATTATTTTCTTTTGTATAGTTAGAGACTATATATTAATTATCTTTTTTTCCAGTTATTTTTTTAAATTTAAATTTTAGTTAACATACAGTGCAATTTGTTTTCAGGAGTAGAATTCAGTGATTAATCACTTACATATAACACCCATTGTCCATCACAACTTATCTTTTATTCTTAATAACCATGTACTATTCACTTTTGTATGTGTATATACAAGTGTCTGGCACATAGACCTCTGTAATTCCCAGCCTGAGGCCAGGAACCCCTGGCAAAGTTAATAATATTTATCCACCTATTTTTGGTATAAAAAAAATTAAACATACCTCCTCAAATAAAAATGTATAGGTTTAAAAAAGCTTTTCAAAAGTATTTTTCCTGAAAATACATGATTTCAAGTTTGTTAAAAGCTAATTAAAAACTCTTGATTAAAAACCTGAATAAACTAAGTTTTAGGTGATCTTTCAATAATAAAGGGATTCTTGGGGTAAAACATTGAGAACTACTCTATTTAGTACTTAGAAAAAAAAAATTAAGAGGCGCCCAAAAGGGATTGTGGGAGAAAGCTCTTTTTCTTTCCAAACTGGCAGCAGCCATTTCACTCAAAGGTCAACCAAGATGGGCGCTTACACGTACATCCTGGAGCTATGGAGAAAGACACAGTCTGATGTAATGCGCTTTATTCTCAGTACTGCCAGTTACTCTGCGCTCTACAGGGTACCCCATTCAGCCCGGCGTGCTAAAGCCCCCAGACTGGGATACAACGCCAAGCAAGGTTATGTCATGTATCGGATTCACGTGCACTGCGGTGACTACAAATGCCCAGTTCCTAAAGGTGCAACCTATGGCAAGCCTGTCCATCATGGTGTTAACCAGCTAAAGTTTGCCCCAAGTCTTCACTCTTGCCTAGGAATAAGCTGGATGCCACCATGGGGCTCTGAGAGTCCTGAATTTTTACTGGATTGGTGAAGATCCCACGTACGAATTCTTTGAGGTTATCCCCATTGATCCATTACATAAAGCTGTCAGAAGAAATCCCGACATTCACTGGATCAGCAAACTAGCTCTCAAGCACAGGGAGATTCAAGAATTGACCTGTAGGCCCCAAGAGGCGTGGCCTTGGAAAGGGTCACAAGTTCCACATGAGGCAGCTTGGAGAAGATGCAGTACCCTCCAGCTCCACTGTTCCTGCTAATGTAAGTAAATTAAAATTCTTAACCTAATAAACAATTTATGACAGTCAATATTTTTTAAAATATGTTTGCCACTTCTTTCCTAAATTCAAAATTTTCTTTCAGATAAAGGGTAATTTTATTTTTTTATTTTTTTAACGTTTATTTATTTTTGGGACAGAGAGAGACAGAGCATGAACGGGGGAGGGGCAGAGAGAGAGGGAGACACAGAATCGGAAACAGGCTCCAGGCTCCGAGCCATCAGCCCAGAGCCTGACGCGGGGCTCGAACTCACGGACCGCGAGATCGTGACCTGGCTGAAGTCGGACGCTTAACCGACTGCGCCACCCAGGCGCCCCGATAAAGGGTAATTTTAAACAAGGTTATAGTGATTTCTCTCTTACCAGAGTATCTGAAAAAGCACATCTTAGAACACCAAGCTAGCTTTGTTTCGCATTGTTTCAAGAAAAAAAAAAATCTGTATTAATGTTACGGGTAAAAATGTGTCTTGTCCTCTTAATTATCTTTTTTTTTTCACAAATTTATAATGTAGCCAACTGTTGTTTCCTGATAAGCTCAATTTTCTGAATATTTACAGCCATCTGTGTTGACTTAGTATGGGGGTACATCTGACTTTAATCTCTTTGACCCAACACCTTCTAAAAATATTTGAGAAATGGAAATTTCACTTGTAAATATTACAAAGTTAGCAGTTCAAGCATGATATTAATATATTCTCATCCTAAAGTTTCATCTGTTTATGAACTTGAGTCTCTTGGAATTTCTAATTCTATTAGGTCAGGAGATTAAATTCCTCCAAATATGTATTCAAATGCTCTTTTTTTCTTCAAATCTGAGAAATGTGTTTGACATTTTGCAGGTTTTTTTAACTTTCTAACCGATGGCAAGTTAACCTTAATTTTGGATTAGCCTATGTATGGTTGTAGGATGCAGCGGTTTGGTGAATTGTGATGATGACTAAAAACTGATTTGCTAATACTATATAGCTCCCCACATTAAAAAAAGTATTTTTCATAATATCTAAAGTGTATTTAGAGTTAAGGTTTTGTTTTTTTAATTTTCCAGCCATAAAGGAGGCAGAAAAATTTTCACCAATCCTTGCAGTATTCATTAAAATAAGAATTTTCACCATGGCCATGACAAGAACCCTAAATAATTCCATGGCCCAGAGTTGTGCTTTCTTGAAGTTAGGATCCCAGACAGGCTTGATTCTTCAGCAATTCTGGTCTTCTGCTGAGTAGGAGCATTAGTCAAGGCCTGAAGGAGGAGGAAACAATTATCTCCTGAGAAAGCCTTCTGTAATCTGGAACACCACAGATTTCTCAGAATGGGAGTTGAGATCAGAGTGTCTCCTGGTTCTTGATGAAACAATTCAGTCCGATCAAGGACACACACCTGGAAAAATGACTGGCTTCTGGAAACAGTGTTATTCTGGTATTTAGGAATAACCCAGCTGTTGAGCACCAGGAAATAAGCTTCAATCAACTATATTTCTTGTTAAATGCTAGAGACTCATTAGATAATAATTCTATTTCAATAATAGTAACGACAGAGCATTTATTGAGTGCTTATTTCAAGGCAGGCACTTGATATTCATTATATTATTGAAGATTTTTATTTGGCATTTTATATTACTTCCTCTGCCCTGCCAGCTGATGTACACAGAAATCTGCCCCAATATCTGTTGGGGTCCTGATTAAGTCTGAGAAAATTCTGTTGTAAATAAGCCACAAAAGATTTTATCTTTGATCCTTTCCTCTGTATTCTGTATTAAAAAAAAAAAAGTTCAGAAATAGTATTGTATCAGTGTTAATTTCCTGATTTTGAAAATTGTACTTTGGGATGAGCACTGGGTGTTGTATGGAAACCAATTTGACAATAAACTTCATATATTGAAAAATAAAAACAACAACAACAACAAAAAAAAGAAAATTGTACTGTGATTATGTATATCGTTAAAACAAATGGGGTAAGAGGCATGAGGGAACTTTTTGTAGTAATTTTGCAACTTTTCTGTAAGTAACAAAAACAAAGTTGAAATACTTCATAATTTCTTTAATACAATTTAGTTTATATCTTTTATAATTTTCTTATGGCAAAAGGGCAATACATTTTCAATACAGAGAACATTTTACATGCATATTATAAAAAAGAAGAAAACAGGGGCGCCTGGGTGGCGCAGTCGGTTAAGCGTCTGACTTCAGCCAGGTCACGATCTCGCGGTCCGTGAGTTCGAGCCCTGCGTCAGGCTCTGGGCTGATGGCTCAGAGCCTGGAGTCTGTTTCCGATTCTGTGTCTCCCTCTCTCTCTGCCCCTCCCCTGTTCATGCTCTGTCTCTCTCTGTCCCAAAAATAAATAAACGTTGAAAAAAAAAATTAAAAAAAAAAAAAAAAGAAGAAAATGAAAATCCCCTAATTCAACCATCTAGAGGTATCTGCTATAAATACCTAGGTATAAATTCACTGAGGTATGTGTATATGGATGTGTAGTAGTATGTATTAATTCAATCACAGACTCCATTTGCAGAGATAATGCTTTGTATTTTTTTATTGAATTTAATTTGTCTTACACCTTCAGTTTGCCTAATGGGAGGTAACTTAGTCACTTCCAAGTAGTTTGGGCATGTTAAGATTTGAAGTCAATTAAATACAGGTTTCAGATTCAGTCCCCATTCTGTTACTCTTTAGGGGGCTTATGTTTGGGTTCCATTCACCTTCAGCAGGCATCAACTACCGATTTAACTTGTCCCACCTCATCTTTAGCCACCAGCCTCCTGCTTCTGTTGGCTAGAACTATGACCTAGTGAAGTCCTCCAGCCTTCACAGAGCTGGAGAGTCACTGGGGACTGTCGTAAGATTTTGAAAGGCTGCCATTGAGCCCTTTAACAGAGCCCCTTTATTAGCCTTTATTCCTTTATTGCCTTGGCACATTTCTCATCTCTTAAGACTCCAAGATCTGCAGAACCTTGAGGCTACAATCTGGAAAATAAAACATAGCTTCCTTTTTTAATGGGATCTCAGAAATTATTGAGCTATCATCCCTCCCTTTGTCATGCTTGGCCTAGGGTGATGGATGGGATTCAGGCCCTTTCCCTAAAATACAGTTAAGAGATTTACTCTATAAACTCTCATATGTCATTCCTGAAAATTCTCCTCTTCTATTGAACTTTGCCACTATCTCCGTATTGGTGAACAAAGCAAACAAGCAAAAACACATCATATATAGTCTTCCCGAGCCTGTTAGTTATGACATAAACTTGGAAGTTTTTGTATCATAGCAAGACTTTTGGAAATTAAGATTCTTAAAGTTGCTGCAAATTACATTTCTCTTTCCACTGCTGGTTCATGCTTACAGGTGATAGTTTAGGAAAACGAACAAATGGCTCTTGAAAAACTCATTGAGTACCCCTCATCGTCTGCTGTTGGAAGAGTAAAATGGACTACTCTATGAAGGGCAAATGTCAACATCGCTCCTATTCACAAATACATTTCCTCTGATCCTGCAATTCTCTTATTAAACTTATGGACCCCTACGTGCAGTTCAAAGTCACTATCAGCTTCCTACTCTGGTGCAGCTCCCGCACCAGTTAAAAGGCCGGCTGAATTAGCCTCTTCTAGGCTCCCAAGGTGCAGAGCCCAGCCTTGCCAGCCCCGCAGTTGCAGCTGGGCCCCCTGGCCAACCCACCCCAAATCCAGTTCTCCTCTGACTGTCCTCAGACTCGTTCACAAAAGCCAATCGTGGAGCGCAGTTCCTCCTACAGTTCCCTAAGGAAAATAGGCTTCTTCCCACTACGCACCAGGGCAGCGACGTGCGTCAGGTGAAGCTGGTCCCCCTCACCACTCCCAGCAATCACCAACAAAGTTATGCTATCAATCACTGTATGCCTTTAATCTACTAGAAATGAAAATTTTCCTTAAAAAAAAAAAATGCAGGAGGTTCTCCTGAACTCCGTATGCTCAGATTCGCTAGCGACACTTAAAATGAACAGTTTGAGGGCAAAACACTCAGGGTTCGCCACAGGAAGTGAAGGAAAGTGACTCCTTGCTATCTCCAGAGCTCGGAAAATCTCGGGGCTTATTTAGAAGACCCCGTTACAGGTCACATCAAATGAGGAAATAAGAGGCAGGATGAGGTAAGGCCTGAAAAAGGGGCCTGAGACGTGAGGCGCGGGGCAAACTGTGGAAAAGAGAGTCGTCTCCCTGTGTTTGAACCAAGGGATCAAACAAAACGCAGACACCGCCAACACGCCACGCGAGCTCCAAGGGCCGCGTGGCTTTCCCGCGCGCCCGCCTTGGGGGCGGGGAAGAACCCGGATGGAACCGCCCCTGCAGCCGGGACGCCCTACAGTCTTTGAATCCCTGCGTGGGGCGGAGTTGCCCTCCTTTCTGTGCTCTGATTGGTTCATTTTCCTAGGCCCCTTCCTCGCGATTGGACTTTGCCAATGTCAGTCACGAAGCGTCGCTGGTCTCTCAGATTGTTGCTAGAAGGCGACGGCGTCGACGTTTGACTAGCCTCGCGTCTTCCAGTCGTGCGCTTTTCCTCAGGCACTCGGAATCTGCCTTGGGCTTCTCGGCTGTGGGGCCTGTAGGGAGGCGTATCGAGGCGGCTCGAGAGCGATTTGGGGCGCCCAGGCGTTCCGCTCGTCACCCGCTCAGCGCCATGTCCTGGATGTTCAAGAGGTGAAGGGGGCGGAGGGGGTGGGGCGTAGGGGGTAACGGCCTGTCGGCGTCCCCAAATGAACCTGACCTTCCCCGCGTTCCCTTCGAGCTCCCTTCGCGTTCCCAGTGCAGCTTGTATTCGCCCTGCTGGTGGCTCGTATCGCCGCGGGAGAAATAAATGCATAGTCTTGGCTGGAGACGGGAGGCTCCTCTGGCGAGCCTCATGCCAGGGCCTTGGGGAAATCTCTCTCAAGGGCTGTGGTGGTCCTGGGGTTCAAAGCTCCGCTCTTTAGCCCGGACCTTGATTGAGCAAACACGCGTTAGATGCCCACTGTGCGCTAGGCGATGTGCTCGAAATAAAGGGCCGATTAAGACAGCCCTTGTCCCCCAGTACCTCACAGTTTATGTGCATTCTTAGGCATGGAAATATGTATTTTCAGTGGAGCCAGAAGATTAATGTACGGCGTAAAAGGAAAACGCGGGGAAATAGCTTCCATCTGTTCTTGGAAGAGTGGAAACTTCCTGGAAGCGCCTCAGCCGGCTTCCTCTTATTTTCCATTTTTCAGATTGGTTTACACGCCTGTTCCTGAAACAGTTATCCATGAGGGGTTTGAGGATACCCTTAAACCAACGGAGTGGGAAGCTTGAGTTCAGCTTCCCGTGATGGCGTGATTTGGGTGCCTGAATAAAACAAGGGTTCTGTTTGGAGAGAATTAAGATAGTGGATGGTCGATTTATCTGTAACGATATAAATAGCTTCACGTATAATAATAGTTCTATATTTGCAAGCCTTTTCTAGTTCAATTTCTGTTGAAATTTGGTATGTAATTAGAGTTACAGACATCACATACATCGCAATTTAAATAGATGATCTTCACTAGGAAGGAGATTTGCAAACCCTTGTTGGAGTTTTCATTTTGAGTACTTGGTGGGTAGAAGAGGCATCACTGAACAGGTAGGGTTCTTGGAAACCTTCCCCACTCCACACCCTGCTTTACCCAGAGAAACTTATCAATATGCGGCAATTCCCACTAAAGATTTAACATGTTGAAATGAGAAAACAAATGGCCAAAAATATAATATCGTCTTTGGGAAATACTTGATTAAATATTGTATCGTTTTTCTGTGCTTTTTTAAATAGAGATCCTGTTTGGAAGTACTTGCAGACTGTCCAATACGGAGCCCATGGAAATTTTCCACGCCTCTCATATCCAACTTTCTTTCCCCGTTTTGAATTCCAAGATATTATACCTCCAGACGATTTCCTAACTAGTGATGAAGAGCTAGATTCAGTTTTATTTGGAACTTTGAGAGGTCATGTAGTTGGACTACGCTATTACACAGGAGTAGTGAGTATAATATTAGATATTAAGATGAAATATACTTAGAAGATAATATCTAGAAGATAAGAATTGGAAGGTGGTTTTATAATTAATACTTATTTTAAGTAATTAGAGTGTATGTGAGCAAGAGATAACAAATAACCTAATGACTAATTGTTTTTTTCCTTTTTTTGGGCACTTGTATCCTGTTTATAATATACAAAACACTTTTTCCTAAATGGTCTCATTTGATGGCTGCAATGATTGTGTGGCAGATAGGACATCTATTATCCCTCCCCCCCCCCTTTTTTTTTTTTTTTTTTTAGAGAGAGGGCGCGAGTGGGAGAGAGGGGCAGAGGGAGAGAGAGAGAGAAGAGAGAATCTTTACCAGGCTCCACTGGGCGCTTGATCCCATGACTCTAGGATCATAACCTGAGCCTGAAATCAAGAGCTGGACGCTCAACCGGTTGAGCCACCCAGGTGCCCCTATTAGCCCCTCTCTATAACTGAGGAACTGAAGCTTAAGAAGATAAGATGATTTGTTCAGGAAGTACAGATACTAGGTACATTTGCAAAGTGACTTCCAAGTCAGTTCTTTGCCTTCTCTTGTGTCCCTCAGGATGTTTCTGTACTCTAATATTTTTAATTTAGGAAGATTAATTCCTACTAGATAAGGGAATTATCTGTTTTTAGGTCCTTTTTTTTTCCTTTCTGTAGTAAGACTGTCTCCCAGTTTTTCTCCCTACGTCTGTCTGTCTTTGTCTCTGTTTGCAGTGTGTGTGTGTATGTGTATGTGTGAGAGTGTGTGTGTGTGTGTGTGTGAGAGAGAGAGAGAGAGAGGTAGTATATAGGATTTTCTCTGGTCAGTAATTTTCTTTGTTATGGTTATGTAGTATGTTTCTGTGCTATTTCGATGATATGTCTCTAGTTCTATTTTTTAACTTCTTAGGAAATGTTTTAAACGTGTGAAAGTAGAATAATGTAGTAAACCACATACCTGTGATCCAGATTCAGCAGTTAACAAATTTTTTGCACATTTGTTTCATCACTTTTTCTTTTTCTTTTATCCTTTAGTCCTAAAAATCTCTATTGTATTAGTTTACAGCCATATAATTCAGTACGTATCTCTAAAAAAGTTCAGACTTCTCTTGTCATTTTCATACTTAACAAAATAATAATTTCTTATTACATCCAGCAACTAATCCATAATCTGTTTTCTTGATTGTTTAAAAATGGCTTTTTATAGGTCATTTTTTAAAAATTGGTATCAAAGAAAGTTCATACATTACCTTTGGTGGTTATGTTCCTTTTCTTCATGTCATTGATTTGTTGCAGAAACTACATTTGTTTTGTGGGTTGCTTTTTTTTTACTTTTTTATTTTACATTTTTTGTGCTATGCAAGGTTCTGCATTTGTCAGTTCTTCTATTCCCTCATATTTTTCTTATGTCAAAGCTTCTCAAATAATTTTTTGGTTGTCCGAAGCATATTCTTAGGAAATTCTTTGGGAAAGAATTTCATGATATGGATTTGTCTAGTGTTTAATTCTCCTGTATTTTCTTTATATTGCAGCTTCTTAGATTATTTTGTAATTGTCTGAAATGTGTTATCTAGAATATTCCTTAGGAAAGAACAAGATTTCCTGAATTTTTGTATGTTTGTAATTGTGATATTTATACTTAAAGAGCACTTTCGGCTGAATATAAAGTCCTTGACCCATATGTTCTCTCCATGATAATTTGATGTTGCATAAATGTTGCTGGTGAGAATTCTGATACCAGCATCATTTTTCTCCCATATATAAGTGAATTGGAAATTTTTGCCTTGATGACTAAAGGGCATTTTTCATAAGCTTGAAGCCTAGTAGTTTTATTAAGGTACGTCTTATGATTGCTCTGTAACTTCATTTTCTTCTATTTCACAAAAATTTTCTTTAATTACAGTTTTAAATACTTGCTTTGTCCTTTAGGGACTCCATTCTACTCTGTATGTATTAGATCTCTTCTGCATATATACCTGTGTATGTGGTTATTTCTTCCTCTGAAATACTTTCATATTTTTTTCACTTTTTAATTTTTCGTCCTTTATTTCCCTTACCATGTTTTCCATAAAGTCTGTGGACTTTTGTGTTCTTCTTTAGTTTTTAATTCTGAAATAGTTTTTCATTTCTGATTTTTTCCTGAAGTCAATTCTTAATCATGTCCATCTCTTCTTTAGTTCTCATATCCATCTCTGAGCTTTCCTATTTCTAATTTGTGTTTTTTTCAAAACTTAGATTGTTTTCTAAATTATTTTAAGCCATTGTGAAATGCTAGATTATGGTTGTTTCTGATCTTAGAACATTCACTATTTGTTGATCTTAGAATAATTTCTATGACACTGGTAAGCTAATGTAAATGTGGTAAGCTCATTAAAAGTAATCATCGCTTTTTTAATTTTTCAAAATGTATTTTATAGGTAATACATATTCATTATTTTAAAATGGCTAAAAGAAAAAGCACTAAATCTTCTTGTAGTCTACCATCCTGGACCATAACTTACTCATTTTATTTTTCTACACTTTATTCTGTGAGCATATGCATGTAAATTGAAATCACGTTATGTATTTAAAAAATGAGATCATAATATGCCCATTACAGTGATTACCCTTCTTTCTCTTGGTAGAATATTAGGAATATCTTTTCACATCAATACAAGTCTATATGGTACCTTAAATTTCCTTATTGATGGACATTTTGGAGTTAATCATTATTATGAAAATGTAATAAAAATTGAGGTATTTATCTGTTCATACTTACTATTTTCAACTTTTTTCCAGCTCTATTGACATGTGGTTTACATGAGAAAATGCACACATTTTTAAGTATATTATTCTAATAGTTTTGACAAATACATATATGTGATAATCACCATTCCAGTCAAGGTATAGATTATTTCCATCATCCCTGAAAGTTCTCTTGTGTCTTGCTGCAGTCATTTCTGCTGTACCTGTACTAACAACTACAATCTAAGTTTGTTGTTATTGATTAGCCTGTTCTGGAACTTTATATGCATTAAATCAAACAGTGTGTACCTTTTAATTCTAGCTTCATTCAAACTGCACATGATTCAAATACTTATTGAGTCAATTTTGGCAACTTATATTTTTAAAGAAAAGCATCTATTTTATTTAAATTTCCAAATGTATTGCTACAGAGTATTAGTAACATCTATACTTGAAAATATTTTAACTGTGTTTATGGTTATATACAGGTCTTTATTCTTTGTGTTCTATATTTGTGTCTTGTTTTTTTGTTTTTAAGAGAGAGAGCCCAAATGAGGGAGAGGGACGGGGTGGGGGAGGAGAGTGAGAGAGAGGGAGAGATAAGGGCAGAGAGAGAGAGAGAGAGAGAAGGGCAGAGAAAGAGAAGCTTAAGCAGGTTCCATGCTTGGGGTGGAGCCCGAGGAAGGGCTTGATCCCATGACCCTGGGATCATTACCTGAGCTGAAATCAAGAGTTGGACGCTCAACTGACTGAGCCACCAAGGCACCGCATATATTTGTGTCTAGTTTTTATTGATTAGCCTTGATAGAGATTTATATTTTTCATGTTTTCAAGCAACCTTTCTTGGATTTTTTTTTTCTGGTTATTATTTTTCTTTGTTCATTCGTTTTATATTCTGTTTCCTATTTTCGTTTTATTTTTAGATATTTGATTTGAACTTGTAATAATTTAATACATTTCAATGTTTTAAACATTCTTCAAAGTACTGCATTGACTGTATCATTTAAGTTTTGATATATAATGTTGGCATTGCTAATTTTTAACTTTTTTTTTAAGTGTGTTTTTGGTAAGTTTATGGTTAAAGTTTTTATATCTAGACACATCAAAGTATTTTATAATAAAGTAGATTATTTTTTTCCTATTCTGAAAGTATTGTTATGATTAGTTGTAATTCTTTTTGTTATTTTAATTTTTTTTTTTAATATGTCCTTTCTTGTCTTGGTGCTTGGACCATGTTTTCTTTGTTTTTATAGTCTCCAACATTTTGATTTGTATGTATTATATTTTACTTATTTATTTTACTTATTTATTTTATTTATTTTATTTATTTTGAGAGAGAGGGAGAGAGAGAATCCCAAGCATGCTCCACACTGTCAGTGCAGAGTCTGACACAGGGCTTGAACTCACAAACCATGAGATCATGACCTGAACCAAAACCAAGAGTCTGATGCTTAACCTACTGAGCCACCCAGGCACCCCTAACTGGAATGTTTTAGTTTCTCCTGTACTTTTGAAGGATAGTTTTATCCGATATAGAAATCTTGGCTGAAGTTTTTGAAGCACTTTGAAAAGTTATTCCACTGTCTTTTGGCCTCTGCTTTCTGATGTTAATCTTACTGAGGATCCCTTATAAATGAATTGTACCTCTTGTTGCTTTCAAGATTTTTTTTCCACAGCTTGATTATGATGTGTCTGGGTTTGCATCTCTTTGAGGTTAGTTTATTTGGAGTTTGTTGCACTTCTAAGATGTATAGATTAATGTTTTTTTTATCATATTTGGGGGGTTTTTGGCTATTATTTCTTCCCCTTTTCTTCTCTTCTGAGACTCAGTATGTGAATGTCAGATAGGGTTGCTGTTGTCCCACAGGTCTCTGAGACCTGTTCATATTTCTTCATTCTTTTTTCTTTCTATTCCTCAGACTCTGTAACTGTTCCTCAGACTCAATAATGTAACTGACCTGTCTTGAACTTCATTGACTCTTCTGCCTCCTCATATCTGCTGTTGAGCCTCTCTAGTGAATTTTTTGACTTTATTATACTCTTGACAACAGAAATTCTATTTGGTGAGACCTACTTATTTATTGTGCTTTCTCCTTTAGTACATGGTTTTCTTTAGGTTTTTGAACATACTTAAAATTAAAAATTTTTTTTCTAGTTAGGGCAAACACCTGTGCTTTCTTAGGGATAGTTGGTAGCTTTTTTCCTATGAGTAAACCATACCTTCTCATTTCTTTGCATGTCTCATTTTTTTGTTGTTGAAAAGTGGACATTTAAGGGCGCCTGGGTGGCTCAGTCAGTTGAGCATCCGACTTTTGCTCAGGTCATGATCTCCCAGTTTGTGGGTTCGAGCCCCGCATCAGGCTCTGTGCTGACAGCTTGCTCAGAGCCTGCCGCCTGCTTCCGATTCTGTGTCTCCTTCTCTCTCTTTGCCCCTCCCCCGCTCATGTTCTGTCTCTCTCTGTCTCTCAAAAATAAATAAATGTTAGGGGCGCCTGGGTGGCGCAGTCGGTTAAGCGTCCGACTTCAGCCAGGTCACGATCTCGCGGTCCGTGAGTTCGAGCCCCGCGTCGGGCTCTGGGCTGATGGCTCAGAGCCTGGAGCCTGTTTCCGATTCTGTGTCTCCCTCTCTCTCTGCCCCTCCCCCGTTCATGCTCTGTCTCTCTCTGTCCCAAAAATAAACGTTGAAAAAAAAAAATTAAAAAAAAAAATAAATAAAAAAAATAAATAAATGTTAAAAAAATTTTTTTTTTAAAAAGTGGACATTTAAAATAATGTGGCAGCTGTAAAAATTAGATTCTTCATCTCCAGAGTTGTTTGTTGTTGCTGATTTTGGTAATTGTTGCTTGTTTAGTGACTTTTCTGAATTAACCCTGTATAATCTGATGTCTTTGCATGGTTAGCTTAATG
Organism: Lynx canadensis; assembly: GCF_007474595.2. Classification (NCBI taxonomy): domain Eukaryota; kingdom Metazoa; phylum Chordata; class Mammalia; order Carnivora; family Felidae; genus Lynx; species Lynx canadensis. The sequence continues at coordinate 43,784,340 of NC_044311.2, read as the reverse complement.
GTCAGCTTATGATTATACCAGAGCCAGTACATCTGTCAGTCTTTAGTAAGAGAGGGTCTGTACATCAATCAGTATTTAGTAAGAGAGGGTCTGTTTGCATTTGGGGCACTCCTTCAGCACTCAGCCAGGCAGTTGACAACTCTGCCTTAACCTTCATGTCCTGGTTGTTCAGAACCTCAAGTTTATCCAGAGGTGAGAGCTCAGAGTCTTCTCAGGTCTTTTCCTGATCATATGTACAGCCCTTTGCATGTATATAGCCCTATGCTTGCATATGGCCTTCTACATTCCCAAGAATGTATTGGAGCTTTTCAAAGCCCCTATGAACATCTTAGTCCTCAGCTTTTCTTTTAATCCTTTTGGTTATTGTATTGTTTACTCCACTTGTTATCCACTGCCTGTAAAATTGTTTTTGACCAACATTCACCCAAGGGAGGTTTTTTGTGGTGGATGAGCTGAGAGATCAAAGAGAAATCACTTTGCAGGTGGGGATCTTCTGGAGCACCTTGATACAGGTCAAATAATGACAGTTCTTTGGGAATGAATCTTTGAAAGATTCTGTTCCATTATACTCCCTCTAGTGACTGCTAGACTACACCAAGAATTTTCATAGGTTATTATTTTTTTTTTAATGTTTGTTTATTTTGATCTGGGATGGAGGCAAAAAAGAGAATCCCTAGCAGGCTCCGTGTTGTCAGCACAAAGCTGGAGGGGCTGTACCCCATGAGCCATGATGAGATCATGACCTGAGCTGAAATCAAGAGTCAGGCATTCAACTGGCTGAGCCACCCAGGCACCCACAGAAGATTGTTATTTTTAAAGGCTATCATGCAGCTGAAAGCTGGAGATGGAACTAGGGCACTAATGTTCAGCTGTTTTTCTTCCTTGTTTTTTTTTTTTTTTAATTTTTTAAAATATTTATTTTTGAGAGACAGAGACTGAGTGGGGGAGGGGCAGAGAGAGAGAGAGAGAGAGAGAGACACAGAATCTGAAACAGGCTTCAGGCTCTGAGCTGTCAGCACAGAGCCCGACATGGAGCTCGAACTCACAAACTAGGAGATTATGACTTGAGCCGAAGTCAGATGCTTAACCAACTGAGCCACCCAGGTGTCCATCAGTTGTTTTTCTTGAATTAACACCCCTGCCCAGGGTTTCTCCAATATTTTGGCTGGTTTCCAGATGTCTGGAAAAGTTGATTCTGACCATTTCTGTCAGTTTTTTCATTGCTTTTATGCAAGAATTTTCAAAAGTCCTTACTCTTCCATTTTTCAATGATGTTATCTTCAGCCAACTTTTAGTCAAGTGAAATCAGAAATGGCATGAGTTGAAGGCTGGATATATTTTCTTATTCAGATCCATTCTGACTTATAATTAACATCTTTCCCCCTTTTAGAGTCTGGAGAAATCAGACTTAGGAACCAGCCTTCCTGGATTTAAATTCTAGCTCTGCTATACTACTAGCTTTGTGACTTTGGGCAAGTTACTTAACTTTTCTATGCTTTAGTCTTCATCTGTAAAATTGGGTGTAATGACAGTATCTACCAGTAGTGTTGTGAGGATTTAAAAAGTCAAATCTCTGTTATGTACTTAGAATAATGGTATGTAATAAGCACTCCATAAAGATTACCTGTTTCCAGAAGTTATGATGTTGAAAATTTTAGATAGTGTGAATCTTTTATTTAGTTTTGATTGTATCTTTCAGATATCAAGGATTTGTTAACTTCCCAGTGAATGTAAGTTAAAAAAACGCTGTAAAAGAATCATTATAAAATATGCTTTTTATATTACTATTACAAATATGAATCCAAGAAAATACATATTTCTTATATGAAGTGTTATTTGGTAAGCATTAAAAAATGAATGGAAATCCCAGATAAAGTTTGATGAAGAAAGCTCCTATTGTATGTTTATTATTTATAATATTATCTGTTGATTATTTCATTAGGTTAATAATAATGAAATGGTTGCATTACAACGGGAACCCAATAACCCCTATGATAAGAATGCAGTTAAAGTAAACAATGTGAATGGAAATCAGGTTGGCCATTTAAAGAAAGATCTAGCAGCTGCTTTGGCCTATATCATGGACAACAAATTGGCACAAATTGAAGGGTAATGTACTTTCAGAGTTTAGTTTTAATAATTGTAAGTTGCAATCTTTGAATTTGTTAAGAGTCAGTATAGTTGCCCTGACATCTTTTGTCACTGTGCCTTTAGTATGTGTTCAATTAATATGTTAATTCTTTTCTCATCTGCCTCTACTACCTTAGCCATGAAACAACTGTTCTTTCACTTTCCTATTGAATTATTACCACAGAGAAAAATTGACTTTGCTCAGATATTAGGAAGCCCACACCATCTGTCCAAGCCTTTTAGTGCATAGTTTTGGGAGTTGGGAACTGTTTGTTTAAACCTGAGGTGGTAAACTGGTAGCCTGTGATCATATGTAGGTGCATTTCATTTTGCCTACATGTTTTACAATTTTTCGTTTTATTTTCAGTATTCAAATACCTGGATATCCTGCATTTTATACAGGGTAACTTGTTCCCTAATGTAAAAATTATTTATGAATATTTCTGTTGACAAATGGCAGATCTGACCTTCATTTTCCAGGACATTAGTTGACTGGAACAGAGTAGCAGCTCCTGCTTTAATACCCTGCGTAATGCCCTTACTGCCTCTCCCAGTTCTACCACTTCTTTTTTTTTTTTTTTTTTTTTTTTAAACTCCCAGTCTCCTTGGTTATCTTTTCTCTTTTAGGCATTTAGTTTGTGATCTCAGTTGAAGTATGGAATATTGAGGATATGAAAAGGTGAAGTTTGATGATAAATGTTCAGTAATATCTTCTCACTTTACTTGTTTTCTCCAATCTCAGTTTATTAAATTTTTCAGATACTGAGAATAAACTTTTAGTGAATCCTTGATCAGAAAAACAGTTGACCCTTGAACAAAATGGTTTGACCTGCCTGGGCCCCATTATATGCAGATTTTTTTTTTAATAAATGCAGTATAGTAATGTGAATGTATTTTATTTTCCTTATGATGTTGTTAATGTTTTCTATAGCTTACTTTAAGAACACAGTATGTAATTCCTGTAAACTACAAAATATGTGTTGTGTTGTTGGTAAAGCTGCTGGTCAACATTAGGCTATTAGTTGTTTTGGGGGAGTCAAAAGTTATATGTGGATTTTTGATGGCACCAGGGGGTCAGCGTACCTAAACCCCATGCTGTTCAAGGGTCAGATGTAATTCTTGCAATTCAGTCCCCATTCTCAGAATAGTTGCTACCTATAGTGGTTCCTTTAGTGAAAGCTCCACCTTCTCAATTAAATTTACTATTTTACCTGTCTTATAATCTCAGTTATAGGCTATTCTGCTTTATTCCATCTTCTCCGTTTCTTCTGGCTTTCTGTTCCTAAAAATCACTCTTTTGTTCTGGTTGTTTTTGATCCTGTTCCCTGTACTTTTTCTGTCTTTCTACTTTGCCCAAATAGTTCTTTATTTTACTTCTTTGCAAAATTAAAATGCAACACTTCTAATATTTAATAGTCACATTCTTCTTCATGGAAGTGGAAAATAACAGTTCTAATTCCCTCCTTTTTTTTCTGCTTTTAAATATAATAGGGTCGTTCCTTTTGGTGCAAACAATGCTTTTACCATGCCTCTCCATATGACTTTTTGGGGAAAAGAAGAAAATAGGAAAGCGGTTTTAGATCAGTTAAAGAAACATGGATTTAAATTGGGTCCTGCACCAAAAAGTAAGTTTAGGGTTTAAGCTTCTATTATTTTGATATCATAAGATGCAGGAATTGTAAAACATTTTTTCTTGAGTTTGGCTAATCCATTTGTGTTGAAGGCTCTGAGTTGTAACTTTTCTCAGGAATCTTTTTAAGGAAATCCCTGAATTTTTTTCTCTTTATTTTGAAATAATTATAGATTTATAGGAGGGAGTATGTGTGTTCGCGTACACGCACACATATGTACAAAAAGGTGCTATATTCCCTCCTCTAATTTCCCCCAATGATAATATCTGGAAATCCCTAATTTGCAAGTATTGTCTTTGATAAATTATAGACAAAAAGAATCTCCCAATAGCGAATGAAGTAGAAGTATTTATCTGGCAAGAGTTTGTTCAAATAATGTGGAATTATTTTAATAATGTATTTTTTAAATGACTTTTAGTTTTTATTTTTTTTAATGTTTATTTTTGAGAGAGAGAGACAGAGTGTGAATGGGGGAAGGGCAGAGAGAGAGGGATTCACAGTATGTGAAGCAGACTCCAGGCTCTGAGCTGTCAGCACAGAGCCTGACACGGGGCTCGAACTCACAAACTGTAAGATCATGACCTGAGCCAAAGTCGGAGTCTTAACCTGCTGAGCCACCCAGGTGTCCCTGAATGACTTTCAATTTTTAAAAAATCTTTGAAATATATTGATTTTTTTTTTTTAATGCAACTTATACAAGTTCTAAAAGTTACTTACTGAAAGATAATTCATTTGGTGATTTTATTATTTTCATTTGTAAATTGCAGCTTTAGGATTCAGTTTAGAAAGTAGTTGGGGCTCTGGAAGAGCTGGACCAAGCTATAGTATGCCAGTTCATGCTGCAGTACAGATGACAACTGAACAGGTATGCTTCTGTTTTATTTTATAATCTTAAAAGTAAATGTTAAATGTTGAAGATTGATGTTTAAAAGAATAAGATAAATATGTATATGCTGGTATTTGTGATCTTCAGATATATTAAGTTATGAAACATGCTGTAGAATAAATAGAATATATATGAAAAACATTTATGTAAAAGGAAAGTAATGATAGGTAATGCATACACATTCATACATATTTTAAAACACATGTGTTGTTGTATAGATAGGCATGGGATGTTTTAGTATGTTTTAATATTTTTGTATTACATGAAATTTTTTTAATGTCCAAATATTAACTTTAAAAAATTGAAACTTGAAACTTTTCATTCAATAAGGTTGCAAATGAAATGCAAAGAGAAATTAATTCCAAATCTTAGCATTAGTATAGTTCTTACTTTGTCTAATTTGTGAGCTAAGATACTGTTAGGCTGAGTTAATTTAGAAAAAAAGATGTAAAATAAATCAATGGAGATTAGTCTATAATTCACATCAAATCTTTTTTGTCTTTACCCATCTGTGTTAGCCTTTTTGTCTAATTGCAGTTGCCATATTTTACCTGATCATTATTAGTAGGGCTTGAGCCTGTGCTAATGTTTTTATTTATTTTTGAGAGAGAGAGCATGAGTGGGGGAGGGACAGAGGATCCAAAGTGGCCTATGCACTGACAGCAGCAAGCCAGATGTGAGGCTCAAACTCATTATCTGTGAGATGGTGACCTGAGCCCAAGTCGGCTGCTCAACTGACTGAGCGACCCAAGTGCCCCTAGACTAGATCAGTTTAAAGAACCAGCTAGGGGCGCCTGGGTGGCGCAGTCGGTTAAGCGTCCGACTTCAGCCAGGTCACGATCTCGCGGTCCGTGGGTTCGAGCCCCGCGTCGGGCTCTGGGCTGATGGCTCAGAGCCTGGAGCCTGTTTCCGATTCTGTGTCTCCCTCTCTCTCTGCCCCTCGCCCATTCATGCTCTGTCTCTCTCTGTCCCAAAAATAAATAAACGTTGAAAAAAAAAAAAATTAAAGAACCAGCTAAATTAGTGTAAGATTGAAATCATCTCTTAATATTTTGTAGCACATAGCAAGTTCTTTGTTTTAGTAATAGTAAATGAAATGTCTTTGACATGAAAAAAGTCAAATGTGCCTGGTAGGATCTGCCAAAATTGTTTGAATACAACTAATAGGCTCACAGAATTTCAGTGGCAGAAGGAACCTTAGAGACACTCTAAATCTAAATTATCCCTTTCATTTTACAGGAATAAGATAAAGGGCCATAAAGGTTAAGTCTCTCGCCCAGTGTTGTATATGGGTTAGTTTGTGAAAACTGGGACAAGCCTCAGATTTCTCTCTTCTGTATTCTTTTGATTCTAACACGGTTACCTTAAAAAAAATTTTTTTTTTAATGTTTATTTTTGAGAGAGAGAGAGAGAGAGAGAGAGAGAGACAGGGCATGAGCATGGGAGGGGCAGAGAGAGGGAGACACAGAATCTGAAGTAGGCTTCAGGTTCTGAGCTGTCAGCACAGAACCTGATGCTGGGCACAAACTCACGAACTTGTGAGATCGTGACCTGAGCCGAAGTCGGTCGCTCAACAACTGAGCCACCCAGGCACCCCTATGGTTAACCTTTTATACCCAAAGCACCTATTCATACTGCTTCAGTGAACAGTGTAGCAACTCAAAGAATATTTTAGGTACCTTTTGGTAGTCAAATCTTTTAGTTAATTAAATGATTTGAAAAGTCTGAAGTGAGATTATTTTAATTTGTTTCATGATGTTTCTTGGTATTATTTGTTGTAGCTTAAAACAGAATTTGACAAATTGTTTGAAGATTTAAAAGAAGATGATAAAACTCATGAAATGGAGCCAGCTGAGGTACTGAGCCAATATTTTCTATTTAAAACTATTTGGAATTTTAAAATACGCTGTGTATCTATATAGTTTTTAGCACAAGATCAAGTGTTTTCCAGAATCTGCATGGGGAAAAAAAATGATTTGTTTTATTTCTATTTAAGACATTCCTTTTGTTTATAGGCTGTTGAAACACCATTGCTTCCACATCAAAAACAAGCTCTAGCTTGGATGGTTTCACGGGAAAACAGTAAAGACCTTCCACCGTTTTGGGAACAGCGAAGTGACTTCTACTACAACACAATAACAAATTTTTCTGAGAAGGATCGACCAGAAAATGTCCATGGAGGAATTTTAGCTGATGATATGGGTTTGGTAATTATTTTTTTCTTGAATTAATTTTATTTTATTTTATTTAAAAAAAAATTTTTTTTAATGTTTATTTATTCTTGAGACAGAGAGAGACAGAGCATGAACGGGGGAGGGTCACAGAGAGAGGGAGACACAGAATCCGAAGCAGGCTCCAGGCTCTGAGCTGTCAGCACAGAGCCCGACGCAGGGCTCGAACTAACCAACCATGAGATCATGACCTGAGCTGAAGTCGGCTGCCCAACCGACTGAGCCACCCAAGCGCCCCTTGGGTTAATTTTATTTTGTAATTATGATTTTATAGAAGTAATTTTGAAGTCGATAGAGATATGAATATGTTGGTGTCAGTGTGGGACTAGATTTCACTTTCAGTATGGAGCAGTTTTCTCTTAAGTCTTTTCACTTAAAATGTGGCTACTTTTTTTCTTTTGGTTTGTTTGGTTGATTAGCAATAATGTGTAAACATGTGTTTCTCATTTTTCAAATTCAAGTAGATTATCTTTCATGAATCTTCTTTAAAAAAAGGGAAAGACAACAATGTTACATGAAACTGTATTCTATCATAGTATTGTGATATACAGAGTATTAAATATACCTTTATGATGCCTTACACCAGCAGTTTTTATACTTTTTGGTCTCGGTAACCCTTAATACTCTTAAAAATTTTTGAGGATTTCAAAGAGCTTTTTGTTTTTGTGAGTTATATCCATATTTATAGTATTAGACATTAAAACAAAAAAATTTAAGTTATTTTAAAATAATAGTTAATAAATACATTACTTGTTAACATAAATAGTGTATTTTTAAATGAAAAAGGACTATTCCCAAACAAAAGTAGTTTTGATAAGAATGGCATTGTTTTACATTTTTGCAAATCACTTTAATGTTTGGTCTAATAAGATGAATTTTGAATTGTCCTAACTGCTTATTCATTCAGTCTGTTGTAACATGGTGTTTTGGTATAAGTACATAACGAAGATTAGTTCTCATGCAGATAGGTAGTTGGGAAACAGGAGGAGGATTTTAATAGCCTTTTTAGATAACTTTTATAATTCTTTGATACAACAGTGAAATTAAGCAAGTATTAGTTTATTAAAGGTTAGTAGTTACAATGTAGAATTTAAAAATGGTATTAGAATGGTTTTGTATTCTGTTCCATTAAAATTCATTGGTTTAGCTTGCCCATTGAAAGGATATTTTAATCATGCATGATTTTATAACATCAGGCATTGCTTATTTAGAAAATATTGGTTCACTGAGTTACACACATCTGCCAGATGTTGATGCATTTCATTGTATAGGATCAAAAGTTTACACTCTTTGATATTACTGCTGATCATATTAGGCATTTATATTTTGGGAAGCTGCCTGTGCTCGTGTCAGATATAAGTGTTCCAACATTCTAATTTTTGCTTGAAAGTTCAGATCTTACCATTAACAACAAATCTGTTTATTTGCCCTTAAAGATAGCCTTACTTTGTTCATTTTTCAAGAAAAAGTCTACCACTCAGTCATGAATAACTGGTTATTGGTCATTCTTTCAAGTAAAAATAATGAAGCATGAAAAAGTGATGATGCATGGTGGTGCATGGTGGCTAGTTGAGGTTGTAACCTCAGTCTCACAAGTAATTTTTCTGTAGATAATCCTCATATTTTGGTGTGCAACAGAAGTAATTTATATGTATTTCCCATCTTGTTATACAGAATATTAAAAAGGTGTGTACTTGAGGCAAGATTTAATAAAATTCATGTGTACTGCTTCATCAAGAATATTCTTACAGAACATTCTTAAAATGAAACTGGCATTTTTTTTTTTTTAAACTGTGAGTATGTGGCAGCTAAAAATACAATGTATAATGTAGTGCCAATGGCTTTGTTTCATGCTAAGGCACCAGCAGTTTTACCCACAACTCCATTTTGTGGCATTACTAAAGATATAACACAAATAATGTCTTGGTAGTATTATGAAAATGGATTTGACTGCACATACACTCCTGAGAGGGTTCTGGGAAATCCTAGGGCTTGTGGACTACACTTAGAAAACTGCTGCCTTAACTGTTTTAAAATTGCCAGAGGGGCGCCTGGGTGGCTCAGTCGGTTGAGCGTCCGACTTCAGCTCAGGTCACGATCTCGCGATCTGTGAGTTCGAGCCCCGCGTCGGGCTCTGCGCTGATGGCTCGGAGCCTGGAGCCTGCTTCCGATTCTGTGTCTCCCTCTCTCTCTGACCCTCCCCCGTTCATGCTCTGTCTCTCTCTGTCTCAAAAATAAATAAACGTAAAAAAAAAAAAAAAAAAAAAAAATTTTAAAATTGCCAGAGAGTTCTGTCTGTGTTGCTAATTACAAATTCAGCTATGGAAAATAATGAAAGATTATGTGTTTTTATTTAAGAAAATTGCATAAGAAACACCATGTCCTTTATGCTTGATAAGTTACGGGTTTTAAGTATTACAGTTATCTTTAAATGAAATAAAATGATTATATCATGTGCATATTGGAATTACTAACCATTTTAAATTAGCTCTGAACTACATGGCAAGCAAATAGTTGTAGTTTCATGATAAATTTATTAGTTCAGAGTTAAATGTAAAATCTTAGGACAGCAATCACTTAATAGAATGACATTTCTCAGGGATGCTTATAGTATTTCATGGAGTACATCGTTTAATAATTCTTAGTAATACAGTGTGGGAAGGCATTTCCTAATCAACAAAATACTTTTACTAATACATAGATTATTTAATACAATAGTATGTTCCTATGGCCTTGAATACTACATAATATTTGCTTACTTGATTTTTAAATTGGTTTTAGAATGTTCTATGGCCAACTGAGTTTCAGAATCTGACCATTTGTCTTTTAAAACATTTTTTAAGGGCAAAACTTTGACAGCCATTGCAGTAATTCTTACCAACTTCCATGATGGCAAACCTCTTCCTGTTGAGAGAATTAAAAAAAGTCAACTGAAGAAGGTAAAGTATTAGAGTGTTTTCTCCGAAGTCTCTGGTTCATTATAAGACCTTTTAATTTTACCATTAAAAAATAATTTGCCAAAAAATTGATAATATCCAGTGTTTTCAGAGAAATGGTGAAAGGCCTCTCTTATGTGTTGCTTGCTGATAAGAGTGAAAGTTGGATACTAAATTCTTGAGGGTAATTGGGTAATATATAGCAAGAATCCTAAAAGTGTTTATAATCTGTGATTCGGTAATGCCATTTCAGAGAAACTGTGTAAGAAAGTTATTAGAAATGCATTTTTTTTCAGAGATAGAAAAGTACAAATCTCTCCCCCGAACCCCAGCATTATTTTAAAGGCACAAAAGAAACTACTTTCAATAAGGTAACAGTTATGTTAATAAATAGTCATAAAATTTAATATTATGCAACTACAAAATCCTGTTCTTTGAAGAATACTTATTTTTATGATATTTTTAGTTTAAAAAAAAAAAAAAGGCCAGGTACACATTTATGAGTTGAGTCCTCATTTTGGAAAGGCATGTTTATGTATGTCTGAATATAGTCACACACAGTGCTAATTGTGTCCTAGTGATGATAACATGGGTAACTTTCTTGATACTTACCTAATATATATTTTTACACATGGCATACAAACACAATATATTTATATTTAGTTTCTAAGAATTAAAAGTGAATTCATTTTAATGGAAAAAATAAATGTTAGAGTGAAACAATTGTTTTTCATTCTCAGATGAAAATCCAAAGAACTTAAAGTAGGAAATAGCTGAGAAAATGGCATATGCAAAATACCTCTTTTTTTTTTTTTTTTTTTTTTTTTTTTTTTTCTAAGTTTTTCTTTATTTTTTTAAGGTTTATTTGAAAGAGAGAGAACAGGGGAGGGGCGGAGAGAGAGAATCCCAAACAGGCTCTGTGCTGTCAGCACAGAGGCCGACATGGGGCTCAAACCCATGAACCATGAGATCATGACCTGAGCTGAAACCAAGAGTCAGACGCTTAACTGGCTGAGTGACCCAGGTGTCCGTAATTTTTTAGTTTTTAAAGAGGCTGCATATCATTCCTGCCACTGCATATTGAGAGTCTATTTATTAATTTCTGCACTTATTTGCATTTTCTTCTTTGTACTTTTATTGGGAGTTTAACTCTGTCATTTGAATGTCTGAGATTCAACTGCTTACCATGAGTAGTTTGATGCTTTACATCCTGTTCTTCCTAATTTGGTAATTAAAACAGAAGAACATCACCTAAGACTATACTGACAGCTTCGGTAGCAATTAATAGCTTAAAAAATTATCATCAGTAAGGCTTTCCCTCCCCACCACCCCCCGCCCCAGAATCAGCCATGCATTTAAGGTATTGTGTTTAAGTAGGAAGGTTTTAGGATATTTAGTTTGCCCCATTCCTTACAATTGAGGCTAAAAACGTGATTTCCAGCTAAGAATTTATTGCAACAAAAATTACACTTTTAAATAAATTTAGATATTCCAGGCTTACAGAGTGAAATGTCATTGATTTAAGTTCCATTAGATTGGAATGTAGTATGATTTAATAGGTTGGACTTCGTAGGTTTACATTTGAACTCTCAGAAGAAAAAACTTACTGAGCAAAATCATTTAATATAAAACAGTAACGTAAAGGACTTTTTTTAATCATTTAATATAAAACAGTAATGTAAAGGACATCCACATGTATTTGTGGATGAATCTCTGATTCTTTTTTCCATGTTGTTAAATATAAATGGTTGTGCTAATTATTGAAGAAGACTAGGTATAACATTTGGTGAGAAGCATTTTTAACATCAGTTTCTTGCACTGGGTGTTGTATATAAGTGATGAATCACTAAAATCTACATCTGAAACTAATATTGCACTGTATGTGAACTAACTGGATTTTAAATAAAAACTTAAAAAAAATCCATTTGTCTAGCTTGTAAGAAAAAAAAACAATGGTGTAATACTGCTCTAATAAAAATTACAATTTTGGGTTGTAGTGTATCATGTATTTAATATTTAATGGCTGTTCAATCTTAAATAATAAATATTTGACATTGGTTAAAGTAAAAATACCCTGAGCTCTGAAAAAAAAGATAAAAACTTATTTATCTAAAATAATTCCTTTAGTTACATTTTTCTACCTGTTATATTTTAGATTTTCAACATATTTAGACTCATACCATTAGAAGGAGATGGATCTTTTCAACTACATTTTTAGTAAAATTTAACTCTGGGATTTTGTAAGATGTTTCAAATTTTATTTTTTTTAAACTAAAATCAAACTATCCATTATTAGCCCTAATCTCAGCAGAAATTACTTTTTACTCTTGACCACCAGTTCTTATCTCCATTCAGTATGACTTCATCACCTCTCTTTTTCAATGGGAAGAATTAAATTCAAACCAATTGGCATTTGTCATTCATCCCTACAGAATCATTGAGTCAAGAATTAAAGATTGGAGGAACCCTTCCCATTAGAATCATTTAAAAATATTTTTACAAAGAGATATAAAATTGTACTTTCATAGAAGTTTTTGTACATATGTCTGCATTGATACATTTTGAACCAAAGGGATATACATGAAGGGTAAAAGAAAAAGTCCGGGCTGGCAAGAAAATCCTCAATAGAAAGAATATGATAGAATAGAATATCCTAGTACTCTAGGATCTGTACTATTGCATCTACCCCCTGGGAGTTCCAGAGAACAAGATGGCAATGAGGGCCTCATTAAAGATAAGTTATTTACTGAGTAGGGACTCTTGGTTTGAAAGTTTGTAGTCTGAGAATTCCTTTTAATTCTAAAGTAAATTCCATTTCACAAGTGTTTCTTACATTAATGAATATGCCATTTATAACTGAGTTTTGTTATTTGTATTTCTTTTGAACAGATAAAGACCAACTAGTGTTCACTTTTGAGATAGCTGTGAAAAAAATTTTAATTGGTTTATTTTTCCTCTTCACTTAATGCATCTCCCCCAATTGCCCCAGAATGGGATAGCAATATAAGTAATCTCTATTATGTAAAGCAAAGCAGTATAAAATAGGATGCTTTTTAAGTTTATTTAAAACTGACAGCAGTGCTTTGTAAGAAATATGCCTTTTCATCCAGGAGTGTAATGTTAACGATCAAACTATGAAACTTGGAGGAAATACCAGTGAAAAGGCAGATGGACTAATCAAAGGTAAAGTTTACTTTTGAACCATGACCCCATATTTGATTTAAATTTTTCCAGTTTGATGATGTAATTCAAGCTCTGGCTTTGTAATATACAAAAATTTTAGATATTTTTTTCTAAAAATCTCGGGAGAACTGGTAGGAAAAATTTCATCAAGGAGGTCATGATGGAATTGGGTGGTTGTATACCAGTCAGAGAAGCTAAGGAAGAACATTTTTGGTTGAGAAAAAAAATTCATGAAAGGGCAGTAAAAACAAAAGAACAACATAAAACCTATTTTGTTCTGGGAGTTTATGTTAATAATAATGTAATATGCATGAATAATAGCAGATAAGAATAGAAAGATAGGTTAGAGCCAAATTCTGAAGTTAGAGGATAAATGAAAAGAGAACTCTGGATTTAGCAGTTAAATAGCTGGTGTAGCTGTTAATGGCCTTTGGAAAATTAATTTCTGAAGATTGGTTAGAACAGAAAAACTGAAAATATTTTCAGATAGAATAGTAAGTGAAGAATTGGAAATGACAGTTGTATGCTATTATGTATTTTGCTAAGTTTGAAATAGAAACAAAAATCGTTGGAGATGAAGGCAGAGTTGAGGGTTTTTTTTTTTTTTTTTTTTTTTTTTTTCAGGGGAGAGCATTATGAAGGAAATCCGTGGATAAGAGATGTGGGATAAAATGGAGAGAATAATTTTTAGGCCTCTTGGCGGGGGCGGGCAATGAGACCAAGAGCATAGATAAGTGAATTAACGTTAGAAGGAAAGAAAGTAAGGTTGATGGGAAATATTTAATTGAGGGAATTTTAAAAAGGTAGGAAAATTGGGATTATAGAAAATGGTATTCAATTTTCTTTGAAGGTGAAGTAGGTCATCATCTAGGAGTCAAGGGAGTGAAGAATCTAGGCAAAGGGTCCAGTATATACCACTGTGGTGAGTGGGTAGGGAGGCTGAGTGATACATAAAAGAGTTGCTAAGTGACACAGGCAGCAGGTGAGATTTGAAAATGTAAACTTGTAATGCCACCTATTTATTGTTCATTTTTTTCCAGCAGCTCTTAGCTGCCTTGGTGTACAGCAGGAAATTCAGCCAGCCAGTTTGGGAATTGGCTGGATGACTACAGGGGAAAGACTGGGTACAAGAAATTGAAGGTATTTTTTAGTGAGAATATACTATACTTAAAAACTAGTAGAGAGAATAGCTGGCTGATTGAAAGAAGAGGAATGAAGATACTAAGAAAGTTGAACTATTGAGTTGGAAAACCAAAGTTTTAAGGATACTCAGTCAAGACAGTTTACTAATACTCTGTATATTTGTCCTTTTCTTTGAAATGAAAGGATCTAGATGTAGTGGAGAACCCAGTATTTCAGATGTCAAGGGAAAGAATAAATATCCCAAGTCAGAATTGTCTAGCTCCCGCCCCAAAAGGTAAATTTTGTTATGGTTTGATTGTATGTAATATTTGTTTAAACTCTTTCTCCATTTTCTTATATATAGGAGAGAGATAAGACCATTATATCTCAGTTATGTAGTTCTTTCAAATTCATTCTGTTATTTGAAACTACCAAAATCACTGTTACTTAGGCAGGTTGGGTGTTCCTATTTTATAGGTGAAGAAAAGTAATACTAATCTATAAAAGAAGTGAATTGATAGTTTCTAATAATCACTTAACCTTTCTACCACTTTCTTTCCTGTTCTTTTACATAGGAACTAAGATCTAGCTTCCAAGTTTTTTGTTTTTGTTGACTTTGGAAGAGTTTTCCTATTATTTTCAGGAGATAAAAACTGACAGCTATTTATTAGATGACTTGGTAGAAACACTCTGTTCATCTCAGTTCTTTCTCTCTTCACCTTTAGTAGAAATAAAATATGATGAAGTTATTTATGGAGACTATTGTGTTAATGTAGACTAGAGGGAGAATTTGAATAAAGCGCATAATGCTCCTCTGATGTTAACTTGAATCTGTTAACTTTATAAATTTCATTTACCCTCTGAAATAGGTCTAAATGACTTTTATTTGTACTGTGTTTTCTACCATTAATATCTGCAGATGTGATTTCAAATCTGAGTCTGTTAGCTAGTCCAATAAGGATCTCAAAACTGGGGCTTTTAATTGTTTTCTTCATTAATACCTGTCTTAAACTGAGCACAAAACCAGGGCACCTCAGTTTCTCATCTGGATCTCAAATCTTACAATTCTGAGCTGACCATGATGAGCCTGAGAATAGCACTATTAGGTTGACCAGATAAGATTAAAGGACATGGAAATAAAAATAAAGAGGACATGGGATAAACTAATAACCAATACATATGATAATTTATACATGTATGTTACTGCGCAACAGGCACTATTTTAGGGGCTTTGCATACAGTAACACATTTTATCCTATGAAGTGAATTGTATTTTTGCTCGTATTTTCCAAATGAGGAAATTAAAGCATAGATGAATATTAAGTAACTTGCGTAAAGTCACAGCAAATAAGTAGCTGAATGGGATTTGAATACAGGCAGTCTGACTCCAGAGGCCATTATTTTTAGCAACTTAATCACTGTAATGTACTTTCTACACAAAATACATAAAATTTTTCATTGTGAATTATATTTTTCTCTTAGCTGCTCATTTTATATTGGAATTATTTTCTTTGATAAGAGTTATTCTTAGTTCTAGTTTTATATAGGTGTTTCATTTGAATTACTGAATATTAAATTCAATATTAAAATTATTATTTTAGGATGGTTTTCTTTTTCAAATTTAATAATAGTGGTACTGCATTTTGTATATAAATGTATCTGGTTATGTAAGCAAAATGCTTTTTAGGAAATTTTACTTTCATTTGTCAAAGTTCCTTGAATTAAAACAATAGGAGGCATTATACTGCTTTTATTAAAACTTATGTTTTCATATCTCATTTTATTTTGGTTTGATAAAAAATTTGTGTACACTTTATTTTAGAAGAAAAACTGTTGTCCAGTATATTGAAAGCAGTGATTCAGAAGAAATTGAAACAAATGAATTGCCACAGAAAATGAAAGGTAATGTGAAATGGATTTGATTTGATAATGTGTCCTTTATTCTGATTTCCTACTGTGACTGTTTTTATATTTGGTTTTGTTGTAGGCAAACTGAAAAATTCACAGTCTGAGACTAAAAGAGTAAAAGGTATGTATATACATCTCAGTATCCATAATCTACTCTTAAAGATTATTAAAGTAAAACTCCATAGGTTTGTATCTCTCTAGCTTAGAATTCTTTAGTAGCAGATCTTTTTTTTTTTTAACTTATTTTTTTCTAATGTTTATTTATTTTTGAGAGAGAGAGAGACAGAGCACGAGCAGGGGAGGGGCAGAGAGAGAGGGAGACACAGAATGTGAAACAGGCTCCAGTCTCTGAGCTGTCAGCACAGAGTCCGATGTGGGGCATAACCCACGAACCGTGAGATCATGACCTGAGCTGAAATCAGACACTTAACTGACTAAATCACTCAGGCGCCCCTCTTTAGTAACAGATCTTAAACTTGACTCCTCTTCACATTTGAACTATTCCATGGAACTTATCAAGGGTGGTAAATGAATGAGGTAAATTGAAAGATTAGTTTCAAATTAAAATCTAAGAGAAATATTTAAACTAACTTTAAACACAGTAATTTTTACCACTTATAAAATTACTTCAATAAAACCTTATTTGTATATATATAAATTATAATTACAAAAGTTGGGTGGGAGCATCTTCTGGGTAATAATTGTTAGTTCGTATTGTCATACAGATGTAAAAATAACCAGTATCATTACTTTTATGTGTTACTTTAAAACATAACTCTTTATTTTTCTTTTCTTATAAATCAGATCATATTATATTCCTAATTAGTTGAGAAAGTGTATTGCATTTGGAAAATAACTCGTTACCACTAACTGATCTGAAAATTTGGCAGCCTCATCATTAGAAGTCAAACACCTGTTTGCTTGAAAGTATTCTTCCACCTGGAAGCTGATTCACTTTGCATATGGCTGCTCCTACTTTCACATCTCTTCTCAAGAGAAGTAACACTTTATGATAAGTGACTACATATTCCTTCTCTGAGTTAGAATGATTCTTTTCAGTGTCAGGTCACCAGATATTTTGTTTTTATTTAGTAGTATAAGCTCTTAAGATATAGAGATATGAGCACAGGGGAGAGTTCGTTTTCCAGTATCTTAATGATTCTGTGGTTATTTCAGCAGGATCTTCTAAGGTTAAAGAAGATGCAGAATTTGCATGTGCACTTATTTCATCTACCCCTGCAACAAAAAGGAGAATGTTGAAAAAAGGTCAGTAAATCTTACGGTTTTTTAGTTTTCGTTTTTTTCACTGCAAAACAATTTTAACATGGTACAAGAAGTTTAAAAAGTAAAGAAAGGAATGGGGTACCTGGGTGGCCCAGTCGGTTAAGCATCTGACTTCAGTCTAGGTCATGATCTCTCCATTCCCAACTTCGAGCCCCGCATTGGGCTCTGTGCTAACAGCTCAGAGCCTGGAGCCTGTTTCAGATTCTGTGTCTCCTTCTCTCTCTCTCTGCCTCTTCCCCACTCACACTCTGTCTCTCTAAAAAGTAAACATTAAAAGAAAATTTTTTTTAAAAAAAATTTTTTTTTTTCAAGCGTTTTTTATTTATTTTTGGGACAGAGAGAGACAGAGCATGAACAGGGGAGGGTCAGAGAGAGGGAGACACAGAATCGGAAACAGGCTCCAGGCTCCGAGCCATCAGCCCAGAGCCTGACGCGGGGCTCGAACTCACGGACCGCGAGATCGTGACCTGGCTGAAGTCGGACGCTTAACCGACTGCGCCACCCAGGTGCCCCTAAAAGAAAATTTTTTTTAAAGAAAAAGGTACAGAATCCTGTTGTTCTTGGAAGTGCATGTTTATGTGTTTTCCTTCTAATACCTTTTCTTTTGTTAATTCTGTTTATTTTAGTTAGGTCAGAAATATGATGGAAAAGAAATACTTTACTCATCTTAGTAGTAGAAATATTTTCTTCTACTGAAGGCCTAGAGCAATTGATGGCTATTTATTTTTTTCATTAAAATATATATTAGTGTTTATTTATTTTGAGAGAGCACACATGTGCAGGGAAGGGGCAGAGAGAGGGAGCAATGGCATCCTAAGTGGACTTTGCTGTGTCAGGAGCCCTATGTGGGGCTTGATCTCATGAACCAAACTGTGACATCATGATGTGAGCCAAAATCAAGAGTTGGATGTTTAACTGACTGAGCCACCCAGGTGACCCTTGATGGCCGTTTAAAACCTAATTTAATATGAATTCTTTAAATTGTAATATTCAGTTCTTAGTTTGAGTAGAATTTTTCACTTATGAATGTTAGTGACCTTTATTATAATTTTATATTTTGTAATTCATAGGAAAACACTGTAAGACTCTAAATATTTGAGATTCAGAGAGATTGATCTCTAGGGTTAAGGAGATCTGGGATGAGTTACTATATTTCTGTGCCTTAGTCTCCTCTGTTTTACATTTTGGGGATATACCAGATAAAAGTCTGTTTCATAGCTTATGTCTAATGGTGGGGAAACATAAATAATTGAACACAGAACTTTAAATAATAAGCACTGTGAATAAAATAAAGGTGGATAGTAAAGAATGATGAAAGGGACCTGTTAAAGAGGTTATTTGACGCATCACAGAATGATGTTGGTCTAAGAATCAGACAGGAATGGAAAATAGGGGTGCCTGGATGGCTTAGTCAGCTTAGGTCACGATCTCACAATCATGGGATCAAGCCCCCTGTTGGGCTCCACACTGAACGTGGAGCTTGCTTGGGATTTTCTCTCTCTCCCTCTCTTCTGCCCTTCCCCTGCTTGTGTGCACATGTGCTCCCTCCCTCCCTCCGTAGCTCGCTCTCTCAAAAGTAAATAAACTTAAAAAAAAAAGGGATGGAAAATACAGACATTTCAAGTAGAATACTCAACCCTAATTTTAGAAATTTTAAGAAATGTAGAATTTTCTGTTGAGATACAATTAAGATAGAATTCAGTTAGAATTAAGTTCACACACAGAAAGTTCTTTTTCCTTGCAGGCACACAGCCATAATAATAGAAGAGAGAAACTGTAAAAAATCATAGCTGTGAAAAAAACCCCAAAAAACAAAATAAGCATATTTCTGGAAGAAAAGCAGAATAGAAACAAAAATCAGTGAGTGGAGACAGAAGTGATATCTTGTGGTAGACAGTGTTTTCTAAAATAAGACACAAAAAATTATAAGGAAAAATTGATGAAATTCTACTACATTTTAAATTTCCATGCATCAAAGTGCACCATAAACGAGGTAAAAAATAAGACTGAAGAAGATATTTCTGGTAAGTGTAACTTACAAAGGATTAGCATTTAGAATGTGTAAAGAAACCTCCACAAATCCATTGGAAAAAGACAATCCAGTAGGAGAAGAGCCACTAAGAATACAAATGTACATTCCAAAGTAAGAAAACACAACCAATAAATGTGGGGAAAGATAGGCAGATTCAGTCATTGAGGAAATTAAATTAAAGGAACAGAGAGGTACTATTTCACCCATTATATTTACAAACATTTAAAAATCTCACAGTGCCAAGTATAGGCAAGGTTGTGCAGCAACAGGAACTCCGAGGTACTATGGAGTATAAATTACCATGGTATGAGCAATTGGGGCAAAAATAATGAAGATAGATAAATCACCTAGATATGTAAAAGGATACCTGAAAAAAAAAGTTTTTATTGTGTTTTTTAGAAAAATGTTGAAATAATATAAATACTGTCCAGTAGGGAACGGAAAATAAAATTGTAGTGTGTCCTTTTATAGGGTGCCTGAGTATCCTTGCAGCATGGCAGCTGGCTTCTTCCAAAGGGAGTGATCAGAGAAGCGGGGTGGGGGCGGTGGGGGGGAAACTTAATCTCAGGAGTGATGTACCACCATTTTTGCCATATCCCTAATAGAATGTGGGAGGGTACCATGTGAGGTTGTGACAGTCAGAAAGTGGATATTATTAGGGGCCATCTTGGAGTCTGGTTACCACATTAACTATAGCACAGATTCCAAAAACTGCATAGAACAAATGTTATCTTAATAATTATGAGTAACCAATACATATCAGGACATATTCCAGATTTTTTCCATGTGCCCCCTCTCAATCATAGTTCTCTACCTCCCATAAGTAATCAGTGTCTAGATTTGTAGTTATTTAAAGTGACAAGGTAAAAAATAATAAATCGACAAGGTAAAAATCTAGTTCCTGTTACTTCATCATGGCTGGAAACAGAAGTCTATATGCTTCATTTTAATTCTTCCTAATTACTCTTTTCATAGAAGCACATATTGCCATCTCTTTATTGACTTCATATATATGCAAAAAAAGCTGAAGACTGTTTCAACTGATTCACTCTTTTAGGAGCATCTGCAGTAGAGAGTTCAAAGAAAACTGATGTTGAAGAGAGACCAAGAACAACACTGATCATCTGTCCACTTTCTGTGTTAAGCAACTGGATTGTAAGTCTTCACAGCCTTTTAAAATGTGACATAATTTATATTTTAGTTTTCATCTTGAAAAGTATTTTGTTAAAGTCATTCATTAGGAGAAATATGTTTGGTCAGCATTCTATGTCTAAGTCAAAATAATTTGTTAGGTGACTCGGGGTTTTATTTGCTGAATTGAAGTACTTCTTTTTTTTGAAGATTTATAGTAAAAGAAACATCATTAATTATTATCATAAGATTTGGTTTATAGTTCTTCCTCTGCCATTTCTGTCCCCCAAGGTAGGAAAAGTATATAACTTTAAGATTCCACTATGTTTATGAACTATTGAAAACTCTTTTCTAAGAACTACACTAGCAATATCTTTTGTTTATATAACAACTTGTAACATTTAGTGAACTCGTATGTACTCCGTTATTCCCTAAGCTCTTCTCATAGACTTTCTCGTTTAGTCCTCACAACTATTATTCTCATTTTCCTGGTGACCAAATTGAAACACAGAGAAATTCAGGAACTTGCCTAAGATCATCCAGCTAATAAATGATGGAGCTAAGATATAATCTCCAACATTCTAATTCTAGAGCCTATGCTTTTACGACTACCAGAAATTTTTTTTTCTTCCAGATTGAATTTCTATTCTAGAACATTACATTAGAATAGAACCTCTTTCTGTGTTATGTATAAGGAACAGCTTGGTTGTGTTTCCTTTCCAGTTTGAGCTTCAAGCTGCATGTTATAATGAAATAATGACTATAGGAAGCATTGTGAACATAAGGACCACTGGATGTGAACTTCTGTTCTTGCCATGTCAAAGGTTATTTGCATCTCTCCTGGCCTTTTCTCCTCTAATCTCAGAGGTGGAAGAGGTCCCACTCTTTGTAAGACCATTATCTTAGTCTAGGCATTGGATTCCATCTCTTTCCACCTTTGCATTTTATCTGTTATTTTTCTCTTTCCCTGGTTATTTAGTCTCTTCCCAGTGGCTTTTTCTTGACACATACTCAGATCTTTTTCATTTTTAACTACTTCCTCTTGATTATTTCTCACCTTTAAGTTGCTGCTCTTATCCTTTCCTTCTCTGTCGTACCTTTTGGGGTTTAATTTCCACTTTGTGCTTTTACTTCTTAGCCTATAATCTGGCTTCTGCCACTTGTTCTCTAACTTGCTTTGGAAAAGATTAGTAGTTATTGTCTAATTGTCAATTCTGTGCCTCTTTATTTTCTTCTTGACTTTTATGTACTCTTGCCTTCTTTGGTTCTTTTTATTATAATAAGTTTTTGGTGTATAGATAATAGATATAGATATAGATTTTTAAAATTAACATCTTTTTCTGATTTGTGTGTCATTTTTCCTCTTGAGACCAGAGTGAGGTTTAGTTCCCTCTTGCTCTTTTTTTAATTCCAAAAAAACTATCCTCTTTTTTTTGAGATGTAGTTCATTGTGGGAAGGACAGTACACAGGTACTAGAATGACAGTTTCAGGGTGAGGTTTACAAGTATTAAGGAGGTATAAACAGAACTATGAGTCTTTAAGAGCTTGGGTTCAGGATATGTTTTTTAAAAGTGGCTGGTCAGTATTTCATTATAATTTAATATTTGGAAAACAGCAAAATTTTTATAATATAAACTTCAGAAAGGAAACCTTGGCAAAGTCTTGCCTTCTGAGATTATGGAGAAAACTGATTTTTAAAGGAATGAGAGCTGGTGGCATATATGGAATCCTGGCTGAGATTAAAATTTTGCAATCTCTCAATAAGCTAATTCTTCCTAACCCCCAAGTAAATGACCTAGCACCCTAATGAGTAGGCTAGAACTACCTTATCATCCTTTTGTTGTCTTCAGATCTGGGAAGGAATACAGTTAAAGCTGTAAGAGACCATCACACTTCCACCACATACTTATTCTGAATACTTGGACAAGTTACTTCTCCTCCCAATGGAAAATGAAATAGTATCTATTTTATTCATATACAGCACTTAGCACAGTGACTAGAAACTCAATACTATAACTCTCTTTTTCCAGGAAAGTTAATTTTTTTCTATTTCAGTTCTAGTCCTTTCACAAATACATTTTTTTTTTCCATTTCAAAGCAGCCCATTGATTCAGTTTTCTATTGGATTCTTTCTCTTTTCCTTTTCCACTGGTTTTCTTAATAAAATTCTCTGCATTTTCACCTTAAGTCTTTCACGTTTTATCCTCTTTTCTTAGTATTTGTTCCTTCACTGTTTCAGGTATCATTCTCTCTTCAGCTCATAGTAGTCTGGTTTTTGCTCTCACCCTCTATAGTAACTATGAAGGCCTTCAGTGACCTCATTGTTGCCGTGTCCGCTGAGTTCCCTTTTTCTTTACTTCTGCTCTGACTTTATTTTTCTTTTTACAGCATTTTGTTATGTTTTATTTTGTAAGACATCTGTAGGCTCCGTGCAGTTAGTACAGAGCCTGACGTGGGGCTCAAACTCAAAACCATAAGATCATGCCAAAATCATGACCTGAGCCAAAATCGAGTCAGATGCTTAACCAACTGAACCAGCCAGGTGCCCCTAAACCTTTTTCAGAGAGAGGGAATGAACATAAATTACAAGTTTAAAAAAATCTACCTTGTATTCCTTCTTGAAATTTTAATACTTTTCCCCTCCCCACCCTGTCCAATTTTGTTGCTCCCCCAGGTTTCTGACCACTACTTTTCTCCCATGGTTTCTATTTAGTCTGCCTTTCCCCCCTGCGTAACAAGCACGGTATCTTTTTTGAAATATTAGAAAATTTTTTAAGCAAATCTGCATTTACTTAAACAAGATTCAAGAATTTCAAAAGTTTGCCACATTTGCTTTGTTTTTTTCTTTGCTGGAATATTTTAAATCCTGTCCTAATAGAAACAGAGGCCGACTGTTTAAATTCTATCATTTTGTAGGCTCTTCCCCTAACCTTCTTTTCTCATTATACATGTTCTTAGAATATCTTACTCATTCCTAAGCTTCATGTACTGTCTGCTGATAACTTTATAAAGTCCATCTCTACATTGTATTACAGGCCAATCATTAAATATTTGTAGTATACATCTCTAGTCAGACATTCTGTAGTGGCCAAAAATTTTAAATGTCTAAAATAGTAATACTATTTTTTTCTCATTTTTATACCTACTTTCCCCTTCTTTTTTTAAACTTATATCTTTATCACACAGTTCTAGGTACTCACTTTAAGTATTAAGGACTTTTTTTGTTTTTTGTTTTTTGTTTTTTTCATATCCCATATTTATGAGTCCTCAAGTCCCATCAGTCTCTTTTTTTTTGTTATCTTTCTTTCATACCTGTCCTTTTTATTCTCTTCTTACTTCTGACATTCTGGTTTAGGGGTTTATCATCTCCCACCTAAGAGTGAGAGCTTTGTTTCTCTGGTGTCCTTTTTTCCCCCAATCTAATCATGATTTTTTTTTTTTCCTGCTCAGTCTCTCAGACCTATTGTTTTCATGATTTAAAAAAAAGTCAAGTGCTTTAAATTGATTATGTCCTCAGAGAGGGCAGGGACTAGGTCTTATTTTTCTTTTTAGCTATACCACCCTTCTGGTTGATAATCTGACCAATAGTAGGCCTGTGATAAATGAATAAAAGTAGATACTGAGCTTGAATGTCTGCCTATGTTCTTGAAAATATTGGTTGTTCTTTTGCTGTTTAATTTTTATATTATCAAGTTTACTTCCTGGGAGCAGTAGAGCCTTTCTGTTAATACTAAATTTTTAAAAAATTAATTACTGTTTAAAAGACATTTGGTTGTTTTACCTTCTAAAAATGAAGTGGCTGCTCATTGGTAGGGCCAGGCAAAATTTATATAGTGTATTATTATGGCATATATGTCAGTTTTCCTGACAATACAATAATAATTAGTATTGTTATTATCATGGTTGTTATTTTAGTTTAGATAGCAGGAAACTTGATTTTATGCAATTTTAATAGTTTGATTTGTGATACTACTGCCAGGACAATACTTTTTTATATTATTCCCGACACTAATCTGCTTACTATTTAAAATATTTCTAATTTTCTTCTAGGATCAATTTGGACAACATATAAAATCAGATGTGCACTTGAATTTTTATGTTTATTATGGTCCTGACCGTATAAGAGACCCAGCCTTGCTTTCAAAACAAGATATTGTTTTGACTACATACAACATTTTAACTCATGACTATGGAGTAAGTATGCTGAGACTCCTATTTCAGAAGTTGAATTTGAGAAATATTCAGGTTTCTAAAGTGTTCTAAAATTCAGACTTTGTGCTCTTTTTTTCTAAATACTTAAGAATACGTAGGAAGTAAATAGGAGATTGTTTCTTAATACTCTGCAAAAAAAAGTTCAGCTTTCTTCAGATAATTATGAATATTTTCCATTTAGAACACTTAAAGCTACAGTTTTACATTGGAATTGTAACTAAGCTTAGATAGCAGTTTGTAAGTGAATTCTATTTTTTCTTGTATTCTAGAATATTATTTTCTATCACAATGATTTAATTATCTCAGTTTAAAAATAAACTTTTTTTAATAGCTGAAATTTAGGAGTTTCCTGATTCATTTAAAAGTTTAATTTTTGTTTGTTTGCCTATTCGTCGTTAAAATGTTTTTCAAAATACCTTATTGTCAAAATTTTGGTCTTCTGATAAGAACGTTAACTATTACATAAGAGAAACTAATTATGTTAAATTCAATAATTCTTACTACTGAAAATTTTTCTATCATTACAGTTTTAATCTGAGGTGAAATTAGCTCAGTGTATTGAACCAAAGTCGCAGTAGAGAGCTAGACTACCTAGGTTTGAATGCTAGCTCTGCTATTTCCTAGCTGTAGTACTTTGAGTAACATACGTACTTCACACCTTGGTGCTTCAGTTTTCTCATCTGTAAAATAGGAGTAACCATAATATTTTGTAAGCTTTTGAGCATTCAGCAATTAAAAAAATTGTTTTTAATGTTTATTTTTTGAAAGAAAGAGACAGAGTGTGAGTAGAGGGGCAGAGAGAGAGGGGACACAGAATTGGAAGCAGACTCCAGGCTCTGAGCCGTCAGCACAGAGCCCGACACTGGGCTCAAACTCAAGAGTGGTGAGATCATGACCTGCACTGAAGTTAGACACTTAACCAACTGAGCCACCCAGGCACCCTGAGCATTCAGTAACTTAACGTGTGTACTGCTTAAAGCAGTATCTACCACATACTAAGCGTTGATACTAAAAAATAGTAGCAATGTGTATTTACCAAATTACGTGAAGTACTGTTTTACTTCCCTGTGTTTTTAATTCACATGAAACATTTATTTCAGACTAAAGGTGATAGTCCATTACATAGCATAAGGTGGCTAAGAGTGATCCTGGATGAAGGACATGCGATAAGAAATCCAAATGCTCAGCAGACAAAAGCTGTACTTGATTTAGAAGCAGAGAGAAGATGGGTATTAACAGGTAAAAAGGTTATATTTAAAAAATTCTCAAATATGTATCATTGAGTTAGGTAACTTGTAAGTTTTATGTGAATATAAAAAGTTTGTTTTGTAATTAATCATTGAGGTCATTTAATAAAATATTTTGACTTGTTCTTCACAGTTCCCCATGCTATGGCAACATTGAATAATATAATGGAACAATCACTAGATTTCTTTTTGAACCTTGGAGATTGATTAGACACTTTAATTCTCAATCAGAATCTTGATTTCCCTATTTCTCATCTTGAAGCCAAGCTTGTTTGCTACTTGTGACGCCTGTACTAGAAAATGGGGAAGAGAATATAAACTCAAAGTCATTTTTTCCTTCTTGTTAGTACTGCTGGTTTAAAATCAAATAAATACATGTTCTTGGATAAGGAGAAAGTTGAATTCACTGGGCTGTATTTTTTTTCTTTATTAGTATGGCAAGTAAGAGCTAAAAATTAGAGCAAAACTGTATTTTGAGATTGTGTATGTATTTAACAAAGGATTATAGTTACAGCTTGATAGTGGGTGTGCCTAGTACAGAATGCCTATTTTCAACTGTTGTTTTCTCTGATTGGGTCAGATGGATATTCTGAATGGATATTCTGGTTGTGGAGTTACAACAGTTTTCTGTTATTTTTAGGTACTCCGATTCAGAATTCTTTGAAGGATTTGTGGTCTCTTCTTTCCTTTTTAAAACTTAAGCCATTTCTTGATAGAGAATGGTGGCATAGAACAATACAGCGTCCTGTCACAATGGGAGATGAAGGGGGACTTAGGTAAGTAATTTCATGAAAACGGATTAATATTAGCAACAAATAACTGTAAGCAGCTTGAACCAATTGCCACTTTGAATACTATTTTAACTTCACTGTTGGCTTTCTTCTCCCAAAAGCATTTATAGCTTCATGCCTTTGGCTCTCAGAACCTAATGATTGTTGGCTGGGAAGACAAAGATTTCTAACTACCACTAAAACTCAAGCTTTTCCTTTCTTTGATATTAGTCTAACTAAAAGGAAAGGCAGAGCTTTATGGTCTTTGTGTATTGCTGTTACCCCTGAAACCACCATTAATTGGTTAAACAGTGGCAGGAAAAACTATATGCTCTGAACATCCAGTATGCACTAAATTTTCATAACTTATCTTGTGTAACTTTATATAGTAGTAATCGAATGGTAGGATATACACTCGCATCAATAAGAGAGAAAGCTATTTCTCATGGAGACATAAATAAAATTCAACTTGGTGATAGCCATTTCACAGGGTACTCCGCTAATAATGTGGTTTAAGGTTTTTGGCTAGAGCAGTGGTTTTCAGAGTTTGGGATCCATTAGCAGGTTGTGAAATCATTGTAAAGATGGCAGCTAGCCTTATAAAACAAAGTGAAGTAGAATAGAAGGTTTAAGAAATTAGAGCATTTTGTGTAAAATCACATTTTGTACTGTGATTTTCATATTACTGAAAAAATATTTTTGAAAGTAAGATGTTTTCTCATTCGGAGTTTATGAAATTTAGTATAATGCCTTGCAATTAGTGTAGGTACTTAAGAATTTGAGTGTTGAATATCGAGTGATGTAGTTAACAGAAATAAGTAAAAAGGTTAGTGATTAGAACAAAAATGGGGAGAAGTTAAGAAAAATAAAGGCAAGATAGAAGATTAGACTGTGACAAGTATTGAGTTGAGGGCAATCAGTGCATCATTGCTACAATTTTATATTTGTAGAATATATTTCTTACGATATCATATTGGATAAAACTCCAAATAAGGGATTTTTTAAAAACTTACTAGGTTATAAAACAGTAATATATTAAAATACTTTTTTTGTTGTTGTTAAGTCAACTTACACAGAAAAGTTATGTAATTATTTGTTTTATTTTGACTAGGCGTTTACAATCCCTAATTAAAAATATTACTCTTAGAAGAACAAAAACCAGCAAAATTAAAGGAAAACCTGTTTTGGAGTTACCAGAACGTAAAGTATTTATTCAGCACATTACACTTTCAGATGAAGAGAGAAAAATTTATCAGTCTGTAAAAAATGAAGGCAGAGCTACTATTGGAAGGTATGGAAAAAAGAAAGCCATTTTAGAAAATAATTTTTATTTTCTTTCCTATTTAACTGAATAGTATTTTTTAGAAATGTCAGGAGTGAAGTCTGAAGTATACTGAAAGATAATATGCTTCTTTATTTAAATTGTTTTTCATGAATTTGTAGTTGAAGTAAATGAAATTGTATTACAACTTACCAGGTAAGTAATTCCTTAAGTTAGGGAAAAAAATGAAATGATGAATGATGAATGGCTAGTTAAAAGACCTTGTTTGTTCTATTCCTGGCTCTCTATCATGGGAGTAGATAAAAACATTGAGGGAAGTATATATATATATATATATATATATATATAGAGAGAGAGAGAGAGAGAGAGAGAGAGAGAGAGAGAGATAAAAAACCTATTTAAGGACCAAAACTTTGGGGAATGTCCACATTTAAGAAGTAGGAAAATAAAGAGAAGTTTATGTAGAAGATTCTATGAAGGGCAGAATTATGAAGAAAAGTAAAGAAAACTGTTGGAGAAAGAGGGAATGGTTAGGAGTGTCAGATAGTATGGAGACTTAGAAAAGCCATTTAAATGGTGATTCAGGAGTTATTGGTGTAAAATCTTAACATAGGTTCACCAGAATAGTGAGGTGTGTACCAAATTGTAGGTGTAAGGGAATTGCAAAGAAGTAGCAGCTGTAGGTAGGGGTAGACCACTTTCATGAAGTTTGTAAACGGAAGAAGAAAGTGAGACTGGTACATAGGATTGCTGGTTGGTTGCTCTGTCAGTGTTTTGCATTTTATTTGAAAAATCTGCCTTGAGAAAAGAAAGCATAGAAGAGACTACACATAGAAAAGAGAATAAAGCAGATTGGTGGATAAAAATGAAGCCTAGCGAGGGGTAAAGAGTGCAGTCAGTGAAATATGAGACAAAGGGTATCTACAGAGAAAGGTGGTAGGAAGTTGAAGATAGCTGGATTTGCAGCCATTATAAAAAGTTGTTAAAGTTCTTAGAGTGGGATATAGGCTTCATGTAGTATTGAATATATGTAGACTTTCCAACAACACATGAAATCTGGGACTTTCCAACAACATGTGAAATCTGGGGAATAGGAGCTGATGATGTGGATTATAAAGGGATTGGGGATTGGTAGAAGGTGAGAAATTCTAGTCCAAGCAAGAACATGTTTGATGGTAGTGCTTATGGAACCAGAATGAGTAGGAGACAAGTAAAGGCAAAAGAGGGCTGAGAAAATAGGCGAATCTTCAAGATACGAGAACTTCATTGAAATATGAAGCGTTTGAAAAAGATTGTTCTAACTAAGTAAGTGATTTCAGATTTCAGAATTTTGCAGTGGTGATTGAAATTTCCTTCATACTCATTCTTTCAACCAGAGTTTATTAAGTGTAATACATTTTGAGATACAACATAATAAAATAGACAAAAGTCTTTACCCTCAATGAGTTTATATTTTAATGGCAGGAAACAGACAATTTAAAAAAATTAAATTTTATGGAAAAAAACTAAAGCAGAGAAAGGGGATAGGAAGTGTTGAAGCTAATAGGTTATTCAGTGAAGACCTTACTGAGGTGATATGTGGGAATAGGTCTAAAAGAGACTGGAATTGGGGACATTTCAGAGGGAACAGCAAGTATAAAGGCCCTGAGTTGGGAGCATGTTTGGTGAGCTTAGAAAGCAACTGAGGCAAGTGTGGCTGGATGATATGAGCTAGATGGAATAGCAATGATGTCAGAGAGAGATTGGAGTGGGGACTACATGGTGGTTTTGTAAGGCATTACTGCATATTTCAAGGACTTTGGCTCTTACTTTCTTTAGTTTAGAAAACTTTGAAGGGTTTCGAGCCAGGAGAGTGATATAATCTTACTTATATTTTAAAAGGATCACTGACTGCTGTGTTAAGATTTAGATTCTAGGAGTACGGGCATAGATAGGGAGAAGAGTGGCAGTAGTCAAAGTAAGAGATCATGGTGGTTTTCACTACAGTAGAGTGGTGATGAAGGGGGTGAAAAACGGTTGGATTCTGTCATAGTTTGAAGGCAGAGCCAACAGAACTTGCTGATGGGGAGGGAGACAGGAGTCAAAGATAACACTGAGCTTTTTCACATGAATGTGACTAGAAAGTTGAAATTACCATTTGCAGAAATAGTCTGTGGGAGGAGCAGAGTTTTTTCAGGAAAGATTGGAAGTTCAGTTTTGGACCCATTGACTGATGCCTGTGAAACTTCTAAGTGGAGATGTCTCATATATAGGAAATTAGTGTTCATGGGAAAGTTCTTAATGTAAATTTGAAAGTCACCTGTGTGTAGATGGTAATTAAAGCATGAGACTGGATGAGAAGAGATCTAACAAGGAAGACAGGAGTGGCTGGTGGAAGAGGAGTGGTGGAGGCTTCTATTCTTATCTGGGACTCAAAAGAGATCGGTTAAACTGAAATGCTGACTATTAGTGTAGTAAGTGACCATGCCAAGGAATAGACTGGTTGTAAAGGTTATTCTATTTGAAAAGGTTGAGAAGAGTTAACTATTGAAACCACAGAAAAGAAATAGATTGTTTTAAAAGTTTTCTTTTTCTTTTTTAAATGTTTGTTTATTTCTGAGAGAGAATGAGCAGGGGAGGGGCAGAATCCAAAGCAGGCTCCAGGTTCTGAGCTGTCAGCAGAGAGCTCGACGTGGGGCTTGAACTCAACCGCAAGATCATAACCTGAGCCAAAGTTGGATGCTTAACTGACTGAGCCACCCAGGTGCCCCTAAAAGTATTTTTTTACTATGTAATACATTTAGTAACATTTATTGAGCACTTACTAGATGTTATGCATTCAAGTGCTTATATGTTTTAATTCACAACAATCTTACCAAGTCAATACAATGATTACCCACGTTTTCTAGATAAAGAGTCTGAGGCCCAGTAACTTGTACTAGGTCACACAGCTAGTGAATGACAGAGCTGGTATTTAGATTCAGGCAGTTTGGTTCTAGAGCTTATGAGTTTAACCTTTATATTATATTGCCTCTTCTTTGTACTGTTGACTATTTAGAATTATTTGTTGACATAATACTACTATTACTAATAATAACAGCAGATAGATGGATAGATATATGACTTAACCATAGTGCAGACACTATTCTGAGTGTTTTCCATGTATTAACTTTTTTAATACAACTGTCTTATAGTGTCATGGTAATAATACATACTCATAAAGATGTGACAGCTGAAGACACAGGTTAAAAATCTACCCGGAGCACCTAGGTGGCTCAGTTAGTTAAGTGTCTAACTTCGGCTCAGCTTATGATCTCACAGTTTGTGAGTTAGATCCCTATGTCAGGCTCTGTGCTGACAGCTCAGAGACTGGAGCCTCCTTTGGATTCTGTGTCTTTCTCTCTCCCTGCCTCTCCCCGACTCATGCTCTGTGTCTTTCTCTCTCAAAAATAAACATAAAAAAAAAAAAGAAAGAAAAACCTACCTAAAGTTTCACAGTTAAATTGGCAGAGCCAGGTTTTCAACTCAGTCTAGCTCTAGAGTCTGTGCTCCTAATCATTAAGCTGTACTTCTTCTATTGCCTTAATATACTTATAAATGTGATTGTATATAATTTTTGGATTACCCATTCTTCTTTCAGAAACCTGTCATTGTCCTGCTGTATTTTCTGTTGGATGTTTCTATTGAAAACCCTGATTTTATTTTAGGTTTTTCTTTAAAGTCCAGCACCAAGACCTCTCTTGATTTTTTTCTGAAACATGTGATACTGTTTAAATCTGTAGATTCTGGGCTTTTCCACCTCCTCCTTTTCTTGGAAAGTTTTCTTTAAATGTTGTTTTCTGTTCCATTATTTTATCTTTGTATGTTTTAGATGTTTTTTTGTTTTCCATTGTCATCATTTTATTCTAATCCTTTATATCTTTCTGTTAAATTTTATTTTTTCTAAGTTTATTTTTATTTTTTTTTTTTAATTTTTTTTTTCAACGTTTTTTTATTTATTTTTGGGACAGAGAGAGACAGAGCATGAACGGGGGAGGGGCAGAGAGAGAGGGAGACACAGAATCAGAAACAGGCTCCAGGCTCCGAGCCATCAGCCCAGAGCCCAACGCGGGGCTCGAACTCACGGACCGCAAGATCGTGACCTGGCTGAAGTCGGACGCTTAACCGACTGCGCCACCCAGGCGCCCCTCTAAGTTTATTTTTGAGAGAGAGCGCATAAGCGAGGGAGGAGCAGAGAGAGGGGGAGACACAGAATGTGAAGCAGGCTCTAGGCTCTGAGCTGTCAGCACAGAGCCTGACACGGGGCTCGAACCCACGAGCTGGGAGATCATGACCTGAGTTGAAGTTGGACTCTTGACAGACTGAGTCACCCAGGCGCCTCTGTTTAATTTTATTTTTTATCTTTCTGTTTCCCACATTCTTGCTTATGTTTATGTCAGTGGCTTGTCTCTTTTATGCTGATTTCAATGTGGCTTTCATCTCTCTGATGGTTCACTTTTCTCTTTCACACTTCTGAACTGTACCACCTCAGTTTTCATCTGTTGTTTTGCCATGATAGTAAATCATGGCAGTATCCTTGTTCATAATTTTTATTTGCTCTGTGGCCACATTTTTTTTGGTGAGTTTTCTTTCAATGCCATTTGTTCGTCCCTTGCTCTTTGCTGATTATTATATTTGAATGCCTTGAGTTCTTTCTGCACTATTTATAAGAGGTTAATATGAAGGGGGAAGGCCATAGCTATGTCACAGACTAGTAGGAAGTATCCCTATATAAATTATGACTCAGGGTTATATATATATGAGCCTTTTAGGTTTTATTTGTGATTATACAACAGAGATCAGAAGCTGTAGATTCCTTGTAATATGGAATTTTATGCCCATAATCTTTTCTGTAAACACAGTAGGTCTGTTGTATTTCCTTATTTAGCTGGTCTTCTCTCTTTGGTATAAAACTTGTCCAGGGAAGTTCAGACCACAGCCATGTACCCTATTCTGTTTTTGCATATGAAACATGTTGATTTTCCCCTAAGGGTTGTGCCATCTGTTTTGAAGAACTGTGCTCTGGCAGGTCTGTTTGAGATCTGCAGTCATCTCTCTCGGTATCTTCTATCCAACTTCTATTGTAACTGGCAGCCATTTCTCATATATTTTGCTTCATTGTTACAAGTCTCTTATTTCATTAAAGGTGGTTTGCTTTTCTGTTTTCCACTGTTTTGATTTCCAGAGAAGAAGGGAACAATGCCATTTTTATTCCACTATTTTAGAATAGGGAATAATATTGTTTAAAGGCCTTCATAATATTTAACATTTTTGTCTCTAGGTATTTTAATGAAGGGACTGTCCTTGCACACTATGCAGATGTCCTGGGTCTTTTGCTTAGATTGCGGCAGATTTGTTGTCATACTCATCTTCTTACAAATGCAGTGTCTTCCAGTGGTCCCTCAGGTAAGTAGATGTGATTGGTTTACACTATTATATTGGTTAGGGATATTTAAATCAGGATGACAAATTTTTCATATTACCTAAATACAGTTTCTTATTCGTCAGATGAACATTGTTTTTAGAATAGGACTCAAGAATATACCCACAAATTCTTACCAATGAAATGGAGTAATAATGATGTCTTCCAGGATTTGCAGTGACAGATAACAGTGACAAATTGGATTTGCTTTTTATTCTGTGGTAGTATGTGCAGACTATAATGATGCTGTTGTGTAAGGTATATTATGTGGGTTAGCTACTATTCTGGCATCTGAATTTTTTTTAAATTTAAACCATGCTTTTTGCCTATGATAGAAAAAACCTAAATAAGGACTACCCGAGCAAAACTTTTCCCCATATAAGGAAGATTAACTTGTCTAGTCATATTACAAATCTTGCTGTGAAATTAATTTTTCAGCCTTTTCTCTAGGAAATGATACACCTGAAGAACTACGAAAGAAGTTAATAAGGAAGATGAAGTTAATTCTGAGCTCAGGTTCTGATGAAGAATGTGCAATTTGCTTGGATTCTTTAACGGTTCCTGTCATAACACATTGTGCACATGTCTTTTGTAAGCCCTGTATTTGCCAAGTCATTCAGAACGAGCAGGTTAGTTTATGCTAGGTATAGAGTCAGTGTTTGATGGAATGGTGCACTAGTCAGTCTTGAGTGTAATGAAAACCAAAGTCCAACAGATTGTAGAGAGTTGGATTTACTTAGACTTACTAGTGCACCTTTTATGGTTAATTATGTCAGTATTTTATAGGTAATCTGTTTCTTATAATTCCTTTTAAACATAAAAAGACACCACACATTTGGAGGCATGTTCACAGTTAATATCCTAGTTCTACTGTTAAGATCATTGCTATCCAATAAATGGATCAGTAATGTGAGACACAAAGGTAATTTTAAACTTTCTAGTAGAAATAGGTGAAGTCAGTGACATTTTTGTTTATCCAGTATATCTAAAATTGAGATTTTTACATGATTTTTTTACTTTAAGTGTTCAGAGTGTGGTATTGTACAGTTACAGCACATCTCAGTTTGCCTTTGCTGCATTTCAGGGGCTTGCCACATGTGTTTTTTGGCTATTGGATAAGGTAGGTCTAGATTCTTAGATATGGTAGAATTTTTGAAGTGGAGTAATCCTTTAAGCAGTTCTTCAGCTGAGGTAGAGTTTTTTTTAAAACATTTTTATTGGTATACTTGTAGGAAAAAATGCCTAAGTCATGATTGTGCAGTTGAGTGAATTATGAAGTAAACACATTCATTTAACTACTACTCTGGTCTCCCTGTGTCCCCTTCCAATCATTTACCTCCTCCCTCCTCCCCAAAGCTAACACCACTAAACTGACTTTTAACATTGTTTTAGTTTCACAATCTTTTTTATTATAATAGTATTTGGTATGTAGTTATTTTGGAGACTGTTTATTAGCTTGTGTTGGTACAAATGGACACAAAAAATATTGCTTTGAATGAGTCTGATAGGATTTAACAGGTCTTGACTAGCTTTGTAAGCCACCTAAAAAGGAAAAAAAATTTTAAGTTTATTTATTTATTTTGAGAGAGAGAAGCAGGATGGGAGGGGCAGA
Source organism: Lynx canadensis (assembly GCF_007474595.2). NCBI lineage: Eukaryota > Metazoa > Chordata > Mammalia > Carnivora > Felidae > Lynx > Lynx canadensis. Next base: position 43,749,302 of record NC_044311.2, on the reverse strand, counting down.
GAGAGAGGGGGATAGAGGATCCAAAGCGGGCTCTGTGCTGACAGCAGAAAGCTTGATGCAGGGCTCAAACTCACAAACCATGAGATCATGACCTGAGCCAAAGTTGGACACTGAACCGACAGAGTCACCCAGGTGCCCCAGAAATTTTTTTTTTTCCTAAAGAACAGTTTCAACTAGTGTGCTGTAATGTAGTTAGGGTCAAGATACTATTATTTCTGGTTTCTTTACTTGTCTGCAAATAGTACACTTCACCCTGAACAAGGCAGGGGTTGGGGTACTAACCCCCTGTGCAGAAAATCTGCCCTAAAACTTTAATAGCCTACTGTTGACTGGAAGCCTTACTGATAACATAAACAGTTGACACATATCTTTGTTATATATTATATGTGGTATTCTTACAGTAAAGACAAAATACTAAAATCATAAAATTCATTTATAGTACTGTACTGTATTTACTGAAAAAAAATCCTCATACCCATGTTCAAGGGTAAACTGTATTATAATATTTGTTTCAAGCTCCTGTTGCTAGTCAAGATGACATACTTTTTGCTCCTTTTTTTACCCAGTCCCACTTGACACATTAGAACATTACATCTGCCTGGAGTTGAGCATGTACAGATTTATCTCAAGTGGATGAATCTAAAAAGTCTAATAAAATGCTAGCTATTAAGGTTTTAGAATTTACCATGCTTTTTAAAAATTTAGGTAAGTTGGGGCACCTGGGTGACTCAGTCGGTCAAACATCTGACCCTTGATTTTAGCTCAGGTCATGATCTCACGGTTCGTGAGTTTGAGCCCCATGTCTGGCTCTGTGCTGATGGTGCAGAGACTGCTTGGGATTCTCTTTCTGCCCCACCATCGTGCGCTCACTTGCTCTCTCTCAAATAAACTTGATAAAAAATTTTAGGTAAGTTGATATTTGTTCCTCTGATAAGCTTCATTCATATCTTATTCTTTTCTTATATAGCCACATGCTAAATGTCCTTTATGCAGAAATGATATACATGGAGACAATTTATTAGAATGTCCTCCAGAAGAATTGGCATGTGACACTGAAAAAAAGTCTAATATGGAATGGACATCCAGTTCAAAGGTAAAATATACATGGGCAAATATTTGAGTATTTGTTTTACATTTATATGAGGATACCATTTATTAAAATAATTCTTTTCATCCTGTCATTTAAATATTATGCTCTGTTAGTGTTAACTTTTTAATTTTCTAGTGGTGCATTTGAGAGCAAAGAAGCTTCAGTTTATGAGTGCATTTTTTCAGTGTTTTTAAAAACATTGTCTTTTACTTTTGGATTTTTAGGGAAATAATGGGGCAGGGCCTTTCTTTTCCTAATAAAAAAATTATATGTATTTTGCCTATTCAAAATGGAATCCAACAGGTGTTCTAATTTTTTTTTGCAGATTAATGCACTAATGCATGCATTGATTGACTTAAGAAAGAAGAACCCCAACATAAAAAGTTTAGTTGTTTCTCAGTTTACAACATTCCTGTCTTTAATAGAAACACCACTCAGGTAAATTCAGTATTGTTTCTCACTTTGAGTAAAAGGATTTTATGTAAGTGTTTTGATAGGGATAGCAAAAAATAATTGTCTTACCAGTTACAGTCATTTCATCTATGTAAAATGATAGCGTCACAATATTTCCTGGGAGCATAGGATTTTAAAGATAAGTCCTGAATTTATCAGAAAAAATACTGACTGGTGGTTAGTAAATATTTGTCAGAATAAATGAGTGGAAGAATTGGTTGAATGAAATTTGTAATTAACATGTTTTTAAAATAGTATAGAAGGTGTTACTTGTCTCTTTTGTCCTTCCATTAGAGCCTCTGGATTTGTGTTTACTCGTTTGGATGGTTCTATGGCACAGAAGAAAAGAGTTGAATCAATTCAGTGTTTTCAAAACACTGAAGCAGGATCTCCAACTATAATGCTTCTATCTTTGAAAGCAGGTGGAGTTGGTTTAAATCTTTCTGCAGCTTCTCGCGTGTTTTTAATGGATCCAGTAAGTAGTTCTGTAGATTTTAAACTTTTTTGAAAAATGAACTGTTTGGTAAATACCTTTATAGTTATAATTGATTGTGAAAACTCTGAGGCAAACTTTAGAAATAGATGATAACTTAGTAAATGTGTATTGAGGGCTTTTTCTTAAGCACTTTACATATATCAAATGCAATTGTCACAATATCCCTATGAGGTCAATGTATTACTGTCCTTACTTTACAGGTGAGGAAACTGAAGCACAGAGAAGTAAAATAACTTGCCCATCAAAGTCCATGTTTTTAATTTGTGTGCTGCAGTTTTCTACTTCTATATATATGCAATTAGTTTCTGTTATCTGTCATGCTTTTAATGTAGTGGTTTCATCCGTTTGGCCAACAAATAATGCAGTCCTATGTTGTGTCAAGGAGTCTTACAGGCACTAGGAATCTGGCTATAAACAAGGTAGACAAAGTAGCTACCATCACGGTGCTAGTAGTCTCAATTTTTAATGTGCAAAGAATTAGGTAGAATGTAATTTCTGACCTCTATCCTCAGAGATTTAGGAGTTCTTAGATGTGACCCAGGAAGCTGTTTTAATACAGACCATAGGTGATTCAGGTGCAGGTGTCCAGCATCACAATTTTAGAAACTAATACCATTCATGCAATATTTTGGATAAATTCTAGCATCTAATAGGGTGCAGTCACTTGTGGTTGGTATAATATAGGTTTAGCTGTAGAGTGGGAGCTAAAAGTCAGACTGAACTTTACTCACTAAACTGACCTAGGAGGAACATCCACAGAGGAGCAGCACCTTGTTCTGATTGCTCAAAGAGGCTGTTTGAGCTGCAGGCATTCTGGACTAATTTAGTTTCTAATTTGTACTGGGTTACTGTTTGGGCTAGAGGCAACCCTATTTGCTATTTCTGTGATTCATAGATTTGAGATTTGTAGTTTTAGAGCTTGTTGCCTGAAACTCAGAAAATTTCATAACCAAGTTTACTGAGCTACAAATTTGAGTTCTTCTGGTTAGGCCATCTAGTTTATGTATGAACGCACCTCTTACCAAGACTTTTTCCTCACCTGAGGGTAATAACACCCACCCGGTTCAATACTAGCCAGAGCCATATTTTGGCATTCACAGACATTAATGTCATGGATGGCAGTGGTCTGTTGTGTTTTCTTGCCTTAGTTTTGTGGATGAAGTCTTAAATCTTTGCTAGAGTTTTAACTAACCTGATGATATTCTTAAAAGATGATTTTTGGACAGATTCCCAAATTATTTTTTTCTTTGGTTATAATCTTAATATCTGATAAGGAAAAGGTGGATACCAAATATAGTTTTATAAAACTGATGATCAAAAACTATATTCTTTTATCAGTTTACAAAAACTTCTGGAATGTTTTAGTAATTCATAGATTGATTTTCATTGAACATTTTAAATGTTTCTAACTTTGAAATGGAAGCCACGTTCCAGGAAAATAACTCATGAAAATCTTTGACCTTTTCATGGAATATTGCATAAGGGCTAAGGTGTATTTTAAATGTTTGATTATGAACTTTTGATAAAGCTAATTACCTTCCTTCATCAGTACATGTGAGAATGAAAACTGTCAGTTTTAGATCATGAGATAAATTTAGATTCCTGGTAGTCATACTATATGTGTATTGTCAGCTCATTAGAAGGTTCCTAGATAAAATACAACAGAAAGAACATTTTACCTGGGCTCTTGGTATAACGGTTTCTAAGCGTGTCCAATTGTGAAATACAAAATATGTACAAAATATGATTATCAGTTTTAGAAAACCATAAGCTAAATATTTCCTTAAAATCTGATTTCTGTACAAAAACCACCCAAAACTCAGATTACAACAGTAGTAAAATCTCCTTTTCCCTAGAGCTCAAAGGAACTTTAAATAGAAGAAAGTAACAGCCTGAGTATGAATCCTATTATACACTTACTTACATATGCATTTATGATTTTGTTTAATTTTCAGATAGTACTTTGCTGTGTAAATGTTACTTTTCCCTCAACACCCCATTTTCAGCTTCAAGAATCATCCCATAGTTTAAAATTTAATGATCCCCACACTGATAGTTCATGATAGTATTTCCAAACCATTTGACTCCTGTATTTCTAGACTGAAGAACTCTGTATGTTTCTGCTTATTCTTTTCTTCGCTTGTTTTATTCTTCACTTTAAGACAGTCCCCAAACGGGTGCCTGGGTGGCTCGGTTGAGCATCCAACTCTCGATTTCAGCTCAGGTCATGATCCCAGGGTTGTGGGATGGAGACCCCGCCCCCAGCATGAAGCCTACTTAAGATTCTCTGATTCTCTCTCTCCCTCTGCCCCTCTCCACAGCTCTCTCTTTAAAAAAAAAAAAAAAAAAAAGTCTCCATGAGAATGACTTTGTTTAATGTTACTTTTCAATTTTGAAGTCACATTCAAATATAGATACAAAAAATTACATCAACAGAGCCTCTAGTTTTAGGACTTTTAACAAATGGAAGTAAAAAAGAAAAACCAGCAAAAAGAAAACTTTTTTTCATAAATGGACCCAATTATGTATCTTTTCTGATGTAAATTAAGCCATTTAAGAGGATGTGTAACCTTTTTTTCCTTTGTTAAACATAGATCAACTTCAAAATGAAAAAGAAAAGATACTAATGCTGGGTGCTTTCTATGCATCAGGCACTGTTATTGGATACTAGAAGCAGTGGAGTGAAATGATGGAGAGTAGCTGCTGGTCATAGTAGCAGAGCGGGTGGGGTTCCCAGAGCATTTGTCAGTATCTAATTCAGTCAGAGAAATTTGAGTCAGTAATAGATGACTGAGTAATACTGAAATGAAAGGATATGTACAGAAAACTCACAGATCAGGGTGGTAATAAAGCTGTTCATATTCTTGTTAGGCCTGGAATCCAGCTGCTGAAGATCAGTGCTTTGACAGATGCCATAGACTTGGCCAGAAGCAAGAAGTTATCATCACAAAAGTGAGTTTTTAAGCCATGTGTTTTAAAATTAAGTTGATTTGGTTTTTAAAATTACACAAAAAAATGTATGAATATATTATTATAAAAGTTTGCAGAATTATGCGGAAATATGAAGATCACCTTTAATCTCCTCTAGAGGAAACCACCATCAGTAGTTTAACATGTTATTCAAAGTCCCTTTCTCTACTTTACATAGATTCGTTTGTATGTATACATCTCTCCTTTAAAAAATTTCTTTTAAGGTAAATGGGACCATACTTTTATTTTTTTCCCTTAGCAGTATATATTGGGAACTACCATATAAGTACATATAAAGCCTATTCTTTTTTTTCCTATATTAGTAAAGTATACATAAAAATAGTTGAAGTAAATACTGTGAAGTGTCCAGTTCAGTGGCAGTACTTACTTTCATACTGTCGTGCAGTTATCACCATCATCCATCTCCAGAACTTTTTCATCGCAACTTGAAACTCAGCCCTCAGCAAACAACCTTCTGCTTTCTGTGTATTTGATGACCCTACAAAGCCATTTTTTTTTAACATCTGCATATAGATACATCATAATTTCTTTAACTAGTCTAATGTTTTGCTAATAAAAACAGTGCCATAATTGGCATTATATTACATAAAAGTACTTCTTCAGGATAGGTTAAGGAAACTAGAATTCTGGATTTAGAACTCTTACAGCTTTCAAGTTGTTTTCAAAATAGGCTTAATGATATATAAGCATGATATAAATTTTTCCTTACATGATGGTCAAAAAAGTGCCCTTTCAGGGCACCTACGTGGCCCAGTTGGTTAAGCATCTGACTTCACCTCAGGTCGTGATCTCATGGTTCATGAATTCGAGTCCCACGTCGGGGCTCTGTGCTGACAGCTCAGAGCCTGGAGCCTGTTTCAGATTCTGTGTCTCCCTATCTCTGTCTGTCCCTCTCCCGAGAGTTCATGCTTTCTCTCACAAAATGAATAAACATTAAAAAAATTTTTTTAAAAGTCCCCTTTCAATTTACGTATACCAAAGACTTTGAGTATATTTATATTTCGCTTATCTGTTAATATTTTTTCGGTGAATTGGTTGGTGTTTGCCCAGTTTTCATGAAGTACAAATATAGTCTTATAAAATAAAGGACTCTTTTATACAGTCTGATTTAAAATTTGTTAGGTATATTGCAGATGGTTTGTTATCAAGCTTTTCCTTTGAACTGGTTGTGTTTTTTATGATTTTAAAACAGGTCAGCTTTTTAAAAATACCTTATGGATTTTAAGATCTTAGAATTTATCTTCAAATTTAAAAACAAATCTCTCCCATATTCTTCTAAAATGTTTTATCTTTTAGGCGTCATGATATGGTTCTTTTTTCAAATGAAGAGCTGTGTGCTCCATCTTTTTTTTTTTAAAGTATATCCTTTTTTTCTCCTTATTTGAAATGTCACTTTTATCATAAACGAGTTTATATATATTAACATGAGTCTCTTTCTGGACTTTTGTTCCGGTTTCACTAATTTCTTTTCCTAATCGCAGGACAATATCACTTTAATAATTATTATGGTTTTTTAAAGTATGCTTTGATAACTAGCAGGACAAAGTGTTCTCATTAACCCTTTTTTTTCAAGATTGATTAATATGATTATTTACTCTTGAATTGAACTGTGGATTTATAAGTTACCAGATCCCATTTAAGAAATCTTTTTTGGGGTTTATTGAATTTATGATCAATTTGAGAATGGTCTCCTTTATAAATAAGGAGTGTTCCCATGCAAGAATTTAGTATGTCTCTCTACTTAGGTCTTTTCACGTTGTATAGTTCATCTTGTTTAATTATTACAGTTACTGGGATCTCTACACAATGTTGAATAGTAGTAGTGATAGTAATCATTCTTGACCTGTTCCTTTTATTGTTTTAAGTGTACTGTACTTGGTAAAGTTCTAGCGGATACATTTAAGATTGAGGGCATTTATTTGTAGGTTGATGAGGATATTTTTTAATCAAGGTTTTTTATCAGAAATGTTTAATTTTTTTATTTTTGAGAGAGAGCATGACTGGGAGAAAGGCCGAGAGAGAGAGGGACACACAGAATCTGAAGCAAGCTCCAGGCTCTGAGCTCTACACAGAGCCCAACGTGGGGCTTGAACTCATGGAAACCATGAGATCATGACATGAGTCAAAACTGGACACTTAACCTGACTGAGCCACCCAGGGCACCCCTATCAGAAATTCTTCTTAGGCATCTGTCTTTTTTCTCTTTAACTTTTTCAGATTGTAAGTTAAACCAGGTAAAGGCTTATTCCATTTCTTGGAAAATCTCATTTGGCTATTTAAATATAATGCTAAATTTATATTGCTAATTCCAGTTACAGAGTTGCCTATAAAGTTTGCTTATAGGTTTGCTATGGTGCTGTTGTAAAGATGTAACTTTATGGCCTTACAGCCATATTCTTTATACAAGAAAGCCATACTGAGTGATGAGGGAAAGCAGTGTTCAGCTGTAGTTACTATGTCATGTTCTGAATATACTCACTGCATATTGAGAAAAAAAGAGCTAAATAGTTTATAATAGATTATTGAGCAATTTTAAAAGCTTTATAATACAGTAGAAAAGCAGATTTCCTTATAGTGGACCAAGATTTTATCATGTCTTAATTTTCATTTTTTTTTTTTTTTTACATTGAAGATTTTAAATATTGTAACCTAAAAGTACTTACCTTTTTTTTTTTTCTTTTTTAAAGTTCATTGTGAAGGATTCTGTTGAAGAAAATATGCTGAAAATACAAAACACAAAGAGAGAACTTGCTGCTGGAGCCTTTGGAACTAAAAAAACAAATGCTAATGAAATGAAACAAGCTAAAATTAATGAGATCAGAACTTTAATTGATTTATAATTTGTGGGATTTTGGTAAGGTCAGTTTGATTAGATATATACAGAAATTTTGGAAATGAGAAAATACAGAGTTTTAGAAATGAGATCTAGAGAGTATGTCTTCTAAAAGGAGCATATCGTTTTATATTAGTAACGTATGATCTCTTCTATATATGAACCTATTTTTAATGATATTTCAAATAGCAATAAGTTCTGTTACATACTGTGGCCTAAAATAATTTTTTGAGAAAAAAAGTTACTTTTTCAATTTTTCATAGTATCTTTGCTGAGTATTTTCATATATCTTTCAAGTACTCAGCTTTTTCATATTTCAAATAAGGTCAAACCTTTTATACTTTTGACTGAATAAAGAGTTATTTTCTGTGGACATACTTCGTTAATCACTAGAGCTTCCCATTTGTGATGCTATATAGATTCACAGTCCCTGTAAACGATTAGTATATATAGACTATATACAAGAGATTTTATTACTTTGAAAAACCATATTTACATTCCAGAATCAAACCTTAAATGAGAGACCCAATTCCAGGTTAGCAAGTTACTTACAATTTTTTTTTGGCAGTTTGAGATACAATTCACATTGGTGACTTGCAGTTTTGTGTTTATGAAAATATTAGGGACTGTGTTAGAACACTTTTTCTCCATTTTAGTCCAGTTAGTACTATTGTTTAAATGTAATTTGATGTGTTAGTGTGTAAATACAGTTTGTGGGGGTGAGAAGTAACCAATTCTACCCAGTTTGATTTGAATATTTAAATTATGGCATTGCTGAATAGATATTTCTATATGTATAATTTTTATTTATGTAGCTTTTTTTAAAAAAATAACTTTATAAATTTTTATAATTCAGAAGACTACTATATGTGAGAGGCGTGATATCTGGATGGAAGTTGGGCTGGATGACCTCCAAAATCGTTTCAACTCTTAAAGACATCTTAATCCTGAATGGAAAAATTTCTTTGTTATTGTGTTTAGAATCAGACTTTGATTTTGGAACTTCAGTAATTCATCCTTACATTTATCTATAAAATTAGTCCTCTTTTTCTTCCTTTTTGTTAATAAGCAGACTCACAGTAGTTGCCATGGCATTCTAGAGGACTCTGAGTCACATTTAAAACAAGCTCTACATTTGGCAATCACATGAGGTAGTCAGTAGTGTTTTTCCTTAAAAGAAACTTTGCTCCAGAGACAGATTAATTACTGTAACAGAAGCTTCTGTTTGACGATACAGACTTAAGAACACCATATAGTTTATAGTGTTAAGAAATGACTTGACTTAAAGAGGATCTTGGAGGCAGTGTTGTGTTCCAGGGCATACATCTAGATATGTGCTAAACCCATCAACAGCTAAATTCTCCCCTCCCTGTGTTGTCTCTTGCTCCAAGGGCAGCAAGAATCTTTCCAGTCTCTTTTCTCTTTGGCATCAGGTAAGGCAGAGGGCTGGTTAAAAGATAACAGACTTTTCTGCACAGATAAGAGTGGAATAATAACTTCGGGTTAGTCCCCTAGCATTAGGAGCAATGGGGAATTTCTGTACCTTGTAGAACTAGCATTACACAAAATCAGGTTGATCAGAATCTGATGAAATACAGTATGTGGATTTCTAAGTGCCAACGCACTTGTGAGATTTAAGTACAAAAAGTTTTCAACAAAAAATACATAATCTACTCTTCTTGCTTTATAAAGGCAGAGCCTTGCAAACATAAAAGTGAAGATTTTGCTTGCTTCTTTACCCATTTATAGACTTGTTTTAAAACTCATAATGATAAATTTGGCAAGTCATTTAAAAAATATCTTTCTTGTGAAGTCCTATTAAGTGGTGTTAAAAAATTTAATTCTTCCTAAGAACATCTATAAACTACCGGAATGAAAAGTTCATATTATGCAATGCTGTTTCATCATTATGTAGAATAATAGCTTTAGAAATATCTTGAACACACTGTATTCCCACTTGTGGTTCAAACTGAATTTTGTGGTTCAAACTGGATTTTGTTTTGAATTTAAAATCAATAAAAGTTTTAAAAATTGGCTTCAGTGCCATAATTTTGGTGACTTCTTTGAAGAAAATTTATCTCATGCTGTGAAGATATCTATATTACACAATTGTGTTTTTTACTGACAGTACATAAAAAGTACTATGAATAACAAGAGTTTCCTCATTCTTCCCACCTTTTTTATTTTAGTCAATTAGGTTCCATTTCTTGTTTAGAAATCAGAGTGTATATGTGTTTAAAGTTTGTTAAATGTCTTGATCTTCTAAAACATCGGTTCCGAGTCTTTTTATTTCCTCATCTGCCAGAAAAGAGGTATGGTAATACCTATGTATAGTGCTATCAGTAGCATAGCACTCTGAATTGTAGATTTTGCCTAATCTAGGATTGAAATAGTAAATCAAGAAAATGTTTATTACTAGTGAGTACCAATGAAATTATCTTCAAGCAGTATATTCTGTTGGGAGAAGTCAAAGGCTTTGTATTTTTTACATCCTTTATGGTACTTGCCGAAAGTTCTGTTCAGTAGGATTTGGAAGATGCATTAAAAATATGAGGATGGCGTGCCTGGGTAGCTTGTGTCCGGTTAAGCGTCTGACTTCAGCTCAGGTCATGATCTCGCGGTTCATGGGTTCAAGCCCTGCATCGGTTTTGTGCTGACAGCTCAGAGACTGGAGCCTGCTTCAGATTCTGTGTCTCCCTCTCTCTGCCCCTTCCCCGCTCACACACACTCTCTCTCAAAAATAAACATTTAAAAAAATATATGAGGACAAGTTTTATGTTTGGTTTAATGAGAACTCAAATGTTCAATCTTAAGTTTTTAGCTATATTAACTTTAAAGTATTTGCAAAAGGCATAATACAGTTTTCCCTCAGTCATTAATAAGTGTGTAGTAACCTTCCTTACAAGTTTACATTCTGGAATGTGGAACCTTATTTGTGCAGTACTTGTGAATAAGAAGAGCCAAAAATACTGGTAGCCGTGAATAATGACTGAGATGCTTCCCTGCAGTAATGCCTACTTCAAAGGGGAAACTTGATTAGAAACCTTGTAAGCAGACAGGTTATCTTCCCGTATTAATATATTCATACTTCTTATAAGGGAGAGTAGTCTTTTATATGAAGCCATAATAACTTATTCCATTTTAAAGGATAAATGACTTATTCTCAGTTTTTGATTAAAATGAGGTATTTTTTTTAATGTTTATTTGAGAGACCGAGCACGAGTGGGGTAAGGGCAGAGAGAAGGGGACAGAATCTGAGGCAGGTTCCAGGCTCTGAGCTGTCAGCACAGAGCCCAATGCAGGGCTTGAACTCAGGAACCCTGAGATCATGACCTTAGTGGAAGTCGGATGCTTAACCAACTGAACAACCCAGGTGCCCCTAAAAAATGAGAGGTTTCCAGTTCCTTATTCAACCTTCCTGATCAAGGGTCTCCTGACAAATTTAAACCCATTTCTACTTTTAATATAAAAATTGATTTCTATAGGAAAGGAATACAATTTTAATAATGTTTGTATTTCAATATATATGGCATAGGCCACCCTCATTAACCTGAACCAAGTGTCCAAAAGTTTGTATTAACTAAGGTTCCATTGGGACTTCATTTAGAAGGCCATCAAATGTCAAAATGATTGCTTAGATTGATGGCTAAAAAAGAAAAAATTCTAGGACAGGTCTTCGCAGGTTGAAACTCAATTCTAAGAGGCTATTTAATGGGACCAGAAAGGATATTAAGAGTCATCAAAGTATGTTAAGTATATTAAGTTATTGTTAAGTATGTGCTGCACTTACTGAAGAGAGATGAGTATTTCAAGAAGGTTTTCAGTAAGTTTGCTGCCTTTTCAACATTCTAGTTAAAAATAAAGGCAGATAAAATTAACCAGGATAAAGCTTCCTGAATGCTTAATTTATCCTTTTTGTTAGCGAGGGAAGGGCTATTCCCTAGTGGTACATTGTAGCATTTTAAAGAAATCTTGCCCTGGTATCAGTATGTTGATAAGGAAAAAGTAAATTAAGTATTTCATGAGAAACATTCTAGTGAAGGAGATGGAGACCTAATAGGCCGCTTGCACATACAGATGAAGTAAGGAGCTAAACATTTAATTTTTTTATTTTAAAAAGTATCAGAAGAGAGGGACGGGGGGGGCGGGGGGAGAGAGAGAATCTCAAGCAGGCTCCACATTTGGCACAGATCCCACCTGGATCATGACCTGAGCTGAGATCAAGAGTTAGACTCTCAAGCTACTGAGCCACCCAGGAGCCCCAAGATAACCATTCATTTTGTATATGAATTATAGACCTTGAGCAAGCATGGAGCTAATCTCCAAAGGCATGGATCTGACCTTTGTGTAGGCACATTTGTCTTACAGCCTAAAGCTGTTCTACCACTGTTCACAAGGAGATTTTTTTTTTAAAGGATATATTGATCCTCTACAAATGTTCTTATAATCCGAGTTATTTTTGCCATTTTACACATCTTACTAGGTGACCTTTGGTATTTTAGGATCCCTGGAAAAGATTTTACAGTGTAATTGTGCAGCTTTGCATGGAAAAGTTAGTACTTTACCTTCATTAAGGCATATCCTTGGAAGATAAAGGAAAGAAATCTGTCTAGCCTAGTTCAGGGACTTCTCATAGCCTCTTGACACTTTTATGCACATGTTATGCTATTTTCTATAGTATGCTTATCCTTTCAGATTCCAAGTTAATTAGCCTTCAATATATACTTATTTAAAATAAGTTATGTAAGCCTTTTTAGAGTTTTAGCTCTTATGCAATGTAAAACAGGAAACAAAAAATATTAAGGCAAAAAACATGGAGTCATAGGTTTGATTTCCCCCACACACTTCAAATTTGAGGCTTTCATATCTTTTCTCAATGGTAAAAAGAAAAGGCTTTGAATCTTGTAGTTCTTTTGCTACAGATAAGTTCCAAAATACACTTAACTATCTGGATTACCTATTGCATGGCCACAATAAAGCAGTATTCGTTGTCTGAAGACTGGGTTTCTGTTCATCTCAACCAGGGAGGGACCCAGGAGCCAGAAAGGCTTTGACCACCTAAAATAATAGGCTTCAGTAAATCCATATACAGTTGACCTTTGAACCAACTGTATATGGTGCTGACCCCATGTGCTGTTGAAAATCTACATATAATTTGATTCTCCAAAAACTTAGCCTACTAATAAATAGCCTGCTCTTAGCCAGAAGCCTTACTGATAACACTCAACACATACTTTAAAAAAAAAAAAAATACAGTATAAAAAGTATATATAAAGTTTGTGCGGGGGGGGGGGGGCAGGGAAGAGCAGAGAGAATCCTAAGCAGGTTCTGCACTGTCAGCATGGAGCCCAATGTGGGGCTTAAACCCACAAACCATGAGATTATGACGTGAGCCAAAATCAAGAGTCAGGTACTTAACTGAGCCAGCCAGGCACCCCTATTACATACTGTATTCTTAAAATGAAGCTGGAGAAAATTATTAAAATCATAAAGAAAATACAGGACACTGCATCCAAAAAAAAAAATCCATGTGTAAGTGTACCCTCACAGTTCAACCTGTGTTGTTCAAGGGTTAACTGTACTAGCATTCAAAGGCCCTATTTCTGAACATTTGACTCTTCCTAGAATTTTTATTCTAGGCAAACAGTAGTGAGAAATGGTAACTGTCAGAGACTGAGCATCAACAAACAAGTGAATACAGAATAAGTAAGTAGACGACAAGAGTTGAACTGCTTAGAAGGTGTAAGGAGCCCTTGCCCTTATAGGTAAATGTTGACCCCGAATACATCACGATATTATAGCATAGTCCTACAACAGAAGTAGTGTCTCTTCTAGGCCCATAAAACTGCTGAAACCAGGATAAAGAGAGTTGTAGGAAACAAAGTATGTTCAGAAGCTGAATCATGTTTGTCTCAGCCAAAACTCACAACAAATTCTATCCTTGGGTTTTACCCATTAATTTTTACATTATAATTTCAGGCAGCCTATTTAGGAATGCCTTTGTGAAAGGTATTTCCCAAGTCCTATTTCAAGCCACCGTCCTTATCCCTATAGCAAAATGAAAGCTTTTCGATTAAATTGTGTTACTCCCCAGAGACTTCTGGCATTTGTATTTCTGGTTATATAGAGGTTTCTCTGATCTCATCGGTCTAACGATACATGTGTTTAAAGCAGAGCAGAGCTATGGAGCTTGGAGTACAAAAATTTGAATCAAAATCGTCTGCAGAGTATTTACCTCTCTTATTCTCTGATTATCTGCAAAATGAGTACACTATATATATGTCATAGGATATGAGAATTGAGATGTAAATGCCCAGTAAGTTTTCTTTCCTTTTTGCTTTTTTTACAGTTTTATTTATAGGAGATTGAATTTCAGCAGCTGAAACTCAGAGAAATAAGTTAATCAAATAACTTACCCAAGTATAAAAAGATTGTAATCCATTTGTGTATTTGTAATAACAAGCCGAGAAAAAGCAAACCATAGCAGACTATTTTAAGGACAAGCCAAATCTTACTTAATGCTCCAAGTCTCAGTGACATTAAAAAGGTAAACGCTACACAAATACATTTATAGATGTTATTTATGGTAACGTTTCCTCTATTACTCACAGAGCCGAGATTGTCTTTTGGAAAGGCTTTAATCAGAAGGTGGCCCCCCGGCTATGCAACAATCACCTCATCGCTTCATGCCTCTTCTGCCGAAAACCTCACTCCCTATTGTATTGGTATAAATACCTCAATGTATCTAGTGGTTCTCAAATGTCATTTGGGACAGTCTTTTGGACTGCCTGGTAGTTACTTGAAACGGAGATACTATGGCCTCAGCCAAGACCTACTGAATCAGAATTTGTAAGTGATGAGGTGTAAAAAACTGTACTCACAATTAAGTCTCCAGTGTTTTAGGGAGCAGTGAGGTTGGAGACACAGTTGCTCGAGCACCTCATCTTCTTCCTCACTCCTCATCCAAGCCATCGGCGACTTCGCTGCCTTCATCCTGGTGAAAGGTATGCTGCATTACCACTGTCTGTCTCCAGGACCACTACAGTAAACTAACTGTCCTTCCCATCAAGTCTTTTGTCCTTCGTTCAAGCTGTTTTCCACCAGTTGCAAAAGGAGTGTTCTTAAAACGTAAACCCTAAAGGTAAGGCAATTAGATCTTTAGGAACAACTGCAATGGACTGAAACTAACCACATTAAAATTCATTAATTCATAATGATGCTTAGAACATAATCCCCCCCAAAACCACACTGGTTACCTTTGGAGGATGCCAGGAAACCAGTTACTTATTTGTATACACATCTTCCTCAACTTATGATGGGGTTACATCTCGATAATCCCCCCCCAATACAAAGATCCTGGGATTTAGGAGTATTTTGAGAAGAGCTATCAAAGCGCCTGATGCATGGAGGCACTTAAATCTTTGGTAAAAGTGCTTTGTATACTTGAGGATTATAGCAACTCATTCTCCACCAGTCCAAATAATTGTAGTGTTACCTTCAGAAATCACTTATCATTTAATATTCTACAATTTTAGGGAAGTCCTCAGGTTCTTCTGGAGCTCTCCGAAAGCCAGCCTCCAGAATTCCAGCTTGCCTCCAGAATTCCATACACCCCTCTATTCATTCACACCCACACTGAATAGGGCTCACCTGTGTAACCCATAGGATACTGGGGAAAGAAGGGCAACCTTGGTTGATTAGGCCATAAAAGCCATTGCAGTTTCCACCCAATTAATGCTCTCAAGTTTCTTCTCATCATGGTCTTCTCTCCTGTATTTTTGTTTTTCCCCAATAGAATGATCTCTGATTACTCACATTGGTTTTAAAAGGTCATTTTGGGGCACCTGGGTGGCTCGGTCAGTTAAGCATCTGGCTTCAGCTCAGGTCATGATCTCACGGTTCGTGGGTTCGAGCCCTGTGTTGGGCTCTGTGCTGACAACTCGGAACCTGGAGCCTTCAGCTTCTGTGTCTCCCTCTCTTTCTGCCCCTCCCCCACTCATGCTCACTCTCTAAAGAATAAACAAACATTAAAAAAAAATAAAGGTCATTTTGGATCCTGCCCTTCCCTGGCTTGCCACACCTTTGCAGCCTAGAATCATGTGTACATTTAATTAATATCCTTTATACTTCTCATTTTAATTCATGAAGACACCGGTTCCAGTACTAACTGTCCTGAAAGATTATCAAATATGTCCAGAGACTGATAATGATTTGATGTTATAATATTTTCCAAAATCTGAATACTCAAACTTAATATGGACATAAAATGCGGGTGACAGATTAAATACATCTGATCTCACTTTCCTCCATCAATCACACCCATCACCATCACTGGAGAACACAATATTTAAATATTTCTAGATATCTAGAAACCAATTCCAGTGTCAAGTGTTACACTGGTTTTTAAAACACTGACCAATTCCAAAACTCATGAAAAACTACTTGATACGTTTTTTTCAAGGGGAATGGGAATCCTTTATTTAGACAACCAGGATATGGCAAGAAGTCTTTATTTTCATACAGGGTGCCACTGCAGGTAACCATCAGAGAACATGTGGCTGTTTACAGATACAGAGAACTGAACAAAAGCGTTTTCGCATGCTGTAAACTGTACATAGAAAACTGGTGAACAACTTCAGACACTGAAATTAGGAAATAAAATGGGTTAACACCATCTGTTGATAGGTTTATGAATCCCTCAGCAGTGTTCTAGGCTGTCTTTACCTGTAAGCACAATTACAATCGCTCTGGTGGCCTCTGGGCAATTCTAAATTGTGGGTCTAGTCAAAGGTATAACAAGCAAGCACGAGAGAGATACCCTGTCCCATTCTGAAGAGAGGCGGATTTAGAGCCTGTCTTGGCACGTTTCTAGAGTCCATACAGCCAATTTAATAGCTTGAGTTTCCCTTACCACATAGGTCAGCAAAATCAAGAATCTCTGACCGTCTGTGAATAAGCCTAGGGTTAAAAAGCAGAACACTGTCCACACATAACAGAACTGCTACTTCACAACTTTTGCCCAGTTCTCACCTGTTGTCCTGCAAAATCCCCTCATCTGATGGATTTTAATTTTAGCAAAGCTTCTAGCAACTGTAACAGACCTTGCTTAACCCAGCTCTAGATACTAAGCATCCGAAACAAGTGCCTGTGAAATGGATGTGTCCATGGGAAAATGGCAGCGTTTCTACTGGAGGTAAGTGTCAAGTTTCCTCTTGATGTTGTCAAAGGAATCTGCTCCCATGTAATCGGCCTGGCCCTGTTCCCACCGCTCCTTCCGTTCTTCTGAGGACACAAAAGGCTGTGCTGTAGCCGGGATCTCCCCGAGGGACAGATGTGATACGGCTCCCGAGACACCTTCCTAAAAAGGAGAGCATAATCAGACTCCTTGAGAGCTGAAAAACAGACTGTTTTAAAAGAACGCAGGAAGTTGAAGAAGGTGAGAAAAGCCAGGATGAATTATCATGCAAAGTAGCAAAAACTGAAAAGTATTACATGAAACAAACAAACAAAAAAGACACAGGAATACAAGGGTCATATGATTTTTTTCCTAACGAAATGAAGACTTCTGGACTCAGTGAAAACATTGGGAGAACAAAGTAATTAGGGTTAATGTTTAAGTTCTGCATACCTTTCTACAGAAGCCACAAGAGAAAGCCAGTGTATAGACCAAGTCTGAAAGCTGCAAACAGTTCATTAGAAAGTGTAAGATGGATGGACAAGGGAACACAAGTCTCACGATAAATTCTCGATCTGTGTGGGCTCTGAAAGGTTGAGAACTTAAACAAAATGATACCTCAGAGTCTAAGCTTCACAAAGGACCTAACCAGAGAGCCACACCACATACACAAGTTGTCAGGTTAGAAACGTAAGAGCTTAATTGTTTGAGACTATGCACCAAACGTCTCTGCTTGTTGAAGCTTATTATCAAGAAGCATCTCATCTTGTAGCATGTGTGAATTTAATTTGCTTAATCTGGATCAACTGTTTCCATTCCCATCGCTTTTCCTTGGTTCCTAATTCTCAGTCCTTGGGTTGTGGAAGCAACAGGGTAAATGTGCAGGAAATGGAGCAAACCTACTCTACGTTAAATTAGGTTCTCATGACTTATACAAAGGCAATTAACTTCAAGTGCACAATAAAAGGATATCAAAGCTATTCTTCAAAAAGCTCTGAGGTGAGAAGGTACTAGAACTAGCAGAGAAAAAGGAAGGCGAATGCAACCATACAGGTACTGCTCTATAACAGAGGAAACGGTAGAACGAAATTTTTGGTTACTGGTTTTTGTCGCTATACATATGTAAGTGTGTATGTGTGTGTTTATATATACTGGAACTCTAAGGCATCTGGGCAGATTCCAGGAGATTATTTTATAGCTGAAGCCCTGCCTTTGCTTCCACTTGCAACAGGAATGATACAGGGAGTTTCTTCCAGAATTCTCTACTTCATGATATTTGTCAGAAGGTAAAAGTCTTGCAGACCTAGATTTGAGTCCCAGTTCTGCTTTTGATGAGTATGTTATATAACTAACAGAGGTTATTTAACTTCTTTAGGCCTCAGTTAATGTTAATATACAAAAAGAACATAGTAACAATAATACTTGATAGAGTAGTTGTCAGGGTTCTGTAATAATAGCTAACTTTGTTTAAGCACTAAGTGCCAGGCAACATTCCAAGTACTGTGCCAATATTATTTCATAGTCCGTAGAAAGCAATTAGGGTAAGAATGTTAGTGTTATTTATTTTTCCCTTTCTCCATTTTACATATTGGTACAAGTGCTAATAAGTAAAATGGCTAAAATCTCTACTATGGCAATAAAAGGATCTCTTACAACTTTTAGCCTCTTATAATTATACCAAGGTAATTAACTGATTAGTTAGACTGGATTATCATTCACTCATTCAATTCTATTCTTTATATCTTAATATGTAGCATAAAAGTATAATTTCCCATCCTCTTCCCATTTTTCCAAAAGAATAAACCTCACAGGAAGACTTTTAAAGTCAGAAGAGTCTAAGCAGTTTGGTGTTTTAAATGTTAATGTCATCTTCCTCTTACAAGATTTTTTTCAAGATCCTACGTAACCATAAGAGCACAAACACAGCAAACCAAAATAATCCTAGAAAAGTATCTGTTGTTTCATGTTCATGTTATTGTAATGTTCACTGAAAAATACATTCTTATAAGCAGATGGCAAAAATAAAATACATATATTTAAATGTTTGCAGTTTCTTTGAAAAAGTGTCCATTCATCTAAAGCATGAAAGAGGGCACTATCTAAACCTTAGGAATAACCTCAGAACCTTAGGACAATGAGCTAAGAATTCTGTAGATATTAGATACACACATGCACACACACACACACACACACATATATATATATATATATATACACACACACACACATACACCTCTAAAACCCTTTCTTATGCTCTCAGATCTAATCGAAATTTGCCACAAAATCTACTACTTTAATCTTTGCTGGCACTATTTCTCCCCTCTAAGATGGACAATTTTCTACAAAAATCTTATTTATGTATTTATTTATTTAAATTTAAATTCAAATTAGTTAACATACAGGGTAGTACTGGTTTCAGGAGTAGAACCCAGTGATTCATCACTTATACATAATACCCAGTGCTCATTCCCACAAGTGCCCTCCTTCACGCCCATCACCCATTTAGCCTATCCCGCCACTCATCTCCCTTCCAGCAACTCTCAGTTTGTTCTCTGTATTTAAGAGTCTCTTATGGTAAAATACCACCAAATACTCTACCTCTACCAGTCTATCAAGTTAAAAAAAATACAGCATTAAATTACCGGAAAGGGTAAAACAGAACCTACCACGTTTAGGTACGAGTGGGGATCTTTGACAAGGCCAAACTGTTGAAGCAGAGGTAAAATGTTGGTGGTGAAGATGTCCCACCACAGGTTGAGAAACTCTGGATGAGTCATGGTGGGATCATGGGACTCGCTTTTGACACTTTTTGTTTTAGGATCGTAAGTATAATTCCATGGTTTGATTCGCCCCAGGAAATGCACAACTTTGGCATTTGCACCAAATCTGCCAAGGGAACACAAGTTGAAGCCATTAGTGGATTCCGAGCACTGACGAAAAGATAAATAGCACTCTGTTCTGTAGCCTGAACAGTGCACCTTCCATCTTGCAGTAGTGGTTGGTTGGAAAAGATATGAAGCTCACAGACAAATTTTTAGACATGCTTTTTAAATCATTCAATTGTATGTTAAATATACACAAAAATCCCAAAGTAGTGGTGGATCAGTGCAACAACCAACACACCAATCCACTGCAGGAAAGGTACAGCACGTGGAAAGCCATTTGGTATTACCTTGTAACATTGAAAATGCTCACGCCTCTGGCCTGGAAGCTCAGCTCCTAGGCACACATCCTAAAGAAGCTCTTAAACATGTGCAACAGGAGACATACTCAAAATGTTCACGGCAGCAGCACTGTTTGAAGCAGTCATCACTGGATACAACCCGAGTGTCCGTATCTTACTGGGCTAAGATTGTTCAGCAAGTGTTCACTCCGTTTCCCAATCTCCACAGGAGGAATGAGATTCCTGCCTCACTGATAAATTGGGCATGCTCACAGCACTTGCCTTTGGCCATGAAATGTGGGCAGAAGTGACACTGCCTTTTAAAAACAGTCCCTGCTTGTTTCTGTTCCTTCTCTCTGAGAAGCTGTGACCTCTTCCAGCAGAAGAGTGGATGAGACCCATGGAGCAGATCTGGATCAAACCTGTGGCCTGGCTCTAAACCCTGCTGAGATGATCAGAGCTGCTTCAGCCTACCCACCAACATATGAGCAAGAAATACATACTTACTGTTGAATGTCACTGAGATTTTATGATTACTTGTCCATTTTATCTTTTATTTTTTTTTTTAAATGTTCATTTATTTTTGAGAGAGACACAGTGTGAGGGGGGAGGGGGAGAGAGGGAGAGAGAGAGAGGGAGAGGGAGAGAGAGGGAGGGAGGGAGGGAGGGAGATACAGAATCTGAAGCAGGCTCTAGGCTCCGAGCAGTCAGCATGCAGTCAGCACAGAGCCTGACGCGGGGCTCGAACCCGTGAACTGCAAGATCATGACCTGAGCCAAAGTCAGATGCTTAACCAACTGATCCACCCCATTTAATCTTTTTAAAGGATAACTTATGGTGTATTCAGATCATGGGATGTAATACAGCAGTCAAAATAAACAAATCGTAGCTATACATATCATGTAGCAAATGGATAATTTTTTTATATTACAACAGCAAGTTTAATTAACATCCATAACTGCACAGTTACATTTTTTTCTTGTGATGTGATGTAAGATTTACTCGCAGCAACTTTCAAATATGCAATACAGTACTGTTAACTACAGTCATCATGATGTACATCACATCCCCAGGTCTTTTTATTTGATAACTAGAAATTTGTATCTTTTCACCTTCACCCATTTTGCTCCCTCCCTACCCTCTGCTTCTTGCAGCCACCAATTTTTTTCTTTGTATTTATGAGTTTGTCTATTTGTTTTTAGATTTCACATATAAGTGAGATTTTATAGTACTTGTCTTTCTCTGCCTTCACTCAGCATAATGCCCTTACAGTCCATCTGTGTTGCCGCAAATGGCAGGACTTCCTTCTTTTTATAGCTGAATAATATTCCATCTTACATGTACATATACATTTTCTTTATACATTCATCCATCAATGAACACTTGTCTTAGCTATTGTCATTAATGCTGCAGTGAACATGGGGTGTGAAAATGGATGAATTTTAAAAATATGCTGAAAAATTCAAATTCAAATAGAAATACATGCACAGGAATCCACTCCCATAGTGCAAAGCAAAGTACTGCTTAAAGAGTAGAAACCTGATCAACATATAAGTGTCATGATGTTGGTTACCTCTGGAGGAAAGGGGAGCATGATGGGAAACAGACACACAGGGGCTTCTGAGGTACTGGTTGTGTTCTATTTTTTAACTTGCATTTAAAAAAAAACATTTTTTATATATACCCTTTTGTGTATGCACTGCATCTCACAATAGTATCCTAAAAAGACTAAGAGTTAAGAGTGGTCCTATTCTGGCTGGGAGGAAATCTGTGTATATAAAACCAAATAATAAAGGTAAAGATAACATGTGCCAGAAGAAAAACGGGAACAGTGAGTGCTCTGGGAATGCAAAGGCAGGGAGGTCGTGGAAGGTAGGTTCACTGGGGCAGAGACTTAAAGCTTATACAGCAGACTGGATCTGGGTAGCTAGCAATAATACGGAGAATTCTAGGCAGGGGGATAGCAAGTATCAGGTGAGCATATGTGTGTTGGATGGAGGGTCCTCCTAGTGGAGCCAAAGAGGAAATTTTGCTAGGAAAGGAAGAATGGGACAGGTACTTGGGTGTTCGGCTCAAGTGTTGGATTTTAGTGGATTTATCCTATAGGCAACCAAAGTAGCTGAGCATGATGTACAGACTGAAATAATGCAAACTCTATTCATGTAACTTTTCTGATCTTAAAGAAAAAAAATTTTTTTTTTTTAATGCCAGAGACCTATTACATAGCTATCACTATCAGAGTTTCCTATGTTTGGGGCCCAAATTCTGTTAGGGACATGATTGGGAATAATAACAGTCTGGCACGGTAGACCTTACTAATGTGTTAACAGAGGCTCTTACAGGCCAGTGAGTTGCCTGCAGCCCTATAGCTATTAAGTAGCAGAAAAAGGATTTCGCACATTTCTGCTTCTTAAGCCTGTCCTCTTAGCAATCCTACCATGCTGCCACTCCAAAACTGAGAAAAATAGAGCCTATTGTAAACTTCCTCCTAAGACCGCTGGACTATTCCACAGTTCATTTCTTCTGAAAATGCAGTAGATACCTGGTATCCCCAAGTTTACTCTTTATTTTATATTTTACACACCTACACACATACACACATAACCCACAGGTACACAAACACATGCATACAAATACTCTCAACTTTATCCTTAAAAGGATAGAAGTCATAATGCTCAAAATTTGTGCAGATAGGGCTATCAACTAAATAAGCACCTGCTACGCGTAAGGCATTATGCCCAGTGCATGACCCCAAATGATTTTCGTCCCAACAGGGAGAGGGGTCATTTAACGTAAAAATAAGAAACGAGCACAAACGAGGCAACGAGTCAGGGCTAGCAGTGCAATGCTGACATTAGGGTCTATGAAAACGCCCAAGCAGTTAGTGCAGGTGGGGATTTTCAGAAGAGGCTTTGTGCAGGAAGTGGGGTCCAGAGGAGACCCCGGGCAAGATGGCAGTTAAGATAAAGGCCTTCAACAAACACTCTAATGGTGACGGGGGAGCCCACAGCCCAGAGACCTGACGCTTGTGTTGATGGGGCTGGCGGGCACTGCCTCATCTACAACACAAACACGCCTAAAACCAGAAGAGAGCACATGTGAAAGAACAGGTGTTGCTTCCTCCTTCTCAGACATCCCGTCCTCCCGACTCGTCTTGCCTGGAGCAAGAGCCTTGCGTGCTCCTCCTAGAGTAACTGGCCATTGATTTCAATCCACGATTTTGCCTAGACCTAATATGAATGTCATAAATTATATGAAAGGTAATACTACTTAACATATATTAAAACGTGAATATAGCATAAACTCTATTCCTTTCTAACTTGCTCTTGGGACGGTTTGCAATAGATCAGGCAGGAGAAACAGTAATAGCTAACATACATGGAGTACTCACACATACCACACTGCTTAACATCTGCATGGTTTACCTCATTTAATTTCCAAAACAACTGTGTGAGGAAACCAAGGCATGAAGGTAATACTTGTCTAGGATCCCATGGCTGGGATCCCACCCAGGCGGTCTGGTTCCAGAGCCAAGGTTCTTAACCACAAGTAGGCTGTTACTGAAAGACACTCCCAGAATTGTAAGGACATCATCTGAGAGTAACATGTTACCTCAGGAATTCCCTGCCTACAGATGGTCAATCTGGAAGGTGGAAAGGATGTGCCTAATGAACCCTAGAAACACTCCAAACATAGTCAAGACAGATAAAAGTAACTACCAGGAAAGAAAGCTACAGAACAAGCAACTTAGGGCCACCTGAGAAAGACTGTTCTCAGAAGGGTTCGGTTTGCACAAAGGTCAGGGAAGGTGGGCGGGAACAAGAACAAGAAGTGGATGGTGGTGTGCTTAGGACCAGCAGATGACCCCTAAGTGGACCGTGCTAGACCTTGTCTAAGGGCCACCTCAGCTCCTCTCCGGCACCTCGGTCCGTGAACTGGGCCTTTAAAGCTCATGCAGAGGCAGGGCACAGTGACCCAGTGTGGTGCGGAATGCCACTGGGGTCTGCAAACACCTCACAGTGAGACCGTCCCATCTCTTCTGGAGGCAGGAGTCTACACTTCTGCCTCTGGCTCTGTCTGTGCCCCCAAGGTGGCTCGGGGGCCTCTGCAAACTGCCTGGAGACTGGGCTTCGCCTTCCCCTTGCAGGTCAACAGAAACACCATTTGGGGGCAGTCCACATCCTGCATTTCACTGTGGCTCAGACCTGGGATCTACCTTCCTGAAGCTGTGATCCATAGTGTCTCTTTAATGTGAAATCATGGATACCCTCTGTGGCTAGAGGAAGCACCATCCTTCCTCAAAATTACCTTCTTTACCTAGTCTATCCTAACACTGTGAAAAATTGTATCCACTGGACAGTCTTTTCATAGACAGGGCAGTCTTAGTTTGAAGAAAGGCCTTGATAAGCCTGTCTGAGGTAGAAACAGAGATCATAAGGAGTCCTAAATGTGGACGGAACTGCCCTTTGTGCCCAAAGGCAAGGGATTCTTTGGTGCCGGTAAGATGGGGGGAGGGACAAGAGGTGAGCAGGGTTGTGGAGATGTGATGTAACTGCCCAAGAGATACCCAAATTTCAGGAAAAACAAAACGAATCATGAAATGCATGATATGAATAGGTTTTTATTGCAGCCCAGGGGTACCAAGGGACAGACCAAAAAGAGCTCATGAGGATTCAGGAGTGTTACGGCCAAAGCTGCAGGTGAGAAGAAGTAAGAAAGATGCTGGGGCACACAGGAGTCATGCACAGGCTCCAGAGGCCATGAGTTCAAGCCACGATTAGCCCTACTTCTGTATGGTGAAGAACGAGAACTCTTTTTTTCAGGTATCTGAGGTATTCCTTTAACCTAGCGGCCACACACCAAACAGATCTATGGAAATGAGTAGGGGCAGGAGAAAAACAAGTTTTAGAGCAAGGATTCTTTATGAGAAGTGCAGGCCTGGACAAGTCACTGAATGTGGAAGGTTCTGGCCAGCCCACAGGCCCTTTGAGGGTGGGAGGATGGGGGCAGGGCGCAAAGTAAGGCAGCTGAGTGGGAAACATGGGGCTCTGATAGGAGGGTGGGAGGAAAGTGAAGACAGTCCTGCAGTTTTGCGTAAGGTGGTCATACACAGCCGTGTTCTGGGAAATCACCTGGGGCAGCCCTTGGCTTGATAGAAGGGGGACTGTTAGGCCTAACACTGGCCACTTTATAGGATGATGCGTGAGTTATATCGGTAAAACCATGTAACTGTGCTCTAGCTGTAAAAACAGAACAGTATTTATTTACACAGCAGAGCAGCCTCAACGGCTTGCTCTATTAACTTTGATAATAAAACACTTTGTTTGCAAAACAGATGAGCAAAAGGTCTCAAACGCTGTTTTTGTATCCAGAGTTTCAATTAATCTAGATATGAATTTCATGTAATTATGTTTAGGTCTTAATCCTGCTCCCCAAGGAATGTTTCTAAAGATTATTTCCTATCATTTTAATCAATTCTACTTTTCAGTTATTTATGAAAATCCAAAACAACGATATCAAAATGAAATAAGTAAAAGCACAGGTCATAACTGAAAGGGGAAATTACTTGTTGCTTAAAAGAATTGTTTTAGCCTGGCACCCCTGGGTGGCTCAGTTGGTTGAGAGTCTCTTGATTCCAGCTCAGGGCATGATCTCACGATTGATCGTGGGATTGAGCCCTGAGTCAGGCTGAGTGTGGAGCCTGCTTTGGATTCTCTCTCTGCCCCCCCCCCCACCCCCAGCTCTCACGTGTGCACTCTCTCTAAAAAAAAAAAAAAAAAAAAAAAAAAAATCAGCCTAAATCCAAAATTTGGGTATATTCTTACAGGAGGGTAAACTCAGGGTATTTTTCTAACTCTCTCCCTCTCTCTCACCAAAAGCAGCAATCAGGTACCAGTCAGAATTTATATCACCTGGCTAAAGCAAAATAGTTAGCTAGTGAATAAGGGGACATACTGATGTCAAAAGATAAAGTTTAACTGACCTCGACCCGGAACAAGGATAACTAGAAGATTCACTGACTCACTGCTTGATTTACCCACTAATTTTATCAGCCAGGAATAAAAACAAACAAAAAAAAACATTGGGTACATATTACAATTGTCTCTAAATTACTGAGAGCCATTCATTCTGACCCAGTAATGGGGATTTGTCTCAGCTTGCATACATCTCTTAAAATAAGTGTTCTAATTTTAACTTGATAGAATCTCAAAAGAGACGTCCAGATCACAAGACATAGTTTGAACCTGAGCCAGCAATAATACTGCTTATGTTAGCCGTTAAAATAATCCCTGTGACCTGATGTTACCAAAAGATCAGATAGAATTTTCATGACTAGTTTAGCAGCTGGTAACGTGTGGATAAGACTACAGAAGTGTTTAGCATGGAAAAGGAACTTCCTCCGTGACAGTGCACACGGGAGCCATTTTACTTCTCGTGAAGCGTTTTTACATGTGATGTTCAATTAGGCGCCAAGAACAAGAAACACGGTACTGCTTGTGAGAACTTTCTCTGCGAAATGGGGCAGCACTCCCAGTCACCCACTGCCCACCTCAATGACTCCTGTTCTCTGACACATGGCCACTCACGCCTGTACCTCCTTAACGCACAATCCCTTCTCCCACTACCAGTCAGCCACCCTTCCTCTCTCACCCTCTCACAGTCTAAATCAAGGGTCATGAGCCCAGTGCCCAAGGGGTGTGCTGGTCATGCAGAGTAGGAGTCAGTTTGGTGAAGGGGACCACAGAGCACAAGTGAATACATGTTCCATCACCAGAAGACAGTAGATACTCAGAGGAAAACATCTGTGGCCACCAGGGACCCACCTGATTTTTCCTTGCCTCTCAAGCTAAATAACTTTTCTCAATCATGCCCTGGAAATCAGAACAACATCAGTACTCAAATGTGGACTTTAATAACCTACACTAGGACCTCGTCAACTACTTCACCTACCAAGGTGGCCTGTCCTCAGAGTAGGCCTGACTACTATGGAGACTTTCCTGGTAGTATGTCAATCTCAGTCCCTCCTGGCTGACTGCTTGCTCATTCATTCATTCAACCAAAAAATATACCCACCTACCTTCATCTGTATCCATACCCTCTGCCTTCCTTTGTGCTACAAGAACTGAACCATCCTGGCTCATAACTGACACCAGCTTCCCCACTTGTGCACCAGGACACATCCTCTTTCAGCTGCTCAAAGACATGACTTCAGTAAGTCTCCCTTCAGTTTCCTGCATTATTAGCGCACTCACTCTTTCTCTTCTTGATCATGCCCATCAAGATACCAATATGCTTGAACTTCTCCCATCTTCAAAAAAACAACCCCTACCACCCTCTCCGGATCCTGTATCCCTACCTAGCTCCCAGCCCATTTCTCTGCTCTCTTAAAGATGATACTTCAGAAGAGCGGTCTACATTCAGGATCTCTAATTCTCCCCTCTCTTGGATCCACTTCAAACTGGCTTCCTCCCACCACTCTACCAGACATGCTCTTGTCAAAGTCACTAGTGACCTCCACATTCTAGGTCAGTACTCATTCTCAACTGTCCTCTTATATGAGTTATCACAGCATCTGAGACAGATGGATCCCTCCTTCCCCCTTGGAACATTTTCTTTGGCTGGCATGTGCAGCACCTCACTTTCCGGGGTCTCTTCTTGCCTTACCGTTCTTAGTCTCAAGTCCCTGCTCCTCCACATTTTCCTATTTCAGGACCTTCAGGACTCTTCCATCATAATCAGTCTCTTGGTTATCGGTCTCATGGCTATAAATATCACTTATATGTTGACACTCCCATACTTAGGTCTCACCCGGACCTCTCTCTTCAACTCCCCACTCTTACATCTACTTACTATTCCTTGCTTTCACTAGGATGTTTAAATTTTTTTTTAAATTTTTTTAATGTTTACTTTTGACAGAGAGAGACAGAGCATGAGCAGGGGAGAGGCAGAGAGAGAGGGAGACACAGAATACAAAGCAGGCTCCAGGCTCTGAGCTGTCAGCACAGAGGCCGAGGTGGGGCTTCAACTCACAGACTGTGAGATCATGACCTGAGCCCAAGTCGGACGCTCAACCAACTGAGCCACTCAGGCACCCCTCACTAGGATGTTTAATAGGCACCTCAAACTTAATATAACCCAAACTTGATACACTCAGTACATCTCTGGTCAAGCCCTGCTCCCACAAACCTGCTTCCCCCACAGTCTTCTCCATCTCAGGGAATAGCAACTCCTTTACTCCAATTGCTTAAGGCCCCAAACCAGTAACAGTCATCAAACAACTTTCTCCCACATCCCACCAAATATCTGATTTTTTTTTCAAAAGAAACTGAAAATCTAGGTTTCATGTGAAATTTCCTGATTTCTAAGCACTGGCCACGGAGTACAAAAAGAAGAAAACTATGTAAGGAAAACAAAAACACACTGCTCACACAAATACAGTTTGTAGCCCACCAGTCTGAGACCTCAGAGGAAGGTATGTCTTCTGCTCAATCCACACACTTTTCCCCTCCCAGCTCCTACTGAAGGCATTTCTCACTTAGACTTCTGTCCACGAGATATCACTCTTTGTGCCTTTTTTGCCCAATGTCAGAGCTGCTTCTAAAGGCTGGGCTGGGACTGATGGGGAAGCTTCTCCCTTGGTGATAAGGGCTGAGATAGGGGAATGCAACTGATGACAGTAAGATCTGAGGACAGATCATCTGATGAAAAGAGATGAGGTCAGAAGGAGCAGAGGGCCATGCTGGAAACTGGGGTACCTGGGGCCCAACAGGCATCACTGACACCCATAAAGGAGGAACAGGACAGTCATGCAACCACTGCTTGATTCTTCTCCAATGCTCAAATCATGGACTGTGCCACGTGACATACAGAAAACCCTCCACATGTAAGCAGATGCAAGGCTGATTAGACTCTAACTCCCTCATTCTTCTTTGCGGCCCTCAGTGAGCAGATTGTGTGGTACCAGCTCTGTGCCGCAGGCTTACCGACTGAACGAACGGGTGAGTGAACAAACGGAAGGCAGAAAAAATAAGACGGATCCAAACTATAGGGCCTCAGGGTTTTAGGTGAAGACGTAAGAGTGTGAAAGTAATGAGCACAGAAAGGCTAGGTCTTCAAGGACAATAGTCACAGTGGGGAGCTGGACCCAAGGGTGTCTCAGGGGCCAAGGAAAAAATCAATCGAATCAGAAATACACAAGAACGACAGAATTCAGGACACCAAAGGTTCAATTTCATTTTTGGAAAACATTGATTTTAAAGAGGTCTGATAAGGTCTTAGTGAATAAGCCACATTCCTGAAAAAGAAATAATGGACACGAACATCCTCAGAAGAATTTAAAGCAGTAAACAAGTGGAGAGAAAGAAATCTTTTAGGTTTCTACACTTATTTTCTGAGACTAGACCAGGCCAGGTCTCAGATCATATCTAAACTCAAGTAAAAATATAAAGTCAAAATATTTGGAAATTATTTGGTAAAACAAGCTCTGTAGTCAATCAGTATGACTAACTAATTTGCATGGCAATTTGAAGCAAAACCAGTGAATTCATTCCCTTTGCTTTAGGCCCATTTTATATGGCATGAAATACCATGAACAGCTTTCAGTCAGCAGACAGAATAGAAAGCGAAAATGGAAGTAAATGACTGATTTTTAAAAAGGCTAATGAGATTTTGCCTAGCACTATGCACCAGCCAAATTCTAAGTGACATCAATAAAACAGACCCTCTAGATGGAGAAAACTTCAAAGAAACCAATGTTGACTAAAAGCCTGTCATTTCCTAAATATCATGCTAGGCACTTTCAGAAATATCATTTCATTAAGAAATGCGTATATGAACTTGTTTCTCAATATGTATATTGCAAATTACCTTAAAAATTACTAAACCAAGTATTTTAGCTCTCAAATTATGTTGTGTTAAAGAGGGTCTTCTATTATAGAAAACAGTACTCATTTGTTTTTCAGAAGCTAGATTTGAGCATTCATTCAAAGTGGTAGAACCATTAAATGTTTCCTTTATGTTTTGTTCTATCTAAATGGTATGTAGAGGAATGCATTAGAAATGCTACCTTTGGGTGCCTGGGTGGCTCAGTTGATTAAGCGTCCAACTTCAGCTTAGGTTATGATCTTGTCGTTTGTGGGTTCGAGCCCCACACTGGGCTCTGTACTAACAGCTCAGAGCCTGGAGCCTGCTTCAGATTGTGTCTCCCTCTCTCGCTGCCCTTCCCCCGGCTTGTGTGTGTGCTCACTCGCGCAAGCGCTCTCTCTCTCCGCCTAAAATAAACACTAAAAAAAAGAAATGCTACCTTCATGGCTCAAATTCATGTCAAATATGATTCATATTAGGCCATCTTTAGCAAAAACTTCACATAATAACAAGGCTTCACTGTTATAAGTGTAGCATGTGTTCTAAGATCTCCAAGGCTCTAAGATTCTGGGGCATCTAAATACTGCCTTGGTGACCTCATGGCACATTGTCGCTTGGAGCTGGTAAGACAAATTCCCACTTCTTCTGCAAAGCCCAACTTGCTCTCAACCACTCCATGGTTTCTCACTCCGCCTGCCACCACCCATATGCTGTCCTAGTGACAGCACACCACAGGAAGGCTCTGTCCCAGAGACCCCCAACACTATTCTGAGCCCAGCAATGGAGCTTCACATTCATGCTGAGCTCCCAGAGGTCCACAGGGCAATCTGTGGAGTATCCCTGGCAGCCCAAATGTTCATCATCATCTACTTCAGTTTAAAAGATCTGGGTCGGGGCGCCTGGGTGGCTCAGTCGGTTAGGTGGCCGACTTCGGCCCAGGTCATGATCTCGCGGTCCGTGAGTTTGAGCCCCACGTCGGGCCCTGTGCTGACAGCTCAGAGCCTGGAGCCTGTTTCAGATTCTGTGTCTCCCTCTCTCTGACCCTCCCCCGTTCATGCTTTGTCTCTCTCTGTCTCAAAAATAAACGCTAAAAAAAAAAAAAAAATTCCCAAAAAATAAATAAACCTTGAAAAAAAAAATTAAAAAAAAAAAAAAGATCTGGGTCACAAATTTTGCATTAACATGAAACATATATACATACATTTATACATACAAATATATGTGTGTATATATATGCATATATACACACTACACACACACATATATATATATACACACATATACATATTTATATATAAACTATCTGTCTTTTTTAGCTCTTCCCAACTGAATGAAAAATCTTTGGAGATGGATCCATCTTTGGAGATGGATCTCTGTAAGAAAAACAAAAGCATTTTTTGGCAGAGGGAAGGGAAAAATGAGTTCTTTGATCTGGTTTCAACATTCCTACATAGGCAGCAATGGGGTGAGACAAAGCATCGCCCCGGAAGGTCTTATCACAGAAATGTGGAGCTGACACCCCCCAGGGCGGACTGTACAGAGGCAGCAGTGGCTCCTATCAGGCCACAGGCCAGCTGACGCGCAATGGACAGAGTTGCTCCCAACTTCCCCAGTGGTTCATATACTCTACGGTTATGGAAATAAACCAGGGAGATTTCCAAAATTAGCATTAATTTGTTGAGCCAGGAAGAAGAAACCATCCTAACCATTTTGGTCATTTAGATCTCAAACCGTTTTTCTGGGAAATTCATTCAGAGGATATAAAAACAACTGGGTTTCTGAGAGAGGGGCCATGGTTCTAGCAAGTGAGTCCCTCTTCCCACAAAAAACTTAAGTTCACTCTACCTGCTTCTTGTTCTTCTTTGTCAAAACAAAACAAACGCAAGCAGCATCTGTGCAAACAAGGCTATCACTGAAAGGTACAGTGTGTTCAATTTTGGTAATAAGGAGAAAATCAAATGGAGTCCAAATGAACCATAGGGGAGACAGTTGCTAGGCATCAGGGGCCACATTACACAAAAAACACGAACCTTTAAACATTAGGTTGACTATTTGGGAACTGAGACCAACTGGAAGGAATTTCAGATTCATGCCTCCCCAACATATTCATCGCAAGACACATGCTCACTGTGCAGAATTAAGTGGGATGGTGGGTGGAATCGCTCACACTACTAATTATTCTTGCTCCTTCACCCTCTCATTTTTTTTGCTTGCTCAGCTGAATCTAGTCAATTACATTAAGCGACTGCCCTATTATAACAAATTCAGTTCTAGGGGGTCAAGCTATCATGGTATGCAGGAGCACGGTTGAAAGTAGCAGGGCGAGTTATGAGGCAATATGAATTAAAAGAATCAGGCCCACATTTCCAAGCAAGACAGGTTGGTACTTGACAAGGCCAAGGACTGAGAGACAAAATAATAATAAGAAGAAGAGGAATTAAAAAATGCTTCTCTGAATCCACCCCTTGGTAATGAATCCTGTTCTACTTGCTTTACTCAGACTATAGTTGGTATGTTTCAGAGTTTGCCTGTTTCATTCTAGACAGGGAAGACAATCAAGAACCTATAATATGTCGGAGACATATACCGAGAGAATAGTTAGGGAGGAAAGAACACAAGATACTCGAGACTCTTATCTGGGGGGAATGTTGACAGAGTTTTCCCAGAAAAGAACAGAAAAGGAAACACTTCTGCCACAAAAAGCCAGACATGCTCATTACTGTGGTGGGAGACTTAAAGAGAGGACTTTGGATAATGAAACATGAGGAGTGAAATAAAGCCCTTTGTTTTCTGCTCACTCAGGAATGCCCATGTGGGACAGAGAGTGGAGAGCTGAGCCCAACTCAATGAAGAGCTTTGCTGCTCACGGCTGTGTCTCAGATCAACCTGACAGGTTGGCCTCCTTTCAAGAAGCCTGAATCATCTTCTTCGTTCAACACAAATGAGTCAGAGGCTAAAGAACAGGGCTAAGGCCCTCAATGAGACAAGCACTGCAACTAAGTTGTATTAATTGCTAAATCAGAACCACACCAGGGGGAGTGCCAAATAAGTAATGCTGCCAAAAACAAGATGTTCACTGAGCGCTTTGTGTATGTATGAACTCACTTCATCCTCATAAGTCCAGAAGATAGGTATTCTTTTCCTTCTCATTTTGCATATGGGTAAATGGAGGCACAGAGCCTAAGCCATATAGTAGGTAAACAGCAGAGTGACAACACACACCCTGCTTTTCTGGCTTCAGAAATTACTCTGCTAGACCACCTCTCAAACAAAAAGGACTACTAACCTGACGTTTACTGAGTGCTAAAGGTAGGTCAGGTCCTCTTCTAACCACTTCATAAAACTACCTCCCTTAGTGATCACAATTAGCTTTGGAGGACCCACAGGCAGACAAGTTCAGTAACTAGTCTAACTTCCAGTGAACTACAAGTTCAGTAATTTTTAATTTTTTTAATGTTTATTTATTTTTGAGAGAGAGAGAGAGATACAGAGTGTGAGCAAGGGAGGGGCAGGGAGAGGGAGACACAGAATCCGAAGCAGGCTCCAGGCTCAGCCCGACACAGGGCTCGAACTCACAAACCATGAGATCATGACCTGACCCAAAGCTGGACGCTTAACCGACTGAGCCACCCAGGCTCCCCCAAGTTCAGTAATTATTAACCAATCAGGAAGAAGCTACTCCAGAATGTGAACTGAGGTGGTTTGACTCCACAGTCCCTGCTCTTGACCATGACACCACACTGTTGCCAGCACTTGCTTGGTCTCCATAATAACCATGGAGAAAGCTATTAACACCCTCATTTTAGAGGTGAGGGAGCTGAAGCTCAGCAGCCAATATGAAACAGAAGTTGGGTTTGTGCCCAAAGTACGTATTTTTTTTGTGCCCAAAGTACGTATTCTTTTTTTTTAATGTTTATTTTTGAGAGAGAGAGAGAGAGACAGAGAGACGGAGAGTGAGGGTGTGGGGGGGCAGATACAGAATCCAAAGCAGCCTCCAGGCTCTGAGCTGTGAGCACAGAGCCTGACACAGGGCTTGAACTCATGAGCTGTGAGATTATGACCTGAGCTGAAGTCAGACGCTCAACCAACTGAGCCACCTAGGGGCCCCTTAATTTTTATTTATTTTTTTAATGTTTATTTAATGGGAAACTTTTCCCATAAGGCAGTTAAGTGTTCTCTGGGTCACCGCAAACATAAAGTAATTGATAACATCAAGGCCTTTCCAGATACAGCCATGTTTCTCCTAAGAGAAAGACTTCCCCCAAAGTCCCCACTGGTTATTGCCCTCAGAATGATCATGAGGAACCCCCAAAATCTTAAATCCCACTCCCCTGCCCTGACCATCTCCAGTAACAGTTAAACCATTTGCACTTACGCTTTAAATGCTGGGAGGTAGGAGTATATAGAAATGCTGCTTAGATTATAAATAAATGGCAGATGTTTTCTGATATCTGTTGTTGCCCAGCCACTAAAAAATGTGTTCAGTAAACCCTGGTCCCCACCTGAAAGAAAAAAAAAAAAAAGAATTAGTTATATACTTCAAAGAGAGGTCAATTTTATATAAATGTATAACTGGATCTTTAAGAACAGGTACGAATTCCACTGTTAAAATAAGAAACTCCATGTTAAACCTACCAAGGTCACCAGTTTTTTTTAGTTAATTCACTAATTCAACATTTGCTGAGGAGCTGCTATGTGCCAGTCACTGTACCAGGTACTGAAGACTCAACAGTGAACAAAGAAACGGTCATGATCTTCATGATGGGCAGGGCAGGAGGAGGAAATATACACTAGTACCAGCATATTAAGAGTCCATAAACAGTATCACAAATGGGGAGAAGGGCAGCAAAACCAAGTACTGGGTGCTGAGGCATGTGTGAGTGGCTCAAGACCATATACGGGGTCAGGGAAGGCTTCCATGAGGAAGTTGTATTGAAGCCAAGATCTAAGGGGTGTACAGGAGTACTTGACTAATACAGGAGGAGAAGGGGAGGGCAGATGGTGTTTTAGGCCGAACAAACAGATGTACCAAAGATCCAAGGTGGACAGGAACACAAAGCTGTGGTAAGAAGACCACGAAGGTGGCCTGTGTCAGTGGACTGCAGAATGTGGGAAGGGGTTACAGAGCACTGGGGGAGTCTCAGAGAGGCAGGCATGGACTAGACCACACAGGGCTCACACTATAGACCTTATCCTCAGTTACGGATTTTGGACTTTATGTTAAGAACAATGGGGGAAGGGGAGGGTAGTAAAAAGCAAAGAGAGCAAACTGGGATAATGGAATTGTTTTCCAGAGCCCCCAACCACTGGCTCATCAACAGAGACCCAGAAGGACACATCACCCTAGTGTACTTTCCTACCACCGACCAAGCCTCTGGACAGGTCCAGGCCAGTCATTTCTGGGACCACAACCACACAGCATAGTACATGATCAGCCACTGGGGGTTCCTGATCTTCAGGTTTTCCTTGGAAAGTGCCAACCATGGCCATTCATTCAAAACAAGAATAAAAATCTAAACAGCTAAGCACCTGACCTAAATCATAAACATATAAATAACCAAACAGGTCACTAAGCCACCTCAAAACATATTCTGTCACATAGCCCATGTCCTTTCAGTTTCAGGCTCATGAGAGTTCAGAAAACATGCACAGAGCCAGAGTCTTCCTATATAGCAAAACAGTAGTTTGGGTATATGGGTGCGTGTGTGTGTACACACGTGCAAGGGGGATGGCAGGCAGGGAGAATCCTGCTCTTTTGAAGTATGAGGCTAGTAACCTGAGCAGTTACTTTCCTCCTTAGTCTGCTTTGCCCCAAGACCCAGTTTCCTTCCTAAATATACTGCAGGCTCAACTGGCTGTCATTATTTGGTTTTCACTGGTTTTGAAAGACTTAAACAATCTGGATATTTAATATTTGGAACAAAGTAGGAAGACCAAGCATTAGGTTTGAAGTCCAACTGTACCTTATCCATCTTCTGTATATCTCATCCTTTCTAAATACCCTCAGTCAACTCTATGGACCAAATGTCTATGGAATAACTTCTTTGTATTAGGAGGCTCTGATAGCTCCCCATTCCTCAAGGGACAAACAGCTCAACAGAAAATCAAGATTTTACCCTCATAAGTTCTAAAGGACAACAAAGATGGCATCAGGATGTGCTTCACTGGTTATGTGAACAAGAGCAGAGTTTAGCTGCATTGACATATCAAAATTTAACATATTGAGACACAAAATATTAAACCCATTCATCAGAGGCTTACTTGGGATTCTACAAAGAGACACCCCAATTGTGGGCATAGACAGTGGTGGTTGAGGTACAGAGACCTAAAGGTTTACTAATTTACTTTTACATATAATAATCAAAAATAAAGTTTGAGGAAATGTTTACAGTTTTATTCATAACAACACAAAAGTGGAAACAGTCCAAATGTCCTTTGACAGGTGTATGAATGTGATACCTCCATACAATGGAACATTACTCAACAATATAAAGGAAAAAAGTACGGAAACCCACAGCAACTTGGATGGATCTCAAGAGAATTATGTTGTATGAAAAAAATCCAGTCCTGCAAAGTTACATACTACATTGTGCCATTTATAGAACATTCTTTACATTACAAAATTATAAAGACAGAACTGTGGCTACCGGCAGTTAAGGAGCAGGGAGATGAAGAGAAATGGCCATGACCATAAAGGGGGGAGAATAAAGGATCCCTGTGAAGGAACTGCTCTACTTCAACTGTGTTAGTGGTCACACCAAACTACACACATAACATTGCATAGAAAACACACACACAAACATGTAAAACTGGCGAAATCTGAAAGGTGATGGATCCTATCAATGTCAGTGGAATTACATAAGATGTTACCATTGGGGAAACTGGGTGAAGGGTACATGGGGCCCTTCTGTATTGTTCTTACAACTGCATGTGTATCTACAATTCTCTCAAAATAAGCTTTTTTGAAAGTCTAAGGATTAATGTGCTTAAAATGCAAAATACAATCAAGAACTGTTAGTCATCAGACTCTAAAACCACAAAGACTATGGCTCCTTTTGCTTAGTACTATAATTCTAGCACTTAGCAGAATGCCTTACACACATGTAAGTTACTTAATATAATGAATATACTTGATGTTCTTTAATAGCAGAAAAGTTGAAAGAACCTGAATATCCCATTATAGCAGAATGGTTAGTACATTAGGATATTAACCACTCATGGGAATATTATTCAGCCATTAAAACTAACAGCTATAAAGATGATCAGTCCACCATGCAATATAATGATTTACAGTGACACACATCATTATAACTAAGACGATAAACACTCGTATTGGAAAAAATAAACAGTAATAGTATATAAGGTGATTGGTATTACACATATGCTCTCCCCATGACTTTTACTTAGTATAGTTTTATTACTTTTGTAATTTTATAACTTTAAAATAGTATAATGAAGGGCAAGAATGTGAATTGTGCTAAACCTTTTTCTAAATATTCTTTACGTGTTCACTTATTTTCATTATGAAGTATGAAGCTATCAAGAGAAAATTATATGTATAGTTTATAAAGAAAATTGTATGCTCAATTTAAAAACTTGTACATTACCAATGCTGTTTAAATTCTGTGTGTGCTCCCTAATCCAATCCCACTACCCCTCCCCCAGAAGTAACTATTAATCATGAGGTTTTTTTTTGATTTTTTAAATGTTTATTTTATTACTTATTTTTGACAGAGAGACAGTGTGAGTGGGGGAGGAGCAGAGAGAGGAAGACAACAGAATCTGAAGCAGGCTCCAGGCTCTGAGCTGTCAGCACAGAGCCCAATGCGGGACTTGAACTCATGAACCGGGAGATCATGACCTGAGCCAAAGTTGGACACTCAACTGACTAAGCCACCCAGGTGCCCCTGAGTTTTGTTTCTAATTATCTTGATATCCTTGGTTTTACCACATATGTATGCCCACACAACATATGTAGTTTCACTTGTTTCTGAAGTTTGTAAAATTGGGGATCATGCTACATATTTTCTACTAGTTTTTCTTAGTGCCACATTATAAGACCTTTTTGAAATTAAGCAATTCTACTGAAAAGGACTACTGAGTACACGCAGCACAATGAAGAAATCTAATTCCATGAAGGTCAAAATAGTAGTTGTAAAGCAGAACTTCCCAATCGGACAGGATGATCCTGGTAAAGAGGAATCAGAGCTGTTGATCCCTCAGAGCCCCTGGCCGGCTGCCTCTGGCTACAAAAGGCTGTTTCTGTTTACCCTCAGGTACCCTACAAACATCATCAGTCCCTCAACCATGTGCCACAGCAGGGCAGAGATGCCCTGTGGGGGACAGGCAACGAGAGAGATGAAACAGGCAGAGACAACTTGTGAGTCAGTGGAACCCATTCCAATCATCAAATCTTTAAACATGCAGCAAGGACCTTGGAACTTCCACGGCCACCAACTTCATTCTGTTAACTACACAGGGTCAACTTTTAGCCAAAAATTGTGGATTAAAAACAGAATTGAACTCTGCCTGGAAGGCTGTAGCTTCTCATATGATTTTTAAGTTTAGCATTCCAAACCTCTTTTTCCAAATGCCTAATTCCATATTTCAAGGTCAGGCAAATAGATGTTTTAACTTCATCAGAAAAATCTATGTTTAATGTTATCAATAGCTTCTTTTTAGAAGTCCCTAAGAGCACAACTCAAAGCAGAATGCAAATCTAAGCACATCTGTGCTACAAAACATACAAGAGATGCGAGGAAGACAGCTAAATTTTCACTACAAAACCCCCAGGACTTTTTAGTCCAGTACATTTTAGTCAGACTTCCCGAGGCAACATTATTTATTCTGACAGGTTAAGATACTTTTAATCTCAATCATCTATGAACCGACAAACATGATTAACAGCTGTGATCCACCAGGCCAGGGCGTGGCAACACAGGTGAGAGCTAGAAAGGAAAAAGAACAAGGGACACATGGCACCTGTTTTGCAAACAAAAGCAAAGATCAGATTCTACATCATCCTTCCACCTGGCTACCCAAGTATAGTAATAACCTTATAACCACTTGGTATTTTCCAGGTCTTTTGACCAGGGTCATGAACCTGGTAACCATAGACACATCACAGCATTTATCAGTAACTCAGTCTAGTATTTTATAAGACAGAAATAGAGTGGAGTGCTGTCTTTCAAATTTGTGCATTTGTTTTTGTGCTCTTCCATAGTTTGTTGGCAGTTGTCTTGCCTACTGTGGGTAATAGGGAGGGTGGGTCAATTCTGGTTTAAACATGAAGGCTAGTAGCTCAGCCACAGGAATGTTCCCCCTAGAATCATCCTCCTCAAAGCGGTCCAGGTCTCTGCACCAGGAGCATCATCTGAGAGCTTGATAAATGCAGAATGTTAAGCCCCAACCCAGACCTACAGAATCAGAATCCACATTTCAGTTCCCAGGTGACTTCTTTGCATATTAGAATACATGAAGCACTGGTTTAGAATCTTTCAGAGAATGACTCGTTAAAAAAAATTAACATTTTCAATTTAAAAATTTTTTTAACGTTTATTTTTACAGAGAGAGAGAAAGAGAGAGCATGAGTGGGGGAGAGGCAGAGAGAGGGGGAGACACAGAATCTGAAACAGGCTCCAGGCTCCGAGCTGTCAACACAGAGCCTGATGCGGGGCTCGAACCCATGAACCATGAGATCATGACCTGAGCTGAAGTCGGGCACTCAACTGACTGAGCCACCCAGACGCCCCTCATTTATCTTTGAGAGGGACAGAGTGAGCACGAGTGGGGTAGGTACAGAAAGGGGGAAAGAGGATCTGAAGTTGGCTCCACGCTGACAGCAGAGACCCAGATGTGGGGCTCAAACTCATGAACCTTGAGATCATGACTTGAGCCAAAGTTGGATGCTCAACCGACTGAGCCACCCAGGTACCCCAGGGAATGACTTCCCCCTTTTCTTAAACTCTTACCAGAGAATGCAATGCTCAGTGTCGTTTCTATAGAAAACATCTGAAGTTATATAAATTAGGTATAGGCATTATGGGTAGGATGCTTAGTAGGAGAAGTTTCAGCTCTCAAATGGTTCTCAATCTAATAAAGGAGCACAGGAGCAGATACTAAGCAAATAAAGTAAAATATACTTAATATTATAAGAAATATAGGCAAGTGCTGAAATGAAAATGTGACTCACTTGTTAATACTGACTTCTACAATATACTAATATCATTTCTGCCTACCACAAACATGCCAAGGATTATAGCTTATGAATGGCCCAGATCTTGGGGATATTTCCATGAGGTTTACCAAAGATGAGAGGATTAACCCCAGGTAGTTCATGGAAATCCAGGCACTTGAAATTTGGGTTTATCACTGCATCTCACTGGCCTCAACCCATTTAAGTCAAGAAAAATTGATTTTTACCACTTCATTATAGCTTTTTTTTGTTTACTTCTTTTAAAGAAAGATTCTTAATCAAGATGTTAAAAAATATAAAAATGCAAGGAAGCGTTTATTCTTAGCTTAAATTTTACTTTCTCAATTTAAGGCAGGTCTTCCTAGTGTAGATTTGCTTAGCATTCTGAATTTATCAGAATCACAACTACATGATTATGTGAGTTATGTAATTAGTTATTAAATTCCTGTAAGTTCTCCTATAAGCTTTATAGAGGCAAGGATAAAAGTCAATTATTTACCAGTCTACTGCTGTCCATTAAATTCAGCATCTTGCCCAGATTAGTAAATTATGTAAATGCTGAATGGACTACTGACATGTAGCAAGTAACACTTCCAAGAATTCTTCCAGACTCACAAACCAATGCAA
The DNA here is from genome assembly GCF_007474595.2 of Lynx canadensis. Taxonomy (NCBI): domain Eukaryota; kingdom Metazoa; phylum Chordata; class Mammalia; order Carnivora; family Felidae; genus Lynx; species Lynx canadensis. The sequence continues at coordinate 43,708,415 of NC_044311.2, read as the reverse complement.
GACCATCAACTGTGCAGCTGATTTAAAAAGACAGAGTACTTCTAGATACTGTGGTTCACTAGAGAAGAGCAGTAAGCTGTAGACTACAGACTAGTAAGCAGTAACTGTAGTCTACTTGTGGTAGACTTGAGCTTCCATTTGTTTATCTGTACAATGCAGAATGTATCAGCTGTGCACCACTCAGAGGAAGGAATTTTAAGTAATTAATCTGTAATAAGGGCTGTGTAATAGACATTCTCCTCCATCCTGTATCATTACCAGGGTACATTTTTGTGAATGCTGCAGTATGGACTAGTGGGGAGAGAAGGAAGCACACGTACACACACACCCCAGCTACAGAGTCAAGGAACACTGTCTGGTTCAGACCTGGCTCTGCCAGCAGCTAAGGAACACTGGGCAAGCTGCTGTCCTGAATCATTATAGGAAGTTCCTAATACTAGTCATACAGCAGGCCCTCAATAATTACCTGTTAAATGAATACATTAATGAGTGAGTGGGTGAATGAGTACCCTCACAGGACTGTTGAGAAATAAGTAAAAAAAGGAATACGACCAGTAGAAGAGCCTGTACATACTAATATGGACCATTAGTCCTTTCCTCCTCCTCAGTTTCTCACGGGGTTTATGATCTCTGCTGGTTACAAGGCTAGAGACAGATGGCTAACTTAAAAGAAATACTCAAGGGTACAATGAGATAAAAATAGCTCTTGAGAAAAAAACATGGGTGCTCATTTGTCTTGATATTACATGTCATGACTTTTGCTTTTTTCACTTGAATTCAAGACACTTATTACTCGATCAATTAAATGATATAAATGCAAGAGAACAGAGTAATTTTCAAAGCAATTGATGAAATACCCTAAGGGCCACAAGCAGCCTAGTGTTTGGGCAGCTGGTGCAAGCCTCCAGGCAGCTGTCAAGGTAGAACCCATCAAGTCAGCAAACCAAGTGAGGCACACTTGAATTTCTGAGCTCATTTGGGTTGAACAAGACAAGTGCTATCCGGAAATACCTCTCACCTTGATTCCTTTTTTGGGCAGGTCCAATCTGAAGCCTAGGTAACTTCAAAGATTAATAGGAGGTCAATTTTACAATTTATAAGAATTTAACACTAAATCTTTTGTTATAAATTATTTTAACAACTTTTCATACTCTCTTGGTTTACTACATCTCTAAGCAGAGAAAAAAGGTCTTCTAGTTTAAGGGTCTCAATGACCACTCAGGATATGGAACATGTAGGTAGAAGGATCTCACAGAAGATCTTGGATTCTACTTAAAGTAAAATCATAGCTAATATTCTACTTCCAATTTATTGTCTCCCATTCTTTCTGAAAATTCAACCATAGACCAAAATTTCATTATTCCAATAACAAGTTTTGGGTGTTTAAGTTACAGTAACATAATCTCCAAATTTTTTTAAAAAGAACATTCCAAGTTGGAAAATATGAATTCCTCTTTTTGACTTAGGTTTTTGAAACTAACACATACAGATAAAACTTAACAGACAGTAATTATCAAACACTAAACTCTTCAACCGTACAAGTACCCTTAATTTAGGCGGCTTTAGAGTAACAGAAAAGAAAATAAGCCTCAACTTGCATTCAGATTGGTTTCAAGAGCCAAGAGCATCATCTTCGTCGTACTTGAGTATGTAGAGACAAAACTGTCGCTTAGTATCTAATATAATCGCTCTCTTCCTCTCATTGCTGAATTAACCTGATCATGTCACGCTCTCAAAAATGTTAGTGCATATATATTTCACAACAGCCATTGTTCAACTTTCAGGAAACATGTAACGTCAGCTATGACGTAAGTGCCAAGACAGTCTGCAAATACAAAGGTATAGAACTTAGACGCTTCATTACGGAAAATCAGACATCAGTCATGAGCGAGGTGTGCAAGTCACTCGTAAATTCTAATACTCTTATATTTGGAAAGAAAAGTCAAAGTGTCTAGTGTGATTGCCATTTTAGGGTTATTCTCTTGGCCAGAGGCCCTGGGGCAGGGGCGGGGGAGGTAGTAATTAGAGGGCTGGTGATTAGAAGTATGACAGTCACATTCCTCTGCATTAGAAGGGCTGGGAAAGCAGCTGCCAACACTCAGCCATCAGCAGCCTGTGTGGCTTGTCAGTTGACACCAGGCCCCATAGTTTTTGCTGAATGTATGCAAGGGATTAAGCAGGACTTGCAAGATATTCAGACTAAGATACAATCACCTACAAATGGGTTTTCTTTAGTACCAGTCTAAAGATGCTGGGTCCTAAGCCCCCTGTGGAGTAAAAATAGGGGATGAAGGTGGATGGTGAATACTTATGGAGATTAGACAATGTGAAAGGAAACATCTGAAAACGTTCCTATCTCAGTGCCTAGGACAGAACATCTAAACAAAATAGGGCAAAGCACTGAAAATCTGAAGCAAAGCAAGGTTACCACCGTCATGAGAAAGAGATGTAGCTCACAAAGAAATGTTACGTGTGAGTCTAGTAAGTCTTTATGTCATACAGGTATTAATTCAATAGGACGGTAAACTTCTCCAGAGTGGAACAGGCTTCCACAGTATGTTGTGAGCTTTCTTTGGGAAGTAAAGCTTAACACAACATGAAAACTACCTTTCATTTAAGAGCTGCTAGTCTTCTGTTGAATTTAAACATATTGAGAATAACTGTCAGTTTCCATCTGCATAACTGAATTTTCAACTCCTTTGGTTAAGCATTTCTATTAACAGAGAAAACTCTATCCTTCACCACCAACAAGCCAGGAAATGGAACACCTTAGAGAAAGACCAGCTCCTGGAAACCTTGCTGAAGACTAAAATATGCTACCAGGCACACAGGGAATCTCTCAGTGGTCTCAGATTCTGGCTGAAAAAGCAGAAAGTGCTTTCTAGTTGAGCACTTTTCACACATTCTGGCTTCTTAACAAAGAATTCAACTCCTCTAGTACCTCCTGTATCTCAAACAAGGTAGATGATCCAGATTGGTTTCTACAAGTTAATCAATTAGTTTTATATGCTAAAACTGTAACCTGGTACAGGTACCAGGTTTGGTACCCAAATTCTCAGCTCTCAACAAAATCTAGTAGTACTCTTCTGGATTAGAAATTGAATGGATTCTCTTTACGCTATTACAATCATTGGGATTTCAGGCTGCTCCATCTACTTGAGAATGCAGTGTGTTTACTGGAGCGGAGAATTTACACTAATTTTCTGGCATATTTCCCTACTTCCTTCAAATCTGAGCAGAGGAGGTGAAGAAAGCTGTATTTTGCCAGGAAGGTTAACAGTGGACTTCCTCTGAAAGCACGCTCACCTTCTTCCTTTTATGGCAAAGGTTTTAGTAATAGCAGCACAAATAGGGAACGTGTGTTTTGAACTCAAATACTAATACACTTTTCATTTCTTATATGGAGCTAAAAAAAGTCCATCAGAAAAGATGTTGCATTTGGCCCTGACCACAGTGAACGTTCAACATGTTATTTTTTTTTTCTTTTTTTTTTTTTTTTTTTAATTTTTTTTTTTCAATGTTTATTTATTTTTGGGACAGAGAGACAGAGCATGAACGGGGGAGGGGCAGAGAGAGAGGGAGACACAGAATCGGAAACAGGCCCCAGGCTCCGAGCCATCAGCCCAGAGCCCGACGCGGGGCTCGAACTCACGGACCGCGAGATCGTGACCTGGCTGAAGTCGGACGCTTAACCGACTGCGCCACCCAGGCGCCCCAACATGTTATTTTTTACTTAGGGTGCTTAACAGAAGACTGCACTTTTCAGATGCTGCCATTCATTACAGTTCACGTATTCCTGCTCATGGTTCTAGAGCATGCAGTGTCTTGGCCTAGCACAAAGTTTCTCAGCCTTGGCACTACTGACATTTGGGGTCTGATAATGCTTTGTCATGGGTCTGCCCTGTGTGTTGTGGGATGCTGAGCAGCAGCCCTAGCCTCTACCTGCTAGATGCCAGAAGCACCCTCTTCCCAGCTGTCACAACCCAACAGATCTCCAGACGTTTCCAAATGTCCCTTGGGAAGCCAAAGCAACCCCACGTGGAGAGCTCCTGGTATAGAGCATAAACTAGCCAAATCATGACTCAAGATCGAGACTTAAACTTTATTTTCAATGACATTTCAAAAGCTGCATATCCCAAATCCTCAAGTGACCATTTTCTGTGAGTAGCAACAACAAACAGCAACCCAATTTCAGTTCTTTGTATACCTTTAAATGTTTTAACTTCAGCAATCTGACAAACTTTTAATCTTTTAGTTTAAAACAAGCAAACTGGAGATTTTGACTTTTAACTCTGTAACTAGTTAATGGAAATGAACCTTCCTATCTATATTGAGGGCTAAACCCAAGGTCAAATAAAGAAAGCTGTTTCGGCTAGTTTCAAAAGATCTACTCCCTGCAAATCTCAGATCTGCTCTTGGAGAGGAGACAGGGGAGAAAGAATCCCCTGGAGCCAAGGCTCTGCTTCAGGGCTCAGGGCTCTTTGCCACGATGTCAAGTATCTGACAGTAAGTCACTGCTGAGAAGGCTTCGTCTTGGAGCATACCCTTCATCTTTGATACAACTGGCTTTCCTCTTTATTCAGAAGATCCATCAACATTACTGTTAGACCTGCTTTTGTCTTGGGATGGTTTGTTGTTGTTAAAAACAAAAACAAAAAACCAGATTATTTCAGAGACTGGCCTGAAATGGAAACAGATCTAATTCATTCGATTAAATTTCTCAAAAGGATGTGGGGCCTTAAATCCACAAATAGCCAGGACCTTCCTATATATACACGTGTAACTACAGATACACTTATACATTATGGAAAACAGATGCTGACTTTGCCAATGTTCAATTCTTTGGCCTTGCAAACACCACTCTGACGTGCAGCCTTATAGAGAATGAGAACTTGGAGACAAAGGTTAATCATGTAAAGTTTCTATCTTCTTTTTTGTAATGTTTCCCAAGAGAATGAGAGCCAAATTATCAGGCTTATTCCTCCAATTTCCACGAAGACAATGCTTGGTCTTCCTGTTAGCTCTTCCAATTAAGCTTTCCCGGGTTTCAAGATAGTTGTTAAAGCTTTTGATTTAAGAATAGTCTTTTGAATTCTTAAATAACCATGGTTCGTTTATCATACTCTAACTTAGATGCAAGAAAGCCAGTTAAAAGCAGGTGTGTAAAACTGCCTCTCCTCGTTTAGGTTAATCCCATATACTTAATAGAAGAAAGAGGCATGTATGCGAACACACAACAGTATTTCCAACAAAAACAAATGAAAGTGTTTACTACATCTCATGCGTTGCTGTCTTCCAGGCCTAAGAAATCAAAGCAATTAGATCCCAGAGAAGAGCAGCTCCTAGAAGTTACTAACAGCTCAAATATAAAGATAACAGACACATACCATCGAAACTGCCCTGCTCGGAAGCAAGGTGCAACAGCTGATTGTAGGTTTCAACTGAGGGCTGATAAACAAAGACTCCAGAATTGAAGCAGTCAGGCCACCCTGGGTCTGGTGCCGCCGACAACTCTTCTCTCTCAAAAAGATCATCAATATTTGCTAGGACCTAATTCAAAAGGGAGATGGGAGAGGAAGCATTACAGATATGTTCTGCCCCAGCATACTCTTAAGTTCTCCCTAAGTTATCCAACACAAAAGATGCAATCTGCTGCTGATCTTAACCATTCGGATGACAGCTGTAAGGCAGCCTGGGCCAACTCTCCTTCATCACCTGATGCTTTTAATGAGTGGCTTTATCTGAACTTTACAGTCGAGTCTTAAGAGCATTCCGCAAATGCCTAACTGGTCTCAGTTACTATATACATCTTTTCAGTCATCAGACTCACACTCACCAGAGTATCTGCATCCATGAACACACATTTTGAATACTGTGTAAGTGACCAACAGTGGAGTTTAGTTAACGTGACACCCAATTCAGGCCTCCTCATTAAGGTTAGATGAGCAGAATCGCCACTGTCTAAGACATCTACTGTGAGGACTTCATCGAAGATGGTCTCTAAAACTTTTCTGTCAAGATAAAATCCAGAAAACAGCGCGCTTAGTGTCTTTTCAGACAAGTAACAAGTAATCCATTATTACAGCCTTATTAGTCTATCAGTCAATTACTAAAGCCATCTGTTACTTTGATATACTATCTTAAATAGGTCTTAATTTACTTCAGGCCAAACTATTAACTTGCATATGTAGTTAACATCACTAATAAAAATTGCTTTGGTGAGGCTGAAACACTGGTCTTAAACTTTATTACAGAAGTTTCCTAATTTTTATTATACCACTGAATGCCAGGCAAATTGTAGCAACAGCCTGTCAAAATGGGACTCCCATTTGGAAAGAGCACATCTTTACAACAGACTATGTATTTATTTAACAATGATACTTCATTAGAATGGATGCTTGCTGGCTACTGCATGTTTTTATAAATGATGCTAAATGCACAGAATACCTGCAGTGAAGCCTACAACTACCCATTTTCGCTAAAGCAGATGACAGAACTGTGTGTCCCAAAAGAAGTTAAGGGACTCAGTTATTCAGTTGCCAAGCTTTAGCACTGAATATAACCCACACTTATATGCTTAGCACTTCTGGCATGGTGAGAGACTCACTGTGGTTTGTGATGTACAACACTCCTCCGTCCCCAAAATTAACTCAAGATTTATTTTAGAAAGCAATGTTGAGGTGGGTTAAGTGGGGGTATACTTCCGTAAAACACTAGGCTCAGCACAAGGGAACACATATGATAAAAAGATCAAAGTTTATAACAATATGAAACATGCAGAACAAAACTGGTGTTGAATTATCTGTCCCCAAGCTGTAGAAAAATATGTTCTAATTCACACAGTAAACTTGATCTTTTTCAAAATAAATGGTCAGTGGAGCTATTTTCCACAGCAAAGGGGGATCTAAGACTCCATCTGTCTTCTTACACACATCCTCACTAAATAGACTGCAAATTAGGACATACACATTAGGAAACAGTCTTTTTGGCATTTTCCTAAATTACCCTTTAGAAACAAGGTTAGTATTGAGATTATTTATATATACATAAGTGGTGTGTGTGTGTGTGTGTGTGTGTGTGTGTGTGTGTGTGTGTGTAATGCCTTTTCAGAGATCCCTGGCATGTGCTTACACATCTTGTAAGAAGTTGTAAGAAGTGCATGTTCAATTTCTAAGACAAATAGAAAAACTAAACACCATACAGAGCTGTAAGTGTGCCCAGATATTTTTGTAGTATTAGGATCTAGGCAGTTCATTCAAATACTTCAAAATTTAATACCAACAAATCAAAGTGAACTAACCCAATCACAAGCAGTGTGTGTCCCCCAATCCCCACCCCCAGGAGGCTCACTTAGCATAATCCTTAGTTCAGAGAGCCCTTTGGCAAATATTCTCGTCTATTAAATGGTAAATGAAGGTCTTTAGGTTACAAATGTCAACTGACAATGGAGAAAAATGCTCCTTACTTTCAGTCACCTAGAGGTTTCCCTAGTTGGGAACAGGAAACAAAGTAGCCCTGCTACATTTGGGGAAAGGAATGTAAGTGAAGTGTGACCACATAAAAGGAATGCCTGAACTAAAACTTTCACTCAGGTCATCCTAGAAAACTTGCTTACTGGAGAGGCCTTCTCCCAGCTGGAACCAGTTAAAGCATGGGTCAGAATAGCACCTCCCAGAAGGAAGATCAGCTGGAATATCTCCCAAGAGCTAGGAAGAGGTTTCAGATCCAGGAATCCTTCACTCAGCAACTCTGATCCTTCTCCACCTACGGCTCAACCCTTGGAATGGGAACGGCCTCAATACCCACTGACACCAGAAGTGGGGTAAGGATGTGGGAGCCCCACCAACAGCTAGGCAGGGAGGTCCTCACCTCATGGAGTCCGAGACCTGCGGTGTGGCAAGCACGACCAGCTTCCTGGTTGTCCTGTGCTGTTTCAGAGAGGAGCCCAAGACCAAGGCTCCTTTGGCATAGGCATCGTTTGTGGTCAGTGTCACAAAGGCCTGATCTTAATACAAAGAGAAAAAAAAAAACCACACTCATTATAATATCCTACCCCAGGAGTCTTTTCAACCACTAACTTGGGAAAAATTAGCTCCTCTGAGATCAATTTCCTTTGTTAATGAAGGAGCAGCCTCTTTGGGAGTGGGGGAAGAACCTAAATGATCACTTTAAGACTAACTCAAGACCATTCTTTGGCAGAAACACAGGCCAAGTTATAAAAATTAAATCCAATTTAGAGTTCGAACATGCAAAATTCTCAGACTAAATGGTAGCTTAACACCAGGTGAACCTCAGGCAATTAACAGGTGGTAATGAAGAAATCAAGAAGTACATTTTCTGTTTCTCCTACAAGTATTTTCAGCCAAGCACAAATCAACTAATGACCTCAACTGAGGGCACCTGAAAGCAGAGGCTATATTCTTCATTCTGATGCTTAGGCTTCTGCCAAGCCTCGGGCTTTACAGACTATTTCCTCAACCTGGAGCAAAGGCTCCCACACCACCCACCACATCTCAACAGTCACTTTGAGTCTGCTCAAAAATCACCTCCACAGGCCTTCCCTCCTTGGTGCTTCTATCTGAACAGTGGCCAATCACTGTTAATTGGATTTAGGGACCACTTCGTAATTACAAATAAACCTGCTTCCTTTTCCTTGGAGAAGCAAGCAGCACCCTTACCCTGCATCCTGGGACCCCCTCCCCCAACACACACACTCCATAATCACTCAGTTGCCAGAAGGGAAGGCAAATACACAGATTCTTCTTCCTACTGAACAAGCCCCTCCCTCCCAAGACCACCAGCCCAGCCTTTAGGATTTCTCCAGTTCTTCCCTGGGAGGATTCTGGGGCACACTCTATCTCTAAGGGGATTTTGGCAAGTTGGTAGGCATCCAAATGTATAGGATACATTTGGCAGGGGTCACCTGGGACACTCTGTCCAACCAAGGAGTTGGGACATTTCATCACGAAGTCATGTGCTTTCTCATTCTCCCCTTGCCCATTTTCCAATGTGGAGGCTAGAGGCAGAGCAAATTCCATGGAGAAGTGGGAGAAAGCTGTAGGTTATCAAAGGGGCTAGCACATGAGCCAGCCTCTAACCAGAGGGCATCTTCATACCCTGTTGGACTCTCTTCCCAAACAGGCTCACTATTAAATTGTAGAAAACTGGTGTCCCCCAACACCTCAAGGGCCATGGGCTTCCTGCCTAGTCACATTGTAGGAAAGTTCAGAACAATGACACCTGTCACTTGACATCCCCATCAATGTCTGCCTTTACTTGTTCCTTAAAACCATCGTAAGATGGCAACATTTCAGGCAGTCGGTCCAAGAGTATTTAATATGGAGGGACGGAGGGGACGGAGGTGGGATAATGACTAATGTTTTAACTGAAAGGCAGTCCTGATTCCAGGGGAACCTGGATAAGAGTTTAATAAGGTAAACAGGATTTAAAGAAGCAAGGATATGTATGATATCCAAAACGAAGTACAGGACAAATGCTTAAAAACATAAGCTGGAACACCCAGCAAACATTACAAATGAACAGAAAAGACCAATGACAGTTGGGTAGAATATAGCCGAACTCTGGGTACATCTGCAATCTTTTAGCAGTTCAATTGCTGTAACAACCACGCGATTAGCCTCGTCAACATTAGAAGGACCGGTTATCTTGGAGCTTCATTTTCTCGGGGCAGAGTCGAGTCGACCCCTGCAACAAGTGGGCCGGCGCACGCCCACCGCACGGGGCCCGCTCCCCCAGGGCACTCCCCTGGCTCTGGCTTTCCGCAACCCAGCCCCAAAGGCCTAAAAATAGTCTCAGCGTGGCGGCCAGCGCCCGGGCCAGGGCCCGGGCGGAGGTGCCAGGCCGGGGCCGCAGGCGTCCCCGTCTCGCGGCCGGCCCTTCTAGGTGTTCTTGCTTGTGGGAGGCGGGGGCGGCAGCCCACGATCGCGCAGCGCTCCGGGGCTCGGGACTGGCGCCCCCAGGAGCCGGCTCCCCACCCCCACCCAGCCCCGCCGCAGCTGCTCCGCCCGTCCGCCCTTCACGGCGAGAGCAAGAGGAAGGGCACGGAGACGGAAGCAGGAGCGGGGGCTTCGGCAGAGGGCCCAGGGCCCGCCAGGCTGCCCCCCATGACGGCGCCCCGGGCTCCAGGCGGCAGCTCCAGCGCCAGGGGCGGCCGGGCAGCGGCTGACGCAGGAAGCGGCACGCCCGGCTGCAGCCAGCCTGCAACTTTGCGGCGGTCCTAGTCCTGCCGGCAACTCCCCCGAGGCTGAGGGGCGGGCAGACGGCGCGGGACTGGGAGTCGGAGGTCCGGGGGGCGGTGGGCGGCGAGGCGCGTTACCTGTCATGGTGCTGCCGGGTAGGGGCGGGCGGCCGCCGCAGCCGCAGGTTGGTGGCTGGGAGAAGCCGGGCGCCGGGAGGGAGCGCGGCCAGCGAGGAGGCGCGGCGGGAGCTGAGCGTCCGCCCGGAGCGCTCTTATAGCGGCTGTCACGTGGCCGCGCACGCTCCCCGCGCCCGCCGGCATCCTCCCAGCTGAGCGGCCGGCCCGGGTCCCCTGCCAGCGCCAGCACCTTCGGGGCTGGGCCCGGGTCCAGCTCCCTGGCACCTCTGGTCCTGCTCCCGAGGGGCACCTGCCTGGGACCTCGTGCCTCCGCATCCCCCACTAGACCGGGGATTTGGAGCGGGACTTTGGGACCGAGCGTGACATCAGCAGCACCAACTCCTGAAGAAGCAGCCTCGGGTTAGAGAACCCTAAGACACAAAAACCGACGACCACTGTGGTCACAATCATTCACTTGAACTGTTTGAAATAAAGTTTAAATTTCACTCTTTTCACCTACCAATCAAATTACAAATCAGCCTCTGTAAACATTTCTCAGTGTTCTCACAATGGTTTTGTGGCTTTGACTGACAAATGAATGAAACTTCACTATAGGATTTACATTCTTGGAGCCCTCTGCATCGATTAGATAGTATTTCATTTTAATCCTTATATCAGCTCGATGAGGTGGGTATTACAATACTCATTTTACGGATGAAGAAACTGAGTTGCAGAAGGGTGACATTACTTGCCTGTGGTCATTTCACTAAGTGGAGAAGGTAGGCAGTTTGGTTTACAGAACTGACCCTTCCTGCCAGTATGGCCATGACATTTCTGGTACCTTGGTGCCCTAAAAAGTTTAGCAAATTATGGTAACTGTTGTTGGGTAATGTACTTGTTTAGGTTAATCTGTTTCACAAGTCATTTCTCTAGGAAGTTGAGAAATGTCTCTCTGTTGTGATCATCACACCCTTCTCCTCTCACCATCCCCTCCACCCAGTCCAAATATACCAGGAAAGGAGCAGGTAGTACATTTCTCTGCAAATATTAGTTGCCCTGTAAATGCTGAATGGGAGCCAAATAGGAAATTACCAACATCAATTCAAAAAATGAAATATATTCTTAAGAATAAGCGTTCTATTGCAAAGGTATTACTATTTCTTATAATTATCTCACTGTTTCCTCAAGTGTAGGCCTGGACCTCCTATATCAGAATGCTTAGGGCACTTGTTAAAATGTTAAGTTTTGGTCCTAAGTCCAGACCTCCTGAATCATTTTTTTATGTTTATTTATTTATTTTGAGAGAGAGAGAGAGAGAGAGAGAGAGAGAGAGAGAGAGGGAGAGAGGGAGATTGAGCAAGTGAGGGGCAGAGAGAGAGGAAAGAGTATCTCAAGCAGGCTCCCCGCTGTTGGTGCAGAGCCCCACATGGGCTCCACCTTATGGGCTCCACCTCATGAACTGGAGTGGAAATCAAGACTTGGTCACTTAACCAACTGAGCCACCCAGGTACCCCTGAATCAGAATCTTAAGGGCAGAACCCAAGAATCAGCATCTTAATTATCATCTTCCAGGAGACTCTCTTGAATCCTTCCCCTTCCTCCAACCCCACCCTGGCATGGAGACCACTGATGCACTTGGGAAGACATCCTGGTTAGCTGGCTTTATCAACTTCCTTTGCAGAAAGTAGAAATGGGGGGGGGCGGGGGGCAAAGGTACAGTGCATGGGTTTCCATATATTCAAACCCTGTGGCTTTAGAAGAGTTGGCACTCTTTAAGGAATATGAAGCCTGTACTTGAACTGTACCTACCCGGGAGAGGGAAAACAGTTGTATTTAAGGTCTAGATTGTTTCTTTCCATGCTGGTAAGTGGACCTGGAACAGTGAGGTTTTCATCTTTCACTCAGGAACTGTGCTGCTATTAGTGACTTTTTTTTACCACCTACTGCTTGACAGCTAAGTGTCCAGGCTGGGCTTTCACAAACGGTGAAGCTGGGCCCAAAAGGGCAAAGCCAGGAGGAAGGTCTGGGGACAACTAGAATAGCAAGGAAGCTTTCCTAAGGAACAAGTTCCTCTCTCTCCATCCTCCAGGATGTTTAAGTAAGATTGGTCACCACAGCCTTCTTTCCTGTGTTTCATGCATATTTACAGTGAGAGAAAGTGTATAGCTTTCCCCATTTTATATCAAATAGGGGCATTTTGAGGTTGCTACAATGCTGTCTCAACCAAGATAGCGGCCCACTGCCTAGTTTTCCTGAGGCTGCTCTACATTGAGGTAGGAGGGCAACGCCTCTCAAACTGTAATGTACACACAAATTGGGGAACTTGTTAAAATACAGATTCTGACTCAGTAGTTTGGAGTGGACTTCCTGGGTGATATCCAGGTTGGGGACCATTTTGAATAGCAAGGTGTTTGAACATTCGGGTTGTAAGGATTTAGAAGCAGTGGATAGACATACATTTAGTGAGACAAACATTTGAGAATTTAATTTGTTAACTTTTTTCTGGTGAAATTTGTGTAGCAGAATTTCTAAATCCTAAAAGAAAGATTTATATAAGTTTAAAAAGAAAAGCTACATGAGTACTAGTAACTATTAACATAACTATTAACCATTTAAACCTATGCTCAATGTGTATATTTAGCATGGTTGGTCCACAATTCATTTTTAGTTAGTTTTGGAATGCATTATGTAATTTTTTTGGCAGGATGCTTACCTTCCTAATTATGTTTTGTTTAAGATAATGTTGAAATCAGTTTGCATTCCCTTGAGCACACACTCTAATTGATGGAGGAAGCAACTGACCTGGAAATGTATTGCAGAGCAGAGGACGACCTGCTGGCCCAAGACACAAACAGTTCCCATGGATAGTCCATGAAACAGATACACCACATCTGGCTAGACACAGGAACTAACTTGTTAACTAACTATTTAAAATTTTGCCCTTAATTGGTAACACACAAAATCTGCACCCAGAATTGTTGCCAGTGATTCCAATCGAAAGCTTATTCAAGAAATATTATCCTGGGAGGCCCAAAGTTGTTCATTCTTCACTTGAATGAAACTGGAGTCTCAAACTCGACAAGTTGCAAGGACCTGTTGACTAGTTACAATGCCTTTAAAAAATTACTGAGATGTAATTCACATACCATAAAATTCAGCCATTTAAAGTATACAATTAGATGGCGTTTAGTATATTCACAGAATTGTGCAAATATCATCACAGTCTAACTTTGGAACATTACATCACTTAAAAAGAAAACTATAGCTATAAGCAGTCACTCCTTGTTCTCTCTTTCCCTAGCCCTCAGCAACGACTAATCTTTCTGTCTCTATAGATTTGTCTAGAAAGATTTGCCTATATGTGGTCTTTTGTAACTGGCTTATTTCACTTCCATATTTTCATGGTTCTTCCATGTTGTGGTATGTATCAGTGTTTTATTCCTTTTTACTGCCAAATAATATTTCATTATATGGATATATAACATTTTAGTTATTCATTTCATGAATAAACATGCTGACGAACATTTGGGTAGTTTCCACTTTTCAGCTATTACAAATAATGCTGCCATGAATATTTGTGTCCAAGTTTCTCCTCACTTGTTCTCTCTCGCTCTCTCTCTCTATATATATACATATGTTTTAAATTATATAGTGAGGTATATATTTATTTATATATAATATATATTAATCTCCTCCTGGATATATACCAACCATAGAATTGCTGGATCATATGGTAACTCTATCTTTAACATTTTAAGATGGCCAGACTGTTCTCCAAAGTGCCTGCATCATTTGGCATTACCCTTGGTATGAGAATTTCTTAGCCAATATTGTCTTGTATTATAGCTGTCCTAATGGGATTGGAGTAGTAAGTATCTCGTGGTGCATTTGATTTGCATTTCCCTAGTGACTTACAATGTTGAGCATTTTTTCATGTGCTTATTGTCCCTTTGCATATCTTCTTTAGAGAAATGTCTGTTAAAACACTTTACTGATTTTTAAATTGAATTGTTTTTTTTTATCATTCAGTTGTAAGAGTTCTTTATATATTCTGGGTACAAGCCCTTATCAGATATGTATGATTTATGATAAAGATTATAAATATATTATACATTTTTATTTATAAATATATTATAATTATATATATACATATGTGTGTGTGTGTGTGTGTGTGTGTGTGTGTGTGTGTGATTTGCAATATATCCTCCTATTCTGTGGGTTGACTTTTTGACTTCCTTGATAGTATTTTTTGGTAGCATAAAAGTTTTAGATTTCTACACAATCCAATTTATTTATTTTTCTTTTTGCTTATGCTTTTGGTGTCATGTCTAAGAAACCACTACCTAACTCCCCATCGTGAAGATTTGCCCTTACGTTTTCTTCTAAGAATTTTACAGTTTTAGCTCTTAAATTTAAGTCTATAATCCGTTTTGTGTTAATTTGTGTGTGTCACATGACATGGAAGTCCAACTTCCTTCTTTTGCATGTGAATACTGAATTGTCCCAGCACCATTTATTGAAAAGACAATTGTTTCTCCTTTGAATGGTCTTGGCACCTTTTTTGAAAATCAGTTGAACATAAATGTGACAATGAGTTCTGGACTCATTCTACTCCACTGATCTATGTGTCTATCCTAATGCTAATTCTAGAGTGTCTTCATTTCTGCAGCTTGTAGTAAGTTTGGAATTGAGAAGAGTGAGTCCTCCATTTTTGTTCTTTTTTCAAGATTGTTTTGGCTATTCTGGGTCACTTGCATTTCCATATGAATTTTAGGGTCAGTTTATTGATTTTCGCAATAAAAGAAGATGGGGTTTGATAGAGATTGTATTGAATTTTTAGATCAATTTGGGGGAACTGACCACTTAAAAACTTAAGCCTTCTGATCCATGAACATGAGATGTTTTCTCATTTATTTATATCTTCCTTAATTTTTTTCAACAATGCTTAGTAATACATTGTCTTTTATTTTTTTTTAATTTTTTTTTTTTCTCAACGTTTATTTATTTTTGGGACAGAGAGAGACAGAGCATGAACGGGGGAGGGGCAGAGAGAGAGGGAGACACAGAATCGGAAACAGGCTCCAGGCTCTGAGCCATCAGCCCAGAGCCCGACGCGGGGCTCGAACTCACGGACCGCGAGATCGTGACCTGGCTGAAGTCGGACGCTTAACCGACTGCGCCACCCAGGCGCCCCTACATTGTCTTTTAAAACACATAACAAAATTAAAATAAATTACATCTGTTACTGGGGTGCCTGGGTGGCTCAGTCGGTTAAGCGTCTGACTCCGGCTCAGGTCATGATCTCGTGGTCCGTGGGTTTGAGCCCCGCATCGGCCCTGTGCTGACAGCTCAGAGGCTGTAGCCTGCTTCAGGTTCTGTGTCTCCCTCTCTCTTTGCCCCTCCCCAACTCACACTCTGTCTCTCTCTCTCAAAAATAAATAAAAATTTTACAAAAATTAATAAATTAGATCTTTTAGCTGTATAAACTCCACAGGCATGACAACTGATTTTCACATCTAGTAGAGACTCTAAATTTATATTCTTGACTCAAATGGGATTTTCACTGAGCTTTATACAAGGAACAACATTGTTTTGCTTCATGACAAGACAATCTTTACAAAATTCCACTTCGGCATTGTCATTAGTGACAGCTAACACTTACCTGATGCTAAGTTTTTTATACATGTTAAATCATGTAACCTCACCAACAATCTAATGAGGTAGATCGTCTCTAACCCCCAATATAGAGGTGAGACACAGAACCTGCCTAACATTATACAGCTAATAATTTGTAGAGGTCCTTCCCACTGCTTGGTTATGTGTGTAGGTTGAATGCTATTCAAAAGCTGCAAAGGAGATGTGTGCAGTGAAAAGTCACTCCCCTGCCACCTTTTCCCTCCAGCTACCATGTTTCCCTCTGTAGAGTGGCATTATGTTCTTGGCTTTTTCTATGGATCGAGGATGCCACAGAAAAGTCACTGCGGCTTTTCCTATGTGCTGTTGATGATATTTGCTGTGTCACACTGTTTCTTCTTTCAGAGGATCCATCGGAAAGCTTTCATCCTGGTCTTAGTATCAGAAAGAATGTTGCATCTTCTTAATAGTTTTTTCTTTATCTTGTAGACATTTTGAATCTTATATCTATACAGGTTTCCCCGTTTTTTGGTCCACTTGGAAACTCATGGCAAAAATTGCAGCTATTTCTAGTTTTTACCCTGCACTGACTTGTGCTTTAAGTTTTTCCCTCATTATTACCCTTGCCTCATTTATGAAGTGGATCCTTTGGAAGTGGGGGAGGCATGTTGAATTAATTAGTAAATAATTAAATGATCAGAGCTTTCTAGTGGGAGTAGAGCACAGAAAATGAAATTTCAGCTCAATTTGGGTGACTCTGGAGATTTTTGTAGTGGTTTGTCGGTAAAATGAAGATTCCATAAATTAGAGAGGCACGGTTGCTGATTCAGACATGGGAATAACTTTCTGTAATTAGTTTAAGATTAGTTAAAAAGACAAAGTAATTGCTTGATCTTTCAATCGTACTTTTATTACTTATTCTACCACTAACACGATAACAACATGGTAGGTGCTCAAAAAGCAGGAATAAAGTTGTCCAGGATCTCTAACCCTGAACACTTTGAATATATACCACCTTTAAAACTTTAGTTACCATATTTGTTATCTTTTAGTTTCTGGGTTAGTTTCTGGGTTAAATCCTTTAAATTAGTTGGTTATAAGACTAAAACTTAAGATAATCTCTTTGGCAGTTACCTTTTCTTTAAAATAAGCTTTATTATAGCATAATTTACATATAATAAAAATTACTTTTTAAAAGTGTACAATTCAGTGAGCTTTGACAAATATATACTATCATATGACCATCAGCATAATCACCCCCAAAACTTCCCTCTACTGCCTTTGTGGTTAATCCCATCCCCCTGTCTTGGCCCCTGGCAAACACAGCTCTGACTTTTGTCCATTTATCTTTGCTTTTTCTAGAATTTCATATAATTGCAGCCATACAGCATGTAGTCTTTTGCATCTGACTTCTTTTAGCATAAAGTTTTTGAGGTTTATTCATGCTGTTGAGTATCAATGGTTCATGCCTTTTTATGGCTGAGTAGAATTCTTTTGCATGCATAGACCAAGATGTATTTATCCATTCACTAGCAGATGGACATTTGGGTTGCTTCTACTTTGGGTTTTATGAATAAAGCTGCCATGAATACTCAAGTGCAAGGAGCAGGATTACTGGATTGTATAGTAGGGTATGTTTAAGTTTATAAGAATGGCAGTCAGCTTTCAGAGTTCATTGCCAAAACTGGATGAGTCACGAAGAATGGAAGTTATTGTTTTTATATAAAGTTGATTATCTGATCTGAGGTCCATTCACAATACACTGAGAGGGCAGGGGACATAAGTCCCCACACGTATTACTGGAGAATTAACTTTCCTTTGGCATGCCAATGCCATCTGCTTCTAACTCTCCAGCATGTGTACACTCAGAGCCTCATCTGAGAAGGATTAGAGAAGATGACCCCAAAGTTCATTACGATTTAAAGACTTAGTGACCTGTCGACTGTAAGCTTTTGCCTGAAGAGAGAATTCCATTGTCACCAAACCTCTAGGGCACAATATATATTATAGAAAGTACTTTCTTGTGGATTGTATCATTTGATCCTCAAAAAAGCCTATCAGGTAATCTAGCTGGATACATATTTTCACAAGGCCACTGGAACTCTAGCAATAATTTTATTCTTAAAAAAAAAATTAAACTTCCAGCTTAAACAACAACATCAAAACTATAGGTTGTAGCAGGCATCTCTGCACAGTCCTGAGCCCTCTTACATTACTGGACATCACCCAAACCCTCAGGCTCACCACGTCTCTGAGCTCAGTCCCAGCCTTGAACCTCCAAGGTGAGTGTGAGGTTGAGGGATGTCTGTTGAACACAGTGTTTAGAAACCCAAAAAGTTGTTTTGATTTTTCTTTTCCACCAGGCGAAAATGGCTTTCTTTGGTTCATGCAGAACTACTGTCCCTATATGACAGATGATATAACTGAAACTCAGAAAAGTTAGACAATTGCTCGAGGTCATTTGACTAGAGACTGGCATGTCTGGGTCTTCTTAAACTCCACTGCCTCCCTGGAATTTGAGTGGGAAGCAGAGCATTCCTCGGAATTTGGGACCTCAGAGACACTTGTTGCCAATTCAGGCAGTGTGTCAGAAAGCTCTCTCCAGCTGCTTCTCCTTTTGAGACAGAGGAAATGGAGGAATGAATGAGGCACTGGATTTTTGAAGAAGGATCAAAAGGGGCAGAAAGTAGAAGACAGACAAATGTTGCAAGCAGCTTGAGAGAGTTTCTAGCCCACAAGCAGGCAGGGAAGGAGTGAGTTGAAGTGAAAAAGAGCTAAGAAGGCTCCAAGGTCCTGAAAAAAGCTGGTGTCAAAGGATACCGCTTCACTTTCGGTAACTCCTAGCAGCTTCTAGAATAGTTCCAGCCGCCTCTTGTTCCGGGGAGGGGGCTCACCTGAACAAAGACTTAATGATTTCTTGGAATGTCCTAAACTCCTAAAATATCTTTATCCGTCTGGAATTCCTTTTACAGAGGACAAAATATTTCATCTATAATTAGAGAGAAAAATAAGTTCTGGTTGAAGGAGAAGAGACATTTATTTGAAGAGCTAATTTTATAAGGCACAGTAAGGAATACATACTACATATATAATCTCGTTTAATCTTTTCAACAGCCCTGTGCAGGAGATTTTATTAGCTCTATTTTGCACACAAAATGATGAAACTGAGGGGTTAAGAAACTGTTTACCTTTGGTGTGTGAATATGCCTTTTATGGGCCAATAAATAGATTCTGTGTCCAGAGGTATTTTTGTCATACATGAATACACACAGTTTTGCTTGAAATGATTACTGAAGATTTTTGAAAACAAGCTTATTATTAAAAAAAAAAACTTCTTAATAAAGCAACATGTTTTCAGAAGATCCATTCATTGATGTATTGCTATTTTGCACACAGAGTAATTATAGTAACATATAATTCTTAGAATGATGAGTCCCTAGCGCTATTGTGGTCATTTATAAATTAAAGAGGTGTTTATATAGAAATAGACATTTACTGAGTCCTGGTACTAAAATTTTTAAAGGAATATTTAAGGTTTTTTCGAAATCAGTATTTTAAGGATTTTTTAAAAGTAAAGTCAGAACAAGTAACTTTTTATTACTCCACACAGATCAATATAGCCCTTGAGCTTTAAAATACTTCTTCATGGATGATTGAGATAAAAGTTTTGATTTGGATTTAAACAGCTCAAAAAATGTACTAAAATGTCTACCGCGTTAACTTTCATTGGCAAGTATTTAGGAAACATCATCTACTAACATCTATATTCCGGAAACAGATTTGTGATCAATAGTTTAAGGGCTGGGGGGTACACGGAATCTGTGCAGTGTGGACTGACCTTGAGCTGAAGATTTTTTTGCTGCCAGTACGCATCAGGAAAACCCTTCCTGCAGGCCAGGATCTTCCTTGACTACTACAGAGCTGAAAGCTGTTGCCAGAATTTGATAAAACTACACCATACTATTGCCAAACAGGGTGCCACAGCCCAAACAGTTCGGTCACGGTACATCATTGGGATACACCCAGCCTCTGGCCGGGCCAAAAGCTTAAGAGTGGTGATTGCATCTAACCTCACTGGGCCTATCAAAAAATCAGCATGTGAACTCTTTGGCAAGTTCTGTTGGTGTCAGCTGAGGGCAGCCCTTTCTGGAGGCAAGTGAGTGCTCCCAAAGGAAGGAGGGGCAGAGCCGCCCTGCCACCTGCTAGAATCAAATTCAGCAAAGCCTGTGACCACTGTCTGTGAAACTCATAAGGGCATATCTGTAAGAAAGGTATAACTACCTGACCGACAAGCAGAGAACGGCTTTTACCAAACATATCTGTTACAGCAATTTGTCTGACAGACCTGGACTAATCGGTTCTGAAAGAAATGGCATTTGTCTAGAGAAGGTGTGTGGATGTTTTTTGAGGTCAGGAGAAAAAAAAATACTTTTAAAGGTCCAGAAACCCCGCTACTAGTGGTTCCCAAGGAATATGCTCAGCTGGTGAGGACAGCTGGGTGTTTTCAACACGCCCGCGACATAGCACAACATGTTCCCTGCCTACAGAATCTTTTGGACTGGAGGCTTTACAGTTAAGACCTTAAACAGCAGATAAATCATCAAGACTGATAGTTGATGTTTAAGGTAAAGTTTAAATAAGAAAAAAAATGGTGGAGGGGCACCTGAGTGGCTCAGTAGGTTAAGTGTCCGACTTCGGCTCAGGTCATGATCTTGTGGTTTGTGGGTTCGAGCCCTGCATTGGGCTCTGTGCTGACAGCTCAGAGCCTGGAGCCTGCTTCTGATTCTGCGTCTCCTCTCTCTGCCCCTCTCCTGCTTGTGCTCTGTATCTCTCTCTCTCTCTCTCTCTCTCTCTCTCTCTCTCTCTCAGAAATAAACATTAAAAAAAAATAAAAAAATAAATTAAAAAAAATGGTGGAGGGTCATACAAGAATCCACATTCTTTTAAGATCTGATTTTTCTCTTTTGGAGATTTTATAAGATTTTCTTTATACTTTTATTGGTTTCAAGAAGATTGAAAATTGGGCCCAAATTTTTAGGGTTAGAATAAATAGATCACTGTGTGATGGTCTGTTAAAAAAATATGAAAAGAATTAACTGTTTGAGGCAGTATTTCAATGCTGAGATTTTTTTTTAACTGACTGTAAGAAAGGGATAGGATAGACTGTTTTCATACATTTTTAATCATTTTAATTTTTTGAATAATTTTTTTAATCATTCAAAAATAAGTATAAAAAGGTGTATGGTAAAAAGTCTTCCTCCAACTCCTGTGCTACTCCCCACAGGTAACCATTTCATGCATCAGAAAAGTGAATATATAGGTAATCCCTTCCCCCAGTTTACATGAAGGGAACATCTTATACATCTTGTTATGTGTTATGTTTTTTTTTAACTAACAAAATTTATTTTTAGAGTGGTTGTAGGGTCACAGGAAAACTGAACAGAAAGTACAGAGTTGCCATATACTCCCCTGTCCTCACACATGCACAATCTCCCCCCATCACCATCCCACGCCATAATGCTGTGTTAGTTACGATCAGTGAACCTCCACTGACATATCATTATCATCCAAAGTCCATAGTTTACATTAAGATTTAGTCTTGGTGTTGTACATCCCATGGGTTTAGACATATGTATAATGACAAGTATCCAGCATTGCAGTATTGTACACAATAGTTTCAGTGCTCTGAAGTTCCTCTGTGTCTGCCTATTCATCCCTCCCTTCCTCCTCACCCTGGCAACCACTCATCTTTTAGATTGGCTTTTTTTTTTTTAATTTTTTTTTTCAATGTTTATTTATTTTTGGGACAGAGAGAGACAGAGCATGAACGGGGGAGGGGCAGAGAGAGAGGGAGACACAGAATCGGAAACAGGCTCCAGGCTCTGAGCCATCAGCCCGGAGCCTGACGCGGGGCTCGAACTCACGGACCGCGAGATTGTGACCTGGCTGAAGTCGGACGCTTAACCTACTGCGCCACCCAGGCGCCCCTAGATTGGCTTTTTTCACTCAGTAATATGCATAGAAGATTCCTTCACATCTTTTCATGAAAGGCTTGATAGCCCATTTCTTTTTAGTGCTGAATAATATTCCATTGTGTGGACGTACCACAGATTATCTGTCCATTCACCTCCTGAAGGACATCTTGGCTGCTTCCAAGTTTTGGCAATTATGAATAAAGCTGCCATAGGGGCGCCTGGGTGGCGCAGTCGGTTAAGCGTCCGACTTCAGCCAGGTCACGATCTCGCGGTCCGTGAGTTCGAGCCCCGCGTCGGGCTCTGGGCTGATGGCTCAGAGCCTGGAGCCTGTTTCCGATTCTGTGTCTCCCTCTCTCTCTGCCCCTCCCCCGTTCATGCTCTGTCTCTCTGTGTCCCCAAGAAATAAATAAACGTTGAAAAAAAAAATTAAAAAAAAAAAAAAGCTGCCGTAAACAGCCACGTGCTACATTTTCAGTTCCTTTGGGTAAACACTAAAGATCATATTACATATATAATGGAATACTACTTGGCAATGAGAAAGAATGAAATCTGGCCATTTGTAGCAACATGGATGGAACTGGAGGGTATTATGCTACGTGAAATAAGTCAGGCAGAGAAAGACAGATACCATGTGTTTTCACTCATATGTGGATCCTGAGAAACTTAACAGAAGACCATGGGGGAGGGGAAGGGGAGAAAAAAGTTACAGAGAGGGAGGGAAGCAAACCATAAGAGACTCTTAGATACTGAGAACAAACTAAGGGTTGGTGGGGAATGGGGGAGAGGGGAAAGTGGGTGATGGGCATTGAGGAGAGCACCTGTTGGGATGAGCACTGGGTGTTGTATGGAAACCAATTTGACCAGAAATTATATTTAATATAAAAAAACTCTAAAGAGCATAACTGCTGGATACATGGTAAGAATATGTTGAGTTCTGTAGAAATTGCCAAACTGTCTTCAAAACTGTATGTGCCATTTTGTATCCCCATTAGGAATGGGTGAGGGTTCTTGTTGCTGCACATGCTCACCAGTAGTTGTTGTTGTCAGTGTTCTAGATTTTGGCCATTCTAATAGATGTGTAGTGGCATCTCATTGTTTTAATTTGCATTTCCCTAATTATTATTTCCTTTCAAGTGTTCTTTGTATATTTTGGGCAACAGTCTTTTATCAGATAAGTCTTTTGCGAGTATTTTCTTCCAGTCTGTGGCTTATCTTTTTATTCTCTTGATAGTGTCTTTCACAGAGCAGAAAATTTTAATTTTAATGAAGTCTAGCTTATCAATTCTTTCTTTCATGGACTGTGCCTTTTGTGTTACATTTAAAAAGTTATTGCCAAACCCAAGGCCATCCAAATTTTCTCCTATGCTATTTTCTAGGAGTTCTATAGTTTGGTGTTTTACATTTAGGTCCATGACCCATTTTGAGTTAATGTTTGTAAAAGGTGTAAAATCTGTGTCTAGTGTCGCATGTGAATAGCCAGTTGATCTGGCACCAATTGTTGAAAAGATGAATTTTTTTCCATTGTAGTGCATTTGCCCCTTTGCCAAACATAAATTGATTATATTTGTGTGGGTCTACTTCCGGGCTTTTTATTCTACTCCATTGATCTATTGGTCTATTCTTTTGTAATACCACATTGTCTTGATTTTTGTAACTTAATAGTAAGTCTTGAAGTCAGGTAGTGTTAGTATTGCAACTTTGCTCTTCTTTAGTCTTGAGTTTGTTATTTGGGTCTTTTGCCTCTCCATATAAAATTAAAAAGAAATTTTTTTTAATGTTTATTTATTTTTGAGACAGAGAGAGACAGAGCATGAGTGAGGGAGGGGCAGAGAGTAAAGGAGACACAGAATATGAAGCAGGCTCCAGGCTCTGAGCTGTCAGCACAGAGCCTGACGTGGGGCTTGAACTCACGGACTGTGAGATCATGACCTGAGCCGAAGACGAATGCTCAACTGACTGAGCCACCCAGGCGCCCCTCTCCATATAAAATTTATAACCAGTTTGGTAATATCCACAAAATAACTTCCTGGAATTTTGACTGGGATTCTTTTGAATCTATAAATCAAGTTGAAAAGAACCTACATCTTGACGATATTGAGTCTTCTTACCCATGAACATGGAATATCTCTCCATTTATTTAGTTCTTCTTTGATATCTTCTACTAGAATTTTATTGTTTGCCTCATATAAATCTTGTACATACTTTGTTAGATTTATACTTAAGTATTTCATTTGGGGGGATGCTGAAGTAAATAGCCATGTGTTTTAAGCAAATTCCATTTGTTCATTGATGGTATATAGGAAAGTGGTAAATTTTTGTATATTAACCTTGAATCCTGCAGTTTGGCTATAATTGCTTATTAGCTCCAAGAGTATTTTTTTTTTTTTTTGGTCAATTGTTTCAGATTTTGTACATAGATGATTGCGTCATCTGTGAACAGTTTTCTTTCTTTCTTCCCAATATGTATACCTCTTATTTCCTTTTACTGTCTTCTTGCATCAGCTAGGATATCCAGTGTGATGTTGAAAAGCAGTGGTAAGAGGGAACATCTTTGTATTCTTCCTGATCTTAGTGGGAAAGCTTCAAGTTTCTCATCACTAACTATGATGTTAGGGTTTTTGTTTTGTTTTGTTTTGTTTTGTTTTGTTTTTTTATTTTATGGTGGCTCGTTATCAAGTTGAGGAAGGTCTGCATTTCTAGTTTCCTGAGGGTAACTTTTTTTTTTAACAATAAAGTTTGATGAACTTTCTATTATGAACATTAAGAGATGCCTTATTAGGGGCGCCTGGGTGGCGCAGTCGGTTGGGCATCCGACTTCAGCCAGGTCACGATCTCGCGGTCCGTGAGTTCGAGCCCCGCGTCAGGCTCTGGGCTGATGGCTCGGAGCCTGGAGCCTGTTTCCGATTCTGTGTCTCCCTCTCTCTCTGCCCCTCCCCCGTTCATGCTCTGTCTCTCTGTGTCCCCAAAAAATAAATAAACGTTGGAAAAAAAAATTAAAAAAAAAAAAAAAGAGATGCCTTATTAGTAGTATTGTTACTTACAGCTGCATAGTACTCCATTGCATGGGTATACTATAGTTTATTTAACTGGGTCTTTGTTAATGAGTATTTAGGTTATTTCCACATCTTTTGTTACCACTAACAATACTTCAGTGATTACCTATATAAATAGATCATTTTGCCTGTGTAAAAATTCCTAAAAGTTGAACTAGTGAATAAAAGCATGTATATACATTTGTTATTTTAATAACTAAATTTTACTCTATAGGGGTTGTACAGACTTATACTCCTATCAGGAATATATGAGATATTTGAAAAGTTGTATTTCTGGGGCGCCTGGGTGGCGCAGTCGGTTAAGCGTCCGACTTCAGCCAGGTCACGATCTCGCGGTCCGTGAGTTCGAGCTCCGCGTCAGGCTCTGGGCTGATGGCTCAGAGCCTGGAAGCTGTTTCCGATTCTGTGTCTCCCTCTCTCTCTGCCCCTCCCCCGTTCATGCTCTGTCTCTCTCTGTCCCAAAAATAAATAAACGTTGAAAAAAAATTTTTTTTAAAAAAGAAAAGTTGTATTTCTAATGCTATTCTCTCTTTTTTTTCTTAATTTGCTTTCTTAATGTTTATTTATTTCTGAGACGGAGAGAGACAGAGCATGAGTGGGGGAGGGGCAGAGAGAGAGGGAGACACAGAATCAGAAGCAGGCTCCAGGCTCCACGCTGTCAGCACAGAGCCCTACGTGGGGCTCGAACCCACAAACCATGAGATCATGACCTGAGCTGAAGTCAGTCGCTCAACCGACTGAGCCATCCAGGTGCCCCTGAAAAGCTGTACTTCAATGTGGTTTTGATTTGATGAGTGAAGTTTAGCATATCTGTGTTCATTTCTTTTTATGTTTATTTATTTATTTAGAGAGAGAGAAACACTAGCAGGAGGGGGGCAGAGAGAGAGAGAATCCCAAGCAGGCTCTTCACTGTCAGAGCTATTATGTAGTAGCTCTCCATGTTGTAGAGATTATCCATTTGTCTGATATGAATTGCAATTGTGTGTATGTGTATAGACTATTTTAACACAAAGTAGATGCTCTGCTCCAGAGTTGTTCACACATATGATTACTTGGGGGGCACCTGGGTGGTGCAGTCGGTTGTGTCCGACTTCAGCCCAGGTCATGATCTCACAGTTCATGAGTTCGAGCCCCATGTCGGGCTCTGTGCTGACAGCTCAGAGTCTGGAGCCTGCTTCGGATTCTGTGTCTCCCTCTCTCTCTGCCCCTCCCTAGCTCACGCTCATGTGCACTCTCTCTGTCTCTCTCTCTCTGTCAGGAAATAAATAAACTTTAAAAAAAACATATGATTACTTGGTAGGAGTATTATAGCAGGTATTCTTGGATTAGATCTCTGGATTACATAATTTTTTTAAAGTTTTATTTATTTATTTGAGAGGGACAGAGACAGCATGAGTTGGGGAGGGGCAGAGAGAAGGAGAGAGAGAATCTCAAGTAGGCTCCACACTGCCAGTGCAGAGCCCAACGTGGGGCTCAAACTCATGAAACCGTGAGATCGCGACCTGAGCTAAAACCAAGAGTTGGATACTTAACTGAGTTCCCTAGGCACTCCAAGGCCATATGATTTTTAAAGTACATTCCCATTCTCAGCTTTTATGATTCACTGATCACACATTGCCTTATTTAGACTAGCAAACATTGGTTTAATTAACTATGTACTCTCCACATAAAGCAGTTTGCTTTAACATGGTCTACTCAGCATCTCTTTAGAAGACAGAGCCTGAACACTTGGCAATCACACGTTTGTCAAGTATCCAGTGCCTCGCATCTTTGCACCATTTTCCTTAGGAAGAAGGAAGCAGCTGCAGCCTATCACCTTTGTGTACTTTGGCCCGAAGCCTGGCATCTTGGGAATTTATCCCGCATGCGTTTCAGAGGTATTTGGGCACTTTTAGAAGAAAGCAGAGTCACTAAAGGAAACCAAGAACATTAAAGATTTATGCATCTTGTGTAAT
Source organism: Lynx canadensis (assembly GCF_007474595.2). Classification (NCBI taxonomy): domain Eukaryota; kingdom Metazoa; phylum Chordata; class Mammalia; order Carnivora; family Felidae; genus Lynx; species Lynx canadensis. The sequence goes on along the minus strand of NC_044311.2, from coordinate 43,681,483 downwards.
TTGGTGGCAAGAAACAAAGCCAGTTTCTGCTCAGCACTTAATCTAAGATGAGCTGAAAACTGCAAAGAAACATGTTTAAAGGTAATTAATAAATTTGTATAATATTTTTGTCAAATCACTGACACCCCACATTTTACAAGCAGCTTGAAAACATTTTTCCTACTAGAAAGATGAACGCATTTGATATTTGTTTCCTGGAGGTGGAGGGACTAGAAGAGTCCGGGTTTTTGGAGTCCCCAGAAGATGAATCTGCATATATTGCACATATATTACCGACTGCTTGAAATCAGCAAGGCCTCATTTGGGACTTTGGACATGTCACGAAACAGTATGGGGCTGATTGAAGTGAATGGCAATGAGAGATCAGCAATTGCCAGGGATTTTTGTTCAAGTGGTTTTTTTTTTTTCTTTCTACTTTTTACTTTCTAAGTTTAACAGCAAGACCTCACTAACTTAGAGTACTTAAAGGCAGACATTTTTCTGAAAGGGAAGAAGTTAGTTCAGATGATATCAAACAGTTTGGCACTTCATTTTTTTTTCTTTTTTTTGAGAAGTTTTCCTTCTCTCAACTTTTTTCTAATCAGTTTTCTGAACCCTATAACCCTGCCCCTCACTTTTGCCCCTTCAAATTTCATCCTTCCCTATCTCCAGCAGGTCTAATCAAAGGAATATGTTCTTTTACTTTCTTTTCGCCTTCTTTCCTTGAGGGCACATCCCCTGTGTTTATGGACGACCTGACATTGTTCAAGAAGGATGAGTTCTGGATCCAAAAATAGTGCTAGATGCAGCAAAGTGCACAGTTGTGACCACAATGCTCCACTGGGAGGTGGTGTTAGGAGAGGCCAAGAATGAACTTGGTTATTCTAGGCATTTGTCATGGCTGATATGAAGGCTGATCGGCTCCATAATGGAGCTGATGCTCTGGGAAACTGTGGACAAGCCAGGCCATGCTAGGATTCATGAAAGCCAAATAATAGTTGGGCCCACTATATTTGGCCCGCCATGAAGAACGCCCCAAGACACCCCACCGGTTATGCACCAGGTAGAAACAGCCAATCTCTGTTGGTGAAAAAAGTGAGGAGGGTGGATGAGAGGGAGGGAGCAGGGGAGACGGAGAGAGAGAGAGAGATTAAAAAGCAGCAGCATTTCTTTTCTCTCCAAAGTTACAAGACTCCCAGGTTGAATTCACAATAAAAACAGGGAGGAGAAAGTTCAAATGGATATATCCCACGCATGGCATTAAAAATGGAGCCTGAGCATATGCAAACAGCATGTCGACTGCAGATCTGAGGTGATGGCGAGGCACAGGCTCTGGGGGTGAGAAATAAGCTTGTGCTGAGAAACCATCTGGGAAAACTCTTAGACTAATTTGAATTGAACCAAGCTGAGACCTTAAGCATTTCTTTCCAATGAGATCCAAGCCAAACAATGACACGAGCTGATGTTCGGTTGTGGAGATGCCCATGTGTCCTCGCCTAACAGCTGTCACGGTAAAGTCCACATCGCTCCTGAAAGCTAGATAATTAACTGCCGTTTTCTTTGAAGTCCATGGAAAGCTGCTTCCTACTGTGGTACATTTACAAGTTCTACAACTGCCATGTCAAATGTTCAGTGCCTTGACTGCATCAGTCCCACTAACTCCTTTAGATGTTCAGGTTTCTCAAAGGTATTCAAATCCCTGAAGCTGCTATGTGAGGTCTTTCAAGACAGGTGTTTAAAAAAATATGATGTATTTTTAAATCATTAGATTATTAAATAAGTTTGCCAAAAACATGACTAGGAGTCATGGATGCTTGTAGTTGATTTTTTTTTTTTTTTTTTTAACTGAGGGAGAGCTGTTTCCAAAGGCGTCAGATTTGGAGGAGTGGATATGGAATCGTTAAATCTATAGAATTGTCCAGCTAGTGCATCACGCTAAGAAACATGAATAAGAATATGTTAATAATTTTTTAAAAAAGCTTAATAAGGGGACCAATTTCTCTTCTCTCCACGTTAGAAGTTTCAAAATAGGCCTTGGGAATATTATTTATAAAAATATGCAGACATAGGTTCAGAACAAAAATAAGTTTAAACTAGTGCATGTACGTGTTGAAGGTAACGGGGGAAAAAAGCACAAATGACCAGACAATCTGAGTTACCTGCATTCCACATATATCTCTCTGTGTCAATGTGACAGTGCATCTCTGTAAAGGACTTTGGTTTCTAGCTCTTCATCATTCAAGCCAAAGTGAATATAATTTTACTTTGAGACTGTTGTAAAGGGAAAATAACTAACATGATAGTTTTAAAGATAATGCTTCATAGCATAAATGTGAAATGGATTACTAAGACTCTTTGTGAAATTACTTCAGTTAATTCTATATAGATTACACTATAGTAAGAAAAATGCCAGTGTTTTCACGCTTGAGATTATTTGGTAAGGTTAGCAAAGGGTAATTGCCAGTTTGAGTTTATCTTTGTAGTAAAAATCAAATATGGACTGCACTGAGACAGAAATTCAGGACTTAACCTGTCCTATGGAAATCATCTGCACTGAGCAAAGCTTCATAGTTCTTTTTCTTTTAAATTTATGTTGTTTTGCCTTTAGGGAGTTGATGGAAAGGCATTGTGAGTGTTTTTGTGGGTAAAGGTAAAATTGTTTCATTAAATGTTAATGGACTTAATAGTCCAGTTAAAAAGAACCCATATATTAGCCTGTATCCAGCACTTAATGCTGACGTGGCTTATGTTCGGGAATTGCATTTGGCCCACAGAGCTGAACACCATATGTGAGCATAGGTTAGTAACGGGTTTTGTTCTTTTGCTATAAGGAAACGACCATTCTGTTTATAAATGACTCTGGTTTTTAACAAAGCAGCTATTTCTGATGCAACCAATTGGTTTATTTTGGCCCAAAGAAAGATTCGGACATCTATTTGAACATTAGGAACACAGCATGGCTCACTGGACCCAACAACTGAATAGAATGTGAGTTATAAAAAGTCCATAATGTGTCTCAAACTTTCTTTAGCACCTTCACTACAAAGTGAGTTAACAATACTATTGGGAGGAATTGCTGATTTTAAAGTATTCTGCAAATGTGCAAGAGATTTTTGTTGATTTTTTTTTTTTTTAGAAAGGGAACTATTAGACTACAATAAAGCTGTGTCTTGAAAGCTGCATTTTTTTTTTTCTTGGCTGATGTAAGAGATTTAAAGCTGTGCCATTCCTAGGGCACCTGGGTGGCTCAGTCGGTTAAGCATCTAACTCTTGATCTCAGCTCCGGTCATGATTTCCCAGTTCGTGAGTTCGAGCCCCACATCAGGCTCTGTGCTGATGGTGTGGAACCTGCTTGGGATTCTGTTTCTCCCACTCTTCCTGCCACTCACCTGCTTGTGCTCTTTCTCTCTCTCAAAATAAATATTAAATAAACTTTAAAAAATACAGTTGAGTCATTCTTATGTATATATATACATATATATATGTATATATATATATATTGTAGTTTTGAGCAGTTAAAAGTAGATTATGTAGAGAGAGCAAGGCATGCAGGCTCAGCATAGCTCATAATTCCACATGACCTCCCTTATTCTTATCTTCAGGAATCACCAAATTATGTGGCTGTGGATACATCGTTGCTAGCTCTTCTGCAATCAAACAACACTCATTTTAATATATCTATAAATATTTGGAAATAGAAATGCTTCATGGCACATGTGGCTATGAACCATATGGAGTACATGTAGGCTGAGAACCTGATAATGCACGAGGGTCTCTATTTCCTCCTCCTGCTTTATAAAATGCTGAGGAAGTCCATGATCACAAGATAACATGAAATGACAGCTTAAAGGACTTTTGTTCATTCATTTAACATGCAGTTTTGAGCACCACTTTTTGTTTCCACCAAAAGAAATGTAAAATCTGCACAAAAGTCTGTAACTGCCTTTAGCTGCAACAATTCTAGCATTACAGGTATGGGTGGATTCATAGAAAAGAACTCAGAATAAGCAACATATGCAAAATGATGACAGAGATGGCAAGACTAGACATGAAGAGCTTGAGACTCACCAACATGACCTTGAGGAAACAACTGTGTGTTTAGCAAATGAGGGATGGGCTGATAACTTGAGAGACTCCTGCTCACTCTATGCCTCTCTGGATAACAACAGAAATCACCGCTGACGAATACCCCAGGACAACGAGGGAGATCGGCACTCTGGGTCCTCCCAGTGTCATGAAATTTTCTAAAATTCCCTCGTTTTTAGCTAATTCAAGTGCATAACATTGTATAATGTTTGAGTGCTTTGAAGGCTGCTAGGCACTTGATAAATGCAAGGCATATTTATTGAAAGACCATATCTCTTCAGGATATAAAACACAATCCATGGATAAGTTTCTAAGTTCAAGTCTCCACTTTGAACTTCTTTTAGAGACAAATGGGGGAAATCAGGAAAGAAAGAACACAAAATAAAATGCAAAATTAGCCAAGCCAAGCCTGCATAGATATTCATCTACCTCTCGAATTTTATAGAGTTGTTACCTTTAGGGAATCTAGATAAAGCTATTGCCTTCGTGACCAGAGAATGCTTGGTTCTTCAAGAGTTTTTACATGTTAATGCAGTAATTTCATCAACACTCAGAACCATAAAGCCAGTCAGTTGTGGGAACACAACAGAACAAAATAATACCTAACATTTGTTTCTTCCTTTTGCCAGGTGACTTTCTAAGCTTTTTACATATACTAACCCATTTAATCCTCACGGTGATCCCCAGAGAGGTATTGTTATTCTTCCTTCATGGATAAGGAGATCAAGGCACAGAGAGGGCAGATGACTTGCCTGATGTCACTTAAATTACAAATGGCAAGGCTGGGATTTGAACCCATGCACTCCATTTTTATGGCCTATGCTTATGTCCACAGTAACAAAGCTGCCTCCTAACGTGACTACTGATTTGTCATTTTTACAGTGACACGCACCAGTAGCTAATAACCAAGGGTTTTCACCTGGCATTTAAGCCAAGCACTGCTGCGCTGGAGGCAGGACCAACTTTATCTTTTAAGCGCTGTAAGCCCAGGCCTAAGGCCCGAGAAAAAAATGTAAATTTCTTTTAAAATCAGAAGAAAAAAAAATGAATATACTCTAACCTGGTTCATATTTGACTTTATATTGGCAACGCCATAATTTATATATTTTTAAATGTGCCCAGGAATGGCATAAGGTGGGCCTGAACGAAGGGTAGAGTAGAGGTAGAGAGGCTGTGGGCGAAGGGGCCTTCAGGGCGAAGGGGCTGTGGCGAAGGCTGCCACCAGAGGCTCCTTGTGTGATCCCTTCCCTCCCGGTGATGGGCGGTGCCCACGCAAACTGCTGCAGAGCACATTTTTGGCAAAGCTGCTCAACTCACCAGACCTTTGCATCCTCTCTGAAGCACTGGCCCTCCCTCTTGCATTTGTCCACCAGGTGGATACTGGCTCTTACCCACCCTTCGCCCACACGCTGTACTGAGACGAGCTTGCGAACAAGTTTCACTGCTGGCCTGCAGCTGGATTTGGTCTGGTTTGTACAGTTTTGTTTTTCTTTTGAATGTTTATTTATGTTGAGAGTTAGAGAGAGAGCACACGAGCAGGGGAGGGGCAGAGAGGGAGAGGAGAGAGAGAATCCCAAGCAGACTCCATGATGTCAGCATGGAGCCCGACACGGGGAGCAAACCCATGAACTGTGAGATAGTGACCTGAGCTGAGTTTAAGAGTCCAACGCTTAAATGACGGAGCCACCCGCCTGCCCCTGGTCTATACGGTGTTTTAACAAGCCATAGTTAGTTGTCAACATTAGAAAAAGGGAAGGGGTGGATTTCACCACATAAAAGTGGCTTTTGGGCTTCTTCGGGAACGTCAGCAGACTTGGCAGGAGGAAGGTGGGCCATGTTGCCGGGGCTCACTGGAGCTGTTCGCTTCCGTCCCCTCCTAGCCCTGCCTGGCCCAGTAAACCTAGAATTTCAACCTTTGCCCTAAGATATACAAGACAGCTTGAAGTATTATCTTTCCTTAGAATTCCTGCGGGCTCACGGAGAAGGAAGAAAGCTGTACAAATTATCCAATAATGAAGGAATTCGAGGCTTCAGCTAGTGGAAAGACCCAGAGGGTACACGGGCCGCTGCATCTCGTGTCAGGAAAGGCCTTTGCCTACTGTCATCATGAGCTAGTCTTGTCCTGAGCCTTCATAGGGGGGGTGTAACCAGAGCAGCCTGGCTTTCCAGGAATCAAGGTAAGAGAAAGGGCAAAGTTAATGATTTGCCACCCAGCCCCGCCCAGCCACCTACACACCCACCTGTCCCTTCAAGGGCTTCATCTTGCCGAAACCAGATAAAATATGAATTGAATACAGAATTCTTGCATCCTTTATTTTAAACCTAATTATGGTTATTATGATTTTGAAAGATAGGACTTCAAAGACTCTAGCAGGTGCTAATTTCAAAGAACACACGTAAAATATTGTCCAGACAGTTCAGTTCTGCTGGGCAACTGTGTGCAAGGCCATCAGGCATTCAAAGGTGGAAGGAATTTTTACTTTGGTTTCTTGTTAGAAACGTTTTGATTCACGAATGAGATTTTATATTTTCTCCGTAACAATGCAAGATTTATGAACTTCGCCTATGTTTTTACTGGCACCCATGTGAGCTTTCTGTGTAGGAAAAAAATATTGCTGTTGCCCACCTATTGATATTGGTACTGAAGACTGAAGAAATGTATCTTTTCACTTTTATAAAGCTCTTCAGATCTGTTAGCATTCCCTCCTAGAAGTCCACATCACTGTGCACAGTTTCTACATTTTATTCAGTCACGTTGATAGCATTTCCCTAGAAAGTTTGTAGTTACGTATACTCAGTGCTTAAAATAAATATGTAAGATATCTGATTACTTAGGTAGCTAGTTACTGAATATAGGGGTGAACAAAATAAGATGTCGGAGACCATGCTGCTGGGCTACCTTCCTCCGAATGACAGGGAAAATGACCTTGCATCGAATAGCCCCTTTTGTCTGCAGAAAAAGGATGGCTTCACTGACATAATATGATCGTTTTATTTCGTTTTTTCCCCCAATTCAATGCCTAACAACCTAGAACTTTTTCTGTGTTAGTATTTATTGACCACATATAATATAAAGAATGGCTTGTAAATACATGACACTCAAATGATGTATAGGATGTAGAGACCTGGTTCCCGGCCTCAACGAATTTAGTATAACCGGTGAACTAGGACTAAGGAAGAAAGCTCTGAGCCTTATAAGTGCTGTACATTAGGCAGTAAATTGGAGATATGTTTGCGACTTAGTGTGCCAGCTGTTCAAGAGAGGAGACAATCTTTTTGGGAGGGGCTACAGTGGGTCTTCGGCTGGGCTTCAAGGCTTGAGAGTGAGGACGCCCAGTATAGGGCATGATGTGGGGGGAGGTCGCTGGAGTTGGGAAGGTGGGAACAGAGACACAGAGCGATGGAGTTGAGGCCAGATTGAGTCAGGAATGGAGGAAGGGCACGCTAAGGAGCTTTGTCCTATAGGTAATGCTAAGCCATTTTTATGCAAGGGAGGAAAAGATTTGATGAAAGCAATGCTCTAGGAAGATTAATCTGGAAGCTTAAAGTGATTAGAGCAATAGATGCTGCTGCACGGGTTTGGAAGGCCAGTTAGGATGCTCTTCAGTAATCCAGGCATAAAGTGAATGGAGCCTGCATTCTGGTGCGAGAGTGGGGAGAGGGTGATTTTAGAGAATCATCCTTTAGAAAAGATAACCAAATATAGCGGGATGAAGCAAGGAAAAGGTTAGAGGAGTAAAAGGCATCTGTAGTTTCCATGCTGGAGGGGAATAAGAACCGAGAGCCGTGCCCTACCCCTCATCCCACTTGCTCACTTTGTCCAGCGACACAGATATCCTTGCTGCTCCTTGAACAACGCCTGCAAAATCCCACCTCAAGGCCTTTCTACTTGCCAGTTTCTCCATCCTGAACTTTCTTCCCCCAGCTATCCACCTGACTTGCTTCCTCACTCTCAGTCCCTACCTTGCCTCTCCCCGCATTTATTTTACCTTCCTAATTTGAAAACTGAAAATTTCAACCAATACACTAAACATGAAAATATTACTCTCCCCTAAAGTTCTTGCAGGTTCACAGACATTGCTAAAATGTACCCTCATTAGAGAGGCCCTCCCTGACTACTCCATTCCTCTCTTTCCCCTTATGCTGCTTGATTTTTCTTGGTATGTTTCCTCATCTAACAATATATTATGTATTTAGTCATTTGGTTATTTTCTGTTTTGTTTGTTTGTTACTAGGATGTGAGGGCAAATGGACAAAGACTATGCCTCATTTTTTTTTTTTTAACAGTTATTTATTTTTGAGAAACAGAGAAAGACAGCGTGATCGGGGAGGGGCAGAGAGAGTGAGGGAGACACAGAATCTGAAGCAGGCTCCAGGCTCTGAGCTATCAGCACAGAGCCCAACCTGGGGCTTGAACCCAACGAACCGTGAAATCATGACCTGGGCCGAAGTCCGAAGTCAGACACTTAACTAACTGAGCCTCTCAGGCAACCCAAGACTGTGCCTCAGTTTTAACTCTGCCCTTAACACTGTACCTGGCACATAGGTTCTCAACAGATAGGTGAATTAAGTAAATGAAATAGGAAAGTTAAAAAAGGAGGCTAATTTGGGAAGAAGAAGAAAAGGAAGATGATGAGTTACCTTTAAACATAGATCAGCTTAGGGGCTGGGTGGCTCAGTCAGTTGAGCATCTGACTCTTGATTTCGGTTCAGGTCATGATCCCAAAGTCATGGGATTGAGTCCCTTGTCAGGCTCCCCACTGAGCATAAAGCCTGCTTAAGATTCTCTCTCTCTCTCTCTCTCTCTCTAAACAAACAAACAAACAAACAAACAACCTCCCCCTCAAAACCCAACTTAAAAAAAAAGAAAAAAAACACGGATTAGCTTAGAAGAAACAATAGTTTAGATGGTGGGTGGCAGGATTACAAGGCTAGGAACCCCGTTTGGTGCTCTCTAGGTTTACCTTCTTTATAAGTATCAGAAGAACCTCTCCTAAGACAATCCCCTTCTCTGGGTGGTTATCTCAGTGTTTTTCACCTTCCTTTAAGAGTCCAGTTTTCCCCCTGTGTGACCTCTTTCCCGGGAGAGAGGGGGAGAGAACAGCTTCAGAATAGGGTATTTACCCAGAAGCTGCTGAGTCTCCAAGAGAACATCCTAGAAACCACATTTTATCTCTTGTGTGTCCATCAAATAAATATCTGATGCTTCCCAGAAATTTGAAATCTGCTTATTGGGATGATCTACTACAAACTTTTTGAAATATATTTGATATAGCCCATAATAATCCAAGCGAGACCCAGAACAAAAACAAAGCACACCTGTAGCTCATTTGTTTCCACTCTTTCGATGGCTCCAATCCCCACTTTTGCCAGGAGCATATTAGGATCACCTGCCAAATTGACTTACGATTTAATGAAGCATCTCACGTACATGCATTTGGTTCTCCAAAATAATCCCTTTAAGAAAACACATTTTTCCTTTTCAAATGCAGTTCACAGCCTTTTCTTGATATGAACCACTTTCTAACATTACTACTGACTATATTGAAATGAATGAATACATTATAAAGCACTTTATCTTTATTGCTGCCTGAAGTGATCCACAGAGAGTATAATTGCCAGCTGTGTATCCTAGGCACATAATTTCATTACCGGGCTCTTATGGAGCCATCAGTCCTGTGGATGGTCCTCTGCCTGACAAACCAGCCACAGAATTCCAAACTTGACTTAATGTCAAGTGCCGTATTGAGGTCAGTTCACCCTAGCCTGAATCCAGGAGATGCTACAGAAGCCTGGGGTGCCTGGGCCATTCTTAGAGTCTGCTCAAAAAGCCTGTCATGTTTCTGATAACCTGAGGACACAGCTTCTGATCAAAGGGTCCCTCTAGGATGAAGTTGACCTATGGTTCCTTGGACTGTCCACAAATATTCTTAACAGGTGGTAACCCTAATTTTAATTCTCTAATCATATTTGTGTTCAAGGCAAGGGCCAATCACCTTTCAGAAGTGAGGTGGTGAGGAGCTTAATACTGTTGTGGTCTTCGTGTGGGGGCTGGGGGCAATCCAGTTTCTCTCAGTATCTTGAAATATCACTTAACCTACCAACTGGAGATTAGTCCCAATTAGAGGGAGTGTGGGTGGTTAAAAAATTTCTGCTAGCACACAAATATACCCTGGCTTCACACTTGGCTATGAATTTCTGTGGAATTATAGGAATTTAGAGGTAACCTTGTTCAGATCTCTCATTTCATAGATGAGGGATGAGAACTCACATTTACCTAGACCTCTTGAGTGTCTAGTGCAGTTAAGAGCTTTTCATTTACTCTTTAGTTGGCTGATGAGGGAACTGATGATACCTTTGCCTGAGCATGTACAAAACATCACAGTCCCAAAGGAAAAAGAGTTTTGATTAAAGAGGAGAGAAAGGGGCACCTGGGTGGCTCAGTTGGTTAAGCGTCCCACTTCGACTCAGGTCATGATCTTGCAGTAAGAGACTCGAGTTCGAGCCCCACGTCAGGCTCTGGGCTGACAGCTCAGAGCCCGGAGCCTGCTTTCCGATTCTGTGTCTCCTTCTCTCTCTGCCCCTCCTCCACTCGTGCTCTGTCTGCCTCTCACAAAAATAAAAACAAACATTAAAAAAGAAAAAAAAAAAGAGGAGAGGATGGGGTGCCTGGGTGGTTTAGTCAGTTAAGTGTCTGACTCTTGATCTTGGCTCGGGTCGTGATCTCACAGTGTGTGACTTCGAGCCCTGCTGACAGTGCAGAGCCTGCTTGGGATTCTGTCTCTCCCCCTCTCTGCCCCTACCCTGCTCATTCTCTCTTTCTCTCTCAAAATAAAGAAAATTAAATGAAAATAAAGAAATACATACATACGTAAAGGAGAGGGTAAGGAGTAGCCTTGGGGCAGGGCAGATATGGATGAGTTTGCTGGAAGATGGAGGAAGGGTGACAGAGGGAGGTTGCCCAGGATACACTGAACACACTCTGTACCTCAGTGAAAGACACTGGAAGTACAATCTCTGAGCCCATACCAGGACTGCCTTTGCCACAATATTCCAGGTTGTTGGTGTGCACTTTCAAGGTAAATTTGATTGGAATCTAGAGAGGTGCGTTCCACCTCTCAAAAGATAACGTGCTAACAACTGCTATGTGTATGATGTATCTTTATTTAAATTAATTTTTACAATCACCTTGGAGGTTGGTATGGTCCTTATTTTAGAGATGGACATTTCTTGGCCAGGTTCTCCCAGCAAATGGCAGATCTGGGATTAGAACCCAGGTTTGTCTGGATCCAAATTTATGCGACAGAATTTCAAATGAGTAATTTAATCTCTACTCATTAAAAGTAGATTAAGGGGCACCTGGGTGGCTCAGTCGGCTAAGCGTCCAACTTCGGCTCAGGTCATGAGCTCATGGTTCGTGGGTTCAAGCCCTGGGTCGGGCTCTGTGCTGCCAGCTCAGAGCCTGGAGCCTGCTTCAGATTCTGTGCCTCCCTATCTCTTTGACCCTCCCCCACTTCCACGCATGCATGCTCTCTCTCAAAAATAAACAAATAAAACACTAAAAAAAAAAAAGTAGATTCAATGACCTCATCCCTCCATTTTTAGGCTGTTTAAGCCAGTGCAGAGCACAATAGCACTGAGCATAACAGCATCGGAGGAAACAACCAGCAATAAGATAAGATGCCCCTTCAGCTTTTTCTAAATTCATGGTCTTAAGTACCTGTGTCATGTTTGCTAGCCTTCCAAATTCCTGGTGTAGTCTCCTTGAGTCCAGATGTCCAGCAACAGTTTATGACCTATAATTAAACAGAATCCCCTCTCCTTATCATACCCTTCAGATAGAGTCCTACCACACGAAACACAGCATCCCAAAACACTTCTCTTTGATTTAATGTTGATAGTCATTCTTGTTCTCATTGATTAATATAATCATATGAAAATATGGTACTGAGTGCCCTTAAAAGTCCACCAAGAAGAAAAATGTAATTAGGCGATATCGGGGTAAAGAAGTAAGTCTTGGGAAGTGGCAGAAAGAGGAGGAAAGACGAATTCGGGACTGAGCGAATGTCACAGACTAACCAGGCAGGTTTTACCTGCACGGGGCGTGTGAGGGCATGTGTTTATCTGAAACCCTGGAAATCCTCCAGATTCAGTCCCACGAGCTATGTGACAATGGGCCGTCTTTGAAAGGAGCAAGGACACATCACTTTGGTTGGAATTCCTGGTCAGAGAGTGTGCGAGGAAAGATAACAGGCTGGCTTCCAGGTCTGATTAACCCTCTCCGTGGGTGCACCTGGCAAAAAGAACCCGCTATGGGTGGAGGTGTCCAGGGACGGGGGCTGGGGGGCTTTGGGCCACAGAGGGGAAAGGACGCACACAGGAAACATCCAGGACTTTACCAGTGTTGTTCTGCCAGGGGATTCCTTGGAGCCTGTAGCTCAGGTTTGCCAGAGTTGCCAAAGACAAATGCTTTCCCCTGCTGTCCCTTTCACTTCCCAAGTTAAGAAAACGTTAAGTCACCACAGAGGCTCCTAGGAAATGTCCAGCTGTCCTGTGAGGGCAGCTCATCTCTGTCCTGGAGGACCATGACTCTGCACTTCTTAAGGAACAGGTTGTTTGTTTGCTCATGTGTATCTATTTGTTTATATATCTTCATTACCCCTCCTCGTTTACTGGAGAAAACCTAGCTTTCTCAGTATGTAGCTGGAAAGCACATGATGGGGAAGATGTGGGTGTTTATAGCCATCTGTGGCCTTGAACATATTACCAGAGTCATTTGGATTTCTGTGGCTTTCTGTATGAAGCGAATCTCATAGGTAAATACAGAAATATTATATTCTTCGTTGAGCAACATCACATCACCATCTTCTTAGAAGAGATGAAAGTCTTTCACCTTACAGCTCGTTCTTTCACTGTGAACAATCTTTCCTAACAGGACTTTCTTGGGATCACAGAATGTTACAACCAGAAGGGAGATAATGAATGAAAAAAAGAACTTTTCCACTGTAAAGGTCCATTCAAACACAGAAGTCCTTACAAATGCCTATATTAGGGGGAAAAACATCCAAATCCCCATGCTGCATTTGGAGTCTGTTTTCTGTTTGTTCTGTTCTCAGTAGGGAGAACAGCTCATTACTGTCCTGGGCACGAGCCTTTTATATACTTGAAAACCATTGCTGGCTAACCCTGTAACCCTCTCGCCTCTGAACAGAATTACCTTGGCTCCTTTAACCTCTCCTGATCTTTATTCCTCAGACCTCTAATCTCTTCTGCGGCTTTCTGTGAACTGACTCCAGTTTCTCCCTCTCCCCTATTAATTGCAGCCCCGAGGAAGGGTCTGCCCTGGTTTGTGTGGCTGAGCAGGGAAGATGGGAATGGAGAGGCGGGCAGTGACAGCAGAACTTGTTAGTGGACAAACACAACGGAAAACGGGGGAGGAGTAGGCAGTCTTTCCAGAAGTCAGAAGTCAGACTTCGCCATCAAATCATTTTCATTTCAGAGCTTTCCAAACAATGGCACACAAGTACATCAGTGAACCATTTGCTTACCAACCATTTAACAAGGCTTTGCTATAGGCCCGGCACTATAGGCCCGGGATCCAGGACGCTGCCAATTCTTGGTCCCCAGGCAGAACCCTGCCTGCGGACGGTATATGTTTTGCTGTCATAAGTTAAGTCTGTGTTTTAATTGGTTACCGGTATTTTAAATTTAAGAGATTACACCTACAATTTCACCTACAATTTTCAGTTTTTTCAAATCCTGAAGGTTGGGGAATATGAGGCTTGTGTGTCAGGCCTGGGATCGTGTGCTAGAGCTGAGTAGTAGCTCCCCCATATGAGTGGGGAACTGCCTCCAGTTTTCTTAAACCCCATCTGGCCCTTTGTTATGGACTGAACCGTGTCCCCCAAAATTCATGTTTTGAAGCCCGAATCCCAGTGTGACCATATGTGGAGATAGGGCCTTCAAGAAGGCAATTGGAGGCAGGGGGGACGGGGTGCCTGGATGGCTCAGTTGGTTAAGGGTCTAGCTCTTGGTTTTGGCTCAGTTTGTGAGTTCAAGCCCTGCATTGGGCTCTGTGTTGGTGGTGCAGAGTGTGCTTGGGATTCTCTCTCTGCCTCTTCCCTACTTGCACTGTCTCTGTTTCTCTCAAACAACAAACTTAAAAAAAAAAAAAAAAAAAAAAAAAAAAAAAAAGGCAATTAGGGCCAGTGTCCTTATAAGAAGAGGAAGAGACACCAGAGAGCGCTCTCTCTCTCTCTTACCATGTGTATACAGAGGAGAAGGAAAGGCCCTCAGACAGAGAGAAGGCAGCCATCTATTAGCCAGGAAGAGAGCTCTCACCAGAAACCAATGCTGATGGCACCTTAGATCTTGGACTTTCAACCTCCAGAGCTGTGAGAAAGTAAGCTTCTGTTGTTTGCGCCCCTGCTCTGTGGTGTTTTGTTATGGCAACCCAAGCAGACAAATACACCCATGTACTTCACTTTCTGCCTAGCTTCTGTGGGCATTTGAGTTTGAGACCCCTGCTCTATGTGCTTGGGAGTTAAGACTGAATATCTGGTTGAGGTATTTTGTCTACTTGTAGAGAAAGTTAAATGGAGAAATAATTTGTAACACAGGACATAATGTAAGAGATGTACAAACTGATGTCAAAGGATGGAACTGTCAATGGCTGGGATGGGAGGGAAATGGAGATGTCTCCTCTGTGAGGAGATAGTGTGTCAGAAGGTTTTCGAGAGATTAGCAGGATTTCAACAGATGATGATGGAACATAAGGCAGCAGCAAAGGCTTACAGGCATGAGAGTGGAGGGTATATTAACTAGGTTTGACTAGCGTTCAGGGTCCATTGCGGGGGGGAAGGTGTGATAAGAGATGAGGCCAGAAAAGGAGAAGAAAGTCAGATTATGAGCCATGAATGAATGCTACACCGTAGGGTTTGGTTTAATTCTGGAATGAATGAGGAGTACCTGAGGGGGTGGAGGATAGAATTGAGTGGATGAAAGGTATGGTTTAATTAATTCATTAAGCACATATTTGTTGGGAGCATCCAAAGTGCCAGGTACTTGCAAATACAGCCCTGGGCAAGGTGGGACGAAGTCTCTGCCCTCATGGAGCTGGCAGAAATAAACAATCGGCTGCATAACATAATGTCAAGGAGTGATGAATCCTATGAAGAAAAATAAAACAGTGCAAGAGGAGTAAGAGGGTAGAGGGTAATATGGCAGGTACTGCTTTGGATGCCCATGGTCAGGGAGGGCATGATATTTAGGCACAGCCTGAACGAAGTGAGAGAATGAATCATGTGGGTATTGGAGAATATAATTCCAGACAGAACAGCAAGTACAAAGGCCCTGAGGCAGCAGCACAGTTATGTTCATGGAACAACATAGAGGCCAATCTGACTGGAGTAAACAATGGGAAGAATGATGGGCAGTGACGTTGAAGTAGTCAAGGATCAGATCTTTATCTAGGAAGGGAACTCCAGTGCAATGGTGGGGGTGAGGGGGTGGGGGCGGAAGGGGGGTGGGACTGATCGAGGACCAGGACTGGAGCAGGGAGACACCCCCTAGGAGCTCATAGGAATGAAGAGGGCTGGATCAGGGTGGGCAATTGAGTTGCAATTGTAGAGTCATACATACTCTAGGAGAAGGATATATTTTGGACACAACGTGAAATCCCCAAACAGAGCTAGTCTTGGGGAAGACAGGACTTTGGGGACAGGATGAGATGGGGTACTGACCTCCCAATCTCTGGATCAATCATGTGCAATAACAGCTGTCAGAGGAAGAGGATAATCAAAAGGTCTACAGTCTGCAACTGTCCCAAAGAAGGGTAAAGGCAGAGATTAGGGTTCATCTGTTTCCACAGCTCAGAAGCCCAGGCACTGTCCATGGGGCATAAGGGAGAATGTAACCGTTCTTCCCCTAAAAAGTAGAACACTATCACTTAATACTACAGATTTCTGGCAAATGTCCCCAAACCTGGTTTGGTCTGGCCCTAGAATGAAATGACTTGTTCTAATAAATGGAAATAAAAAGAGTTGAAAGGCAATACAGAGGGAGGGGTCAATGCAGACCAGAATGTGGTTGGCTTGGTATAGTTTCCCTTGGGCATTTTTTTTTTTTTTTTTTTTTTTTGAGTTTTAGTGAGGAGGAGGTAAATAGTCCTTTGAGAGCCATATAAAGCTCTGCTTCCAGACTGCAATGGCCAGGGAGCATGGTCATCACCTTTGGCATTGTTCTCTAGATTTTTTACCCTTGGTGTTTTTCCTTTTCCTTGCTTGGCTGGGAGAATTATGAGCTCCTTTGGAAAGAATGCCGGGCTTTCTCCCTTGGCCCTGCTGTGGGCAAACGTTCAAAAAAATGTTAATTGTAAATATCTGTGATAAGAGTGCCCTCTTCTGGTATACCCTATTTGTCTTCAGCTGCTGTTTCCCTGACAATGCTGCATTTTTAGGCTTAATTATCTTTTTTTATTAAATTGACAAAGGAGAAAGGCAAAAGTCATTGTTGGGGATAAATTAATTTTACCCACTGTTTCTAGAACTTTCTTCCACAGTCCTAATCCTTATTTGGCCATAGTCTCTGAATCTTCTGACCCAATCTTTCTTTGGAATTTACACGTAACCTTTTATTAATTCACACACACACACACACACACACACACACACACACACGTAAAATTGGCAGAAAATTGGCATTTTACACACGTAAAAATGGCAGAAAATCAAAGTGTGGAAGGGGTGTTGATACAATTCATTTGATCGCTTTTCTGCCTGTTATTTATTGAGTGCTTGCTCAGTTTGTTGAATGCTTGAGGCATAAGCCTTTTCCTAAGACCTTCCGGATCCTAAATGAGTAAGGTACAGTCCTCATCTTTGCTGAGTTTGGTGGTGGGAAAGATGGATGAGTAAATATAAAATTATAACAGCAAGTGACAAAAAACTGAGGTGTGAACTGTGAGGTGAGTGGTCACAGGGGGACGTGAATTAATATCTTTGGTGATTCAAACACAAAGATGAAAAAAATGTATGCCTCCCTGACCTGAATTATTTCTCCTGACAGTCACATTTCTCTGTGCACTAGACCTCAGGATTCTACCCACAAATCATGATAGGTTTAATATATTTCTGTGTTACTAATGTCACAAAGTGAGTTTGGATCTGAAAGGGATGTGTGTGTATACACACACACACACACACACACACACACACACACACTCAGTTTTCTAATTTTTTTCTTCTATGTTCAAGGGAAAATGTTTCCTTTTATACCTTGAATATTTGGAGAGACTCTACATATCTAGCTTCAGCAAATTAAATATTGCTTTTAATTGCAGAATACCAGTGTACAATGAAAAAGGTTATGTATGGGTTTTGCTAGAAAGCATTGTTCTGATAGAAATTATTTTCCTCCATATAAAGGAGGAGTTATCTTTAATGAGACCATCCAAATTTTGTTCTTTGCAAAGGAGAGGCTTGCTCCCCTCCTGGTCTCTTGTGACATTTATCCATTGGCTTTAACCCACAATCTTGTATCTATGGGGCTCTGAAAGTTACCCAGTTTCCCAATGACTTTTAACCTTTTATTTTGTTTTATTTGGAAAATTTATTAATGCAGTTTTTCTATGTCACTAATCTTCTGCATAAGAAAAGCTTTAAAACTGGGAGAGAGAGTGAGTCGACAGTGAATTACATTGGTTCCTCATATCTATCCCTTGGCTATACATGCAAATGAAATGTATTGGTGATATTTTGGGGGTATACTTCTCACCAGACATAGATGGTATTGTTTATTATTTTATTTTTATTTATTTTAGTTATTTAAAGTATTTATTTTATTTTTAATCACTTAGGATTCCTTTTGCATCTGCATAAATTTGGTCATCTTTTTAATTTCTTTATCAATAATGGCTTTAACTCTCAACTATGTACTAAAAGAAAACTTTTCTTTCCCTTAAAGTCAAACTGAAAACCTTCCTTTCTCATAGGACAGCTATCCATAGGACTCTTGTTTTGGTTCACTATGCTTCTGTTGCTCATCCTGCACCCTGTCCAAACCTATCTTCTAAACTCAGGAATTTCTAAGAGAATCTTAGAGAAGTAGCCACAAAATCTGTAAGTTATACCCTGAGAAGCACTGATTTGGGGCATCATCTTGGTGATTTAAAATAAAAACCTCAAGTGGACTTGGAGAATACAGAAGCTCAGTGTAACTTTGAATCTGGTTGGTCCTTAGTCTGTCTCAATGATCCACTATGGGTGGAGCCATGAGGGCTGTGCCTCTACACCTGTGGTGGACAACTGAGCCTTCCAATTCTGTTGACTTGGTTTTTTTTTTTTTTTTTTTTTTTTTCTTTTGGTGGCAGAGGTGCTAAATCAAAAATAGAAGTGAAACACAATATTCAAAATGGCAGTGAGAAGTAAACAGAGGTGAGGGAATCAGTAAGACAGAGGGGACAGAGTCAGGGCATTCGAGTTCCATTGGCTCTGTCACTCATGTGCTATTGTCCTAGAGCAAGCCATGCATGTGCTCGGGGTCTCATTTTCCCTACTCTAGAGTGACCAGGGCATCTAGTGGGAGGTTCAGGTAGGATGAGGAAAAGGAGATGGGGTGAAATATTTGAGGCTTAGGGTCCCCACCCTGGTTTCAACCTAAGCACCTCAATTTCATTCTGTTTTATGTGTTTTGCTTCATCATAAGACCTTGTGTGAAGAAAACAAAAGATCTTTGATCCAGCAAAACAAAACAAACACCTTCATTAGACTTAACGATTTCCAAATTTCCTACTAGCTCTAGAATTCTAGGAGAATCAGAATGGTGGTATTCGTTGTTTTCCTGCCCAGTATCAAATGATGACTTCCTTCTGATTTTCCTGCAGTCATCTTGTGACTATTATGGCAAAGCCTGAGGCTGTCAGAGGCCACCACAGACAGCTTAGGCATCGAGCCAGTCCCAAGGCAGCCAAACAGAGGTGGATCCTGGCGGCAGACTTTAATTTCAGGATGAAGCCTCACCTGTGGCTATAGGCTTCCAGGATTTTCAGTTACATGAGTCAATGAATTCCACCCCAACCTCCCTTTTAGCTTAAGCCATTTAAATTCAGTTTTTCTGTCACTTGCAACCAAACGATTCTAATTGGATCAGATAGTGTTTAAAATATAGTCAACGAATGTTTACTGCAATGTCATAGAGTACCAAATAATAAATGCTTGAGATACAAATTAAGGAACTATTTTTGTCATCAACAACTTAACTTTAACATGCTGACCTTTGTGTACGGAAATCAGTCCTGGTTTACTACCAATAGGACATTCCCTTTGACTTGTTTAATTAACTAGTGATGAAAACTCTTACTTGTGAAGCAATTAAATGGATAGTTTTGGTCTCACTAACATGTTGAGGCCATCTGAACTCATATGGAGGTGGATAAATCTACCAAATGTAAAACCAATAAAAGCAGATAATTGCAACACTACAAAGCACATTGAAGGAAACAGGGCTAAAATCTCCCCCTACTCATCTTTGTGAGAATGTACATTGTAACAACTGTTTTAGGGCAATTTGACAATACTGCCCAAAGCCTTAGAACTGTGGTCCTATTTGGATTTGGCAATCTCACTTCTAGAAATGTATCCTAAGAACTAACTGTGGATATACTCTTAGATATGGAGATATCCATAACTACATTGATTACAAAAGCATAAACACACACACACACACACACACACACACACACACACACACACACAAACTGTTTGGGTAGAACTGTATCCCCCACCCACCCAGCCCAATGCATATGCTAAAATCCTAACCTTCATTACTTCAGAATGTGACTGTATTTGGAAATAGAGCCTTTGAAGAGGAAATAAAAATAAAAATGAGGTCATATAATTGGGCTTTAATCCAATATGACTGGTGTCCTTATAAGAAGAGGTGATTAGAACACAGACACACACACACAGAGAAGATCATAGGAGATACCAGAGGAAGACATCCATCTACACACCAAGGAGAGAGGCTGATAACCTTGATCTCAGACTTCTGGCCTCTAGGACCTTGAGAAAATTAATTTCTGTTGCTTTAGCCACCAGTCTACGGTACTTTGTTATGGCAGCCCAAGAAAACCAGTGCACGCACACACATGCACTTACACACACACACAGGCATGTAATGTTGAGCAGTATGGGACTAGTTAAATATGTATGGCTCATCCACACAATGGAAACCCGTTTATCCCATTTAAAATGATGCAGATAAATACTGTTATGAAAAACTCTTGCTGATATGTTATTAGGTAAACTAGATTATCACACAGTATGTATAGTATACTCCTTATTTATAAAAACATCTATGTGTACATATATAATGGATATTAATTTGGTCTAAGAGAAAATACTTTCCTTTGTTCAGAAAAGTGAAAAATGGCTCTGCTAGCAGTTGGATCATGATGTTGCCAAGTGGAAATTAACAATGTTTACAGAATATAAAGAATGCTCATACAGTGACATTCTGACTATGTTTGGAACAAGATAAAGACAAGGCCACTCTATAACCATAAAGATAACTAAATATCTTCTCTAACACTGATGACTGCTGCTTTCTTTTTATATTTTTATTAAAAAATTTTTTTAACTTTATTTTGAGAGAGAGAGAGTGAGCAAATGGGGAAGGGGTAGAGAGAGAGGGGCAGAGAGAATTCCAAGCAGGGTCTGTGCTGATAGCAGATGTGGGGCATGATCTCATGAACCTTGAGATAGTGACCTGAACCGAAATCAAGAGTTGGTCACTTAACTGACTGAGCCACCCAGGCGCCCCATCTTTTTAAACTGATATCTCTCACTTCAGTTTTTTCCTTTCAGGGTGAAAATTAAGATAGTCATCAGCAAATTCCCTTTCTTTTTGACAGAATCCAATCCAAATTTGATCCCTGTTGCCCTAATGTCTCCTTAAAAGTATCCATATAAAACCTCACTGCCCTGAGAAGCCCCTCTCAACTCCCTTTTCAGTGGCTTTGGTCAATAGGCTTTAAGAGTTCTAGATGAGGTAACTTTGGCCCCCTCCCACTCACCAGAACTGGCTGGAAATTCCATCTCAGCTGAGTTTTATATAGTGGACAGCAAACAGAGGGGTTACAAATGGTCAGGTCTCTGTGGGAGCTCATTATCCTTTTTCTAAGATGGCAGCTTCATTTCCTCAGCCAAACTGGGTAGGAGGATCTTATGCTATAGGATAAGGCCAAAAATCTTGGGCTCAGTTCCCCATTCACAGGAGGCTCTGTGGGGTGGGCCCTGGGTCTTCCCTATTCACAGAACCCACTGCCACTGGCCTCCTCCCTAGTGAACCTTCTGTCCTCCTGGCTTAGACCTCCTCTACTCAGCACCAGCCTCCTTCTGGGTAGGTGAGGCCTCAGCCTTCTTGCGCCCCCTAGCTTCCATTTCTAGTTCTGCAACTGAAGTGTATGAGCTATGGAGCTCAGGCTCAGGATGCAGAGTTGGCTTAGGAGTGAAAAAGAATAAAATACCTCTCATTCTTTTTTAGCAGTGAGTTCAGCACACATCAATCTGTGACTAATACCCTGGCACATATTCTAGAAAGGGTTCTGAATATATAACCTGAAGGGTTAAAATAACTGTCTCTACAGTTGTATTATGGACCTTTAAAAAGGTTTCTGTGGGTTACTTACTTTTTCTTTCTAATTTTTGTTACATTGAATATTTGCTTTCAAAATAAGAAAAAAGTATGTCATTTATTTTTAACTAATGGAAGGGAAAATAGAATAAGAAGAGGTGGAGAGTGAAAGGAAGAAACCAGGGCCTTCCATGGTGGGTGCAGAGGTGTATCACTGCAGTGTGAACACAGGACAGCCCTGGAGGTTGGTATTCCCTGGAATTCTGGAGTAAAGACATCAGCCTTTTGGCTCTGATTTGCACTTGTAAGAATATTTTAAGTGGCTCTTTTACCCTCTGTTTATCAATGAATACAAGGTAGCCCCATGGAGGCAGTAGGCGGTAATGGGAGCTCCTAACTGGGGAGAAATTTTCTTTGGAAAGGGAAATGGCATGATGGGTTTTATCCCTGGTTTTATATTAGAATTACTGATACCTGGGCCATACCTCCAGTGACCTAGTTGGTTACTGGTTAAAGGAAGCAGAGGGTGGGTGAAGAATGGAGCCCTCAATACAAAATTCTCCTATTCATAATTTTCCCTAGGGACATCTTTGAAAGGAAAAGTGGGACTACAGATTATTTCTTTCCATCAGTGTTTTCTCAGGTATGGTATGTGTACCATTGGTACAAAAACTATGCATGTCGTTGCAGGGAAAAGCATTTCAAAACAGTTTTTAATGGCATATACTTATTATATTGCATATTAGAAAAATTAGAAAAAACATACATCAAAGTTATGATTTTATAGTAGTGAAAGAACTTTAAAAAAATGAAATTCATTTATATAAAATGCGAGTCAATCGATATATTAGGTAAATCAGATATAGAAAAATTAGATAAATTAGGTAAGTTGCAGTGCAGGTGGTACATGGATATGGCAAAAATCAAGATGGTATGCATGTCTTTAGACTGGGAAATACAAGCAAAAATTGCTTTATCACACCTTTTTGAAAGAGGTGAGCTTTGGGCAGTGATTCAGAGCCGTGCCTCCAGACACTGGACTGAAAATATGTGGGGCTGGCTGAGAGCTTGCAGAAAAAGAGATTCCAGGTTTTAGTTCCTAAGACCTGGGATGGGGTCCAGGACTGTGTCTTTTCCTGAAGCTTTCCTGGTGGTGCTGGTGCAGCCTGGTTTGGGGACCTTGAAGAAGGGAGCAATACCTCTTTGGGCCTGGAAGAGCAGTAGTTCTTTAAGATAATGAAACTTATTTTAAGTATTTGCTGGCTGTGAAGCCTATTCATTGTTGTTGACTGTCATCAGCATGGCTTTGTAAACTTTTAATTTTTAAACTGCGCCTCTGGGTCTCAGCATTGAGCGAGTGTGTGAAAATTAAAATACACACAAGCAAGCACACTATACCCCTGCCAAAAACACATTTCAATCTGATTTAACCAATTAAACAAACAGGAGTGAATTACACCATTAGGCTCCACAGGGCTGCCAGAGCAAACCGACAGTGTGGTGCAGACCGGGCATGGGAGTCATAAAGTGCATGTTTCTAGTGGAAAGGAGATGCTCGAGTGGGAGCTGTTTCACGGCAAATTGATGTTTACTCAGTGAGTTTCAGAGGAATCATTGTGAGGCAGCTGGGAGGGAGCACTCTGGGATGGAAACCCTGCATTGGGGCCCAGAGTCCTGTGAGAAGGCGATAAGAGAGGAGTGCCGAAGAAGAGACATCAGACACTGGAAAGCTGCAGTCCCACCAGATTGGGGATGGGGGGCGGGGACAAGGGGGAGATGAAAGACTAAGAGAAAGCTGGCAGCACCAGAGGGCACAGAGACTTTACTGAAAGGCTGGTGAAGTCCTCCACTTGAACAGCAGCAAATAGTTGCTGTTGGGGAGAGGGGCGCAAAATATTATCCTACAGGACACTTAGGGAACAGAATAAATTCTTTAAGGAAATCATTAAGAGCAAATACCCATCTAGGTAGTTTCAGCAAGTGACTATCTTGAATCTCCTGTGGCAGTCCTTAGTTCAATGGCTCTGTTTTATGGTCCAACTGGGTGTTAATGTCATATGCCCTGATTTTAGGGTCAGAAAAAAATGAGGAAAGGATCTGGGGTTAGAAGGCCAAGCTGGCATCCCGATGGCCCTGCTCCAGTGTAAGCTGGGACATGTGAATTGCAGAAGGTGATAGACTGGGGGCAAGCGTGGATTCCTGGACCTCCCAAGCAAAGGGGACAATTGCCAGGGGCCAGGGCACTCAGCAGGGTTTCCAGAGGTAGTGGCCACTGTTTTTCACCTACTTCCAATTCAAAAAGTCCTACTCACAGACTCCTAGTCAAATTCAAATTGTTCTCTTTATCTGATGGAAAATTTTCATACCATGCCAAAGAAACGGGACAAAGATTTGTCTTATTTCTATTTACTGTTGCCTTTCCGTATCAGTTTCTTCATACATACATACTTTTAAAACTAGTTCCACTATTTCGGTCCCCTTTTGCTGTTATTCTTACGGAGACTGATGTTACAGGATTTTGGATGCAATTTTCAAAGACATGAGCATTATGACACTTTGATTATACTGTGGAATAATTTTATAAAGTAATTTGAGTTTTGGGGGGAGATAGAACATAGAGCTTAGCAAAGTTTTTCCACTAGGTGTCACTCTTGATCCAATTAAACCCGCTAGCGGTGTTTATAAATAGAAGTATATCTATAAAACATTGATATCCTTGGTTACGTAAACATGAATAACAAAATGTCCCCACCTGTGTGTTCTGAAGTCCTTTCCCGGTAATCTCTGTCATAAAAGGCGACCATACATCAGTTCTCTGGAGGACTAATTCCTATCACAGCCACTTTTGTTGTGAGACCTTGAGACTTCTTTGGCGTTGCCGGCTGGCCGCTGAAGTCGGAGCCTTAATTCGCTGATTTTTTTTTCTTTTTTTTTTTTCTTTTTTTCTTTTGTCACAGGACCCTGCCCCTTCGGGATCACGTTGGAATCTCCTGTGATTAGAGCTCATGTTTCCAGAATGCCACATTTCCGGTTGCTGCTCCCAGGAGTGCTGTCTGCGGGTCTCTCCAGGCTGCACCTTCAGCGGGCCCCACGTGTCCTGCATCCCCGCGCGCTCCCACCCCGCCGCTTCCACTGGCCGCAGTGAGCCTGCCAAAGGGCATGGGGAAGTTCAGGGACACGCGGCCCTGGGAGGTCGGCTCTTACAGCGGCCGTTCTGGGGCGGGGCTGGTAAAGTCGCTGCTGGCAACTTTGAATTTCAGAATATGGGATTATTGGATTGGTCACGAGTACTGGCCAAATTTGACTCGTTTCTCGTTTGCACTGCTTCAGGGATAGAAATAGCAACGATCCGATTCAGAGAGACTGTCTGGGGTTTTAATTAAAAAATAGGCCTTATTCTTATTTTAAAAATGTTATTCTTCAATATATAAGGAGATCACCTTCAGAGAAGAAATAGGGCATTGATAACTAATATTTATGTAACACTTTCTGATTCATGAGGTTGTCTCAAATTCATTACCTGTGTTACCTTCAGCATAACTTTGGGAGATGAGTATTAATACTACTGTGTTTCTGACTGGGCCTACAGCTGTGGTGTTCCATGCTTGCTAAACTGGAATTTTAATCCAGACAACCTGATTCCAAAAGCTATGAAGTCCCTTAAACCAGGTTCTTAAGTAAGGTGTACATCAAAATGTCCTGGTGAATTTTTTTTTTTTTTCCCAACGTTTATTTATTTTTGGGACAGAGAGAGACAGAGCATGAACGGGGGAGGGGCAGAGAGAGAGGGAGACACAGAATCGGAAACAGGCTCCAGGCTCTGAGCCATCAGCCCAGAGCCCGACGCGGGGCTCGAACTCACGGACTGAGAGATCGTGACCTGGCTGAAGTCGGACGCTTAACCGACTGCGCCACCCAGGCGCCCCCTGGTGAATTTTTCAGTATATGTGCTCCCGGATCCACGCTGAACATTGTCAGAATTCCCTGATATTGTGTTCATTCAACAGTAAAACACAAAATAGGCATATAATATCACATTAGGTAATGATAGATGTTTTGGGAAGAAAAAACAAAGCAGACTGAGGAAGTAGAGGGTGACAGGGGTGCTATTTTAGGAAGGATCAGTTGGGGAAAGCCAATCTCTCCAAGGAGGGGATATCTGAACTCAGGCCTGAATGAAGTGGGGCCGTCAACTTTGCAGCTGTAGGTGGGAAGGATGTTTTAGCAGAGGGACTAGCAAGTGCAAAGGCCCTGAGGCAGGAGTGTGCTTGGTGTGTGAAAAAAGGCCATGTAGCTGGAATCGAGTTAATTAGCGGAGAGTGCCAAGAGACGGGCTGGGAGATAGCCTGGAGCCAGATGTTAGGCCTTCACTGGTGTTGCACGACTTTAAAAACAGGTGTGAGCACAAGTCTTCACTCCTCTAATGATCTTTTTTCTTTTACCTTGCTGAGCGATGAAAAGGAAAAACAGGGAAGATAAAAGCACAGCTAAAATACAGCCCTGATGAGCTGCCACCATTGCAATCACCATGAAGCTGCAGTCAGGGCTGTTCGAGAGACCAAGTAGACTGAAAATGGTTAGTGGTGAATGAGTAGCTGCTAATTTGATAATCACCGTGAATCCGAGTGAAACAGATTTGTTCGCCTCACTGTCTACAATTTACTTTTATTTGTGATTGAATTGTAATTTCCATTTAAAATCATTATAAGGAAACAATACGTTCCCATCACGCTCACTTAAGTGCCATCCTGGAGTTTTTAGTTTTGCTTTAACATTAAATCTGGTCATGCTGTCTTTCATCCCCACCATCAGGATTTTCTCTTAAGATGCTGTTCTTTTCCTTGTTGTGTTTATCACATGGGGGCAAACTACACATGCCTGGAGAAACAATGATCACATTTCACTTCTAAGATAAGTACAGATTGGTTACATTTGACATTTTCTCTTAAGAGCATTAAAGATCTCCCATAATTTTGGGAAAAACAATCTTCCACAGAGGTAATTTTAAAAATATATTTATTAAAGCAGGAATAGAATGCCATATCCACACAGTTTAAGTCCACGACAAATACAGTGATGCTAGATAGTACTCATGTTAACTTGTTTTCTATATGCCCAGATTTATTATTTTAACTACCATCTGGAAAATAACATGATATGCTATGATTAGTCACTTGTTTAAGCTAGCTGGAAAAGTCAGAGGAGGGGGACTCTAGGTGAGAAATGCAGGTAATTTTGCCTGGGATAGCCCACTCATGAGCCCACACTCCGAGTGGCCAGCACACAACAGTTAAGGAATAACTTCAGAAAACACACACCTTCGATGACATCAGAATATGGCAGTAATGAAGCAGATTGTGAAACCGGACGTAAAATGTGATCCTATATTTGGTAAAACAAAGTCATATGTTTATATATACATTAAATAATTTCTAGAATTATATTCTCAGAATATTGCCCGTGGTATTCTTAAAAAATTTTTTTTAATGTTTATTTTATTTTTGAGAGAGAGAGAGAGAGAGAGAGAGAGAGACAGAGTGTGAACAGGGGTGGAGCAGAGAGAAAGGGAGACACAGAATCTGAAGCAGGCTCCAGGCTCTGAGCCCTCAGCACAGAGCCTGACATGGGGCTTGAACTCACGAACCGTGAGATCGTGACCTAAGCAGAAGTCGGACGCTTAACCAACTGAGCCACTCAGGTGCCTCACCAGTGGTGTTCTTTTAATGGAAGGTGGTTTCTGAGTGATTTCATTTGTATTTTTTGCATATCCATACTTCCTAAGATGAATATCTACTTGTGTAACAAAGAAAAATGCGTATAATAAAGTTTATGTACTTTTATATTATAGAAAAACACCACTAAAAGTTTTCTTTTCTTCTTTTTTTTTTAAACTGGTGTTTGCTGCATGGCTTCCTCTCAGCCTCATTGCTTGTTTAATATCTCACCAATGAATGATTGATTCCTACTTATTTTACTTCAGCACAAACTTTGCCTTCCACAATAAAAAAAAACATAGCTTGATGCCTCCGTACATTTCTTCTGTTTTTATTATAATCACTCCATCTCTACACCACAGAGGAAGAGATGAATTTTCCATGTGACTGTTAATGGTCTTCTGGAGATAGGCCTCAGGGAGTTCAGGATTCTGGATCCCACTGTCTGCTATTTCTCTTCCGTCCACTAGAGGGAAGCAGATGACAGAAGGACTCTTCGGCCATCAAGGTTTACTTGTGTTGACAGCTTTCTGGGAGATAAGTGAGAAATGGCCCAGGCATAGTTGGCTGGGTGTCACAGTGACTCTGTCATTCAGAAAGCCATATGGTTTATTTGTATTGGTACAAATTAACAACAGAATGTTTCCCTCTCCCCTGAACTATGGAGATGCAGAAAATTAACTTCTGCCCCGTTGTTAGGAGTTTCCGAAGATACCAACGACACGAATGGGCACCCGTAGGAATAGGACTTGCACCACATAAGGTTTTGTTTTGTTTTTGTATGAGATTTGTGCTCGCTACACTACGTACTGTTGGAGGTTCTGGTTGACTAAATTTGAGGCAGGGCTGACCTAAAGTTGAGGTATGAAACAAAGGTGAACTGTTCTTGCCCTTCTGGTGTATAGAATACAAAATCCAGATAATGGGGGTAGAAAATCTACATACAATTAAGGGGATGTAAAGGGATGGTGACTAGTGAAGAAAATACTGAAGAAATACATTTGACTTGGAGTCAGGATTTAAAGAAAGTAATGCCTACAAGATCAGAGTGCAAGCAGGGGTTGAAAACTGGTGCCTGCTGAATCCAGGCTGTGGAAGTACTTTGAGCAACCAAATATTTTCAAGTTCTTAAAATTTGAATTTATTTATGTAGGGCAGGAACCTTTTAGTTTGCTACACTTCTCACCGTTCCCATCATTGTGCACTTAGCACTTCAGACATTTACCTGACCTTCCTGGTCCTCAAAGACAGTTGTGATTGCAACCCCATCTTAGAGGAACTGGGTGGGGGGGAGGACATCCAGGAGCTGAGGCATGAATATTGGGCCAGAACTGGGAACGGGTAAGTTGTGTGGAGGGTATGTCCTCATAGGGCTGGTATATACAGACAGGGTTGATTCAGATCAAGGGGCCATGTTGGACAATAGATTGTAAGGAGTTGAGGGTGACTTGAGGCGTAGTTCAATTGTGGTACTGCTGTGGGGAGCTCTTAAGTGCTTGAGAATGAGGGAATCAGGGAGTCCTAGAAGAAGATGCAGGAATAAACCTAGAGAAGCGCTGGAGAATCTGTTTCCTGCTCACTCTGATACGTGTTTTCCCTATGGGTTTTGATGACTAGAACTGCTCTGCTGGAGAGAAACGGTGAACTCTGGAGTTGAACATGATTGACGTGTATGGATGTTGCCCCTTACCACCACACCGGACCTCACCACTTTCCTGCGTGTCTCCAGAACAGGTGGGGGCTTGAGATAATCAGCTCCCCACATCTAGGACACGGGCTTCTCCTTGCCAGATCTACGAAGCACCAACACACTGCAGTGGAGTCCGTGCTGGTCCCGCTCCAGGTACCGAGCATCAGAATTTAAAGGGATTGCGTGAGGAGACCTCAGAAGATTTGTTCAGCATTAGTTTCCGATGATTGGAACTCAGATAAGAAAGGCTAAGACCCAGCTCTTAAAAATAAGCCAACCAGTCAACCAGGCACTGTGCTCTGTAAAGTATTGGTAGCATTACATTATGGGAGGAAACAGTGGCAGGCAGGGGTGAAGAGGGACAAAGAGGGTAAAGTGTAACAAGAGTAGACATGGGTTCCAATTCTAATTCTGCCTTTTCCGAACTGAGCTACCTTAGGGAAGCCACCGAGCTTCTCCCTGCATCAATCTAATTTGCCAAATGGCGATACTGAGATGTGACTGGCCGGGTTCTCTGGGAACGTAAATGAGAAGGTGTTTGTAAATGTCGGGCACGTCTTCATTTCCAGCCTCCTCCCAGTAGGAAGTCATTCCTGTGAATCCTGGACTCCTGTCTGGGAGAGGGACTTTGAGTGAGAAGGAGCAATGTCTCAAGGACGCAGCATCAAGAGTTCATCTATATGAGAAGAACTGCAGAGACCATATGTGCTGACGTTCCTTGATTAACTCAATTAAAACTCTGAATGGTTAATATGCTGTTTTCAGGCAGTTTTGATTGCCACAGCATTTTCCTGTTGCTTTTTCATCAAGAGAATCAAAGGAAGAATTGTGTTCAGGATCCAGAGGCTGCTTCTAGAAGAAGTGGGGAAAGCGCTGGCTGCCCACTGTGGTGATGTGGTGGGTGTTGAGGAAGAGCCTCTGGCCCAGACACGGCTCTGCCTACCTGTCAGCGAGGCCTGTAGGTCCTCACTGGGGCTTCCTCATTTGGACATAGGTTGTCTTGTTCTCCCCAGAGTCATTTGATTATCTCCAGCAAGAGCCATGCTTTTCAGTCTACCAGAGGGATATGATATGCACTCCTCTCTTTAAAAAAAATTTGTTTTTAATGTTTATTTATTTTTGAGAGAGAGAGAGAGTGTGCGAGCAAGGGAGGGCAGAGAGAGAGACACACACAGAATCCAAAACAGACTCCAGGCTCTGAGCTGTCAGCACAGGGCTCAACGTGGGGCTCGAACTCACAAGTTGGAGGTGATGACCTGAGTCGAAGTCAGACACTTAACCAACTAAGCCACCCAGGCACCCTTGCACTCCTCTCTTTAAGAGAGGCCCAGTAGAGTGCAATTGTTCATAGGGGAGGAAGGAAGTAGAGTGAGGAGGAGTATCTCTGGGTGATCGAAGCAAGCCCTCAGCAGGTGCCTCTGTGATCTCACAGTTGCCTCTAGAAAATCTCAGTCAGGAGTCTAAACTAATAATAACGTAATCCAATCAATAACTAACTAGAAAGGCCTGTCTTGTTAGACTTATCATCTCCTTCGATAAAAATCTGTTTTGGGTAGAACTCTGGATGGTTTGTAAGGCATGATGTCGCTCATTGTGGTTTCATTGTTTCACAGCCTAACAAAGGAAATCTCTTAGGCTGATTTTCTTCCTTCTTGAAGTGAGGTCCAGAACTACTTGTTAACCTGTACAATTCTTGGAGGCTTGTCCAAAACTCAGCCGCAGATTCCTGAGGCCAGGGCAGCTTGGTTGAGTTAGGTGAGAGCAAGGCTTGGGATGGTGTGGGAAGGAGTTGGGGGCCTAGGGTGAGATTCAGATGGGAGAGGAGCCACGGCAATTGGTTTTTAGGTAGAAGAAACAGCCCTGAGATGACTGCCAGGGCTGAAGAACACTTGTGGGAGCCCATAGCAGGTCAGGGCTAGGGTGAGTAAGGCACCTGGGGTGCTACATTTACGGAGGCACCCACTGTCAGGTTCCTGCGGGTACAGGGTGGCAGACTGAGAGTAAGCACCTCCTTAAATTTTCCTCCTGGGTGGGGCTTGGCTTGCTTATCCTACTCCAGGGTCATCTAGCAGTGCAGGATGGAGGGACCTTCTGGTTCCTCCAACATAGTTTCAACCTTAGCTCCTATTTTGGTTACCCAGAGGTTCAGATGAAAAATCTAAATAGCACACCTTTGGGAAGGAAAGTCTCAGATCATTATGAGGCTTATACTGTAGTAAAGATAGAGATCACAGCTTAACAAGATGTAGACATTTGTCATTTAAGGTAAAAAAAAAAAAAGTAAAAAAAAATCTTCCAAATTGGGGTCTGTTTATATCCCAGGTATATGGCTGGAGAGCTGAGATTTTTTTTCCTCTTTCCTTCCCTTCTTTTCCTCTAGCTTTCTTCTTTTCTCTTTCAACTCTTTCCTTCTATTTCTTTCTCCCCTTTTCCTTCTTCTCTGTTTGATACTACTGAAGTGACTGCCCTTCTTCTTTTTTTTTTTTTCTTCCTCCTTCCTTTGCTTCCGTGGCTTAAAACAGATTCTGAGGGAAGAAAAGAATCAAATATCTGTTTCACAGCCATTTCATAAACAATACTGGCTCCTTTCTTTCGGTACCACAGGCAATGAAAAACACTGTGGGAGGACATTTGTGACAGTATAGTGATGAATTCATGACGACTTGGCAGAGTAGACTTGAAACAGGTCCACTGTGTTTCTCTGCATTTAGCTGAGACCAAACCAGAATGAATGCCCATGGGTGCACAGCTGGATACGTGAAACAAAGAGGTTTTCTAGTTTGTGATGAAAGGAAAATAATTTGGCGGCCGGGAGGGAGAAACGCTACCCAAACCAGAAGTGGAGTTGTGTTTGCTTCAGCCAAACTGCTTCAAGCCCTGTCACACACTTCCGTGGACCTCAATTGTTGCAGAAATGTTTTTAAAGCCTTTCAGCTTTTGTTAAACCTCTCCAGAAGTTTATTTCAAAATAAAGGAGTTACTAACACAGTTTTTCCAACATGAGATCATATTCAACATATTTAACTTTTAAACAACTTGAACTTTTTGAACTAAGTTCTTTTTTCAAAGATTGCATTTGGGTGTAGTCACATCTCAAGTGAAACAGATTTTCAGAAGGATTAAAATATTCCAGTCTATCACACAGGAGGAAAGATTAACATGGTTCATACCATTCTCATTTTTCTTGCTGTTTAAAACTTTTGGTGATAAAGGATATGCTACAGACCGTATGAAGACAAGAAAACAAACGTGTGGTGGGAGCTGGAAGGCTGCATGTGATTGTGTAGAATGCGCACTACACAATGCTGGCGATTCTGTTCACATCAGAGCCATCGTACTTTGGTGTACCTATTACACTAATTCTCACCAAGCAAATCACTTGGAACCGTCTGGGCAAGTGACCCCTACCCCATCCACACCCTCCAATTTGCAAAAAGGTGCCATCTGGGAAAGCAGTGGCCCTGATGCTGAGTTGATATTTGAATGGTTTATTTTTGCTCCTTTGGTCCTAGGCCTGTAACTGAATTGAAATGATTAGTTTATGTTGGTTGTATCCTGCTGTGCTTAAACTTAGGACCTTTCTCCTGACTTGCAGATCATTAGAAAACAAGCAAACCAAAAACAAAGCATGGGGTAGTTGCATTCTTCAGGTCCCCTGGCTTCCATTGCTTTCTCCTGAGCCTAAATTGCTTCTTGCTGGGTTCTTCCTCTTAGTCCTCATTTTATGTCACTATGCTTGAGTCTTATGCTCTTAACCCCCCCCTTTTTTAAGGATGAGGAAACTAAGGCCCAGAGAAGATAAATAATTTTCCTTTGGCTACTAGGCTTTGAACCCAGGCAATATGGCACCAATGTTTCTGCTTTTAACCACTCTACTCTTCTGCATCTCCCAGGTTGGTCTCTTTTCCCTGAACCTGGTGCCTCAGTTCGTAGTTCTAATTAAACTGCTCTGGCCATGCACTGCCAGACAGTGGACATCCCAAGGCCTTTACTGTGCCGCTCAATTAGATCTCTGCTGGACACTCATATGGCACTTGCTAGACCTTGTTGAAGACCAGCCCCAATTTGGACTGATTCCCAAAGCCCTGGTCCCTTCCAATTTCAATTTTCTCCTGTCTTCTGCTGACCCACAGCTGAGGTCCCAGCATGCCTTCTGGTGGGCTCCCCCAACCCCCACCCACCTTAAGACAGATGAAGACAGGAGGGGGCAATTGCGTTGAGGACCGTGTATTTCCTGAGCCTTGATATGCTGCCGAAGTCAGGAATCCTTTCACTCTTCCTCAACCTTCAGACTCACTGTGGCAGGTTCCTTCTTTTTAAGGGACTTATCTTTATATCCTCAGCACTTCACATGCCAGCCCCAATATCTCTGCTACATAGATGGAATTTTATTTCTTTATATTCACTTATCCCCTGACTTATTCCAGAAAGGATTTAAGAGAGGTCTCAAGTACATGCATGTATAAATGCAAAATAATGAGATACATAAAATAAAATAAGTGGATAAGGAGAGTGGGACAGAAGAAAAGTGAGAGGCTTTGTAAGGGTCCGATAAAACCATGAGTAAGGCTGGTACACGATACATATGCTGTAAGGCCCTGCACATTCACTGTGACAGGGTTTGGGTGGGTAGGTGAGTGGGGCGGGCAGGGCAATGTGGAGAGAGGAAAAGAGTAGGCAAAACAATGCAATCCAGGATCACTGCTCTTGGCTGGATTGACAGACACTGGTATAGATCTTACAATGTTTAATGTGATTTTAAAACCATGTTCTTTTTAAAAAAATGTTTGTTTATTTACTTATTTTTGAGACACAAAGAGAGAAGGGAGGGGGAGAGAAAGGGAGACAGAGAATCCCAATCAGGATCTGCATGCCCTCAATGTCCTTAAGCGCAGAGCCCAACACAGGGCCCGAACTCACCAAACATGATGAGATCATGACCTGAGTCGAAATCAAGAGTCCAATGCTCAACCGACTGAGCCACCCAGGTGCCCCCAAACCATGTTCTAAGTAAAACTAGTTCCATGGAATTTAATAAGGAATAAAAGGAAAATGAGGTGATGGCTGTGGTTTGTGATTTAGTAAGTTTGGAAAACATAGAGTTAGCAAAGTAAATACACTTCTTTTTTTTTTTAAATGTTTATTTATTTTTGAGAGAGAGAAGGGGGGAGAGAGAGAGAGAGAGAGAGAGAGAGAGAGACAGAGAGAGAGGGGGACACAGAATCCAAAGCAGGCTCCAGGGGCATGTGGGCCACGAACCCATGAACTGCAGGATCATGATCTGAGCCAAAGCTGGACGCTTAACTGACTGAGCCACCCAGGTGCCCATGTAAATACATTTTTTTTTTAACTGAAAGATTTTTCTTACTATGCTCAGAGATATGGTAAGGAAGGTAATAGGGTTACATTTGTTTCTAGACTTTTGACCACAGGGATCATTCTTTTGGAAATTTAGAGAACCAATGTACTTAGAGAGACTGCTGACAGCTCAGAGCCTGGAGCCTGTTTCAGATTCTGTGTCTCCCTCTCTCTGATCCTCCCCCGTTCATGCTCTGTCTCTCTCTCTCTCTCTGTCTCAAAAATAAATAAACATTAAAAAAAATAAAAAAAATAAATGATCAGTAATTTTAAGTAATTTTCAGTAATTTTATATACTTTATATAAAAATTAAAAATATCCACATTGGAAAAATATTATAGAAAAGCCAAGGGAAAATGACAAGCTGAGAAAGGATGACAGATAAAACAAAAAGCTAATTACCTTAATATATAAAGATTTGTGACCCATCAATTTATAAGATTACAAACCCACTAGAAAAATGGGCAAAGGGCATGAACAGGTAGAAAGAAAAACATACTTTATAAACATGTGAAAAATATTTATCCTCGCTCACAAATAGAAAAACACAAATTCAATAATAAAAAAAAAGAGCTGCTACTTTTTTACTTATCAATGTGGCAAAACTTCAGGAGATTATTAATGTGTTGCATTGGCCAGGGTGTGGGGAAACAGGAAGTCTCCTTTGTTGGTGGGAAGATAAATTGATGCAATCATTTGGAGGGGCAATTTGGCAACTTCCATCACAACAGTCAAAATATAGCTAAACTCTGACCATATTTTAGCACCTCCACTACTGCTATCCATATCTGAACCACCACATCTCTCATTTGGAGTGCAATAGCCTCCTGCTTCCACTCTTGCTGCCTGTATTCTTTTTTTTTTTTTTTAGTGTTTATTTTTGAGGGAGGGGAGGGGCAGAGAGAGAGGGAGACAGAATCAGAAGCAGGCTCTGAGCTGTGGAGCTCAAACCCATGAACCATGAGATCATGACCTGAGCCGAAGTCACTCAACGAACTGAGCCACCCAGGCGCCCCTGAAGTCTATTCTTAACACGCATTCAGAGCAATTATTTCAAAACAAAAGCCAGATCATGTCACATGTCTAGCTCAAATCCCTCTATTGGCATCCCATTTCATTAAGAGCAAAAGCCAAAAACCCCCATAATGGGTTACACTGCCCTACATAATGTGGTCCTAGAATCCCTTTGATCTTATCTCTTATTTTGTCCTTCTTGCTTCCTTTGCTCCAGCCACACTGACCTATTTGTTTTATCTTGAACATGTCAGTGATCTTTCCATTCTAAAGCCTTTGCATGGCATGTTCCCTCTGCCTCGAATATTCTTTCCTACATATATGCAAATCCAAATCCCTCACCTCCTTCAGGTCTTTGCTGAAATAGCACCTTTTCAGTGAGGACTTTACTGACCTAGAATTGCAACCTCCTGATCCCATTTCCTCTTGATCTTCTTTACTTATTTTTGTAGCTATTACCATCTTCTAGCATATTATAGGACTAACATATTTATTGTGGTTTTGTCTGTTTTTTTTTTCTTTTCTGTTA
Source organism: Lynx canadensis (assembly GCF_007474595.2). Classification (NCBI taxonomy): domain Eukaryota; kingdom Metazoa; phylum Chordata; class Mammalia; order Carnivora; family Felidae; genus Lynx; species Lynx canadensis. The sequence goes on along the minus strand of NC_044311.2, from coordinate 43,645,482 downwards.
GAATCTAAGGTCCACAAAAGTTGAAATTATTTTGTTTTATCTATTGACAGTGCCTGACAACTGTTAATATTTATTTATAAATATATATATTTAAACATTTTTAGTGTTTATTTTTGAGAGAGAGAGAGAGAGAGCGCAAGCAGGGGAGGAGCAGAGAGAGGGAGACACAGAATCTGAAACAGGCTCCAGGGTCTGAGCTGTCAGCACAGAGCCTGATGCGGGGCTCGAACCCAAGAACTGTGAGGCCATGACCTGAGCTGAAGTCAGACACTCAACTGACTAAGCCATCCAGGTGCTCCTATATATATATTTTAAATATTTATTGAATATTTTTGAATGATCCAGCAATTCTACTTCTAGGAATTTATTCTTTGACACACTTATGTACACAAAGCAAAATAAACATTAATAGTCATTGAACAAAATTTTTTGTAGCAAAGACTGAGCAGTTCTCCCAAGAGATTGACTATTTTCCGAAGGCGGTTATTGAAGGGATTGGATAACGTGTCAAACCAGTTAGGTTTAAGTTGATTCTTGTCCCACCACCCCTTAGAAGTTGGGGGCTGATGTTGAAGACCAGATCGATTATAGTCAAAACAAACTACACCTCTGAGTAAAAACTTGGCATATGTACATGTATGTGGTATTGTACTTTTCCTATTTCTTTCAAATTGATGAATAAGGCTCAAAGTTGAGAACAGAGGTGTTCAGTTCCCACATGCTAAAGAGAGCTGCCAACAATTATGATCAGACACTTCCCTTTGGGCTTACCAAGAGGTGCTGAATTAGTACTGTCATCTCAAACATCACCTCTTTATCCACATACTTATGTAAAAAGATTGAGGAATAACTCCAATGTTCATTCTCCCAAGATATGAAGGGGCTCCAGAAGCCTTATTCACCAAGATGGGGGCTTATTCACCAAGAAGGGACTGAGGTGGCTGACATTTCTTCTCCTGGCTGGATATAATTCCATGTGGAGACTCACTGTGCTGTTATCACTGGAAATGAGTGTACTTCTTGGAAGAGCTAATAGGTGCTCGGGTGGTTTGGAGGTGATCTGAACCCATATAATCTTTCTTATATGGAGATTTCTGCAAGGAGGCTTGCAGGGGCCATTGCAGAGCAGTAAAAAGTGATGGGGGTAGTTTGCGTTGGGAAGAGGAAGCGAGCAGCCCCACCTGCAGTTCTCCATGTCCTTTGGAAAAATGGAGGATGAATTTACAGGCTACTGGATCTTCCTGTGAAAGAGCATGAAGCGGAGAGTTGAGATATAGGCCAGGAGGTTGTCCAGGCAGCCTCTGGTCCAAGTGGATATATAGGATTTGGAGGCTGTATTAGTTGGCTAGAGCTGCCATAGCAAAATGCCACAGATTGGGAGGCTTAAACAACAGGAATTTATTTTCTCATAGTTACGGAGGCTAGAAACCCAAGATCAAGCTGTTAGCGACTTTGGTTTCTTCTGAGGCCTCTCTCCTTGGCTTGCAGATGCCTACGTGCTTGCTGCGTCCTCACATGATCTTTCCTGTGTGTGTGTGCAGCCCTGATATCTCTTTGTGTGTCTACATTTCTTTTTCTTAAAGGGATACCAGTCATATTGGATTAAGGTCCACCCTAACAGCTTCATTTTAACTCAATCACTCTTTAAAGGCCCTATCTCCAGTCACATTCTGAGGTATTGGAATTTTGTACTTCAATAAATGAATTTTGGGGGACACAATTCAGCTCATAACAGGGGCATAGGTTTTTTTGTTTGTTTTTTTTTTTTATGAAAAAAGCTGAAAGGAGACACAGATGCCACTTTCTGAGGTGGCTCTCCACAATAGAGGAAGGTGTGGTGAAGCTGGGCACGATTCCAAGAAAATCATCCCACCTCTGGAGACACCTCTGTACCAGCAGAAGCTACCAGTAGCAGGTGGAACTAGATGGAGCCAGAGGAAGACTAGGCAAGCCTCTCAAAGATCCATAGGCTGCTAGTGATGTAAGAAAGTCTTTGCTTCTAAAGTAAACATTAAAAAAAAAAAAAAAAGAAAAAAAGAAAGGGGCGCCTGGGTGGCTCAGTCGGTTAAGCGGCTGACTTCGGCTCAGGTCATGATCTCATGGTCCGTGAGTTTGAGCCCCGCGTCGGGCTCTGTGCTGACAGCTCAGAGCCTGGAGCCTGTTTCAGATTCTGTGTCTCCTGCTCTCTGACCCTCCCTCGTTCATGCTCTGTCTCTGTCTCAAAAATAAATAAACGTTAAATAAATATATATAAAAAAAGAAAGTCTCTGCTTCCGGTCTTCCCCACCCCCATCCAAAATGCCCGATCCAGAAAAGGAACCAGATCCTCTCCTTCTTGATCCACACAATGAAAGAGCACCTTCCAACTCCAAGACCTTTGAAGCAGTCCTAGGTCCTCACTGAAGAGAGGTGGGGAGAAGAGACTTAAAGTGGATATGAGGTGGGAATTTTAAACAAATTAAAATACAATTTAACTGATAGTGGCAAGACAGTTCCAGGATCTGCCAAAGAGGTCACCTAGGACAAGAAAGGAGATTCTTCAGAGCTCAGTTGAATGCAGTGCTTAAAAAAATAAGCTTTCACAATTTAAACTCCACTATTTGATATTTCTCCATAAACTGGATTGCTATCTCTCTGTATAAATATAGGAGCATGTCTTGGAAAACACAACCGAACTATTTTTAGTAGTTATCTCGGGAAGGGGAGCTCACGATGAAGGCTGGTATGAGAAGAAAATGTACTTTTCACTCTATGCCCTTTTGAACTTTTAAAATAAATATCATTGTACATGTATTACTTAAGAAACCTCAAACAATTACAAACTAAAATAGTTGAAATTGTATGGTATTAATGAGCAGAAGACTGAGTTCAGAAATAACCCTGAAAGATACATGCCAATTCTGTGTAAACTATTAAAGGAGTTTCTTAGCAGTGGGAACAATAGTTGTTGTAGGGCGAACCAGGGAAGCTCATAATGGAAAGAAAGAGAGGTGTGCTGGGAGGAAACCTAGTCAATGCATTTGGAGCAAGGTGTGAAGAAGATGGAGGGGAAGAGACTCGAATGTTAGAAACCAATGTGAACGCTGCTGCTGGCTTGCAGGGAGATAAATGTTGTGACAGATGCCTGCAAAGCTTTTGGCAAGGAATGGGGTTCCATTTGGTATGATGCATTTCAAGGTTAAGCTCCTTTGTGTCATGTAGATGTGGCATGTTTTTGGCTCCAGGCTGAACCTTGGGGTTTGGGATTTATATAATTGTGAAAGGCATTAAGTCAAGAGGCAATGCACAATGATTTGGTGAGTGACATTTGCTCTAATTCCTCACACATAGGTTGAAGCAACAGACGTCACCCCCAAAATATCATGAAAAGATTCCAGCAAAATAGGAAGAGAAGAGAGAGGGGGTCACTTGAGTCAACACATGGATTAAGTTTATGCATGTATCATTTGTTTCCCTATACATGATTAATTCTTGGGTGTGTTGAGTGAATAAAAATTGTTAAATCATCGCAAAAACTGGCTTGAGAGTGGGGTGATAACCCTATCATCTTCCTGGAACTGACTTGGGCCAGGAAGGAAGGAGTTCTGATAAAGTGAGGTGCAAAACTGGATATTGGACTGATGCAATAAACGTTACTCATCCACACTAGTGCTTGCCTCAGTTCTTTTTGTGATATTTGAAGAGATAAAAGGAGGTAAAACTATAAAATGGTACTATAAATAATAAAAGCTGCAGGCGTCTGCCTTATTGTAGAAGGAATCTTTGCTGTTGAGGAGCACACTCCAAGGAGTCTACTGGAGCTTACAAAATGCAGCTGTTGGATTTAACTTGATGCTTGATAGAAAGTTTAGAATATAAAAAGTAGAAGAGCTTAAAGGTTTAGAAAGGAAATAAAAAATAAAAAGGAAATATTAAAAAAATAAAACCAAAAAATCCAGAAGATTAGAGAAAGAGAGGAAAAAAAAAACCCAAAATAAAACCCAGTCCAAAGTCAGTCAGCAAGAGCTGCACACAAAGTTCAAGGTGGTCGTTGAAAAAAATTCTGTTGATGGGATGTCTTCCAGGGGGCAAAGAGCCAAGAAAGCAGAAAGCTCTTAGCTTGAGCAGTTACCTGTAAGTACATAAGGATGTCTGCTAATTACCAACACAGAGCAAAACAGCAGGGGAAAAACCTAGCCTTCTCATCCTTGGGAAACTTGAAAAGTGTTACTCATCTCCCTCCACCAGCACACACACAATAGGTGCTTGTCCAATTCTTTATTGTCTGAAAATTTGGCATATTATGCATACAGACAGCCCATACAGCCTAGTTACAGTCAATTAGACAATTGGCAGGAAAAGCAGGGAGTCACTGCATTCCTTTTTTCAAACAATTTCCTTTTAAAGAAGAAATATATGGAGAATATGACAGCAATAAAATAGCCCAGCTATAACTGCCAAACATCAATAAAACTATGATTCCAAGTTTACATGAGATGGCGCATTTTAGCTTTGTGTTCAATAGTCATTTAGTTCCTGCAGTACTAAAATAAAAAAGCTATTCTATGTCCAACTTAATAAAAAATCTTTACAGCATTTTTGCATAACCAACACTTTTCAGCTGAGATTCAGATAAAAAAGAATTTATTTATTTATTTATTTGTTTATTTAATATAATTTACTGTCAAACTAGTTTCCATACAACACCCAGTGCTCATCCCAACAAGTTTTCTCCTCAATACCTATCACCCACTTTCCCTTCTCCCCCACCTCCCATCAACCCTCAGTTTGTTCTCTGTATTTAAGAGTCTCTTATGGTTTGCCTCCCTCCCTCTCTGTAACTTTTTTTAAGTGGATGGAACTGGAGGGTATTATGCTAAGTGAAATAAGTCAGTCAGAGAAAGACAGATACCATATGTTTTCACTCATACGTGGATCTTAAGAAACTTAACAGAAGACCATGAGGGACGGGAAGGGGGAAAAAAAGATATAAACAGATAAAAAAGAATTTAGTTTAAATTGAAAAAGTTTACCAGGAAAAATATTGGTATGAATTACCTCACTAAGCTCTTAGAAAAATTAGAAATAGTGGAAAGTCAATTCTCTTATTCCTGAAAATTCAGGAGACAAAACCCTAACTCCATGTTGAGACTCTAGAACAATATGAAATGTGAAATTTCAAGTTTCTCTCTTTTTGTATTTAATCTAGAATGTTTGGAAAACATGTTCATTCACAAAACCTATTTTGTCTTTACTAGTCTATAGTATAGAATTTATCCTGAGGCACCTGGGTAGCTTAGTCATTTGAGCGTCTCATTTTGGCTCAGGTCATGATTCCAGGGTTGTGGGATTGAGCCCCATGTTGGGCTCTGTGCTGCTTAAGATATTCTCTCTCTCTCTCTCTCTCTCTCTCTCTCTCTCTCTCTCCCCCCCCCCGTCTCTTTCCCCTGCGCGTGCTGTCTCTCTCTCTCTCTAAAAAAAAGGATTTATCCTGTAACATTGTCACGTTTCTTTTTCCTTGCAGTATTTCCCGAAATATCTAATTTCATACATTTTTATGAAATTCACTTGGAATGCCTGTGATGGTTAAGTTTATGTGTCAATTTGGCTAGATCATGGTACTCAGATGTTTGGCTAAACATTTATGGATTATGTAAAGGTATTTTTTGGATAAGATAAATGTTTAAATTAGACTTTGAGTGAAGAAGATGACTTTCCATGATGTTGGTGGGCCTCATCCAATACGCTGAAGGTCTTGAGAAAAAGACTGACCTCTCTGAAGAAGAGGGAATTTTGCCAGCAGATGAATTTTGCCTTTGAACTCAAATTACAGCATTATTTCTTCCCTGGGTATCCAGCCTACGTGCCTGCCTTAGAGAGTTTGGACTTGCCAGTCTCAATAATTACATGAACCAATTCCTTAAAATAAATCTCTCTCTCCATATATGCGCATATTCTACTGGCTCTGTTTCTCTGGAGAACCCTAATATAATATACATATTCTTTGAACAGCAAAGAATTAAAGGAAATTTATTTTATTTTATTTTGCAACCGAAAATGCATTTGGCTCAGAAAAAAAAATAATTCTGATCAATAGAGTGCAATATCAAAGTGTTGTCTACAGCATCTCAGAGGAATGTAGGTATCTTAACTCTTTCCTCCATTAAAAATTTCTTATAAGAAACATATTGGATTGACAGTTTTAATTATTATGCGATCTTCAGAGGTTGCTAATCTCTGGGATTCCAAAAAGTGAAGTCACATCTAGTCTTCCCAGTCAAGCAGTCCTCCATGCCCTATATCAAGAACTTCATATAGAAAAAATACATAATGGTTTTCTGATAACTGCAGGCATTTGTTTAATAACATAAATCATTATTCTAGACAAATTTTTGACATGCATTAATTTTTAGCATCCTCTATATTACTGATTCTGAAAAGACAATTATATAAAAGAAAGTTTTGTTTGTTCTCTAAATATTAAAAAGTCTTTTTTAAAGGCAAATTTGCAAGTCAATCCTAGACTCTATTTAAAGAGTAAGAGGACAGAAATAGCAAAAACAATTTGAGAATATGGACTGAGGAATGTGGCTTAGCAGATAGCAAGACTTTTAATGAAGCGGCAGTAATAATTGATATAGGAATAAACCAACAGACCAATACAACAGAATAGAGAGCCAGAAATATTGTCATGTATATATAGATGTTTGGTAAATGAATGACTGGACATTATAAAGTGGTGGGATAGACCCACAAACCTCAAATCATAAAGGAAAATATTTTTGCCTGATAAATTTAGTATGTAAGCCTGACATGGCAGAAGATTTCATAAGTGAGGTGAACAGAAAAGCCATAGACCGTGAGAAATTATTTTCAAAGCATATAACTAAGTAAGAATTAATACTTTGAATATGCAGAAGAATTTTTTAAATGCTATTTATTTTTTTTGGGGGGGGGAGGTGCAGAGAGAGAAGGGGACAGAGGATCTGAAGTGGGCTCCATGCTGACAGCAGAGAGAGCCCGACGCAGGGCTGGAACTCAGCAACAGTGAGATCACAACCTGAGCTGAAGTCAGACACTCAACCAACTGAGCCACCCCGGGCCCCATGCAGAAAATTTCTGTAAATCAGTAAGAAAAAAGAAAGCATAGTTGGAAAATGGACAGGAGATATGAACAAGTGATGAACAGAATTACAACCTGAGTGGCCAATAAGCATATGAAAAAATGCTGAAGTTCACTGATAATCAGGAAACTTAAGATTTAAAAATGAGATTACTCAAAGTGAGCATTTCATACTCATTGGAAGCCTAAAAATATTAAGTATTATTGAATATGAAGATAAATAGAAACCCATACCCTGCTGATGGCAACATAAATTGGTATATACTACAGAAACTTGAATACATCTAATATAGTCATAGATTTCTATACTCTTACATAGATGCCCGAGAGAATGCTTAGAAATATGTATAATGAGACACACAAAAATGCTCTTTGGAGTATAACTTCTAATAGCCAAAATGTATATACAACATATTAATAGAGGAATGGACAAAAAATTATGGCATATTGAATATATGTAGCAGTTAACACGAACAAACTGTTGTATCATTTTGAATAAATATAGAAAACATGGTACTAAATGAAAATGCAAGTTGCAGAAGGATTCATAGGCTAGACTAATATTGAAGTAAATCTTTTAAAGTATCCCACGTTATTATAGATTTGGGACAAATACACACATAGTAAGAGTGTAAAAATATAGACAGAAATGATAGACCCCATATTCAGAGCAGATGAATAAGGATAAATGAAGACTTTGGGAAGGTTACAAGGGAGTTTTAGATACACCTATACTGTCCTTTTACTTACAATGAATCTGGTGAGGATGGGCTAGAAGTGGAAGAGGAGGGAGCCAGCATTTGTTGGAAGCTTCACTGCAGTAGAGGAGTGGTTGCTCCATTGTTTGGTTGGCAGTGTCTTCGCATTTCTGAGCCAGGGCAGACAGTGGGGAGGGGCAAAGCATCTTTCTACCTTCTTTTCAGCCATCAGGTTTTCTGCAACCCAGTGCCAACACATTCATGGATCACCAATTATATTTCTCAATCCAATTCTAAGGGCTTTACAAATAGTGGCCATTTCTTCAGATTTGGGCAATTGAGTGCCAGTGCTAGTTTTCATTGCTGTGAGTTCTCATCACTTATTGGGGCTCTTTTTAAGCATCTGTATTAGTCAGAGTAGGTTAGACTGTAGTGTAATAATAAATAAACATTGCAAATCACAGTGGCTTAAACCGGTCCAGGTTTCTTTCTAGTTCCTGCAGTATCCAATGCAGATGTTTGTAGTCAGGAGGCTCTCTAGGGTGGTTCTCCAACCAGTATACTACTGGATTCAGGCTTCTTACCTTGTGCAGCTCTGTCACCATAGCCATAGGGATGGAGGAGAAAGATAGTGACAGATTGTGAAGGATGTTCAGCAGCCAGTTCTGAATGTGGTATACTTCACTTTTGGCCAATGCCACCAGCCAGAACTCAGTCACATAGTCCCACCTGGCCACAAGGGGCCCAGGGAATGTAGCCATTCTCTCGACCTGAGAGGAAAATAAATGAGTTTGGTGTATTTATAGCATTGTCCAGCCACCACATTTTATTGAGAATGTAAGACTCTGAGACAGAATTTAAAACTATTGTGTTTCATTTTTTAACTTTTGCTTTTAATTATTGACTTAGTTATCATTAATCACGTGATAAACCCTGCAAACTCACCACCCTAAATAAGAGCAAGGACCTTGATAAAATCCTACAACTAACTAAATGGTCTTCCCTTCTTCTATTCCCTGACTCTCCACACAAGATTACCATCATTCAGAAACTGTACTGATCATTCCATTGTTTTTCTTTCTGTAAAAATATCAGGATTATCCTGAGATAATTTGAGATTCACATACCCTTTCAGTAGTATCAGAGAGAGATCCTGTGTACCATTTACCCAAATTCCCCAAGTGGCGACATCTTAAAAAACTATAGTACAACATTATAACCAGAATGTTAACATTGATATAGTCAAGATATAAAATATTTCCATCACGAGGGGCACCTGCCTGGCTCAGTCTGTTAAGTGTCCATCTGACCCTTGACTTCAGCTCAGGTCAAGATCTCACAGTGGTGAGATGGAGCCCTGTGTCCTGCTCTGTGCTGACAGTCTGGGGCCTGCATGGGATTCTCTCTTACTCGCGCATGTTCTCTCTCTCTCTTCCTCCCTCTCTCTCTCTCAAAATAAATAAACACTAAAAAAATATTTCCATCACAAAAAGGATCAGTTATGTTGTAGTCACACCAGCTTCCCTCTGGCCCTCAATCCCTTCTTAGCCCTAGTAACTTCTAGATTGTTCTCCACTTTTACAGTTTTGTCATTTCAAGCATGTTTTAAAAATGGATCTGCTTCATTTGGGGATTTTTGTTTGTTTGTTTGTTTTTGTTTTTTTTCCCTCAGCATAATTCTCTGGAAATTCATCTGGACTGTTGCATGTACCAATAGTTCATTCCTTTCAATTGTTCAGTAGTATTCCATGGTAGGGATGTACTACAGTTGTTTACCAATTTGCCCAACACGTAATAACTGGATCGTTTTCAGTTTTAATTTATACAAATAAAATTGCTCTGAATATTTGTGAACAGTTTTTTTTTAACATAAATCTTCATTTCTCTGAGATAGATGCCAGGAGTGCCCTTGGTGAATTTTTATTGTTCCCTTGCCTTTCCATATAAACTCTAGAATAACATCTTTAGAACTCTAGAATAACTCTTTAAAACATCTTGCAGGGATTTTGGTAGAAATTATGTTAAACCTTTGTATCAATTTGGGGGGAACTGACAGCTTTCCTATGCTGAATCTATTAATCCATGAATGTGCTGTGGCTCTTCTTTTATTAAAATCTTTATTAATGTTCTATAGTTTGTAGTACAAGTCCTGTACATGTGATGTTAGATTTACACATATTTTTGTGCAATTTTTAATGATATATTTTTAATTTTGGTGTCCACATGTATTTATTGCTAGTGTATAGAAATAGAGTTGATATTTCTGTTTCTCTTGTATCCTACAACCTTACTGAATTCACTTATTAGTATTAGGAGGTTTTTTTTTTTTTAATTCCTTGGGATCTCCTTTCTAATTTTAGTAAATGTGCTGCGGAAGGAAGCACCTTCAGATTTTCTATGTAGACAATCCGTCCTCTGCATAGGGACCCTTTTATACCCTCCTTTCTGATCTGTATGCTTTTATTTCATTTTCTTGCATTATTGCACTGGCTACACCTTCTAGTAGAACATAGAACAAAAATGGTCAAAGTGGATACCCTTATCTTATTCCTAATCTTCAGGGGAAAGCATCAGTCTTTCACCATAAATATAATATCAACTGATAGAAGGTTTTTTTGTTTTTTGTTTTAAATTTTTCACCTGTTGGGATGAGCACTGGGTGTTGTACGGAAACCAATTTGACAATAAAGTTCATATTAAAAACAAAAAACCAATTATAGATTTTTAAAAGATGTTCTTTATTAGGTTCTTTATTCTTGTTTTTTTTTTTTCATGAGAGTTTTTATAAGTAAATGAGTATTGAATTTTGTCAAATATCTTTTCTGCATCTATTGATACAATCCTGGGATTTTTCTTCTGGGAATTTGTAAGGCTCCATTTGGTCATAGCTTAAAATTCTTTTTATATACTGTTTAATTCTAGTTGCTGATATTTTATTTTTATTTTAAGGATTTTATTAAAATATTTTGTTTTAAGGATTTTGCATCTATGTTCATTAGGGATCTTGGCCTATAGATTTCTATTTTAGTACTGTCTGTAGTTTTGGTATCAGGCTAATACTGGCCTCATAAATGAATTGGAAAATATCCTTTTCCTTTCTATTGTATGCATTCTTGTTAGAAGAGATTTTGCAGATTGGTATCTAAAGTTCTGTTGATATTTTTGGTTGATTTTTTTCCTATTGTTTAGATTCGTTAGTTTCTACTTATTTTATTCTACTTTTTATTTGTCCATCCATTCTGCTATTGATCCAATCCAGTGAGGTTTTTGTTTAAAAAAATTTTTTTTGAGTTTTAAAATTTCCATTGGCTGTTCTTCCTACCTTCTTTGCTTATACTATGTTTTTTTACTGAGGCTTTTTATTTTTTCATTTGTTTCAAATGTGCTTATAATTTTGCACATGCATTTTATATCACAGCTGCTTTAAAATCTTTATTAGATAATACTAACATTACTATCATCTCTGTCTTTTCAAATAACTATCTTTTTAAAAAAAATGTTTATTTTTGAGAGAGAGAGAGACACAGAGCATGAGCAGGGGAGTGGCAGAGAAGGAGGGAGACACAGAAGCTGAAGCAGGCTCCAGGCTCTGAGGTATCAGCACAGAGCCTGATGTGGGGCTCGAACTCGTGAACTGCAAGATCATGACCTGAGCTAAAGTTGCACATTGAACTGACTGAGCCACACAGGTGCCCCTCAAATAACTATATTTTTAATTCAGCTTTAGATCTTCATGATTTTTGGTCTGATAAGTGATTTTTCAAATAAAACCTGGACATTTTGGGTATTATGAGATTCTGGATTTTATTTAAACCTTTTATTCTGTTTGGCTTCCTCTGATACCTCTGTGGCAGAGTAAGGGAGGGCCCTGCCTCATTACTACCAGGTAGGTTCTCTACCTGGTCTTTGTTGACACCCAGGGGTGGGAGTTTTAGTTACTGCTGGGCAGGATTGGGAGTTCTGGCTCCTTACTAGGCCATCAGTGATACTCCCCTGGCAGAGAGGGGCATGGATACCTCAGCTGCTCCTCATGTGATCTTCCTGTAGCCTCATTACTGCTGATTGGTGATGAAGGTCCTGAATCTCCCCAAGGCTTCCTCTCACACCACCACAGTGGAAAGAAAGAGCACTCTGCTACTGCCAGGTTGAAGGGGAAATCTAGGTTCCCCACCTTGTCTCCACTGAACCCAGGGAGGACTTCATTACCGTGTGGTGGAGATGAAAGTCCTGGCTTCCCACACTACTGTCTTTCACATTAGTGGTTTGGAGTTCTTTGTTATAGCCTCATGTGGTGGTGGGATTGTGGTGGTGGTGGGATTGTGGTGGTGGTGGGGTAGAAGTCTAGCCTGTTCACTTAGTTTTTGCTGGCATGGGCTGGGCCATAGTTTTTCTGGGGTGTTTGCTAGAATAGAGCAGTTTTTGCCTACAGGCTCTCTGTCTTGCTAGGCTGCCCCTTTCCTGGCTCTTTGACTAGGGAGAGGAGGCGTTTGTTTGGGGCTTTTTTTCTCTGTGTCCATGGGTGTTTCTATGTTGCTGACTTCTTCAGCTTTAAGTCTGGTGTACATAAAGCAAAGAGAAAACACAGAAAGCTCACCAGCATATCCTTCAGTGGGTCCCAACATCCCTAGATGGCTCTCCACTTTTCAGGTCTTCTGATATTTGTTTTTTTTAATTTATAAATTTGAGGTATATAACATTATGTTAGTTTCGGGTATACAACATGACGATTCTACATATATTGTGAAATGACAGCAATAAGTCTAGTGAACATCTGTCAGCATACATAGTAGCAAAACATTTTTTTTTCTTGTAAGGACTTTTAAGATCCACTGTCTTGGCAACTTTAAAATATGCAATACAGGGGCGCCTGAGTGGCTCAGTCGGTTAAGCGTCCGACTTCAGCTCAGGTCACGATCTTGCGGTCCACGAGTTCGAGCCCCGTGTCGGGCTCTGGGCTGATGGCTCAGAGCCTGGAACCTGCTTCGGATTCTGTGTCTCCCTCTCTCTCTGCCCCTCCCCCGTTCATGCTGTGTCTCTCTCTGTCTCAAAAATAAATAAACGTTAAAAAAATTAAAAAAAATGCAATACAGTATTATTGACTATAGTTACCATGATGTACACCATGCTATATAAGCTGACCTCAGCAACCTGCACTTGAACTGCCATGGTGAGATTTTTTTTTTTTAAGTTTCAGTCTATGAAGAACTACTTGTTGATATATATACTTATATGTCTATTTATTTAATTTTTTTTTAAAAATTTTTTTTTTTTCAACGTTTATTTATTTTTGGGACAGAGAGAGACAGAGCATGAACGGGGGAGGGGCAGAGAGAGAGGGAGACACAGAATCGGAAACAGGCTCCAGGCTCCGAGCCATCAGCCCAGAGCCCGACGCGGGGCTCGAACTCACGGACCGCGAGATCGTGACCTGGCTGAAGTCGGACGCTTAACCGACTGCGCCACCCAGGCGCCCCTAATTTTTAATTCCAGTGTACTTAACATACTACTTTCTTATGCCATACACAAAAATAAACTTAAAATGGATTAAGGACCTAAATGTAAGGCTTGAAACCATAAAAGTTTTAGTGGAGAGCATAGGCAGTAATCCCTCAGACATTAGACGTAGCAACATCTTTCTAGATATGTCTCCCGAGCCCAGGGAAACAAAAGCAAAATTAAACTATTGGGATTACATGTAAATAAAAAGCTGCACAGCACAGGAAACAACCAACAAAACTAAAGGAACCACTGAATGGGAGAGGATATTTGCAAATTACATAGCTGATAAACAGTTACTATCCAAAATATATAAAGAACTTTTACAACTCGACATCCAAAACACAAATAATTCAGTGAAAAGTTGGGCAGAAGACATGTACAAACATTTCTCCAAAGAAGACATACAGCTGACCAACAGACACATGAAAAGATGCTCAATATCACTCATCATCAAGGAAATGCAAATGAAAGCCACAATGAGCACCTCACACCTGATAGAATGTGACAATTTTTGAGATGGAAGACCAGCCGCTCTGGGACTCCAACGTCCTCCTGGCGAGGGAAGAAGAGGCGTTCCTGCACCAGGCTGTGAAGCAGCTGTGGCACGAGATCCCCAGGCCTCAACTCAAGGAAGAAGGAACCATGAAAGGCGGTGCTATTTGTGCGCTTGAAAAGCAGTTTCCACACGGAGGCAGCTCCACCGTGGCGCTCCAGCGTGATGCGGTTTGACGGGAAAATCGATCCCAGGTGGGTCCTGTTACCGGAGCGAGGCGCACAGCAGTAACTTTGCACCGGAAGAGCTTCCAGCGGATCCAGCCACGTGGTGCGCACTCAGTCCGCGGGGGAACGTGTGGAGTACGGCTCCCCGGGGAAGAAGCCGCAGCCCCGCTTTTTTTTGCCCCAGCAGATGCCGCTGGCTACTGGGCCGGAGGAAGCGTGGCCCGGCAGAGATTACCGGTACAGTCCAGGACCTGGACGGCGGTGTCCGCAGTGGCCTCTGCCATCTCTGTCTGCTGCCTCCATGGGACCCGTCGGGCAGCTGCGTGAGAGGCCCCAGCCCCATCCATCCTGCGGAAGTGAAGATAAGCCTCCCTGCCCCGCGACCCACCAATTGTGGACAGGCTTGCAAACCATTCTGAGTTCTGGCTGATTGTGTTTCCAGTGACAGAGAAGGGAGACGGCCCCGTAAACCACGTTGCTTCATGTCTACACCTCTTGGCAGCCTCCACCAAGTTGTTAATCGCATTCATCCACCACTGCCCACCAAAAATGTTTCAGAGGTGCCTCCGGGGCAGCTGTTGTAATAGACCCTGACATCTGTTGATCATATCTCCATTCTGAAGAGGTCAGTTGCCAGGAATACCATGACATGGCACGTTATTTACAGAGTTACAGACTTTGGGAAACCTCTATAACCTAGAGGTGAGGGATTAGGCATGCGGACTGCTGTTTTCCTGATGAACAGGAGCTGCTATGATTTCAGTTGTCATGTCAATTTTTAAGCTCTTCTCAGGCAGGAGGAGGTCATGTCTCTCCAGCTGACAAGCCTGAGGAATCCCCTGAATCTGAGCTTCATTCTTAACTTCTACCGCTGTCTCCCCATTCGGGTACAATCCTGGCTTCTATGTGTTTAGGGACTGGATGAGCTGAATGAAGAAACGGAAGCCGTCAAAACTATACTGTGTGAAATATCTCTTGGTCTCCGGAAAAAGATATTTCTTCTTTTGCTGATGGCTAATGTAAGTAGATACGATTGAGTGGTGAAGAGAAAATTCTACAACAACCTCTAAGTACCAGCAGGTGGAGGCCACTGGGTGTTGTTTTGTTGGCTGGGGTCACCAATACTCCAGGCATATCCTAGGTGGGTGAAATAGATGAAGGGGGTCAAAGGTACAAACTAACAGTTATAAAATAAGTAAGTCACGGGGATGTCATGTACAGCATGATGTTTGCTTTATATATTAAAAGCAGAGGTTTTAGTTCTACTTAGTGGGAAGAATAGGGAAAGATACATCTATGCTCCCAGAAGTGGAAGTTACTTTCCTTTTTATACAGGTAGATTAATTGTATTTTTACTTATTTTTTTTTAAATTTTTTTTAACGTTTTTTATTTATTTTTGGGACAGAGAGAGACAGAGCATGAACGGGGGAGGGGCAGAGAGAGAGGGAGACACAGAATCGGAAACAGGCTCCAGGCCCCAGAGCCTGACGCGGGGCTCGAACTCACGGACCGTGAGATCGTGACCTGGCTGAAGTCGGACGCTTAACCGACTGCGCCACCCAGGCGCCCCTGATTTTTATGTAGCCTTTATTTTAGTTATTTTTAACTTTCCAGAAAGAACATCATGCTCGACTTACTCTTTAGGGACTTTATTTTTCCACTTTAATAGCTTGTTGTTAGGAGTTATCTTATGCCAAGCAAGTCCCTGTGTAGTTAATTAGTTCTTGCAAGCATGCAATATATTGCATATATATATATATATGTATATATATATATATATATATATATATTGCATGCTTCATTCATGCAGTTTTCCTGTGAATAAATATTTGTGATGTTTTCAGGTTTTTGCTATTGTGAACAGTGCTCGTATGAACAGTCTTTTACACGTATCCTGTCCTACATGTGTTAGAGTTTCTACTGAGATATACCTAGGAACAGAATGAATTGTTAGGCTATGGACTATGTAAATCTTCAACTATATAATATAATGCCAAATTCTTTAACAAAGTGGTTGCACTAATTTGCGTTACATATTCTTACTAAATTGAAGTCTAAAATCTCTCCCAAACAGTAAGCTGATGATGATTGTGGGACTCTCCTCAAATTTCCCTTCTCTCTGGCATCATTTGCTGTCAATTATTGCGTAATGACCAATATCTAAAAACTACTGTTCCATATATATTTGCTTTTTTTTTTTGTTTGTTTCTGGCAGATGAGTCAATCTGATTTTTCCATCTTGTTTGGAATTAGAAGTCTTTTAAAATCATTTTAACTCCTATTTTTCCTATAATAATTGCCTCTATTTATAAAATCATTTGTATCTTTTCTCTATTTATCTTGATTAATTTTGCCAAAGTTTATTTACTTTGTTTTTCCAAATAGCCATATTTTGGCGTTTTAGCTTTGTTAGTCTTCTCTATTCTTTGTTTTCATTTATCTCTTGTATTTTCTTTACCTTTATCCTGTTGTTCCTTTTCTGATCTCTTAAGATGGACAATTAATTCATTGATTTTTGAGGCTTTCAATTTTTTCCCTCAATAGTCATGTTTAAGGCTATAAATTTCTCTCAGATCACTGCTTTTTTTGCATCACATAAATTTTGATATAGAATTAAAAAAATTTAAATCAGTTCTAGATATTTTATTTTATTTTTTTAAGTTTGTTTTGAGAGAGAGAGAGCACGCGCAAATGAGCAGGGGAGGGGCAGGAAGAGAGAGAGAGAGAGAGAGAGAGAGAGAGAGAATGAGAATCCCAAGCAGGCTCTGCACTGTCAGCACAGAGCCTGATGAGGGGCTTGAACTCATAAACTGTGAGTGAGCTCATGACCTGAGCCAAAACCAAGAGTTGAACACTTAACGGACTGAATCAACCAGGGGCCCCTCAGTTCTAGACATTTTAAAATTTCCATTATGATGTCATTTTAATCCACAAGTCATTTATCAAGGCTTTGAAAAATAAATTTTGAGTAAGTGGGAATTAAAAATTTGTATTTGTATATTAATGTCTAATTTAATTGCATACTTATTTTTATAAAATTATTGAGACTTTCTCTATGTCCTAATTCATGATAATTTTTATGACTAGTCATCTGTACTTGAGAATAGTATTTTTATTCTAAGTGTCAAATGTTCTTTAGGTTAAGTTTTTTAGTTGTGTAATTCAGATCTTGTATATCTTTGTCATTTTTTTTTTCTCTTTGACTTCTCAATAATTGAGAGTAGTGTGCTGAAATCCCTCTCTAAAATAGTGGATTTATTACTCTGTTCCTGCAGTTCCAATAAAATTTACTTCATATACTTTCAGGCAATTTTATTAGTAACTACATATTTAAAACTATTTTACCTTCTTGGATAATTGCATTAAATAGTGAATTGAATTCTCCGTCCTTAATAATACGTTTTACTTTGACATTTATATGTTGTTAGTAATGGCTGTAGCAACTTTCTTTTTGTTAAATTTGCTTCATATTTAATTTTCTATCCTTTTACTTTTAACTTTTATGTGTTCTTACGCTTATCCTTTTACTTTTAACTTTTATGTGTTCTTACGCTTATCTTTTATAAACAGCATATTTTAGATTTTATAAAATCCAACTGTGACTTTATCTTTTAAAATTTAGTTAATATTTATTTATTCTAATTATTAATATATTTGGGGTTCAAAATATGTCATTATTTCTGTTTTTTTTTCTCTATTCCTATTTCTTTTCACCCACTTCATCTTCTCTCCTTTAAATTAATAGCTAAATCTACTCAAAATGCTCATCTGGGAATTGTTACTGATCCATAATGAGGTAAGGACCTCATGTACCATTCCTTTCATTGAGAAAATCTTTATGTAAACATCATGTTACCAGAACTAAGTGGTATATTTAGTGATGTGATTGATACTTGGGTGCAAGAAACTTCTCTTGTCAAGAACTGACAAGAGACCAGCTAGGTTGGTGAACTAGTTTGAGTTCTTTACATCCCTTGTGAGAACCTAACTCTCAACACACTTATAGCATCTAAGCTTTTGAATATGGTTTTATTAGAATGTTTCTTCTTTTATTTTGATCACAGATTTCTTTCTTGCCCTCTTTTTATTTTTTTTATTTTATTTTATTTTTTAAATTTTTTTTTTCAACGTTTATTTATTTTTGGGACAGAGAGAGACAGAACATGAACGGGCGAGGGGCAGAGAGAGAGGGAGACACAGAATCGGAAACAGGCTCCAGGCTCTGAGCCATCAGCCCAGAGCCCGACGCGGGGCTCGAACTCACGGAACGCGAGATCGTGACCTGGCTGAAGTCGGACGCTTAACCGACTGCGCCACCCAGGCGCCCCTCTTGCCCTCTTTTTAATATAGCAACCAATTTTAGGATTGCAACCAAGATATTTGATCTCTTTTATTCACTTATCACTTGCAGCGTCTCTTATATTTCTTTGTCCTCTTCTTTAAGCATATCCCCACCCTGTTTTCATCATGGATCTTTGCATAGCAAACCTTTTGAGGCCTTATATTTCTGAGAAATCCTTTAGATTTGATTTATTTTTGGGCTGGATATAAAATCCTAAATTCTAAGGTTTTTTCTTTGGTAATTTGGAAATTCTATTTACATAGTTGCTAGGGCAGTGTTGCTTCTGAGTAATTTGATTTTTATTTCTTTGATGTGATAAGCTTTTTCTTTTGATAGCTTTTATGGTTTTTTTCTTTATCTTTCTTACTCTTTTTTTTAATTTAATTAAAAAAATGTTTATTTAGCTTTTTTGAGAGAGAGAGAGAGAGAGACAGAGAATGAGCAAGGGAGGGGCAGAGAGAGAGAGGGAGACACAGAATCCAAAGCAGGCTCCAGGCTTTGAAGTGTCAGCACAAGAGCCTGCCATGGGGCTCGAACCCACAAACTGTGAGATCATGACCTGAGCTGAAGTCTGATGTTTAACTGAGGAAGCCACCCGGGCCAGCACCCCTTTTATTCTTTTTTTTTTAGTTGCTTATTTATTTTGAGACAGAGAATGAGTGGAGGAGGGTCAGAGAGGGAGAGAGAGAAGCCCAAGCAGGCTCCTTGCTCAGTGCTGAGCCTAACTTGAGGCCCCACCCAGGGGCCCCTGTCTTTCTTATTTTTAATTATATAATGTGGTGTGGATCTTTCTTTCTTTCTCCTTGTCACTCTGTAGGCTCTTTCCATCTTAGGCCTGTTATCTTTAAGAAAATCAAACATTTATCTACATCTTCAAATATTTAATCCTCTTTTAAAATTTCTTCTATTTTTGTAATTTGGATTTTAGCACTTCTCTTTCTAGTCCTTCTTTGCCTTTCATTTCTCAGTAGTGTTCTTTTTCACCCACGAACTGTGACATCTGAGCCAAAACGAAGAGTCACTGACTGAGCCACCCTTTTAATATATTTTTAATCATAGTGATACATTCTTTCCTTTAAAAATATTTCATTAAGCTGATTTAAATTTGTTGATGTGTATGTTTGTGCTTCTGGTGGAATCTAAAATCCAGGTAGTTGTACTTCTCAAATATCTTATTCTTTTGATTTATGGGCTTGTTTTTCCTGTCAAGCAAAACATATAGGGGAAGGTCATACCCCTGTTTCTATCACTTGTTAGCTCAGGGGGTGAGCAGTGGGGTATATGCATAAGCCTTGGTGTGGAGAGGCCCAGGCAGTGAAAAACTGAGTCAGTATCTCCTCACCTTAACAGAAGATCTTGATGTGGGGCTTTGCTCTTTGTCCCTCAGGAAAGAGCAGCTTTAGGTGGGGATCCTCCGTAAGCATAGCAACTTAACCAGAGTCATTACAGTACACCACATCACAGTAGCTTCTGCCTGTGATATGCCTTTGTTTTTGAGATCACTTGAACCAAATCTGATTTGCTATAGGTGTAGGGTGGGTATTCTTTATCCCAACAGTAGTCTTTCTTTCCCTTTCTTTCTTTCTTTCTTTCTTTCTTTCTTTCTTTCTTTCTTTCTTTCTTTCTTTTTCTTTCTTTCAGTTTATTTGTTCTGAGAAAGTATGTGTGTGTGAACAGAGGAGGGACAGAGAGAGAGGGAGAGAGAGAATCCCAGGCAGGCTCCGCACTGATAAGTACATAGCCCAGCGTGAGGCTCCAACTCCTGAACCAGTGAGATCATGACCTGAGCCGAGATCAAGAGTCAGACGCTTAACCGACTGAGCCACCCAGGCACTTCCCAACAGTACCTTTTCTATTTTATTCTATTTTCTATCTTTTCTATACTCTTCTGGGCACCTCTTGTGTTTGCCTATGCCAGTCTTTCCCTCTCACATCAGTTCAAAATAGCCCTCTGTCTTCATCTCAGGGATTTCTCATACCTTTCTCGGTGTCTTTGGTTGGTCTTGAGAGTGAGAGTCCATAACGGTTGCCTGTTCACCGTCTTGTAGGATCTGGAAATGGATCCACCCACCTTTTGGTACTGTTTTTAGGGACCATCGTTTTTTAGCACACGTTAACATATAATTTTTCTCATGGTTTTATTATTACAAAAGGTGTTTAGAATAGAAATATAAATCTAGCATGCAAAATATTGCACCCAAACTCTTTGTGTTCCATTTTCAATCTTCTGCCACACGCAATTAGATTATTTTTATGCTGTGGGTTTTTTTTTTTTAACCACACATTTATTTTGAGTGTACTTATTTTGATTCTTTTTGTTGATTTTTATGATTCTACAATGCTTATTTTTAATGTATAATATTCTTACATTACCAAAGCTCTCTTATGTTTAGGTTATTTTTACTTTTCACAATTAGAGATGAATATAACATCTTTATAAATATATCTTTCGTCTTTTGATTTATTGATTTAGATTTGTTTTAAGAATGAGATTACAAGGTCCATGGACATAAAAACTTTATAGCTCTCGATGAGTATTGCCAAATTGCCCTTCAAAGAATGATGCTATTCTTTGAATGGTTTTCTATATACTTATTCTGATGTATACTTAATTGCATATGCACAAACTTGTTGTATATCACTTAAGACAAATCCTCTTCTGTCTTTTTACACTACTCTGATTACATTTTTTAAGGATACATTAAATTAAAATGGTGATAGACCATCTCCTTTTTTTTTTAAACCACTATTACTTCCAAATAGCCTTGTAAAATCCTCTTAATTCTAATTCTAATTTAAGTAATTAGGAATATAAATATAAATTAAGACAATGGGTGACATTTACTCCCTCAGATTCCAGCAATATAGAGAGCATGTATTACTTATATAGTTTGAGGTCTTAGGTGTCTCAGAAAGGTACAAAATATTTTTTGAAATCTGTTTACTTTCACAAGTTGCCTGGAAGTCTGGTCTTCCCCCTCTGTTTGGAACCATATAAGTCCTGGGGGTTTTGTATCATGCAAGAAAGGGATGAGGATGGAAAAAGGACAGCTGTTAGACTTCTTGCTAGCCCTAATATCTGGTGCTTGAATTAGGTATTATTTGATATAGAAAATGTAAAATGTAACATTTTTTACATATTGAAGGCCTGCTATTCATATCTGCTATTATCTTTAAACAAAGACTCTTGAATATATTGCTCACATATATATTGCTTACATCATGCTATGTAATTTACAAGATTCCTGAAATAATTATGGTTAATATGTGCCAAGCACTGTTTTAGCTATATATTTAATCCTTGAAGTAATTTTTGCTGTATAATAAACAATGTCAAAATCCTGAGGGTATACAATAATAAACACTCATTTTCTCCCTCCTAGGTCTGTGGGTTGTCTGTGGCTCAGCTGGGTTCCAAGATTGCCTGGCCTTGGCTCTGGGCTGTGGGCTGGGTTCCTCTCTGCTTCCCCAGGGCCAATGGCTGTCTGGGGCATGCCTTTCTTATTGCAGACAACAGAAGTATAAGTAGGCAGGAAAACCACACAAACATATTTAAAACTTATGCTTGCGGGGTGCCTGAGTGGCTCAGTTGGTTAAGCATCCGATTTTAGCTCAGGTCATGATCTTGTGGTTCGTGGGTTCAAGCCCCTCATCGGGCTCTGTGCTGACAGCTCAGAGCCTGGAGCCTGCTTCAGATTCTATATATCCCTCTCTCTTTCTGCCCCTCCCCTGCTCATACTCTGTCTCTTTCTCTCAAAAATAAATAAAAGTTAAAATAAAAAAAATAAACATTTAAAACTTCTGCTTGCATCACATCTAGTAAATTCCATTGTCCCATGCAAATCACATGGCCATATGTAACTGCAGTAGGTTGCACTGCCCACAGTGCAGTAGGAGGCACTGCAGAGTCATGTGGGAAAGAGTGTGGATGTATAACTTTATTAAGGAGTGAGTGAAGAATTGAGAATGATAATCCTATGTATCATAATTCTCAAAACAATTGTGCAGATTGTTTATTATTAAACCACTATAATCCTCTTCATCTATGTGATATTAAAGGTGCTGATTGAACTGCATTTTAGGGAAGAAGCCTAGTTTATTAGTTAGCTTGGGCTACCATAACAAGATATCATACTGGGTGGCTTAAACAATAGGAATTTATTTCTCACAGTTGTAGAGGCTGGGAACCTGAGACTAGCATGCCAGTGTGATTGGGTTCTGGTGAGGGCTCTTTGCCTGTCTTGCTGCCTTCTCACTGTGCCTTCATGTGGTAGGCAGAGAAAAGGTACAAGCTCTCCAGTGTCTTTTTTTAATGTTTGTTTATTTATTTTGAGAGAGAGTGAGAGAGAGCACTGAGGGAACGTGAACAGGGGAGGGGCAGAAAGAGGGAGAGAGAATCCTAAGCAGACTCTGCATTGACAGCAAACCCACAAACTTTGAGATCAAGACCTGAGCTGAAATCAAGAATTGGATGCTTAACCGGCTAAGCCACATAGGTGCCCCTCTAGTGTCTTCTTATAAGAGCACATTCTATCATGGGGGTCCACTCTGTCAGCAGGGGACAAGTAAGGGCAGTGGCAGGCATGAGGTTTTATTTTGATTTCTGGGCATTCTTTTTAGAATCACTTGCTTTGGTGCTACCTATAGCTGAGATCATCAGCAGAGGTTTTCTGTGATTCCTTAAACCTTTTGACCTCTGAAAGCCAGTGGTGATTTTCCCTTACCTTTGCTCCCCCAGACCTTCCCACAATTTTGTAAGCACTTGTCATATTTTACTGAATTTAAGATGCCATCAATTGTGTCACTAAGAAAAGAAAAAAAGCTACTAATTAGATTAAGATTTTTTTATCCCTAAGATTTTTATTCCATATTTTTAAAAAGGCTCCTTTAGACTTAATTAGGTAGGTTTTAAAACACCTGCACATATAATTGTACACATGTAAAAATTCCAATACAGTCACAATACACTGTTATTCCTGAAATAACTTCATATTCAGAATTTTGCTCTTCTTTTTTTTTTAAGTTTATTTATTTTGAAAAAGAGAGAGAGAGAGAGCATGTGCTCATGCAAGCATGGGAAGGACAGAGAGGGAGGGAGAGAATTCCAAGCAGGCTCCATACTGTCAGTGTAGAGCCCAACATGGGGCTTGATCTCACGAACCACAAGACCATGACCTGAGCCGAGATCAAGAGTCAGATGCTTAACCCAATGAGCTACCCAGACGCCCCAGGAATTTTGCTCTTCTGAATCATTTTTTCCCACTTAGAGTTCTGAATGTGTGTTTTCCCACTCATCAGGAGGCATTGGGACCATTGGCAATGGGTCATTTATTAAAAGAGTACTCCATCATTATCTACTGTCATTTCTTCCAAGCTACTAACAACCATTCTGCTAGTCTGGCTTCAGTTGTCTTAATTTTATGTCAACTCATATTCCATTCACAAAGAGTACTTAAATAGTTCCTGGATTCAATGTATGAGGATTTACGATGGTTCAGTTGTGCTGCTGGGAATGACCATGCGATTTTGTACTTCTCTATGAGCATATTCTTTATCCATCTTGATCCACATTTCTGCCATGTTTCAAGAACCAATTGGTGGGTTGTGTAAGATTCCTAGGTCTTTATTCTGAGGACTTTTAACTAGTTCCATGGGTATGCACTCTATTTTTTGAGTGCATACTATGACTTCTTGGGGGAAGAACAAATTTTTTATACCATTTTGCAATTTAAAATTAAATTTAAAACCCATGGAATGTACAACCCCAAGAGTGAAACTTAATGTATATATGGACTTTGAATGATAGACGGTTATCAGTGTTGATTCATTGATTGTAATAAATATACCACCATAGTATGAGATATCGGTGGGGCAGGCTGTGCATGTGTGGGTCAGGGGGTATATGGGAACTCTGTATTTTCTGTTCAGTTTTGCTGTGAACCCAAAATCGTTCTAAACAATCTAAAAAAGTCTATGAAAATATTAAATATAACAATAATCTTGTTATTGGTAACTATGCATAGCTTTATAGGTTTAGGCTGCTTTTTTAGAACCTGTGTCATGATGTCATCAACTTTATCATCTTTAATAGTGATAGTATCAGCCCTGGAGTTCTTTAGCATTTTCTATTTGACCAAAGAAATAGTTTTATTAATTTCCTCAGTTGAATCACAGGTTACTGACATAGCTAACTTCTGTTCACAGTCTACAAAAGGTTTCTGGCAAATAGATACTTATGGCCTTAAGGATAATCTTGGATGGTAAATAAATAATTCACAAAAGCCACTTTTTCAGCTCTTCAGGGTGATTTGGCAATTTCTCCTGTCTTGATTTCCCTCTTAGTTTGGGTTCCCCTAAAACCAGAGCCTGAGACAAGGATGTGGGTGCATAGAGAATGTATTTATTAGAAAGTGCTCACTGAAAGCACCTGACCCTCTAGGGTCATTAAATTTACCCTTGGGCCATTTACTGCCCCCACCTCCTAATTGCCAGGTTTCTCTGAGGTAGAAGAGCAGAGACACCTTATTGTTTTGAATAAAGGGAAAGAGCAGTGATGAAACTGAGAGTTGGCTACTGGGAGCATATTGCCAATTTTGTTTCTTCCATGTTACTTGCTAGTCCAAAATGCATAAGGTTGAGACTTAGCATGATCTTCGACATGTATTCTCCCAGCCTGTTTGAATTTCTGCCTCTTTAACTACTGCTTGGGATGGATGCTGTCTGTGTACCCCAGCTGTATCTACTCTGCTTTCTCCATTTCCCTCCAAACCCCTATCGGCCCCTTGTAGATGAATAGGTTGGTAATTTTATGTGGAAGCAAGTCAGGCCCTACTGAATCTGACTGACGTGTTCATTTAGCAGTGCTTGTTTAGTCCTCGTCATATTTCTGCACATCATATTCCAGACTCTGGTTTCTCCAGCTAGGCGTTGCCGTCCCAGGAGGCCTTGCTGAAGCAGCCTGCCAGGATTGGTCTTGTCCTTTTATATGTCATAGATGTGTTAGGTGCTGTGGGGGAATAAACAAGAAGTATATGCAATAGTGGCTGATTTTGAGGAATATTGATGTATGCTCGGTAACAACCCTCCACAAGGGGAATTTTGCCAAGGCAGTAACTCAAACTCGGGGCAGTTGAGAGAGAGGAGGAGTTGAGAGAGAGTTCTCGTGTGCACTGGAACCTTTTGGAAAGGCCCCATGAGGGGACCACATCCGAGTAATAAATTTGAATTGGGGGATCAATTTTGATAAGGGTTCCTAGGACACATTCTTTTTGGAGACTGGGCTTCCCAAGTAAATGCCATTTTAAAATGTGATCTTATTCCTCCTTGGTCACCAAATGTCTGAGAAGTTAGTTAAACTCTGCAAACCTTAAGAGCAGGCAACTTGATTGTGGGATTGAGGTTGACTGTAGGTTCAGATGTTATGTTTGCCAAAAAGGTGGGTGACTGACATTTAGCAGTGTCCTTGGAGAGGCTGGGTGGCTTACTTGTGAATGGGAAGCTCAGTTTCTGGAATGCCTGGCATCTCTGGATAAGAGCCACTGATGCAGTGGAACCCATAAAGAGGAGAGCCTGGTGGCTTGCTCTTTGGGGCAGCCAGACATACTTAAGTCCATGCACTTGGGTCCAAGCCGTTGTGTTACCTGTGCTGGGGAATTGCTGTCCCTGGCTTGTTGGATGGTGCTGGCCAGCTCCTGGGTAGACTTGTACTTTGTAGAGCCATTGCATATCTATTCTAGCACCTTTCATCACTAGGGAAGAGTTATAACTATTTACTTTACCATGGGCTGTGGTGTCGTGGAGGCAGGGGGCTAAGGTGACTGGGTGGAACATTAAACCTTCCTTTTGTTTATTCATTCCTTGTGAGTCTATTTTGTCCTTGAACTGTCACAGGGAGAAGTTCACTTCCAGTTCTAGGGCCTTGAATGATGTGCCACAAGGACTTATGGTCATTTTTGGAATGCTGTGTGCTTGGGTCTCATACATGGGTTCAAGTCCTGATGCAGCCACTCTGGTGAAAATCATGGGTGATTTTCTTAGATTCTTTGAGTCTTGGTTTCTTCCTTTATATGGTGGTTAATTATACTTGTTTTATAGCATTGTTGGGAGATTAAATAAAATAATGATTAAAGTCCCTGGCGTGGAGCTCCAGAAATGTAGTTTCCTTCTAATATAGCCTAATATGTCAGTTGTGATACCTGAAGCTAAAGCCTTAAAAATTCAATTTAAATTTAATGAAAAAATAAGATATTTATACATTATTAAAAAAACACAATGAGAGAAATCTTTAGATTTAAACTGAAGAATTTTGAAGGTAGAATTATAGTCTTATTTCCTAACTGCATTTGTTTCCAGTGACTATTTTATTCACTTTATATGGAAAAAATTATGTCATATAGAAGAGATAGCCTTGGTATAAAGGCATCTGATGAAATGCAGCTAATTAAACACATAATTTGGTACAGACTGTGTACCCAACATATTTTGGCACATAAAATATTTACTCTGATAGACTGAAGCTGTTGTTTTGAACTGGGTCTCAGTTGTTATTGAGACTGAGTGTTTTTAATCTAGCAAACGATAATGACTTCATCACTTCTGACTTTGTGTGTCTGGTTTCAGCCGGGAATGAGATTTTATTGCTGTGCTTTCAGCTTTCGGTAAGAGTGCTTGATAGACTATCACTGCTAAGATCCTGTTTTTGAAAAGAACATTAAATACTTGTTAATTTATATTTGTATTCAAAACTCTAAATCTGTGCTAAACATAAGTATTCTAATTATGAATTTCCCTCCTATTTTCAGTTTTATGTGAAAGCCAGGAACTTGAACAGCACAAAAAGTAGATCAGTTCAAAGTTTCCTTTCAGAATGCTTTGATACTTTGGTCTCTGCCCTTCCTGCTTTGTGATGCATTTGTATTAGAAAGAAAGTATAGTCTTGGTCATGTTCTAAGTAGGTATATTTTGAGGAAAACCCCCTGAACTCTGTTCTATAAGAAAGCATTGTTTCAGTTTCAAGTTCACTTAGTGTATTTAAACTTACTTCTAGAGATGCAAGTTCTACTTTAACTTCAGTTTCCTTCACTAAGTCCCAGGTGATGCTGCTGCTCATCCGAGGGCCACACTGAGCAGAAAGAGTTCAGTGTGTGCATTTGAAAATCTGACTGCTTGGGTTTGAATGGCTACTTTACTATTCATTGGCTCTATGACCTTGAGTAGGACGTTTAGCTACTCTGTGCCTCCATTTTGGCATCTGTCAAGATGGAAGTGATTAAAATGGCATTTAGCTCCAAGAGTTCATTTAAAGAATAACTGATACAACCCACATAAAGTATTTAACACCTAATAGCGAAGTGATAACTAGTAATAAATATTAATTTATATTTCATCTGGTGAAAATAATTTTTAGAAAATTAGAAGGAGAGAGGAGGAGTCCTAATATTTATTTATTTTTGCTTGAGAAATATTTCATTGCAACTCAGTGACCACTGGTCCCAGTTTTCCCAGGACTGTCTTGGTTTCAGCACTGAAAGTGTCTTGTCCTGGGAAACCCCTCATTTCTGAGCCAACCAGAACAGTTGGTCACTCTTATGCTTTATACAGTTCTTTTTAACTCTTCACAATAGTCGTGTGACACAGGTATCATTAACCAAATTTCCCAGATAGGCCATGGCTAGTAAGTGGTGAAGCCTGTTCAAACCTGCCAATGAGTGACTTCATCATAGTCCGTGAATGTTCCATTACATCCATTGTACAATTAAGTGTTGCTGCTGTATTCTTATGTAGTCTTTCAAAATGTATATCAGAAGCATACTTGTTTTCGAGTAAGGTAAAGGAATAATAGATATTTAACTTCCATAAAGTTCATAAAAAAATAGGTGAATAAGAATATACTGGACATGCAAGAATCATGGACTAAAGCCTGAGCAAAGGTGACTCATCTCAAAGACTTGCTTTCTACTACAAAAATCTACTTTTTGTAGACAGAATACAATGGACAGTTGGATTAAGATGAGGCTTAGAGACAGAATATTTAAATAATCCTGGGAGAGGATGGGAGTTTGTGGAAGGAGCTAGGGAAAATCTGATTTTGTTACTTTTTTCTTCTTGACACTTTTCTTTCTGGTCTTCTACCAAAACGACCAGACACATGTTCTTTACCTTTCTTCATTTCTCTGCTTTTGTAAAAATTTAATTGGAGATGTAAGTGAGCTTTGTCAAGTGGCAACATCAAGGGATTCCTGAACATAAGAAAGTCCTCAGATTATCCCATTACCCTGCCTAAACTTTTTGTGTGACAGCCAGAGAATCATATCAGCTGGAATCCTTCCCTTAGTCTTCATTGAACAAATGCTCCAAACTCCAAAAATACTTCTGCAGATACTTCTCAGAATTTGCTCAGTTTTACTAGTAAGAAAGCTACTGCTTATTGCCAAAGGAATTCTTAACAGTGGTTTCCAAGCCAGTTTCCTTGGGCCTCAGGGGAAGTCACAGTTTTTAAGTTTATTTATTCTAGGAGAGAGAGAGTGTGCACACGCAAGTGGGGGAGAGGCAGAAAGATTGGGAGAAAGAGAATCCCAAGCGGAGAGAGAGAGAGAGATAGAGAGAGAGAGAGAATCTCCCCTTACAGCACGTGGAGCCCAATGCTGGGTTGTAACTCATGAACTTTGAGGTCATGACTTGAGCCATAGCCGCTTAACCTACTGAGCCACCCAGGCACCCTGGAAGTCACATTTTTTTATGTTCTAAAAATGGATTTGAATATGACATTTAACATAAAAACTGAAGACATTTAAAAAGTCAATAAACTGATATAAAATATAAATATAAATAATAAAAAATAAATTAATGCCAGTTATCTTAAAATCTGTAGAATCAACAAAATTTCAAAGTAGGGACCCTTTGGTATACTTATTTATGTATATTTTTAAACTGTTTTAATGTGTTAGGTATTTGAAATAAGTAACTGTGTTTAAATGCTTGGTTTTGTTATTTACAAATATTTTTATAAAAGATAGGAATTGAAATGGAACTATTATCCCTGTGTCGTCTATTTGTTTTGCCTACAATTTTAATTGAAGATAAAACCTATGAGCAAATTACTTTTGCAAATAAACTGCACAGTTCAATAAAGGTCACTAAAATTCTTGGGAAAAAAAACCCAACCATTGAAAAATAGAAGGCAAATTTAGAATTATTCTCTGTCAATGGTTCTCAAAGTGTGGCTTCTGGACCAGCAACAGCAGCATTACTTGAGAACTTGTTAAAAATGAAAATTCTTGTGCTCCACCCCAGACCTATTGTTTCAGAAACTCTGGTGGAGAGGTCCAGCAGGTTTAATCTTCCCAGGTGATTCCTGTTCATGTTCAAGTGTGAGAATCTCTGGTCTAGACCATCCAGTAGAGTGTCCGGTGGGTCATTAGGATGATATAACTTCATAGCAAGGTTCAAGAATTGGGACCTAAATTGATGACTCACAAATTAGATAACCTCTTTTTCTCTTTGTCTTGAGAGAAGTATGACCGTTGGGCATGATGGTATAATTTAAAGAATTTGAATTTTGAAGTGTGAAGATCTGGTTTCAATTTGCACCTTTATGTATGCAAGTCACTTAAGTACTTTGAACCATGGTTTCTAATCTATAGAATGGGGATAATGATAGCCTCCCCACAACCCAGTCTCTTAGAGTTGCTGTGATCGCATGAAGACATGCATGTGAGGACAATTTGTAAATTATCCAGTGCTGTGCAAGTGTTAGTTTTCATACAATCATTGCTGCCAGTGTGATTGCAAGTCTCAAAACTTACCCTTCTCACTTCCCCTGTCCCGGCCTCATAAAATTTAATTACCTCTTAAAATTTACATTTTACAAAGCAGATGTTTAAAAAGAAGAAATTGGAGACTTTTTAAATGAAAAAAACCAGAGTTCTTGCAATTTCTTTTATATATGAAATGATACATGTGGATTTTTTCTTTGTTTCATGAATAGTCTTTTAAGCCTTTAATCCACAATGTAAAATGAATCAATAGCACACTTCAGTGATACGACGGCAATGATAATGCATTTGGAACGTTAAGTGTCAAATTTCCCTCACGTATTTCAAAAATTGTTTTACATTTTTTTTCTGGTTTAACCTCTCTTGACATCAGTGAACTTAAGGCTTGTAATTGAAGGATAAGTGAGCAAAAAAGCAGTTCAAGTGATAATATATCTATTTCAATTCTTGTTTTCTGGACGGAGACCTTTTATGCTAAGTTCACGTGAGAATAAATTTTTATGACAAAATTATAACCCTCAGATCGATGTTACTCAGGCAGGCTGAGATCTGTCCTGATATAATGGATTTTGTGACAATGAAATGCAAGAGAGTCTCCGAAAAGCTTTGCCTAAGGAATTTCTGACAGTAGCCTATATGCTGCCAAAATTTTCAAGATGCTATTATGACTCATTTCTACTCATTACAGAAAAATGGCTTGGTATTTTAATCACGAAATACAGTTGTGAAGAAAAGGGGAAAGAAGTGTAAAGTGTAAGTGCATGATCTTTAAAATATTGTCATGTATTTATATTAGCTGCACTATTTAGTAAATGTTGCTTTTAAGATGGTTTTTAATTTGGAAGGTTGCATGTATTTGCTATTCCTAATGTGACTTCCAATCATAATTTTCTGCATGTCACTAGTTGAATGAAAGGAGATGTCCTCTGTAATTAGAGGTAGTCTGAACTTCATATCGTTTCCTGCAAATTCTTTCTTTCCTAAGTGGTAGAATACTGCTTATGGTCCCATTTCAGTGGCTTCAGTTTTTTGAGGGAAAGTATATATTGCCTCAAAGTATTGTGACACATGCAGTTGAAAATATCACAGCATCTATAAAGGCCACATATTTTTTTATTTTTTCCCTCTCCGTTTTATTGAGATGTAATAACATAAACATTGTGTAAGTTTAAGGTGTACAACCTGCTGATTTGATACATATATGTATTGTGAAATGATTACCACAATAGAATTAGTTAACACCTCCATTACCTTACGTACTTTTTTTTTTTTTTTTTTTTTTGCTGAGAACATTTAAGGCTTACTCTCTTAACAGCTTTCAAGAATATGGTACAGTGTTGTTAACTATGGTCACCATGCTCTATATTAGATCCCCAGAACTAATTCATCTTATAGCTGGAAGTTTGTACCTTTTGACTAACATCTCCCCATTTCCCCCACCCCAGCACCTGGCAACCATTACTCTGCTGTTTTTAGGAGTTTGGCTTTTTTGGATTCTGCATGTGAAGTGATATCATACAGTATTTGTCTTTTTCTGTATGACTTATTTCACTTAGCATAATGCCCTCAAGGATTATCTATGTTGTCATAGATGGCAGGATTGCCTTCTTTCTGAAGGCTGAATGATATTCCAGTGTATATGTATGTACGTGTATGTACATATATACACACGTATATACATATGTTACACACATATATGTATATCATACACACACACCCTATATGTATCTCACATCTTCTTTACCTGTTCACGTATAGATGGACACCTAAGTTGTTTCCATGTCTCAGCTATTGTGAATAATGCTGCGGTAAGCATGGGAGTGCAGATATTTCTTTGAGATCTTGATTTCATTTTCTTTGGACATATACCGTGAAGTGGGATTAGTGGATCATATGGTAGTTCTGGTAGTTCTTTTTTAGATTTTTTGAGGACTCCATTCTATTTTCTATAGTGGCTGCACCAAATTTCCATTCCCACAAGTAGTGCCCAAGCATTCCCTTTTTTTTCCATATCCTTATCAACCCTTGTTATCTCTTGTCTTTTTGGTAATAGACATTGTAACAGGTATGAGGTAATATGTCATGTGGTTTCAATTTGCATTTCCCTGATGATTGGTGATACTGAATATCTTTTCATGTACCAGTTAGCCTTTTGTGTGTCTTTGGAAAATGTCTATTCAGGTTCTCAGCCTAATTGGATTGCCTTTTTTTTTTTTTTTGATATTAAGTTGTATGAGTTCCTTGTATATATTAACCCCTTATCAGGTAGATGGTTTGCAAATATTTTCCCCCATTCCGTAGGTTGCCTTTTCATTTTGTTGGTTATTCCTTTTGCTCTACACAAGTTTTTTAGCTTGATGTAGTCCCACTTACTTATTTTGCTTTTGTGGCTGTGTCATATCCAAAAAATCATTGCCAAGACCAATGTCAAGGAGGGTTTACCCTATGTTTTCTTCCAGGAATTTTATGGTTTCAGGTCTTACATTTAAATCTGTAATCCATTTTGGGTTAAATGGTTTCCATTTGCATAGAATATCTTTTTCCATTCCTTCACTTTGAACTTGTGTGTGTCCTTAAAAGTTGAAGTGAGCCTCTTATAGGCAGCATATGGTTAGTTTTGTTCTTTTATCCATTTTATGTCTTATTTACTCCATTTACATTTTTTTTTTAATTTATTATTTTTTTTTCAACGTTTATTTATTTTTGGGACAGAGAGAGACAGAGCATGAACGGGGGAGGGGCAGAGAGAGAGGGAGACACAGAATCGGAAACAGGCTCCAGGCTCCGAGCCATCAGCCCAGAGCCCGACGCGGGGCTCGAACTCACGCACCGCAAGATCGTGACCTGGCTGAAGTCGGACGCTTAACCGACTGCGCCACCCAGGCGCCCCACTCCATTTACATTTAGAGTAATTATTGATAGGTAGGTACTTACTGATGCCATCTTATATTTTCCTGCTGTATTGTAGTTCTCTTGCTCCTTTCTTCCTCTCTTGGTGTTTTCCTCTGCAAGTTCCTGACTTCTCAAGTGGTGTGCTTTGGTTCTTTCTCTTTATCTTTCATGTATACTAAAGAATTTTACTTTGTGGTTACCAGAAGCTTACATAAGATGTCTTCTAGATGATATAACAGTGTATTTTACAGTGATAAGAATGTAAATTCAATAGCATACAAAAACTCTTCTCTCTTACTCCCCACCTTATATATTTTTGATGCCACAATTTACCTCTTTTTATAGTGTGTATTCATTACCAAATTATTGTAGCTGTAGTTATTTTTAATTTTTTTAATGTTTATTTTTGAGACGGGGAGACAGAGCGCGAGGGGGGAGGGGCAGAGAGAGAGGGAGACATAGAATCTGAAACAGGCTCCAGCCTCTGAGCTGTCAGCACAGAGCCCAATGCAGGGCTCAAACCCACGAACCATGAGATCATGACCTGAGCCAAAGTCAGACACTTAACCGACTGAGCCACCCAGGCATCCTGAAGCTGTAGTTATTTTTAATACTTTTGTCCTTTAACTGTTTTTTTAAATATGAAATTTATTGTCAAATTGGTTTCCATAGAACACCCAGTGCTCATCCCAACAGGCGCCCTCCTCAGTACCCATCACCACCCTTCCCGCCCTCCCACCCCCCACCAACCCTCAGTTTGTTCTCAGTTTTTAAGAGTCTCTTATGCTTTGGCTCCCTCCCTCTCTAACCTCTTTTTTTTTTTCTTCCCCTCCCCCATAGACTTCTGTTAAGTTTCTCAGGATCCACATAAGAGTGAAAACACATGGTATCTGTCTTTCTCTGTATGACTTATTTCACTTAGCATAACACTCTCCAGTTCCATCCACGTTGCTACAAAAGGCCATATTTCATTCTTATTGCCATGTAGTATTCCATTGTATATACAAACCACAATTTCTTTATCCATTCATCAGTTGATGGACATTTAGGCTCTTTCCATACTTTGGCTATTGTTGAAAGTGCTGCTATAAACATTGGGGTACAAGTGCCCCTATGCATCAGCACTCCTGTATCCCTTGGATCAATTCCTAGCAGTGCTATTATTGCTGGGTCATAGGGTAGATCTATTTTTAATTTTTTGAGGAACCTCCACACTGTTTTCCAGAGCGGCTGCACCAGTTTGCATTCCCACCAACAGTGCAAGAGAGTTCCCATTTCTCCACATCCTCACCAGCATCTATAGTCTCCTGATTTGTTCATTTTGGCCACTCTTACTGGCATGAGGTGATATCTGAGTGTGGTTTTGATTTGTATTTCCCTGATGAGGAGCGACGTTGAGCATCTTTTCATGTGCCTGTTGGCCATCTGGATGTCTTCTTTAGAGAAGTGTCTATTCATGTGTTCTGCCCATTTCTTCACTGGATTATTTGTTTTTCAGGTGTGGAGTTTGGTGAGCTCTTTATAGATTTTGGATACTAGCCCTTTGTCTGATCTGTCATTTGCAAATATCTTTTCCCATCCTGTTGGTTGCCTTTTAGTTTTGTTGATTGTTTCCTTTGCTGTGCAGAAGCTTTTTATCTTCATGAGGTCCCAATAGTTCATTTTTGCTTTTAATTCCCTTTGGGGATGTGTCAAGTAAGAAATTGCTGCGGCTGAGGTCAGAGGGTTTTTTTCCTGCTTTCTCCTCTAGGGTTTTGATGGTTTCCTGTCTCAGGTTCAGGTCCTTTATCCATTTTGAGTTTGTTTTTGTGAATGGTGTAAGAAAGTGGTCTCATTTCATTCTTCTGCATTTTGCTGTCCAGTTCTCCCAGCACCATTTGTTAAAGAGACTGTCTTTTTTCCATTGGATATTCTTTCCTGTTTTGTCAAAGATTAGATGGCCATACTTTTGTGGGTCTAGTTCTGGGGTTTCTATTCTATTCGTCTATGTGTCTGTTTTTGTGCCAATACCATGCAGTCTTGATGATTACAGCTTTGTAGTAGAGGCTAAAGTCTGGGATTGTGATGCCTCCTGCCTTGGTCTTCTTCAAAATTACTTTGGCTATTCGGGGCCTTTTGTGGTTCCATACAAATTCCAGGATTGCTTGTTCTAGCTTCGAGAAGAATGCTGGTGTGATTTTGATTGGGATTGTATTGAATGTGTAGATAGCTTTGGGTAGAATTGACATTTTAACAATATTTATTCTTCCAATCCATGAGCATGGAATGTTTTACCATTTCTTTATATCTTCTTCAATTTCCTTCATAAGCTTTCTATAGTTTTCAGCGTACAGATCTTTTACATCTTTGGTTAGGTTTATTCCTAGGTATTTTATGATTCTTGGTGCAACTGTGAATGGGATCAGTTTCTTTGTCTTTCTGTTGCTTCATTATTAGTGTATAAGAATGCAACTGATTTCTGTACATTGATTTTGTATCCTGAGACTTTGATGAATTCATGTATCAGTTCTAGCAGACTTTTGGTGGAATCTGTCAGATTTTCCATGTATAATATCATGTCATCTGCAAAAAGTGAAAGCTTAACTTCATCTTTGTCAATTTTGATGCCTTTGATTTCCTTTTATTGTCTGACTGCTGATGCTAGAACTTCCAACACTATGTTAAACAACAGCGGTGAGAGTGCACATCCCTGTCGTGTTCCTGATCTCAGCGGAAAGCTCTCAGTTTTTCCCCATTGAGGATGATATTAGCTGTGGGCTTTTCATAAATGGCTTTTATGATGTTTAAGTATGTTCCTTCTATCCTGACTTTCTTGAGGGTTTTTATTAAGAAAAGATGCTGAATTTTGTGAAATGCTTTTTCTGCAT
Organism: Lynx canadensis; assembly: GCF_007474595.2. Lineage (NCBI taxonomy): Eukaryota > Metazoa > Chordata > Mammalia > Carnivora > Felidae > Lynx > Lynx canadensis. The sequence continues at coordinate 43,609,587 of NC_044311.2, read as the reverse complement.
CGATTGACAGGATCATATGGTTCTTATATTTTCTTTTATTAATGTGGTGTATCACATTGATTGATTTGTGAATGTTGAACCAGCCCTGCAGCCCAGGAATGAATCCCACTCGATCATGGTGTATAATTCTCTTTATATGCTGTTGAATTTGATTTGCTAGTATCTTATTGAGAATTTTTGTATCAATATTCATCAGGGATATTGGCCTGTAGTTCTCTTTTTTTACTGGGTCTCTGTCTGGTTTAGGAGTCAAAGTAATGCTGGCTTCATAGAATGAGTCTGGAAGTTTCCTTCCCTTTGTATTTTTTTGGAATAGCTTGAGAAGGATAGGTATTATTTCAGCTTTAAATGTCTGGTAGAATTCCCCTGGGAAGCCATGTGGTCCTGGACTCTTATTTGTTGGGAGATTTTTGATGACTGATTCAATTTCTTTGCTGGTTATGGGTCTGTTCAAGCTTTCTATTACATGATTGAGTTTTGGAAGCGTGTGGTTGTTCAGGAATTTGTCCATTTCTTCCAGGTTGTCCAGTTTGTTGGCATATATATAATTTTTCATAGTATTCCCTGATAATTGCTTGTATTTCTGAGGGATTGGTTGTAATAATTCCATTTCCGTTCATGATTTTATCTGTTTGGGTCTTCTTCCTTTTCTTTTTGAGAAGCCTGGCTAGAGGTTTGTCAATTTTGTTTATTTTTTCAAAAAACCAGCTCTTGGTTTCATTGATCTGCTCTACAGTTTTTTTAGATTCTATATTTTTGGTTCTGCTCTGATCTTTATTACTTCTCTTCTTCTGCTGGGTGTGGGGTGTCTTTGCTGTTCTTCTATTTCCTTTAGGTGTGCTGTTAGATTTTGTATTTGGGATTTTTCTTGTTTCTTGAGATAGGCCTGGATTGCAATGTATTTTCCTCTCACGACTGCCTTTGCTGCATCCCAAAGCGTTTGGATTGTTGTATTTTCATTTTCGTTTGTTTCCATATATTTTTAAATTTCTTCTCTAATTGCCTGGCTGACCCATTCGTTCTTTAGTAGGGTGTTTTTTAACCTCCATGCTTTTGGAGGTTTTCCAGACTTTTCCTGTGGTTGATTTCAAGTTTCATAGCATTGTGGTCTGAAAGTGTGCATGGTATGATCTCAATTCTTGTATACTTATGAAGGGCTGTTTTGTGACCCATTATGTGATCTATCTTGGAGAATGTTCCATGTGCACTCGAGAAGAAAGTATATTCTGTTGCTTTGGGATGCAGAGTTCTAAATATATCTGTCAAGTCCATCTGATCCAATAATCATTCAGGGCTCTTGTTTCTTTATTGATCCTGTGTGTGATCCTTTATTTATCCATTGTTGTAAGTGGAGTATTAATGTCCTCTACAATTATCACATCCTTATCAATAAGGTTGCTTATGTTTGTGATTAATTGTTTTATATATTTGGGGGCTCCTGTATTTGGCGCATAGACATTTATAATTGTTAGCTCTTCCTGATGGATAGACCCTGTAATGATTATATAATGCCCTTCTTCATCTCTTGTTACAGCCTTTAATTTAAAGTCTAGTTTGTCTGATAGAAGTATGGCTACTCCATCTTTCTTTTGAGTTCCAATAGCATGATAGATAGTTCTCCATCCTCTCACTTTCAATCTGAAGGTGTCCTCAGGTCTAAAATGAGTCTCTTGTAGACAGAAAATAGGTGGGTCTTATTTTTTTATTCATTCTGATACCCTATGTCTTTTGGTTGGCGCATTTAGTCCATTTACATTCAGTGTTATTATTGAAAGATATGGGTTTAGAGTCATTGTGATGTCTGTAGGTTTCATGCTTGTAGTGATGTCTCTGACACTTTGTCTCACAGGATCCCCCTTAGGATCTCTTGTAGGGATGGTTTAGTGCTGATGAATTCCTTCAGTTTTTGTTTGAGAAGACCTTTATCTCTCCTTCTGTTCTAAATGACAGACTTGCTGGATAAAGGATTCTCGGCTGCATATTTTTTCTGTTCATCACATTGAAGATTTCCTGCCATTCCTTCCTGGCCTGCCAAGTTTCAGTAGATAGATCCATCACCAGTCTTATCAGTCTCCCTTTATATGTTAGAGCGTGTTTATCCCTAGCTGCTTTCAGAATTTTCTCTTTATCCTTGTATTTTGCCAGTTTCACTATGATATGTCGTGCAGAAAATCGATTCAAGTTACGTCTGAAGGGAGTTCTCTGTGCCTCTTGGATTTCTCTTTTTCTTCTGCAGATCAGGGAAGTTCTCAGCTATGATTTGTTCAAGCACACCTTCAGCCCCTTTCTCTCTCTCTTCCTCCTCTGCAATCCCTATTATACGGATATTGCATTTCATCGCATCACTTAGTTCTCTAATTCTCCCCTCATACTCCTGGCTTTTTTTTAATCTCTCTTTTTCTCAGCTTCCTCTTTTTCCATAATTTTATCTTCTAATTCACCTATTCTCTCCTCTGCCTCTTCAACCCGAGCTGTGGTTGCCTCCATTTTATTTTGCACCTCATTTATAGCATTTTTTAGCTCCTCCTGACTCTTTCTTAGTCCCTTGATCTCTGTAGCAATAGACTCTCTTCTGTCCTCTATACTTTTTTCAAGCCCAGCAATTAATTTTATGACTATTATTATTATTTTTTTTAATTTTTTTTAACGTTTATTTATTTTTGAGACAGAGACAGAGCATGAACGGGGAGGGTCAGAGAGAGGGAGACACAGAATCTGAAGTAGGCTCCAGGCTCTGAGCTGTCAGCACAGAGCCTGACGCGGGGCTCGAACTCACGGACCGTGAGATCATGACCTGAGCTGAAGTTGGCTGCTTAACCGACTGAGCCACCCAGGCGCCCCTATGACTATTATTTTAAATTCATTCTCTGCTATATTGCTTAAATCGCTTTTGATCAGTTCGTTAGCTGTCACTACTTCCTGGAGTTTCTTTTGAGGAGAGTTCTTCCGTTTCGTCATTTTGGTGTCCCTGTGGTGGCTCCAAACTGCAGGGCACTTCTCCTGTGCTGTCCGAAGTGACTTGTGTTGGTGGGAGGGGCCGCAGTCAGACCCAATGTCTACCCCCAGCCCACCGCTGGGGCTGCAGTCAGAGTGGCGTGTACCCTATCTTCCCCTCTCCCAGGGGCAGGACTCACTGTGGAGTGGTGTGGCCCCTGTCTGGGCTACTTGCACACTTCCAGGCTTGTGGTGCTGCTTCTATGGGATCTGGCGTATTAGCCAGGGTGGATCTGCAAGGTGCACAGGGGCGGGAGGGGCAGGCTCAGCTTGCTTTGCCTTCTGTGGTCCGCTGCGGGAGGGGCCCTGCGGCACTGGGAGGGAGGCAGACCCGTTGGAGGGATGGATCCACAGAAGCACAGCGTTGGGTGTTTGTGCTGTGCAAACAAGTTCGGTAATTGGAACTGGTTCCCTTTGGGATTTTGGCTGGGGGATGGGCAAGGGAGATGGCACTTCCCAACACCTTTGTTTCCCGCCGAGCTGAGCTCTGTCCTCCGGGGCTCAACAACTCTCCCTCCCATTGTCCTCTCGCCCTCCCGCTCTCCAAGCAGAGCTGTTGACTTATAACATTCCAGATGTTAAGTCCCGCTGGCTATCAGAACTCACTCTGTCCAGCCCCTCCGCTTTTGCAAGTCAGACTTGGGGGCTCTGCGTTGCTGGGCGGGCTGCCCCTCCACCGCCCCGGCTCCCTCCCGCCAGTCCGTGTAGTGCGCACTGCCTCTCCGCCCTTCTTACTCTCTTCTGTGGGCCTCTTGTCTACTTGGCTCTGGAGAGTCCGCTCTGCTAGACTTCTGGTGGTTTTCTGGATTATTTAGGCAGCTGTGAGTGGAATCTAAGTGATCAGCAGGACGTGGTGAGCCCAGTGTCCTCCTACCCTGCCATCTTCCTCCAGTCTCCCTTTAACTGTTTTTGAAACTATAGTTAAGTGGTTAATATAATACCATATTAGAGTATTATGAATTTGATTACATACTTACTTTTACCAGTGTGTTGCATATTTTTATATATTTCCATGTTACTAATATGAAAGAGCCCTTTCATTTCAACTTGAAGAACTTCTTTCAGTATTTCTTTTTTTTAATTTAAAAAATAAAAAAAGGTTTTTATTTATTTTTTCTTTGTGAGAGAGAGAGACAGAGTGCAAGCTGGGGAGGGGCAGAGAGAGAGGGAGACAGAATCCAAAGCAGGCTCCAGGCTCCAGGCTCCGAGCTGTCAGTACAGAGCCGAAACTCATGAACCATGAGATCATGACCTGAACCAAAGTCGGCTGCGTAACTCAGCCACCCAGATGTCCCTTTTTAAAATTAAAAAAAAAAATGTTTATTTATTTTTGAGAGAGAGAGAGAGGGAGGGAAGGAGGGGAAGGGAGGGAGGGGTCGAGAGAGGGAGACACAGAATCTGAAGCAGGGTCTAGGCTCTGAGCTGTCAGTGCAGAGCCTGATATGGGGCTTGAACTCATGAACTGTGAGATCATGACCTGAGCCACGCTTAACCAGTGGAGTCATCCAGACTTCCCTAAGTATTTCTTATAAGGCATATCTAGTGATGATGAACTCTCTCAGCTTTTGTTTGAGAAAATTTTTTCTCTTCTTCATTTCCGAAGGAAAACTTTGTTAGATAAAGTTGGTTGGCATTTTTTTTCCTTTCAGCATTTGTAATATGTCATCCTATTCTCTCCTGGCCTATAAGTTTTCTGTGTATAAATCTGATTGACTTATGGGGATTCCTTTGTAAATGATAAGCTTCTTTTTACTTTTTAGATTCTATTGTAGAATCTACTTTTTAGATTCTATATTTGTCTTTGATATTTGCCAGTTTTATTATAACGTGCCTTGGATAAGATCTTTTGAGTTATATTTGGGGACTTACGAGCTTCATGAACTTGGGTGGGCAAATCTCTCACCAGATTTGGGATGTTCTCAGCTATTTTTTCTTTAAATAAGCTTTTTGGCTCTTTCTCCCTCTCCTTTTCTGTGACTCCAGTAATGTGCATTTGTTTCTCTTGATGGTATGCCATAGTCCATATAGACTTTTGTTACTCTTTTTTTTAAAGAATTCTAATTTTTGAGAGAGAGAGAAAGAGAGAGCGTGTGTGTGTGTGCACAAGTTGGGGAGGGGCAGAGAGAGAGAGAGAAGGAGAGGGAGGCACAGAATCTCAGGCAGGCTCCAGGCTCTGAGCTGTCAGTGCAGAGCCTGATGTGGGGCTCAAACCGATAAACCGTGAGATCATGACCTCAGCCGAAGTTAGATGCTTAAGTCATTGAGCCACCCATGAGTCCCTCTTTACTCTTTTCATTCATTAAAATATTTTAATCCTCAGGATGGATAATTTCAAAGTTCCTGTCTTCTATTTCATGGATTCTTTCTTCTGGTTGAGTCATTCTATTGATGCTGTTGCATTTTCCATTTCATTCATTGTATGCATTAGCTCCAGAATTTGTTAGGTTCTGTTTTATAATTTCTGTCCCTGTTAAACTTCTCATTTTGTTCATGTAGTGTTTTCCTGTGGGTTTTTTTTTTTTTCTGGCAGGGGTGGGGTGGGCAGGAATGTTCTTTGTGCATTTTCTTACAGCTCATTGAGCTTCCTTAAAATAGCTATTTTGAATTAGCTGGTAAGTTGCAGGTCTCCATGTCTTTGGGGTCAGTTACTGGAAAATTATTGTTACCCTTTGATAGTGCCATGTTTGTTTGATTTTTCATGTTTCTTGAAATCTTACGTTGCTGTCTTCACATGTGAAGTAGCAATCACTTTATCCAGTCTTTATTGACTGACCTTGGGGAAGAAATACCTTCTGTCAGTCCTGCTAGGGATTCCGAGGCTTTTTGCAGACTTTCTGTGGATATGTCTGTTCCACACATCTTGCTCCCTCTCATGGCAGAATTCTTAAGCTTGTATGCCTTGTCTTGATCTTGCAGCGCACCAGGCTTGGTGCTTGGTGCTTGGTGTTTGGTGTACTGACAGCCTCCCTTTTACAGAGCTAAATGTTCAAGTTTGTGGTTTCTCCTTGGCATGAAGATTCAGCCTAGCTTTTGGCTGGTTCGCTACCTGTCTGCCAAGCTTGTTCTCACTGTGATTGGTAGCACACACAGGGAGCCTGCCATGGGGTGTGGGTGTGGGTATGTGATGAGCATGTGGCACTGTGGTGCTTGTGGGCTAGATGGGGGATTTGCAGGTCGGGTGTCTGTCTCCGTGACGCTTGGGTGGGCCTTATGATGGAGTTCCTGATAAGGTTAGCATCCGTGTTCCTTAGATATATTCCAAGCCCTGGCCGCTATCCTCCCAACTGCTCTTTGCTCCCCAGTCATGCAGCTCATGACTCACTACTCTGGAGGAAAGAGAGAAATGGGTCTCTTTGGAAGCATCCCACACACTTGTGGAGGCCAGGGGCTCACACACACACACCCTGTCTTTCCTCTGTGGGGAAAATTGCAGGCCAAGAGGGCCCTCTTGGGCCGAGCTGTGCCACCTTACAGGAGAGGTGATGTGGGTAGAGTAAAACTGTTCCTCTTACCCTCTCTGATGTGTCCAAATGCAGACATTTTTGCTCCAGTGGTGTGCTGGAGCTTCTCCATTAGACTCCTGGACTTCTATAACAAATAAATTGGCAGGCTTTAATCATTTTGTTAAATTTTAGGGTATTTAATTTTCTTGGTTTTGGTAATTGGAAATGTAATAGATATTTTATAAATGTTTTCTGAATATTGCTAAGCAAACAGAAAAAAAATAATAGTAGTAACAACAAAAAAGAAGCAAATTGCTACACAAATTCTGAGATCCCTGAATTGGAGTTAATAGTTACTTTGATGTATGCAAATATTTTTCAATATTATGTTGAATTTTGTTTCCTATTATGCTTAAACTTTTGAGGATCAATAATCCTTTGACTGTAATAATTTGTTGAGAGCTTTGCATGGGAGAAAATGTACATATGCACATGCACATGTCACTTTGTATCCACCATAGCAGAGCTTTGGGGAAGAACCACCCTTGAGAGTAGCAGTGGTGCCATTGTTTTTGTGCCACCCAACACCTACCTCAGTTAGGAACCACCTGAGCCAACCTCTAAGGTAAGTGTGCTTTGTCCCAAATACAAACAAAATGGAAATTAGTGGTTTACCTTGGTGAGCATTTATTATTTCAAATACTCCAAAAAATCTAGAAGATAGGCAGGGTGGGAAAGGGTGATTGTATCTTACTGGGTGTCATTTGGTGGTAGATTCAGTTTTATAATCCAAACCTGATTTCTAGTCCTGTGATGTTGTGCAACACAACATCACTTTCCAAGGATTTCTACCCAGGACACATCTGGAACTGTTCTGCTAATTGTCATGAGCATAGGCTTCTACTATTCTATTTTTTGCTTCGATTCTTGAGAGCATTTTATGGTTCAAAATGATTGCTTGGAATCAGTCATCACAATTGTATTTCAGGTCCAAAGAAAGAAAGGATGGAGATGGACCAAAATGTATATGCCAGAGGTCTTTAAAGTTAGCTACTTAGACTTTGCCACATGCTGTTTACTCTTACAACTCACTGGCCAGATCAGTTGAAGAACCATCTCTTTTGAAAGGGAAGTTTTGAATTTGAGACTTTGAGTGGCCATGTGCCCAGTTCAGAATTGGGAGACCTACTACTAGGAAGAAGGAAGAATAGATTTTTAGGGGACAACTAGAAGTTCTTGAAGTCAGTCACAGTTTCTGGACTCCATTGTTTCTCGTAGATGCTCAAATAAATGAGTGTTCAACTAAGATTGCTTACTACTGCTACTTTGTATTATATGTATCCTTGGAAATTTGGAACCAATGCGTATTCTTTTTTAGAAAAACTCCAATTTTTCTTTTTGATATTAAAGGTTAAAGATTAGTGTATAGTACTGAGAGAACCACGTGGTGGAATAAGAAGAGTTCTCTGTGATCTTTTCCCATGTCCAGAAAAGCCCAACATCCATCCGTTTGGAATTACCAAAATCATTTAAATTCTTTTATGAGAACAAGTTGCTAGTGGAGAGGGAGAGACAGAGAGAACTTGTATATTCTCAGTGATCTGTTGCAAGTTTCTCTGGGAATTATTTATTTTTTATCTAAAGAAAATCAGGCATAGATGTTTGCCTTAAATGAGAAACAGAAACTCTTGTCAATAAACCTAATGTTTACTTAGCCAATGAGCACTTACAAAGTTATAGAAGATATACATTGTGTAGGATATGGGGTGGGAACCTCTGATATGATATTTTAAAATCAGTTTGGAGTTGCATGCCCACTGGAATCTCATTTATTTGAATTAGTGAAAATGGTAAGATATTTCATTTTCTCGTATAATGGTGATGTATGTCTTAGCCACTAAACCAATGCCATAAAATAATAAATGTTCAATACTGAACAATGTCTCTTGAGTTAAAACTAGGAAATGAGTGAGGGTTTAGTAGTAAGTGTGTGTGTGTGTGTGTGTGTGTGTGTGTGTGTTTTGTGAGACATATTGTTAAGAATAGGAGGTAGCACAATTTATAACTTGGGTACCAAGTCCTTTTACTGATAAATGAAAAATGACAAGAGAAGAATCACAGCATTGATTACTCAAACTTTCCCATAAATGACATTTCAGTTTTAAAATTTTAATGTATGTTTCTTCACATTTATTTTTATAATTCATATGAAGTCAAAGAAGCAAATACTCTGTGACACTGTCATGGACTCTGGGTCAGGAGTTCTCTCTTGTCCAGCAAGACAGCGGATGCAGGATTAAAATGCTAGATAGGCTAATGCCTGGGAGGAGACAAGAGTCCTGAGTAAGGGTCCTTGCTCCATTTTTATTAGGATCAGAAGTCTTACAAGCTTGATGGACGTGCACAGAGACAGTGAAACTGAACATTAACTCGTGGGCATGAGGGAAAGGGAGTTTTGAAGAGGTGTTAGGGGTTTGGGTCAATACAAAACAAAATCCTGGCACCTGGATGGCTAGCATGAGGCACCATGTCTTTTTATCTTAGCTAGCCTAGGGGATAAGACAGACAGAACATGGTACCTTACAGTCAACAAGGCACGTTTCTGTTGCTAATAAGCTCTGCTCAGACCTGCTGTGGTCTATAGCTCTGTTTACCTGTTTACCTATTTTGGTCCTTCCTTCCTGTGAAAGCAGCTTTCTGCTATTGTACTAAATTGGGGGGCATTTCCACGCTGAATATCCAATCTTGTTTACCTAATCTTGGATGCTTTCATTCTGAGGCTTCCTATATGCCTTGTTGACCTATGGGTGCAAGCTCAAGGAATTCCTAAGCGTATTCCCCACGTGACACTATGCCAAAGCTGTTCAATTATGGTGAAGAATAGTCTTGTTAGGTTTTTTTGGTTTTTAGCTACTCAAATGATTTTTTATCTGATTGAGAAAAGAAATATTAAACTACATAATAGCTCAAATAGAATGGTATATAAAACTTGTGTCTTTTATAATATGAATAATGGATGGGCACAGAAGATACTCAATAATTGGGATTATCTTTCTTACCTCCTCCACCTAAGGACCTAATGGAATTAGAAATATTTATGTGAATTTTAAGGTTAGAATTTCTTTTAGTCTTTTTTCAGATGAGTAAATGAGTGTGAATGAGTGAATAATTTCCATATGGTATGTTTGATGGAACAGATTTACTTCACATTTTTTCTTCTTCTAATTCTTTCTTTTTTTTTTTTTTTTTTTTGAGAGAGAGAGAGAGAGTGTGAGCATGTCAGTGGGGGAGAGGGACAGAGAGAGAAAATCTTAAGCAGGGTTCACACTCAGCATGGAGCCCAACAATGGGGCTCAATCCCACAACCCTGGGATCATGACCTGATCCAAAATCAAGAGTCGGAAGCTCAACAAAATGAGCCACTCAGACACCATTTTCTGAGCCAGTTTGCTAAATATTTAGGTATAGATATTATATTTTTTTTATAAGAGGCAATGTAATCTCATAATCACAGTTTTGCCTTTTACTTTCTTGACTCTGTCAGCTTTTCCCCCTCTGCCTATAAAACAACTTTGTTAGTATATATTGGTTTCCTCTGGACAGTTTTGCATGGGAAACTTTTACCTATTTCACAACTATCAGAAATACCATCACCTTATAGATTTGATGGCATTCTTTCTTTTATGGACCCATAAAGAATTAATGAGGATGTCCCAGATTATTTATCTGGTTTTTCAAGATCTTTGAGGATCTTCAAAAATTTTTGAGAGTGTTATGAGAAGGCAGTTTATAGGAAGTCAAGCAACTCTACTTGTCTTTCAGATTCTGGTCAGGCATATGTGTTCTGGATTTCTAGAAAGTAGATACTACTGTTGTCACATGATGAGGCATTGAAAAATCTTGGTTGGAGAAAAGATATTTGTAACTCTTAAACAATAGGAACTATAGACAGTATAAAAGTAATAAGTTACTCTCATTGTCCTTGGTCAACAAGACTTTCTCACTTATACTTGTACTACATTTCCAGGCTTTTCCCCCATCCATTATAAGGGGCAGGGCTCACAGTTGACTGGACTGTCTTGGCTGTGTCTATTACTACCAAGAGATGTTTTGGCAGGTAGTTTCCTCAGATTATGACAGGTTAAATTAAACCATTTTGAAATTAAAAAAAATTTTTTTAGGTGTTTATTTATTTTGAGGGAGAGAGAGCACAGTTGGGGGGAGGGGCAGAGAGAAGGTAAGACAGAATCCCAAGCAGGCTCTGCACCATCAACGCAGACCACAATGCGGGGCGCAAACTCAACCGTGAGATCATGACCTGAGCAGAGATCAAGAGCTGGACGCTTAACTGACTGTGCCACCCAGGTGCCCCTAAACTATTTTGAATTTAACGTACATTATGTTGATGAGAACTGGATTGTTTGTTTGAAGCTCTGAGATTCATCTCAGTATGAACCACTTTATTTCCTACTAGGATATCCTTTTGCTATTGTGAAGATATAAACAATGTCTACTTCTATTAAAAAGAAATATATGTGCAGGCAAAATATGTTTTTGAATTGAAGATATTATTTCTTATTAACAGACTGCATGAGACACATTAATGCTTGATTATTAGTGCTAATAGAGAAATATAGAGAGTATAGTTTATCAAAAGACAAGATGCATTTTGGAATATAATTTAATTTTAGTATATTAATACATGAAATGATGAAGCCATATGGAAAGTCTGATTCTGGAGAAACTGAAGGTTCTCATTTCTGTGTATCATGTTTCGCAGATGTACGTATATCCTGCTGTATATCATGTTTCAAAATACTCAAAATAATACTTTTTGATGGTTTCAAACTTTATTTGGATCAAAGAAAGGTTGTTGAAAGCTTTCACTTAAAGCTGTTTGTTAAGGTGCTATTGAGAGTGAATAAAAACAAAAAGAAGTAACATAGAACTTAAGTGAGCAAGAGAGGGACCTATTCAGGTAATGTGGAAGCTATATCTAGGTATAATTGAAGGTTGACTTTCTGGCAGAAGGCATAAAGAAACATTATTTGGCTTATTCCAAACTGAGGCCAATTCTTTAGGAAGTATGCTTGAGGATATACTTGGCAATAAATTTAACAGCTAGCAAGGTCTCTTTACAGGTCGGCTTTATCTGAGATTCTGGAAGGAGAAAACAAAATTTGCCTTTATCTCGGAGCTCAAAGGCAAATGTGTGTTTGATGCCCAGGTTGTAAGCCCAGTCTAAAGAAGAACCTGATGTCGGGTCTGTAAAACATAAGCAATAAATATTTAATTAGAAACAAATGCTAATGTTTTTCTTGAAATGGAAATTCACTGGTGTAAAATTAGCAATAAAAAATAATTATGTGTACAGTTAATTGCAGTAAGGAATGGGAGTAGTGGTCTATATAGTATAGAGTGTAGAATAAAACATAATCATGGTTTTGGGATCCACCACTCATTTTAAATACGTGCTGCATTTTCAAAATTACATTTTGTTTGGGCCAGTACTCTAAATAAATTGAGTTTGTTTACTGGGCACACAGTGTTGCAGATGGAGGTGGTCTGGGCAAGTGCAAGCAGCTGTGTAAACCAACTAAGGAGGGGGTCACTGGTCACTGAAAACTCAACCAAAAAAAAAATCATGCATACAAGCTAGGCAAAATTATGTTCTTCCTAATAGTTCAGGTCCCTTTTTATTCATGTTGCTTGGGTGAACTATTTTCTAGTTAAAAGACCAAGAAAGCTTAAATCAATTATTTTAAGGATGTATTTAATCCCCTAATCCAACTTTTCAATGTCAATTTTTATGAGATTTACTAAGAATGTTATTATTTGAAAATCTAAACAGACATCTAGAAGTTATATATATATAAGGTTTATACAAGTGCATGTGTATACTATAAATGCATTTATGTATATTTTCATTTGCATAATAGAAAAACTACTTTTTTGTATATAAAATAATTTATGTTCCAGGACAAGTGATGCGTTTAACTGATATTAATATTTTAGGTTTGAAGGATGAAAACTCAAAGTTGTGATGAAGAAAGAAGAAATATTTTGGTAGAAATAGACAGGGTTGGCTCTTAAATTATTCAACAAATATTGTTTTATTTATTTATTAAACAACTTTTTTTAACATTTATTATTGAGAGACAGAGAGAGACAGAGCATGAGCATGGGAGGGGCAGAGGGAGGAGGAGACACAGAATACGAAGCAGGCTCCAGGCTCTGAGCTGTCAGCACAGAGCCTGACGTGGGGCTTGAACCCCCAAGCCACGAGATCATGACCTGAGTTGAAGTTGGACGCTTAATTAACTGAGCCACCCAGGCACCCCAATTCAACAAATATTATTAAACCTTTAATATGCATGGTGTACTATACTTGGTACTGTGGAGGGTGGGTGTGTTCAGGTTACAAAGGTAAAGATGATATTGGTGTCTTTGGGAACTTACAGTTTAGGGGAGAGAAGTCAAAGATGCAAATCAATAGAGACAGGGAAGACTATGTAAGTACCATAAGAAAGGTAACAGTATAATCTTTATGTTGACTCTTATGTAGATTAAAAAAAAATTATGTATGTCTGGTGAGGAGGTTGACATTTTATGCTCAATGCCTACTAAATACCGCCTTTATGATGGAGAGCCTTGAAGAAAAGCTAGTGTTTTTCCAGATGGAAATGGAAGAAAGGTATTCTGGCCAGTGAGCTACGAAGATGGAAAAGCATGGAGGCCTTTTTATGACGAGAGAGAGGTTCAGCTGGACTGAAACAAATGGAGAAGTGAGAGTTTGTGGGCAAAGCTCAGAAAACCTGATAAATCAGGACAAGGTGTTTTGTTTGGAAGGCAATAATAGTTATTTTAGTGCCATACTTAGGACTGGAAAAAGCAGAAACCGGTTAGGAGGTATTGTGAAATGAAAGCCTGAACTTGTGTAGAGTCATCACACTGGGCATAGCATTGAGTGGTCCGTGTCACAAATACTGGAATGGAAGAGTCACAAAATCTGATCAAAATGATTGAGATTTCAGTCTGGATGGCTGAAGACAATCCACACATTATTAATAGAAACAGGAACTCAGAGAGGATAGTGATGAGGAAAAGAAAGGATAAAGGAGGGGAGACAAAAGGATGTTTAGCATCAACCACATTTAGGACAGAGCTTGAGAAAATGAATTTTGAAGTCATTGGGAGAAACATCATAAGTGTTGTTTAGAAAGCAGCTCCCACACATTCAGGTTCATTATGTTTTCTTGGTGAATTGATCCTTTTATCTTTATTAATGTCCCTCTTTGTTTCTAGCAAAGTTTTTTGGTTTGAAATTTACTTTATCTGATATTTAATATGGCTACTTCTCTTTTGATTAATGTTTGTATGGTATATCTCTTTCTAGCCTTTCAGTTTCAACCCATCTGTGTTATATTTGAAGTAAGTTTATTGTAGGCAGTGTATTATTGAATCATTTTTTTTAAATCCACTCTGCCAATCTGTCTCTATTTAATATCTTTGGTTAAATTTTGATATGACTTAAATCTACCATCTTATTGTTTGATATTTATTTTGATGTTGTTTGATATTTATTGTCTGATATTTGACTCTCTGTTTTTCATTCCTCTCTTTCTCTTTTCTTTTTCTGGTTAAATGAACATTTTAAGGATTCCATTTTGATTGATTTATAATAACATTTTTGGGTATATTACTTTGTAAAGTTTTCTTAGTGGTTGCTCCAAGTATTACAATATACATACATAATTTATCACAATCTGCTGATATCAGTGTTTTACCATGTCAAGTGACATATAGAAATCTTGCACTTAGTTTCTTTTTATATTTCTACTTTTTAAATATAGCTGTCTTGAGTACTTCTGAATATGCATTGAGCATCACATCAAATGGTGTTATAATTTTTTCATTCTGCAATGATGAAGAGAAGATAGTCATTCATTTGTTCATTCATTCATTACATAATCCATCGTTCTTGTGTTCTTTCTACAGTTTCAAGCATTCTCCTATTACCAGTTATTTCTTATTTGGAGAACCTCCTTTAGTCATTTTTATTTTTTTTTAATGTTTATTTACTTGAGAGAGAGAGAATATGTATGAGTGGAGGAGGGACAGAAAGAGGGCAGAAAGAGAGGGAGAGAGAATCCTGAGCAGGCTCCTTGTTCAGTGCTGACCCTAACACGGGACTCAATCTCATGATCACAAGATCATGACCTGAGCCAAAATCAACAGTTGTACACTTAACCAGGGCTCGATCCCACAACTCTGGGATCATGACCTAAGCTGAAATCAAGAGTCAGATGCTTAACTGACTGAGCCACCGAGGCACCCCTCCTTTAGCCATATTTAAAGGGTAGGTGTTTGGGTGATGAAATTTGTCTGAGAATGTCTTTATTTCCTCTTCTTTACTTTTCTTTCCTTTTTTTTTTAGTTTATTTATTTATTTTTAGAAACAGAGAGGGAGCACAAGTGGGAGAGGGGCAGAGAGAGAGAAAGGGAGAGAGAGATATTCCCAAGCAGGCTTGTGCTGTCAGCAGAGAGTCCAACCCAGGGCTTGATCCCCATGAATCTTGAGATCATGACCTGAGCCGAAATCAAGAGTTAGAGACTTAACCAAATCAGTCACCCAGGTGCCCCTATTTCCTCTTTATTTCTGAAGGATATTTTTGCTGAATATAGAGTTTAAGGTAGATAGTTCTTGTCTTTTAGTACTAGAAAAATACCGTCATTTCCTTTTGGCTTTCCATGGTTTCAACAAATCTATCATTTGAATTGTTCCCCCCCCCCCCCCCCGATTGTTTCTCTCTGGTTGCTTTCAAAAGTTTTTTCTTTGTCTTTAGTTTTCAGAATTTTAAACATTTTTTTTAATGTTTATTTTTGAAAGGGGGGGGGTGCAGAATGCGAGTCGGGAGGGGCAGAGAAAGAGGAAGACATAGAATCTGAAGCAGGCTCCAGGCTCTGAGCTGTCAGCACAGAGCCTGATGCAGGACTTAAACCCACAAACTGTGAGATCATGACTTGAGCCCGTCGGACGCTCAACTGACTGAGCCACCCAGGTGCCTCTAGTTTTCAGAATTTAAAAATTTTTTTTTCAACGTTTATTTATTTTTGGGACAGAGAGAGACAGAGCATGGACGGGGGAGGGGCAGAGAGAGAGGGAGACACAGAATCGGAAACAGGCTCCAGGCTCTGAGCCATCAGCCCAGAGCCTGACGCGGGGCTCGAACTCCCGGACCGCGAGATCGTGACCTGGCTGAAGTCGGACGCTTAACCGACTGCGCCACCCAGGCGCCCCTAGTTTTCAGAATTTTAATTATGATGCACTCAATGTGAGTGTTTTTAGTTTATCCTGTTTGGCATTCACTCAGCTTTTTGATATATTGGTTTATGTTTTTAGGAACTTTTATAAATTTCAGTCTTTATTTTTCCATATTTTTTTTCCATTCTCACTCTCCTTCTCTTCTGAGATTTTGATGTTTTGAATGTTGGATCTTCTGTTATTGCACCTCAGGTCCCTGAAGCTTTGCTCATCTTTTTTCAATTTGTTTTCTCTCTTCAGATTGGCTTATTCTTTCTTTAAGTTCACTGATTCTTCCCTCCATCATATTCATTCTGCTATTGAGCCTTTCCAGTGAATTTTTAAATATTTTAAGTTATTGTATTTTCCAGTTCTGTGATTTCTATTTGGTTCCTTTTTATGTCTTTCTTTCTTTTTTCCTTCTTTCTTTCTTTCTTTCTTTCTTTCTTTCTTTCTTTCTTTCTTTTGGTGAGATTTTCTGTATTTTCATTTGTTTCAAGGCTGTCTAATTACTTGTTGAAGTATTTTAATGATGGTGACTTTGAAATTCTTGTCAGATAATTCTAACGTGTAAATCATCTCAGTTTTGGCATCTGTTGATTGTCTTTTCTCTTTCATGCTGTTACTTTCCTCATTATTGGTGTGATAGTGATTTTTGATTGTATTTGGACATTTTGGCTATTATGTTAAATCTTAAATCTTAACTGATACCTATTTTAGCAGTCAGTCACTGTGTTTAGGATTAGCATTCAGGCTCTGGTCTTCTTCTGTGACTTGTGGTTCCGATGACAATATGGTTTTCAGAATCTTTGCATTGCTAATTTGGTGTGGTTGATTCCCCTAGTGCTGCTGGTCTCCCATTGATTGCTGCAGGTAACTACTACCTGAGTGAAAAGTGATCTCCCTAGCTTGGCCACTGGTGCCTTCCAGGTGACAAGTGCAGTCTCAAGCCTTTAAGGAAAGAGAGCACTTCCCTGATGGGAAAGAAGCAGGAGGAGGAGGAGGGGCCTGAAGAGAGAATCTTCTGATGTATGTGTGAAGTGTACCTGTTTTTTTGAAAATGTCAACTTTTAGAGGCAGTCGGCAGAGACCAAGTAGAAAAGGAGGAGGGGGAGGCAAACCAGGAGAGTTCATTGGTAAGGAAGGCCAAGGGATGGCAAGAAGAAGGGGTATCGACAGGGTCCAGCATTGTAGGGAGTTTGTGGAGTGTGTGAGCTGAGATAACTGTAGTGGCTTTAGTGATTAAGAAGGCTGCCATTTTTAGCTAGAGTTGGGTTTAAGTTCATTAGAAAAAGGCATATAAAAATAAGAGTTTGGTAGCAATGGAGTTAGGATAAGTAGGAATTGTGTCTTGTATGGTGGTTTAGAGTATGCTAGATGTTTTAATAAACTTGGTCAATTTCTAGATGTATTAGTTCTCCATTTGCAGTTAAGTAAACTGTTGTGACGTTAAAGAGTATGGCTATTCTGTTTTGGCAAATTTATGTGACATTTCTCATTAAGATTAATAGTGGTTATTGAGAATGAATAGAATTTGTGATTTTTCATAATTATGTGATGTTACTAAGTTTAATAATTTTTCTTTTATGATACCACTTTTCGTATCTTTAAAACCTTAAATTTCAAGGAAAAACTATATAAGGCATGAAATAAATGCAACACCGAAAGCTTCTCACTTTAAGAATACATTTTTCTAGAACTTAATCTATTGACTGTGTTACTTAGCCTTTTATTTGTGTACATCTGTACCTACTAAAATATGTATATATATTTATAAAAACCACTTGCTAAATACCAGGCACCCTATTAAGTGCTTTATGTATGTTAACTCATTTCATAAATTCCTATCACAACCTTAGGATTTAAGTACCATTTGCTGTTTTATAGAAGAGGAGACTTAGGCAAGGAGAGATTAACAATTTGCTCAAAGGCACTATCTAGTACATAGTTGAGTAAGGAATCAAACCCAAGCTGCATATCTTCAGTTTGTGCTATTAACCATTGTACTATACCACCTACTGTATGTCAATCTATAGTTCTCCCAATTGGAAGTCTTCTTGGACTTGTGCAAGATAATTTTTTTGTTGTTGATGACATTTTCTTAATATATTGATATTAAAAAAAGTCTCCTTTCAAGGCACATTAGGTACAAGGAACTTACTGCAATACAGTCAAAACAAGTCAAAATAAAACTGAACCAAATTAGGAATCTGGTTTTAGTCCACAGGAGTCTACATAACATAATGCTTGTGGCTTAACATGTGTCTTTTGAAAAAAAGCATTATTGACATGCATAAACATAATGACCTGCACTTTTATGTCAATACTAAGTTCTATTTGAAACAAGAGCTAAGCTAGGGCTATGTGGGCATAAGTTGAAATTGAAGATGTGGTACTTAGACACTAAAACAAAAGCAACAGAACTAGAACCTTTACATCCTATTTCTTAATCCACCATATAGATTTCAGTTTAACACAATAGGAAGGGACTAGTGAAAGAGACATTAAACTGATTTTACGTGATCAAAGTGGCTGAAACTTTTGGCCAGCCCATTTTCCCACCAGGAGCTAGGGAAGAAGACTGTGTTTGCATAGGGACGAGGCCAAAAAAAGAGTCCAATTAAAAACAAAACAAAACAAAACAACCACAGAAAACTGTTGAGTTTGCCCCAACTAATTCTCATGAGTTCCAGTGAGGATAAATGTTGGTTGGGAACAGGAAGGTGGATGAATTAAATCGCAAATTTATCTTGATAAAACAACTTCCATTGACCTTGTATCCTTGTAAAAGTTCAGTATAATTTGTTTCTAGAAAAATCTTCTCCCCACAAAAGGGAAACATGTGTTCCCTAGACTCACATATAATTCAGAATCACCTGTTAAAACTGAGGTTTAAATTATCAGTTCTAAATGTTCTAATTTACAAGTTCTAAAATTTTCTTTAATATATATAAAAAAGAATTAGGGAAAATGGCACAGTAAACAATAAGAAAGACTTACAGATAGTTGATGCTATTGGGCCATAGATGTAGCGGGTTTCATACCGAGTTGATAGAACATCAGTGCCGATCTTTGCAACTTTGGCCTGGAGAAAAAGGGAAGTTAGTGTTGGAATAATAGGAAACTATGTAAATGCTGTTAATTTATTGGGGATTAAAAAATAAATTGTACTGTTTTTTTGGCAATTGAAGATGAAAATAAAATCAATGGTTGTGAGAGATTTATTTTTGGGAAGATATATTGTCATTGTAAAGACAATGTGAAGACAAATGTGAAATAAGTTATAAACAGTCATGTCATGTCTCATTTTGTATTTCTACCCTTTCTTTTCTCTGTCTTCTTCCTCTCTCCCTTGTTTCCTCCCTTCTCCCCCCTCCCCCCGCTTTCTTGTTTTTGTCCTTTCTTCTAAAAATAATATTCTTTCTACTTCCTCTCAGATATTTTTTGGCTTCAGATATTTGTCTTTTCCAAAGTCAGTTTCTCCCATGTTCCTGTTTCCTTTGTTTTTATGGGCATCATATCATCGTAGGACTTTCTCCACATTGGATTTTAGCATGCCAAGGGAAGAAAAAGATGGTTGACTCCTCTTTAAAATAGTCGTTAAATTAGAGTTTCTCTTCCAGAGTTAATGCATTTCATGACCTTTAATACACAATTAGTGTTTTGTGCTATGAGAATGATTATTGGAATGAATTTTAGTGGAATATAGTCACTAACGTATTTGTACCCTAAATGAAGATTTACTTTTAGTCTGTAATGTATATAACCAAAAGATAAATTTTTTTTCTTAATCAGTTTAGTTGCTGTGTAGGAACTCTTTACTCAAAGTGGTTTGTTATGTGTATTTGTATTTTTAATTCATAATACCATTTTTTAAGGGCAGATTGAAATTGCATTGCCGTATATTTTTGTGAACTAATCAAACTCATGGAGTTCAGATTCTCAGCTATTTTGGTTCAATAAATGACTATTGGCCGCATATTGCTTGCATATTTTCTTTGTTGTATATATACAGATGGTTTTAATGACTAGTTTAAATCTCTGCTTCAACTGAAATTAAATGCTGTTGTGCTGAATACAATTGGCTGAAGTCAAAATGACAATTGTGACTTCTTTTAAAAAAATATACTTTTAAAAATATGAGGCAATATTGGAACCATCCATAGCTTTTACCAAATGTGTTATATTTATCAGCCCCCATGGGATCTGGGACACTGAACTTTATCTACTTTATTTCCTTTCTTTTACAGCAATTAACAATATCCCTTTTTTTTTTTTTTTTTTTTTTATTTTTTTTTTTAACGTTTATTTATTTTTGGGGGGACAGAGAGAGACAGAGCATGAACGGGGGAGGGGCAGAGAGAGAGGGAGACACAGAAACGGAAACAGGCTCCAGGCTCTGAGCCATCAGCCCAGAGCCCGACGCGGGGCTCGAACTCACGGACCGCGAGATCGTGACCTGGCTGAAGTCGGACGCTTAACCGACTGCGCCACCCAGGCGCCCCAACAATATCCCTTTTTATGGGTTTTTGTCTATTCATACTTCCAGTTCTTGTGATGCATTGGAACCCATATGCAGAGTTTTCGTTTGTTTGTTTTAAGCTAACATGATCAAATCAGTTTTTATGCAAAGGAAAACGATACATAGTAGATTTTTGTTCTTGAAAGACAGTGCATTCTCAGTGAGGAGGCTTTACAAACACTTATAATGCTCTTTCTTTGGATAGTAAAAGAATTAATATTGTTTCCAAGTTGATCAGGAGGATAAAAATACAATGAATCTTCTTAAATATGGCATCTTAGGGACAGGAATAGCAGATATCTTTGCTGTTCTGTTAGACTTTTGCTGTGTGTGGTTTTATAGTATGACCCATGATGAATGTTTGGATAACAGTTTATGCATTCATGGAATTCTCCTCTGGATTGCCCACACATTTTTTCCTACTGGCTTTATCTTAGAATCACATTGAAAGATTTTATATCCTTTTATCACATGAAGAATTAATTTAGGAATTATGATTTTAACTCTAAGGTAAACTTTATTAGTTCTTTTCTTTGGTATGAAAGTGTAAAGTTCTTTCACCGTAATGCAGTTGTTCATAAAGAACAGTTGTTCGTGGAAGTCAGTGGTGGTGTGTGTCAGTGCATAAACCATAGGTTTTTTTCTACATACCAGGTCCTTGTAGTTAGGTGGCAGTTTTGATGTATATCCATAGGGAAACAATAGCATCTGGGAGTAGGAATGGAAGGTGATATAGGCCTTGATTGATTTCAGGTGGCTTCGAATGAAGTCAGTGACAGCTTTGGTCTCTTTCTCGGACTCTGGTTCTGGGCCCCGATAAGTTTCTGCACATGGGTCCTTGGTGTTTGGAAAAGCTGCAGTGGATGTGGAGGATGAGATCGCAGTTTGCTCCCCATCAGTAAAGATCCTGTCTCTTCTGATGTGGACTTGCAAAATGTTTTAAACGTTTTCATTTCCCGGGTTTACAGGGCTGCCTCAATCTCTCTGGTGTCATAGTCATTGCAGACCAACTTTTTGTACATACAACTCATAGGGTGACAGACCCAGCCCAATGGAATATTCTTAGCCTTGTTTATTTTGCCTCTGTTTCCCAGGGTCACAGGAATAATACATCAGAAGCAGCCCAGGGCCTGGAGCCAGATAGACCCCAGTTCCAGTTCAACCCTACTCCACAATTTGTTGGGGACTGGTGTGAATTTCATTTTTTGAGCCTGAGTTTCTTCATCCTGGTTCAGCAGTCAGCTCTCACTTAGGGATAGCTGCTATTCTCATAATTTTTATGGTAGAATAGAATTAAGAGCTGAGGTGGTATTTTCAACAAAATTAGTTACAGAAAAAATTTATGAATTGGGGTAGTGGTAATTTTTCCTTGACTGTAATGATGAAGTCATATTTGTCTAGCAACTGTCATCTGATGTAGCAGACTTCTGCTTATCATTGCATTTCTGCTAAGCCTTTTCACTTTCTTTGCCCCCAGCTGTTTCTTTTCACAAACATCTGAAGAGCTATCTCTGTGTTGGTTTTAACCACTGGTATTTCTTGGCTTTTATCAGACCAGGAAGAGGAGGGACCTGAGACCTCTCTTCAGATTATCTGAATTTTTATGCATCTGGATGTGTCTGATTTTTAGCAAGCTAGATATATTAAGTAAGAGATGGTTTGATAAACAACCCCATCCCTACTTCCTCCCATATAACAAAACATTCATAATGTTTCTAAGGTAGGGATGATTATCTTTATTTTTTAGATTAGAAAATTAACACTCAGGGAATACATAATATTTGCTGAGATAAATAAGTGGTTTAACTGAGTTTGGTGTCTGAACAGTCTTTATAGCTCTTTTTCTTGAGATCAGATCTACTACTCACAGTTCCATGAGGCATTAAAGTTCCTGTTGAGGTCAGTGCCGATGCAGTTGGAGTTTTGGTTCTTGGAACGATTTTTTCTCCACATGCGATTCTGCAGGATTGAATGATGGAAGTGTTTACATCAGATCAATTTGCATTTTTCAGTTTGATCATTTCAGATCCTCTCTGCAGGTGTCTACAGTTTTATTTGAAACATACCTAGTTAACTTGAAGCTCTTTATTATGAAGAAAAATATATTGTTTTCTTATAACTTGTAACATTTTCAGCAACATTGTTTTTTATATTAATATTCTAAGGCCTTGATAGGATAATTTAGTTAGCTTTAAAAACTGTTGATTAGTTCTCGGTACTAGAAAATTATCAACAATGTTCTGAAATTACCTATGATTTAAATTATAACTTCATTACATTCTTCACCATTTATAGATTTCAGGTATAATACAGGTCAAATTGTGACTGTTAGAGCATAATTTCCAGAGAATAACTGGATGTGATAGTATCTGTCTGAAAGTTCAGTATGAATCTTTTTTAACAGCAGTGAGTCAATAAAGGATTCCGTTAAAGGACAGATTATTTGTGTCAGTCTTTATTTTTTGATACAGTTATTCCACATCAAATTCTGTTACAGATAGATTGGAATACAGTGCCTTTTGCTTTGAGGTCAGTGTTCATAATATCTTTTTTTTTTTTTTTAAGTTTTATTTATTTTGTGAGAGAGAGAGAAAGAGACAGAGCATGTGAGAGGGAGCGGGGGAGGGGCAGGGAAAAAGGGAAAGAGAGTAGCCCAAGCAGGCTCTGTGCTGTGAGCACAGAGCTCCATGTGGGTCTTGATCTCACGAACCACGAGATCCTGACCTGAGTGGAAATCAAGAGTTAGATGCTTGAGTGACTGAGCCACCCAGGTGCTCCAGTGTGTTCATAATGTCTTTAAATGACTTTTATTTTTAGGTGGAATGTGCTTTTGCCATATCCTATAACATACATTTCCTTTATAATTATTGCTTAATTTCATTTTCCTCACCAGCTTCAGCAGCAAAAATTTCTTATTATTTCAAGGACACCTACTGCAACCAGGAAATCATGCTTGCCTTAGTCTGAAATTGAAATTCTTAAAAATATATTTTTCTGAATTAGAATTAACTGGCTATCCAACTTAATACATAGCAATCAATGTGCATTCAAGTTGGTAAATACTATATTGTCCAAATGTGAACAAGAGACCATAGAGCGTTACCTGTGTCCATGACCAAATATATCCATCAACATTGAATACAGGAAGAACATAGAAATTCATTTGGTCCAGGAGTTTGGTCATAATTTTGTCTCTGCCATAAGTTTTGGCTGCCTGTAGGAGTAGGAAAAAATTAAACTATTGGTGTAAAGTTTAACACCATGTGGAAAGCTGTGGTTATAATAGTAATAACTATCACTCCTTAAGTCATTTACTCAAGTTCACATGATTTCAAACATATTTCCCCTAAATAGCATAAAAATAAGTGACCCATATAAAAGTCACTTATTCAGACTAGTGGAATTAATTGAACTGAACATTCTTTAAAGGATCATTTTGTCAAGACAGTAGCATTCCACATACAGCATGCAAGATGTTTTATAGGAAGAATGGAGGCCAAGTGAAAAATTAGCAGTACATATTGTTCTAAATGGATTCTTTCCCTCACATCCTCTAGGTAAATATAGATTGAGTTTATAAACATAGGAATCTGTAACTATTGGAGAGAATTCATAAATTAATTATAAACAGGATTAAATAAAAATGTTCCATTAATAAAAGGCTCAAGCATTTAGATTGTCCAATCAACTCCTTTTCTCTTATCAGATTGAAATTTATCTAATTATCTGTACTTTCTATGGCTACCTAAAATCTCTCTCATTCTTGGAAAATCTCTTCCAGGTACATCTGTTCCAGAGCCAAGAGATTTTTTGCAGCCCTATCACATGTATTCCTTTGTAGCTCTTGGCCCTCAGCTGGAAGAGCTAAAACAAGTGTAGAGATAAATCAGTTCTCCTGGCAGATTCGTTCCTAGTGAAAGTATCTATGCCCAGAAAGCCATTGTCATTCATATTACATCAGCATGTTGTATGCAAAAGCTGGCAGAAAAGAGAAAGTTATTAGATGGTGGGAGTCAGAATAGACTAGAATGAGAGGAACAACAACTTATAAACTGAATTTGCCTTTAAAAAAAGTGAGTTATTTTTCACTTGGAAAGGAAATTAACTATGAAAATTCCAAGTGCCAATTGATTGGCCAATTAATTATCTAAATAGGAGCTAGAGGTCTATATGCTTTGAGCTCATTGAAGAAAGGCAAAGATTGTAGCTTGTAATATGAAGATAGTTTCAGATCATCCATACTTCACTATAGGAGAAACCATATCATGCCCCCCCCCAAATTCTTTTACTTTTATAAACTGTCAGCTGGAATTCAAGAATTTTGAAGGAAGGTGTCAATTTTATAAAAACCCCAACGATGAGTAAAATCCAGAGCATTTATTTCCTGACAGCACCAAATGTGGGCCCTTCTAGTTAAGTGGAACTGCATTCATTTGGAAAGGGGTGTTGCCACTCCGTGAAGTGTTGGAGATTTGACAATCAAAGGAGAATTGTATGAGCGTTCCGATTCACTTACCTGATAGACAAACCACTGGCAGAATGCTGGGGAGATCCATTCTCGTGCATGAATGCCACAATCCATAAAAATAGCCTTTCTCCTTTCATCCCTTTTCCCAATCTATTTAAAATTAAACTTGAGATATTATTTTGCATGAACTCACACATTGATCCCTTGTTGTCCAATAACTCACTCCTGTGCTCAAAACAATTCTTTCCCCTGCCTTCTGTTGAATAACTGTTTATGCACATATTGTTTTCAGGGAGGATCACTTCACTCTATATCCTGAAGTGTCTATACATAATTCATTATCAATTATATAGTATATCTTTTAAAAAAAATTTTTCCTAGTGTTAGAGTTGCTTTTATGGTTTTTAAAACGATCACAATATATTGTTTTTCTTATTTTATTGTTAATATCCTTTGGTTTGAGAAATAGATGATAGGTTATTTTGTTTTGGCCATTTCCTTTTGTTTTTCTGGCTTCATAAATGGGATGTTTAGCCTGGGGTGGAAAAGATTTTGTAGTTGTGCTTGCAGTGGGGAAGAGGAATGGTGGCTGGATATTTGAAGGGCTGTCATTTTGAAGGGAATTTAGATTTGTTTTGGCTAGTTGGAGAGAATGAATGGATGGGAATTCAGGGTAAGGAAGGGCTTCTCACTTATTAAGGGGATGCTTCAGGGAGCAGTGTCTCTGGATGTGCAGGCATCCAGCAGCAGCTGAATGGCAATTGTCAGCTCCATTATAGAAGGGAATTCTCTATTAACATAGGATTGAAATGCCTCACTTACTGTTCTGGGACCCTATGATTCTGTGATATTTAAACTTCTCTTAACTTAAACACTTAAACACACTCTGACTTAAACACTTAGTCATCAGTTTCACTGAATTTTAATGGATGGAACACTATTTTGTACTCCAGGCACATCATAAACTCTTATAATAAAGATATGGGACAAGGTATTTGTCTGAGTTTGTCCGTTGTGTCTCACAAATGGTTTATTCAAGGACTTTCTTGGTTTCACCTAAAACCACCTATCACTTCTATTTTTGAATGGACATTTAGAACTTATATCTTCTTCAAAAAGATAAGACTTTATTGTCTCAAAATTCACTAGTTGTGTCAAAGTAACTTTAAAATTTTTTTTTTTAATGTTTATTTATTTTTGAGACAGAGAGAGACAGAGCATGAACGGGGGAGGGTCAGAGAGAAGGAGACACAGAATCTGAAACAGGCTCCAGGCTCTGAGCTGTCAGTACAGAGCCCGACGCGGGGCTCGAACTCACGGACCGTGAGATCATGACCTGAGCCGAAGTCGGCCGCTTAACCGACTGAGCCACCCAGGCGCCCCTCAAAGTAACTTTTAAATTAGTGTTTTTTCAACAATATTAAGAATCAGTAGTTCTTGAATTATTTTTACCTTGAGAACATATAGTGGATTATCTTCAACAGTGGTTCCAATTTTAATACGAGAGACCATTTCAGGATGCTTATGCACCATTTTTTCAGTCCAAGCAACAATCTTAAGAGCAAAACCAATTTTGAGGAATTAGAATAAAAAAAAATAAATGAGAACAAATATTGAGGGTTACAGTTTTTTTTGAAGTACAGGCATTTTATACTATACCTTGTCCCAGTTATTGTATTTTGCATAGCTGTGCCTGCCTGGGATATCTTCTTTAACATCAAACTGTTTTTCAATCTCTTCTTGTAGATCATGGATCAAGATTCTATGTGACAGGGGAATGATAAAATACACATTTACTGGAGGAAAAAAAAACCCACAGTTATCTTTCATTTACAGAAATTTTCTCTTCCTTCTGCTCTATCTTTGATCAGGGTTGTCCTGTTTCTTCATTATTCTCTAACCATCTCTTTTATAAATGTCACATGTATGGCTTCATATCTTCCCATTTATCTGGAGCTGTGCTGTTCAATGTGGTGGTCTGGGCACACATGGCTTTAGAGCACTTAAAAATGGGGCTTGTCCAAAAAAGAGGTTGCTGATATGTAAAATATGCACTAGATTATGAAGACTTTGTATAAAAATTATGTAAAATACCTCACTGATGAATTTTATATTCATTACATGTTGAAAAATAATATTTTGCAGTATTAGATTTAATATTGGATTAAATAAAATATATTGCTGAATAAATTTTGCCTGTTGCTTTTTAACTTTTTTAATGTGGCTACTAGAATCTTTAAAATTGGACATGTGGCATGCATTATATTACTGTTGGTCAGCCTTGATTTGTAATCACTCTCTAACTTTCTTCAAACGCACACATTCACATACACACAATACAGGCAATAGTGGATATTCTTATGTACAAATTTGCTGACCATGCCTTATCACTTCACACTTCCAGAGCTGGGAGAAACTTGAATAACAATAATAGTAAGCACTTATTTAGTGCTTACCATGTGCTAGTCATTGCTCTAACCACCTTATATACATTAACTCATTTAATTGTCACATGAAATTATTACCCCCATTTTACAGATGAGAAAACCAAGGTACAAAGTGTTTAAATGACTTGTCCATAGCTGTAGAACTGGAAAATGGTTAGGCTGATATGGAGCGGGTGAAATAAGATGCAGGAAGAATTCTTAGGAGGCTAATATTGGGGATCCAAAAGTCTTATACCTTTACCCTCTTCTCTATTTTCATCTTATTCCTGAGTTATTTCATCTCATCACCTCATTCAGTTCCGTGGCTCTAATGGTGACCTAATGGTTTCCCACATTTTTATTTCCAGTTCTGGACTCTCCCCTGAACCTACCACTGCCCTAGCTCTTCCTCTGCCTCTCCCGGGGCTTATGCGTCCACTTGCCTACATGACATTTCCATTTGATTATCCATTTGTTTCATATGTTCCATTCTTTATTTTACATACATTATCTTATTTTTATCTTGCTAATATCATTACATACATTTTTTTACGTACATTACATACATTATTTTTATCTTGCTAATATTACCCTTTTACAGATGGGGGTCATTGTTGCTCATAAAGCTTAAATACCCATAATTTGTGTATGTTAGGGTTGGGAATTTGAATGCAACCTTGTCTGACTTTAAGATTTATATTTTAAAAATGCCATTGTCATCTCATATATACACAAATATTTTTGTATATTTTCTCTGTTTTGGGATTTTCTCTTGTGCTCCACTGATCTGTTTTCCTGCTCTTGTGTAAGAACCAAACCATATTAAATTATAGTTTTAATATTGAATTTTAATATTTAATGTAGTGTCTCCTTATTCTTGTTTCCAAATTTTTGAGTAATTTTACCTGTTCTTAATAAATTTTTTTTAGGATCATTTTAGAAATTAATAGAATTATTAGAAAAATATAGGCTCTTCATTAGAATATATTAAATTAAGAATAAATTTGAGAAGAATCTTATTAATAATGGACCATAATATAGCTGTCTTTTGATTTTTCAGTAAAATTTTGTATATTTTGTGTATTTATATATTTTTATTAGCCTTGTGAGTGGCTTTTTTTTCTCACTAAACGTTTGAACTGGTTATTATTCATATATTAAAAAAATTATTGCTTTGGTTATACTTGTATATTAGCTACCTTATTAGTTAAAAAACTATGTTTTTACTTCTAAGGATTTTTTAGCAATGTCATTATGGGTTTTATAAGGGTTTTAGGGTAGTTATTTCTTATGCAAAAAATTATGCTTTGTACTTTTTTCAAGTAACTATTTTTTCCCCTTGCTTTATTGCCTTGGCTAAACTCTGAACAATGGAAAATAATAGTGGTGAAAGAGGGCATTCTATTTTTTTTCCTGGTTTCAACAAGAAAATCTGTCTTTCACCACAGTATATAATGTTGATTGCCATTTGAGATTAATATGGCAATGTCTATTGATACGATCAAATTATTATCCATTGATGTACAGTTGCATTGAATTTTATATTAGATTCCTTAATGTTAAATATATTACAGCCTAAGAGATTAATAAACACCCTCACATAAAGCTTCATTCTTCTTATTTACAATTTTTTTAAGTTTATTTATTTATTTTGGGAGAGAGAGAGAGAAAGCGAGAGAGAAGCAGAGAGATGAGAGAGAGAAAATCCCAAGCAGGCTCTGCTCTGTCAGCACAGAGCCTGATGTGGGGCTCGATCTCAGAAACCGTGAGATCATAACCTGAGCTGAAATCAAGAGTCAAATGTTCAACCGACTGAGCCACCCAGGTGTCCCCATATTATTTTAGATATAATTATTAAAAAGCTTGTTTAATCTAGAAGGAATACATTGGGCATAGGTAAAATGGCTTGTGGGAAGCAAGCATACTATCAGTCAGTGTTAGCTTAAGGAAAATAAACTACATAAATAGAAGGATTTAGCAAACATAGGTCAGTGGTCCTTTGTTGCGAATCCAAAGACCCAATATATTTTAATAATGTAAATAGCCCTTCTGGTTATCATCCTTTTATAGCACAGTGTGAAAATTTATGTTGGTAATGGTAATCCCTCAACTATATTAAACTATAGTATTCACTATATTTTACAGGGCAGATGGAGATCAATGGCTTATAATAGAAATACTTCAGTGAAATATTTAAAATCAGGGATGTTTTGAATTTGTACTTGAGCAGTTTCCTTATTTGGATTATCATATTTGCCATTGACTTCTTATAAAAGCATTACTGCTGTGGATGAAATGTATGTGTATTTTCCCTCTGTTAGCAGTAAGTCCTA
The DNA here is from genome assembly GCF_007474595.2 of Lynx canadensis. Classification (NCBI taxonomy): domain Eukaryota; kingdom Metazoa; phylum Chordata; class Mammalia; order Carnivora; family Felidae; genus Lynx; species Lynx canadensis. The sequence goes on along the minus strand of NC_044311.2, from coordinate 43,580,097 downwards.
TATAGGAAGATACTATCTATTTTTTAACATTCATTCTAGTCATTTAGGACAGTATCATGCACTCTTACCTTCATAAATCCTATCATGTAAGGAAGTGGTGACCTGGTGGGAAGAGGCTCTATGGTCATTTCTGGGTTCCAACCCCATTTTGGCTTATACTTTATGTGATATTGGGGGAGGGAGGTTAACTATCTCTCTGAACCTCCGTTTACTCACTTTTACAATGGAACCAAACATCAGCCAGGATTGTGGTGAGGATGAAATGAATTGAACTGTGGGAAGCGATTGGCAAGCCATAGGTTCCCAGGGAAGTTGGGTCAGAAAATTGGCAACCGATTCACAGACTTAACGTGTCTTTAAACAAGGCTTTGGCGGTATGTAGTTGTTTGACTCTGATACTTCGATTTCTTAGGATAATGAACTGTGACACTGTAGCACCAACTCTACTTGTTGGTTTCTTCTTGCTGATTGACTGGCTGATCTGAGTTTGGAGACAGAAGATAAATGAGGTATACTTCTAATTAGAGTTTATTTAGCACATGACACCAAGTACTACTCATGAATATTGATTCCCATTAACATTACTGACAAACACATTATTATGCACATTATATCTAATTCACTGTATGCTTGGCTTTTTGACTTATGATGAATCTGGGATTTCTCAGAAGAAAAATTGTGACAACAGATTTGGAGTCACGTTGCACTAAAGCTCACGAAGCCTGAGAGAATCATTGGAAATTACATTATGGGTGGTCACTATAGACAATGAATTCCTTTAATTAATTGTTTTAAGTTCTAAAGAGGGTGTGAGGCTTTTGCTCTACCTGCATTTATGGAAGTAGAAGAACCAGGCAAAAGAGAAATTTTATGGTCCCAGAGGTTGATTCGTAACATAAGGCAGTATTAATTAGTCACAGGGAGCTCGTATCTAAGAATATTTTTAGACTTACACATATCAATTTAGCCTCTGTGATAACAACAGCAAAAGAAAATCGTGCGAGCTAAAATACGACCTTTCCACAAAGCAGCTGCATGAGGACATGAGAATGGTGCCAGATTGTTGCTGATAGGGACTAGAAATTAAGCCTAAGGCTGGAAATTAAGAGCCAGGGCCAGATGTTATTTTCATGAGCCCTTCCACTAACCAGCAGCCAGGCTTAAGCAGATGAAACCAAATTACTTTCTCCCAAATATTATTTTAGTGTTCCAAGATTTGCTTAATTTGTTAAAGAAATTCCTAAATGTAGATGAAAGGATAAATAATTATCACTGAGGATTTAATGATGGAAATGGCTAATGTTTATTGAACCTGTATTATGTGCCAGACATTCAGCTCAGCATGGTATTTACATTCTGTCATTTAATTTTCAAATCATCACTATTAATTTGGTACCATTTCCACTCCCAAAAGTTAGATAGAGGTTTCCAAAGCTGACATAACTGTTAAAATGCAGAAGTTGGGATTTTAACCTAGAGGTGTCTGACCTCAGTGTTCTCGAGCCATTATACAACAGTGCCTCCAGGCACAAGGAGTGAAATTCCCTGGGTATTGCCCTCAGATCTGTAGTCTCAGTCTGCTGAGTACTATGCAGCATTCGCCCAGCTGATCAACTCTCTTGGAAGGCTGTGCCCCAAGGTCAGGAAATAGATAAGAAGTTCAGAGAAGAGGCAGGATGAATCCTATTTTGACAATTTCAATACTCCCTCCATCTGTTAGTTTTAAAGAGTAACAGAGAAATGGAGAATGGTAGGTCAGTGTATGTGACTGCCATAGGCTCTGGTGTGTGTGTGTGTGTGTGTGTGTGTGTGTGTGTGTGTGTGTGTGTGTGTGTGTATGTGTATGTATGTATGTGTGTGTGTGTACATGCAGTGGGGAAGCGTGTTCCAGGGAGGCAGAGTCATTGTTTTGTGCCTTATAAACTGGTCTGGATTGCCTCTACTCCTCCATGCCAATGTTCCATCAGGATAGGGGCTATTCAAATAGCATGATTTCATGTTTCCACAAGATCCCATTTGTCCCTAGTAGCCCTGGAGTTACCATGTATCCAACTTTGCATTTACTGACATGGATTTCTCAACATTTGAGGCATACCTCTGTGTTGGATAATAAACTTTAAGGCACTAATTTATTCACTAGGAGGGAAGGGGAGCATGTGGTGATGGCCTTTAGTTATCCCTTATTATACAGTGTGTATGTGTGCATGTGTGTGTGTGTGCACTCATTTAAACACATGTATAAGTGGTCTTTCCCTCACTTGCATAAGTAGAAGTAAAGGAACCAGGCAAATGGAGATTTTATGGTCCCAGTCACTCTTCGTGAAACCTCTATGAAATACCATTATAAAGATGAAGAAAATGAGGTTAAGAGAAGTTAAATAAATCATCAGTGTTTAAGTAGCTAATGTGTGGTTTAAATGGTACTTGACTCGGACAGCCTCATGGAGAATCCAAATTCTTATTTACCACACTCTTCTGCTTTCCACCATGGCCAACATCTCTTTGCATTTGTATCAGGTATAACTATACCTGCTTTACTCTTGGGCAAGTAATATATAAAAATGTAGAGAAGAAGGAAGAATGAATGGGACAAGACATTAGAATGGTTTATTTGATTGAAAAACTTATTTGATAGGACTGTGTATATACTTGGAATATGAATTTGTGTCTGACTCAGCTTTATTAGGTAATTGGACATTAATCTGAAGTGTTGATGAGTAAGTTTGGTATAGAATAGTCAGTTCAATGTGGATTTCTTTTGCATTTCCCATATAATCTTATGTGCATCTTAATAAGATTTCACTTAATTATATAATTTGAGTTTTACTATATTTGTGTTACATCATATATATTGATAGTTGTTTTCTGAATTACCTTTCATTACCAGTTCTTTATTTTCTGATTTTAACTCTTGGTCAAAGAAAAGATATATCTTTTGCATATATAATCCTAGGTGTATTTTAGTAGGATTTCACTTAATTGTATAATTTGAGTTTTATTGTGTTTGTGTTACATCATATATATTGATAGTTTTCTGAATTACCTTTCCTTAACAATTCTTTATTTTCTAATTTTAACTTTTGATCAAAGAACAGATAATCTAAAATGTATCTGAAATACGAATATCTAAAAGGTAAAGCAATTAGTAAAAACATTAGGGTTTTTAACTGCTGACTCTAATAAATATGGTGTCTGCTCCTTTAGACTCAGTCCAATAGGTGTGCTTTTCTGTAGACATTTTTTTCACCAGTCTACTCAGATTTGTTGGTATGTATATGTTGTTTGTTTTTTGGACTTGGTCTTTTATGATTTTGTAAAAGTATGAACAAAAATGGAGCAAACATGCTACTTTAAAATCAAATCTGTCTTAGTAATTTAATTTTCTAAAAAAAATTACACAGATACTTTAAACTAAAGAGTGGTTTATATGCACTGTCTAATGAAGGGTGTCTAAGTAAATCATTGTGTCAAACCAGCCTCCTAATGTGGTTTTATTCAGACTGCTGCCTGGGTCCACCAGATGTTTCTGTTCTTAGAACACTCTTCTGTTACTGACTGGCACCAAGTAACACATATAATTAATATGCAAATAAAATTATCTATATAATTAGTACTTGGAGACAAGATTTAAGTAGTCCTTGTCTGCACAGATCACTTTACATATTTATATTTCTGAGGAAGGTAACTATCTAATTATGTGGCTTTCCCACAACTGTGGCTAATTTGGACCAATTTCTAGAAATCATGTCCTAATTAGATAAAACTAATTTTTATTGGTAGTTTAACACTTTGGGTCTTGAAGTAGATAGCAAAGAAGTATTTTGGCATAAGACGAAGTGAAAAGCACACTATATTTGTGAGGATCTGGATTTAGACCTCTGTTTGAGTCAGAATTGTTTCAGGCTAGGAGAGACCTGGAAGTCCAAAGAGGAGAGAGAGAGGTGCTACCTGCCTAGTTATCTTCTGTCACAGTGATTTATTCCACTGTCCATACTCATGTCAGGCAACTAGCTTTTTGTCTACGTTACCAGAATATTAAGGAAGACATAATACTTCATTTTTCTGCTGCTATTCAAATCATATTAAACAAAATTGACAAACTAAAATTTATTTTAGCTTAGGATGGATACTTAGTAAGTATTAGTTGATCACAGGAATTTGTGGCAGGTCTATAGTAATGAAGTAAAATGAATATAGTAATTGAGGCACACATTTAAGAAGACTGGCTGTGAAGTGAATCAAGAGACATGGTCACCACGGGGTATCCAGGGTGGAGGGGTGATTTCTTTTAGATGCAAGAATGAAGACCATCTGAACCTTAGCATAAGCAGAGTCTATAATACAGTACCAGTTTCTGAGATCTTCGAGGTACATTTAAAAGTGTCTATTTCTAATTTTAATGGTGAAATTTTAATGGTGAATACAATAGTATGTATTGATACATTACAAAGGGTTAAATGCTTATATAAATTAATTTTGAATATGTGCTCCTCAATTATTAACTTCTACATTTGTTTCACAATCTCTTTAAACAACAGCAAAAACAAAGACAGTGATCAACAACAATCACAGATAATGGCCTGCTAACTTTTTAATCCATTAAGCTATGAAAAAGAATTTTGCTTACTTGTCTTATATTTGTCTTTCCTTAATTTTAATTGAGTTTATATTTATTGAGGATACTGTAGCAATATAAACACAATCAAGTCATGATAAGCAGCAGTAAATCCTGCTCTGCAATGTCTCAGCCAGAAGAAGGCTTTTTTAGTTATTGCTCGATGTTGGGTAGCAGAGGCATGAAACAGCAATTCAAAAAGAAAAAGCTAGTGTTTAGCACTGTTTTGAGTGGTGAGGTTCTCAGTAAAGGGAATTGCTGGTGGGTGCCTGGGTGGGTCAGTTGTTTAAGTGTCCAACTCTTAATTTCAGCTGGGGTCACGATCCCACTTTTCTTGAGATTGAGCCCCATGTTGGGTCCTGTGCTGACAGCATGGAACCTGCTTGGGATTCTCTGGGATTCTCTGGGATTCTTGGGATTCTCTCTCTGCCCCACCCCCACTTGCCCTCTGCCTCTGTCTCTCTCAAAATAAATAAAAAATATATATATTTTAAAAGGAATTGCTGAGATGACAGGAGCTGGTGGAGTGAAAACAGGACCCCTCACTACATCAAACACATTTTTTTTTATGTTCCCTATGAATCTTTTTTTCTTTTTTTTCTTTTTTTTTTTTTTTTAATTTTTTTTTTCAACGTTTATTTATTTTTGGGAGAGAGACAGAGCATGAACGGGGGAGGGGCAGAGAGAGAGGGAGACACAGAATTGGAAACAGGCTCCAGGCTCTGAGCCATCAGCCCAGAGCCCGACGCGGGGCTCGAACTCACGGACCGCGAGATCGTGACCTGGCTGAAGTCGGACGCTTAACCGACTGCGCCACCCAGGCGCCCCTTTTTTTCTTTTTTTTAAATATGAAATTTATTGTCAAATTGGTTTCCATACAACACCCAGTGCTCATCCCAACAGGTGCCCCCCTCAATGCCCATCAAACACATTTTGTTTTTTATGTTATGTCTGGGTCTGTGATATTCATGTCTGAGCTCCCTTGTTCACTGCCCCAGGGCCTAGACAGTGCGTGGCCCATGGTTGGTGCTCAGTGAGTTTTAAGTTTCCCTTATTTCTCTGTGGGACCATAATGACTCATTTCTGTCTCTTTGGCCATTTGAGAATTCTCTCCTGTTGAATTTAAGTCTTACTCAATTGCATTGCTTTGCTTTCTCTGAGGAAGAATTTATTTCACAAAGAATTATTTATTATATATCTTATATTCCCACATCTCTGACTTAAAGATGAGCACAGTTATTTGGGTCTCCTTTTATTTAGCAGGCAAATTCAAATTCTCAAGAATGAGGTGCTCACCATAGTGCCTGAGCTCTGTGTTGATTACCTGTCAGAGGTGATGAGTGTGGTTAAACCATCTATGCCTGCAGCAGTGCATGATATCCTTACTAGGGGATGGGTTTTGGAGATGGCAGATATAGGTAATTGCCCTTTTTGCAGATCAGAACAAAAAAAGATGGGAGTTGATTGGCCAAGTTTGATTTTATCCCCTCTATAATTAGGCCTCAATAGTCTGGAAGTAACTATAAGTTTTATCTCATAGAGCTTTCATTTTCTTGGCCCAATTAAATATAATACTTCCCTCTCAATTTCAAGATTCCTCAAACTTTGAACATCTAACACATTGGAATATTTCATAGGACTTACTCATAGTGCATTTTATTTTGATCCAAAGAAGACTGGATGGACTGGGATTCCTTTTCACTAACTCGGAAATCTATTGTCATATTAGCAGCTACGTGGTGAGCGGCATCTGGATACCAGAAGTCAAGCTGTGGAGATGAGTTCAATGTTAGTCACGGTTCCTTGTTCACTCAACACGTATTTCTTAAGAAATAATTATGTGTCATATACTACAAAAATAATTTGGGGTTCAATGTGGCTAAGGTATTGACTCTTCTGTTAATAAGCTTATGAGAGTTTGCAAATATACTGTTGAATATTAGGGAGTGAGAAAGAAACCATTTGTACTGATCACTTTTTTAGGACATAGATAGTATGTATAAATGCAAAAAAAAAAAAGTAGCTTTTGCTTTATCTGTTTGATTCTACCATCTTGGGGTTGATTGGAGTTGTTTCACAATTGATTTAGCCATAGAATCTGACTCTAATTGGGAATATAGATCAAAAAATGGCTCTCCCACCCTGCCCCTGAGTCAGGCCTCAAAACCAGTTGCCTCTGTAAACTTTGAAATTCCTAGAAGGTTTGTGTCCAACAGAAGGCATAATCGCCAGCCCTGTCATTTTTCTAGCAATATGTTCTTGGGCAATACTAAGACTCCTTGGGTTTCACAGGCACCTGGGTGGCCCAGTGGGTTAAGCATCTGACTCTTGATTTTAGCTCAGGTCATGATCTCACAGTTGGTGAGTTCCAGCCCTGCATCAAGCTCTGTGCTGATAGCATGGAGCCTGCTTGGGATTCACTCTCTTCCTCTTTCTGCCCCTCCCCTGCTCATGCTCTATCAAAATAAATAAATAACACTTAAAAAAGAAACAAACCTCCTTGGGTTTTAAGTCTCTTCCCCAAAAATAGGGTTAAGAGGACTCCATCGGGAGTGTTGTAAAGATTGTGAAATGCGTATGAGGTCTGGGACATGCAGGCATTTAACAACTGTTGATTCCCTTCTCTTTTTCTTCCTTTAGCTGAGAATTTCAGAAATTCTGTGAATGGACCCAAAAGGATGACATTTGGATTAAAATACATAAGAGAAGATTTCAGTTCTTGTTGTTGTTCTTCAAAACCATGCTCAAGGAGTGCCTGGGTGGCTTAGTTAGTTAAGCATCAGGCTCTTGATTTTGGCTCAGGTCAGGATCTCACAGTTCGTGGGTTTGAGCCCCACGTTGGTCTCTGCGTTGATGGCATGGAGCCTGCTTGGGATTCTCTCTCTCTTCCTCACTCTCTGCCCCTCCCCCACACGCTGGCATGCTCTCTCTCCACAATAAATAAATAAGCTAAAAAAAACCCATAATTGTGAAAACAAATGAAATACAATTTCCCCAACTTGGGAAATGTGAAGGAAAGGTGCATTTCCCACCCACCATTCCAAGCTTGTAGACATGTCTAAGTCCACCTGGCTATTTTGTAGTTGATTCGCATTCTACCTCTAGGCCAGCCAGTTATGTGCTAGTATGAGGCTGCTATGAACCAACCAATATTTATTGGTTTATTTTTATCAGATTCCTACAGCATACATTGGACATATGAGGGATGCAGTATGATTTAAAGTCATTTTTGGTGTTCATGGAGCTTGAAGAGTGAGGAAAAGCGGGGTGGAGCAGCAGACCGTAGAGCCTAGCAGTTTGGCAGGTTATGAAGGACTTCAAATGCCACACCAATACCAACAGAAACTTCTTTAACCATGCTTATTATGGCCAGGAGCCCTTCTGAACATTACCTCTTAGCTTACTTAGCCTTTATAACAACCTTAGGAAGTAGGTATGATTATTATCCTCAAATTACCGAGGAGGAGACTCAGATCCAGAGAGGTTAAGTAACTTGCCTAAGGCCACAGAGCTAGCGTATGGCTAGTATTCGAAACTCTGAAGGCCGTGCTCTTTCCACACTAGGCGACAGACATCTCACTAAAAAGCTTCAGGTGCAGGAATATAATAATCAAGTTTTAGAGCAATCAGGTTGCAGTGCAGACTTGGTTTGTGGGAGGCAGGGCTAGAGGCTATTGAAGGATAAGAGGCTATTGAAAGTGTCCTGGTAAAATGTAGGGCAGACATGAATTTGGCAGTGGCAAGGGAATGAAAAGTGTGGATTTGAAACACATTTGGGAATTAGAAGAGCAGAACTTTTGACTGGTTTGATGTGGTGGTGAGGGTGTGTGTGACTGGAATAAATCCCAGATTCAGTTCTGGGTTTAAGTCTGCTGTGTCGTTTAGGTCATTTAAGTAACTGTCTTTGAACTTCAGTCCTTTTGTTTTAAGTGGGTTTATGCCACTGACACTGAAAATCTGGTGGAGAATTTGAAGTGACATGTATCAGGTGGCTGGCACAGTGTATGGGAGCAGCTGAGTAAATGATAAAGTGACTGTGTTAGCTCATTGGATTTTATTTTATTCTAAATGCTTATTTATTTGTTCTGAGAGAGAGAGAGAGAATGAGCTGGGAAGGGGCAGAGAGAGAATCCTAAGCAGGCTCCATGCCCAGTGCAGAACCCAATGTGCTGCTCGATCCCACAACTGTGAGACCATGACCTGAGCCGAAATCAAGAGTTGGATGCTTAACCGACTGAGCCTCCCAGGTGCTCCTAGCTTTTTGGATTTTAAAATAGTGATTGAACTTTAGGACTTGAACTTTAGATTGAATTTTAAATAGGATTGAACTTTAAAACTTTCCTTTTAAAATGGACCTACTCTTGGGAAGGGTCACATCTTGGTATTAGCAACCATTACTTTGATGTTATCAGTTAACCAGATACCTGTTATCATAATTTTAAGAGAAACTATGCCACTGGTGGAGATCAGGGTGGCAAAGAGGAGGGAGGGGAAAGAGGCCCCCATAAAGGTATCACAAGTGCCTGACTCCTTATTTCACAATTTTACCTAGAAAAAGCTGTTGTTTGCAAAGCTTTGGAGAGGGAACACAGGACTGGCAATTTGGGAAAAAAAATAAGCAGAAACAAGGGAAGTAGCGGCAATTGGCTGAATTATCCAAGTAGCTCCTGCCACTTCTTCCATCTTTGTTTCGGGAAGCTCCGTGTGCGTTAAAAATAAAATACAAAAGAGGAAGCTTTTAGAGAACAGAAAGAAAAGATAAAATAACCCTCTAAATGCTTTACCTGGTTGGTTTGGGCCAAGTCCTTTATGATGTTTGCTTGTTTTTCATCCTGGAGCTTCACGCGGAGCACTTTCTCCCTTTGAGAATGCAAGAAGATGAAACACATGAACGGTAAAGCAGCATTCCTTCACCCTCATCCTATACAGAGCCTGGAACACAGGGTGGGGAGATTTACCTGTCGAAGCGGACAGGAGCAATTGCAAGGGTGGTAGCAATCAGACCCACAGGCAGGAGGAACCGCATGGTCCTTCTGTGCCTGCCCCAAGACCCTCTGCCAGCTTTATGCCTCAGCTCTTATCTGGACGAGCAGCTGATTTCCTGTGAGGGTTCTCTGGTGGATGAAACGTCCCTCCCCCTGTGTTTGCTAGTTGGGGAGGGAGGGGTGGGAAAAGCACTAACACTAAACGCCCATTTTGTGGCCGATGCAATGTTATGCTACTCACCTACCTTTTACAATTGGGAATACCCATTTTACAGATGGCAAGCAAAGTAATTTTTTAGGAAATAACTTGCCCAATGTAGCAGAGCTAGTATGTTCACAGAGTTGAGATTTGAACCCAGTTCTTTGTTCTCAAATACTGCTTTGCCATATGTTTGAATTGAATGATGGAAGAAATCCATTTAAATTTGCACTTGGAACCTGAGGTGAATTGGGGATCTGGCCACGGGGGAACCTTGGCGGGTGGTCCTTAATAACATAAAATATGTTTTTGAAGCTACATTGTAACTTATCAAAACACAGAATATTTTGAATGTATTAAAAATACTATAACCTCAAAAACATTGATGTTTCGTCATCTGTGAAATGGAGATGCAAACTGGATTCTGGCAAGAGGCTGTGAAGGCTAAATGCGATACCATCTGTGAAGGACTTGGTGGATGGTAGGTGCAAAAAAATATGCCCGTGCCTTCTAAGCACTTGGTAAGAAGACTTACAGTTGGCCACTATCAACTGGAGTGTCAGTAAATATCATGTGCTGGGTGAAAGTGATGGCTGTGTTTTTTAGAGGTGAAATATCTTTCTTTTTTTGTTTTACTGGGGGCTACTTCAGGAAAGTTTTTTTATGTTACAGCTTTTCTTTTTGGAGTTTTATTTTCTGACTCTTCAAGTAATAAATTCCTACTGAAAATAATTGAGCAAAATACAGAAAATTTGAAGGAAGGTAGAAATCACCCTTAATCCTAGCATTCTTATATATTTTCTTAAAGCCATTTTTTTTGTGTGTGTGACTAGTTTTAAAACTGTAGAGAAGGCTTGTGTGTCTGTTTTTCAGGTTAAGTAGGAAGGATGCTTGTATTTTATTTGGAGGAAAGGATCCTGCCATCTCTCAGGCTAAGACTCTAATTATAAATAATCTTGGACTTCTTAATATCTGTTACATATTTCTGTTCCCTGTTTCTATAATAGGACATTGACATGTGATGCTTTTTTTTTTTTTTTTAAGACTTCCAAATCCTCCCTGATTTAGCTAGCCTCTAAAGAACAGATACAATAGATGGATTTCAAGAATATTCTGGAGCTGTTTCTCAGAACTGGTGTGATTTCTTGGCAGGCATAGTTCTGTATAATCTTGTATTATCGCCTCAAAATTTACAAAAGATCTTGGCACATGCATGGTATAGGATGAATAGCTATTGGACAGCGTGTCATTTTAGGATTGACTGTGTAAGGTGGTGTGATGTTTCATAGATCAAATTAATCTCTTTCGAAAGATTTAATGTTGAATGCCTCACACAACAAAAATTTTCCACCCTTCTGGATCTTTGAACTCCGTGGAGTTTTGCAGTAGTATATGCCTAGCTGCAGTTTAAAATATTGCTTTATTTTTTAAACTATGTATTTTGTGCATATATTTAAACATTATCACTATAAAAGATGTATCTTAGAAAATGAAAGTGAAGATTCTCTTGTGATTTTACTAGAGTCTTTCAAATGATTCTCCAAATCAAATCCAAGACGCTTCTGGATTACCTTTAGATATATCATAAAGGATGTGTTGAAAGAAAAATGTGTTGCCTTTCATTGTGGATATTGAATATTGCAGCTTCCCTGCAAAATGCCGCAGAAATACTTGTCTTCATTCGTTGAAGGGAAGGTGGCATTTCTGGACAAAGATGTGGGTGTGTGATTCAGGCAGTGTGAGAGCTGACTAGAGGGGGAGTGACCACCTGCTCAAATGAGGTGACCTAAGAGGCTCATCAAGACCCCATTTGGCCCCCAAATAACCTCATTGACCGTCATGATTCCTTCTGTTTTTCTTCTGTGCCTGGAATTTTCTTTTGATCAGCTCATATAGGTTATGTGGCAAAAACTGGTGACTACACGGGATGTTATTCTAGATGCGTAGAATTCCCATATTCCAGACTTGCTGCTTTGGCAGGGTGAGAGCTTGGGACTGAGGAAGGACTCAGAGCCTGTCCTGGGATCTCGGTGTGGGAGAAATTTAAAGGAGGGAGGAGCAGAGGTGCCCTTACAGCCAGAGGCTTCTGGGTAGGCCGGTTTAGGCAGGAACCCTGGACAGTTTCTGGTCCACCTGGCAGGAGGTCATATGGGATTGCACTGGGAAGGTCTAAAGCAGAAATCTCTTTCTGTTTTTTTTCTCAGTTTAGCTCAAGCAAGTGGCACCCCTAGCCAGAGAGCTGTTGACTTTCAGTCAGCCAGAGGTATAGCAAAAATGTTTCTGGTACGAGAAATCTTGGATACATGGGAATTTAAATGAGATCTTATTTGTGTATTTACTTTCCTAGTCCTTATTTGTCTTAAAAATTCCTTGGAATTTTTGACAATTTCTAATTTAAAGCACTTAATTTAGAGACTTTGGAGGGTTCTTTATGGTTTACACACATGACTTCTGAACTTTGGGTCACAGCATCCCTTAGTTTGAGGTCAGTGTTACTTGCTAGAGGTGGATTATGGGAGTGTTTTGTGGAACTACCTGTGGATTGAATGGTATACCTTCAGCAGTGTAACTTCACTTAGGTAACTGGCTGAGTTAGCTTTCTAATTCCCAACATGGATATAATTTAAACAACATGGGGGAAAGATAATTTAGCTAAATTACATCTATGTTTTTATTACTGCCAGTAGTGCTTGAGAATTCATGGGAAATTCTTTTTTTGCACTTACGTGTCTGTTTCTCTGCTTCTTTAAATGATGTATTACTAAATTATTTTGCCGAGGATTGCTGGACGAATTGTAGCAGCAGCACTGCTACCACCTAGTGGACAATTAATGCAATTAATCATTCTTTGGCTTGACAACTTCGAAACACACCTCCGTGACTTCAAAGGGTTCTGGTTTTGAATAGAACAGTATCAAAAATATTTTAATATATTTTGCCAGATATGGAATCCTATTTTACTTGAATACACACAGAAAGCAATTAGCTCATATTTTAAAGTAGAGTACTAAAGTAGATTATAAATTAAGAGATGCCTGCAAATTGTAACTAGATACCTATTATTATATTTTAAAATTTGAACTTCGCATAATACTCTCTAACATTACCATGTTCAGTTCCATTTCTGGGAAACTTCAAATCATGGAATAATTTTTGCCTCTTTTGTTTCAGGCCTAACAGGTGCACCCAGGGTTCCTGACACCCTCTTGTTTTATTTCCAACCTGCTTTCCACACCTTAGCTGGCTGGTGTTTTAAAAACTCTGGTCGTGTCATTTGCAATCTAATGTTTTCAATGGCTTCCCATTGTTCATATACTGATTTTTCTAAATCCTTAACCTCTTTGCTGTGCCTTATGGCCTTTACTTCCCTCCTCAGCCCCCGAACAAGCCCTTCTTCGCTCAACTCTCTAGGTTCCTCCCTCTCTGACTTTCTTCTTACAGGTTCTGAATAGTCACAGGGTTTGGAAGAGGCACTCCCTTCCTCCAGCTACTTGTGACTTATTCTTCAAGTTCCAGCACTCCCTGAGAGAGCCTCCCCCCCGCCCCCCATCAGGGAGGTAGATCTTTTAAATGGTCTTTTTATGTAATTTGTCTAGCACTTACTTGCTTAGTGTAAATTAAATCATGAACTATTAAATAATTAGTTTAATAGGTAATTATTTCATGTCTGTCTTCCCAAATGTCCATTGAAGGCAGAAATGTCTTCCTTTTTCATTGCTCTGTCCCTGATTGCTTACCAAAGTGTTTGGCATGTAGTAGACAGTTCATAAAATAAATGAGCTGAGGGAAACCTGGGTCGCTCGGTTGGTTAAGCGTCTGACTCTTGGTTTTGACTCAGGTCATGATCTCACGGTTCGTGAGATTGAGCCCCGTGTTGGACTCCATGCTGGCAGTGTGGAACCTGCTTGGGATTCCTCTCTCTCTCTCTCTCTCTCTCTTCCTCTCTTTCTCAAAATAAATAAACTTAGAAAAAAATAAATGAACTGAGATGAAATCTAAACCAAGATGGGGTCTTTCACCAAACTGAGTTTTCTTAAATTTCCCCTTATATTTCTCCTTCCTTAAATGCCCTCATTATAACCTGTGCATGTCTGCAGTCTTCCAGAGTTGGCAAATACCCTGAGGACTTTTAACTCCTATATGGCTGATCCTCATCAACACCCTGTGTGGCTTGCTTAGTCATTTGTTCACATCATTTCTTTTTTCTAAAGAAGTAGGCAATTTGTCAGGTTTTATAATTACAATAGATTCACTTTTATTATTACAAGTATTAAAAGATCCAAGTAGTTTAATAGACCGATAGTGTAAAAGAAAGATTAGGATCTGGAAAATTTACAGGGAAACAAAAATAAGAGCTCAGGATTGAAAATAAATGAAGAGTGAGCACTTGGAAATAAGGCTGTCAGCATTTTCTACTAGTATGGATGTTCCATGACGTATCTGGCAAGATACTTGATGGCTAGCATCGTTTCTTCACAGGTTGGCCGAATCTGGGATTCAGGGAGGACAAAGCCATATCTGCCTTTATCCCGGAGTTCGAAGGTAAAAGAATATTTGATTCCTTGGTCATAAGCCCAGTCATCAGAGCCCCCAGCAGCAGGATCTGCAATGTGCAAACAGCAGAAAAACAGAAAAACAAAAAAACAAAAAACTTAAAATCCAGGAAGAAAATTAAAAAAACAAAAAAACACACACCATCTTTCATTTGTAATTACAACTGTTTTACAGGGCAAAATATTCTAGAAAACTGGATTATAAAGGCTATGGGGGTGTTTTAAAAACTCAGGACAATCTTACCTTTACGCTTGATTATAGTGGGAATGACATGTTTCATACTCCAGGAAGTATGTAATTTATAATATAATATAAACTTCCCACTGTGCTTGTATGCTATAGTAGACTATAACATATGTAATTTGTTGACAAAATATATATAGTTTCTGGAAAAAGAGTATTTGTGTCCTGGGAAAATAAGGTAAGCTTCTTGATGACTGGTGATAGGCGAGAACTCCAAATCCCGAGGAAACAGGGCTGAATGATGAAATTGGAGCATCTTGAGGGCAGTGCTGTGCCTTTATATTGGTTTCCTCAGGGCCTAGCATATGGCCTGGCATAGGTTGGGCATTTATTCAGCTATTCATTCAATAACAGTTATGATGTTACTGCCACGTGGATTTTATCTTTATTCAGTCATTAGCTCATTTGTTCATTCATCCATTGATTAATTCATTAATTCATTCTTTGATCTGTTTATTCCGTCAACAGTTGTACAGCCCTCACTGGGCAGCAGGCCACGGGCTGTACTCTGGAGGTGCCAGGATAGAGGCAAGATGTGACTTCTGCCCTCCGAGGTTTATGGTATAATGGAAAAAGAACCTTCATTGAATTAGTCTGAATAAAACATGCAAGAAATTCACAATATATGACTAAGTGGGCTATTTCTGTTGGAACCCTGTAAGAAAACAGTATGCCCCATATGATTCAGAGCAGTTGAAAAAAGTCCAAGAGTACAGAGAACTGTATTCAACATAAAACCTAAAAGAAAACAACAACCCAGGATTGGAGCTTCTCCAGCTGCACAGGAGGCCCTGTGATGACAGGACTGGCCCTTTTCCCTTGTATTTTTAGTCCTTTCAGATCTGGGGCAAAAAGAAATCATGCACAGGCAAAGGAAAATAGAAGTAGAAGTGGAAAGTGGGGCCTGCAGGATGTACCTTCCCAGTGACACTCAAACTCTGTAGCATCTAAGTGAAATCTGAACTCTGGGGTCCAGCCCCTACCGAACCCTCTTGCTGTGTGTCTCTTGACATTTGCTCTAACACACCGAGTGACTGGTCAGAGGGGCTCACATCTATCCCTGGAAAGTGGCTTGAGCCCGAATTAGCCCTCACACCTGCAGTCTGTTTAGTCAGGGAAACACTCCTTCTTATGCTTGTCATCAGCAGTTGTCTTTCCAGGTAAAGCTTCTCAGTCATTCTCCTGGGCAGTCATCCCTGATACCATGGGATGGGCTATTTGGTCCTAGGTGGTGCTCCTTCTTTGCTCATCCTCTGTCCTAGCACTTAGCATCCCTATATTTAGTTTTCCTGCTTCCCTACTGTGGGTTCTCAGAAGACTGTGCTGGTCCCCCCCCCCCTTCCCTTTCTCCTTCTCTCTTGCCTTCTCTCCATCCTTCCTTTCTTCTCTAGCACCTAGTGTGGGCCTGGCACATAGTAGTGGGAGCTCAATGGATGTTTATAGAGAGCAAATGTTTTTATGGGTTGAAAGGGATATTTTTTCCGAACAGAAAACTGACGACACGTTGTATAAAAAATTCACTGTCAGGCAAAAGCCACATGCTTCAGATGATCTAAGGAAAGTCTCTGGGAACCATTTGTCGCCCTTTTAGGCATGCGGTCTCTTTGCACAGTTCTGAAGCCAAGACTCACAGATTGTTGTAGCTCCTGGGCCATATGTGTACTTGGTGCCATACAGTGTGGCAAGTTCTTTTACGGTAGCTTTAGCCAGGGCATTCTGCAAAAGAACCAGCAGTTAGTCAGTAAATAAGTGAAAGCACACACTGACAAACAAACAAGTATCTGTACATTATTTTTAAGACATTGAAGAGACACAAGACACAGTTTGGGTTCGTTTTCTACTTACTCAGGGACCATTCTGAGTTTTTAGCTGACCTAGTCACGTGATCCAAGTCATTCTTGGGTGAGGATGTCTTACCTCATGCCCTCTCCAGGCACTCACTCTGAGCTTCCCTCTGTTCCACACAGAACGTGTTGTGTTGTGGCAACACCATTTGCTGGCCTCTGAGTTCTCAGTGATTTTTTTCTGTCTTTTATCTCCATGTCTTCAGGGTCCAGGCCAAGGCTTACCACTTAGTGGTTGTCCAGGAACTAATTGTTGGAACTCTGAGGACAATTAGCACTCTTGCCCTCTTATTTAAGAATTAGGTCCTTACATTTATTTCAAATCATTGTTGCAGTAACCGGCAATAAGTTCTATTTTAGTCGGAGGACAATCTTTTACTTTCTTTTCTTTTTCATTTACATAGAACTTAGTGTGTCTTTTCCCCCAGGTATTCTTATTTAGACTTGTTAAACTTTTTTTTTTTAAACCTTAGTTCAGACTAGAGAAATGAAGCTACAGTAATCTGTAACTGTCCCAGATATCACATTCATTGATACAGTAAAATGTCACTGTGTATGAAGAATTAGACTATGTCTGAGGATTAGTGTGGCAAATCTGTATTGTCTCTGGTGCTTGTACAAAGAGAAAAGCTGGAGACAAGGAGGTCTTTGTGGTTGTGCAAAGAGGTTGTCTACCTAATGCAGGCAAACAAACAAATCAAATACGTACAAAGTAACCCCAAACAAAACAAAACAAAACAAAAACTACCTGGAAATGTGGTAGGTTATAAAGTCAAGATAAAATAGTATTATATGAGCTGGGGTATGAGTATTAAAAACTACACATATGAACGATTGGATATTCAATATAGTGTTTGCTGCCAGCATAGAGATTCTTAGGAATTGGCAGTTCCAGGGATGAGGGTGGTTCTGGCTTTGAAGATTTTTAGACTGAAGAATTAGACAACATCTATTTCAAAACGAAGAACATTCGAATTCCAGAATTTAAAAAAGTGGCAAGTATTAACGTGTGTGTGTGTGTGTGTGTGTGTGTGTGTGTGTGTTTTAGAAGCAGCATCGTTCTCTTCAAGGATCCACTGCTTTTCTGTTCCCCTGCACCCAACTACTCAAGGGCAAGGGCTCTATACCCCCAATCCTCCCTAACTCCCTAACATCCACTGACATACTGCATATTTAAATGAATCACTTGAAAAGGAAGGCCTGACTTGGCTGTCTTGGGAATAGATTTGAGAATCTGATTGTTTACTACAGAATTAGCCATAATTCATTCTGGTTATGAAACTAGCCATATTTCATACTTTGGCATCATGATTATGTCTCGTACATATGCTTGGAAAGCTGTGAGGTTGGTGATGAAATCAAAATACTCCGGGTATTGCAAAGTAGGAACTTCCCTTTGTCCTTGTTCTAATATCAAAACCAGTTTAGTGGTATCTTATGTCAAATTGACCAGGGCATGGCTATAAAACTTGAAGGTTCCAGCTCCTAAATTGCTAATGCTTTATCAACCAAGTGGTAAATTGGAAAATTTAAAAAGAATTATAAAATAGAATAATTCTATTTTTTTAGATTTTCTGGTTTGGTCCACTGAAATGGGGTAATCAGTTTCTTGGAACTAATTTATTGTTCTCAGAGTTTGGGGACAGTGACTTGAAACTTGTAGGGTTTCACTTCACTTTTTTTCCCCACCTGGTAAACGAATATATGCTTTCTCTTACTGCATGGAATCTTTCACTGTTGTGGTCTAAATGTGTAGCCCTGTTGTTTGAATCTTATTCTGACCAACATACTAGAGCCAGGTCTCGTCTCTACCCTCTAGTACAGGGCCTACTGCAGACTGAAATGAGAATAATCTATTCACAACTGCATAATGCTCAGAATAGATTTGAAACCATCTTTTACAGATGTGAAACATGGTGAGGTACTAATTATTTTTGGTAAGTAAATTGTATATTTTCTCCTCTTCTGTAATTTCATTAACTTGCATTCATCTGAGGATATCTGTAGTTATTTTTCTATAACGCAGAACCTTGGATCCTAAAGAACTCTTATTCCTTCCCTACTTACCTTTCTTAGGCTTTTCATCTGTTCTGGGTTTTTTTTCCCTGTCTTTAAGCCTTGAATTATTACTTTTAGCTAGAGATACAATTCTAATAAGTTCTGAGGGTCTCAGGTTCAGCATTATGACTATGATTAACAGTACCGTATTGTACTTGAAGGTTGCTATGAGAATAGAGCTTTAATGTTCTCACCATAACAACAAAGCAACAAAATAGCAACAGCAACAAAATGATAATTATGTGAAGTAAAGGATGTATTAGCTAATGTGGTGTCCATTTCCCAATGTATATGTATCAAATCAACACACTGTACCCCTTAAACCAATACAATGTTATATGTCAATTATATCTCAATAAAGCTGGAGAAATAAAGAAGTGTGATTCTTCGGGATTAGTTACAAACATGAACAGTTATGAAGACTAGAGGAGATTTAAGACAAGAAGGTCACTGTCATTATCTATTAAACTCCTGAGTGCCTGTTGACCTTCAAGTCTCTTAATAAGGTTATTGGTATGACATAATATTTGAGTTATCTGACAAAACCGAAGGGGCCTACTTGTGATCTGTTCTCTCTTTTGACTTATCAACTTACCATTGTAGTCATAACTACCATTAGGGCCATACAAAAATGTGCAGTTTGCCTTTCCTCAAAGTGATAATAACCAAGTGCTTTCTAAGACTTCGTTAGCATCTTCTGGAAGCGGTTGTTCTGCCTTTGTTGCAGACCCCAATATCTCAGATTGATGTTAGTTTAAAAAGGATGTTAATTTGTTCCTGCCACTGGTGCACATTGCAGGAACCTTTAGTTTGTGTCAGCCTTTGCTCTCCTTGTCCTCAGTTGCTCTAACCTCTTGATACCTACTCATCACTCATCTTCTGAGTGTCACCTCATCACCACATCTCTCAGTGGCTTTCTCACCTTCTGTTGAAGTCCGGCCTCCTTTTGGGCATAGAGTGCAAGCTAGGCCCTCCCTCCTCTCCCAGTCTGCACCCCTTGCTGTGCATTCCTCTTCCTTCCGAGCTAGGTTTCCCTGAGCTACTTCTTACCCGTGCCTGCCTCTTCTTACCCCCATCACATTGGGTATCCTTCTCCCTTTGTTGAGGTTCTCTTCTCATCTTTGTTGATTTGGAGAATTACTGTTGTCCTTCCAGATTCAGTTTTAGTGTCACCTTCTCTGTCAAGTTGCCCCTGACTCTCTTAGAGAGCATTGGTTCACCCCTCTTTTGTGAAAGCTCATACCACTATCAGAGTTCCTGTCACTCTATTCTATAATGAATTGTTTTTTTGCATCTATTTGCCCCACCCCTCAGGCAAGCCCCCCTGTGGAAAGGGATTCTTGGCTATTTACTTTGTATCTGCAGCAGATTGTATAGCATCTAGCACATGGTTGGTTGATTGAGTCTTATCCTAGGACTTTGGGGTGTTACAGATGGGCCTGATTTGGGTGGGTGTGCAGGATGCTGAGCTCTGTAAAGGCTGGGACATGTGTGAGTGGAGATTGGGGATGTTTGTGGGGAGGGTGGTGTACCATGTAGTGATAGTTGATGGGTTGCCACAATTACACGATACGTCTGCTGTGCATTTTACTTACTTCCAGTAATTAAAAAAAAATGAAGTCTGTGGACCCTTTCTCTCAGCCTCTCCAAAGCTAAGAGACAAAAAAAAAAAACCCAGAACAGACATTAATTGACCAAAATATCATATTTTAAATTCCAATGATCTTAACAAAAATCCCTGGAATCAGTGTGGGTCTTTTCTTTTGAAGAGTTCAAATACTTTCACAAATGTTACTCATTTATCTTTCCAACACTATCTGTCCACATTTCATCAGCATAGAATTTTCTAGCAAAATGGAATGCCACGTGGGGCAGCACGCTCAGTGGGAATGTTCCAACCAAGCTGGGTGACTGACCCCAGCCAGGAATGGTAAAAGAGAGATAATTCCTGCATTCGCTAAAATGTTAGAGTGGTAACTCCTTTCCCTTGTACATTTCTGTAAAAAGGGACTAAGACAGCTGACGAAAGACCCGCAGAAGCAATAGCACATCAGAAAGCATGATCCACATCTTGAAACTCCAATTAAAGACTCTTTCTATACAACCTGTTATTTGAGGGACATCTTACATCCTTGCTCAATGGGTTCAAAATAAGAACTAACATTTACATAAAACCTTAGACTTTACAAAGAGCTCTTGATAAGAGCTAGATATTTTTATCCCCATTTTACAGATAAAAGAACTGAAACTCAGAGAGGATAAAAGAACTTTCCCAAGGGCATGCAGCCCCATAAGTGGCTGACTTGAGCTAGGTTCTTCTTGCTTTAAATCCTGTGCTCTTTTTCACTTCTCCTTGTGGCCTTCGAATACTTCAAAAGAAGTGTTGCTGGAGCTGGTTTTACCAATTGTAAAGAACAGAAGGAAGCTAAATATAAATCAGCCTCAGAGAAAACTTTGCTTTCAGTCAAGGCCAAACATGGCCAGCCTTTATTAATCCTTAGATATGAGTTTCCTACCATGTCTTATGCATGTTCTCTTTTGTCACCTGTTTTCTTAAAAAGAGGCCTTGGTCATAGAGCAAAAGACAGAGAGAATCTAAAGTGTCACATCTAACTCAAAGCCCAAGAGACAAAAGACCAACTAGTGTAATGTTTCTCAGGCTCTGAGCTCCAGGGGGCTGGTAAGATGAATAAGGCGAGGGTGTTCTTTTCCACTGACCTGCGTTCCCAGATAACATGTGATCAGGAAGCCCCTGTCTCATGGCTGTGCCCATGGTCTTCACTGCAAGCCAGAGTCATGGGAGGCGGGGGGCTGCCTCTTCGGGTCTTCCGCTGGTCCATTATTCCAGTACAAGGAAACAAAAGTTCCAAACTGACTATGGGGTATAAGCCAATTCGAAGGAAATTTTCTCCAGAACTTTGTTTCTAACTGGAAGTTCTGAGTTTAATTATTCCTCTGGGTGAATACATGTGATAATGGAAGCATCAAAATGATCTTTAACTGCCGTTTCCTTCCTTCTGTTCTGTGATAATGGGTAACTTACACCAAGGGACCAATGAGGAATTTAACTTTTATAAT
Source organism: Lynx canadensis (assembly GCF_007474595.2). Taxonomy (NCBI): domain Eukaryota; kingdom Metazoa; phylum Chordata; class Mammalia; order Carnivora; family Felidae; genus Lynx; species Lynx canadensis. The sequence continues at coordinate 43,558,521 of NC_044311.2, read as the reverse complement.
TTTAATGCAAGAGGAGAAGCCTGCAAGGCCCACAGGCAGGCACTGAGGAGAAGGCCTTTGGGACTTGAAAAGACAAACATGTTTCTGAGAAAAACAGGAGGGTAAACAAGTGCAGGCTCTGGTTGCGAAGCCCGAGATTAGAGAAAGGCAAGGAGTTAGGGGAAAGGCTTGGCTTGGGAGAGCTGGGCCTGCCCGTCTTGGCAGAGCTCACGGGGAGAGTGGGAATGCTTGCACTGATGTAAAGCAGTTTTTTCTTTGGCTGATCTACATACATACTTTTCAGCTCTTTAAAATCAAGGAAAATGTGAAGGGTGAGTCAGCTGAAGTTGCAAAGTCTAGAGTATTTGTGTGTGTGTGTGTGTGTGTGTGTGTGTGTGTGTGTGTAGGTGGTACTTCTTCCAAATAAATATTAAAAAATAAATGCTGTATAATGAGAATGTACTGTATCTTTTGCACTTCAGATTTGCAGAACACTATAAACTATTTGTGAGGAGGGTGAAAGCCAGGGGCCTTGAGCCAGGAATGTGACTTTGTTCTTATCTTAGTTTTAAAGCAGGGTTTCTCAACCTCAGCACTCTTGACATGTGGGCTGGATAATTCTTTGTTGTGGGGGCTGTCCTGTGCATTGTAGAATGTTTATCTGCATCCTCTGGCCTCTACCCACGAGATGCCTATAGCACTCCTACAGTTATGACAACCAAAAAATGCCTCTCCAACATTGCCAAATGTCTCCTAGGGGGTCGGCCACGGGGGGGGGGGGGGGCAAAACTAGTTTACAGGAAAGTCAGATAAAAGACATAATTATGGTAAACACGAGTGTATTTTAGAGACAAAATTGAAAAGGAGGACAACCATTTTGAAGGTTCTCTGAATGCCTATCTTCTTTGCTGATGATAGTATAAGTGTCTCTTAAACACTGCTGCTAGGTCAATGCTGCTGAAATATCACTTTACTAGCCAGGTTGCCAGATTTAGCAAAAAATACAGAATGCCCCATTAAATTTAAATTTCAGATAAAGAGTGAATACTTCTTCAGTATAAGTCTGCAATATTTGGAAGATATGTACACTAAAAATTGTTATTTCTCTGAAATTCAAATCTAACTGGGAGTCCTGTATTTCAGCTGGCAATCATATTTACCAGGTTACAGGCTCTAGGGCCTGCTATGACACAGGACTCATTGTGACATTTAAGTCCCTCCAAAATCTCCTTACTTCACTCCCGCTCTTCCTCCACAAGAACACTTGAAACAGGCTGATCCTTCTCCTTCCCTCTCCATTTTTCAGTGTCCTTCTTGCACATTTGTTGGCTCTTCTGTCTGCCTAAAATGCTCTCTTCAGCCCTCTGTCACCCAAACCCTGCCCATCCTTCAAGGCCCAGAATAAATTGTTTCTCCTTTCTATAACTTTCATTGAATAGCTTTATCACATATTACCATTTTCCTGCCCTGCATTCCTACTACTGTGCTTAGTTTGAAACTCCACATTCTGTACTTCTCTTGTATGGTTTCTGATATCTGAGTCTTAACATTTCAATAAGATCTGACGTTTCTGATAGCAAAAACCATGGTTTACGCTGAGCACTTGATAGGTACTCAGTGAAATTTTTGGTAATTACCTGATGAGCCATGTACTGACCAGGCCTCTGTAGGAGAACTTTAATAGGCCAAGAAGTCACTTAAAGTGTATAGTGATAAAACAACAACCAGTTTCTCTAATTAAATAAATTCTGCGGTTGTCATCTAATTTTTTTTTTTTTTTTTTTGTATTATAAGTGAAATTTAAAAGTTCTGAGAAAATACCTGAAGTGAATATTTTGTGTCTCAGGTCCTGGTCTGCCTTAGCTGCTGGTGGCCTGCCTGACAGTGGGACTATATCCTTGTCATTTTTGTTATTAGGCAGGGACGTGGGGACAGCTGTGATTGGGTATGCACATGGGCCTGCAATTATCCACCTTCTAATCACAGCATTTCTTCCCTCTGATTTTTATGTTTATCTCTAATCATGGTCTTGCTTTGTGCTCACATGCTTGGGTGGAGCAGTGGATTTCTATCTTGGTAGCTCATTAGCTAAAACTTTAATTAAGAGGTAGTGAAGTGCCATTGGACTAGAAGGTGTTAGGCTTTAGGAATGGATTCTTCTCTTTCGGTCAAGTTTAATAATTTTTCAGAAAGACTGTCATCTTTCTCCTGGTTAGAGAGTATATGCCCCTGAAAGTATGGGCTAGAGTCATAAAGACTGGGCCCTGAGGTTAGGCATCTCAGCTGACCAGTGTAAATTCTTAGCAGTATCCAGGCACAGAGGTAATAATGTGTTTGTGGGAAGAAAGGCAATTTGATGAATGTTCTGCAAAATGGCTACATGGGCTACCCAATGTGTGGGTGTCTCTGGAAATTGGGGCAGTCTAGGAAGTCCTTCAGGATCCAATAGCTCTAGGCCCAAGGCTGTCTCTACTACTGGTGTTGGCTTAGCAAAACCTTCATTATTGCAGCTGGTAAATGAGAAAGCAGAACCAGAGAAATTTCAAGATTTCCAGCTGTAAAGTTCCATGCTTCTAATGTAGAAACGTGGTGTGAGAGGTATGTCCTGGCACCTTTGTGTGGTGCATATCAGTTTCCAGTTTGGTCAGTCTAGGGAACAGGTCAAGATACTTAGTTGACCAGTTATTATTCTGGGTTCCTGCTTTTGGACTTAGAAATGGTATTATGATAATAATAATAATTATTATTAATAGTGCCACATAGGCCCTTTTGGGGGGGGGGGGAGATGGACCAAAGATTTGGAGTTTCTTCCCTGCTCAGTAAATGCAAAGATACAGTTTTGAAAACCTTTTCAATTAATTCTCCTAGTTTTTATTTACTCTGACAATAAAGAGGTCATACGATCCAGCATTTCATTACCTTTTAGAATTTTGGAAATGTAATTATATTCTTTTTGTGGGCCTTAAAACTTCCTTTGATGATAGTGATAGCTTCATATTGAATAAGTCAACACCGAGGAACTGGATAGTGTATGAAGCCATTGGAAACTCACAGTGCACTTTGTATTCTTTCTTTAAATAATGTAGTATGTGTAAAAGCAGTTAGCAAACTGGAAAGCATTATACATGTAAGATATTTTTATGATTCTTCATATTTTTTACTGATCTGTAGACATATTTTTTGGTAGCTTTCTTTGTAATTCATGCTATTACTTCTCTTGTTCTTTTACTTCATTGGTCTTGTGCATTCTCTGAAGGTTGTCTCATGATATGAATAATTGTCAGGCAATCACATGTAACATCTTTCAGAAATGAAGCCACATACATTTTTATCATGACTCAGATATCAAAGATTGCCGTGTGTCCTAAATTTGCGCTGAGAATTCTAATATAGGTGCAGGATAATTTCCTTCAGTTTACAGTCTTATTCTCCTTGAAGCATTTTTTTTTTTTTTTGCTACAAATATAATCTTGTAAGTTTTATAAATGTAAAGATAAATAAGAATCATATCCATATCTGTGCACTCAATTCTGTGTAAGACAAAGTCCACTTTAAGAAATTCTAAGTTATTTATAATGTGGTATGCCAAGAATTCATCTTGTTAATCTTTTCCTACCTTTAGTTTTCTATAGCGGGATCACATTTTTTTCTAGCTGAGAATTAATTTAAAAGCACTAGATTTGGATGGAACATTTACTGTACCCAGATCAAGACTTCTACTTTTTGTTCTTAATATCCTCATTACAAATAAAAACTGTGAAAAAGCCAACATTTTTCTTTATGAGAGACTCAGATTCTTTTTTGGCTATGTGTATTTACTCATTAACACTACAGTTATGAGTTGCTCTAGCAGAATGTACTTAAGAAGTTAGTGAATTGGAATTATGCAAAATAAGAAAATGATGGAAAGGATCTCTAGTTATTCAAAAGATTTAAGTTATTTTGGGGTGCTGGATTAAATTCAGATTCCCAATGAATCAAATAATCAAATTAACATTCACTTTAGATTTTACTAGTGACGCTTAAGTATTTCTTTTAAGACGCTAGGCAAAAGCTTAATCATAGAAAAAAATGATTGGAAATTAAAGTAACTTTTAAATCAATTACTGTGATATAAGTACAATTAAATTTGCAGTTCAGCCACCTATCTTGCCATGCTCAGAAAGGGTAAGAAGTAGCATATACTTTTTCTTGAATTTATTGGTTTTGTGAATATAAAAGTAAACATCCAACATAAGATTATTTTATGGTTTGTATTTTTTGTATTATGGTTTGTATTTTTGTATCCAGATTATGAATATTTTACTGGATATAATTCTGTTTATTCCAATTCTTTGTTAATTAGAATTAACTTATTCCCCAATAAGAAAAAGTATTGATGATTTGTGAAGCAGCTCATTTCCAAAGAACACTTTAAAATTTTTCTGTTAGCATTAGTCTTTTAGAATTTGGGTTTAAAACTGGATATATTAAGCAAACTGGATATATTGATTATTGTTACACTTAATATGGCTTTGTCTTTTTCTTTTCTGATGTGGCACAGTTTAAGCATATTCACATGAATAAAGCAAACAACATAGCCCCACCTTCTTTCCTCAGGGACTGAAATCTGGGATTGAAATGAGGATCTGACCACACCCATCTCTGGGATAGCAGGACTGTGAGTGCCCACTGGGAACACTTAACAGATGGAGCATAATTGGAAAATTGAAATAGTTAATGGTTCCAGCTAATGATGTTTTCCTTTGTTTTTTTGGCTGTGGACAGGGAAAATGGGAAGCTTTTTGAAAAATAGATTTTTTTTTTTAATGAAAAGGACCTAGTTTTCTAAGAGCCTGAGTTATTTTCCCGTTTTGCTCTTCACAAAATATTTATAGTATTACATACTTTATTTGGTCTCTGAAAGACTGAAAGTACAAAACAACAGTTTCCAGTTGTTAAAGTCACTGGCTCTTCAAATTTATGCATTTAGGTAAGCCAAATATCTATGTCATTGTCTAAGTGGGAACCCCCCCCCCCTTTATTTTTTGGCATAACTCAAATGCTTTAAATCTTACACTTGTTCTTAAGGTCATTGGTCCCAACTTATGGCAACCAGATGTTTCATAAACTAGAAAATATTGTTTGAAGGATTCAAACCTGCTGACTTTAAAAAATTATGCATTGATATGTGATATTTGTTAATGTGAATGTTATAAAATTCTTATATTATTTGACGTTTCATGTGGTTATATCATGATTTTCTAACAAGATTGCGTTTTTTTGTGTCATAGACACTTAAATATTTTTTTGCATTATTTCCTGTATCTAGGAAGTACCCATTCATACTATTCATTCATTGATTGCTTTACTACTGTGTCTCATGTAATCAAACAGTGGAATAAGCAATTTTAAGATCTTATCACTTAACCCAGTATCAACCAAATATGCCAAATTCCTAATGACATCTGCCATGCTCTGCCTATGTCAGATCCAGTTCAAGGCAACTTGACAGAATTGACTTTCTGTTTGTGTGTGAGATGAAGCAACCTTGTTGATTATCCCAGATGCATCTGAAATCATCATGTAGTTAGTATTGTGGTGAAGCAGGAGTAAGTGTAGCTATTGTCATTTTGACAATTAGTGACTAAACTGGTTTAAATGTTGGGAACTGTTTCCCCCCATTAAAATCATATCTCTTTTAGCCAATTTATCAGCCAATTCCAGATTCCTTATAAATCTGTACTAAGTTTTTTCTTTGCTTCTACTGCCAAAAATTAATGGAACTTTTAGAAATTGTTTTTATAATTTTTTTTCTCAGGAATAGGATTTAAAAATTTTCAACAGTGAAATACCATATTTACTACCACAACTACTTACCAACTCAGCATTGTTCTCTGTGAGTTTATAATCATAGGAGTAAGGATAGAGCATCATTTGGGAGTATGAGTGGATTGTCACATATGCTTTGATGGAAGAGAGGTTGCTGCGGATGAAATTAGCCAGGGCCTTGGTCTCTCTTTCGGACTCTGCAGCGGGTCCACAGTAAGTGTCATCACAGGGCTTTCGAGAGGCTCCGACTTCTACAAAAACATATGTCATTAATGGAATGGCCACCTACTAAAGTTCTTACAAAGCATGTTTCAAACTTCCAATTTAGAGAGTTAAAAATAAGCTGTTTTTGGGGCTCCTGGGTGGCTCAGTTGGTTGAGTGCCTGACTCTCGATTTTGGCCCAGGTCATGATCTCGTTGTTTCAGTTTGTGAGATCAAGCCCCACATTGGGCTCAGCGCTGACAATGTGAAGCCTGCTTGGGATTCTCTCTCCTCTCTCTCTCTGTCCCTCCCCCTGCTCACCCTCTTTCTCAAAATAAATAAATAAACTTGAAAAGAAAAGCTGTTTTTATAGGCGCCCTCGTGATCATGTAGGTATATAAGGCATGCACATACATTTAGTCATGAGATTAGGGTCTTATGTTTTTAAGCTAATGGGGTAAAAAGTTGCATGTGAAATTATCAGTGTGTCTTTGTGTAGTATTATACAATGAAATCTCAATATAGTGCAAGAAAATTAATAAGGGAGAAACTAACATCCATGAGAAATTTTCTTATTACTTGTAATCATTTTCTGAGAGTTGAATCACAAAATTGTAATTATATCACATTTTAATTTAAATAATTATTTAACGACTGTCTCCTCTAGATGATACATTTCAAAGTAGTAGAATTCTGTCTGGATTACTCAGTCTTGTGTTTCCAGCATCTAGCACAGCTGGGAACACTATACAGCACACACTATATTTTTTTGAGTGAATAAATAAACTGTGCTTTCAGAAAGCTAGAATTCTAAAATGTAAACCTTGACATTTTTTCTTATTTTAGACACTGTTTTGTTTTCCTATGTTGTTTGTCCTCCCAGGCTTTTCAACAGATGCATGGCAAAATGGTCAGCTAGATACTTACTGCACCAACCAGCATCAAAATTTCTGTTGGGGTCTGTGCCAATGCAGGTGGTTCCAATCTGGGTGGAGCGAGTCTTTCTCCACATTCGGTTCTGAAAGTGGATTGTGTGGTTAGGTCAAGTATAATAGAAAGTGGGTTGGTTTTAATTTCATCAGCCCCTCTCAGTATTGGTTCATATACCTTGGTCCAGGTGTAGATATAGCCATCAATATTGACCACAGGCAAGACATAAAAGTCTAACATGTTGAGAAGTTCTGTCATGTGGGTCTCATGTCCATAGGTGCGAATAGCCTGTGTATGAATTAGGAAGAGAATTTCATGGAAAAATGGAATGTGTGAAATTTACATAGACTGTATGAATATTGACTTTGGTAATAATATCTACCTATTGAGGTAGCTATTTAATATTTAAAAAGCAGCAAAATTTTACCCATAGTTTTGATTAAAATAGTTTTTAATTCTTCTCTGTTTCCAGGACATTCTATTACATCCATATATATAACTCGAATAATTATTTATTTAACTTTTCACTTTAACGTTTATTTATTTTTGGGACAGAGAGAGACAGAGCATGAACGGGGGAGGGGCAGAGAGAGAGAGGGAGACACAGAATCGGAAACAGGCTCCAGGCTCTGAGCCATCAGCCCAGAGCCTGACGCGGGGCTTGAACTCACGCACCGCGAGATCGTGACCTGGCTGAAGTCAGACGCTTAACCGACTGCGCCACCCAGGCGCCCCTTAACTTTTCACTTTAAAGATGAGCAAAGATTTAATAAAACTAGACTATTAAAAACATATTCATTTTCTAATAGTAACTGCAGTAAATTTTTTTCAAAGTGAGTAGGATATGAAGTTAAGACCTGTTTTTAGTAAGTAAGGAATGTCTATGGGTGGCTATGGGTGTTTCTGCTATCATCTAGAAATTTATTTAAGTTTTGTGAAACCTCCTGTAGATAGTCTCACTAGAGAGAATGTCCAATAAGGAAGAGGAATGAAGAAGCCCCCCTTTATGAAGTGAGCTCACACTGGTAGATTTTGGGTGGCTCTCACCAAAGCCTGCATAAAGATGAAAGTCTCCTTCTTACTCCTCTGTATTGAGAAGGGAACCCTGTTAAGGGACTGGCTACCCCTGCTAAGTAATGTGGACATTCCTCTATGAATGAAGGACCTCATACTCATTTATTATGTTCTTTTAGTCATAGTTCCTCAGCCCCAGTATCATGTTAAACTTCAATTCAACTCTTCCCTAGGCTTTTTTGAGTAGACTTTAAAATAGTTAAGGCTTCTATGTATTAATAGTTTTAATATACTTTTTATGACTCTACACATGTATATTCATTATAAAAACACATGATAAAATATGTGATGTTTAGTTTGGAGGAGCTACAGAACCGTGTTCTTTTTAGTGGTCTAATCTTAGAGATAACCAAAGTAATAATAAAAGTTTTTCCCTTCCAGAGGGCAGATGGCGAGATACCCATTGAAGTTAAATGGTGATAATTGGATACATAACATGTCTAGAAACCAAGACCATGACAAATATATACACAAGTGTTTCACACAAAAGACCGTATATTGTATATAATAATATTCTTAATTTTAAAAGTACTTCAATATTTTAAACTTTTAATTCTGAAATAATTTTAGACTTAGAGAAGAGTTGCTAATGCAAAGGGTTCCCGTATGCCCTTTACTCAGCTTCTCCTAATGTTATCATCTAACTCAATCATGGTACAGCGATCAAAGTGAAGGAATTAACATTGACACAGTAATATAAGTTAAACCATAGGTTTCATTTAGAGTTAGCCAGTTTTTGCACTATTATTTTCTGCTCTAGGATCCAATATACAATCCCACACTATGCTGGTTGTCATGTTTCCTTTGTCTCCTCTTCTCTGTGAGAGTTCCTCAGTCTTTGTTTTTTATGACTTTGACACTGTTGAAGAGTACTAGTCTGGTTACTTTGCAGAAGCCCCCTCAATTTGGATTTGTCTCAATTTTTCTTTATGATTAGAGGAAGGTTATGCATTTTTAGGAAGAATACCATAAAGACATTGTGTCTTTTCCGTACATAATACCCAGTGGTACATGATACTGATTTTGTCTTATGCTGATGATGTTACCAGTGATGTTAACCTTGATCACTATTTGGTTAAATAGTTTCTGCTGTTTCTCTACTGTAAACTTTGTCTTTGTAATTTAATACATATTTTTGGGGAGATACTTTGAAACTGCAAATGTCCTATTTGTCTTTAAACTTTTACTCACTAATTTTTGCATCCATACGTAGATTTTCATGAAATGATTATTACTGTGGTGTTCTAATGGTAATTTTCTCTTTTGTCCATCCTTTGTATATCCATTAGTTATAATTCTTCTTTAAGAAAGATTGTTCCTTCTTTCCCTTTTATATATTTATTGAATAATTTGTTTATATCAATATGGACTCATGGATATTTAAAAAATTTCAGTTAAAGGGATTTCACATATATCTTATTACAATTACAAGGAGTGAAAAACAGTATCATTTAGAGTAGGGACCACTATTCATTGTTGTTGTTGTTTTTTTGTGAAGTATACGACAGTTATTGTCCAAAAGATAATGATGAAGCTAGTGGTTTATCCACATTTACTTTTAAATGACCTCTCCATTATACTACCAGTTAGTCTCTCCACCAAAGGTGGGTGAGAAAGTTCTGATGAGTCCAATTTAAATAAATCAAATTTGATAACTGTTTTAAAATCTTACAGGGGTTCCTGGGTGGCTGAGTCAGTTAAATGTCCGACTTTGGCTTAGATCATGATCTCACGGTTCGTTCGTGATTTGGAGCCCCGCATTGGGCTCTGTGCTGACAGTGCAGAGCCTGCTTGGGATTCTTTCTCTCTCCCTCTCTTCTCTCTGCCCTTCCTCTGTGCACTCTCTCTCAAAATAAATAAAGTTAAAAAAGTTTAAAAAAGCTTAAAATTTTACCTTATAAGTGTTCCCTAAAATTGGGAACTTGTAATTATGATTTTTTTTTTCTGTGTTACTACTCTTATTATAGCCTGGTTATAAGAAATTGAAGTTTTTTGTTAAATAAAAAAAAAAACACTTTCTACTTCCCTCCGCCCAAAATCATTCTATATACTGACCTCTCTCACAAACCATTGGCAGAATGCAGGGGAAATCCACTCTCTGGCATGGAAACCACAGTCCATGAAAATGGCAGGCTTATGTGGTCTAGCTTTGCCAACCTATTGCAAGCAAAGAAAAAGGGAAACGGTGATTCATCACATTCAGGGGTTAACATTCACTACCCGTCTGGGCTTTGGATTCAACAGGTGAAACTTGACAGCAGCAAGAGATATATCCTGTGATTAAATTAAAACACAATACTAGCACAGTATGTTCTTGCCTCTAGACACTCACAGTGTTTGAACTGAAGGCTTACATGGCTGTTTATTATTTTTATTAAGCTTGACAAGCTCATATTTTTCAGAAGATGCTGATTACACTGCTTAATTGTACTCACATGGAGGTTATTTTCAGCTGCTATTATTAGGTGACATGACCAAGACAACTGGATGAGTAATTAGAAGTAATCATGATTGTTGCTAATCTTGTAAGAATTTTCTTTTCTCTCCCACTTACTCCTTGTCTTTTTATTTTCTTCATTAGAATTACATGACAAAAATGGCATTAGAGGACGACAGAAACAAATTGTTGCTACGCTTTGTAATGTTGCCTGATAGACGTGAAGTTTATGAACCTCTTTAGCAAATGGATTTGCAAACAACATCTGGGAGAGAAGAATTTCATCAAGGTAGGTGATCATTTACATTGCTTACAGGAATGTGGTTAAATTTATAGGACTTCTCTTATTTTATTGCATTTTCCTTTCGAATAAATCAAAATAATGATTTAAAAATCCACATATGATAAAAGAAGCTAGGGAATCTGTTTGATTCCCTGGGGCATATAGACAGGGAAAGAGTTATAACAATGCTGGGATGAGCATGTCTGTGTAACAGATGTTAATGTGTTAGAACTCGTTGATTTAAAGCCCTCAGACATGGCAAGGTCATGGTTAAAAATGATTACCTTGAGGAGATACATAGTGCGTCCTTCAAATGTGGTTCCGATGGCTCTGCGAGAGATGAGGCCTGGATTCTCAGTGGCGACTTGTTGAGTCCAAGCCTCTATCTACCAATGCAACCATTTGTGGATTAATGTGCCATTCTTAGTTCAGTTCTCAAAACAATGTCTGTCAAAATCATGTGCACATCATACCGTTTCCCATTTGTTGTACTTCTCATAACTGTGTCCAGTGGCACGGACCTGGCTGTCAAACTGGCCTTCTAACACAGATCTCAGGTTGCTTATCAATACCCTGCAATAAACCAAAGGGGAGGCTCCTGTGAACATACGAGTATTTCCCAGTGAACATGTGCAAAAACTTAGAGTCACTGTGTTAGTAAATGGTGCAGTACATTCTCCACGGAGTCGCATGTGTCCTCTGATCATTCCTGATGCCCTTCAACAGAGCTGCTCATCACAAAGAGTGAACATATCGTTGGAGAGTGCAGGTAAGGCAGGCTCTTTTCTCAGGCCAAACTTGAGATATTTACATTTCCTTGGACTCTAAACTCAGAAAATGGTTTCCCCTGGTACCTGGGGCATTCTGGATCAGGGCCTTGGGCAGCCACACCAAAGTATGCATTTGAGCCCTATCTATGGTCTTTCTTCCCCAGGACTTCCCTGGTTTTAGCACTAAAAGTCACATGTCCCAGGAACCAGTCAGTCCCAGGTGAACTGAGACAGTTGGTCACTTGAGGGCCTTTCTCTAGGTTTTGAGAAAAATGTCTTGATGGGTGGAAATTCAGAAATATTAATAAACTAAAAATTTATTATTAGGCAAAAAAATTCTGGGGTTAAAGAACTAGTTTCTGCTTGCCTATTTTTGGTTGGTTTAAAGTAATCAAAGAATGGCTCTGTAGCAAAGTATTATGAAAATTGGTGACAGACCTTTGAGGCCTGCTTATTTCCATAAATGATTGTTCAGGTGAAAGTTCCTATTATAAAAGGCAGGCTGGAAGGTGTGGATTATGTGTGCCTTCATTTTTCTTTGCTACTTACTGTTGAATGTAAAAAGTATGTTCTGAAAGGACAAAATTTTATGAGCATTAATGTCCTTGATCACAGCACTGTGAATATTATGGACAGAAGCTAGTTTGCAGAAACTTGTATCATCCACAGTGAAGCCTTGAAATGTTTTTATCTGACATGCAGAGAATTGCAGCCACATATCAGAAGTCTACTTCTCCTGTGGCTGCTCCAAGGGCTTTCTGATGAAGTATGTCAGGGACATCCTCTGAACCTCCCTCCTCGTCTCTTCTTCGTTTGGTTAACTTGGGAACAAACTTGTGTCTGTTTATGGAAAATGCAATAAATTAATACTAAATAATATTTGCTCCCTAGCAAGAGGCAAATACTGTCATTTAAAATGTTTTCAAATGTTTATTTGTATATTTATTTTTGAGAGAGAGAGAGTGTGAATGGAGGAGGGACAGAGAGAGAGACACAGAATCCTAAGCAGGCTCCAGGCTCTGAGCTGTCAGCACAGAGCCCAAGCCAGGCTCAAACTCACAAACCTGAACCAAAGTCAGATGCTTAAGGCCTGAGCCACCCAGGTGCCCCCAGGCAAATACTATCTTAAGGTCTTAACTGTCTTAAGGTGGTATTGAAAAGAAAAGGGAAAAGGAGCAGACTTAAAAATTTAGCTTGCAGAAAGAAAGTTTCTCTTTGAGCAGCCCTCAGTACTTTGTTAGTATACTCATTTTTACGGCTGCTGTAAATTACCACAAATGTAGTATGGTATAAAACAACATGAATTTATTATTTTACAGTGCTGTAAGTTAGAAGTCCAACACCGGTCTCAATGGGCTAAAATCAAGGTGTCAACAAATCAAGGTGCTTCTTTCTAGAAGTTGTATGGGAGAATCTGATTCCTTGCCCCTTCCAGCTCCTAGAGGCTGCCCACATTCCTTGGCTCTTTGCCCTTGTCTTTGAACTTTGAAGCCAGCAACAGCAGCTCAAGTCCTCTGCATGTCACATCACTCTGACCTCCTCTTCTGCCTCCCTTTAACACTTGTAAGGACCTTGTGATCATGTTGGGCCTATCTGGACAATCTAGGATAATCTACCTATTTTAAGTTTAGCTGTTTAGCAACTTTAACGGCATCTACAACTCTAACTCCTCTTGCCATGTAATGTGACATATTCAGGTCTTCTGGGGATTAAGATGTAGACATTTTCGGGGTGGGGGGGCCATCATTTTGCCTGCTACAGTTAAGAATAATGTTTATAGTATGTTCTATAATTATATTCAACACCCAAATTGGATTGTTAAGGGATAGGGCAGAAGTAGGAAGAATCCAGAATTAGGAATCAAAAGGTCAGGGGTCATAGTTCTGACTAACTTGTAAGTTGACTTCAGAAAAATTATTTAATATCTGGGCCTAATTTCATAATTTTGAGAAGGGGACATTTGATTAGCCGGTATTAATGTCCTTTTCAGTTGTAAAATGCAGTGACTGGACTCATAGGCCTTGGTCATAGATGTCTTTCAAGGTTTATGAAAAAAAAAAAAAATTAAGCTAAAAGTGCCAGTTACCACCTTCATAACTCCAGGAAAACACTTAAAGTGGATAGTTTAGGAAAGTGATTTTCAAATATAATATTTATAAAAACCAAAAACAAACAAAACCAGAGCAAAGCAAGCAAAACAAAAACTTGAAAACAAAAAATAAAATGGCCAAAACCTTTAAGAAAACATCTATATTCCATTCTAAGATCATCCATTGAAAGGAACACATCCTGTGTAACAAAGATGAACTTCTCTGACTGAATGGCAAAGCTAAAACTCCACGAGGAAACCGTAAACGGCATCTACTTTCACTGTAACAAGGTTTTTCATCGTCAGTGAGTGAGTACAATATCATCTAGGTCACATGGCTTGTTAGTGGGTGCCCAGAGAAAAGAAATCATCACTGAAATGCTCCCAGGCATTCCACAGCCTCAAGACCTTCAAGAGACAATTGTGTCTAAGACCTTAACTGTGGCCAGCTCTGATCTATCAGCAACTAGCTCTGAATAGAGGGACAAGAGACCTTCCCCTGCTTATGGCTATCCTTTCTCTGTACCTAATCCAAAAATTCACATTATTTAGAAGACTTAGTGACTATGTATGGATTAGTGTTTTGTTTGGTAGTTAGATGAGACATTCTGGTAGAGTTATTACTATGTTAACTGTTAAACGTTTTCATCAATATTAAGGACAAAGGAGCATTAAAAAACTGTTAAATTTAAGATGACACCCAAGAGTAAAAGTACCCTCTAGTAAGTTGCAAAAGAGCATCAGAATGAGGTTAATGTGGTGCTGACTTTTGCCTGAAGGCAAGGGATTGACCTGAAATGATCCTATCCAGCCTTGTGATTATTTGATTTTATTAGATTTAGGACAAAGCACTACTTTAGCTGTATTACAAATATTATTACCAAATAATGAGCTTCTATTCTAGGAGATTAAAATAATGCCTCTTAATGTAATAGGGACTACATTACAGCTCCAAAATACAGGGGCATGTACACTATTTTATACTTTTCTATGTTCCTTTTATAGTGCCACCCAACTTCTTCTATACAAACATGCAAGCAAATTAGATTACAGGGACTCCCAACAAAACAAGGAACGGAATGTCTGAGAAGGAGAGACACGACTAACTTTTTTCCCCTTATAGATTCTTGAAAAAGGAGTATTTGGTTAGTTCCCATACTACATGCCCATTGCTCTTGAAGAACACTGTTAAGTACCCATTGCTATCCAAGGACGTTCCTGTCTTAATCTGAAATACGCAGAAAAATAGCAGTATAGGTAGGTAGTAACAATCAGTTTCTTCCTAGGTTGGATAGGGGAAAGACAACCATCCTGCAGTTTGTAGGAAGGTATTCTGTGAAGGGCTGCCCACCAAAAGGTCTGTCAGCCTGGCTTCAGAACAAAAAGTTGGAGATTTGCACCATCTAATTCCTGGTTTTTCTGTACCTAAGTGTACAGCATAGGCATAAAAATAGTGATTTTTCTTGGTGTACACATTGTGAATTTTTTCCCATGGCAACTCAGAAACTGATTAAAGCTGCCAAAGTGATAGGAGTCTTGGTGAAGAGGGTTTGGAACCATGGAAAAAATCTGCAAAGCTTTTTTGTTGGAAGTTGTGCAGTAGCTGGTTCCTGTCGCATGTAAACACAGCTACAAATTCTTGCCGACAGGAAACTGTCTAAACACAAATTAGTTACCATATGAGGTAATAATGGGATGCACAGGGACTGCTTGCAGCCCCAGCAAGGATATTGCTGGTGTGCTTCTCCAGGATTTCTAGGGACTTATTATTATTTAATATTTAGACAATTATATGCTACAAATGTGCTAAGCAGCAAACAGAAACAAAAATTAACAAGAGCTTAGCTCTTGGGAATATCCTGTGTTCTAGATGAGACAACATTTACATCCAGTTCCCAAAAAGTTTACCCACTAAAAAAGGATTGAGCTTTCTGTCTGATAAAAGGAATGCGATTAGAAGCCATTTTACTGCTTTGGGATATAGGTAGAATTAGGACATGATTCAGGTAGCTAGGGTTAGCTTATGGTCTCTGTTTTTCTTAAGGAATTATAAAGAATCTGTCACTTAAAAAATATTACTGAGGACTACTAAAGGTTAGGATTTTTGACGTTCTTCCTAGTGTAATAAGAAGAGCAAAAAGTCACAAACATGAATCTTAATCAAATTTTGTAACTTAACTGTGTTATATCTTTTTTTTTTTTGAAGAGTCAATTCTTAAGGTCACATTTTGACACTTCCCTCAGGCAGAAGCAGATAGCTAAGCTATATGAGCCATGATAATGGGGTTAAGCAAAACAGTTTCTGTTGACCTTTAAACAATGTATCATCTCCCTCTTTGTACAATAGTAAACCATAGCAACCGTCACAGCAATAGTAGTATCAGTTGCAACTTATTTGTGTATTGTTTTGTTCATCTTCACAGATTTTTGAGAGAGGCATAATATCTTCACATTATGGATTAGGAAACTGAAATTCACAAACATGAAGCGCATTATCTAAGGTCACAACCAGGAAGGTACAGACCCAGGATTTGGATCTGGTCTGTGTTTTACTGGAACACTTGCTTGTTGTGTTAGGCCGCACCACTTCTGATGACATACAGACCTCATAGGTAACAATTCTTACGTCTTCACTAGCATAAATACTATTCTATATTTTTAAGATGTCAAAACAAGAGAAGATTTTTTGTGAAATTCTTTAAGGTATATTTACCCAAAATATAATGAGGACTTGAGCTTGTGGTAGGCTGCTCTTGGATAAACATTTGAATGTTCAGGACTGGAGCTTGACAAACTCCCTGTTTGCTTCTCACTGACCCACTCCCTGGAGGAATAACTGTTTGGGATAAAAGTCCTCATTTCTTTCTTCCCTCTAGTGCAAATGCCTTCGGGTCAGAGTCTCTCCCAGTTATAAGGTTACATATAGGTTATATAATCTGTTCTCTGCCTAGAGTATGATTTTTTCTTTTCTTTGGCTAACGCTGGCTCATCTTTAAGTTCTCAGCTGAAGCCTCATTTCCTCCAGTGGCCTTCCCTGACCCTAGAGTTGGTCATTTCCCCCCTATATATCCAGCTCTTTTCTCTTCTTGACAGCTGTTACACAATTTTGCAATTCTTTGTTTAAAGTCTGTTTTCCTCTGAAGGGAGGAGGGCCATATCTGTCCTTTTTTGGACTTGGTATATATAGGCATTTACTATCTATTTGTTGTATTGACAGTGGACAACTGCTTCTACTTAGGAAGACATTCTCATCTGGAGAGGCTTAGATGGACCAGTGTGGTATTTGGAGACAGGAGATAGGGTCATCAGCTTAGCCAACTCTGTATTAGGCCTTTGAGGAATCACTTTTCTTTCTTTTAGTCCTTATCTTCACGACTTCTACCGTTATAGATAGTGGTGGGGCCTTGAGGTTGCACAGAAGAACCATTCAGTCTGACCCTAGTCTGGTCCTTAATCTTAAAGGAGCATGAGGAGGAAAAAAAAAAAAAAACCTGGAGATATCACAATTCCAGATTTTAAGATATATTACAAAACAGTAGTAATTAAAACAGTATGGCACTGGCATAAAAATAGACACATAGCTTAATGGGTTAGAACAGAAAACCTAGAAATAAACCCACAATTACATGGCCAATTAATCTCTGACAAAAGAGGAATGAATATACAATGGGAAAAAGACAGTGTCTTCAACAAATAATGTTTGGGAAACTGGGGAGCTGCATGCAAAAGAATGAAACTGGACCACTTTCTTTGACCATACACAAAAATGAACTCAAAATGGATTAAAGATGTAATGTGAGACCTGAATCCATAAAAATCCTTAAAGTGAGTACGGGCCGTAATCTCTCTGATACCGGCCATAGCAGCATTTTTCTAGATGTCTCCTGAGGCAAGGGAGATAAAAGCAAAAATAAACTATTGGGACTATATCAAAATTCTTTCTGCACAATGAGGGAAATAATCAACAAAAGTAAAATACAACATATGGAGTGGGAGAAGATACCTGAAAATGACATATTCGATAAAGGGTTATTATCCAAAGTATATAAAGGACTGGTACAAATCAATACCCTGAAATGAATAATGCAATTAAAAGATGGGCAGAAGACATGAAGAGACATTTCTCCAAAGAAGACATCCAGATGGACAAAAGACACATGAAAAGATGCTCAATGGCACCCATATCAGGGAAGTGCACATCAAAACTACAATGAGATATCACCTCACACCTGTCAGAATGGCTAAAATAAAAAAAAAAAAAAAACACAAGAAACAAGTGCTCACAGAGCATGTGGAGAAAAAGGAACCCTTTGCATTGTTGGTGGGAATGCAAATTGGTGCAGCCATTGTGGAAAACAGTATAGAGTTTTCTCAAAGAGTTAAAAATAGGACTACCCTATGATCCAGGAATCACACTACTGGCTCTTTACCCTTCAAACACAAAAACACTAATTCAAATGGATACATGCACCTCTTTTTTTTTTTTTTTTCTATTGCAGCATTATTTACAATATCCAAATTATAGAAGCAGCCTAAGTGTCCATACACTTCGATATAATGGATAAAGAAGGTGTGGTGTATGTATACAATGGAATATTGTTCAGTCATAAAAAAGAATGAAATCTTGCCACTTGCAACAACATGGACAGAGCTAGAGAGTATAATGCTAAGTGAAATAAGTCAGTCAGAAAAAGACAAATACTATATGATCTCACTCATATCTGGAATTTAAGAAACAAAACAAACGAGCAAAGAAAAGAGAGAGACAAACCAAGAAACAGATTCTTTTTTAAAAAATTTGTTAATGTTTATTTATTTTTGAGAGACAGAGACAGAGCACGAGCAAGGAAAGGGCAGAGAGACAGGAAGACACAGAACCCAAAGCAGGCTCCAGGCTCTGAGCTGTCAGCGCAGAGCCTGATGTGGGGCTTGAACCCATGGACCATGAGATCATGGCCTGAGCCAAAGTCAGTTGCTTATCCAAATGAGCCACCCAGGTGACCCAAGAAACAGACTCTTAAAGAGAAAAAAAACCGATGGTTACCAGAGGGGATATGGGTGGGGGAATGGGGAAGAAAGAGGATGGGGATTAAGAAGTACACTTTTCATGGTGAAGAAATTTAAAATGATAATAAAATGGGAATAATTGGTTAACTTGAAATAAGTATTTATTGAGTCCAGTGTGCGTACACAAAAAGTCAGGAGCATGAGAGTCCTAATTCATAAGGACTTCTCACTTGGAAAGAAGGCTTGGTGTAATTTAGGTCTAAAACTGTCTAGCTGATTGATAATAGAGTGTTCATGATTTGACCTGTAGTCTGTGTATCATTTGTAAACCAGTAGCAGGTCAGGTATCTTGCTGAATTGGAGTTCAAAAGTGAAAGCCATTTTTATTAGAACAGTAACTAAAAAAAAATCTACTGGGCTTAAAGTCTTAAGATTTGGGATGTAGGGCCAGTTTTGCCATGATCTATTTTTTGGAGCCCTAGGGAAGCCTGTTCTTGGTCTTAGTTTTGCCTTCCCAGGGTTATTCACAGGCTAGGATGAGAACATACATGGGAGAGAATTTTAATAGTTATAAAACATAAACTTACTCATATTGTAGTTCATGTTGCTTCAGAAAATCTTCCACAGTAAAAATATCTTCTGCTTTAACACGGAAGTCAACTGTACTGTGAGGTTTAATCTGTGTGACAGAATCTGGTTTCCAGAAGTCAATCTGAATAAAGAGTAAGATATATTGTATTTGACACCTATAATTCAATGAGTGAATTATCATCAAGCACGCTAGTACTCTTCTCCATTGAGTTATTTTTAAATTCAAATCATCCATGAAATCTCTTAAAAACATTTCCTTTGAGTGAACAAGTTGGAACCAAAAGTTAGATCTTAATAACAATGTTTACACATACATACATGGCCTTAACTGATTATCATCAAGCATGAAGAACATGTAATTGTTTCCCATAATGCTAGTTAGTTGCAATATTTTCTATAATGGTCCTTTTCTATTTATTGATTTTCTGGAGCAGTTGCTTATTGAGATAGTGGTGTTTGTGGTAATGGATACATGTGCTGGAATGAATGATGATGAATTAACTAGAACCACAAAATTTAATAGAACGAGATTGAGCTTTCCTTTTTACTTTTGAATTGATGTATTTTGTTCATTTGTACTTGGAACTCAGCACTGTTCTTGCCACTGTAATGTGCTGCCTGAAACTAGGAATATATTAGTGAGCGAATCAAACATAGCTTCTGTCTTTACCGGGAAGGTTTTAGAGACATTTATGCACAAAAATAACAGGATGACATATTTGAGAATTCTAATGTTTTCCCTTTTGGATGTATGGTTTCAAATCTCCTTTTTTTTTTCCCCATGGAAAAACATTAACTAAGGATGTGTTGCCTCCCTCAGGTGTCTGTTTTCCTGTTTCTTCCTTGAGCTGAGAAAAGACCTTGAAGCTTGAGGTGATCCTGACAGTGGGTCTTTCTCTGCCCCTGAGTCTCACCCAGTCCCTGTTTATATGTTTACGAGCCAGTCTCCAGCCTGAGACAGGTGATATTTAGGATCACTGCTTGGAAACTTAGAAGGGAGTTTGGGCAAGACTTAGAGGTTGTTCAATTGAAACTAATTAGGTAAGATATTAACATGACTCAGTTTCAGGTACACTTGCCTATGGAGAATCCAATAACCTATATCCTGTCCTGGTAATCTTGAGACCATTGTAGATGTCTAGTGGGTGCTGAGTCATGAGTCAGGACCACAGGGAGTGTCAGGGTAGTAGGAGGCAGAGACATTAGGACAATATCAGAAGGGATTCCAGAAGAAAAGTGTGATTGTCAGTAAGGTGTTGAAGGGAGACAGTACTGATGATTTGATAAGGATTAGCTACAGAATGTGATCTAGTGAGTCATAGATGAGAAAATAAAGATGAAAGTTAAAAGATAGTGGGGGAAGGTATAAAGGCATGCCATGATAAGAACAGAGAAAACAAGGGTCTGGTGATGAATTCTAGTTAGCCAACATGGTAAAGAGAAGGGCAATGAAGACAAGCACATTATAGGAAAAATTATATTTTTAAAAGTTAACTCTGAATTTGTGTTCCTAAGAATGCTTGTCATTCCAAGGTGGGATGGGAGAGGGATGTGTATCTTTATTATAGATACAGAGGTTTTGAATTGGTAAAGCACACAAAGTCTTCCAGACATCAGTAGGGAACTTGACAGTGCCCCACCCACACATAACGCTGGGACCTTTTAGTGTACTCAGGGGACCCCTTACCGCCCCGAGCTTCATCTCTGTGAGGGCTCTTTCCCCTGGAACTGGAAAAAGCCAGGCTAACAGGTTGCAGCAGCCAGGAGGTGGCAAAGTAATAACTCTTTACAGAGAAGCACTCAACCAGTGAGCCTGGGAATTGGATGTGTAAATATTCCAATTCTCTCATTTCTTAGGTGGGATAATTCTGAGGTGGGCGATTTTACCCTTTCTTGGAGTTTCTCTGTAGGAGTAAGCTCTAATCATCGTCTATGGTCGTTGTCTTAATAGTATCCCCTTTGTTGTCTGCTTTCCATTCTCTGCATCACTCCTCACTTCTTTACCAGTGTTCCTTGTACTTCCCAAACAAAATCTTGGCCCCCAAATCTTTGTCTAAGATTCTACTTTGAGGAACCTATATTAAGACACTAGCTTTTCACTTAGAGCAGCATGTACCTGTATGATATCTTGGTGATGGTTCTGATACAATCTTCAATACATTCAGTGCCAATTCAGAATAGCCTAATTGCTTTATGAGTGGGTTTTTTTTTTTTGTGATATTAAGTTGAAAGCTGCCTTTCCTAATCTCTTACTTCTTACTCATTGGTCTTGGCTCTCCGAAATATTGGGAGATCTCTCTCTCTCTCTATCTGCCTATCTACACACATATCTGTATTTATGTGTCTATATTTATATCTCTATATCTATCTGTCTGTCTGTCTATCGAGACTGAGAGAGACTGAGAGAGATAGAGACTTTTAAGATTCTGCAGTGACAATGATAGATTCTTTAAAATGGAGGTAGAGAAATCTCATGAATATGTTTTTACAGAAAACTTGAAGACCTAACCTGAGGTACTATAAATTTCAGCCTGACATGGGGAAAATTTGTCAGCAAATATACCAGCATCCAACGCTATGAAGTTCTCCAGCTGTGATGCAGACTTACTATACTGGAGTTAGTTGCTAGTGCTTCTTAGGAGAAATGGAACCAAAAATCAGGAAGAACTCTATAGCCTCATAGATGTTTACCAATGTATCAAGTATGGATAAAATTAATAAACTCAAAATATTATCACAAGGAGATAAATATACATTTCAGTAATCACCAAGACCATGTGAGCGAGATCTATGTCTGAAATATGGAAATAGAGTAAAATATATGATGTGAGATATGGGGAATTGAATTATATGTTAAGAAATTGTAAAACTGAGGTTATAAAATTATAAATCCAGGAAGCTGAGTTAAAAAAAACTGTAAAGAGCATTTGTTGGAGGATAAAGGAATATCTTTAACTGATAGCACAGTGGGAATGTTAACTTAATAAGCCAGCTAGCTAATAACTGAAGAGTCTTTCTTAAAATATCTTATAGAACCAGCACAAAAGCAAGATTAAGTATGTCCACTGTAAATTCTTTTAGGCTTTTAAAAGAATAAATAGTGGTGTTGGAGATCTTTGGTTCTTTACAAATTTACGCAGTTTGTTTCTTCACGTTGCATTTGACTATAAGTTGAACATCTGATAGACTATTTTATCTTGATGGAATTTTCCTTTCCTGTTTGGAGGGTTGACTTCTAATCCAGGCATAGTTCCAGACAGTAGGGAGCAACTTAGTAGTATAGTGGGAGTGATGAGAACACTGGAAGACTGTAACCATGTTACTCTGGGCATATAGACGAACATGGACCTCATCATAGAGAAACAGAGTTCAAGAAAGCACAGAGCAAAGAGGATAGGTTTTATGGTTAGTGCCTGCAGTAAAGGAAAAAGCGCAATTCTGATTACAAGGAGATAAAATAAACCCCTTAGTATATAATTACAGATGAAAAGGGGAGGCTGCTAGAGTCCTATGTCATCACAGATCTCTCTAGTGTATTCAACTTGTGAGAAGATATGTTTAAAAGCTGGGAGGAAGGACACATAGCCAAGGATGAATACAAAGACTAGATGCCCTTGTAATGATCTTATCAGGAAGGCTATAGTACAGAATATGCTGCACTTGCAAGATTGCTAAGGAGAAAAAAATATCTCCTTTTCATTCATGTGGGAAACAAAATGAATAAAGAAGAAATGTGCAGTCCCATTGCTTAGAGATAAAGCATGATGCTTGCAGCAGGAAGAAAAGAAAGTTTTCCCGTTTAACTGTTGTTTGGCTGTTGACTTTTCCGAGGCGGTATACCATTTCTTGTTTCTTCTACTTCCACTGAGAGATGAAATTGCCATAAGTAAAGAATTTTTCACATGTTACAATTTTTAGTAGAAATGCCTTCTTTGGAAAGAGAACATAGAAGCCCAAGATAGATGAGGAGACAGGGGATTATACTGGCCATGTAAATTGCATTTATATTCCAGTTGTAGTGATGATAATAATAACAAATACTTAAATAGTTATCACTATTTCCAAGTGCTTCACTGATATCAAGTCTTTTAAATCTCATAACAATCCTATAAGGTAAATACTGTTATTCATCTCATTTGGCAAATGAGAAAGTTGAGATCCAGAGAGATGTCTAAAGTCCAGCTAGCAAGTGGTAGAACCAGGAATTGAATCTAGGAGTCTGAGTCCAGATTCTCTGCTCTTGACTATTGTAAAATCTGAATTTTAGGTAACTAAAATAATAAAGCACATGTGATTGCAGAACTTCTTCAGCAATCTTGGAGGAATCAGAGCTTGAAGGAATCACTGAGGAGTGGAGGGGGTAAATCTTGGATTTCATAAGGAGGAAAACAGGTGAATTCCAGAAGCAGGAGCGCTTGGGGTTTAGCATGGATTCTGGCAAAGCTGTGGAGTAAACTGGAAACAGATGGATTGTGAATGCTCAGAAAAGGAAGCTGTGATCCGTGGGAGCCAGCATAGTTTAAAGCAAGAGTAAGTCAGGCCTAATTAACTTCATCTTCTTATTGAAAGAGACCACTAGCCTGGTATAATGCTGAATCTAGATCTTAGCAAAGCATTTGTAAAGTCTCTGCATTTATATTCTTCTTCACAAGCTGGAAAGCATAGTGTTAGCTGGAGCTGACACCCCAGTAATGTGGGTAATTGAGCAAACATCTGAGGATAGTTGGTTAATGAATCACTTTCAATACTTAACATATTGGAGGCTCTTGATAAATATGTATTGAATGAATGAACCATGAAGGAGGCCTCTAATTCTGTGCTGACCCCTGATTGACTTAATATTTATCTTTATTAATGACAAAGATAAAAGTTGGGAAGGAGTGCTTGTCAAACTTGCTGGTGATGCAAAGCTAGGGGGAAGAATTATTTCCATGGATGACTGAATTAGTTTTTTAAATGATCTCATCATGCTGCAAATAAACTATAAAGATAAATTTTAACACAGTAAATCTAAAATCCTGCATTTAGGTAAAAAATAAATTAGGCAAGAAGAAATAATACCTTGTCTAAGAATGATTCATGTGAAAAAAGAATAACCTACTGGTTTCTATTGGCCATAGGCTTATTATAAACTAAGAGTACTCTTTAACTGTTGAAGATGTTTAAAAGAATCTCAGGCCCCATTAACAATTGTCTGTTTTACAGATGAAGACAGGCAATTGTCCTGTAGACTGTATTAATCAGAGCATACCTAGAAGTCTAGTGCCAATTCTGAAAGCTACATTTTAAAAAAGAAATACAGACAGATTGAGCTATATCCAAAGGTGACCAGGAATGATCAGTGTAAACCAGTGCTAAGAGAAATGATAGAAGGCCTGGAAAAGGTAAATCTTAGAGGTAAGACAATATTTGGCTCAACTAAGTCCAATGGGCCAAAGTTAGAGAAGGTAGCTTTCAGCTTCATGTAACAATTGACTTGTGAGTCAAATGGGCTACACTGAAAAGCAGCATTCCTTCCATCCTTAAAAGTTCTCAAACAGTTTTTATTAAGGCTAGCACCCAGGGATGGTATTTCTATGGAGGAAATTCCAGTTTGAGTGGAAGGCCGGAATACATGACTACTTATTTTCTTTCAATTCTAAAACTTTTGAATCTATTTCAGATTATGACACTGTACCTTCTTTTTTTTTTTTTTTTTGGTCCATACCTTAAAAGCCAAAAGAAAAAAAAAACCCTATAAAAAGATAGATAGATAGATAGATAGATAGGTAGATAGATATTTAGGGGTCTAGCAAATTATTTTGGTTTATATTTCGTGAAGACACAACTTTGGCCCAAGTGAGCTATTTGTGGTCAACAATAGTTTCCTACTACACTACATATATAATTAAAAATATCAGTTCTCATCCCATATTCAGTGGATTTATTTTAAGTAGCATAGAGATTTTGGTTTCTTGAAAGTAAAAGAGAAGTATGGAAATCATTCATGGCTTTTTACCTTCTTTGCCCCCAACTCCTTCATGTCATATCATTAAGAGGACCTGAAGCAAGGTCATGAAAACTCAAGCTGTTTGATTTGGAATGAAAGAAAATCAAAGGGAACAGATGATACATGGGATGTGGAAATGAATTTCAAGTTGGACAGAAGCCCAGTTTTTCAGTAATATCCAAGTTGATCATTTTTCACTTTTGCCTTAGAAGGGAAGTGACTGTACATTAGATGTTCTGTGACCTTTGCGACTGTTCCAACTCATCCAGTTGTCATGTCCTGTCAGCTCCTTCAAAAGTTACCATGGATTTATAATACTATAGGGCTATGGCAATCTAATTTAGGCAGGGGAAAAAAAAGGTATTGTGGCATTAAATGTTTTTCAGGTTATTTCTTGCTATAGTTAATATTTCAGTCATTCTTCCTTTGATGGAATCACAGTGCAGTCTAAGATTTTAAAGTAATTGTGAAGCAAACCTATAGTATTGGATCATTACTTACCTGGGTGGTGCTGGCCAACTCGTGGAGTAAGCTGATGTGATTTTCATCTTCAACATTGACACGGAAAACCTTCTCACTGAATGGCAAGGTAGCAGAAAAAGAAGACAAAATGTAAAATTTGGTAATGCATTCAAATTTGGGGGATAGCAAGGAAGAGGACTTGCTCATATAAGGAGTTGCTTACTTACCCTTCAAAGTGCTCACCAGAATGGTGAGCAGATGCTAGGGCCACAGTCACAAGAAGTAAGAGCGCCAACATTGTGACTTACTTGGTCCTTTGCGTGTGTTTCACCTGCATTTATAATCCAAAGTGTTGTTTGTTTTCTTCTTCTGACTGCAGATAGGCACTATCAAATCTTGATTAATGGTTTTCCTGGCATTGTTGCCTTGGTAGGTGTGTAAAGTCTGAGAGGATATCTCTCTTAACACCTGTGGATACAGAGCAAATAATCTCAAGTTCAACCTATTTAATTTGGATGTTAGGCCTTGAATAGTTTGGAGGTAAATGAGTTTTAAATAAAATCTATTTTATAATTTAAATTCTTCGTTGCCAATTTGTATGCCTTTTATTTCTTTTGTTGTCTGATTGCTGAGGCTAGGACTTCTAGTACTATGTTGAACGACAGTGGTGAGAGTGGACATCCCTGTCATGTAAGAAGTCAAACTTTCACTCTTCACAGATGACATGAATGTGTGGAAAACCCGAAAAACTCCACCAAAAAACCTGTTAGAACTGATATACATGGATTCAGCAAAGTTGTAGGATATCAATTCAACGTATAGAAATCAGTTGCATTTCTATACACTAATAATGAAGCAGCAGAAAGAGAAATCAAGGAATTTATCCCACTTACAATTGCAGCAAAGCCTATAAGATACCTAGGGACAAACCTAACCAAAGACGTAAAAAATCAATACACTGAAAACTATAGAAAGCTTATGAAAAAAAAATGAAGAAGACACAAAGAAATGGAGAAACAGCCATGATCATGGATTGGTAGAACAAATATTATTTATGTGTCGATACTACCCAAAGCAATCTACGCATTCAGTGCGATCCCTATCAGAATAACAAAAACATTCTTCACAGAGCTAGAACAAACAATCCTAAAATTTGTATGGAACCAGAAAAAAAACCCAAATAGCCAAAGCAATCCTGAAAAAGAAACCAAAGCTGGAGGTATCACGATTCTGTACTTCAAGCTGTATTACAAAGCTGTAATAGCAAGACATAGGTGCTGGCACAAAAACAGACACATGGATCAATGGAACAGAGTAAAGAACCCAGAAATGGACCCAAAGATGTATGTGCAACTAAACTTAGACAAAGTAGGAAAGAGTATCCAATGGGAAAAAGTCTCTTCAGCAAATGGTGTTGGGAAAACTGGACAGGTACATGCAGAAGAATGAAACTGGACCACTTTCATACACCATACACAAAAATGAATTCAAAATGGATGAAAGACCTGAATATGAGACAGGAAGCCATCAAAATCTTAGAGGAGAAACGGGCAGCAACTACTTTGCCCTCGGCCACAGCAACTTCTTACTCAACATCTCTGGAGGCAAGAGAAATACAAACAAAAATGAACTATTGGGACCTCAGCAAGATAAAAAGCTTCTGCACAGCAAAGGAAACAATCAACAAAACTAAAGGACAACTGATGGAATGGGAGAAGATATTTGCAAATGACATATTGGATAAAGGGTTAGTATCCAAAATCTATATAGAACTTTCCAAACCAAACAAACAAAAAATAAATAACCCAATGGATAAGTGGGCAGAAGACATGAATAGACACTTTTCCAAAGAAGACATCCAGATGGCTAATGGACACATGCAAAGATGCTCAACATTACCCATCATCAGAGAAATACAAATCAAAACTACAATGAGGTGCCACCTGCCACCTGTCAGAATGGCTAAAATGAATAACTCAGGAAACAATAGATGTTGGCGAGGATATGGAGAAAGGGGGATCCTTTTGCACTGCTTGTGGGAATGCAAACTGGTGTAGCCACTCTGGAAAACAGTATGGAGATTCCTCAAAAAATTAAAAATAGAACTGCCCTATAACTCAGCAGTTGTACTACTAGTGGGTATTTATCCAAAGGATACAAAAAATGCTTATTTTAAGGGGCAGGGAACATGCACCCTAATGTTTATAGCAGAGCTATCAACAGTAGCCAACTTATGGAAAGAGCCCATATGTCCATCAACTGATGAATGGATAAAAAAGACACACACACACACACACACACACACACACACACACACACACACACACAAGACTATTACTCAGTGATCAAAAAGAATGAAATATTGCTATTTGCAACAATGTGGATGGAGCTGGAGTGTATTGTGATTAGTGAAATAAGTCAGAGAAAGACAGATATCGTAGGATTTCACTTGTGTGGAATTTAAGAAACACAGTAGATAAACATAAGGGAAGGGAAGGAAAAATAAGATAAAAATGGAAAGGAAGGCAAACCATAAGAGGCTCATTTTTTTTAAAGTTTATTTATTTATTTTGAGAGAGGCAGAGAGAGAGCCCAAGTGGGGGAGGGGCAGAGAGAGAGGGGGACAGAGGATCTGAAGCAGGCTCTATGCTGAGAGCAGAGAGAGCCCAATGTGTGGCTCAAACACACGAATTGTGAGATCATAACCTGAGCTGAGGTCAGACACTTAACAGACTGAGTCATTCAGGTGTCCCAAGAGACCCTTAAATACAGAAAGCGAATGGAGGGTTGCTGGAGGGAAAGTGGATGGCGTGGGGGGGAATGGTCTAAATGGTTGATGGGCATTAAGGAGGGCACTTGGGCTGAGCACTCGGTGTTTTATGTAAGTGATGAATCATTGGATTCTACTCCTGAAACAAATGCTACACTGTATGTTAACTAAATTGAATTTAAATTAAAAAATATATTTTATAATTTTTGTAGTATATTCATTTTGAATTGAGAATTATATGTAATAAATTATATAGATATAAGTGTAACATTTGATGAGTTTTGACAAATGTATATATACTCATGTAACAAACATCTCAATCAAAGTTTAGAGCATTTTCATCAGAACTCTCAAAATAACTAAGAAGTTCTTTTGAGAACTTTCTAGTATTTCTGTATTCCCCTCAGGCAACCACTATTTGGATTTTTAGCTTCATACATTGGTTTTGCCTGTACTAAAACTTCATATAAATGCAAACATACCATAAATATTCCTTTGTGTCTGGCTTCTTTCATTGAAGATAATGTTTTTGAGATATATTAGTATTTTTGTTTGCATTATTAGCTTGTTATTCTTTAATAACAAGTAATATTTCATTGTGTGAATATACGACAATTTGTTTATTCATTTTCTTGTTGATGGATACTTGTGTTTCCAATTTTGTGTTATTATGAATAGAGCTGCTGTAAAAATTTTTGTACAGACCTTTTTGTTGACATAGGTTTTCACCTTGGGGGAGGAAATATCTAAGAGTGGAATTGCTAAATAATAATGTAGGTGAAGGTTTAACCTAAGATTCTGCCAAAATTTTTCCCACAGTAGTTGTACCATTTTAAGCTTGTACCAGTATCCAGTTGCTCGAGTGAGTGTGCACTGGTATCTAATTGTGCTCTTAATTTGTATTTATTTCCCTGAAACTTATGATGTTGCATATCTTTTCATATATGTATTGACCATTTATAATTCTTTGTTGTCAAGCATCTATTGAGGTCAGTTGCCTTTTTGAAAAAATTTGGTTATTTGGCTTTTTATTTTTGCTTTGTAGTGGTTCTTTATATATTCTGCATAGAAGTCCTTTGTTAGAAATATGTATGACAAGTATTTCTTCTCAGTAGGTGGCTTTCGTTTTCATTTTCTCAGTTTTATCTTTTTATGAGCAGAAGTTTTAAATTTTGATGAAGCTTCAGTTTATATATGTTTTCCTTTTAAAGTTCATGCCTTTTACATTCTTTCCAAAAAATCTTTGCCTATCCCAAGGTCTCAAACATATTTGCCTATGTTTCTTAAAAGAGCTTTGTCATTTGGGTTTTATGGTGTGAAGTATGGATCAATAAACTTAAAATATGGATTTCCAGTATATCTATTACTGTATGTTAAGAAGACTTCTTCCCCCATTTAATTACTTTGGTTTCTCTGTCAAAATTCATTTGACCATATATGTGGAGTGTAATTTTGGACTTTCTATTATATTCCATTGATCTTGTCTAGTTTTATACCACTATTACAATGTCTTGATTATTATACTTTATAGTAAGTCTTAACATGAAATAAGTCCTCCAACTTTATTCTTTTCTAAGTTTTATTCCAAATACTTCACGTTTCCATTTATATTTTGGTACCAACTTGTCAATTTCTATGAAAAATCTTGCTGGGATTTTGATTGGGATTGCATTGAATCTATAGATCAATTTGGGGAGAACTGATATAATTACAATATTTGGACTTTGAACTTATATGCATGCTATCTCTGTATATTAATCTGGGTCTTTGTCAAAAAATGGAAGGGTCTGAAATTTTATCCTACTTATAAGATGATAAGCTGTCCTTCCACAGTTTCATAGAGGCTGGCAGAAGACATGAAATTCCTGGGTCAGAATCAAAGGGCATTATTATGCGTGACATAGCAGACGGCATAGACTTTATGGTTGTACCGTCTTTTAATTTTCCAGTCCCATAGGGAAATGTGAAGGTGTCCCAGTTGGATGCTGGGTACAGAGGTTTGTGTCACAGTTGAGGAATATTGAGTTTAGGAAACTCTCAACCTCATGAGGGGCCTGCTAGCAAATCTGTTCAACTTTTGCCTTTGACGTTTGCTTTATTATCCTGGAAGGCAAACAGAACTTTCCTTTGCCACAAAGGGAGATGTCACTTCTGTCTTCCAAGCTGTTTGCTATTTAAACATCTTTGAAAAGATAGTCCAGAATAAGAGCTGTCCTGGGATGTATAGAAACAGAGGGATCCATGGAGAATTGTCTCTCAATACCTACCCTTTTCTATACCCTCTTGATTTCTGGTGAATTTCCTCATGAGTATGCTACTCTGTTGGTCACTCTGATCAATCTGACTGACAGGGGCTAGGACCAAATCCATTCAATTTATCTAATGTGGCATTTAATTAAGGTTAATATCCACAGGACTCTAAGCAGCATGATGAAACCAATCTGTAACATTGACCTCAGCCATTCCTCCCCAGGGTATGAGACCCAACCAGCTGAAAAAATTCCATAAGCCATCAATGTCTGCTTTAGAAAGCCAGGTGGCTTTCTTCTTCAATTTCAGTATTGACTGTTTCGCTTCACCTGAGGCAATAATACAGTGACAACAGATAACTACTGAACGAACTCTATCATGGCCTGCAAGGAGGGAGTCTATGGGAATTCTATCATGCATAACAACCCTGGTCTAAACAATAAACTAGCTAAATGCAAGAGAAAACTCATTCATGCAAGTGAAGTGTTTAGCAATAGTGCTGGCTTCACAAGTTCAGTTGATGATTTACACGTCTCTCTTTTTGGTGAATTCTGCCATGTGATAATAGGCCACTGTTAGGTTCAGTTTTACATCCTACTGAATTGGCAGTTCTATTGGAAAGGTAGTTTCTTCTCAAAAATCTAACCCAGATTTTCAGATTGAATCTTAGTGGACTTACTTGGCACATGCATCTGCCTATATTTGAAGCAATTCTGTGGTCAGGATGATGGGATGTGCTGATTGGCCAGGGATAAGTCATTTGACCCCTCCTAGAACCTTGGCATACACCCCATGCAAAATTTCTAATACAGCTATTACTGCTGCTATTGCCACCCTTCCCAGGATGAATCTTGAGCAGTCCTCACTTGTATCTGTCACCAGTTCCCAAGCCAAAGTCAAGATCTTAGGTCAGTGTCCCAGTTTCAAGAGAGGCTGGGAAAGTGGGATTCTGAATTTTAACTTTCATAGTGGGAGCCTTGTATGGCTCTTTAGCTAGAGTATTCTACAAACTTAGAGAAGCAGTTCAGATCTGGACATTAAAAAGAATTACAGATATACACTAAAGGAGGGCATAATCATTTGTGGATGACTTGTGGTGTTGTACTTGGAACTTTAAACATACTAGAGAATTTATTTCAGTTGATGCTTTGTGAATGCAAGTAGAGGGCAATTAGGATTTCCAGTTAGTTAGTAATTAAAAATTTTTTTGTTAGTTGTAATAGTTTGTCCATAGATATTGAGATTTCTGCTTCCTATCTCATGTTTATACATTTAAATTCTTATTTTTTATTCACAGCTTGGTGACTAATAAGTCCCAAAGCACCTTTGTGTCTGTGTTTCATGTAACGGTGTGAGATTTTGGGAGAGTGTGTAAACTGCCCCATGGTGTTACAATTCATCCTATATGAGGTCTCAGTTTCTGGAAAAGCGTTTCTCCAAACATATTCCATGGTGTTAAATAGGAAGGGGTTCTGAGGTCAGATGTGTTTGCTTTACGCTAAAAGAAACAAGCTCCTTTAGTGTAGGGTTCTTAGAGTCTTTAATGTGTATGGTAAATCATCAAAAAGGGGGCTCTGACAGCATTTCCCCGAGTATCTCACAGTAGAGCACTGGGTTGGTTAAGTCTGGTTGAAATTGGAAGACTTAAGACGTTTGCTGCATTCTGGTATGTTTGGTTGTGGTACATTTTCTTCAAAAGCATCACTTAGGACCAGTGATTTTGGGAACACATTTTGGGAAACTTTAGACTGAGATCACAAATGGAATCACATTAACTAAAGAGTTTGGTTTTGTGGATTCTTAGTCTGTTTTGTTCAAGGACAAAGAGTTTATTGTGACTTCAGCATTAAGGTCACTAGGCTAAGTGCTATGGAGCATTCAGAGATGAAAGGGACTTAATTTCTGCTCTTCAAGCCTTGTTGTGCCAGGCATGCAAGTGGTTAGGCACAAATATTAAAGGAGTAGTTTTCTTGACATCTTCCTTCTTTGTTTTAGAGTGTGGATTTAACAATTGGGTAAATGGATGATTCTGGGTAAACTGTTCTCTCAACTTGTGTGCTACATAGAACTAGTGGGTGAGGGCTCTTCTTCACTGTTAAGGACAAAATGATATAAGGGAAGAGAGATAAATTAGGGAATGTGTAATTTCTGTTTAATCAGAGAAAATAGTTCTAATGACTTGGACGGGTTCAAGTATTTTGTACATGTATTTGTGTCTGTTGATATCGAACAAGAGGAATTTAATTTAATTTAATTTAATTTAATTTAATTTAATTTTTTATTTATTAAAAAAATTTTTTAAACATTTATTTATTTTTGAGACAGAGAGAGACAGAGCATGAACAGGGGAGGGTCAGAGAGAGAGGGAGCACAGAATCTGAAACAGGCTCCAGGCTCTGAGCTGTCAGGACAGAGCCCGACGCGGGGCTTGAACTCATGGACCGCGAGATCATGACCTGAGCTGAAGTCGGACGCTCAACTGACTGAGCCACCCAGGCGCCCCCAGAACAAGAGGAATTTTATATAAAAATTATTTGTTCATAAATCTTGTATCATCATCATCATCATTATCATCATATTCTATCATCAATTGCTAGACCATTTACTATGAAAGGAGAACTTTGGTGCTTTGATTCTGATATTAAAAACACAATAGGATTTCAGATGATAGAGGCGAAGCTCCTAAATGGAGAATTGTTTCTGAAAAGTTAGCTTTTTTTTTGTTTCCATCTAGCAAAAGAAATGATTAGTTCAGTCAAAATTCTGCTCAAATCCTTACCTTAACTGAATTGTCCAGTTGTTTGTGAGGCAGCCAGAATTTCCCTATAACTTGATGGGTGTAACTGATTGATGACCCAATCTGTTGGTATTGCTCCAAGGAGGGCAAAAACAACCAGAAGATGTTATCCAGGTGCACCAATGGCCTGTTAGCTTTGTGTAATTATATTTAATATGCAAATAAGCTGGTTTTTTTTTTTTTATGGATGTGAAGAAGGACGCTTGTAAACATTTTCTTGGCTGGTTTTTCTCTCTGGCATTTACTGATGTTGATGTATGTTTATACATATGTTTTTAAACATGATTATCATCATTAATGGATGTGGTCTGCATATCTCTGGGGGAATGTTGTTTACTACTGAATTGTAGACCAGTATTTTTGAAAGCTGGAAGATAAACAGGACAACTTCACCCCATAAATCTTACCACCTGACTCATCAATTTGAGGTTCCTTGTTGAAACAAGGAAAACATCTTTAATCGAGCAAATATTTGGAAACTGCAAACATATCTCTATTTGGAATTTGGGAGATAATTAAAATGGACAAGTTGTGATTGATTAACTCTTGAAGAATGGGTTAGTTTGAAGGCAGTTGGTTCTCCTTCTATCCTTGTATCAACACTCCATCAACCGGAATTAAGAAAACAGCATAACTAGGCTCCAGCTCCTTGCTGAGGGCAATTAATCAGGACAGAAGAGTAGGGAGGTAGATTGGAATGGTGCCAAATAAATCAACCTGTTTTTGTACCTACATTTATCTTTGTTAATTCTTATAGGCCATCTATCTTAATATTTTGATACTTGATTTGTGTGTTAGATTATGGATTTTAGGAAAAAAATCCAAGGTATTTTGAATTATTAATAAATTAAATGTTATATTTCCATATTAACATCTTTACTTTATTGGAAACAAACTTGTAAGAAGACGTACATTTATATCTTTAATTCAAATATGAGAAATGTTTGTTTTTTGCTAGTTTGTAAGGCAGTGGGGAATTATCTTTATTCTTAAAATGCCGTAACAAAACATCAAATTGCTTAAAACCTTTTGAGGAAAGGGCAGGTTTTAATAAATAAATGTTAATTAAAATTCTGTATGGGTAGAGAAGTAAAAGCATAAAATCAATTCCAAAAAACAAAATGCCGGTATTTTCTGACAACCTGTTTAATATTTACCTGATATGAATCTTCAAAAAGGTCTGTGTTCTACTTTGTATGGCTCCAGTTCAATTTCAATTTATTCTTAAAATTAGCTTGGAAGGGCAACCTCCAGGCGCACAGATAATACAGCTGATGCTGTCATTTGGCAGTTTACTTCTAACCACCAGATTGTTTTTTCGGTCCTCAGATTCTGACTCATTGAGACTCTTGTGCTTTTTATTATATTACTATGAGGTCATTTGATTGGCTAACCTATGATGGCCAGTCTGGTTGACATGGTTGAGGGTAACAGGTTGACCACAGATTCTCCTCGAGTCATTTGAAAAAGTTGACATTTAAGTGCTTGAAAGATGATGAGTACAATGGATGTTAGCACTTGGATGTTCACCCTTTGGGAGGGATATATTTTAACACTGGAATGTTTTACAGTCCCTTTGAAGAACTAGATATTTTATCACCATACTTTAAAATAATAAGATCCTTCAAAAGACTTTTGAGAATTAAATAGCTAAATTGACACCTTGATTGAGATTTAAAAGAAGATTCAGAATCTTTGATTGTTCAGTTTCCTTTTACCTTGGAAGTTTTGGTCTCCAAACGCAAGGAGGGTTGAAGTTGCTTCACAATTAATGACCTAATTTTGCAGCACTGCATGCTGTTCCCCAACATTGATCTGACTTGGAGGCAAGTCTGTTAAACATGATGTCAGCAGGAATTATTTTGACAGCTGCCAGAAGCAGTAACATAAGGCTCAAGAAGTTTTCATTTTAGAATGTGGTAGCCCAGAATATTCATCTGTATCTATACTAATGGGCAAAGATGGTAGCAAAGTGTTCAAGAGAAGAAGCCACAAGGAAAGGTAATCCCATTAATCAATCCAAGAAAACATCAGTTTTCTCAGGAAACATTGGGAGGTAAGGCTGAAACACATGACAATATCCTTCCTAATTTCAAATCAGAACAGCAGTATCAAAGGCACATTCTTCCTTCTGATGGTGTCTGGTATTGCTTTATTGCCATGAGTGGTGATTACAAACTGCATGAAATGCCATCCCCGATACATGGAATATTGGCTGTTGACAGGTCCCTCTTCATCTGAGAAGAGTGCCTCTGTGGATGGGCTACAGTTTTCATTTTCAGGATTGATGATCCAGCATCAGATTATATGATAAACTTGCTCAAAGCATGATCTTGTGTTTTCTAACGGTGTTAGAAAACATTCAGTGTCTGCATTTCAGAATGGTAACGCAAGGATAAATCAAATAGCAAATTAAATTTAGGTATGCCATCTGCTGCCTTTGTTTTATGAATTCTAGCCCATAGGACATTGACTGGGCATGAATGTATAAGCCATTGTCTTTTATTGTTGGACATACTACAAATATTGGACGAATGCTCATCCATGCTGTCAGTCTTCTTGGAAAGAGTAAAATTCAGCAAAAGTGAAAAATTCTTTTAGTTGTTGTAGGTTTCTTGTTTTAATAAAAATGAACCACAACAGAAGAAAAAACAGCATGTATTCGTTTCTCCAAGTGCAACATCTCAGCAGGCTTTAGGAACTCATCCACAAGGGGTAAATTGTCTAATGCGTAATTGTAAGCAGAACTGTAAAAAGCCATATTAGGCTTCCATGATTTTATTCTCTTCTTCTGGTAAAAGGTCATTACTTCTCCCTGGGCCCCTAATGGTTAAGCCTTTTACAACTTTTTCATTTCCAAGAAAGTTCTTGATTTCTTCTGATGGTGACTCTTATGCCATGTCTTTACTTCACAGTGTTTTCTGTAAGCCATTATGTTTTTTCCAGAGTTTCTGAGGAAATTTTCTTAATACTCCTTAAAAACTTAAATTTTGAAAAGTCTCCACTTTCTTTGAGCACTTTAATGTAAAGTATGAATTTATAGCCAATGAAATTACCTTTTGGTATTATCATTTACATGCATTTTAAACTTTTGATGTCTATGGCTAGTCTGGCTCTCTAGCAGCATTGGCTGAAATTCAGTGGTTACCAGGACCAGTAAGAGCTGCTTTTCAAGGACTTTCGTAGATTTTTAGCTAACACCATAAAATGAGTTCTCTATTTCTGAGGCTAATAAAAGTCTTAATGATATGTGCATCCAACAGATGGGACAGAGGGCTATTTTGGCAGTGGGCAGTTGAAATCTGCCCTCAGTTTGTATAAGGCTCTCACTAAAGTCAATAAAAGGTAATTTTCACACACAATTTAATTCAGAGTATAAAATGTGGGAAGAGTAGCTGGTTTAAGTCCAATGGGCATAAGGGTAGCATTTGGTAAAAGTTTTGTTTGATGGCAAATTTTAACTGACAGACAAGCTGATCAAAAATATAGGATCAGGTCACAAATTGTGGACAATGGAAGGGCCTCAGAGGCAGAGGAAGGACACAGCTGAAATAATCATCCCCAACATCTCTGGCATAAGCAGTGATGATTGGGGGGGGGGGAAGCTCTTTCTCTCTCTTTTTTATTCCTAGTATTTTTTTTTCCTTTTCGAAACCCTGCATTTGCTCATGTTTCTACTTAGCATGTTAACCAACAAACAAAATGTTCACATAAACCAGTAGCATGGTGTGGGAGCATCATAATGGGCATCAGGGAGATCCAGAATATATACTCCAGCCATGTAGGGTCAGGTCTGTGGCTCAGATCGCCTGATGTAAAAGAGAGACTCCATACATTCTTTCTGGTTATGGTGAGGGGATATCATGTTTAACGCAGGTATCATGTTTAATGCAGATAAATGAAAATTATGCATAGGAACCATTAGTGACTGCTTTTTCATGAATTTATTAAATGACTTATTAATGATTTATTCACATTAATAGCTTACATGTGTTTTGGGAATAATAAAAAAAGTCAGTGTGTTTTTAACATGCATTATTTTATCTGATGGCTGGTGATCTCTGAACGTGGTTAAATGTATGCATGGTAGGTATGAAGAACAGGCATTCTGGCTCATTCATTGTTAAATCTTTGAAGGCAGATACTGTAACTCTATATACCAAGAATACATGTCAAATGAAAAATGACTTTATAGTCATGGAATTGGTAACATTTTGTAGACTACTGTAGGTTTTCTCAATATTACCACTGTTGACATGTTGGGCTGGATAACTGTCTCTTGTGCAGCCTGTCCTGTGCCTTGTAGGATGTTTAGCACTTTCCCCTGACAGTGCTGATTAGATGCCAGTAGTAATCTCCCTTACTGCCTCTGACAACCAAACATGTCTTCAGACATTGGGTAATGTCGCCTCAGGGCTAAGTTTCTCCTGTTTGGTCCACTGATGGGATTAGCTTGCTTTCAAATCTAGCTATGGCTTACTTGAACTTTAGTAAGGCTGTAGATGGAGAGGCAAATCAGGAAAAAAGCATATGTGTAGTAGGTTTAGATTAGACATTGGTTTTGGCTTTTTGATGTCTATGTCGGCATACGTAAGAGCCAATAAAGCATTAAATAACAAGATGGTGTCAGCGACAATAAGGTACTTACATGATGCTAGCATGAAAACGATGCTTCCTCCAGTAGATTATTCTTTGGAACTGTGCAGAACAGAGAGATTGGCAGCTTCGTAGGCGGCTGCAGTTTTGTGAGATGAAGTGGGACAACTTTACCCAGGACAAAAGAAATTTTAAGCATGGCTTGAGGAGTGGAAGCTGAGATGTGACAAGTGGCCTACAAAGAGGGCAGCAGTTATGAAGTGGAGGGGGGAGAGGCTTTTCTTGAACAGAAGTAATTTGATTTCTTTACTGTTCCATGCATTTGTTCCTTGTGAACATATACAAGGGCTTTCAGGCCCTTAGGGAAACTGAATTCCCTGCACAGTCCAGCTGAGCATAGAGGCTGTGACCATAGTAAATGGGCTGGATGCTTCTTATTGTTCCTCATAGTTCCTGAGCTCGAGTCCCTCTATGTTTTCCAGGTGAAGACAACCTAGAACAGGAGGAACTAGGCCTTGTGTATTTATGTCTCCTTTTTTTTTCTTTCGTTATTTAGTGATGATACTATCTCCCAAAAGTGAAGTGAGGAAGAGGGACTCATTTCTTGCTAATTCTTGTCACTTTATGATCCAGGTAAATTATTTTTGTTATCCTTGACATTTTCCCATTGACTGTAGCACATTCTGGACTTTGGCCTGCCTGTGCAAGTACTAGACATTCTTCCTTATTGATGTGCTTTTTTTCTTTCATTCTTAACACATGTTTTTAAAAGAAAACTCTTTATTTAGAATTTATATTTATTCATTTTGAGAGAGAGAGAAAGAGAGAGAGAAAGAGAGCGAGTGAGCACAAGCGCACAAGTGGGGGAGGGACAGAGAGAGAGAGAGACAGAGAGAGAATCCCAAGCAGGCTCTGCGCTGTCAGCAGAGAGCCCATTGTGGGGCTCGAATTCACCAACCCTGAGATCATGACATGAGCCAAAATGAGGAGTTGGATGCTTAACTGACTGAGCCACCCAGGTGCCCCTCTTTATTTAGGATTTTTAAAAAAGTAGAAACAATCTTAAAAAGCTAATGTAATTTGCTAATTTCTGAGTTACAGAATTCTTAAAATGTGTAACTCCTTACTAGGTGATTTTAAAAGAGGGTAGTTTCAGGAATGAAGTGAATGGTGCATTTTCATTTAGAACAAGACTGTGCTTTGGTGAGAGTTTGAGTGTGGATGCTGAAGTGCATTTCAGGGTTAGGAGATTATGATAATTGTTGGGAGCCTGCTTAAGTGTTCATATCTTTTTGATAATAGATCTGTTTCAAGTTGTCTTTCGTCATTCCAGATGCCATAGTTGTCCAAACATCCGTGCCTTTGTTCAAGCTCTGCCAGCTGCTTGAAATATCTTCCTTTCTGAATTCCAGCTGAAACAATCCTTTACCTCCTTACTAGAGTTCATTGAACCCAGGACACAGTGTTCCCTGCAAACCAGCGCCTCGCCCCCCGCCCCCCCCCCCCCCTTTTCATATGTCTCAATTAACTGGGGTTCTTACAATGAATAGAATGTCATCAAATTGGTGACTTTTTTCTTGTATACAAAATAATGGTTTATTTTATAAATGATGGTGATTTAGATGTGATGAAATACATTATGAATGTAAATGCCAATGTGTTATCCAAGTAGAAATGTGCAGTAGGCAGTTGGAATTGATGGGGCCTTTGGAGAGGTGAAGGTGCAAAATCTATTCACCCGTTCCAATGACTCCCCAAATCTCAATGCATTATAGCATCAACCCTAAGGCCTCAACTGCTGAGAGGTCATGTAAACTAAGGATTGATGAGGAAGTAAATTTACAAAGTTGTGTAACTGTAACCAGAATTCAATTTTAGAACCTTTCTGTTACCCTAGATAGATCCTTAGGTTCCTTTGCAGGCAATCCTTGCTCCCACCCCTAGTTCCAGGTAGTCACTGATCTGCTTTCTATCTCTTAGGTTTTTGTTCTCTAGATATTTCAAATAAGTGGAATAATAGAATATGAGTCTTTTGCACCTGGCTTATTTCATTTAGCATAATGGTTTTGAGGTTCATCTATAATGTATCATCTATGACTAGTTCATATCTTTTTATTCCTGAGTAATATTTTATTGTCTGGATGGGCCACCTGTTGTTTATACCTTCACTAGTTAATGGGCAGTTGGATTGTTTCTGCTTTTTGGTAATTATGAGTAATGCTGCTAAGAACATTCATATTTAATTCTTTATGTGGATATGTGTTTTCATTTCTCTTGGGTACCAACACAATAATTTCTTTTTTTTTTTTTTTAATTTTTTTTTTTAATGTTTATTTATTTTTGAGACAGAGAGAGACAGAGCATGAACGGGGGAGGGTCAGAGAGAGGCAGACACAGAATCGGAAACAGGCTCCAGGCTCTGAGCAGGCAGCACAGAGCCCGATGCGGGGCTCGAACTCACAGACCGCGAGATCGTGACCTGAGCCGAAGTCGGACGCTTAACCGACTGCGCCACCCAGGCGCCCCAATAATTTCTTGATCAAACTATGGATTTTTGTCTCAAGAGCGGGATGTTATTCTATAGACATCTTTGAAAATTTCTTTTTACATGGGGTTGTATTGAGACCTTGAGTTATATACCTAAAAATTAAAATACTAATGAGTATGTGAATATGAGAAGTGCAGCTAAAAGGCTGTTAAAATTTACTTGGCATCTGGTACAATTTACTGTCATTCACTGGTAACTACCTCCAGTCTTCCTGTCTGGAATAAAAATGACATATACATTATATTTACTACTCTGCTAATACCATCAAAAAGCCTAGCAATTGTCATTTCCAGACTGTCTGCTGTGAGGTGATGTAGCAATCTAATTCTTTAAAACTGTGTCCTTGAGTGTATCATTTCATCCCTTCTCTTTTTGTCCTTTTATGGTTGAAGGGCATTTCACATTTGAAAACTGGGATGTAGGTTGATTCTTAAAGGGGCCAAGAAGAAAAAAGTAATTTGTTTTAAAACCTTTCTAAATTCAGAACAACATTCAGGGTAGTTTATTAATTTACCAGAGAAGTTAAGAGATTGGAAAATTTTCCCCATCTTGATTTGCTCTGTTTCCTGACTTCATACACTGCAGAGCAATGTAGAGCATAATTCCACATTTGCACATTTTTGACAGTATGAATAGGGAAAATGTTAGGATGACAAATGTTAAAATAACATTAAGAACAACAATACTTCTCAGGACATTTCTACTAAATAGGTAGTGAGTGATTTAAGATTTAGGATATGGTATTCATTCATTCATTCATTCATTCATCCATCACTAAACTAGCCTTTTCTTATTTCTAAAGATATTTATGTAGCATTTACCAGTGTTCTGGGCACTGAGCTAGGCACCTAGATGACAAATGTGAACAGGTTTATATTGTACATGGTAAAGAAAGAAGCTATTTAGCAGATGATTTTCACAACTAATTAAAAAAAAAAACTTAATTTGCTTTAGGAGAAGAAATGGCAACTTTTGGTTAATTGATTTAAAGATCTTTGGGACTTCCCTTTGCTTGTTTGTTGGAATAAGTTGGTGGGTATTTTTCTTGAATCACCTGTGGGTTTGGTATTTAGCAGCTTCTAAAACTAGGAAAAAAATGACCAAGAACTAGAAGAATCATTCTCTAAGGTGAAAGTTCCAAGACCTCCAAGAGGAGCTCTTTTGAACACTATGTCTCTTGTTAAAACCCAAGTAGAAAGGTGTAAATATTGTTCAAAATAAAAATATTAGATTAATTATAAGCACTTTATATGGAATAAAAAGTATGTGCTGTGTCCTACACATTTAAAATTCTTGCACATTTTCTAACACTATTGATATAGTACAAGATGCTTAATGTTTGCTTTAGTTGAATGGGATATGATAATTACTTAGTTAAAAATGGCTACTTGCTTGGGTACCAGATTCCCAGATGAGGCATGATTTAATTTTTAAATTCAGACTTTCCTGAATCACAATGAGCACTCATCACATGACAAGTATGGAATGAAATTTCTTATAAATTAGAGAAAATGCTAGTTTAAGTATTGAGAAGAAAGTCTAGAAACTAATGATCCTATCATCTAAGAGAAAAGCCATTTTCAACATAGGTATTTATCAAGTTATACTTCAGACTTACAAATTCTAATTCAAAGGGGTATGGAGTTGTCCAGTGACCTTGCAAAAACAGTCTTACCATAGTACAATATATGTATTTCCAAAGTGTTGACATACATAATCATGGTTGAGCCATGATTGGTATTTAGCAGCTTACTTTTTTTTTCTAGATTTTTCTTGTATAAAATTAACAAACATCAAGTTCCAGTAATGTGATACTGTGATTTATAATAAGAAATATATATTTGGTCTTTGTCCCTGTTCCTGGCACAGAACTCCTAAACCGTTGGAATTGCCTAAGATAAGGGTGATAAATATGTCTTGATACTCAAAACAAGCCCCTTTCAATCTGAATTTAAGTTAATGAGGTGGCTTTTGGAATGCACCTAAGGATGGGGGCTGGTTGCCAGGGGGTTCACTAGAGGGTTGGAACTTTCAGTCCCATCTCCCTGACCTTTTTTGGAGGGAAGAGAGGGTGGAGGTTGAATCAGTCTCCAATGGACAAAGATTTAATCAGTTGTGCCTTTATAATGAAACCTTCATAAAACCCCAAAGGGTTGAGGTTTGGAGCACATGTGGAGATTCAGGGAGAATGGCCTGACCAGAGAGCTTGGAAGTTCTGATCCCTTTCCCACATACCTTGCCCTATGTATGTCTTCCATCTGGCTGTTCCTGAGTTATATCCTTTTATAACAAACCAGTAATCTAGTATGTACAGTGTTTCTCTGAGTCCTGTGAGCCATTTTAGCAAATTAATGGAGCCCAAGGAGAGGGGCATAGGAACCTCCGATCTATAGCCAGTTGGCCAGAAGCACAGGTGAGAGCCTGGACTTAGAATTGGTGTGGGGCTGAGCCCCTAACCTAGCCTTGGTTCTAGCCCCCTAGGACCACAGTGGGATCTGATGTTATCTCCAAGTAGATAGTGTCAGAATTGAGTTAAATTGTAGGACACCCAGCTGGTGTCACAGAAAATTGCTTGGTGGTATTAGCAACACACACACCCCAGAAATGTCAACCAGTGCCAAACTAGTAATTGCGCTTTAAAGATTCCTTATTTGTCAGTATAGCTTTTAAATAGAAAAAAGTTGCATTTGGTACTGAAATATTAGAATAGAGATACAGCTATGTTCATCGTCTTCTGGGATTAGGATCAGAGAGATCGGAGTTCCATAAATACGCCTCTACAAC
The DNA here is from genome assembly GCF_007474595.2 of Lynx canadensis. NCBI lineage: Eukaryota > Metazoa > Chordata > Mammalia > Carnivora > Felidae > Lynx > Lynx canadensis. The sequence goes on along the minus strand of NC_044311.2, from coordinate 43,515,152 downwards.
CACAGGCCCATTGGAGAAAGTGGGGGTTTTGAATACCAAAGGAAACAGGCCCTAAGGAACACTCAGCCTCCTGTTTTCTCCTGGTGCTGTGCATATGCTGATGGTGGCCAGGTGGAGGATTTGGCTAGCCCAACTAATTGCTTCTGTCTGGAGGAATAAGCAAATAGTGCAGTCATAGTGTGCTACCCCTAGATACAAATTAAACAGCACTAAAGTGCACTTAGAAGAAATTAACAAAGCTCCAGAATGGAAAGTGACTTTAAAAAATTCATTCTCTTTTTATTTCAATGTTACGATTAATGGGAAATGAATAAATGAAAAGACCAAGGAGAGAGAGGAAATAGTAAGGGATTATTACCACAACACAAAGCTTTTATAGATATCATATTTGAATGGGCTAAATAAAGGAGATGGGAATTTAAACATTTTTGCAGTTTTAAAGATTACTATTACTTTAAAAAATATTGTTTTGGAAATCCTCAAGCTAAGCCAATATGCTTAGGATTTCAAATTACAGAAATTACAAAATTTAACTTATTCTCTAATAGAAACAATGCTATAGCTGTTTTCCCTCTACGTGGATGTGATTTTTCTTTCTGTGTATCAAGGCAGATGCTACAGTCCTAGGCACAATAAGAGCTGCTTACACTTGAAGTTAAAATCATACTTCTGCTAACTTTGATGTATGAAAAATAGCACAGCATTGGCACACCATTGGTATGTATTTCACTAAGTATAAGGAGAACAAAATAGATTTCGATACAGGTAAACAGCATTCCATATTATATCAAATTCAGCTCTGCTTCCTTTTCATAGTTTGAAAATATGATCTTGTCAGTTGAGTGGGTGAGATACAAACTCTCATCGTATTATTTATTGAGAATTTCTTCTATGCCAGGCTCAGTATTAACAACTTAATGTGGATTGCTTATATTGATTTTCATAATTGCTCTTTGAATAACTCTATATTTGAAGAAACTGGGGCTTAGGAAAAGTAACTGCTTAAGGTCACACAATTGGTCAGGAGAGCCAAGATTTGAATCAGAGACATCATGTTTATTTGAACTTGAAACAACAAGCAGGGAGACTTTATGTTGTCTGGGAAGGGATGAGTCATATGAGAAGGAAGTGTGCAAAATTAGGTGTGACTTTGACACAGATGCTTCTTTCTACCTGCCTCCTGATTGATTGGCTCTTCTTCATGGGGAATTATGAACAAAATAATGCAGAATGCTTCATGTCAGAACACTGAAGTAATTGGAATAGTTCTCTCTCTCTCTCTCTCTCTCTTTTTTTTGGCTAGACGGCATAGTATTAAGTGCCTTTTCCCAATTGGCATTCCTATAAATTATTGTTATTTTTTCAGTTTTCTACCCAGGTGGCTGATTTTTTTGTTGCAAAATTAGTTCAGATGGTCTTATACAAAATTACAGGAAATGTTGTTACACGTGCTTTATTGAAGTGAAATATTTAACATTTAATGAATTCCCTTGCCTCATTGGTAACTCTATTCAGTACAATTTAAAAATAAATTTCATTTATGAGTCTCTTGTTTTCCTATTGTTTCTGTGTTTATTCAGTATTTTAATTTAGCTACTTATTGGAGGACTTAATGGTTTTCTAGATTACTCAGCAGTGGTCCAGAACACTGACCAGATAATTCAGTGGCCTCTAAGAGAATAGTCATATAAGATGCTTCTAGAATATTATTTGAGGAGGAGGGTGGCAAGTATGTATGTGAAATATGATTACATTTTTGAGTGCCAGTGTATGGTTGTGTATTTGAGGTATATGGATGATAGTTTTAAGTGTTTGAGCTTCCTTACAGTCTTTTTGACTGTCCAGAAATGTTTTTAGGTTTGCTAATACCACTTTCTATAATGACATGGGATTAACTAACTAATGCAACCTCAGTTTTCATAGGAAGAACTTGATATTTAAGTGATAAAACTTATGCCTGTAAATAGTCTACTTTGGAGATTGGATAACTTTGCTGGTTGTATACTGAGCAAAGTGAGCAAATGATTGCTGATTTTATTCTGAACTGTGTGCTGCTTTCTTTCTTTCACTTATGACGAGGAGGCCTGGCCTGGAGCAAGCTGTATCCATCTCCTACTTTGGCTGCAGGTCATGGTGCATTTCCCTCTTTGCCCAAACTTCCACTGTTTGCTATGAGCAGAGCAATTCAAGAGCCTGTTCCTGGGGAGTCTGATCATATGCTGAGTGTACCGAGAGTGGATTGTGGAAAGTGAGAAAAGAAAGTGAAGTGCAGTTTTTAACAAAAACAAACTGAGGGTTGATGGGGGGTGGGAGGGAGGGGAGGGTGGGTGATGGGTATTGAGGAGGGCACCTTTTGGGATGAGCACTGGGTGTTGTATGGAAACCAATTTGTCAATAAATTTCATAAAAAAAAAATAAACTTTGTAGAAAGAAGACTGAGAAAAAAAAAAAAGAGAGAGGGACATCTTGGAAATGGAAATGCATGCTTTGCTTTTAGGCAGAGGGAAGTTGACTAGAGCTTTTCCTGTATCTGCCTTTTCTCAGCTGCTTTCAACTTAAAATAAGCTTTATGTCAAAGTGGCATTTTACCTTTTGTATGGACTACAAATAAAACATGGAGCAATTTGCAGTTTGGAAAAAAAAAAAAAAAAGAAAGTGAAGTGCAGGAAGAGAATGGGAGGAGATAGTAAGGAAAGACAGGCTAAGAAAAAATAGAAACTGTAGGAAAAGGGGACAGAGAAGGGGATTAAGAGATTCAGAATAAGTCTGGAGAAAGGGAGGAATAGAAAGAAACAGAGAAGATTCATTTTTTTGTACCTTTCTTCTTCTAAATGAGGATTCTCAACCTCGGAACCATGGAGAAATTTCAAGGGGTTCATGAGTTGGGATTTGAAAAAATTACAGGGCGCCTGGGTGGCGCAGTCGGTTAAGCGTCCGACTTCAGCCAGGTCACGATCTCGCGGTCCGTGAGTTCGAGCCCCGCGTCGGGCTCTGGGCTGATGGCTCAGAGCCTGGAGCCTGTTTCCGATTCTGTGTCTCCCTCTCTCTCTGTCCCTCCCCCGTTCATGCTCTGTCTCTTTCTGTCCCAAAAAATAAATAAACGTTGAAAAAAAAAATTAAAAAAAAAATAAATAAAAAAAATTACATCCTTGTTTTCTCTCACTTCCCACTGAAATTTGGCATTTTCCTCAACTGTGACTATACGCCAGAAATCATTGTACTTTTAGCAACATGTTATTTCTTTAATAGAAATAACAAATATTTTCATATCACAATGGAATTATTATAGATATCTTGAAATACTACTTACATTCTCAACTACTTTGAAATTACAGTATTTACTAGAATTGCCTAGATCTTCTTTTTTTAATGCTTTAATAAAAAGCACATATACTATATCATACATTAGGTTTTTAAATATTTTATAACTGTATTTCAATATAATCAGTTTCCTTTTCAATCATTTTCAATTTTATTTTATGTACTTAAAAATATTATTCTGAGTCTATAGACATCACTGGATACTAAAAGGGTCTATGGCCCAAAAAAGGTTAACAATCTCTGCTGTACAGGAAAACTTCACACGTGAATAGTTCATAGCGTGCCTGGGATGTTTATGCTCTCAGTCTCCAGGGTGGCAGGGCCTCAAACAGCCTTGTCTGTACAAACATTAACTTTATGTATACTATGACATAAGAAAGGTTGGGGAACACTGATCTAAATTACTAAAGAGTGATTTCACTCTTTTAAGACTCTGGTCGTCTGAAGACATCTCAACTCAATTATAGCAGACATGGTGCTCGTGTGGGTGACTGTTGAGGACAGATGGCTGGTTATCCATGTAATCTGTATATCTCATAGAGCATAATGCTACTAGTCTCTGTAAACATAGGTAGTTACAAAAGGGGTAATTTCTTATTAATGCACAAAACTTTTTGTGAGAGGTTTGGTGACTTTCTCTTCATGTAGTCCCCCCCCCCCTTTTTAGGTAATATGTAAGGTTGAATTTTAATCCAGAGTCATACTCCAGATGTCACTTAGTTGTCTCTAGTCTAGAAAATGTTTGCAGCCAATGTCTCCTCAATTTTTGAACAATGAAATTATTAGAAAAAAGGACATTCTAGTTGATTAGATCGTTGGGTCCTTTTATGGGCTCCTGAATTTTTCTCTGTGCCACTTGGTGTCTGAGTCCCCAACTTTGCCAGTGAAAGGCTTTAAATAAAATGGAATTTTTTTTCTCTTTAAACCGTAACCAACAACGATAGTCCAAGGACTGTACCGAAGGTGTCATGCTCAGATGAGCAGTACTGAAGTGTAGAACAAGATCACTAACTGGCCATCGATGACATATCTTGTTTCTTGGTATCTAGGAGACTGAAAATCATTTGGTTTGCTTTATCTAGGCCACAGCTGTCTTGGGCCTGATTCCAATCATTTTGATCTGGTGAGGATTCTTGTTGGCAACATAAATGCAGTTGAAGAGGGGCTGTAATGACACGGTAGTGACAGCTGAAATGCATTTCCTCATTTTGATCTACGTGAATGTTCTCAGTAGTATTGCTGGAGACCATATGCTTATTCCTCTCACACGTCTAGGAGAAGATTTTTTTTAAAGGAACCAAAAGGTGTTTTTTTTTTCTTCATTTAAACTCTGGACAAAGAGCAGTTGTGAGCCAGTGTTGGTTAATCCATCATATTATAAAGTATGAAAATCAATAAATAGAGAACTTCAAATGCCCCTCTGTGTCTCCCCTTCCCCATCTCCAAGGATTTCATTCATCAGGAGAGGCAGCATCACAGCAGATTTGTTAGCCTAATTATGATGTATTTTCTTTTAACCAGTTTGTATGCAATAATTGATCAAAAGTCTTCATAAGAGGCTTCCCAGAGCAATTCATTAGTTCAGTAAAACAATGTGAGGAATAGTTGGAACATGCTTGCTTCATAATCATTTTGTTAGGGGGAAAAAAAACCCACAGCAGCTGTAGTTCAGTGTAGATGGCCATCAGAAACAGTTGATTTATCAAAATGAATTGATCTTGGCAGTTTCCATTCTGGGGCTTAGATAGAACAACACAATTAGAGTTCAGTGCCGTTCACATAGCCAGAACAAAGTAATGTTGGCTCATTTTCCACTACTAACATTATGGGTTACACCATAGATTGAAAATTCAGAATTTATCCAGCTGTACAGATTAATCCACAGAGCTAAGTGATCAATAAATGGAGTAAAAGCATTCCATGCTCACCTTCCTTTGGAAAATGGCAGGTCAATATCTTCTTTTAAACCTGGACCTGCTGTCTTATCCCAAAGCACAGAGCATCAATAGTGATGTAACATACCCTGGCATACCAGGAAAACGATGGATTGAGACAGTTGAAGCTAAACTTGCAAAATGACTCCCCACAACATTCCCCCAGCCTCTGCCCTGGAAATGGATTATTGCTCTGACCCTCCATAAGATAGGGTTGCCCTTTGGGAAACCCTCAATTAATTAGTGCATATAATCCTGATTTTTAACCATAAATCATAGCCTTGTACAGTTGCATGCATCCATAACTTCTGTCCTTTTCCAATACATATACTCTCTCTTCTTAAGAACTATGGTTTGATTGATTTGGTTTAGCAGCTGCCTCCTTACAGCACTTGCCTCCCAGATACACAGATTATATTGATAACTGGCCATCTGTGCTCGACAGTCACCCACACCAGCTCCAAATCTTTTTGGCTTCTATTTCTAAGCTGTCAGTGGGATGCTTGACCCTCAGGTACTGGGAAACAGTCAGAGATGCAAAGAGCTTTGGATTACACACGAGGGATGCAGAGCTGAATGATGCCATGAAAGTAGCCTATATGGTAGTATCACCCCCCCCCCCCTTAAAATGCAGATAGATTCTGCAAATATGTTAAACTTATTTTCATATTACCTACCTTGTCTTGCCTAAGAGGAAGCAGATTTTCCAGGCCAATGCTCATTTGTTGTTGCCACCAAGCTTTTAAGATCCAAATCAGGCTCTCGCTCACACTGCCAGGAAGAATGCTCAGCTGAATATATTATCTGCTTCCAACATTTCCTCATTCTGGAGACTTTGTGGTCTGCCTAACTGTGTTGCCTTGGGTGCCAAATCTGTTCTGTGGAGACCAATTGGGGAACTTAGCAGAGAGGCAGTGAACTTACTCACTAGGAAAGTCATAGTCACAGGGCTAAGGGAAAACAAACCAAATTCCCACATGCCACAGTGAGAAGTCTGTGGCTTGCTGCTGAAGGCAGGAGTAAAAAGTCTTAGCCATGCTAAGACTGCTTTGAGGTTGGTGTGACTGAAAGAAATTTCTTGAAGGTCCAAGTCTGCTGAGTAGTCCTAGGCCCTGCCTTGACATCCATTCTACTTCAGGTTAAGCAACATTAACTCCCAAGAGCTGCCAAGTTCTTATGATCAGATGTATTCATGAACCATGTTGCACTGGAAATAGTATCGGAGATAAACAGAGTAAAGTCTAGAGATTTGATTTGTATACTTTTACTCTGTTTTCTATGAGAAATAGCCATTATTGCACCTTTCACTGTGCAAAACGCAGACTGATTAAACAAATAATTGAGGACTAAGAACCTAGGCTTGGAGTCATAGCCTGCCTCCAGAGCTAATCTGGGATATCAGCCTCCTCTTTGTCCATGTTCTTAGGATATGGTACACAGGGATTGGTGATTACTGAGCAAGGATGAATTCCTCTCCTTAAAAGTCTTCAGATCATGTGATTTCAGGGTATTTTCAGCATTTTCACCAAATCCCCTGTAGTTAATTAGTAGCTCTTGTTGCTGATTCTCTCTACTCGTGCCGTTCCCCAAATTGAAATGTCCTCGTGGATCTTGTTTACCACATATATAAAGACATCAGTAATGTCCACCAGAGGAAGGCCAGAGGGAGATAGTGTGGTTTGGGGACAGAGCATCGAGTTGAGGGCAAGATGCAGTGGGTAGCTTCGCGATGTTACACAAGGCACTTAACTTTTCTGAACACAGTGTGCTGCTCTGAAAAATGAGAGGCTTCTTTTGACGGTAAGGTCCTACTGTGACCCTTAGAAAAAGCAAACAACGCCTAAAGCTTCCAAGCATATATAACAAGACTGCATTAGTGTTTGTAAATATAAACTACACCTGTTAGTACCAACATGGTATAAATAGAAAATAAATAGTGTATCTTGCTTGGCACATATTTAAAAAGTCAGTTTACTTTTTTTTCAAACATTTTCCCATGATACTTCAATTTATAGTTTTGCTGTGCTTCAGGAATTTTGAGGATGTTATTTAAAATTAGCAAGATTTGGACATAATTGGGCATTTGTAGTATGGTTGTCTTTAGCAGTTTATGAGAAGCCCTGTCCCCAGTGATGTGCTTCTGATGTTGCATTCTCATCATAGCCCAGGGCTTTTCCTCACCTCGTCTGTTTTCTTCTCCCCAGAGCCCTGTGTCAGAGGCAATGAATGCTTAAGTAGGCTCTGTCAGGAAAACTCTTGGTGACCTTGGAAACGCTATTTAACCTTTCCATGGATCAGCATCCAAGTTGCAAAGCAAAAATGACAGAAACTGCCTCTTTCACAAATCTATGAGTTATGACTAAGAAAAAGGATTGTAAAGCACTCTGCAAAACTGAAGTGCGACAGTCACGTCTGATAATGTGAATAGTTTACCAGCTCATGCCTGGCAGCCATGACCGGACCATTATAGCAGGTTGCTTTGTGGAAGTCCAGGTCACTGCCTACTGGAAATGGCAAAAAAATGGATGACAAAAACTTTCACCAGTATTAGATGATTGTCAACAGGAAAATTGTGGATATTGTGAAGTTTATGTGAGGCATATCAGTGCTATAAGAAAGTGTTTCTTCTGTGGTTATGGTCAAACACTGTTAGTGTGGCTTCTTTCACTTGCACTAATTTCACAAAAGTCTCTTTATAACAAAGTGTTTTTTTTTTAAGAGAAGAAAACATTTTGCATATGACGTATGACAGCCACAATGAGGCTTTCTTATGTATGAAAGACATTGACAATCAGCCCCACGGGGTTTATATAATTTGAGAATATAGTTTTAAAAATCATATTACAGGCGGCAGTACTTAAGATTAATACAGAGGCCATTTACCTTTTTTATTACATGTTTTAGTAGCACTTAGCAGCTTGGTTTATGAAAGAAAAAAATTGAATATAATGTGTCAAAAGACTTTGCTATAGAAATTAACATAAGAAGGTGACACTACACTTCTGTTTTAGGAGAGAAAGTTGTAGAAAGTTTTCTGCAGAGTGTAGCTTATCATCTGGGAGTTGATCTTCTGCGAGAGGCTACCTAGAGAGGAATTAAGAAAGAACTTCTCTGGAGGTGGCAATTGTGGGAAGGCCAAAAGGAGTGTGTTTATAATGGGGTGTGGGGAGACCACTGGGAGACCAGTGAGAGACCAGTTTACAGAGGTAACAGCGCATGCAAAGGCCTCAGACAAGAGAGAGGTTGACATGTTTTGGGAGCTGGTTGAATAGTGTGGCTGGGGCATCATCCATAGGGCGGGGCATGGCAGAGTAGAGTTTAAGAGGTATACAGTTAAAAATTAAAAATAGTTTGTAAAGTAAAAACTTAATTTACTTATTCATGCATCAAAAGTTATTGTGTCTACAATAATCTGCATAACTTGAGGCACAGAACTGGGCAGGTATGCAGTATGGATTGGTGAACTGGGGGAGAAAAGCCATGAAGAGTAGGGAGCTATTTTTGGAGAGAGGACAGGAAAAGGGGAAAGGGGGGGTGCAGCACACCAGGTTCATGCAGGAAAAGCACTGGAGAGCAAGAGCAAGAGTGGAAACACTCACAAGGGACTGAACAAGAGGTCTGTTCCCGAAAACCATTGATGGGTAGAAAGGAGAGGGTTTCAATACCACTAAGATTCTATAAATGGTGGAGCACAGAGTAGAAATTTCAGAGCGCAATACCTGATGGTGCACTGTTGAGGAGCAAATCCCCAGGAGCAGGCAGTGAGGTCTGAGGGTCCGTGGACCACACAGGGAGAAATGTTCCCTTGCTTGGAGTGCATTTGGTAGAGGCCATATGGCCTCACCACAGGCAAAGGTCCCAGCAGACCCCAGAGAGCAGCCACATTTGCTGGTATTGGGACAAAGGCACCAGAGTGCAGTGAAACCTGGTGCTGGCTGTGTGTTGTGATTTACCATAATCTCTGAACCTATACTGCTGCAAGATCTCATGAACGTTTTCTGGGGCAAGCTGGCACCAGGCCATTGCTTAGTGAGACCCTTCCCCAGAGAGTTGGAGCAGGTTCAAGCCACAAAGTTCTCTGAGATGAGGGGTTTGGAAACACAGCCCTATCTGAGATAGAATTTGGGAGGAAGGTTTCACCTGGCAGGCTGACAGCTTGGACACAGATAGAATAGAAGTGAGGAATGGATGGAGATAAAGAAGGTGTGCTTGGGGTGCTTGATTGCAGGTCAGTGAGAACGCAAAGTTCCTGTGCCAGGGAATAGGGTGCTGAGTGAAGGCATTTCCACCACTCCCGCACATGTACATGCACGCCACAGAGATCCACTCCAGTAAGCTAAGCAGTGCCACCTAGTGGAGAAGGGAGCCATTACACCAAACCCCGCCCAACTGTTACCTCCAAGCACATCTCCCTAGAAGACCAGCACAAGTCACTCCACCTCCTTAGTGTAGGGAGTGTAGAGTGCTTTATAGTTTGGGTTCTAGGGGAAATGGGATATAACTTCATTTGGGTTTCATTCTATTTGCTCGTTCATCTATTTGTTTTTGTTTTTTTTTTTCCATGTTTTTGCTTCTGTGTTTAAATGTTGTTTTCCCCTTTTTCTTGGATACAGAAAGAGAAAAATTTGTTTTTATTTTCTTTAAAAATTTTTTTAAAATTCTTTTTATTATGTTTTTTATTTTTTGTAAATCTTTTTATTCTTTTTCACTTTCTTCATTTATTTTATTCTATTTTATTATATATGCTTTTTTTACTTTTTAAACTTTCTCTTTTCTTTTCTTTCTCCCCCCCTTTTTTCTCTATTCTATCAAGCTTCTTTCAACAACCAGATGAAAACACAGCTATAATCTAGCTTCCTTTATTTGATTTTTGTGTTGTTTTTGATTTTTAATTTTATTAATTCCTTTTCTTCCTCTAAAATGACAAAATCAAGGAATTCACTGCAAAAGATAGAACAGGAAGAAATGACAGCCAGGGGCTTAATCAACACAGATATAAGCAAGATGTCTGAACTAGAATTAAGATTTAATTTTTAATTCTTAGCATTAAGAATTCTAGAAATAGAATTAGATGGAGTTAAAAAAACATAGAATCCCTTTCTGTGGAGATAAAAGAAGTGAAATCTAGTCAAGATGAAATAAAAAATGCTATAGTCAAGATGCAATCTTGAATGGCTGCCATGGTGGCAAGAATGGACAAAGGAGAATAGCAAATCAGTGATATGGAAGACAAAATTATGGAGAATAATGAAGCAGGGAAAAAGAGGGAAACTAAGGCAAAAGAGCATGATACAAGAATTAGAAAACTCAGTGACTCATTAAAAAGGAATAACATCCGAATCATAAGAGTCCCAGAAGATGAAGAGAGAGAAAAAGGGGTAGAAAATTTATGAGAGCAAATTATAGTGGAAAACTTTCCTAATCTGGGGAAAGACACAGACATCAACATCCAAGAATCACAGAGAACTCCCAGTAGATTCAGCAAACACCGATCATCAACAAGGCACATCATGGTCAAATTCATAAAATACACAGACAAGAAAAGAGTTATGAAAGCAACAAGGGGAAAAAAAAGTCCTTATCCTATAAGGGACGGCAGATCAGGTTCACAGCAGATCTATCCACAGAAACTTGGCAGGCCAGAAAGGAGAGGCGCAGGATATATTCAACATGCGGAATCAGAAAAATATGCAGCCAAGAATTCTTTATCCAGCAAGGCTGTCATTCAAAATAGAAGGAGAGATAAAGAGTTTCTCAGGCAAACAAAAACTAAAGGAGTTTGTGACCACTAAACCAGTCTTGCAAGAAATTTTAGGGGGGACTCTCTGAGGGGAGAAAAGATGAAACAAAACAAAAGAAGGCCAAAAGCAACAAAGACTAGAAAGGACCAAAGAACACCATGAGAAACTCCAACACTACGGGCAACACAATGGCACTAAATTCATATCTTTCAGTACTCACTGTAAATGTCAATGGGCTAAACACTCCAATCAAAAGACATAGTGTATCAGAATGGATAAGGAAACAAAATCCATCTATATGCTGTTTACAAGAGACCCATTTTAGACCTAAAGACACCTTCAGATTGAAAGTAAGGGGATGGAGAACCATCTATCATGCTAATGGTCACCAAAAGAAAGCAGGAGTAGCCATACTTACATCAGACAATGTAGATTTTAAAATAAAGATGTAACAAGAGATGAAGGACATTTATCATAATTAAGGGGTCTATTCACCATGAAGATCTAACTGTTATAGACATTTATGCCCCCAAAGTGGAACACCCAAATATATAAATCAATCACAAACATAAACTCATTGATAATAATACCATAATAGTAGGGGACTTCAACACTCCACTTACAACAAGGGACAGATCATCTAAGTAGAAAACCAACAAGGAACCAATGGCTTTGAATGAAACACTGGACCAGATGGACTTAACAGATATATTCAGAACATTTCATCCTAAAGCAGCAGAATACATATTCTTCTAGAGTGCACATGGAGCATTCTCCAGAATAGATCACATACTGGGACACAAATCAGCCCTTAACAAGTATGAAAAGATCAAGATCATACCATGCAATTTTCAGACCACAATGCTATGAAACTTGAAATCAACCACAAGAAAAAATTTGGAAAGACCATGAATAATTGGAGATTAAAGAACATCCTACTAAAGAATGAATGGGTTAACCAGAAATTAAAGAGGAAATGAAAAAGTACATGGAAGCCAATGAAAATGAAAGCACAGCAGCCCCAAACTTCTGGGATGCAGCAAAGGCTGTCATAAGAGGGAAATATATAGCAATCCAGGCCTTCCTAAAGAAGGAAGAAAGGTCTCCGATACATAACCTACAAAAAATCAATGATATTGAAATCAAAAACAGTAGAACAGATCAATGAAACCAAGAGCTGGTTCTTTGAAAGAATTAACAAAATTGATAAACCCCTAGCCAGACTGATCAAAAATAAAAGGAAAGGACCCAAATAAATAAGATAAATAATGAAAGAGGAGAGATAACAACCAACACTGCAGAAATATAAACAATAATAAAAGAATATTATGAACAATTATATGCCAATAAATTGGGCAATTTGGAAGAAATGGACAGATTTTTAGAAACATATAAACTATCAAAACTGAAAGAGGAAGAAATAAAAAATTTGAACAGACCCATAACCAGTAAAGAAATTAAATAAGTAACAAAAAATCTTCCGAAAAATATGAGTCCAGGGCTGGATGGCTTCCCAGGGGAATTCTACCAAACTTTTAAAGAAGAGTTAACACCTATTCTTTTGAATCTGCTCCAAAAAATAGAAATGGAAGGAAAACTTCTAAACTCATTCTACAAGGCCAGCATTACCTTGATTCTAAAACCAGAGACCCCACTAAAAAGGGGAACTACAGACCAATTTCCCTGATGAACATGGATGCAAAAATTCTCAACAAAATACTAGCCAATTGGATCCAACAATACATTAAAAGAATTATTCACCACAAACAAGTGGGATTTATACCTGGGATGCAGGCTGGTTCAATATTCACAAATCAAACAATGTGATACATCATATTAATAAAAGAAAGAATAAACACCACATGATCATCTCAATAGATGCTGGGAAAGCATTTGACAAAATACAGCATCCTTTGTTGATAAAAACCCTCAAGAAAGTAGGGATAGAAGGATCATACCTCAAGATCATAAAGGCCATATATGAAAGACCTACCCCTAATATCATCCTCAATGGGGAAAAACTGAGAGCTTTTTCCCTAAGGTCAGGAACACAACAAGGATGTCCACTCTCAACACTGTTATTCAACATAGTGTTGGAAGTCCTAGCCTCCTCAATCAGATAACACAAAGAAATAAAAGGCATCCAAATCGGCCAGGAGGAAGTCAAACTGTCACTCTTCACAGACGACATGATACTCTATGTGGAAAACCCAAAAGATTCCACAAAAAAACTTCTAGGACAGATCTATGAATTCAGCAAAGTCACAGGATATAAAATCAATGTACCGAAATCGGTTGCATTTCTATATACCAATAATGAAGCAGCAGAAAGAGAAATTAAGGAATGTATCCCATTTACAATTGCACCCAAACCCATCAAATACCTAGGAATAAACCTAACCAAGGAGGTGAAAAATCTATACACTGAAAACTATAGAAAGCTTATGAAAGAAATTGAAGAAGACACACAGAATAAGGAGAAAAACATTCCATGCTCATGGATTGGAAGAACAAATATTATTAAAATGTCGATACTACCCAAAGCAATCTACATATTCAATGTAATCCCTATCAAAATAACACCAGTATTCTTCACAGAGCTAGAACAAACAATTCTAAAATTTGTATGGAACCAGAAAAGACCCCAAATAGCCAAAGCAATCCTGAAAAAGAAACCAAAGCTTGAGGTATCACAATTCCTTACTTCAAGCTGTATTACAAAGCTGTAATCATCCAAGACATTTGGTATGGCACAAAAACAGACACATAGATTAATGGAACAGAATAGAGAACCAAGGGACTCACAAACATATGGCCAGCTAATCTTTGACAAAGCAGGAAGGAATATCCTATGGAATAAAGTAAATGGTGCTGGGAAAGCTGGACAGCGACATGCAGAAGAATGAACCTGGACCACTTTCTTACACTATACACAAAAATAAACTCAAAATAGATGAAAGACCTAAACGTAAGACAGGAAGCCATCAAAATCCCAGAGGGGAGTGCAGACAAAAACCTCTTTGACCTCAGTCGCAGCAACTGCCTTACCAGAGACAAGGGATACAAAAGCAAAAATGAACTATTGGGACCTCATCAAGATAAAAAGCTTCTGCACAGCGAAGGAAACAATCAGCAACACTAAAAGGCAATTGATGGAATGGGAGAAGATATTTGCAAATGACACATCAGATAAAGGGTTAGTATCCAAAATCTATAAAGAACTTAACAAACTCAACACCCAAAAAACAAATAATCCAGTGAAGGAATGGACAAAAGACATGAATAGAGACTTTTCTAAAGAAGACATCCAGATGGCTAACAGACACATGAAAAGAAGCTCAACATTGCTCATCATCAGGGAAATACAAATCAAAACCACAATGAGGTACTACCACACATCTGTCAGAATGGTTAAAATGAACAACTTAAGCAACAACAGATGTTGAAGAGGATGCAGAGAAAGAAGAACCCCTTTGCACTGCTGGCGGGAATGCAAACTGGTGCAGCCACTCCGGAAAACAATATGGAGGTTCCTCAAAAAATTAAAAATAGACCCAGATATTGCACTACTAGGTATTTATCTAAAGGATACTGGCTGGTCCTTTAGCACTGGTGTGCTATTTCGAAGGGGCACATGCACCCTGATGTTTATAGCACCAGTATCAACAATAGCCAAAGTATGGAAAGAGCCCAAATGCCCATCTACTAATGAATGGGTAAAGAAGATGTGGTATTTTTATATACAATGGAATATTACTTTATTACTTGGCAATGAAAAATGAAATCTTGCCATTTGCAACAATGTGGATGGAATTAGAATGTATTATGCTAAGTGAAATTCATCAGTCAGAGAAAGACAAATATCATATGACTTCACTCATATGTGGAATTTAAGATACAAACAGATGAACATAAGGGAAGGGAAGCAAAAATAACATAAAAATAGGGAGGGGGACAAAACACTGGAGACTCGTAAATACAGAGAACAAATTGAGGGTTGTTGGAGGGGTTTTGGATGAGGGGATGGTCTAAATGGGCAAAGAGCATTAAGGAGGACACTTGTTGGGATGAGCAATGGGTGTTCTATATAAGGGATGAATCACTGGATTGTTTGTTCTCGCTCTGTAAAGAATGCTGGTGTCATTTTGATAACATTTCAATTTTTAACTTTTTTAAAACTTTTTTTTAAATGTTAATTTATTTTTGAGAGAGAGAGAGACAGAGTGGAAGTTGGGGAGAGGCAGAGAGAGAGAGAGGGAGACACAGAATCTGAAGCAGGTTCCATGCTGTGAGCTGTCAACACTGAACCCGATGCAGGGCTTGAACTCATGAACCATGAGATCATGGCCTGAGCCAAAGTTGGATGCTTAACCAACTAAGCCATCCAGGCACTCCAACATTTCAATTTTTTAAATAAGAAATAACTTCAAAACTAGGGAAAATTTTTAAGAATAGGATAAGGAACTTTTTTTCCTGACACATTTATGAGTAAGTGATACCGTATTACATGATTATTTCAATGTGTAATTCTTATAGACAAGAAAATTCTCCTCCATAATCACAAGCAACCCAACCATCAAAATCAGGAAATTAACATAGATGCATTACTACCATCTAATCAGATTCCATTCCAGTTTTGCCAGTTGTCTCAATAATGCCCTTTAAAAAAAAAAAGTTTATTTATTCATTTTTGAGAGAGAGAGGGAGAGAGAGCAAATGCGAGCAGGGAGGGCCAAGGAGGGAAGGAGACAGAGAATCCCAAGCAGGCTTCATGCTGTCAGCACAGAGTCCGATGCGGGCCTCAAACCCACACTCCATGAGATCATGACCTGAGCTGAAATCAAGAGTCAGGATATCAACCAACTGACCCACCCAGGTGCCCCGATAATTGCTCTTTATAGTAAAAGGGTTGAATGTGCAGTCATGTACTGTGTACAGTTTTCAGATCCCTTTAGCCTTCTTGAGGTGGAACAGTTCCTCAGTCTTGCTGGACTTTCATGTTGAAACTTTTGAAGCTTCTAGTCCAGTTATTTTGTGTAATGTCTTTCAGTTTTGTGTCTCTGATGTTTCATCATGGTCAGGCTCATATGTATTTTGATAGGAGTATCACAGAAGTAATACCATATTCTTCTCATTGCATCTTATCGAGTAGCAAGTGGTTTTGATTTGTCCTGTTATTAGTGAATCATGATCATGATTAAGGTGGTATCTATCAGGATTTTCCACTGTTAAGGTACTGTTTATCTCTTTGTAATTAATAGGGATTTTGAGGAGAAATACTTTGAAACTATATACATACCCCATTCTTCATTAAACTTTCACCCAGTAGCTTTAGCCATTGATGTTTCTTGGCTGAATTAATTATTACTCTGATGGTTATGAAATTGTAGCTTGCTGATTTGTTTATTCTATCTCCATTTATTCATTGGATGTCTACTGTAAGGAAAAGCTTTATTTTTTTCCACATTTAGATATTCAATTATTTATAGCAGTATAGACTCATGAATTCTTATTTTATTCTGTGGACTATAATCCACTGCAATAATTCTTTATTTTGATGTCAAAATTGTCCAAAATTTGGCTAGAAATTTCTTTACACTGATGTCTCTGTCTTTGTTATTTCCCCATGATTCTTTGAGCCTTTTCTTACTTTCTGTCCTAAAGATGTTCCAGACTCACCTTATACTGTTTTTTGCCATTGTCCTTGAAGCAGCCATTTTTCCAAGGAACCTGGCTCCTTTCAGTGGAGAGTGGTTATTTAGAAACTAAGATCTGAGTGTTAGGTACAATCATTGCCACTATTCCCAAGTTCTATTACATTCTCTCTCTCTCTCTCTCTCTCTCTCTCTCTCTCTCTCTCTCTTCATTCTCTGTCTTTCCATGTACATAAATCAACATACGTATACATACTTCTATATTTACTTCCCAAATTGTCTATATTGACACCAAAGAGTTTCACTGATACCTTCATTTTCAATACATTTTATTTTATTCTCTTTCCGCATTTGCCACTACATTCTCCAACAGTGAGGAAACTGACTCCCATTATCCTCAATATATTTATTTATTGCACCAGTCTTACCTGTATGTAGCCCATTTCTCATTGTAACTGTGCCCTCCACTCAGTGACCTTTCACAGACACCCATTTGCTCAGCTGCACTGACTTTTGAACTGAAACATTAGCACTTAAAAAAATTACATTCATCATATATTTTTATTCCTAGAATCTCTTTTTAAAAAATCTCTTAAAAAATGTGTGTGTGCATTTAGTTTATTTAAAGAAGGGATTCTTGGGAATGGGTGTGGGGGCACTGGGGAGACAAACAGGCAGAATGGGCAAGCCAATCAGAACGAATCATCTGTTTTTGACAGTTTCTATTGTTTTCTCTATTTCTTTGATCATTTGAAACTTACTTTCATATTGATTTGCAAGTTTATTATGGACTATTATCATCTGTTCTTAGGGTTCAGATTATCCCATTAGTTGCATCTACCCATTCTGCTTCAGCGTAGCTCATTTCTGTTTAGGGCTTATCATTTTTACTGTCAGCAGTTCTTTAATACATTTTGTTCACACAGAAGTCCTAGTGTCCTGGGTTGTGGACTTGTTCCTGTGGAGTCATTCCTATGGAATGATTTTGTATTTGTCTCTTCCAAGAATTTATGAGTTTTACAGGTTGGGACAAAGTATTCTAGTTATTTCTCATATTGGGATTTCCATACCCAGAGAATATGACCCTCATACCCATGAGTGACACAGCTTTGGTGTTCTGCTTTCCTGCCAGTGGTTCCTTTTCACCCTTATTCTACATGCATGACAAACTTCCTTATAGCTCTCTGAGGCTGGCAGGCAGAACTTGTAGAATAGAAAGCACAGCTGGGGTGGCTGGGTGGCTCAGTGGTTAAGCATCCTACTCTTGATTTCATCTCAGGTCATGATCTCATCATGGTTGGTGAGATCGAGCTCTGCACTGACAGCATGGAGCCAGCTTGAGATTCTCTCTCTCCCTCTCTCTCTCCCCCACCCCTGATCATTCTCTCTCTCTCTCTCAAAATAAATAAATAAACACTAAAAAAAAAAAAAAAAAAGAAAGAAAGCACAGCCTTTTATGGCTCCTGGTTTTATGCAAAGCTTAGTTCTGACTCTTGTGGGTTTGACTTCTCCTCTCCTATCTCCTAACATGTTAAATTCCAGCTTCCAGCCCCTATAGCCTATATCTGATTCTGATACCCCTGGTGAGTGGTTTCATCTCCTCTTTATTCTTAGTAGTTTTAGTTTTCTCTTTGGTTCTGGCACCTAGGAATTTTCCTATCTTGTACACTTGACTATATTAAAATAGCTTTATATTTTGATTTTTTGTTATGTATTAGTACACATTTTAATGTTTTGAGTAGGGAAGTCTGTATTGTTTTCAGTAATGAAATATTATAAATGGCTGTAAAATGTTTAACAGTAGTGGACTACTGAAATAAATTATAATGTAGTTGTAAGATGAACTAATACATAACTATTACAAATAATGTAGTTGAAATACAATAAAGTAGATAGGAAACGCTTATAATATTAGGTTAGGAAGCATGATATAAAATTATAGGATGTTGATTATGTAAAACAATAAAAATGTGTAAGACAAATATGAATAAGAACATACTAGAATGTTAGTATGGTTTTTGGGATTTTTATTGAATTAACTTTATTTTACATAGAGATAACAGAAAAGTAACTTTGACAAACATTCCTAAAAATTCCATAGAATTCCTTAATAATAATAACAACAACAACAACAACAACAACAACAACGACAACAATACTGGTGGTACTTTATGACTCTAATATTAGCTAATTATCTGGATATTGGTTAAAATAAAATACTCTGATGTTGAGGACTAGGGAAAACTAAGCAATTAAAATTGTGATTTCGGAACTAACTGATTTTATTCTTTCAGTTCTGATATTACTTTAAAAATAAAGAAATGCAAAGAGTATTCAAGGACTGTGAAGACTTTATGTCTTGACTGGTTATACCTTAAAAGTAAAAATAGTTTTTAGGAGGTTTAATTGAATGATTTTCCCTATACATCTGGGATTGAATAAAAAGTTTTGAAAATGAGGAAAGTACTTTGATTTCCAACCATTGTAAACATTCTCAAAGGTATTTTGCTGTTTGAATTAGAATTGAATATTAATAAGAAATAACCTTCATATGATTATCTAAATTAAGCGTAAATAAAAGTCTGTAACTTAGCCAATCTTTTGTTTTCCTTAGTGCCCCAAGGACTAAAATTTGAATTTTATACTCACTAAAATAATAAATACTACTAATTATCAGTTCATAGAATAGTATATATATTTGTATTCAAGCAGATTTTTATAGTTACGAATAAAAAATAATGCATTTTAAAATCTGGCTGTGTATATAATTAAAAGCTGGTTAACTGTGTCCGGTTAGTGGTTTCATCTTAGGGTACATTGAAATATATGCAGTTTTGAGTTGTGTAGTTGCAAGAAAAAGATCCAAGCTGAGCCAAACCAAAATATGCATCTGCATGTATCCCAGATGCAGACTTTATAATAAAGTTGTTGTTTCAGGCACTTTACCATCATTAGACCATTTGATGTACTTTTATGCCTGTTTAACTCTTCACCCCATTATTTTGTCTGGAAATGCTCACAACTATAAGTTATATTTCTAATCGTTGTGTTCTTTTGAATTGGCTACATCTCTATCATTACTTGCAACTGGTTTTCCAATGACTTTTTCTGCCTTCTATTTCAAATCATTCTTCTCATCAATGTTTCTTCCGTCTTCACTGTTGTTGTTTTGATGCTTTCCCATCCTTTCTCATTCCTAGAAAATTATAGAATTTTTACACATTGGGGAAACCAGCAAGGTTGCTTGGTCCAGTAGCCTTGAGGCTGAGAGACCACTTTCTCAGATCACCTGTGCCCTGCTGGCACACCTGTACCCTTGGAAGCGGCATGCCAATTGGGCAGCCTTGTCTCTGTTTCATTAGGATTTCATCTATAGGGTCTGAAATTCTCATATACTTCAGCCCTTTTCGCATTCATTAAAACTTTTGAGTGAGTGAACCAACACTTAAAGTGTATAAAATTATTTGATTAAGTACTGAAATCCTCAAATGCGTATAGCTCTTAAGAATGGTCACAGCCTGCATGTCACTAGTCCTCATCCATGTTTATAGGTAAATAAGTGTGGCTTTCCTGGAATCTCTGGGTGCTTGTGGGTGAATTGTCTTGAGTAGTTAGGGGGGAAATATTGTCAACTGAATCTTGAGATCTTGAGGAAATTTATGTACAATTTTATAAATATGCACACAGGTGCTGATTTTATATAATTATATTCTACTGTCCTCTCCTTCCATTCCTTTCTCTCCTTTTCTCTTCCTTTCCTCTTTCTCTTCTTATTTAAAAAAAATTTTTTTAACATGTATTCATTTTTGAGAGTCGGAGAGAGACAGCATGAGTTAGAGGGGTGAGGAGTGCAGAGAGAGTGAGATGCAGAATCGGAAGCAGGTTCCAGGCTCTGAGCTGTTAGCACAGTGACCAATGTGGGGCTTGAACTCACTGACCTAGAGATTATGACCTGAGCTGAAGTTAGATGCTTAACCAACTGACCCACCCAGGTGCCTCATCCTCTTTCTTTTCTTAAATCTAGTCCTTTGAGCAATTTAAGGTTATTAGGAATTTATCCCTTATTTTTTGAATTTTGTCTTACAGGAGTTAATTTATTTATTTTAAGGAAAGAACTGTGTTCAGGAACAATTCCCTGGAGAAAATAGTCTCAAAACCATATTATTTGAGAAAGGGATAGTACTCTTTAATCTTGAATTGGTGTGAAATAAAGAAAAAAAGACTCTTTTAAGGGGAGGCAGGAAAAAGTTAAACGTTTACCAAGCAACTCATTTTATGCTAGGCACTACCTTAGCCTTTCATATATATAATATTGAACCATATATGTTGTATATAGGCTCTTCTCTTCACATGATTATATAAGATAAATTGTTATATGCAAATAACACTTTCTATTTTTGCCTTTGCTGCCAAAATGGAGCCGATAAACAATCACAATTATGATCTTTTCTTTAGTCTCCCGATGATCTCTTACCTTCCTCTATGTGGTTCTTATTTATCTCTTTATCTTTAGTGTTCTAGTTCATCTGTCTTTTTTGTATGTTCTTTCTTTCAAATCCTTTTTCTGAATGAACAAGCATGTGTCAATAAAATAAGGATTGGGGTAGATGATTGTGAAGGTACCTTTGGACCAGGAGTATTCTGTTCCTTTTTAGTGAGAGTAAAAAAAAGTTACCAGATATTCAAAATTCTCATCTTCATCTTTCAAATTGAGGGTGATTTCTCCAGTTCCTTATATCTGAATCAAAATACCTACCAAATTTCTGTTCCTGTGAGATAATTTCACTTCAACCTAGAGAACATCTAATTTAAGATTTTGGCATATAATGAGCATTTCATAAATTCCAAGATCTGTGGGCGCATTTTCTTCTGAAGGAAAAATATAGTAATTTGTAAGAAATAATGCTAGATACAATTTGATAAAGGAAAAAAAAGTCTTAGAGAAGATCTTTGTTCCTTGCAATGTTTGTGTTCCATTTTAAAAAAAACCTGTGCATACCCTGGCTGTGAAATAAGATCTTGGGAAATAAATTATTTCTTTTTGGATAAAGGCAATAGATTATAAATAGTGGAGGGAACAATAGACTGAGTGAGGCACCAGGGAATAATCTGAGGTGTTTGGAAGAACATGGGCTTTGGAGATAGAAATATATGGGTTCAAATCCCAAATTCCCAGTTTACTGGCTACCTGGCTTCATGTAATTTCCATAACTATTGACTCTGATTTTCTTATCTATGAAAAGAAGAAAATAATACTCACTTGGTTGGGTTGTTCTGAGACATCAAGTACCTACTTCTGTGCCTGGCATCTGGTAGGCGCCCTGTAAATAGTACCTGTTATTATTAATAATCAACAAAGCCCTGGTTTAAGTTCTGGTCTTGGTGCTATGTGATCTTGGGCAAATCATTTTGTTTCCCTAATGAAGTTTATAATTCTAGGCCATATCTCCTGGGGAGAATGTTGTATGATGAATGCTGAGAATCATGGCTCTGTCTGGTACATCCATCTTTAGTTATAGTCAAGAACACCTTGCATGAAACTTGAAGCTTGGCTGTCTGGATTTGAATTTGAACCTTGATGCTCACCAATCATTTGACCTTGGGCAAAACTGTTGGTTAACTTGTTGGGTCTCAGTGTTCACATTTGTGTTATGAGGATGACAATAGCACCTATTCCACAGATTGTTGTAGGAAATATATAAGTTAATGTATGAAAACAGCTGGCATATTATAAATACTTAGTAAATATTAGGTATTAGTGATATTTGGGTCATTTTCAGAATAATATTAATGCTGATATTGAAATGAATCACAAAGAAGTATGGTTTAGAGGAGGGGGGCATGAGCTTTGGCATGAGACACAGTACAGTTCAAGTTTTTACTGTTTTCCAACCTTTCAGAGTTTCAGTCTTTTAAATGTAAATACTATTATTCACCTCTTATGGCAGTTGTGAAGGTTAAGTAACCTCTTGACTTCTTATTATTAGTGGCGAGAAACTTAGTAGGGGGTAATTCCATTTTCCTGGTACTAGAAGAGTGCAATGGGGATAGTAAATCAACTAGGAACTCATGGTGACGGGGGCTGTTTATAACCCAGGATTGATCTTTAAGCTCCATAAGACCACCCAGGGCTGGACATTTTATTCTTCCATTTTCTCAAGTTGAGGAACCAGGAAGATGCTCTTTTTTGAATCTACCCTCTGGCACTCTTGCTTGAAACAGACAGCTATCATTGATATTACTAACATTTACTGAGGGCCTGATACCTACCAAGTTCTTTGCTACACATTACTTCGCTCTACCTTTCCGATAACTCTGAGGTTGAGCCAGTATTTCTGTTTGACAGATGATTAAATTGAGGCTCAGAGAGATGAAGTGACTTGCTTTAAGAGTACATGACTCATGGCAATTGAACAAAGACTTAAACGACCCATTCTGCTGCACCCAGAGTCCTCCCTGTGAACCAAACATGAACCTCTCACTGTACCTGTGGGAAGACTGTGTCCATCAGTTGAGCCTGCCAGGATAGAAAAATGGAACTGTGGCAATCCACTCTAGCTTGAAGTACACAAAATTGCCCTTTAAGCTTGGAATCTAGACAGCAGGTTTGCAGAGGCAGACCCTTGATCTGGTAACATTTTTTACCTTGACCTATTTCAATCTGTTTCCATCTGGTTCTGGAATAGAACTAATGGCAAGAGTAATCTCTGTGGGGGCTGCATGCCTCTGTGGTAACCAAACTAATGGCTGATGAGATAGTGGAAATAGAGGTTACAAATTCTTGATTTATACAGTCAGATGTCTTCCCTGTAGGATAATTCTGTTAAGTTTTACCATAGTATACTGTTGATACTGTTTTCCGAAGCAAAACTTGCATTTTGTGCATGTGTATTGGGTAACTGATTCTTTATCTGCTCAATTTGCATACTGGCATTTTTATGTGTAATAGACATGACTGTCATACTCAAGAATACTCAACGCAACTTCATAATATGGGATTATGATAATAACACAAATGGTAGACCTTTTTGGCTATGCACAGAGTTTTGCAAATAGTGACTTAGGAAAAAGTGTGACTTTCAATGACTTATTATTAGTTGAGACATCTTCCACAGAAATATTAGAGTAGAATAATTGGCATCTTATGTTTTCTAATCTACAGATTCCTGAATGTATATTTGTGGTATTATTTTTTTTAAATACAGTTTTATTTATTTTGAGAAAGAGAGAGAGAGAATGAGAATGGAGAAGGGGCAGAGAAAGAGAAAGGGAGAGAGAGAATCCCAAGCAGGCTCCATGCTGTCTGCATGGAGCCCAACATGGGGCTCAGGGCTCAATCCCACAAACTGCGAGATCATGACCTAAGCTGAAACCAAGAGTCAGATGCTTAACTGACTGAGCCACCCAGGTGCCCCTGTGATATTATTTCTTAATAAGACTATAGGTATATTCATGTGTACTAAGACAGGCATAATGAGGAATGCATTTATGATACAGGTTTACCTTATGTCCCATTACTGGATTCCTTGAAGTATACTCTAAATTCATGTGTTCATAGTTTATGTCATTATTTTGTGAATAATGTAATTACTGCATTTCCTTGTTCTTGTAAGGATTCATTTACTAAATATAATGCTTTAAAATATGCCACAAACAAAAAATCTGGTTTGGCATTTTTAAATTTCAAAAATTAGGTGTCCTGGATTCCTGAATCCTGGATCCACATCCTAGTTTCCAGAACCTATATTCTTATATGACAAATATATTACCTTACATAGCAGGGGACTTAGGATAGCAGATAGAATTAAGGTTGTTTATAAGCTGATGCTGACATGGAGATACAGGATTATCTGGGTGGGCACCATGTAAACATATAGGCCCTGAAGAGTGGGAGAGAAAGACAGAAGAGGTCAGAGTGATACAGTGTGAGAAAGACTCCACCTGTCTGCTAGCTTTGAATACAGAGGAGGGGGCTACAAGCCAAGGAATGCAAACACCCTCTAGAAGCTGGAAAAGGCCAGGAAACAGATCCTTCACAGCTCTTATAGAAGAATGCAGACTTGCTGACTCCTAGATTTTAATTTTAGCCCAGTGAGACCTGTGTCAGACTTCTGACCTACAGAGCTGTAACATAATAAATGTGTGTGGTTAGAGCACCAAGTTCATGGTAATTTATTACAGCAGCAGCAGAAAACCAATACAGCATTTAATGTAATTATTGACAGGTGAGGGCTTGTTTTATTTATTTTTCTTCTGTTGGTTCTATGTTTTTTATTTCTGCTTTCCTTGACTTCTGTGGACTATTTGCACAGTTTTTAAGAGTTGTATCTTATTTATGTATAGTGTTTTTGAGTATATCATATTGTTTAGTTTTTTTTTAGTGGTTGCTGTAGGTACTATATTATGTGTACATAAGTGCTCACAGTCTACGCTAATGTCCTTTTACCTTCCTCCATTTATAATTGGCTTAATATTTCCTCTATATACATTTAGGGCCACATCAGACAGTTTTATACGTTTTCCTTCAACAGTCAAACATAATTCAGAAACCTTAATAGAAGGAGAAACTATATTGTATTTACTTACTGTGTTTTTTTTCTTTTTTTTTTTTCTTACTGTGTTTTCTTACTATGTTTTTTTCTTCTTTTATGAGATTCCAAGTTTGTTCCTTTTGCCATTTCCTTTCTGTTCAGAGAACCTCCTGGAGCCATTCTTTTAGGATAGGTTTGCTGGTGTCTATAAGTTTATCACTCTTGCCAAAATATGGAAAGTGTTAAGCCATTTTGTCTTTGAGTACATTTTCACTCTGCCCTCTCTCTGGAGCTCTGGTGACACGAATGTGAAGTTTTTTTAATAGTCTCCCAGGCCCCTGAGGCTCGGTTTGTTTGTTTGTTTGTTTGTTTATTACCATCTGTTTTCTCACTTTTTCATATTGGGTAAGTTCTATTATTCTTTCATTTCTCTGATGCATTCTTATGCCCCCTTCATTTTGTTGTTGAGATTATTCGCTAAGACTTTTATTTTGGTTATTTTCTGCTTCTAAAATTTCCATTTGGTTCTCCTTTATATCTTCTATTCATTTGCTGAGACTTTGTTCCTTTGCTGATGCTTCTAATTTTTTTGTTTTGTTTTGTTTTAGGAGTGTTCATAATTACTCAATGAAACGTTTCTATACAAACTGCTTTAAAATCATTGCCAGATAATTCTAACATCTTTGTCATCTCAGTGATTTTCTTTTTCATTCAATTTCAAATTTCCTGGTTCTTGGTGTGATGAGTGATTTTATATTGGAACCTGGACATTTTGAACATTATATTGTGACACTGTGGATCTTACTTAAGCCTTCTGATTTACCTGGCTTTCTCTGACACTACTCTGTCAGGGGAGGGGACAGTGCTACCTCATTGCTGCCAGAGGGAGTTAGAAGTTCAGGTTTCCCACTTAACCCCTTCTGGCACCTCAGTGGAGGGGTTGTTCTAACCTTACTTCAGGGAGGGATGGGAGTTCTGGCATACCATGTGGTCTCTACTGAGACCACAGTGTAAGTACAGTGAAATTCCTTACTTTCTGCCAGGCCTTCTGATGCTACCCCAGTGGGGAGGAAGTGAAGGGGTGCCTTGTTACTATTGGAAGAAGGTAGAATTCCAAGGCTTCCAGCAGTCTTTACTGACCTTATGGGAGGAACTTATTTCTGGCCAGAGGAGATGAAAGTCCCAGCTCACTACTTGATTCTCACTGACTCCACCCTGGCAGGGCTGTTGGGGCACCTCATTACAGCCTCATGAAGCTGGAAGTCTGGTGCTCTGTATTGTCCTTTGCCTGGTGTGTATGGGAGTGAGGCCATAGTTTTTTCTGTGGTATTTATCTGGAGTAGAGCAGTTATTATCTAAAAGTGTTATTTCTAGACTGCCCTTTTCCTAGTCCTTTGATTAGGGAGAGCGAGCTTTCATTGGGGCTTATTTTGTTTGTGTCCATGGATGTTTCTGGGTTGTCATATTATTCAACTTCAGAAAGAGAACCCAGGGACTCACCGTCCTATCTTTCTAGGGTCCTGAAGTCCTTGTGTAGTCTGCTGGCTCTCTCCATCTTTCAGTCTTCTTGTTTTTATCTTATATATAATGTCCATGGTTTTAGTTGCACTTAGTGGGAGTGATAGGGAAAAGCACCCCTATTCCATCTTCCCTGAAGTGAATATCCTCAGGGGCTATATTTTTATTATTCCTTTGGTATCTCCAACTGTTCCAAATGCATATATAGAGTGCCAGACACTTTTAGGAAAAAAAATATATTTAGGAAATAATTTTTAAGAAACAATATTTGATCTCTTGTGAAGCACTTAGCTATGTTCATTCATTGATTTGACAGATATTTTTCTAGGTATAGAGGCCACCACAGCAGCTTCCTAACTGGTCTCACTGTGTCTACCCGTGCCCTCCCTAACATTTATTCTCCACATAGTTGCCAGAGTGAGCCTTTACAAAAGTAAAGCAGATCATGAACTCTTCTCCTTAAACTGCTCATGATTTCCCACCATAATCAGAATGAATTGAGAGTGTTTGTTATGATTAATTCAAGTAAGAGAAAAATTCCAGAGTGAGGACCCCTGGAGTTCTGACCTTGGCTCTGCCACCCAGATAAGGGTGTGACCTTGAGAAAGCATTTGATCCCTTTAGGGCTCCTTTCTTGGACTTAAAAATCAGGGAGTTTGGTGACCCATCCCAAACTTCCCACTATCCTTTAATATTCTATGAAGGTAACAGACATGAACACTTATGTACTTATGTATATAGGATTTTTCATATTTGTGTAGATGTATATCTCTTCTTGTTTCAGAAGGAGTCCAGGAAGATTGTACTCTGATGTCACTAAGAATATAACCCTTAAATAACCTACATAACCATTGCAAACTTTGCACATCTTCCCCACTTTGATTTGCCATTCTTTCTGCCTGGAAGTCTTCTCTCCCAGATATTACTGTGACTGACTTCTCATTACCTTTGTTCGAGGTCACCATCACAATGAGGTCTTCCCTGATACTACCCTATTTGCAGCAGAATCCCTGCCCTACCTCTAACCCTGGCAATCACTATTTTTTTTTCTCCTTTATTTTTCTCATAGTACTTACCACCTATATGTTCTATGTATTTTATTATTTACTTATATTCTACTTATTTTACTTACTTATCCCATTAGTTATCTTCTTACTTCTTCTAAAATGTAATTTCTATGATAACAAAGGTTGTTTATTATTTTTTAATGTTTCTTAAGTTCTGTATATCCAACAATTTTAGGAGTGCTAGGTGCTCAAAAATATTTGTTGAATGAATATTAAATTCATGTCTGGTTGTGCAGTTTAACTCTACTTTGTCATTAACAGTGACAGAGAGAAAGAGTTGACACTCTCAGATTTTTCTTTTTGTCAGCCTTCAGCTTTGTTTTCATAGATCAGTTGCCCAGTACGCTGAACCAGGCTTCTAAAGGTACATTTCATTTAAGTGCAATATCAGATTATTGCAAGGAATCAGATTTCAGCACCACTTGGAACATGTGAGAACAATATTTAGGCCAACAAAATGCACAACATACTAATTGTCTACTGAACCTATCAAGATTGTGTATGTTGGAGTGTGGTCTCACACAAACAAAGGCATTGATTGACACGGTGCATAGTATTGTGATCAAGACTGACTCAGCTATGTGGATATTTCAGCTTGTGATTACTTTGCTAAGTGCAGATGCTGAGCTATGGCTGGAGATGTGGGTGGGCTTGTAGAGTCCTTTTCAGCATGTACATACACACCTGCATTTTTATGGACTCCGTCCTATCTGCTCTTTTGCATCTCCCCTTAGAAATGATTTTCTGGTCTGGGGAACAAGAATGGCTCAGAGGAAACGTTGGAACTATTATCTTCTTAATTTGCTTTGAGGTGACATTAATCTTTCTATTAATAATGCTAAAATGCCAAATGAAAAGGAGCATTTTGTTTAAAAAACTGAAGACATACGTGTTCAAGTTTTCAGTTTGGCCACCAACTTTGAGTGTGGTGAACATCTAGCTTAAGAGTGTAAGGAAAAAAATCTCTTTTAAAATAATAAATCTTGATTTTTTTTATGCCAGTATTTTTTATGGGCTTAACAGTCTTACTTAGCAATGACTAGCCAAATCCTGGGTCTTATTCTGAAGATGCGTAGAAAAAATAAACAAGCCTGAAGGAGAATCTTCAGTTTATTTGGCGCCTGCACCTTTGGCCTCCTTCCAGTTATTCTGGGCCTGTGTAGGTTTCTGCCGAGTTTTCAGTAACAAGTGGGGCCTGACATTTCCTTAGCTGATTCATGAGGTCAGTTTTATTTCTCAGGCGGACTATTTATCTTGTTCATTACATTAACAAACTATTGGGATAAGAAACAAACTGGCCTGGACAGAGGTGACTTTCTTAATTCATGTTAGTTTATGAGACCAAGATTGCAGCATCACCACTCTGTACAAAAAAACACAAAAAACAAAACGAAAAATCTCCAACCACCCACCCAACCAACCAAGAAAACTAAAAGTCTTCTCAACGGATTTTGCAGAATCTCCCAAGTTGTTTTATGCTCTCCCTGCAGAATGATTTTGCTCATTATGCATTGTAGATGGTGAAGCTGTTGGTAAGATTTACCTTCTTAGGTTTTTTTTTTATTTTATTGAGAACCAGGGTCTGCACAAAATGCTATACATCATTTGAAAGAAGATAGATTGGAAATGGAAGCCATTACTAAGTCCTGAAACATGAGATCCTGAGCCTGAATGGTGGCTTAAAAATTCATTCCCTCCAAGATAACCTGACTTGATAAAGCTAGATTGGTGAGAATCTCATGTACGATACGGTGTGTTTATAAAGTTACAGATCATTTCCTTTACTTTCCTGAACATGTTTTTCACATTGGTTTCAAGTTGGTCCAGCTGCCTCTAGCAGAGTATCTCAAAGGCATAACTGCCCTAAATATGATAGATAGCTAGCAGCTGTTGTTGCAAAACTGACACTGCATTGGAATGGGCTCGACAGTGAAGCTGTGCTTTTGCAGAAGCCACACATTCTGAAATACTTGTCTTTGTGATAAGCTTTTGCATGAAGTCTGTCTTGATGGTAACAGTGAGAAGGTGCATCCTGCCCTCTTCAGATTTTGTTATAAATCTTTCCAAAAGAGCTAAGTAAACAAAGATGTTATATACATTTATCAACTGAGATTCAACATTTTCTACGCTGATTTCACACGTATTTTTGTTTCCTATACCCTACACTACAAATTGGACTCTCTCCCCCTTAGCCATTAACTATGTACATTTGGATTTACTTTATGATTTTTGCACTGATGAATGCATTATTTCTGTGTAGGTAGAGAATATGGCAATACATAATGTTAAGTGGGTCTTTGGGGAGGAAATGGAATTTGTAAAAATCATCTAATCCATGTGGGTATTTTCCAGCTCATCTTGGTACTCTTTTAATTCAGGCTTTTTCTTAAATACTGTATTTGCAATTTAAGCACTGCCACATGCTGCCACTGCCGTTACAAAGATACATTAGATCGATAGAATGATGCTGCATTCTTTATGACTGAAGAAAATAATGACTTCCTCTGTTCTCTCTAATCATGCTTTTATGGTTCGTTTTCCAAAATACTGCATACTTGACCTTAAAAGGGGAAAAAGACTGCACATTTCATTTAACGAGTAATAAAAAGTTGGGTTCTCATTTTGCGTTTAAACCTATGGGGAATACATTTTACTATAAGATATTTTCGTCGTGATCTCTAGGTCTCAGGCAATTCTGGCTGACTCTGACTGTTTGAGGACTGTATGTCTCAATAATTGAAAATAGAGGCAGTGGACTTTGACCTATTTTACTTTCTGTGTTTCTAAGTTGAAAACTACTTTTCAGTCTTCCATGATATTTTAGGAAGCCACTCTTTTTAAGTAAAAGGAAAGAAGAAAACAAAACTCAAACTTTATCCTCTCTTCTTCATCATGAACATTTTAATGGTGCTTCTGTTACAAATTCTAAAATAAAGGGTGATAATGATATTATCTGTCACACCTTATTTAAAAGGCAGAGCGCTTCTTACGTGCTCCTCTGAGAGAAGTACATTATTTGAACACTTTTCTGATTTAAAGAATACATTTAAGAAACCTGTTCCCCACCAAAGCTTTACATCTCTTACATCAGGAAATATGTGTCCACCATCATTTACATAAATGGGAAGAGCCCCCAAAGAACACTAAATATAGTTAAAACTATTTCAAACATAATAAAAAGTGTAATTACTGCTTTCCTTTGGAAATGAAATAGCATTGTAGATAAGACAGAAAATTAAATTGGAACTTTCCCTTTAGTTGGCTAAGAACCCAAACTCCCCAATTTTGGTTACATAGACCTTACTCTGAAGTTATGAGGTTAAGGAATAGCATAAGTCTTTTTGGCAGTTTCACAAAATTTCTACCTGTCAATTTGGGCCAGAGAATTTAAATAAAAGTGCATACTACTTGTGTAATGCAGTGTCGAAAGTACTTCAGTAATGCTGGTTAATTTAGTAAACTGCAAAATTACTCATGACGCTGATAATCCATATAGTTTAGAATTTTTACTTTCGTTATTGATAATTATACAATATTCATCTTTAAGAAGTCTTTGGAAATTTCAAGTAATATATTTTAGAGAGTACATTTCAGGGAATCTGTATGCTTTATTTTATTCTGACCAGCACTAAGTGAGTAGCAATTTGACAAATCTATTTGTTTTCTCTTGGGCTAATTGGAGAAAGATGCTCAGAGATGGTTAGTCTCATTATGCTTCTCTAAGCTTCAGTAGAGTATTGAATCCATGTTCCGTAGCCTCCTTTCAGAATGAGTTATTAGTTTCAGTGAAACATAAAATATTCACTTAATTCATTTACTGATCATTCAAGAATTTGGTGTTCTGTTGCTAACACAGGGTAGAAAACATGTTTCACTTATCATTAGGATTTATTTGATGAATGTCAACTTGCAAAATATCCAAGTGAATCGGCATTAAAATTTAATCAGAAATTAGTGGCTAAATTGTCAGTCTATACATAATCCAGACAATTTACTGCCACTTTGCTAAATAAGTTTTTCAGATTTGTTATTTTCAGTCTTTATAATTGACACTCATAATTACAGACACTCACTCCATAAAGGAAGGCAAACAGCAAAACTTGCTTGGAGGTTTATGTGTATATAGGAGTGGCAATGGTGGGGGGTGATTTTGCTGAGTGTCTGCTCTGCACTGAACATGCTAAGTAATTACACAGGTCTCATTTTTTTGCAATTGTATGTTTGGAAAGTGAATCACACCTTGACCATTGTGCAAATTTTAGTTCCTCAGCTCTGTCTACTGGTTTCTTTGTCCTTGCTTGCAGTAAAATCGGAGTGGGAAGCCATGGAGACTTTCTTATTCATCAGCAACAAGATTTACTTATGGGATCTTAGAGCTGTTAGAGACTTTGGAGCTCATTTAATTCAATCCCTTAATTTTATGGGGGAGGAAACTGGAACATGGGAGGTTAAACAACTTTCTCAATATCCCACAGTCACTAAGTTGTGGGCTTATTGTACTTCTGGACCATTTCCATGCATTCCAAATCTGTGGTATGTGGATGGGCTTTCTTAGGCCTCGAATCTCTGAATTAGATGGATTCCCTTATCTGGTTTTATCTTACTGTTTATTTTATTGTATATTTATTTTATTTCATTGTCTACCTCTGCTTTCAGTGCCATCTTGTTCCATCTCTTTTTGTGGTATCTGGATCTTTGCAAGTATCTTACTGTTGCTGTGTTGGGCTTGGGGATTCTGAGAAATCATGCCAGAGTCCGACATTATGGGGCTTGAGTGAAAGTAAATTAAGACTTATCGAGATGTATATCAGGAAGCTCAGTCGCAAAGCTGATGGAAAGACTAAGCCTGAACATACAGCTCTTCCCATGTGTTACATGATGCATTCTTTGGTGCCTGCATTACCTATTAAACTTTTATAAGCGTTTTGTTGTTGTTGTTGTTCAAGCCAGTACTAGAAGAATGGGAAGTTTACGGAAGGATCAAAGCATTTATTCCTCAATTTCCTTGAGCTGTAGTACGAATCCCTTGACATTGGTGAATCTATTCATAGAAACATGTGTTTGTCAGAGAAAAAGAAGTCACTCAGTATCCGGTCAGTGAAATACTCATTCAATGAGTGGTGTGTGTGTGTGTGTGTGTGTGTGTGTATCAGGGTATGAAAGATTATTATTTCCACAAACCTATGTTTTCTTTGGGCTGGCAAGGGGATATTACTCAACAAGTTGCTTTGAATTCATTGTGAAAATAATTTTCCCCAAACTCTCTAACAACTTCGGTTTGCAAGTTTTTCTTCAATAATTATAAATGTTGAAGATATAAGATATTTGTTACAATAATTGAAAATAACCTTCCTGGCTCCCAGTTTTCATCTTCTTGAAGCTCTTTTCTCAATGATAGTCTCAGCCATGTTTGCACCATGGTAAGGAGCGCTGCCCTCTAAAGTGTGTATTGATATACTCAGAGATGGTTTTGGTTGACACAAATTAATTAGAATTGTAAATTATTACATAACACTTCCATTCTTCATTGGGAGCTGTAGTTAAAAGGCTGGCACTGCCTAATTAACCGGCTCGATCCTGCCTTGTCAGTGAGGCTGGTCCATAAAGAATTTGATGCTTTCTTTCCTGAAACAAACAAAAATAGCTTTGGAACTGTCAGGAAAAAACAGCAGCTCTTGAAGGCTAATCATTACCAGCTTTTGTCATGTGGTTGTAATTGTTGCATGAATTCTGCTTCAATCAGGGAAAAATATGCTTAAGTGCCAGTAAAAGTTTTTATGCTGCTATGAAATTTTGCAATTTATGGCTTTGTACAGATCAGCCTGTGTTACTAGGCAACACTGTATGTGTCGTTGACTCAAATTATTCCTTAATCCCCGGCATTGCTACAAACTCCAGCTAAAAAAACAAAAAACTATAATAAACTATTGTAACATAGGGTTAAATGTGATGACAGAATTGAAGTGGAAGTTATGATGCTGAAAAAGAAGCAGTATTTTTTTTTTAAAAAATACACTGGATGGGAAACAATAAGAATATTTAGAGCTTAACCGTAGTCACCTCAGGAAAAAAAAAAAATAGTAGTTCAAATGGATTTAATGATTATGTAGTTCTCTGATTGGCCATTAAGCCGGCCAGGTTTTTGGCACTTAAGCAATCATATTTGTGATGCTGGTTTTAATTAAGAAGTACACTGCAGGATATTCAATGACCAGGGAAGTGTGGTATTGCTGCTTGCTTGCTGTGCATCCATATGCATTTGAGAGAAGATAAAACCCTGAAAGAGATATAATGGCTCTTTCTCTCCATCTTTAAATAGACAGTCTGCTTGAGACATTGCTGTGCAGACTGAGTCTTATAATTTACATGAAGTATAAGCATTGCCACTTAACAGGCAAGAAATCTCAACTTGTTCCTCGAAGTAATACCAAATTAAATGGCAAGGACAGAGTCATAGACACTTCAGAGATGTTTGATGACTCAGAACAAGATTAGGGAAACCGGAGAATCCGTGTGGGAGAAGCCATAGTAACCTTAGTTTGTGGTTTGAAGTGTTTTCTGATTTGAATGCATTTAGTGTTTTGAGTTTCTCCTATTTTATTTCCCAAACAGCCTAAATGACACTTCATAGATAGTTACTATGTCAAAAGTAACAAAAGTCCAGTTTCAAGCAGAAGCTCCCCAAGGTTCATTTTTGTACACTCTCACAATGTAGGCAATGCTTCCTAGATGACAGCATGTGGCTTAAAGACCTAGGAAATAGGAAATTTAAGCTCAAACTCTGGCTGAACTCTGACCTCCCATGGTGGATCTTCACCTACAGTTTGAGAAGATAACACTTCTAAAGTAAGGTTGGATTCCTCCCTGTCACAGTCCCTTTGCTTTGCAGGTTCAGGGTCTCAGGAGCTGGGAATCATGACCCTGGGGCATGTGGAAGTTGTCACTATGAAGAAATAATGACAAGCTGCTGCTGAGCTGGGTTTGGCTTATTTGAGCAGCTTCCACATGAACCTAGGCTTCTCCTTCCTAATTACCTGCAAACCTAACTTACCTTTTCCCCCTTCCCCAGATTCCCTGGGGGGTGACTTGTCATTTCCTCTAATTGCCTTTTCCTATTATCAGGGTTGACCTATGGTGTGATTTTAAGAGTCCTAGAAACATCTTCTCCAAAGTTCTCTCCCTTCTGTCTGATATTTAAGAGTTGGAATCCCATTTTCAAATCCCATTTCTTGTAAGGCGTTGTCCTGTGTTAAAGCAGAAAGCCTCCAAGAGGGCTAGGTTTACCTTTTAGGTAATGAGGGGTTGCAGAAGATCATATTCAATGACTTTACCTTTCCTAAAGTTGATAATGTGTGAAACTTTATTAGATCCTTTATGGTGAAACCGATAATGGACAGGGGAAGAAAATTTGTAAGAGTGTAAGGTATTTGGGAAGTAAGACATTAGCCCTGAAGGTTATGAAAAGAACATATAGTTCAAGGGGACAAAAATTAATCTTTAACTTCAGTAAAATTAATCACCTGCCACCAGTATTTTTTAAAACGTGAGGTTGTATTAACACTGATAATTTTTAAGCTCACATATGGTAAATTGAGACTATTTTACTTAGAATGTGTACATTTAGGCATTAGCTACGTAATGATTTATATTTTATTTTATTTAAAAAAATTTTTTTTCAACGTTTTTTTATTTTATTTTTGGGACAGAGAGAGACAGAGCATGAACGGGCGAGGGACAGAGAGAGAGGGAGACACAGAATCGGAAACAGGCTCCAGGCTCTGAGCCATCAGCCCAGAGCCCGATGCGGGGCTCGAACTCACGGACCGCGAGATCGTGACCTGGCTGAAGTCGGATGCTTAACCGACTGCGCCACCCAGGCACCCCATGATTTATATTTTAAAATAAAGATGATGTTATTTAAAAATTTTCAAGCAATTGTAGAATATGAGAGAGCTTAGAAACTAAGCCCAGTAGATATGTTAAATGGATATAAGGGGAAAAAGGTTGAGAA
This sequence comes from Lynx canadensis, assembly GCF_007474595.2. NCBI lineage: Eukaryota > Metazoa > Chordata > Mammalia > Carnivora > Felidae > Lynx > Lynx canadensis. Next base: position 43,479,375 of record NC_044311.2, on the reverse strand, counting down.
GCTGGTTCTACTTAAAAATCCACTGGATGAACCCGAGGAGTGTACCTTCATGAGTGGATGTCCACACAGATCGTGAGGGCACTTCCATATACAAAACAGTAGATAGTCCCTGACAGGTAGGAATAGCAAGAAGTGACATATCAGACTGGCAGAAAAATATGAAGATTGGTGGAGGATGAATCCTGAATAAATAAAATTATGAGACCCTCTATTCCATGAGGAGTTTTTCTGCTTTCCACCATTTCAGACTGGTGCTGATATTGAGCATCATTAAACTATCAGTAATGGGTGAACAATTGTCTTAGTTGTATGTGTTAGAATTTCTCTAAGGAAGTATTCTGACGATCCGCTTTGGGGAGAAGACGACTCTCTGCTTCAGGTCTGGTTGATATTCAGCAGTGGGGAGCTGTTGGGATGAATGGCTAAGCTGCTTTATGTGAGAAAATAAGGGCAACTGGGTTTGCTTTCTCAAGGGAGGTGGTAACAATAGAGGAAAGTGCAGAGAAAGAGAGGGTTGTGGGTGAGATGGCATGAGGCTGCGGACTACATGGGGTCTCGGGAGAAATGTCCAGAGGGACGGAGGGCTCTTTGAATCAAAGGTGTCCTTTAATGCCTATGAATGTGGTGCATGTGTGTAATTGGAGCTGTTTTACATGTGTATCACATGGAACAGGGGTATGGAATAGTGAGATGATGTCTAAACTGAACTGGGGGAAGCAGGTAGATAGAATGAGACCATGGAAATGTAAACTTCACAGACTTCTGCAGAAAATTTTGGAGATCTTGAACTTCCTCATGGAATGAGTCAATCTTATCTAACATTTTAATGGACCCAGAGGTCCCCACTGACATCACAAATCCATCACTACTCCTGACAAGCACACCATTGGATGACTCATACCACAGTATGGATACCCTCATGTCACCACCTTCCTTGAATTGCTGGTGTCATGCTCTTGCTCTTTATGGAAACGGTACAAGACCAATCACATAAAACTCAGGCCTAAGTGAAAGATGTTGCTTGAAAATGATCCATCATGTGGCTTTTTATCTGCATCAACAATCCTCTGTGAGAGATTCCCTTAAGGATTCTAGTGTCAGGAAGACTCCGCTCCATTTGGGAACCTGGTCTGCTGTTAATAACAAGAACTGGAGGTGTTGTAATGTTCTTCTTTTCATCCCAGCTGTGGGATGTTCAGAACCCAGTGTTTTCTTTTTCAGTCACAACTACTCTGTTAGCCTGCATTGTCAGTGGTTTGCTTTTTCTCTTCTGTGGCCCTTATTTCTGGTTTCTATAATATCACCCTGTTTTACTGTGCTGTTTATTGGAAGCTGCTCAAATCCTCTGTGGAAATATTTAGAGTAAAAATAAAATACACCTTTGATTTTGTTCAATAAAAATTTTCATTAGAATCACATCAAATGCTAGAAATCCTATAGAGTGCCCTGGAAGAGCTACCAGCTGTCCTGTCGTGCCCACGTCTTTCATTTTTGCACTTGGTGTCTTCTCTGAGGATTAGCTGCTCAGTGGGACCCACACCTTCATTTTGTCTCCCATGGAAGTGGAAGTGCAACCACAGGCTTTACATCTTGCTACCGGCTGCCTTTGTTCCCCACATTCATGAATGAATTTAAAATATAAAACATTTTGCACAAGCCTAGTAGATTTACCTACTTAGCCCCGGAAATGATGCTGCATTTTCTATTACAGTTTTTCCACCAAATAGATTGTTTGGATGAAGTTCATGTGCAGTGCAGTTTAGAAGGTGAGTGGGAGCACATAAAAGAGTTGGGGGGGGAGAGGAGGGGAGAAACATGTAAAAGAGAGGGGGTCATAAAACCTGGGAGGCCAAATGCTTTCTTATTTACCCCCATATATGGCTGCTAATACACACTGCTTGAATGGTGCTCTTCCCTTCCTTCTTGATCCCAGGGGTTGTCAACCTTGGCCCTAGTGACATTTTGGAGTAGATAATTCTTTCTTTGTGGGACTGTCCTGGGTGTTATGTAGCAGCATCTCTAGCCTCTCCCCACTGGATGCCAGTAGCAGTTTCCTCACCTGAGTTGTGATAACCAAAAGTTTTTCCAGACATTGCTAAATATGCCTTGGAGCACAAAATCATCCCCAGGTGAGAATCAGTGATCTACCTCTATGCCCTCCTTTCCTATCATGATAGGTTTCATCATTACTTTCTGATTCATCTTGGCTGCTGGAACTTTCATCATGTCATGGTCATTCTTTCAGCCTGTGGCCGAATTGCCTTGTTTTTTTAATGTTTCGTATGTAACTACTGCTTTCTGTCTGTCCTGCAGCTAGAAGCAAAAGATGGAGTGGTGAGCGTGTTTTGCCTTAACAGTTGCAACTCTCTTCTTATCTCTCAGTTTTAAGTACTATCCACTTTGTGGCGACTTTCTGTCATCCTCCTAGAACTGTCCTCAGGACTCATGGCTGTGATCTTATCACCTTTATCCTCCCATTTTCTGGGCATAGTTGAAATAAATCATACTTTGTTTTTATCCAGGTGTATTCTTCATCTAAATTTATTGTCAAATCTTAACTGTATACCTTAAAAGAAAATCTGTCTCAGAATGTAATATAGTTTCTCCACAATGCTTTTTTTTTCTTTTTCCTTTTTTTTTTTTTTTTTTTTTGGAGAGGGAGTGAGAGAGAGCAAGTGTGCAGGCACACATGGGGGTGGGACAGAAGAAGACAGAGAGAGAATCCCAAGCAGGCTCCACACCCAATGTGGAACTCAATGCAGGGCCCAATCCCATGACCCTGGGATCATGATTGGGGCTGAAATCAAGCATTGGGCACTTCAGCGACTGGGACACCCAGGTACCCCCATAATGTTTTTTTTTAAACATCATTCCATTAGGTTGTAAGAAGGTGAAATTTGTAATGAAAATTATTTTAGGAATTTCCTTACCCCTCCCATTTAGGAAATGCTATCTAAAATCTTGGATACAGAGAGGACCAGAGAGCACTGAACTAATTACTGTGACGGTTAGCAGTCATAGCCTGCTTATTTGCTAGACCCAGGATAAGCTCATCCAAAATCAAATTACAATAAATGTAAAATCCAGTGTTATATTGTATAAGGTCAATTAGTACTTTCCATTAATGAGCCCAACTTTCAAGGACAAAGACTATTGAAATTCTAGCCTGAAACCCAGTAAGTATGGGTTTAAGACAAAGTAAAATATTACTTACATTGATTTTGAATAAGTAGATATGGGCAATATTTTGGAAGGTACCTATATGATTTGTGTTTATGATGCCCCCCCCTTTTTTTGGAGGGATGCCACATAGTTTAGTAAATATGAGCATAGATGGTGAAGTCAAAATGACTGTCTTCAAATTTCAACTCTAACAGTTAACAGTCATGTTATCTTGCACTGATCGATTATACAAAATCTCTAAGCCTCTTTTTGTCTCATTGGATAATGATAGAACTGATAAGATTGGTTGTTGTGAGGATTAAATAATATAATACATATAAGCAGAGATCTCTGACGGTCCTATGTAAGCATTTGATAAATGGTGGCTGTCATTTCGATTTTGCTGAAGATTGGATTTTGGTGGATAATTGTGACAGCAATCCCATTCGCAGCTGGTTTAAGAGAAAAGAGAAGTCTGTAGGGTAATGCTATCTCCTGGAACAGATAGCGAATTTTAAAATGATGTCGTCAGGATTTGGTTTCTCTCCATTTCTTGGTCTAGACTTTCCTATGTTGGTTTCATACATGGACTTTGTTCTTAGGCTTCCTGTGAAAATGCCAAGAAATTCTCACCTCTCCCTTTGGAATAATCAAATGGTTACAACCACTCCTCAGGCATTTTGTCTCCTAGCCCCTTTGAAAATCAGGAAATTGACCTTGATTGAGATTATTTAGGTTATGTGCCCATCCCATTGCAATCAGAGGAATATGATGGGCAGATTTGGTTAGGCCTTCTCACATTCCCCATTGGATATACTGGCAATGGGAGTAGAGCCCTAACCATACTCTGGACTAACTGTGGGAAGGGGCGGACACTGAATGGAGATAGGGGGCTGTTTCTGGAAGAAGGTGGAACAGATAGGGGGACTCAAGGAACAGCCATAAAAGTGATATCAGTGGAAAGTTTCCTTCTTTCCTCCCTTCCTCCCTTCCTCCCTCTCTCTTTCCCTCCCTCTCTTTTTCTTTTCTTTTCCCTTTTCTTTTCTTTTCTCTTTCCTTTTCTTTCTCTTTCTTTTTTCTTTCTTTCTTTCTTTCTTTCTTTCTTTCTTTCTTTCTTTCTTTCTTTCTCTCTTTCACTCGTTCTTTCTACTATCCACTTGCTACACGAATGAACGAAAAACACAGTTACTTATTTGTAAGGGCATCAGATTATGTATCTGGGGACTCTCTTCTTTGTTGGTGCATATCTTCAATGATTGAAATTGAGATACAGTTTTAAAGAAATGCTCACATGTCCTCTGGCTAGTATACTTTGCTTTGTGTCCATTCAATACTCCTTAGAAATGTGGCTATAACAATAGCAGCCAGGAGAATGCCAGATCAAAGAGAATCCAGATCTGTGGGCTTTCCCATCATACGGTGCTGGCTGATTCATAGCAACTCTGCCTAAGAGTCTGCATATATGATGTTCTCCTCTCTGTGGTGAACTCTATGAGGGCTTCTTTCTGTTGGTGAACCCCAGCATGCTTTCAATCTGCCATTTAGTAGAATTGAAGCTTATTTTGTGAAAATTATCATTTAGCAACTGTGTATACTGATATGGTACAGCAGAACATCGTCAGGCCATAGAGGTTCTGTGAGATAGATCCCAACTCATTGGGAGGGTTAGCTAGGATTACTATTTGTCATTTTGTTCATTTTTTCAAAGGAAGCTTACTAGGACATCGAAAGAATGAAGAAATGGGCTCAGAGGCATATATGGCTCCTTACCGTTTTGATATTTGAAGCAAAATAATTATAGTAGCAAACTGGCTTTTAATAGTTTAAAAATTAACATTCATCAAATTTACATCTCTTGTGCACATAGATAAGTATTTTTCAATCATTCTGCTTGAAGGGCAAAACTTAGGGTATTTAAACTCGTAGAGGGTTATTATGCAGAGCTTAGTTGTGTATGAGTGATTTAGAATTAAACACTATTAAAGCTGAATTCTCTTCTTCTAACTTACAGTCTTTTGAAAAAAAGATAGTAATCTAATTCTGGCTCTTTCTGATTGTGAAAATTTATTCCGTTGGACCTCACTTACCTTATTTCTCAAGTAAGTTAGATCAACTCACTGAACGAAGGTCTTGTCCATTCATTGGATTTAGGCAGGGTAGGAAGTGGTACTCACAGGTTTGGTGAGATTTAGAGAACATGCAGGTCATTTGAGCTCTCGGGTGATATGGGGTGCTCATTTCCTCTCTGTACTTACCATTTCACAAGGTCAAGATCATATAATTGTTTTGGCAACACAAGAGTGTTTTATCAGTGTGCCACCTCAGGGGGAGATCTCCATTTACAATAATGTATAATAGTAAGTACTGTCAATAAGTACCGTTAGTTCCATCCAACTGCAAATCCTTCCATATCACCACACCTCTTTCCCTCTAACATACACACTACGCTGGATGTCCTGTCCCCACCCTGTCATGAGGAGACCTATGAAAGAGGGACAGCCCATATGACCCCTTACTTTTTAAAATGTTTTTAAAGTTTATAAATGTTTTTTAAGCCTGTTTATTTTGAGAGAGAGGGAGAGAGCAGGGGAGGGGGGGAGAGAGAGAGAGAGAGAGAGAGAGAGACAGAGACAGAGAGAGAGACAGAGAGACAGAGAGAGACAGAGACAGAGGGAGAGAGAATCGTAAGCAGACACCACACTGTCAGCACAGAGCCCCACGTGGGGCTTGAACTCATAAACTATGAGATCATGACCTGAGCCGAAATCAAGACCAGATGCTTAACCAACTGAGCCACCTAGGTGCCCTATATGACCCTTTAAGTTAGGGACCAAGAATATGTTTTGGGACCTAGACTGGTATCATTCCTGCTGGATGGCAAATGAATGATGTCCTGGCTGCTACAAAAAAGAAAAAAATACATTTTTTCAATTAAGCATTTTTTTAATTTTTAAAATTTATTTATTAATTGAAGTATAGTTGACACACATTGTTACATTAGTTTCAAGTGTACAACATAGTGATTCAATAACTCTATATGTTATACTGTGCTCACCACAAGTGTAGTTACCATCTATTACCATACAACATTATTACAGTACCATTGACTATATTCCCTATGCTGTACCTTTTATTCCTCTGACTTATTCCATCACTAGAAACCTGTATCTTCCATTCCACTTCACCCATTTTGCCCATCCCCCTACCTACCTCCCCTCTGGCAGCCATCAGTTTATTCTCTGTATTTATGGGTCTGTTTTTCCTTTTTGTTTGTTATTTTTTAGATTCCACATATAAGTGAAATCACATAGTATTTGTCTTTCTCTGTCTGACATATTTCTCTTCGCATAATACCTTCAAGGTTCGTCCATGTTGTTGCAAATAGCAAGGTTCATTCTTTTATGGCTGAATAGTATTCCAGTGTGTGTGTGTGTGTGTGTGTGTGTGTGTGTGTGTACACACATATATCAAATCATCTTATCCATATCACTGGACACTTGGGTTGCTGCCATATCTTGGCTATTGTAAATAATGCTGCTGTAAACATAGGGGTGCATATATCTTTTTGAATTAGTTTTTTTTTTATTCCTTTGGGTAAATTCCCAGGGGTTTAATTACTGGATCATTTGGTATTTCTATTTTTAACTTTCTGAGGAACCTCCCTGCTGTTTTCATCAGTGGCCACACCAATTCACATATCCATCAGTGGTACATAAGGGATCCTTGTTCTCCACATCCTTGTCAACACTTGTTATTTCTAGAATCAAAAAGATTCTAGCCATTCTGATAGGTTTAAGGTGATATCTCATTGTGGTTTTGATTTGCATTTTCCTAATAATGAGTGATGTTGAGTATCTTTTCATGTGTCTCTTGGCCATCAGAGAGGAAATTCTTATTGGTCAAGCGGGAAGGAACACATATAGATATTAGCTATGCACGCTGGTTCTGAAGTATGACATGGGCATCAGACACAGGTAGAATCAAGGACTCAAGCATCTCAGGACTTTTTGTCTTTTCTGTTAACTTCACTCTCACTGGGGACGTGGTTACTAATAGATTCCAAACTTACATTTCACAAGTTTCAGCAGTGGGGAAGGACCAACTGTTCATCAGTATCTGTTTGAAGGATTCTTAGGGAAAAATATATGTAATTGGTTCACTTCAAGCCTGGGCCAATAAATGGTGGTGGTCCTGTCCTTGGGTGAGGTGGGGAAATTCCTATGCTAAAGGGTGAAGGCACTCTGTGTAGATAGTTGCACAGGTGTTCACTACACAAATATATCAGACAATGGTGAATATAGTTACAGAATCATATTTTAACTTTCAAATTTTTAAATTTTAAAAATCTGACTCTCTGACCACTAGCTCAAATATTCCACCTCTTCCATTTTCTTATTCCCATTACATTTATTTTTCAGTCTTATCAAAGCCTCCAGTGTGGTTCTAGAGAGGACCTTTTCCTTCCTAACATGCAGCCTGAAATAAATAAAAATCATACAGTTGAGTGTTGCCCCATACCATTGTCTACTGTTTATAACTTGCTTCCTTCCTTAATATTTAGGTCTCATCTTCTGGTTGGTCTGGGTCCAGGGGATACAACATGGCTCTGCGGACCTAAACATCCCTATGCACCTCTTTTATGAGGGTTGCATCCTGACCATTGAGGCAGTGGGTGGCTGCCTCCAGACTTCTTTTCACTCCTCAGTCTCATCTGCTCCTGATTTACTTCCTTCTCTACCCTCAGGGAAATCACCTTTTGTTCCAATATCCAAAATTCCCTGGGACTCATTTGCTTCATTCACTTCACTTTTGTGATTTGTCTGAATCTGTTTTCTCTTGTCTGGTTCCCCATTTTGGCATGTTTTCTTGGGGGAAGAAAAGTGGCCCGGTGTATAGAGTTATAAAACTGAGACTGTGGTATCAGATCTCTGTGAGCCTTTCCGTGGCTGCCAATCAGGGTACTTCACACTTGGCTCGATCTCATACTGCCCATGGAAGCTGATTGAAACGTTTACTGTTGGACTGTACATGGGGATGGGTGGGCACCTGTCTTTCTGCATAGTTTTATTCCTTTATAATTAAATTTTAAAATATCCCAGAATATGTCCATGAAGCGTAAATTATGGCATCTCATCCTAACATTTTGGTAAGTAGAGTCTCCACTTCAATATTAAGTTGTTCTTACTGAAGAAGCAAGATTAATCACTGAAGTTACCAATGTCCATTTCACAAAATGGGATTGGGAAAAAATCACAATATAATGATGAAATTGAAGTGAAAATCAGGCTTGGAACATGTTATTCATGCCAGTTAATAAATACATGAGATAGAGGGTATCTAAATATAGTTATCTGCCAGCAATCTTATCAACTGTAATTTATCAAATGGTTCCGCAAGTTTGAAGTACTTGTAATCGCTTAGTTTGGGATGACTATTGAATAAAAAAAATGAACAGTCATATGTTTGATTTGGAGGGAATTCAAATAGGATAAGTTTACACTATAATTTGGGATGAGCTAGAATTTATTTTTTAGAGGTAATACTTTGTGAAAATAGTAACAGAACTGTGGAGAGTTAGCGGCTGGTATTATATTAATGAAATTAAAAACAATGTAAAAGGAAAATAATATGAGACATATGTAACCACATTTATTCTCAAAATAAATTCTCTGTCCTTTGGAATGTGAATGTAATAGGCTGCTTTGTGGAGATTCTGGCCAGCCCACTAAGGGCTCTCTGCATGCCCCCCCTTGCCTGTAGCTTCCATCAACTATTTCATACATCACCCCAGTCTTTTGATCACTGTTCATTGAGTCAGATAATCACATCAGCCTGTTCCAGGTGGACTCTAAAGCCAATGATGCCTCCAGTGAGAAAAAGTAGGCAACTTCCCAAGGGGGGCAGAAATGTTACTGTACTTTTTTAGGGCAGGTGCATCCCTGTTTGTGCGTGTGGAATGTGGATCCTTACAGTAAATTTTACTTTTCTGTTTAAATCTAGTAAATATTTCATGCTGCTGGGACTGTGGTGAGATATGTTCAGACATATAACAATTGTAAATTGTTATAAGGTTTCTGTAAAATATTTGATAAAACGTATTAAGAGTATTAAAAATGTTCATAAAGTTGTACCACATCTAGAACAATATGAGGAATTTATCACGTTCATTACTTGAACATTTACCACAGTGCAATTTATAGTACCAAAAAATCAGAAAAAGCTAAATGTCCCAATTTGAGGACTAGCTAACTGTATCAGAATGTGTCTTTCTCTATTTTGTAATGTTATGCAATTATTAAAATATCTTAGGAAAATATTTAACGGTGTAGGAAGCTACTATGCTATGACATTATGAGAAAAATCTGTATACAAAGTACATATTCTGACTCCAATATCACAATTTATGTATGGATGTGTGTATAATGAATACAAAAATGTAGAAGAAAATGCACCCAAATGTTAAAAATGGTAATTTTTAATAAGGAGAACTAAATATAACTTATTTTTTAATACTTTCCTTATATCTTCTACATTTCCTACAATGATCATTCATGTATGTAATCAGAAAAGTCCTACTATTAAAAATATTATGTGGGGGTGCCTGGGTGGCTCAGTTGGTTAAGCGTCTGCCTTCGGCTCAGATCATGATCTGACAGTTCATGGGTTCGAGCCCTGTGTCAGGCTCTGTGCTGACAGCTTGAAGCCTGGAGCCTGCTTTGGATTGTTTCTCCTCTTCTCTCTGTCCCTCCCCCATTTGTGTTCTGTCTGTCTGTCTGTCTCTCTCAAAAATAAACATTAAAAAATTTAAAAATAATTATGTGTAAAATAATGTTTTATTTTAGTGTTATAAAAATTAATTTTTTCTTTGTTGTATGAAAAGCTTTGAAAAACTCAAAAGGGTGTATTTATTCCATGCTGTGGCTATAAAACCTATAAGCAATAGTAATAAACTATCTGTTGTATTAAAAATTTGAATGGAATTGGGTTCATAATTACACTTGTTTGAAAAATAAATCAGCATATATTTTAAGCATTGAAGATTAAACACATTACAATAACAGTATTTTAATGTAAATATAACTTTGCCAGATTTTAATCAAGTGCAACAGTTTAGAGATATAGAATACATATACAAGTAGAACATACACTTTCTAAAACATAAGGCATACTTTACGGTATACAATCTTTTTTTTACCACAAAATATATATACTTCTCAGATATGAAACAAAACTGATATGACTGGGAAGACACTACTTCCTGGGACCAGAGTAACACTTTTACAAGTAGTTTAACTTTAATATATGACTTTAGTAATATCCGTATACAAATAGGCCAATTAGCTGGCGTGTTTCGGCCGTGTGAATCTATAAGACGCTAGCTGAATTTCGCAAAAGTGTCTGAAAGTTGACAAGTACTGCTTAGCAAGTCTCTGCACAAAAAGTGCAGCGGCAGGTCCAGGTGGGCCACAGCTGCTAGTAACTCCATAGGCACAAAAAAGCTTTACTGCCCCTTGGAAACTGGGCAGAGCAATCTTAAGCTCTGACCTCCTGTCGCTCCTCTCAAGGTTGAACACATTCCAAATACCTTCATGTGGAAGAGTCAAAAATAACAGAACAGGAGCCGGCTGCGGAGACGGCATTTCTGCCAGTAAAATTTTCCCAGTGAACACATTCATCTAGCTTCTGACATCATTCTTGGAGTGGCCGTCGTCTGTCTGATGCAAAATGTGGCTTCACTTTATGTTTTGTTGCACAGGGAAAGAAAAGGTTTTGTTCAGAGCTTTAGAAAGGTTTGTTGAGACCACATAACCTTTTTCTTATTAAATTCTGGAAAGTAGCTAATGTTCCTTTGGTAGTGAGGTGCTGTAGAGGAATGTGTTTCTTGCTTCTCCTTTCACAGGATTACTTCACAGATAGGCTTCAAGTGTGTGACTCAACCTCAATACATGAGGCAGGCTTCTTGGCGGATGTGTTTCCATTATCTGAGGGGCGGTAGGAAAGTGTGCTCATTTTTGTTGATAGGTTTGAGTGGGATTTGGCCTTTGGAGGGATGTATTTCAGAAGCTGGAGAAAATATTTTTTAAATTTTTTCCCCAGAAAGCCATAAAAGAGAGGATTCAGGCAATTGTTAAAATAAGCTATGCAAATAGTGATGGGCATGGCGGTGTCCACAATATCTGCAATTTTACAGTCATGTATGATGCCCAACTGAATCAATACATCCAGAAAAGTGAATATTTGGTGGGGAACCCAGGAAAAGAAAAAGAAAAGCACAATTGCCATAATTATCTTGAAAATATCATCATTTCTTGGCTTGTTCTTTTGAATCTCATAAGCCCTCTTCAGAGTCTTCCAAATAAGAGTGTAACTTGTAAGAATGATCAGAAAAGGAAACAAGAAACCCAGTATATTCTTAGTTAAGCCCAGCCCAATGGGGAGGGTTGAATTTTGGGATTCATAATGGAAAGCACAAACCGTGATATTGGTGTTCTCAATGAAAAACACGTTTCGGTGGATTATAGTTGGCAAACTGGCCAAGCCAGCCAACAGCCAAATAACGATGCAGGTGACTTTGGCCATAAGCATTGTACGCCGAAGGCGGGCTTTCATTGGATGAACAATAGCCAGGTAACGGTCGATGCTTAGACATGTGAGTAGAAACACACTGGCATAGAGGTTGAAACTGACACTGGCTGAAGCGATCTTACACAGGTAATTGCCAAAGGGCCAGCGATATTCCATGGCAGTGTAGACAGCCCACAGTGGTAAGGTCAGTAAAAAGCATAAGTCAGCCAGTGCTAAATTCAAAAGAAAAACACTGGCCACAGTCTTCAGTTTCATGTAAAAGTAAATGACAATCACTACCAAGCTGTTTCCAAATATTCCCACCACAAAAATGATACTGTATAAAGTAGGGATCATGACAAATATGTAATTGTGCCTTCCAGCTTTGGGACAGTCATCTTGGATTCTTTTAATACCATCTTCAGTGGAAGAGTTGAGGATCATTTTGATCTCCTGGGTTAATTAGTCTTAGACACTATGCCAGATGCACCTGGAGAAAATAAAAATGAAAAGGTAAAAAAAAAAAAAAAAGAACTTTCAGTTATAAACAAATAGTTTTATTTTTCAGTCTTAAATACAGTAACTCCACTTTAGTCTTAGGAAAAAAAAATAGATCATATTTTCTGGAGAAAAACTGAACCGAGAAAGGGTAGGATTACACATTTAAATTAATTTTTAGAACATATTGCTTTTCTAGAAAGTAATAAATATCCTCCAGGTAAACAGAAATGGGGGTGCTATGTGAATAAACTTATCTAGGTTCTTTGCATTTTTTCTAGAAGTAAATCCTAGCTTCCACATTGATTAAAAAAGCATAGTCTAAATCTCAGAAAATGCTACTGAATTAAATTAGTTATTCAGGAAGACTTGAGTTTTTCCAGAAGCTTCTGCAAATATTTGCTTCAATATTTTACATAGTCAGTGAACAAGCTATTCACTTACATGATTTAGAAAATCAACATACTCTTCCCTAGCAGAGTCTATCAGAAAACCCTTGGGAGGGAGGCTGAGGATGCTGTGGGGGTAACATCACAGGATGAGGTACAGGCATACTCTGAGGTAAAAAAGCTCAGCGTATGGCATAGGCAAGTCTGTCTGGGCAGGGCACGGGTGCTGGGTAAAGATCCTCTTGCTACCCCAGGAGCAGGTCCCTAGATGAGCATGGCTGTGCGTTCTTTTTGTAGCAAAGTGTCCTGGGCAAGATGAGGAACAGGAATAAGACTTCCCAGGATAGCTATGCTTGGCATCCAGGAGAGCCGTATGAACACACACACCTAAGGTAGTGTCCATCTTGGTGTAAAGTGGTGCCGTGAGAGGGATGAGACTCAGGTAGCCAGGTTTTAAGAGAGAACACTAGAAAGAAAAAGTTTCTTAAGTGGCCTCTTTGCCTTCCCCAAGGAGGTAGTTATTCTCCTCATCCAAGATTTTTTTTAATATAATTTATTGTCAAATTGGCTTCCATACAACACCCAGTGCTCCTCCCAACAAGTGCCCTCCTCCGTGCCCATCACCCACTTCCCCCTCTCCCCCACCCCTCATAAACCCTCGGTTTGTTCTCTGTATTTAAGAGTCTTATGGTTTGCCTCCCTCTGTCTCTGTTTGTAACTTTCCACCCCCCCCCCATGTTCTTCTGTTAAGTTTCTCAAGATCCACATATGAGTGAAAACATATGGTATCTGTCTTTCTCTGACTGACTTATTTCAAGGTTCTGGCTTCAAGTCCCCATTATCTTCTCCTTTTGTACTCAGCCTTATATAATTTAATTTCTTCCCTCTCTTTTTGTTCATGGGGACATTAGCATCCACAAACAAGCAAATGTCACATCCTCTGTGGAGCCTTCCTGACTTATCTGGGCCATTGACTGTTCCATTTGCTAAGCCACTTCAGCACTTTGGATGTAGCTTTTGACACTATATCATAATGGTGTTGACCTGTCTTCTCTATTGGTATGTCAGCTGCTTGAAGGTAGGGCTTGTTTCGAATAATCTCGTTTACTAATGTAGGCCCCAGCCAATTCCAGGGGACAGATGATACATGTCTGATGAATAAGACAGCCAATGGATGAATGAATGAGTAAATAGCATATAACTTAAAAGCTAGGAGTATAGCATAATGAGACTAGTTTCTGTGGGGCTAATAACACAATTTACATTTTGCTCCTTAGAGGATCAAGATAGAAAATAGTCATTGTTAACCTAGGCTTCACCTTGGATTAAAAAATCGAAACCAAAACTAAACAAAACAGACAAAAAAATCCTTGGTACTTTTAGAAATATGTGGTTTCTAAAACAGAAGATGAAAAGAGGGAATAATATAATGGAAACTAGGGCTAGGCTCTCAGGGAGATATGACCTATTTCTTTCTCACCCAGAAGGATTTCCCTACATTTTGCTGATTTTTCAGTTTATTTTATTATAGTTATTGAAATTATGCCAGTTTAGAAGTATAAATTCCTTTAGGTAAACAAATATTCTCTATTAAAAATTAAATACTACATGAAAGGTTTATGTACTAGCAGTCATTTACACCTTAATGTGTATTAATTTACTTATTCTTCTTCTAACATCTGGTTGATTTCAGTTGGATTTTGCCTAGGAAAAAAGTGGAAATGTCAAGGTTAAAGAATCTCAAAGATTAAAAAGCAGCCTGGGTGAACTCCATAACTGAAAACCATGGCAGAGGTAAATATTTGTTTCAGCTTGGGCACAAGGACACTACTAACAGATAGGAAGGGATAAACTTAATGCATTGGAATCCCTTTAGTGCCCTGAGCTTGAGTGCTTGAAAGCAGGGAGGAAATTCTCCTCTTTTTCTTCTTTTCTCTCTTGAGCCTAACTCTAAGACTATATATCTCAGGCTGGTTCCACTAATACTGTATCTGGAATGAGTAGAATTTTATTGACAAGGTGAGAATTGTAACCATCATTTATTAAAAAAAAAATCTATGGGAAAAAGTTTGCATTTGAAAGGACCAAGTTTTAAACATAGTTTTGGACTCCAATTCCATCACAATCTGAGGTCAGTTTCTTATTCAGTTCCCATTGATCCATATCGACTAATATGTAATACATAAAAGGTTGCTCTGAACATCTAGGGGAGCATCCCTGGAAATTTTAGTAAGGAATTTATTATTTAAATGAGAATATCACTGGAGAAACTCTGGACATCACATTAAATATACTAATAATACTTTACATAAATGTTTATAGAAGTAATGACTAAGACTTCCTGCCAGGAAAGGAAACAAATTCTCACATACTGGAGGGTAGAAGAAAGGGGAGAGGAATTTTAGGTTATAGGACCAGTGGGAACAAGCACAGGGAAGCATATAAATGAAAATAGTCCATCCAGTGGGCTGTCATCCATTTATCCCATATTCATTGAACATCTACTAGGTGCTGGAGTTAGGGATGCAAAGTGAAAAAGTTCACAGTCCTTCTCCTCTTTTGAGGCATTTGAGTCTAGTTGTGGGGGGACAAGAGCTTTAAAGACAGAATTACCTCCAGTGTTGAATACTATACCATAACAGGGTCATGTGGAATGTTCTGTATTTATCATTGACCCAGTTTGTTGGTGGGGGACTTGGGTAGTGATCAGGGGCACTTCCCAAAGAAGATGGCATTTGGACTTTGGAGGATACATGGAAAACAAAGTGGTTAGAACTTAAAGGCAACAGCTGGCCAGCCGAGGTAGAGTAGAAATTGTCATCACTTGAACTTCTCTCTCCTTATAGATGTCTGCAGCATCAGCTATGGGAGGCTGCTCTTGTAAATTTACAGATATCGCACAACCCTCTTGGCAGTGGTGTGGGGAAAATGGAACCTTTGTGACTGGTAGGCACCTATGATTGATGCTAAGTGAGTGGGAAAGAGTAGGGTTCTTTTCCCTTTGAAGCTGAAAGGATGCTGTTTTGATGAGGAGCTGAAGGAAAGAGATGTGATCTATTAGGAACAGCAAACTTATGAGTCCCAGAAAGCAGCTACATTTCACTCTTCTCCCAGTTGAGTTTTAGGCAGGGAGGATATACCTCTCCCTATTTTTGGGTCTCACCATAGCTTTTACATAAACTCTGTGGCTTATATGAATTCCATAGCACCATTTCTTCTTGGGGGAAAGAAGATGGGATTTGGACTCAAAATACTTATAATAGACTTTCTTTGCCAATTATAAATATGTACGGCTCTGGGTAAATCACCCCATTTCTCTGAACATGAGCCTCAGTTTCCTTATCTGTAAGAAATGGGAACAGTGATTTTTATTGCACATATTGTTGTGGGAATTAAATGAGATAGTATGAAAGTATTGGGCATATCTTTCAAAAAGTAAGTGTTTAATTAGATGTGTTTTTTAAAAATCTCTACTATTATTTTTTGAATGCAAGTTAAACATTGACTTAGCCATGGCTTAAAAAAACATGAAAGATTTTTTTTTTAAGGTTTATCATTGGTAAGATCCTTCTTGTGCCATTAAAAGGCTAAAAATACCAGGATGTTGTTCTTTCAAACTGTGAGTAAAAAAATCATCTTAAGCAGCTGAATACATTGGCCATGAGTCAGGTGGGAACTTTCAGTCTGCTGTAAACACAAGGTTGGCTCCTGGTGGCTGCACTATTTATCCACAGATTGCTTTCATACCAGATACATTGTATTTCTTGACAGCTTCCCTCATTCTTAAACACAAGCCTAAGAAAGAAGATTCCTCCCTCCCTCCCTCCCTCCCTCCCTCCCTCCCTTCCTTCCTTCCTTCCTTCCTTCCAAGAATATTTCGCCAAGACTTTTGATTAGAATATTAATACCTTCTTAAGCTTTTAGGCAAGCCAAAACCAATCTAATTAAATTGTTCATTACATGCTCCTTTTTTAATGAGTTTGCAATCTAAGGAAAAAAATACCACATAGTTTCCTATGATAATAAAGAGAGAACTAAAAGACAAAGTAATTATATTTTAGAATAATCTTCTATCAAAGTATCTTTCTCAAATATCTAAAAGAGTAGACTAGTGTTTGTAGGTCATTTGCTTGTAGTGCTGGGCAGCGCAATAAACCATCCTGTTCAAAAGTCATTGTCTTTATTGCTTTTATTTTATAATTCAGACTTTAGAAGGCAAGTGTTTCTGTTCCTGTGTGTTTTTCCCCCTCAGTAATGAATGAGGCATTCTACAGGGAGCAACTGTTAGTATCCATTTGTGAATTCATTGAATCATAGAAGTTGGCAGTAAAATTTTTATGGTTTCTACTTGTTTCTTTTTCAGATTCACTTGTTCTTATTTCTTAACCTTCTGTTCTTATTTTATGGGGCCTATTTGTACCCTTTTCTCTTTAAACATGTTGAACATCTGTATGTTAAGAGCCCCTATCAATTGCTTTACTATTTGTAGGTTGTAGTTCTTGTATGAATTCTATTTGTTTCATCCATGGACACTCCTTCTTGGCATTTGCTTTCATCTTGGGTTTTATAATCTTTGACTACGAGTTAATCTGTAGTGGGAATTAACTTCTTTAGGAGGCCTGGCATCTGGATGGTGGTGGCCTGTGCAATTTCTGCTTGGGCATACAACACTCACTTGATCTGGAAAAGTCTTTAATGCTAGTTCTCAGCCTAGTTTCCAATGCTGTATTTTTTCTTCAGATACTGCAAATGAGGCCCCCACCCATTCTCAAATTTTTGTTGGTCTGCAGAAATTATCTAGTCTTTGGTCACAATAGGCAGTGATTTTCCAGTTTCTGGCTTTAACCAAGAAAGCCAGTTTTATTTGTCTTCAGTATGCGTGTCTAATGATCTTGACTTCCATCCTGGTAGACTTGTTGAAACTTTATCTTGGCTGTGTAACTGGTATTCGTTCTTTTCTGGCCCATGTGGTCTCAATTCTTATTCAGAGCTGTGATTTTCTATTTTATGTGTTTCGAGAAAGAAGGGTAGTGTTCATTATGCTTACGTTCATTGTCTTCATCTTGACTGGAATTTGTCCTACACATTATTTGGAGATAATGGTTAAATTGCTTGGACCCCCAAATCTTTAGATTATAGTCTTTCCCCTATTCATGCCCACCCCAACCCCCATCATGCCTTTCAATGAATAATCCAAGCCCTTCTGGTGGTACTCTCCTCCATGGTGGTAATCCTGGCAGCCATGAAGAAGAGAGCATGGCAGAGAGCTTGGCACCATGGGGTAAATGACCAGAACTGCTTTTAAATCAGATGCATGAGAAAATGGCTGGCAATCCCAACCTAACTTCTCTATGTTGTTTTATTTTTAATTATTTTTCATGTTTACTTATTTTGAGAGAGACAGGCAGAGAGTCAGAGAGAGGGAGAGGGAGAGGGAGGGAGGGAGGGAGGGAGGGAGGAAGGGGCAGAATGAGAGGGAGAGAGAGAATCCCAAGCAAGCTCCACACTGTCAGCACAGAGCCCAATGAGGGGCTGGATCCCATGAACCTGAGCCGAAATCAAGAGTTGGACGCTTAACCAATTGAGCCACCCAGGCGCCCCTAATCTCTCTATGTTAAATACTTTCCTTGGAGCTGATTTTGCTCACCTGTGCAATTCCTAGGTGAATGTTTCTCTTAGCACACACAATATATTGATTACAATTACTAATGCCATACTAAATAAGTACTCAAGATTCAGTGTCCTTAATGAATGGCTACATGATATGTGTAAGTGGTAAACGGTGGTTTCTGGCCCTCTTCCCAAGTCGACAGCATCCACTATGGCCTGCCCTCACAGGAAATGAAAACAGCACAAGCTGCCATCTTATTTCTACACACACCAGTTGTAACCACCTGTGGTGATGGTGGTTAAATGTCCTGTCATCCTCAACTAGCCCTCCCCTTTGCTTTCCAAAATATCCCCCAAGAATAGGAAGAACTTAGCTTTATGAAAGGAAATTCAGTAGTTCCTTCCAAGTTAGGGTATACATTTCAAGGAAAGTAAATTGTGATCCTAAATTTTTGCTTGTTAGAAATTATTCAATACTTTAATATCTAGTAATGTAACACTAAATTACAATTAAATTTCTCTCTGCTTCAGAAGCTTCTACTCATCATAAGTTATAGTTTAAGCAACCTACTTGTCATGAATATCCCAAGCCCCCAAAGAGCTCCTTTCATTCCTATGATATTTCTTCCCATTCTTTTCTATTCTAAACTCTTGGCTGTTTTTGTTGTATGCTTTTTTTTTTTTTTTTCCAAAAAGAAAAGAGAAGCAGGCAGGGATGAGATATATGTCATTAACTCTAATCATATGCTAGAAATCTTCCTCTGACATATTGGTGTTAGTAGAAAATATTGTTATGTTCAATATAGAGGCCCATTGAAGGCTTTAGTGAGCCTCAAAAGAGCTGTGCTCTGCAGACTAGGAGAAAAATAAAATAAATATAACTTGGAAAAAAGCTTGTACATAAATAAACTCTTGTCCTCTTATACTCCCAAATTCCTCAAACTTAGGGACTTGGAGAATTTCCTCAAGGGAATTATAACCACATTTTAAAGAATCAGCATCTCGGCCATTCATCAAAGGGGAGGAAACATAATTTTTAATAATATGGCTCTTGGAGACTGTTCACAAGCTTTTCTTTTTCAACAGATGAAAAAGGCAGCTCCTATGTGGGCATCTCAGTCAACAGCTGTTTTATCTGACTTGTGAGCAAAACCCACAATTTCATATGTTAAGCCACTGCATATTTGCTTCTCTGAGACTCTAGATCAGCAGCATAAACTGCTTATCTCATTTCAGATTCCACTTTAAGGGGTATGAGGGAAGTTACTGGGAAGGAGAGGAAGCACCACTTAATTTATATTTTTAAGAAATTATGAAATTTTTATAGAATTTCTATGTGTTATCAGCTTTATGTTAGAAATTACTGGCCACATGACAATTCATTTCAGATTAAAATTTTTAACATTTTGGAGCCCCTGGGTGGCTCAGTCAGATACGTGTCCGACTGTAGCTCAGGTCATGATCTTGTGGTTCATGAGTTCGAGCCTTGCGTCAGGCTCTGCTGACAGCTCAGAGCCTGGAGCCTGCTTCAGATTCTGTGTGTCTCTCTCTCTGCCCCTCCCCTGCTCATGCTCGCTCTCTCTCTCTCTCTCTCTCTCTTTCTCTCTCTCTCTCTCTCTCTGTCTCTCTCTCAAAAATAAACATTGAAAGAGTTTTAAAAAATAAAGTTTTTAACATTATAGAAATCACATAATCATAAATTTTAAGTGAAGCTAGAAGGATCAAATATTCCCTGTATTATACATGTTTCCCCCAATTGCCCAACGTTCATATTGGTCCTACACAATGTATAAGGAGACTAGGGTTCTAATTTTGGTTTTCTTATTCACTAGCAAGGTGACCTTGAACCAGTCACTTAGCTTTTCTACACCTCTGCATTCTCAGGGAGCTGACACATGGCTAAAGAAATCTCCTGAAACACTGAAATTTTATAATCTTTTTTTTTGGAATAGGTATTTATCTTTTGAAGATAAAGGCAATGATGGCTTGACAAGTAGAAATGACCTGATAAATCATTAAATCAGCCAAAATCTATCGATTGATATAGATATTATTAATGCCACAATGATTTAATAAGATTCTCTAGTTAGATACAAGAAGTCTTTTTCTTAAAAACGAAATGAATTTTACCTTTTACTGGGGATAAATAAACTCCACATAAGAGTTTTATATTACAGTGATATTCCCCCCCCCCCATTTTTTAGATTATCTACTCAAAGAAATGTTTTCCCAGCACAGCATTTGGATAGCTGGTTGTGACCCTAGGTTATCGAGGTCAAGGTTATAGAGGTCAACTATCTAGACTAGCTAGATTAGTTTCTAGACTGTGAGTCTCTCAGGCATCCCCTGTGTTATTCATTGGCAATTCCACATGAAAAGGTAGAGACAGATTGTTTCATGGCTGCAAATCAAAATTAGAAGCAGGCCCTGCAGTTAGGGAGTCAGGATTATGTTATTTTATGAAGAAGGTGGCAGAATGTGTTATTGTTAAAATAACTCCTACAAAACAAACCTACTTTCAGGTAATTTTTTTTTTTTTTTTTTTTTTTGGTGGGGAAAATACAACTTTCTAAAGTCTAGTAAATAGTTAATGTGATTCATTTGCCCAAATAAAAACACACAGATGAGGACAGAGAATTATAAAAGAACCCACGGTAATATATTATTTAGAATAACATTTTCAAGTATTTTATTAGTCAATATTTTGAAGTGCTAAGTGGACTTTTGTCCTAAGAAAATGAATTCTGTAAGGTAATGTTTGATTTTATCATAGAATTACTTTTTGTTTTTTGAAACACAGTTTCATATGCTTCATTTTTTTTTAAACATTAAAATGCTATAAAAACTGAGAGCAGAATAGTCTGGCAGAGAAAGCACTGCACTAGAGTCCGGTCAAAGAGCCTGCTCTGTCACTAACCAGTGACACAATCAGACACAGGTAATTTAATCTCTTACTTTGTTATCTCTTAAATATTACAAAATACTTAGAATGGAAATACTAACACTTGTTCTCACCTCTATTTCATAGGTTGTTAAAGGTAAACAGTGAGGTCTTAGGAAAAGATAAAAGCACTTTGAAAATATAAATTTTATAATATCATTTATGTAATGCAAGGGTAAGTAAAATTTAATGAAAGAGAGCTCAGAACTTCAAAAATAAATAGAATTATTTTCATTCAAAAATTCAGCAGAAGTATTTTTCATTATTTTCATCTAATGCATTTATTTCAAGCATTATAATGAGGCACTTGATGAATGTGGAAAGAAAGGTAAAATGGTAGATCTTGCATGGCTTCCACAGTTAATACTTGTGGCAACAAATGTTTAGGTACAAAGTGGAGCCCTAAGGTTAAATCTGACCAACACATATATTTTCCTTGGCCCCCCAAAACTCTATAATATATCTTCTGGAATTTGAATTTTCTGTAGTTTACTAACCGCTGCCACTCTCTATTTTCTGATTCTGTTGGTCAGTGCTGTCTAAAAGAAACTTAATGTGAACCACATACATAATTAAAAATTTCCTAGTAGCCACACTAAAAAAGTCAAATTAAACTCCTAAATAGTAGACTCCTGAAATACAGCTTGGGAATTATTCATTAGACTGTGTATTTCTTTCAAACATTTAGGACTGGTATAGTTAAAGGGTGCCCAACAGGATGTTATCTAGTAAAATACTCCTTGCGCTCATTCATAAATGTCTAGAATTTCTTTAACTGGGATTGGGTTGGCAATACCCACTTCCATGCCTCCAAGATCTACCTGAGGAAGGAGATACACTGACTCAGATGAAAGCCAGACTAGCAGTAGAAGGGCATGGTGATGGTAACCAAAAAATCTGAGGCAGTATGTGATTTACCTCTTCTGACCTATGGGGTCTTTTGCTTTTCTCTTAACCTGTGACTCATTTTCTTCATCTGGAAAATTATAATAATAATAATGAAGTTAATGATAATGATGAAGTAAAAAAATATCTGTCTTGTCAGGCTCACAACGTTGTTGGGAACATCATGAGGTGATACATGTGGCGATATCATAAGATCCTGTAGATTTGAGACTTTTATTAGTGTTCTTAACTTCATACTATGGTGTAAATGACTAACTTCCCCTGTACCAGCAAATCTGGATAAGGAGAATTGGGAAATTGCACTCAGTGCTGGAAGTGGAAGAAGAGGCTAATGGACCAGAAAGAGGTAGAGAGGCTCAGAGAGGGAGGCTGATGCACTGACAAGCTACTTGGATTGGACACCTCTGCTAGCTCTAATCGTTCTTTTCAATACCTATATGATTTTTAAGTATAAATTACAATGATACTACACCACTGATTATAATGAAAAGTTTAGACCATTCTGTCTGCTGTTATATTACCACTCCATTCATTTCTATGTGGGACTACTTGTGTTTTCTAACGAAACAGCCTGTGATGAGCAGCACAAATGCTGGGCCAAAAAAAGGTAACGACGCTTTGCCGATTGAAAACTACGATGAGATACTGGTGACTGCTGCTTCCTGTGAAAACTTCATTAGCAATAAATGGGTTACCAGATGTCACATGTCAGATTTGAAATTAAAATATATTCCCAGTATTTGTGTGCAGTCTGAGCGGCGGGAAAAAAACGAACTCTTTCCAAGAGAGCTGCATAAGATACTGTACCACTTTTGCCTTTGATTGTTTGTTTCTCCTCTAAATGTAAAACGAAAGCATCCCTTGGTTTGTAAAGTGGAAAGATAGCATTTCTGCATAGAGGGGCTATGTACTGAAGTGGCACATTACCCGTGCAGCAACAACTCTTTAAGGACAAGGAGAGTATTTTTGAATATTCTCTGCCACACCAAGACCACCATCTCCTATTGTTTTGCCATAGCAATTTCTCCTTTTCTTGGCTTCCCTTTCATCAAGCCGTTTCTGCTTTTATTACTGACAACAAAACTGTTTAAGTCAGCAGCTGTCAACGTTGACTCCACGTTTCCTGAACCTGCTGTAACAACAATGCTTCCCCGCTTCATGATAGTAAAACTCTCTTCTTGTTCTTCGAGCTAGCTAAGTCACTCTGTTCTGGTCCTCAAAGTTGCAAGCCTCCAATCCGAAATCAACTGTGGTTAGGGAGGGAACCCCACAATTGGAAATAGGACAGCACAATTGCGCTTGAACCAGCAGAAATTTCAAATGCTAAGCCAGTGTGACAGAAGTATCTAACACCCTCTAGTTTTTATAAACAAGTATTTTTGGCTAAAGAGGGTCCATGTTCCTTTGCAATTTCAAAATCTCCAGTTATTCAGTTCCAGCTGAAGACCATGGATGTTTGAAACTATTTATTGTTTTTTTCCCCAATTTATTTTTGTTCTGTCTTCTGTAAGATAGATGAAGCTTATAAATCAAATTAAGAGGGTAAAAGTGAATTATCACTCTTAAGCATCTTCTTGGAGAAATATTTACAGTACTCCTCCCTTATTTGTTGGGATACATTCCAAGACCCCCAGTAGATTCCTGAAACCACAGATAGTATCAAACCCTACATATAGTGTGTTTTTTCCTCTACAAAATTACTTATGTTTCCTCTACAAAATTACCAATGACCTATGATAAAGTTTATAAATTAGGCATAGTGAGAGATTTACAACAATAACTAAAAATAAAATAGAACAATGATAACAATATACTGTAATAAAAGTTATGTGAATGTGGTCTCTCTCTAAAATATCTTGTACTCTATTGAGTTTTCTTCTAATGATGGGAGATGATCAAGTACCCATGTGGTAAGATGAAATTACGTGAATGACATAGGCATTGTGACCTAGCATCAGGCCACTCTTGACCTTCTGATGGTATGTCAGGAGGAAGATCACTTGCTTCTGAACC
The DNA here is from genome assembly GCF_007474595.2 of Lynx canadensis. Lineage (NCBI taxonomy): Eukaryota > Metazoa > Chordata > Mammalia > Carnivora > Felidae > Lynx > Lynx canadensis. The sequence goes on along the minus strand of NC_044311.2, from coordinate 43,455,291 downwards.
TCGGCTGACTGCAGGTAACTGAACTGCAGAAAGCGAATCCACATGTAAAGGGGGAACTACTGTACCTAGAATTTCTTTACACACAGAAATTCCCCAAAGTACTTACAAGTTTGTTTCTGGAACATTAATTACTCGTCAGATGCTGGGGATGCAAGAGCTACTGCCCTTTGACCTTCGCATAAAGGAAGACAGAGCACCCATTAAGTGATTAGCTATGTCAGTGGGGGAAAATGTCAGTTTCAACTTTTCAGTTACATAACTTCAGCACAAAGTGACACACAAGAGTTCAAATAAGCTTATTTAATGTACAGTTGTTTTATGCTCCTCTAGGATTTTACTGGTATCTGTTTCACAAAGAGGACTTATAAAAGTGGCTTAGTATTAACATTAGTAATATTTATGAGTTGTGATTAACTGAATGTTTATTATGTGCCAAGCATTGTGATAATTGCTTTCATATCTGCAAGAACCCTGTTATGGACTGGATTGTGTCCTTTCAAAAGCCATAGTACCCAATGCGACTGTAATAGATATAGATGTAATAATGGGTAAATGAGGTCATGAGGTTGGGGCCCTAATCCAATGTGACAGGTGTCTTCATAAGAGGAAGAACACATCAGGAATGTGCTTGCACAGAGCAGAAGCTATGTGAGGTTAATGAGAAGGTGGCTATCTGCAAGGGAGGGAGAGAGGTCTCACCAGAAACCAACCCTGCCAGCACCTTGATCTTGAACTTTTAGCTTCCAGAACCATGAGAAAGTAAATTTCTGTAGTTGAAGCCACCCAATCTGTGGTATTTTATTAAGGTAAACATAACAAACTACCACAAGGCCTATGAGGATAAGCACGATTATTCCCATTCTTCAGATGAGGAAACTGAGGCTTAGAGAACAGGTCCTTTTTTATCAAAAATAGAATCTGTATTTTTGAGATTTTAAAGTTTCAAGGTTCAGTTATTTTTTTGAGGGGTAAGGTCATCATTTCATATTCTAGTTCAATGCTTCTCAATGGGGGATAATTTTTCCCTCCAGGGACATTTGGCAATGTCTGGAGACACTTTTGGTTCTTACAACAGGGGGGAGTTGGGAGGGGACAACGTTACTTGCATTTAGTAACTGCTTAGATGAGATACTGCTACTCATCTTACAAGGCACAACGCATGACCCCACAACAAAAAATTATCTGGTCTAAGATGTTAATTGTGCTGCTTGAGAAACCTTATTCTAGTCCCTACTTTTTTTTTTTTTTTAATTCTTGATAATCTGTAGTTCTTGTCTTTTATGGCATAAGTTAACTGTATACTATATTGGTAGTGCTTTTTTCGTGTATTATATTCATATCATCCCAGGGAAACTACAGATCAAAAGATAAAATCCTGTTGAGTAACCTTCAGATATCCAAGACCATGTTGAGTACTTAGTAGGAGCTCTGAAACTGCGAGTTGACTAAATATTTGTTGTGTCAGATCATTCTAGAAATTACCCTCTCTAAGCATTTTCCAGAACTCTAGGATTCTGCACCAGAAAAGAGAATTTGAGCTTGGATTCATTATAAGGTCTTTAACGGGTTTGATGGCTATTGTAGCGGCCCCAAAGTTGCTTCTAGAAATAGGAAGCCACCATGTCTGGAAGTCAAACCCTGCCCTCTGGTGGCATCACTGCCATAGACACTGCTGGGAATCTGACAGGGCCAGAGTCAATCTGCAGTGTTAGGTTCTAAACTGACTGCAATATTTAAATGGAAATTTAACTTCATATTCACATGAGGGCTTTTCTCCCCCCTGCAGAATAACATATTAAGTGTAGTCTGTCATCGAGGCTCTCATTAGAATAAAACAAGTACACTCATTTTTGTGAGAGAGGATGAACATACCATTAGTTACAAGCCATAGTGTGTAAGTTTGGCAACCCGAGAGTTTCAGTTACTTAGTTTGTCTCTCTTACTTGCCTCCTCTACCCAACTGCTTTTCTGATCCATAATGGCACTAAGTAATTGTTTTTGTAGCCAAAGAAGAACATTTCTGGAAAAAGGATTTCTAAAGGAGTAATATTGATAGAGTCCCATGACCAGAATTTAATTATTGGTTCATGTGGTATTGTCTCTACAAACTCCTTATAGGCTAGTTCTAGAAGACAAGTACCATTGTGTTTGAAATACCAGCTAAATCTGAGGAAATTATATTGCCCCCTTTTCCCATGAAGAACTCTATTCTCTCACTAGGAAAACACCACTGTACTTCTTATCACAGAGTGCAGCCTTTTCTGTATACTGATGCCAAACGGGTAACATTTTAGTGAGGCATTTGAAGTTGTGATATGCAACTCCATGGGAGACAAACAAGGTCATTTAGAAGGTCTTTTCATTGAGAACATCAGAGCTTTAAAAAGATGTAGGCCTTTCCTGGATAATTGGGGTAAAGTAAATAAAAAAAAAACCCAACAAAGTACAAAAATAAACAATCAGATGGAAACATTCAGAATTAAGAGTGAAATGATAGCAAATGCTAATGTCAGATCTTAATAATACATATAACCAAAAGCCATAAGTGAAAAAGCAACATAATTTAAGCAGTTGAAGAGTAGAAATCAGATGATTGCAGGATTTAGCAAGGGTAAAAAAAGACTTAGTACAAACACTAATCTAGAACTGGGGGTAGGGGATTTGGAGGCTTTTTCTTTGTCTCTCTAGAAATTGAGACCTCAGGCAAATTATTAAACCTTCATTCAACATTGATCTGACAAATGGGAATGAGACCATAAAGCCTCTACCTTGCCCTCGGAAGAATGTTGGTTTTTTTTTATTTTTAAAAAAAAATTTTTTTTTCAACGTTTATTTATTTTTGGGACAGAGAGAGACAGAGCATGAACGGGGGAGGGGCAGAGAGAGAGGGAGACACAGAATCGGAAACAGGCTCCAGGCTCTGAGCCATCAGCCCAGAGCCTGACGCGGGGTTCGAACTCACGGACTGCGAGATCGTGACCTGGCTGAAGTCGGACGCTTAACCGACTGCGCCACCCAGGCACCCCTCGGAAGAATGTTGTTAAGATGATATGTTTAACATAATTTCCTCAAAACACAGTATATCATACTCATTCATTATGAATAGACTAGATACAGTAAAAACAAGTTTAACACATGACTGAAGTGGAAAGCTAATGGTTATATCAAGAGGCATATATTCAACATTTAGAATTTTAAAAGGAAGCATTAACTTTAGCAGAGTCTGTTGGCTATCAAGCACCATAGAAAATAACCCAGAAGCTCTGCAGTCACAAAGTCAGTTAAGATCCTGGCTTCACCTCTGACTAATCATGTAAATGGTTAAAATACTTACCCTCTTTGAGCCTTAGTCTTCTCATCTTTAAAATGGGATAAAAACTTAGTATATACTGTTATTGCGAGGATTAAATAAAACATGGCGGGGTGGGGTGGGGTGGAAGATTCCCATATAGTAAACAGTAAATGTTATCTCTTGTTACCATTATTTATATTCTCAATATATATTCATATGTCCCCACACTAAGTAAATTACCCCATAAAATTCTACTTTACATATGTGTAATTTGTCACATAACCTATGGTTATTACACATAACCAAGAAGCAGATTGGAATGATGTGAGGAGCCCTGTCCATACAATACAATATGGTGATACAATCTGTTATTAATACCATAAAACAATATAAAGGACCCAGGAAGGACCCAGTTTTTAAAAGAAGTGAAAGTATGAACATCTGAAGGGCAGATGATTTTAACATTACTTTAAGTTGGAGGAGGAAAAAATATCACACTATAGACCTTTGGTTGGTGAATCAAACCTCAACTAATTAAATGGGAAAATTTTTCCTCAAAATGAAGAATTCAGAGAAAAAAATTTCTTTGCCAGCAACTCCCCTAGTATTCATATAAGTCTCTTCCTTGAATTATCTGACTTAACATGTGGTAATTGTTGTTCTTTAATATGATTGCATGAGATTCACTTTCTAATAATTATACAACACTATTGTTTCTGGTAATAACGTTTCTGGTATTACTTTATTACTATATAAAATATGGAAAAACAAATTAGGCTAAATATTTTGTACTCAGAATAGAGCAGGCAGATTTGTGAAGTTCATTAGAACTTTGTGAGAATAACGTAATGTGCTAATAATTTTGGTTATATTGATATGAAGACATCTAATTCAAAGGAAGTGTTTAGAAATCAGTCTGTTTCAGTAGGCATAGTTGTACACAGGTCAGTGATCAGTTTAAAGCCATTGTCTAGATAAACTACACGATTTATGTTATACCAACAAATCAAAATGTTCTCTTTACATAAAAAGTCATTCTGCTGTGGTCTTTCAGCAGCTTTATCTCAATGTGGATCAGAAAGTCACAGAAATTTCTGCTATAGAAGGAAATTGATAAGTCATATTTATTCCTTTTCTTCTTCAGAAAAATACAGAAAATACAGAAAAATATATATGTATGCCCTTTGTCCCTGTAAAAATGCACAATTACTATACTCTAAATGGTGTTTTTGTTGTCAGGTTCTTCAAGCCAAGTCTATTTTCACCTATAATGTAGTTGAACTGTTATTATCTACAGTCTTGCTTTTATTGAAACAACTTAAGTCAGAGATTCATAACATTTTATTGCTGGAATAGTCTCTAGAAATTACATGCTCCAAGGTTCACATATGCAAATACTTACAGGGGCTGGGAATAACAGAGTTGAGTGAAGCAGTCATGTTGGTGAATGGAGGATCCTTCCTTTTTCTCAGAGGAGGTGGGGGTTGGGGAGCCTCACTTCTCAGGTGTAGCCACTTATGCTAATTATGATATGGGGAGATGCAAGCCGATTTTTTAAAAAGATGAAGCTGGAAATTTCAAATTTTATTTGAAATCTCCTATTTTGAAATGTTTTCAGTTAATGCAAATAATGATAATTAGTAGTAGTAGTAGTAATAATAATAATAGCAGCACTGTAGAACTAAATAGAACTCTTTTGCAGATCAAGTTGGGTCCAAGGGCTGTCAATTTATAACCTAGGATCCAGGCCAACTACTTAATTTTACAACTGAGTAAACAGACTCCAACCACCAGCAAGATTCTGCAGACCCCCATATTTCAGTGTTTTTATATTACACTAAATATTTGAAGCATACCTCTTTTAGAAATCCCCCCTTCCATTTCCACATTCAACAACAATCTGTGATGGAGGAATGAGAGATAGTGGGAAAACAGAGATGCGATGGGCTGAGGTTATTGTTCATCCTTGCTGTCTTGCAGCCAGGCTGCCCCACCTGGGTGTGCAGGAGGGTAGTCCAGCTCAGAGTATGCGAGCTGTCTCGGAATGTCTAGATGTCACTACCTGCTACACTGTTCCAGACAGAAACTTATTTTTCCCTTTTAATTGTTCCATATTGTTTAAGGTACTATTAGCCTTTTAGAGCTGTTGGTGCATTTTGCCAAAGTGATGTCTCCAGATGGGTGAATACAACATTGAATCTGTGCTATTTGGGTATTCTTGCATATTACTTTGACATTTATTCAAAAAAATATCATCTAGTACCAAAAGGATGATCAATAATGAAAAGGACTGATGTTATTTCATAGAGCCATATTGACCTAATGACCCTGGTTACATAACTAGTAATGAGGTTAAATTTTAAAATATTTTTAATAAGTGCTGAAAAATATTTATCTTCATTGTCAAGTAAAGTGTTTCTAAAGTGAACTGTGATGCTCCAAGCATGGAATTATCTACACACTGGGTATATGTGTGGTTTTAATGTTTATTTATTTTTTGAGAGAGAGAGCATGAGCAGAGGAGGGGGAGAGAGAGAGGGAGACAGAATCTGAAGCAGGCTCCGGGCTCTGAGGTGTCAGCACAGAGCCCTAGCAGGGCTTGAACTCACGAACTGTGAGATCATGACCTGAGCTGAAGTCAGACGCTTAACCGACCGAGCCACCCAGGCGCCCCTACACATTTATGTTTTTGATACTAATATATTTTCTAAATTAATTCAATACAGGTTTAAAAATACATACAAAAAGTACATAAAAAGAATATATCTGGCATTGACTGAGGGAGTTATACAGGATTAATAATGAACATGGAGTATTTCTGGTGAATGGTAACACTTGGCTAGCAGATACATTTCTTTGGCTTCTAGCCCTAATATAACTTCCTGGACTAGCTGATTTTTCACTTTTGTTGGAAAAGTAGTTTAGTTCTCGTGAGCATGTTTTGCATTCTGTAATAAAAGGACAGCATGTGCATTTTGGGTAATTGCTTGGTTAGCTGGAAGAACACAGTTTGTGATTTTATACATAAGACCTTAGATGGGTAGAGTGAGAAGTTGGAAAAATACTAACCTGTGTTTTAACTTTATTTTGTGTGAAAAGATCAAACTTCATGCTTTTTCAAACTATATAGTTTTCAAGGTAAGACAGAAAACAAATATAGAAAATGTTGGTCTGATAATGTAAACTTCCTTATAACTCAGGAGATGTCATGCTAAGGGCTGTTAGCAGTTATTTTTTTGATAAATCTCTTTGCTAGAATGAAGGAGTAGCAGTCCCTGGAAGGTAGTGGAATTTGCTCCACAGGCAGAGACAGGCAGGGAGGTAGGGGGATCAAAGTGAGGCAGGAAAGGGCCACAAGGCCCATGAAGGCTCTATGCCTTCAGGAATGCTGCTGTCTTTAGCTGGTAATCACTTCTTAAAGGAAACATTCACCTAAGAATTTTAGTAAATAAGCAAGCATTCAGTATTAGGCTGCTGGGATCAAACTCAGGGTCCAGGAAAGAGTATTGTGGGTACAGTGGAAGGAACATCTTAGTATCTTGAGTCTTGATGTGTATTTTCGTCTGAGATACTGTAGTTTTCATCTCCAGAAATGCAACTGCTGTCTTTTTTATATCTTCCATGTCTCTACCTTTGGTGTTCAAACTTTCCTCTAGCTTCTTGAACATATGAAGTACAGTTATAATAACCACTTAATATCCTTGTGCACTAATTCTATCATCTGTATCATTACTGAGTCTGTTTCCATGGATTGATTTTTTTCTCTTTATGGATTGTACTTTCCTGCTTCTTTGCTTGCCTGGTAATTTTTGAATGGGATGCTAAACACTGTGAATTTTGCCTTGTTGGTTATTGGACGTTTTGTATCTTATTAAAATTTTCCATCTTTGTTCTGGGAAGTAGTTAAATTACTCGCAAACAGTTTGATTCCCTCAGATCTGGCTTTTATGCTTTGTCAGGTGGGACCAGAGCAGCATCTAGTCTAGGGCCATTTTTTTTTTTTTCTTATTCTGGAGGCAAAAAACCCTTCTGAGTATACTATCCGATGCCCCATGAATTATACATATGCGCTGAAATGCAAGGGGGATACTTTTGCAGATTATCGGGCTCTTCCTTTGCAAAGCTCTCTACTCTCTGGTGCTCTGCCCTGTGAACTCTAGCTCCTTACCTCTCTGGACTCCCAGTTCCATCTCCTCAACTCAGGGAGACCTGGGAGCTCCTTCTTAATTCTTCTTTGTGCCATGGCTGGAAACTACCCCCAGGTAGTGAGCTCGGACAATCATAGGTTTTATTTCATTTGTTTCTCATCCCTCAGAGATTACTGCCCTTTGTTGCCTGATGTATACTGTCTTGGAAACCATTGTTTCTCATATATTGTTTCATATATATATATATATATACATATATATATGTATATATATACACACATATATACATATATATACACACACACATATATATAATATGCAATGTATATACATATATATGTATACATATATTACATATAATATATATACACATATATTACATATAATATATGTATGCATATATTACATATAATATATATACACACACACATATACACACACATACCATTGTTTCATATATATGTGTGTCTGTTAGACTCTATCTATCTATCTATCTATCTAGTTGTAGTTTTAGGTAAGAAGATAAGTCTCTGTTACTCTATCTTGATTGGAAGCAGAAGTTTCTGGGTTTGAGTTTTGACCCTACATCTTGTATGCTATTTGATTTTGGAAGAATGCTCAACCTCTTCCTCTTCTTTGTCTATTTATGACATGATGATAATAATATAATGATTAACCAATGGAATTCTATAGGGGAGAATATGTCATAGTCTATGAGATTAGGCAAAGGAGTATCTATCCGTACACTGAAAGTGAACTTAAAAAACAAAACAAAGCAAAAAAACACCTCAGTGGGATGAACTTTCTCTCTAGCACAAATCACCTGAACCTTTTTCTCTTGCCCGAACACTTGCCTTATTTTTTGCCCTCACTCCAACTTAATGACCCTGCCCTTTATCTTGCAGACCTACTGGTAAGGGGTCTAAAGGCCAAAAGGCAACATGTCTCCTCTGAGAACCCATGGGTCAAAAGACAGGTTTATCTGAAACATTTTGCCAAAACTACACCACCATATAATTATAGTACCATTAAGAGAGTCTGTGTAATTTGTGGTTAAAAAATTGATTTTTTTTTCTTATTTCACATTAAAGTAATCACCAAATTCCTGTGAAGTAAAATGCATAACTATAAATTGAGAACATCTGCCCACAATTATAAATATGTAGAACTCATTCAGCTTATGATCAGTACGTTGACATTTGAAAAGAAAGTGATTTTTTTTAAAGAAAAGATATCTTTTTCTGACATATTAAAATTCCAACTCAGTAAAGTAATGTGAGGAAATAATAAAATTGTATGGTTTTCTTTATTGCATGTTTATTTAGGCCAAACCAGTATGAGGCAGCTAGATTAATTACTTTTTTTACCGTTAAGTACTGCACATAGTTAATTATTTCATCTAAGTCATGTCTGAGCCAAACCTGTGAATTACTGTTCATGCAGGGCAATGATGATAATTTATGTACTCCCTCCATGCTATGGCTTGTTAGTATATTATTTTTGATTTGAAACTAGATGTTAAAAGTTTGGAAGAGGCTTTTAAAGACTACTCTGTGACATAAGTTCTAAAATTATGGATTTCAAAATTAAGGTTGACAACATGCTATAATAGGAAGTTATTTAGATGATGGAATTATAATACATTCTGTCTGAAAAATATATTTTCCTGTTTTCTGCTCTGATCTGTTGACTCTTATGGTTTCAGCTTGTGCTTTTTTTTCTGCCTGATTTTATGATCTAGATATTACATTGGGCCCTTAGTAGTTTTTCAACACGCACAAAACCTGATCTCATCCACTGTCCCAATATAGCTAATCAGATATTTGACTGTGGCTACATGTGCCCAGTGACTACCAGTGCTTAGAAAGGTGCCCATAACCACCACGAACCAACTGAGCTAAACAGATGACACGGAATCCATTTTTAAAATGTATGATCATCTTTATGAAACTTGAGTAACAGGTTCCCAGTGATAATTGTACATAGTCAAGTGAAAGAGAACTTTAAAAAGTTTTATAAATTCAAAAATTAATTTTTAACAGATGCCATTAAAGTAAAAAAAAGATAAAGCATCAGTAAAAATAAAAACTATAATTAAAAAAAATAAAGAGAGATGTTACAAAGTCTCCTTGCTACTCCCAGGATAGTTCTGGATGAGCCACATTAGCACCACTGGGAGTTCACTAGGAAAGCAATCTCAGGTTCCATCCACCTCTACTGAGCCAGAATCTGCATTTCAACAAGATTCTGCAGGTGATTTGTGCATTTATTCAAGTTTGAGAAACCTAGTCTAGAGGGACATTTAATAATCCTTTAAGCTTGTGCATGGGTCCAGTACTTTGCCCTTCATGTAGACTGGAGAGCACCCCAATCAGTGAGCCCATTCCAGTGGAGTGTGGCTGCCCTTGAAGAGACCTGGGAACATCAAGGTAAGTTTCAGCTGTGTGAGGGTTTCTTGAATTTTCATGGGAACTTTAGAGGAAGAAGAGTCCCAGTGAGCAAAACTGTGTACAAGGAAAAGAAATCTTTTTCACATGACACAAATATCTGTCAGGGCCATTCATATAAGAAATGAATTGTATGTTAATCTTTTAGAGGAAAATCAATACCAATCCAAACTTCTTGCTGGGACTTTGGTGGGAAGGTCCTTGCTTATTTTAGGAGAACCAAGGAGCACCGATAAGGATGGAAGGTGCCTCACGTTTCCCTGGAGCTATGCTTACCTCTTTATTGTTTGTGTGAAATATATGAATTTCATGAGTAATTTTACCTACCAGCTGTTTGTTTTCTCCTCAAAATGCCTGCACTTGCCTTGCAATTTCCTTTCCTTGCAGAGGCTTTCAAACTATTCAACCACTAGAGGTCTGTATTACCTATTTAAAAAATCATACCCAACTGGCTGAACAGTTCAGTTCTCAATTTCAGTATATGTTTCTATTTTTTAAACTTTAAAATCTTTTTAAGACATAACACCTGGGAATTAAAAAATCACAACATTTTAGGAAATTAAGGGGAAAACCTAATAGGAACCCTTCCATTTGGAAGGGTATTGAGTCTCCCCCGCTATTTCTAATAGACAGCTGAGCACACCTTCATACTCTGAAACTCAGAACTCCATGGCCAGTCACAAATCAAAGGAACACCATTTATTTTCTGCAAAATAGTTTCCCTGATTTATTTGAAGATGTCTGTGTTTTGTAACTTTAAATTTTAAAGCATTTATTTTTCTCTTTCAACAAAAGTTATTCTCAGATTTAAGACACTGATTTTGCATCTTTTATGAAGGTTTTGAAAATAAGATTTTCTTTTATTGGTCACCCGAGATTAGATGAAGAATTAATGTTCTTTCAGACTTACTTGATAAAGTTCTGCTGCAATCTTCTAAACTAACACATCAGCCTGGGTTTGCATGGTTCAAGCTGTAATAGAGGTGATGACTGTTAGTGGTACCTAGTGCAGATTGGGTCCCCCAGGTTTTCACTGTGTTCCATGTTTACCCAGGGATTTTCACTAGAATAGCCCATTTGGGTCTGCCCTCTGCCAGTAGCAGTACAGGCTCTGAACCTTCCAGAAATCTAAAAATGAGGCGTCCTGTTTACAAGACCCCTGATTAATAATAGTAAAACCCTTCCATAGCCTCATAGAACAGGCCTCCTGAAACAGAGCGCATTCATATATTCACATATTTAAATGGAGTGGTTGAAAATATTACAGACATAAAAGCTGTAATTTACAGTGTATTGCACCAGGGGTTTGGGATTCTGATGCTAGATTTTCATAGCTTCTAATTATGTCTACATTTGGAGTAAGTGGCTACATTTGTTGCCAGGCAAGGTGTAATGCTAAGAGGCTCCCTTCTTTTAAAAGGCATTATTGCATAATGTTCCTGGCCTGCACTGCTTCCAGAAGCATAAGCAGGTCTAGTGTGGCTTCTCTCTCAGTCTGTCACTTTATTAAAACACAACAATTTGCAAGTGTTATTTAGCAGATCAGCTGGGTTCATTTCAAAGGCTAATATTTAACAGAGAGGGAAATAACCCATCCCAATCCTTTTAAAAAGTATTTTCTGTGTATTCTTAGGCAAATTGCCTAGTGTCTTACATAGATCTCAAAGCTAGGATTCAAGGATAATTTTAGTAATGTCTTACCCTGCTTGCCAACATAATTCAAATGATCGATTCTATAGCAGAAGGAATCTAATTCACAGAGCACTCATTTGTACTACAGACCACATTATTTAAAGTAGTTAAATTTTTCTTCATTTCCTGTTGCATTTCTGTGTATGGCTGGTGGCATGTGAATTCACAATTAATTTCCTCACTGAAATGTGACAGAAAAATATCTGCTTTACCTTGTCTTCAGCATTCCTGTCAGAGCTTTGGACTCTCCTATTCAATATGATGCTAGCTTAAACAGGCACCTGGTATCACTATAAACAAATATTGACACGGTGTTCACTTATATACATATATGTAAAAAAAGTGCCGATGGTGTAGCAGTTAATTAAAAGCAACAGCAGGAAGAACTCAGCCTCTGGAGAATTTGATGAGTTACATCTGGAAAAAAAATGGTCAGAACCAGGGTGTTGGAGTCAGTCCCAAATTCCAGTTCTGTTTCTGACATTGGTTAGCAAAGCGGGCCCCTTAGGCTCAGTGTCTGTGAAGAAATGAAGCCAATAAGACCACCTGGCCTATGGGGTTTGTTTGTTGGCGGATTAAGTAACAAAATGCGGATGAAGTGCGTGACCCAGTGCCTGATCCAGTAAGTGTCCAGTTAATGGATGTTAACTATTATTTTCTCTGCTTCTTTGGGTCCACATTTATAAAATAGCAATATAATACTATGGCAACAATCATAGTTATCTCTTAAGTGTTGCTGTGAGAAGTAAGATTATGTACATGAAATAGTACCTGGCATGGTTGCTTCCCCAAACTGGTCTCCCAAAGTTTTCACCCATAAAACTAAACTGCAAGTTGGGAGAATTTCAAGGATGATTCATTCCTGAATTTGAGACTTTTTTTTTTTTTTTTTTTTTTTTTTTTTTTTTTACTTTTTTGAGTGAGAAGATTTGTCATTTAGATTCTTTAAGTTTTACTTTTTCTGATCTGGATGATGACTTAAATTTGTGAGCCTACCAGATTTAGAAGATTAAATACTGCATTGAAACAATAGTTAACTAGAGACAGGAATTATTTTCAGGGAAGTTAGAAAACTGAAATTAAGAATCTGTTCAACCTCAGGGAATGGAAAGGAAAAACATGATGGTGCTTAAAATACTATTTTCAAACCTTTCATTATTCTGGCCCTAGCAATTGAGGAAACTTTGTTTTCCCCTAAATGCTGTATAGTAAGTATCTCCTTTCAGGAGAGAAATCTGTGGGAGAGGGATTTGATGGAAGCTGTGACTAACTAGCTTTTTATTAGGGACCGAATACTGATTAAATTACAGGCATTATTTTAACTCAACTTGTCTTCCCAATACTATTGGGATTTAGAATTAGAATTGCTGTATTTTGCAATGAGTGCTGAAGAGAACAAAGACCAGCTACTGACATACAACTGAAAAGGTTTTTCTCAGCAAAGGACTAGACTTGGCAGTTTGGCCTTTATGCAGTGATTTCCAAGGACACACTGGAGTTACAAAAGAGGTACATGCTTTCTGAAATCAGAGGCACTCACCTGGGCAGAAGTCCACATCAGTTCAAACTGACTTTCATGTTTTTGTGTGAGAAAAGGAAAACCTCTCATTTAAAGTTATGTATTGGATATTCTTAACATGTTCTAGTTCCTTGCCAGGCTGATTTTATGGGATGTCATTGACACGAGGGGTACTGGGAAATAAATTCCTGTACTGTTATAAATAAATAACTATTTGTACTATTAACTAGCCTTAGGACCTGAAATTATACCAGAAGTTCTTTTTGGATCATATTTCAGTTTAGAGAGCCAGCCACACATCAGCAGTTAAGGGCTGAACCCCCATATCTTTCTGTCAACTCAGCACCACCCCATTTCCAGGAATCTCCTGAAGTTACCGCCACTTTGGAAATCAAATCATCATTTCCACTTCTGAGTACATTAAAACTCTCCACATGTGCAGGAGAATATACAAAAACATTCACTGTAGCGTTGTTAACCAGCCATTAAGTACTGCTTTTTTAGAATAAAGGAAGTTGCATTTTTTTTTTTTTCTCATTCTGGTCATGATCACTTTAATTTATTACTCTTGGGGAAGTCTCTAATGGAGACCTATAGAGCAGCTGGCCCATTTGGGAGAAGCGTGACATCAGAGATGCTTGTCTCTTCCTTGGCTTCATCTGCTAGAAATAGTAACTAAGTCCTTTGCCTATGCTGGTAGGAAAGGAGCTGTAGAAAATCAAATTAGCAGGAAAGAAACTATTAGTCTTCATTTTCTTGTTTCCAACCTGCAAATACAGATTGTTAAATACACTTGTTCCCTAATGCTCATTAGGAAATCTTGAAGAATAGCCGGACAGGAAAAAAGCATGGGGATTATGAGCAAACAATACCACTAAAATATAATGCAAAGTCAGGATCATTGCTTCTCATTCAGATGATCTTACATGTTTAAGGTTGGTTGAATTAGAAATTTTTCCATTAGATAATTTCATACCTAGTTATATGTAGACTAATGTCACATTTACAATCCCAAATGTATCTTTTTATTTAGAGTTTTCTTTTTGTTGGACTTGAAGATAAAATAGCTGAAATGGGATAATCAATATATGAAATCATTTTACATTTGGTAGTATCCCTAGGACTTGTTAAGTTCACTGGTGTTAAGTTCACTGGAATATTTGTTTGTCTAAGAATGCAGAGCTTTTACTAAAAATAATCTAATGGCAATGTTGTGTAGCCCCAACTCTTTATTGCTTGAGGAGTTTTACTTTCAGAGACAATGGATTACAGGTTAGTGATAGGCAAAGCATTTTTGGAGTATACCAAAGGCCCCAAACATATCATTTGGGTGTCCAGGAGGAAGTGACATTAAATACAGGATTTTAATATTTAGAGTTTTATAGCCATAGAACCATCCACTGGGGATTGAATCATAGACCTGACTTCTTTTAAGATTAAAATCTTCAATTTTGGAAACATTTTACTACATTTCAAAGTATGTTAAGTCTTTAAGCCATTTAGGTTTAATCATTTGTTTCTTCTCTTGTAGCATCCATTCTTAATGTCTCCAGTTTTTACCTATTAGTCCTACTAGCCTTTGATAACTTGATCTCCCTTTTGTTATCCATTCTTCTTTTGTGGTTTCTAAGAATATTGGCGTATTTGCTGTGCCTTGAATTTGCTGGTGTCGTACTGCCAAGGGCCTTTGCTTTTGCTTTATGCTTTGCTTCTGCGTAGAAGAGTCCTTCCCCAGATGTTCATAGAGTTCCTTCCTTCTTACTAAGGAGGCCTTCTCTAAATACCCTTTTAAAACTGCACTTTCCCCTCTCATTTCTAGCTCTAGTCTCCATTTTATGCAACATATTGCATATTTTACTTGATTGTTTTTCTGTGTACATGCACTAGAATGTAAGTTCTGTGAGGCCAGGGGTTTTTGTCTGCTGTTCACACTTTGTCCTCAGGGCTGAGAACAGGGACTGGCACGTGGGTATCCAACAAAACTACTTATTAAATGAATCACAGCAGATTATGTTGCAAACTGCAACCCTAAATAGGAATAACTTATATTTAATTAATTCTCATTCAGAAGGATTCTTATGGTCATGACATTTGATATTTTTATTTTATTTAAAATTTTTTTAATGTTTTTTTTTTTTTTTTTTTTTTTTTTTTTTTTTTTTTTTTTTTTTTAGAGAGAGAGACAGAGACAGAGCACTAGCAGGGGAGGGGCAGAGAGAGGAAGACACAGAATCCAAGGCAGGCTCCAGGCTCTGAGCTGTCAGCACAGAGCCCAACACAGGGCTCAAACCCACAAACTAAGATCGTGACCTGAGCCAAAATAGGATGCTTAACCGACTGAGCCCCTGATATTTTTATTTTAGAGTCAGAGGAAAGAAACTTTACGATTAACCAATACCCATTCAATAATATGTAAGATCACAATAGTTGTAAACTGAAATGTCATCAGGATTTGGGCAGTTAAATAAATGTGTGAAGCACCCTATCGGGGAATGATGGGGTCTGTGATAAAGAAGAGAGTTTATATACTGTCCTACTTAAAGGCATTTGGATTTGAAAGAGAAATTTAAAACACAGCACTGCCTGAAGGAAATGTATCTACCTGTGGTTTCAAAGGCCCACTTCAGCTGTCAGTATGTGGCTGACAGGACCATGAAGACATTTTCTAAGTCACACTGTTTTTGAACTGCGTTTTAACTATATATTCAGGTTTGGGTATGTGCCTGACTCCACATCAGGACAGAAATACTCAACTGATCAAATCTAATTACATTTGCTTCCCAACTAAATTGTGTATCACCTTCCCCTCTTGTGAGAGATATGGCCCCTCTTGGGTCCTCAGCATCTGATTATTGCAAACCTAATTGATTTGCGACATTTCATTAATAAAGTTAACTAAAACTAATTATACATATTGAATAAAAGTTTCCTGTGAAATGAATTATTCTATTTAGCTTAAGGGTTCTTAATTGGCAGAATGAATTGCTGAGGAGGACTGCAGAATTAGTTTCTCTTGGGATCTTTATATCTATCTATCTATATCTAAAAAAATATATATATATGTATATGTATATTTATATAAACTTAACCAATATGGGTTGACGGATAGTGACACCATAGAAAATAAAAACAGAAAAAAAAATTGATAAAATGTGAAAATTAAAGATGTCAGACATATTCCTAAGAAGATAAAAATCATCAAATAGGTTACATAGATCTCTTCCTTTTAAGATGTTAAATTAGGTCTGTTAAACTTGTCATATATCTTAAGCTAAAATAAATTTTTTAAAAATATTTATTTATTTTTGAGAGCGTGAGAGACAGAGAGTGTGTGAGTGGGGGAGGAGCAGAGAGAGGGAGACCCAGAATCTGAAGCAGGCTCCAGGCTCTGAGCTGTCAGTACAGATCCCAATGTGGGGTTCAAACTCGGGAAGAGCGAGATCATGACCTGAACCAAAGTAGGACGCTTAACTGACTGAGCCACCCAGGCGCCCCTAAAATAAAAATTTTTAAGTTATTGACATTTATTGTTTTATTCATAATTATGAATCTTCCTTCACTTATTTGGTACATATTCTATTTCTTACTCTTTAATTCAGATGGCATGTTCTGTCTAACTCACCCATCTAATTAAGTTTACATTCTAGCAGAAATCCAGGGGTTGCTTACTACTACTTCAGTTATCCCAAATCAAGCTGATGTGCTGTGGGCAGTACTTCTCACAAATAGGGCCGTTTCCAAAGCTCCTTAATTGTTCAGCTGTATACAGATAAACATGTTCAATGTAAAATGAAGACTAGCATTCATTGGTTTAGAGATGAATAAAGTACGTCTGGTCCATTAGTGTTATATGTATCACATAAGAAGCTGTTGTCATTACCCACTTGAATTTGCATTGCTTTCACATTGCCAAAACGGGTTGGACTTCTGGCTTTACATCGCTGAGACAATTGTTTTATCCTCCTGCTCTGGACACTGACCATACTAGAGGGACCAGAAGCAGTGAAATGCCTATCTTGTTCTTCCTCTTTGACTTGGGAACATTGCTGAGGAGCCAAGGTTCAGGGTCTATGTCAAGAGACAGCCTCTACCCACTGCCTGGTTTTATCTACAGCAGCTCTGTTTGCTTTCTGTAGTGACCCATACTGTGTATAGAAGTATTTTGGCCTTGCCTGGATGAGAGGAGGAGGAAGGCTGCTCCTGATTGGATTTTGGTCTTGAAATATGACATTGTTCCTGTTGTCCCAGGGCCCCCAGCATATGTTTGAATTCTGGAAAGGTGCCAAAGACATAGTCCCAGATAACTGGTTGCATTCTACCAGGTCTGTGCTGTATTATTACATTTCTAAGATATCCCACACCTTCTGAAATTTAAAAAAAAAAAATTCCTATATGTGTAAATCTTGTTAAAAGCCTTTTTTTAAAAAAAATGTTTATTTATTTTGAGAGAGAGAGAGAGAGAGAACGAGTGAGGGAGGGAGGAGCACAGAGGGAGGGAGAGAGAGAATCCCAAACAGGCTCCATGCTCACAGCACAGAGCCTGACATGGGGCCAAATCTCACAAACCCATGAGATCATGACCTGAGCCGAAATCAAGAGTTGGACCCTGACTGAACCATCCAGGTGCCTCTAAATCTTAAAAGTCTTAAAAGGAATGACTAGTTGAAGGGGAAGGATGACAATTTTTTGGTACTAATCCAAAGTTCTCCCTGCCAGCAAAACAGCCTCTACATTTACATGCTAATTCCCTGAGTTCTTTTAATTATTATTATCTACAAAAAAAACTTTTTTAATGTTTATTTATTTTTCAAGGAGAGAGAGACAGAGCGTGAGTGGGGGAGGGGCAGAGAGAGAGGGAGACACAGAATCTGAAGCAGGCTCCAGGCTCTGGGCTGTCAGACAAAGCCCAATGTGGGGCTCGAACTCACGGGCTGTGAGATCATGACCTGAGCTGAAGTTGGACGCTTAACCGACTGAGCCACCCAGGCACCCCTGAGCTCTTTTAATTATTAAAAATAGCAACAGTAATCCAAATGTGAGTCTCCTACCTAGTCAGTTAGGTGCTAAGCATATCTAGTTCTATTTTTTTTCAAGCCTAGGAACAGTGTTTCTGTACATATATTGTGAATAATAGGTTATTTGGAGTAAACCTGTTACTCTATAAAGAAACCTTTTTTTGTTTATTGAAAGAACCACCCCTCAAATGGCTACCCTTTACTTTGCCTTTTTTCATTGCTAAGACTCTAGGATTCATACTTGATAATTCCAAACTGGGTGCAAATTTCTATTATATATGCTTTTATTGAAAAATAATATTAAATGTGTAAAGGGAATATAGTGTGGATATTTAAATGCTTTTCTCACAGTTATATAGCTGTTTCAAATCCTTGATGCTTCGATGACTCAAAGACAAAGTTGTTTTTAATTTTTTGCCTTGTGTAACACACAATCATTAGTCCAGGAACCAAATGTAATTGAACTACTAGGTATAAGTTTCTAGAAAGTAATTGAGACTGACATTTTAATAATGGGATCATATTAGTGGAAAAATGGTGACTAAGAACTTTAAGAATATACTATAATGGGATGGTTACATTAATTAAAAACTGAAAACAAACTACTCTTCTCTGTGGTACATATAATTTGGAAATACAAATAGGGACTTCTAATATCTTGTACATTTCTATAAAAAGAGAAGAAAAGAAATAAGTGGTCTAATACTTATTTTTCTTGTCTCTCCAATTTCTTAAAATATGTGAAGTCAGCTGTAGTTAGGTCAGTACAATTGAGACATATCTATTGCTGCAGGAAAAACAAACCCCACAGAATATACAGAATAAAAAAAATATGGGTCATTAAGATGACCCTACATCTTTTCTAGTTTTGTTTTACTTGGAGTTGTCAATGATGCGGGTAAAGAACCCAACAGCTGTATATTATTAGTTCAGTATAATTACATGTACCTCTTCTCACGATTTTTAAGAAAACCAAGAACTTCTAACTTTAGAAGAGTACATAAGATACTTAATCCCATGTATCTTAATTCGCAAATAAATAAGAAAAAGAGAAAGTTACTGCGAGAACTATATACCAGATACCCTGCAACTGAGAAAATTAGAATTTAAAAAATACTTTAAAATTTCCAAATAAGTTTAAAAGAGCATAACAATTGCTTACCAAGTAGCAGTGGAAGAGTCCACTCTGTTGTTAGTACTATCAATAGAATACTATCCAATAGAACTTTCTATGATGATAGAAATGTTGTAAATCTGCACTGTCCACTAGAGTAGCCACTGGCTATGTATCTACTGGAATTCTTGAAATATGCCTAGGACAACTGAGGAACTGAATTTTTAGTTTCATTGCATTATAGTTAATTTACACTTACACTTGAGTAGCCACACATGACACAGGAATACCACACTGGA
Organism: Lynx canadensis; assembly: GCF_007474595.2. Classification (NCBI taxonomy): domain Eukaryota; kingdom Metazoa; phylum Chordata; class Mammalia; order Carnivora; family Felidae; genus Lynx; species Lynx canadensis. The sequence continues at coordinate 43,435,765 of NC_044311.2, read as the reverse complement.
TAGTGCAGGCCTACAGATTTTAAGCCACGGAATATGGTCTTTATTGATTCTTTTAAATGTCCGGGTTTTCCCCATTTGTCCTAAGTAGATTGCAACTTAAATTCTTTTGGTCCTATAAAACAAGCCCTGAAATGCTGTTTACACATTACTGGTTTAAATCAATAAGAGATCAGAGTTCTCTGGTTGTAAGTTGGTAAAAGAGACATTGCAATGTTCAGAAGGTCCTTCTGAACACACCTTTTGTATTTCACTATAGTGCCCATGGATGGCATGGGGCCTTGGAGATTGTTTTATAGGGAACCCAAAGCAAAGTTTTGGCAGTTAGTGGCCAAATTGGTATAGCATCAGTTCTGTAGCAAACAAAAAATAACTTAGAATTAAGTATGTTTTGCTTATTCATCTGAAACTAAAAGTTTGAAAAAGTTAATTTTATGGAGGGTTTTCCCCCCACTGTTTTGTTATTTGTAAGCAAAAAAATCATATTTATTTTGCTATAAATGTGTGAATGTTAGAAAGCGGGGGCTTCCAAAACACAGGAGAAGGGAGGCTGTTATATAGAAATTTCTATCAGGAACTCCCCTGGATTACTGTCTTGCTTCTTCTGTTACAAGGTTGATGGCATACTATGGACAAAGAGTTTCTTCTGTTCAGTACTCTTAGGATATAAAATAAAGCTTCCTATCTTAGTGCCTTTCTAATTAGGACATACATTTCAGTGTACTTTTCCCAGAGCTGGATTTTTACTGAAAACATGTACAGCCCAGCTTTCTAAGCTTAATCTATACCTCAAAAACAAAAACAGAACAAAACAAAACAAAATGAAAAATCCCCAAAACCTAAAGATTTCCAGTGTCAGAACTCTGTAGAATGTACCCATTTTTGTCGCCAAGATTTTTTTTTCAATATATGAAATTTATTGTCAAAATGGTTTCCATACAACACCCAGTGCTCATCCCAGAAGGTACCCTCCTCAATGCCCATCACCCACCCTCCCCTCCCTCCCACCCCCCATCAACCCTCAGTTTGTTCTCAGTTTTTAACAGTCTCTTATGCTTTGGCTCTCTCCCACTCTAACCTCTTTTTTTTTTTTTTTTCCTTCCCCTCCCCCATGGGTTTCTGTTAAGTTTCTCAGGATCCACATAAGAGTGAAAACATATGGTATATGTCTTTCTCTGTATGGCTTATTTCACTTAGCATCACACTCTCCAGTTCCATCCACGTTGCTACAAAGGGCCGTATTTCGTTCTTTCTCATTGCCCTGTAGTACTCCATTGTGTATATAAATCACAATTTCTTTATCCATTCATCAGTTGATGGACATTTAGGCTCTTTCCATAATTTGGCTATTGTTGAGAGTGCTGCTATAAACATTGGGGTACAAGTGCCCCTATGCATCAGTACTTCTGTATCCCTTGGGTCAATTCCTAGCAGTGCTATTGCTGGGTCATAGGGTAGGTCTATTTTTAATTTTCCGAGGAACCTCCACACTGTTTTCCAGAGTGGCTGCACCAATTTGCATTCCCACCAACAGTGCAAGAGGGTTCCCGTTTCTCCACATCCTCTCCAGCATCTATAGTCTCCTGATTTGTTCATTTTGGTTGTCGCCAAGATTAAAGCAGTCCTCAATAGTTTCCTAACTCTACCATGGAGTGCCTTCTGGCAACTGTTTCCTCCTTGCCAATGAAACAAAGAAGAATAAAACCAACTTTTGTCTACCCACCCACCACTTATCCTATCTATCTTCTGCTTTGATAAAATATAATCCCAAGATATTCAGAAGGAGATAAGCTACTCTTTTCATTCTCCCTGGAGGGACTAGGGGATGTCCTCCCTGTTAATTTAGGAAGTTGAGGGTTTGTTCCTTGAGCTGAGTTTTTGTCAGGAGAAAAAAGTCTTTTGATCTGGAAAGTCCAGGAGTCTTTTTATGAAAAATATCAGGCAGGGCCATGTGACAGGAAATGGATGGAGAGAGTAGTCCCTGATTACTTATGCTGCCCTCTCAGGTTCTGACTGTAATGCCCAGCGGCATGATTCATACCTACCAGAGGGCTAGGCTATGTGGGGATTAAAGGGTACCTTGTCTCCAACTCCACATTGCCCTTTTCCCTATATCTTACTGGAGTAAGGGGAACTTTCATGAAAATAAGACTGAGAGACATCTGGATTTTCTGAAGGTGAGCAGGTCAAGTTTTAAGGTTTATGTTCTTTGGACATATGGTCTTTGGACATGGCTTTTGGAAGTGAGTGCTTCACAGAGCCCCATTGGGTGGCTGAGGAGAGAACACAATCTCCCGTTTCTCTTAAAGCCCTACATAGTATGAAGAGTACCGTTCAGAGCAATCCATCCGTGGCCACAAGGAGATCCTTGCCGAGGGGTTGCAGATCTCTCATATGGTTTATATTAATACATGAATATCTTGGTAATATTCTAACATGGTTTACCTTTAAAATCATATAAATATATGCTCTTAGGCTGCATATAAGGAATGAGATAAGAGAGGAATTTCATTTTTTTCTGTATCCTCTGTTTCTGTCACTAGACAATGATATATGTGACTTGTTGTGCTGCCTCCACTATTGACACATTAGAGAAAACAACCGCCCAATACCGTGCTATAAGTGTAAGACATTTACCTGGATGCAGAACTTCTAGGATGGCTTCAGTGTCTTATTCAGATGAAAACTCGGCCATTTTAGACCAATTTATCATGTATTAAATCTGGAAAGACAAAAAGATTAGTGTGATTCACTGAATATGGCCAGATTTTCATTTTTTAATTGACAGAGTAAGTATTAACACTACATCTTAAAAATGTTTTTGAAGGGAATGAAACCATCTGGTCCACATCAAGAATATATTTTTCCTTATGTAGAGTTAGGCCGTACTAAGTGTCAGTCTGTCGTGGGGTTACGTCCTCTTCCTGGTTGTAGTCGACGTCTTCCCTCATACCCTTGTAGATACTCACCGGAGAAGGAGAAAACATGTCTTTTGGGTAAAATAGTGCAATCTTATTCTAAGACACTTCTGTAGACATAGCTCCTAGTATAAGAAGTATCATAATAGATTAGATTTTTAGTTGTGAATCTACAGGTAAACTTTGATAAATGATCCTTTTTAATATAAACCTGTATGAGTGTTATTTTACCATAATTTAAAAAATCTTCTTAAAAAGAGATCTTTCTTCTGTATTTCTGTTTTTATTTTTTCATTGTAGTAATACATACATGTGGTTTAAATGTCAAGTTACAAAGGAGTATAAAATAAAAGTACGTGTCTCCTAGCTCTCTGTAATGGTCTCTCTACATCCACTTCCTAGAGATACTTACTACTAATAGTTTCACGTGTATCCTTTTAAGACTTTTAAAAATGTATACACATGCATACAGATGTGTATATCCACGGTTTTTCATTTTACACCTCCTACTATTCTGTTGTGTGTTTTTTTTTTAACTTAACATGGCTAGATCTATAATATATGCATAAATCTACCTCGTTTATTTTGATGACTATACAGTATTCATTGCACTGATTCATGATAATTTATTTAACCAGCCCCCTGTTAATGGATCTTAAGGTTTTCTTTTTTTAGTTTCTCATTTTGGCTGCTTAAAAACATGCGTCAATGATTCTATTTATATGTGTGCATTTTTTAGGTGGTATATCAGTAGAAAAGTTTCAAATGTGATTGTTAAAGCAAACTGCATACTCCAAGTTTTTGAAAGATACTTAAAAATGTCCTCTACAAAGGCCATACCAATTTTTGATACCCCAAATCTGGCTTTTATCAAATCTTAAATTTTTTTTTGTCAGTCTTATAAATGAAAAGTACATATTTGTCCTGATTTGCATTTCTTTAGTTATAAATGAGGTTGAGCTTTTTCTGATGTTATTGTTTCCTTATTGTATGTAGTTATTCTTCTACTAGTTTGCCCATTAATGGCCTTTGCTTATTTATTTTTTTTAAAGTTTATTTATTTTGAGAGATGGGAGAGGGGGGAGGAGCAAAGAGAAAGAGAGAGAGAGAAATCCAAGCAGGCTGTGTGTGCAGTCAGCGTTCCTGAGTGGAAATCAAGGCTTAACTGACTGAGCCACCCACACACCTGGGGTTTTGCTTATTTTTTAGTTGGGTTGTTCATTGCTTCTCATGTTAAAGAGCTCACGTGCTATTCAGGAAACTGGCATTTTACATGTAATGTGTGGCAAGTAGCTTTCTCAAGTTCCTGTTTCTCTTTTGACTTTGTTTATGGGTCTTTTTTACCATATGATATTTTAATTTTCTTATGTAGCCAAATTAAGCAATATTTGTCATTATGGATTTGGGGGACACTTTTCAGTAAGAATATTATTAAAGCTGAAAAGTTATTCAAGAAGACTATAGGTGTGGTGTAGGTTACCTTTTAAACCACAATGTATACCAACTTTACTATAATGTTGTTATATGGAAGGATTTTGGCCTTAGAGAATCTCTTTTTATCCCTATATTTCAGTGGTTTTGTTGTTATAGCAAAAGAAATTTCCCATAAGATTATTTCTCTCTTAAAAATACTACCATGATATTAATTTTCTAAACTCTTGTAGGACACTAGTGTCCCTCAGGAAAAAAAAAATTAGAGAAAGTATCAGATTTACCAATTATCATTCTCTACACAGTTAATGGCAGTTGTCTAAAGATCTGAAATCTAGAGTGGGTTAGATTGAAAGTAATAGTAATTCCGAGACAAACAGAAAGTAAGAAGTATAAAAGTAATAGAGGTTCATTATAGGAACTTTTGAAAGCACATACAAAAAAAAAAAAAAGCAAAGAAAAAAGTCACTTTTGATCTTAGCCTTGATCTTAATAACCCTCAAAAGCTTCTAAGATTTGTTATATATTTTTCCTAGTCTTATCTGGTTCACAGTGATGCAGACATTTAAAAAAATATATCGGTTATTTTAATCACAAATCAGTGCTAATAGAACTGTTTCCATTAGAATACCAATGGCCCAAGTAAGGCCTTAATGGCAACTTGACAGTAATCTAAACACTCACACGCACACACTGGACCACACTCATGATTTATGTTTATATATTGCTCTATAATGATTATCTTTCCTTGCCACTAAATATTATTAAATATGTAAAAATGGCTATATAATGTCACATCATATGGCTTAACCTAACAGAAATGTAAAAGAATAGATTTGTGTTCCTCTCAACAATGTATTCTGTTAACTCAGTAGACCAAATGCCACAACACATTCAAGAAATCATTACGTAGGAATCACATCAGATTCTTTTCCATTCCTGATAAAGTGGCAGCAATTAACTGTGTGAAGGTTAAGGGCTGGGATCCATCATGGTACAACATGTTTTATGTGAAGTGACATCATTTGAATGGAAAGATTACTAAAGCTGGGTTAATGGAACATTCTTGTTCTAGCAGCATACTACACAGATTTAGAAGCATGTAAAATACATTTGAATTGGATATCGAGAAGAGTTTGGGTCAAAAAGTCAAGGGAATAATAAAAGTATAAATGTATAAAGTTTACTAGAAGAAATGCTGTGAGGTCATTCATTCATTCATTCATTCAATTTGTTTAGGAAAAAACCTGGTGCAGATTCTATGCAGCCCCAGTCACAAATATTTGGGCTCATTGAGACCAGCAGGACTGTAAAAGGTCATAAGAGAGTCACTGCTGTATCATTTATCACTTATTAGCTTTAAGAAACTCTGCTGCTACATGCAGGATGTCTCCTGGGCACTACCGCCCCTCTAAGCCCCAGGTGCTTGGCATTATGGCAGCCCTGGGTTGGTTGTGTCCTAAGCCTTAAGTTACAAATTAGACACTGTACTGTTAGGGCTGCTTAAAGTTCTCGATCTAAGCAGCTGGTGAAGTTCCATCTCCCAAGGATGTCCCTTTATCACTGAGAAAATTATAGCTGCTCAGTCCTGTTGACACACCTCTCCTCTCAAACGTGATCACAGGGAACCCAGACTCACTTCAGTCTTTTGACCAACATCAATGAGCCCCTGTCAGAACAACAGGCTTTTGGCCAAATCCAACTGACAGCTCTCAGAAAATCTACATGCACTGGGAGAAATCGTTCAGAGACTGAATCATCTGGGGAGTCACTGGCTTAACATAAGTCACCATTTGCTTGCAAACTGACTAGTAAGTAACTATATTCAACTAGTTTTGTGAACCATGCTTGTAGATAAGTGTTTATATTAAAAGCTGAAAGAGTGATATATAATTTGAGTTGGAAGGCTGAATAGTTTGTATACGTAGGGAATGACTTGTTCAAGAGAAAACATTTTTATAGCATCAGAATACCCAAAGATAAAATGAGTGAATTATAGGTAAGTTATGAGAAAAACAGAGATATTGAATCTTAAGTTTTAAATATTGAGCTTTCATAATTTTAGTATTTATTTCCCAACTAAAGAAAGAATTTTTAGAATTCTCCATTATTTCACTTAAAGGTGAATATGACAGGCAAATGTTGCAACTAAAATAGAATAGATCTTATTTTTTCTATGAGGGAAACAGAACTTGATTTCAAATGATAATGTGAAATAAATTCTCAAATAATTAGCTGGCCTTAAAAAGCAGGCAGTGTAGTGTAGAGCAGACAGTGCGGCGTGGCAGGTAAGAGGACAGGAATCAAAATTCCTGTGTTTCAATCTTGACTCTACCAGTTACCACATTTGGGTGAGTTTCTTATCTTGTTATTACTCAGTATCCCAGCCTATAAAATGAGGATAAAGCAGTGATTATTTCATAGGGATGTTGTGAGGATTATATAAAAACAATATTAAAGGCTGAACATTGTGTCTGGCATATTATTATATGTGCTCAATAAATGTTAGCTTTATGTAAAAATGTTAATTTATTAAAAAGCCAATATAATCTTTAGGCAATTATTCCTAACAAGTCCTGGGTGCTGTATGCACACTTGGACTTCTCTAACTTCATTTTGCATTTGAATCACCTGGGGTTTTTGTTAAAAATGCAGATTTCAGTGGGTCTGGGTGGAGTCAGAAAGTCTGCATTTCTGACAAGCTCCCACATGTTGCCCACGAGGCTGGTCTTTGCCTTAACACCTGAGACAATTGTGGATGGTTGCTCCTAATTTATAATACAGTGGTTCTCAGTAGGGAAAATGGGAATAAGGGAAGTGTAGACAATATGTATAGATTTAAAATCCCAAGTGATTGTAATATGCTTGCCTTGCCTTTTCCCTAATGCCTGAAGAACCACTGATTTGCTATTTCAACTTCTATTTTGTTCTCCATTTCTTACTCTATTCTCTACTTTCCCCCTTGCCATTACTGTTTTAGACTAAAAAAACAGTATTAATAATTCCCCAGTTACTAAGAATAAAGCATCAATTTCAAGCCATTTTATTGTGTATAATAGGATACTCTACTCAAATGAGGTTAGACAAATGGTTTCTCTCTAATGTATCTCTTCTAAACTATAGGGATCTGAAAAATATATTTTCCATAGCTTTAGCTGAAAACAAACAAACAACAAACAGGCAAGAAAGTGATGTGTGGAGCATTCAGTAATAGAATACAAAGATGAATTAGATGTGGTTCATAGTATCAAAGGAGGTATACTCCCATAAGGAAGGGAAAGTTGTAGATATTATGGAAGTGGCTGAAATCAAACAGTGTGACCCCAGTATACGTTCTACCTGCTCTGAAAGGTAGGACAGAAGGGGGCTTATTTTTAAATGGCTTTCCACCCCAGTGGCACTAAGATGTTCGGAGAGACTCATAGCCAAATATATACTCAGTTTGACCAACATCTCTCTAGGGCAAAGACCATTTTTATACTTTCATGTGTTCGTAAGGATCTAACATCACTCAGATCCATAGTATTCCCTCTGTAAGTATCTTCTACATATAATTCTTTATTTCCCAAGTTGGATAAGAGGAGCTTTGATTAATATTAATTGGTAAATAGCTAAAGACATCTTAGAGAGCAAATTAGCAATCATAAACTCTCTTTAATAGTACACAAACATGTATTTGACTCCAACATTCTTACTCTGAAGTTAACCAAAGTATTAAATCCACTGATCTAAATAAGTTTTAACATAATTTGGTGAAGAAAAAAACAGCTTATATGTGTATAAAAGGAACAAGAATTCACATAAAATTTCACCCAACTGAAGGATTATTAATCTATAATTTTAAATTTTAAGGACATTTAGTCCTAGGACTTTGAATATGAAGGCTCAATGTGATTAGGAAAAACAAAGCATACCCATTTCTTCATCCATTTTCTAAACTACTAAATGTTAGAAAAATAATTAAATGTGATACTAGCAACACAATTTAAAATATTCTTAGATCTATGAAGGAAACTCTAATAATCATTTGCAAATTCTAGACATTTATTTCCACTTAAGACATTTGAATGATGCACCTATTTAGGAACCAGACAAATGAAATCTCTTTTAAACTGAGTTATAAGAATAACGTAAAATATAGCAGTCATACAATATTTACAGCATGTAGTGAATTCTATGTTAGTAAAATATTTGAAAGATGATTTTGTTTTTAATACTCAATGGAATCTTCTTCCCTTGTGACCATATGCTATGAAGAGAAGGAATCAAAAATCAACAAAACTTTTAATGGTAATACAACTACTAATATCAAGATTCACTTATTTCCGTTTCTATCACTGTTCTAGATATAAACTTTTGTTTTCTATTTCCACTTGTCAAATATCATTAAAATTATCACTGACTAATAAAACATTTGGCAAATTTATAGCTTTTTTTTTTCTTTTTTTGCTGTCATTTATTTTGGATGTGTTTTAGAGCTTTAAGAGGATAATGGTGGTCATTTGCCAGTTCAGTTAAATAGTACCTTAAATCCCTAACGGACTACTTGATTTAAGATGGTTTTATATATTAAGCTATCAAAAAGTTGAATTTTGGTAGCTAAAATTCATATAATGAATAAAATATAAAATAATAGCTAAATTTAGGCTAGAAATGGAACAAAACTTACTTTTACTTATGGGAACTATGGCATACTATTTTAATAAGTACCTACATGACAAGATACACAAACCATGTAATCCAATGACTTTAGGCAGTTTTGTAAGAGAACCCTTAGACATATTTTGAAGAAAAATAATAGCACTTTCCAGTGGTAATGAATTTAATAGGCGATTTACCCGGTTTACTAGATAACCTGGGAGAAGAGCATTCCTAACCTGGCCTTGACTGCTTTGTCATAGTTTGCTGGTCTGGCTCTATATTTGTTTATTGCCACCGTGTGTCTTCAGGACAGCTTTCTAACCCTCACAACACTTGGATTTACTTCCAACAGCTAAATAAAATTCTTAATTTGCCAGCTTACTTGGGAGACTCTCTGGCATAGCCCAGTCATGACTGAGTAAGGCAAAGCACTAGGTAAACTAATGAGAGTGGGGGGCCAGAGGCCGGGAGCCTGCATCAGGCAGCCAAAACATGCAAGTGTTATGGGACTGGTCTAGGTCCCTGTAAGAAATTTGAAAACAAAACATAGCAAGTCCGTTATCTGTTTGAAAAGGACATGGAGATATTCACCATATAATTAAACTCTTAGTTTTAAATGCCTCTCAGCTAGGTATTTTACCTGGGCTTTTGTTAAGTAGCAGATTAAATTTTCTTTCATTTATTTTCCCTCTCGAATTGGGCAAATAATTAGTGATAGTAACAACAACAGTAATAAGCAGCAGCAACAGACCAAAAAATGCACACACACACCCCCACACCCACACACTTCTTACCTCAAACTAGAACACACACACACACACACACACACACACACACACACACACACGCGGCAAGAACCTGAACAATCCATAAATTTGCTTTTTTTTTTTTTTTTTTAACACAACCAGGGTTAGAGAATGACAGTAAAGATTTAAGCTCAGAACTCTTGAGATGGGGAGCATTGGCAAAGCGATGTAGTGACTGAAAGACATTTTATAAATCTCAAGGAAGGTAATTCTTTCGCATCAGTGGAACCAGTAGAAGAACACTAGGTTTCTTTCGAGTTGGATGATGGAGCAAGTGATTCAGTTTAAGATCAAAGAAGAGCCGAACCAGGAATCGAGGCTTCGGGATGGCCACAAAGAACAATGAAGTCAAGAAAAAAAGGGAGAGACAGAGTAGATGACAGACTCGACACTCATAAATGTGAAACTTTAGCAAATGCTGAGACCTGGCAACTTAGGGTACACTCCCTGAGCTTTACACCACGTTATGGGAACTGCCAGCCATTATCAGGAGGGATGGACTTTCGGAGCCAGCGCTGGAAACCTAATGGTTTTCCAGAATAGGTAATATACCAGGAGAGTTATTTAGAGAGTTTTGAAGGTCCTAAGCATGGGCAAAAGGGTAATTATTTTAGACTACTATTTTTTAAGCAAATAAATAGGAAACAAAAGGAATCAAGGAATTTTATCACTGGAGGGAACGTTATGGTCAGGGACCTGAGGTTCAGGGTTGTGAAATAACTCTCCTGAAAGCAAGCAGCCAGTTAAGTGGGTCTCTCCATTCGCCGGCTTCCTGTGCTTCCCTGCCCCTGCACTGTCTGCCAGGAGGGTGGCAGAATCCACCACAGCCTGAGACAGATGACCTAGGTGGGGCCTTTAGAGCTAGGGAAACACTACAGGAGGCAGGGGAGCAGGCAGTTTCTTCGAGAAGACTTACAAAAGGGTTATAGCTAATGCTAAAGGAAATAAACACCCGGGGACCCAGGACACTCAGATGGTGTCTATCAAGAGAATCATGTTGGGGATGAGGTACCTAATAGGAGAAACAAGTTGCTCCACAAAGTTATAAAACAGAACAGTGTGTGCCAGATTTCTTGCATCCTTCACTGTTACTTTCTCTTCTCTGAATGACACTAGACATAAATATAGCCAACTCCCAAATTTGATCCCAGGGGAAAATGAGCACCCAAACTTTTACTGAGAAGAGGACGCTTGGAGGGCTCCAGTAGTGGGATTCTGATACACCGCCAGAAAACAAAGATTAGGTAAAGAAGCCCTAGATGGATACAATAACGGGGTTTCTACTGGGTGCCCAAAGACGATGGGGTAGGAGACACTTTGGGAAAGACTTGCTGAGGTCTTGGGGAGAAGTAGCAGGCTGGCGCTGTAGAGAGACTGGGCTGCACAGTTAAGAGAATTGGAGAATGGGGTGCTAGATAGGTGGTGTGGAGGGAAGGGGCCAACCAGAAGCTTCTCTTAAAATCGCGCCTCAGTTACAAACGTGGACTGACCGGGGCTATGGAGATTGGGGTGTCGAGACACCCCAGCTTCTCCCCCTCACCAATCTGATGAATCAGAGGGCACCTGGGGACACCTGAAGGTGGGACAGTTTGTCCCTGGTGGGGGCGGCGCACAGTACCAAGGACACACAGGGTTTGTGGGGAGGGGTGAGGGGAAGAAGAGCCATGCTGGGCGTTTCCTGGGAAGCAGAGGGGGAGGGTGGGGACACTCTTAACTTCACCTTCGGAGTAGCGTAACTTTTAAATGGACGCCCCGTGGAGTTCTACCGGCTTCTTGCCCCGACACGGTTAAAGGACAAGAGTTAGCTAAAAGCCTTGGAAAGAAAGTTTATTTGGTTGGATCCCATTTTTGCAGATTTCTGGCTTGTACTCGAAAGAGTCTGGTCAAATCAGAGTGACCTTTTGGGGGCACGCAGCGAGCAATCTCAAATTGTTCCCTGCAACCCAGGCGCCCCTCACCTGATTTGGGGAAAGGCAGCCAGTTCCCGGTGGGCGCCGACCGGAACTGAGCTCTCTCTCTCCTTCGTCCCCGGGAGCCCACCAGCACAGCACCCGCGGTGAGGACACCTTGACATGAAACTGACCAGCCCCGCCCAGCGGCCCCCGAATCTGCCTGGGCAGTCCTGGTCGACTTACCCGCGCCCGGGGCCCTGAGCTCACGTCGGACAGCGAGTTGGCAGCGCTGGTGCGGGGCTTCCGCCCGAGTCTTCCGCGTCCCGGCGGTGCGCCCTCACTCCCGGGGTTCGCTCGGGCTGCTCCCCATCAGTCGCCGTCCCAGCCCGAAACAGATGCTCGCTGTGCCTGCCACCACTGCCTGGGGCCCTGGGCTGACAAGCGCGCTGGAATCGTCCGCGACGCGACAGCTCTGAATTTATAGCGAGGGGCGTTGCTGCTCGGTAGGTTCCAGGGATGAGGCACTGTTTTGCATTCTCTCCTCCTCCGCCCCGCCCCTGGAGACCCTCTTGGCCCAACCCCCTCCCTCTCCAGATGCTGACGGAAGCGGGAGGATGCCACAGTCATCGCCAGTGTCACCTACCAGATCCCTGGGCACGAGGCTCGGAGCCCTGCGTTGGGGAGGGTCGCTAAATGGAAGAGAAGTGGGGGTACAGGAGAAACAGTTCATGCCCGGGATAAATGTTTCCCTACTCTCTCTCTCTCTCTCTCTTTAACTTGGAAAACTTTTTAAGGACGAATTCGGGAACTTCTTTTTCCTGTGACTAACTCAAACTTTGACAATAGGGTTGTGGATCATAAATACCATAGATTAATTTCAGGTTTACAGAGTGAAAGGGTGGACATTTATATCCTCCCATTGGGCATGCTATCAGAGTTGCATGTTTAAAACTGTAAAAATAGAAAAACTTGAAGAACAAAATATGATCAAATATTTAAGGAAGAATTAGTATAATTTCTTCACAAGCTATTCCAAAAAACAAGAGGATCATTTTCCAACTCATGCTATGAGGCCAGTATTGCCCTGATCCTAAAACCAGATAAGACATCAGGAAAAAAAGAAAACTCAAACAAATTATCTCTTATGAATGTAGATACAAATCCTCAATAAAATCAACAAATCAAATCTAGTAACATATAAAAATACCCATGATCAGGTGAGATTTATCCCAGGACTGCAAGATGAGTTTACTGAAAATCAATTGAGGGACTGCATCATATCAATAGAATAAAGGAAAAAAACCACGGGATCATCTTAATAAATCAGAAGAAGCATTTGACAAAACTCATCACCCTTTCATGATAAAAATACTCAACAAACTAGGACTGGAAAGGAACTTTCTCAGTCTGTAAAGTCCACCTGTGAAAAACTAACATGATACTTAGTGGTGAAAACTGAATGCTTTTGTATCTAAGATCAAGAACAAGACAAGGATGTTGGTTCTCCTCACTTCTATTCAACATTGTGCTAGAGGTTCTAGCCAGGGCAATTGGGCAAGAAAAATAAATAAAAGCCATCTATGTGAGAGTGGAAGTAAAAGTATTTTTATGTGCAAATGACATGATCTTATATGTAGAAAATCCTAAAGAATCAGTGAAAAAAAAAAAAAGCTAGTAGAGCTAATAAATAAGTTCAGCAAGGCTTCCAGATATAAGATCAATATACAAAATCAGTTGTGTTTCTGTGCACCAACAATGAACAATCCAAAAGTGAAATTAAGAAAAATTGCATTTACCACATATCAGAAAAAATAAAATACTTAAGAATAATTTAACAAAAAAGGTAGAAAACTTATATTCTAAAGACCGTAAGACATTGAAAAAAATTAAATTAGACCTAAACAAATGGAATGACATTCTATGTTCATGAATTGGAAGATTTCATATTGTTAAAATGGTAATACTCTCTAAATAATATACAGATTAAACAGAATTTGTAGGGGCGCCTGGGTGGCGCAGTCGGTTAAGCGTCCGACTTCAGCCAGGTCACGATCTCGCGGTCCGTGAGTTCGAGCCCCGCGTCAGGCTCTGGGCTGATGGCTCGGAGCCTGGAGCCTGTTTCCGATTCTGGGTCTCCCTCTCTCTCTGCCCCTCCCCCGTTCATGCTCTGTCTCTCTCTGTCCCAAAATAAATAATAAAAAACGTTGAAAAAAAAAAAAACAAAACAGAATTTGTATAAAAATCCCAACAAGCTGTTTTTGAAGAAATTAACAAGATGATCCTAAAATTCGCATGGAAGTGCAAGGGACCCAGAATCGCCAAAACAATCCTGAAGAAGAGCAAATTTGGAGGTCTCATTTTCCTGATTTCCAAATTTACTATGAAGCTGTAATAATGAAAACAGTGTTTTACTGTCATAAAGATTGATATACAGATCAATAGAATAAGAATTGAGTCCAGAAATTCTAGCATATTAATGGTCAATTTTTGACAAAGGTACCAAGACAATTCAATGGGGAATGAATAGTCTTTTCAACAGTGTGACGACCAGTGCCAGTCTGTGAGTGAAATTTGGAAATGCTCCTGTAATTATTGTGTGAGATTCAGGACTGCTTTATATCTTTATATCTAAATTTAGTGCTATAAATAATTAACCATAGTCAGATCTGTACTAAATTCCAGCTTAGTTTTAGAAATGATGATATTTTTGAGGACCAGAAGTCTCTTAGAGAGTCAGCTGTTTTGGGTGCAACCTCTTCCAAGGGTGGGCTTTGCTCTTAGGAATATTATATTATCGGAAACAAGCAGATGAGAAGGAAAAGTTCCCAAGAAATTAATGGCATCATTATTACTGTGATGAATCAGCTGAGTAACGGTATGGTTTAAGCATTGGCTTTTCTGGATATAATAACACATTAATACTATTCAAAAAGATGGACATTAGAGTTGACTAGAGACAAGGATTTGAAGCCCAGCTGCAAATATATACATGCATGCATATGCATAGAAAAAAATGAATGTACTTTCAGTAAAATGCATGCAGTGGTTGTTCTGAAGTTAGTACTTATGGAAAATTTTAGATTATATTTGCTTTTTATGCTTGTGTTTATTACCCAAATTTTTTATAACAATTATACCAGTATATCAGGTAAACTAGAAGGCAGGGAGCTTAGCATAGGAACTATTTGGAGAGCAAGGAATGTCTATGTGGACACGTTTTGCTCCCACTAAACTTGAAGGTCTGATGGCTGCAACCACATGAGTATGCCTATACCTGAACTTTAGGGTATTCCTGTAGTTTAGAATATGCAATTGGTTCTCTCACTTATGACAATTCAGTACTTAGCATTTATATAAGGAGAAAGTGTTATAAACATATGTAAATATTCACAATGTTCAGGTTTGTTTCCAAATAGAGGTCCATCCTTGTGACTGTAGAGTAGTCTGTTCTAAGAGAATAGAGCCAGGCTTTTGAGATGGATACCATGGCAGACATTAACCTAGTCTGCTATTGCATGTGCTTCAGCTTATTGTCTCAGAGAGAATATTGGGTAAGACCGATGACATTATATACTCTTATCCTATGTGTACTTTCAAATGAATTCATAGTATATATCTGCTGGTGATTGTAAATTGGAACTCACACATATGGCCACTTACATTACTCAAAATGGAAAAAAAGAACATTTTCTGTATTTCTCTTGTTCTAAAATTTAATATATCATTAAGCCTCATCAACTTTAAACTTACTGAAGGAACTTCATTCCAATTTCTCTCTCTCCACTTTTTAAAATTTTTACCTCTATGCCTAGATTCTCTCAGATGCCTTTCACATCTCTTCAGGTTTTTTATTTCCATCATTTTGCCCATGATGATCCATTTCTAGACTACCTTCCAATCTTTGCCAGTTGAAAACTTGCCTATCCTCAAAGACTCAGATCACATGCCAGTTTTTAATATTCCCACTCACATCTGCCAGAAGTTACCACTTTCTCCTTTGAACTTTGTGTGACTGTTTCTGAAAATATAAAGTAGCATGAATTTATGGAAAGAGATGTTCACTAGATGTTTAGAGACCTGGAGTCCATTTTCTATTCTCTCAAGAGGTATCAGTGAAGGTTGGCCAAGCCAATGGATATCTAGATCTTTCCTTAGATTTAGTTTTTCTGATATCCAGGTTACAAGTTATGTGAACTTGGGCAACATATTTAACCTTTTTATGCTTCAGTTTAATTATTAGTAAAGTGTGAGTACCAATAGACCTAATTCATTGTGAATGAGGATCAAATGCATTAATACATGTAAAGTAAATAGAACAATGCCTGTTCTATATTAGTGCTTAAAAAAATGTTAGCTTTAAAAGAGAATAACCCCAATAATTCTAAACAGGTGTGTTGTCCAATTATCCAAATATAGTCCCTACTCTAAGAAATATTTTTGATAAGATAGGGATCTTACTCAATGTACTTTATCAAAATTGATACCCCTGCTTTTTAAATAGTTTTATAGGAATATAGAGAAAGAGAAGACTATGACAACAAAAGAACATTGTTGAGTATTTTTTTTTTCATTGTTGAATATTCTTGATTGGGGCACGTAGATAGCCTCATTAAGCATAACTAAGTTTTACAATGCTATGTATTATAATGAGGATCTATGTCTCAGGAAGTTTATTTAAATTGTCCATATGGTGTTTTCACTCTTATGTGGATCCTGAGAAACTTAACAGAAACCCACGGGGGAGGGGAAGGAAAAAAAAAAGACGTTAGAGTAGGAGAGAGCCAAAGCATACGAGACTCTTCGAACTGAGGGTTGATGGGGGGTGGGAGGGCGGGGAGGGTGGGTGATGGGTATTGAAGAGGGCATCTTTTGGGGTGAGCACTGGGTGTTGTATGGAAACCAACTTGACAGTAAATTTCATATATTGAAAAAAATTGTCCATATGGTATACTGTAAGGAACTAATATGTAGAGTGAGTAAACAACTGTTTTACCCCTCTTATTTTCTATGTTTTACTTATGTAACTTCTTAAAAAAAAACAAATTATAAATATCACATCTCATTAACTAGACAACTATTCTACTATTTCTTATCACCTTCATTTATAAAGAGAGAATGGACATTTGCAAGGTTCTGTAACTCACTAGAATATAAGGGTATTCCAGTAATTGTTATTCCGTAAGCTGGCGAGTGTGATATAATCTGTAGAGGCTTGGAACAATCTAAAAGAGTAAAATATTTTATTCTAAGTTATATTTGGCTTCATGAGTAAGACATTTAGCAATTATTTAAATATTCACAAGGAATGAGGGAACAACTCATAGGAATAAAACTATTCTTAACTTTAGAGATAAACTCAGGTGTAGTAAATGAAGATGGATCAATTTAGTACTGAATTAATTTCACTTTCTAAAAAAAAAAAGACAAGGTTAGTAAACTCACCAATAAAAGTGTTGATAGATGATAGGAAAGAATGAAAAAATACTACGCAAAGTTCCCAACAAGAGAGTTGTAATATGTGTTTTAAATCTATGAACATCATCATTAATAATCATCGAATAAATACATCATACTCGGAATAAATGAACTGACATACATACGAATTATATCAATTTATTAAATATTTAATTGAAAAGAAGGAAGTTTTATATAATTGCTAAAAAGATGGAGGTGCTGAGAAATGAAGTATCTGGGAAGAACAAGGTAAGTGTTCAGGGTGGCAAACAGGCTATATTTTGACCCATATAAAGAATTCAACAGACTTTCAGATTAAAAACTATAGAAAAATGAATGACATTTGTAGAATTGTGTTTGAATTTAACTGGTTGAGGACAGATAAGGAGATTAGGCTATCTCAATTTTATTTAAATTCTCATTGTCTTCAGAATAGTATAATCTAAATATTTCCCACCATATTTCTTATTTTGGTTCAATTTTGGTGGTTGGCCCCTTATTTACTGTCAGATTGTTCACTCACACAATCCTGCTGGCTGTCCTTTACTCACCACAGAGGTCATGATATCAGGCTGCCCACTTGGCTGCTGCTTCTTTGGCATCCAGCCACCGTGACAACACCCATGTTGGCCCAGGATATGCTCCCACCCTGCTGATTGAGCTGCAGGATTCCTGGTCCAAGCAGAAGGCTCCTCCCTGACCAGTGAAGGGCATGTCTTTGACAAGGGAGATGCTTATAGCTCATCTGAGCTCCACTGGGTTAGAGACAATTCCTAATGTATGAAGCTTCCTCTGGCCCATTTAGAATTTTTAACTTGACCATGCAGTCCAAAAATACTTCCCTATACATAAGCCAGTTATCCTTAAAAGAGTAAAACTTGACGTACTCACCTGCCACCCCTGTGTTGCTAACAGCTGTCATTTGTCAGGATTTCATCTATACTAGGTTTCATGCTGGAGGCATTCACAAAGACAGCCTATATAAAAAGTCCACATTTGCAGGGCTTGAAAACCACTTGTTAGCAAAGTTTGAGCAATTGTTTGTTGGGAGATGGAGTAAGAGTACTGAAGTAATACCATCAGCACTCATATGTACCACTTGGAGTCCAGTGGTGGAAATGTGGTTGGTGGAAGGTATCTTCTGGCTAGCAGGTTTTTTTTTTTTTTTTTTTTTTTAAATTAAGTCCTTTCTTTTCTAGTATATGAGCCAAAAGTTAATTTTATATTCATCCTTGTAGGATTATTTTAAGACACTTTTTCAATGGCTATTGTATAATTTTAAAGGGACAAATTCAGGTTCCTTTGGCTGACTCTGCTTGTACTCACACTTTCTGTCTGGTTAATATTCCACAATCTTTCTACATGAACTCATGCTGCTAGTTGTTCATTAAATTGTTCTTGCCTAAGTACTTCTTGATCAATTCTATTATTATTTGTTCTTATTCTTTCCTAGTATTGATGTTAACCTCTCAGTAATTTCCTGGATCTCCCCTTTGGCACATCTTAAAGATTAGAATAGTTATTATTATAATTATTTTCTTGAATCTTTCTGCAGCCCATCCATCATTTTCTTATTTTCTGCATTGTTTATGACTTGAAGATATACAGGATGTAAATATATTATTCATGTAAAACAAATATCTTACTGTGAGGATAATATTCTCAAATATTTCTTATCAAAGAGATGTATACTTTATTAAAATATACTTTGAACATACTAGAATAAGAAATAAAGTTAGCAGATAAAAATTAAGGATTAACAGCTAAAATATACTATTATAGGCAAATTATTTGGCTTTTCCTGAATGAACAAAATGTAAAAGTAAAATTCTTGAAATTAATTACTTAAAAATGTAAATAAAGTACTATTTTATTCATATCAATTATCCTTGAGCAACATATGTTGTCTCTTTAAATATTTTCTTACTATTTGATTTTTTTTTCATATACAGCCTATTATAGTATAGACATAAACCAGTTTGGGGTCTTTAGTCACAGAAGAGACATAATTAATTAATCAGAGTACCTATAATAACTGCTGGATTAAGCATGAGGACATCAGTAAGACACAGCTATTGAATGTAAAGTGTTCACAGTGCAGGGAGGTAGAGTTAGCAGGGATATATAACACTATGTTTAAATATTAAAGATATGTTCAGAGAATGCAAAGAAGTCTAGAATTAACTCTGATAGCCACAAGCTAGAGAAAGTTACCATACCAATGGAGATGTTTGAGCTATGCTTTGGTGAGGGTGTTCTAGACAGAGGTCACTACATGTGCAGATGACACTATGACCGTTGTGTCTTTTCCATTATGGGTAGAAGAGAAATGGTTCTTTTTTCTAAATCTTGATCTCTTCTTCTGGGTAAGAATCCCCCAGCAAGCGAAGATTGTGGTGACTTTATTTACTCCTGTACCCATAGTCTGGCATAGCAGTTGGCACATAGTACTTGCTTAGTAAATGTTTGTTGAAGGGATGAATGGATGAGGTGAGGGTAAGATTTTGAAAGGCCAGGTTCAAGTATTTGGACTTACCCTATGGGTAATGAGAGTCATGGGGGTGATTGGGGAGGGAGTCCTATGATCTCATTGGCTATGTCAGAAGGTAAAAAGTAATTCTAGTGGAAATAGAAAGGACACATCCAAATGGGACCAGATTGTGGGCCCGTTGAGTTAGAAATTCCAGGAGATGAATTAAAACTATTAGAAGAAAAATGAAGAGGACTTAAACTAACGTGGTAGCTCTATGGATGGGGGAAAAAGCTTCTGAATTGCAGTGGAAAGAATTCATTGACTGACTAGTTGGATATGAAGGGTGAGAAAGAGGCAGAAAGGAAACAATGAAATTTCTGGGTTGGAAGGTTGGGTGGATGGCATTGCTATTAACTGAGATCAGGAATACCAAAAGGGAACATATTTTAGAGAAAGGATGAATTTAATTTTGGATATGTGCAGCTTGTTTTCTTGAAGGGCATCCAACTAAAGCAGAATCTGGGCTGAGATATGTAGTTTGGGGACTCAGGAGTGTGGAAATGATGCTTGAGGTTATGGGAGAAAATGAGGTATACAGAAGAGAGTGAAGACAAAGGGGAGGATAAAAATGAAGATGAAATCCAGGAACACACATCTAAATGATAGAGGGGGGAAGAGTCGGCAGACAAGAGAGCTAACATTGATTTGAACACAAACTGTGAGACAGATGCTGTCTTAGTTACTTTGCATATGTTGTCTAGTTTAATCTTCACAACAACTCTGGGAGAGCTTATCAGAAGAGTAGGAGCTTTTCCAGGAAAGGCATCCAGAAACCTTGGTTGGAGTAAATTTTAAGTAGGTATTGGCAAACTTTTTCTCCAAAGGACCAGATAGTAAATATTTTAGGCTTATTAGACAAACTCTGAGGTGCCTGGGAAGCCATAGATAAGCAAGTAGGTATGACTGTGTTCCAATAAAACTTTATTTATGGACACTGACATTCAAATTTCTTATAATTTTCATATGTCAAAATGTTATTCTTTTGATTTTTTAGAACCATTTTAAAATGTGAAAACTATTCTAGGCTCATGGGTCCTATAAAAACAAGGAGCAGGCTGCGGTTTACTAAACCTTGGTTTAAAGAAAAAGCGGTGTTAAGTGTGGGATGCAAACATGTGAGCCCAAGAAATATCACTGAATTTTGCAAATAGGAGGTAGTTGATGACCCAGAAAAACTGGTTTCGGTAGAAGGAAGGGGCAAAACACCATTGTAACAGGTTGGGGAATAACCAGGAGGTTGACAGAATAAGTATAAACTTTCTTAACAAGTTTGTCATGAAAGAAAAAGACAGTGTTAAGGTGATACTTAAAAGAAAAATATGATTTTTGTAAAAATACGAAAAAAGTTGGGACTACATCAAAATAAAAAGCTTCTGCACAGCAAAGGAAACGGTCAACAAAACTAAAAGGCAGCCTACTGAATGGGAAATGATATTTGCAAATTATATATCTGATAAAGGCTTAGTATCCAAAATATGTAAAAGATAAAACTCAACACCCCAAAACAAGTAATCCCATTAAAAATGGGCAGAAGACATGAACAGACATTTCTCCAAAGACATACAGGTGGACAACAGACACATGAAAAGATACTCAACATCTCTGATCATCAGGGAAATGCAAATCAAAACTACAATGAAATATCACCTCACATCTGTCAGAATATATAAAAAAAAAAAACACTAGAAAAAACAAGTGTTGGTGAGGATGTAGAAAAAAAGGAACCCTCTTGTAGTTGGTGGGAATGCAAACTGGTGCAGCCACTGTGGAAAACAACTTGGAGATTCTTCAAAAAGTTAAAAATAGGGGCGCCTGGGTGGCGCAGTCGGTTGAGCGTCCGACTTCAGCCAGGTCACGATCTCGCGGTCCGGGAGTTCGAGCCCCGCGTCGGGCTCTGGGCTGATGGCTCAGAGCCTGGAGCCTGTTTCCGATTCTGTGTCTCCCTTTCTCTCTGCCCCTCCCCCGTTCATGCTCTGTCTCTCTCTGTCCCAAAAATAAATAAACGTTGAAAAAAAAAATTTAAAAAAAAAAGTTAAAAATAGAACTACCCTATGATTCAGGAATCACACTACTGGCTGTTTGCCCACAAAATACAAAAACACTAAATCAAAGGGATACATGCTCCCATATGTTTATTGCAGCATTATTTACAGATTATGAAAGCAGCCCAAGTGTCCATTGATAGACGAATGGATAAAGAAGATGTGGTGTAATGGGGGTGGGGGGTGGGGGCAAAAAAAAAAGAAGATGTGGTGTATATATACAATAGCATATTATTCAGCCATAAAAAAGAATGAAATCTTGCTATTTACAACAACATGGATAGAGTTAGAGAGTATCATGCTAAGCAACATAAGTCAGTCAGAGAAAGACAAATGCTCTTTGGTCGTACTCACATGTAGAGTTTAACAAACAAAACAAATGAACAAAGGGGAAAAAAAGAGAAGGACAAACCAAGAAACAAATTATTTTTTAAGTTTTATTTATTTTGAGAGAGGAAGAGAGAGTGCAGCCATGGGCACAAGGTCCTCAAGTGGGTGAGGGGCAGAGAGAGAAGGAGAGACAAAATCCCAAGTGACTCTGGGCTTAATCTCACGAATCCGTGAACTTGATCTCAGGAACCTGTGAGATATCATGACCTGAGCAGAAATCAAGAGTTGGTTGCTTAACTGACTGAGCCACCAGGTGCCCCAGAAAGATTCTTAACTGTAGAGAACAAACTGGTGGTTACTTGAGTGAAATAGGTGGTGGTGATTAAGGAGTGCACTTACCATGATGAGCACTGAGTAATATATAGAATTATTGAATGATTATATTGTACACCTGAAACTAATATTACACTGTATGTTAACTATGCTGGAATTAAAATTAAAAGTGCAAAAAAAAAAAGTTAAAGAAAATTGACAGAAAAGGTTAATACTCAAGCTCCCTAAATTATTACTTCAGTATTTCTTATTACCTATAATATATGACATCTCCAACATGCTTGCATATGAAAGGAAAATAATGTCAAGGTGAATTAGAACTTTTCTAAATTTCAAGGAATAGAAATCAAATATGTCATATTAAGCCTAGATTATTCTTTGAATAAATTATTTCACAGCTCTAATTAAGACTAAGTTACATTTAAGTTCAGAAGTCCTTTTCCTCCTGCCCTAGAGTTGCTTTCTCTCCGCTTCTCTGTCCCTGAGGACATCACCCTCTCATCAGTAAGCTTGCCCCTCACTGTGATAAATCCCAGTCCAAAGTCACCCAAAACCAACTTTTATATATATTTGGCACATTGGTATTATTTTAATTATTATTTATGATGTTTTTATACTATAATTCTTCCCTTCTGAGATTAAACCATGCAGTTATATTTTCTATGCTGTGTCTCCTTCCAAAAACAGCTGTTTTGCACACGTGTTCTGGGACAGTCTTCATCGATAAGGATACACCTATGATGTCTTTCCCAAAGAGGTTTCAGAAACAAAATGTTTTGGATTTTCCTTCTAATTTATTACATCTGGGGAGTGCTCTAATTAAAGATTAGGAACCAAAGGAAATTATTTCAAAGCATAAAATTTCCTGGAAAGGAATTATCTAATTAAGAAGAAATCTCTTTATTGTAAAACTCAAAATATTCAAGTAAAAGAAACTCAGGTAATAATTTAAAAAACAATTTTGTTGTGAAATATTACACATGTATAGAAGAATACATAAAATAAACATACACTGTAGTAAATAAATATAAAGCAAACATCCATGTAAGGACCATCAGTTATGACACTGAACTTGGTTCTCCCAAAATTCGTATGTTGACCCCCTTACCCCAGTGTGACGGTATTTGGAGATAGAGCCAACAAGTAGGTAATAAAAGTGAGGTCATAAGGGTGGGGCCTTAATCCAATATGACTGGTGTCCTTACAAGAAGGAGGAAAGGCACAAGAGAGCTCTGTCCCCCTCCATGAGTACACAGGAAAGGCCATGTGAGGACACAGTGAGAAGGCAGACCTATAAAAGCCAGGAAGAGAGAGGCCTTAATCAATTCTGACAGCACCTTAATCTTGGACTTTCAGCCTCCAGAATTATGAGACAATAAATGTCTGTTATTTAAGCCACCAAGTCTGTGGTATTTTGTTAAGGCATCCCTAGCTAACCAATACACCAAGCAAGCAAAAACATAGTACATTGCCAGAATGTCAGAAGCCCTCAGTGTGTCTCCTTTTTATCAGATTCCCTTTAGAGGTCACCAGCATGCTGATCTTTATGGTAATTATTACTTTGTGTTACTTTATACTTTTTCCACATATGAATATATCTTTAAACAATTTAGATTTTAAACTTGATATAGATAGAACCATATGTATTTGCCTACATCTTTCTACTTTTGCTCACATAAAGTTGGTATGAATTTTCCATGTTGCTACGTATAATGGTAGTCTGTTCATTTTCATTATGATAGAGTATTTCAGTGTGTGAATGTACCTACCACATGAATTGTTTTGTGGCTAGCTATTTCGATTGACATTTTGGCTAATATGAGTATTATTTGAATGAACATCTTGTATATGGCTCCACTTACATACACATTTCTCAAGGGTGCATACCTAGAATGGAATAAGCTGGCTCACAGGGTCTGTTGAAATAATTTTCAAGTACAAATTATTTTAGAAATGTGACTTCATACTTACGTTCTTCACACCAGAAGATAAGGTCACATCTTTTTTGCTGAGAAAAAACCCAGGTGGTAAAAGCATTGATTTTAGTTTGGCCATTTTGTGATAGCTTTGTATAACCACTCTCTTAGGGAATAAATTTGAATGCTTTTTCTCTTCATGCTGTTGTCACTTTATGTGAACTCCATAAAGGACCCTGTTTATGTCTCCAATTGCTGTTTTAAATCTAAGGTCACTTAGCTATCCTAATGTGAAGATTAATCTCCATTTGCAACCCTAAACCACTCAAATCCATTTTGTGTCCTTCTCTATCCTGTTCTATGCCTGGGGAGATTCACTACTACTGGAGACATCATCTCGGTCTTCTGACTGGCTGATGGGCTTTTGGTTAAAACTGGTCAATGATAGATTGGGTTTGGCTTCTGGTTCTGGCACGTTGTTGGATTAGGTTAAGAGGAGGCATAGGCAGGAAATCTGAGGGGTGAGAGGTTGGGATATTTCTTCTCAGCTCCCTCCCTGTTTTGGTATTGAGTCTCTGGCATTAGTGCCACTCCTTCATGTGTCTAGTTCGTTATGGGAGACTCCTTTTTTATGTCTCCAGTTTTCACTTGGTTCCAGGACCACCATTTCCTTTTCGTCTCTTTAGTCCTAGAGGTGGTAATGGTTTCCTACTATTGATTGCCTCTAAGTACCTTATTTGTTCCTTATTCCTACCCATACTTCTGTAAGGAATTTGAAAGTCTTCATTGATCCTTCTAGGAAAAACTCTGTTTCTTACTGGGACCCTGCCTGGTAACGTGTATTTTAAATTTCTATTAAATAGAAATTGTGTTTCTTTAAACACAATGCCTATTCAAATTTTCTGAATAGTTGTCACATTTTATTTTAGGTTTAAGTAGAAAGTGTTGCTAAAAATGAAAAACCCATCCAAATATAAAGAGATATCAGAGACTGACTAATGTATAATTAAACATTAAGTGATGTGCATGAAAGCGAATCAAAATATGAAATATATGATTTAATCTAGAATCATAAATCAGAGCCCATATGCCTTGTCTGAAAGTTGGTGACTAATCAAATTATTCATGGTTTTCTAAATCTCTAATACTCAGGTTTTATCATTTGCCCCACTTTTATAATTGTGTTTAAGAGACTTTTCTTTAAGACCAACTAAATTATTCCCCTGCATTTTATCTAACGTCCTTTTGTTCTGGTCTCCGAAGAGAGTAGCAAAGCTGAAACTGTTGAAAGAACCACAATTTTCAACATTTCACCGGTCATAGATTCAACCTCAGTTTTCCAGCATTTAAGCTTGGAAGAGGGAAATATGCACAGCCTTTCCAGAATTCCTGCTCTGTTGACCTTAGAAGAGCATATAATCCTAGCTTAGCTTTCATAGGCATTGGGGTTGATAGCTCTAAGCTTGGTATGAATTCTTAAGTCTACATTGAGGAAACACATGCTTGCTAATCTGTTTTTGTTTTGGATATTTTGATTTTATCAAATTTTAGCCAAATGGTTAAAAGAATTAATTTTTAAAAAACAGTTATAGTTTAACTTGAACATAATATAAAACACTCTCTTTTCCTATCACTATTATGTTACATCAAATGTATAAGCACACAAACATGAAATATTTAAGCACAAACACTCAAAGGCTGTAGACCTTTATAGGAAGCAAAACCAAAAATAAGGGTGAGTCTATTCATTTGACTCCAGAGGTACTGTTTTACTCTTGGGTAGGTAGAAGTGGTGAAGATTTTATTTGTTGAAATAATTTAGTTGACTGCCTTTGAATACATAAACCTGAGTAAAACTGAAACAATAGAAGAAACCTTGGTCTTGGTCTTTTCCTTGGCCAAGGAAAAGGATGGTATAATATTGACCTTGATATTCCTGTTGCTCAGAACAGTGCCTGGCACGTGTTAGATGCTTCATAAAGACCATATGTTGTTGAGAAAGCCAAATGTCATCAGTTCATTGAAGAGATCCATTCTGATTCTTTATACCTGCTAAATATTTATTAATATACAAGCCTCATTCGCTGTTCTAACAGTTCTGTTGCTTATAGCTTTAGTGTTTTGCATGCAGTTTGAAACAGATTGTAAAGAAGAACTCCTGTGGAATATGTTGTGATTGAGGCTAATTCCCAAACACCAAGATGTTGTTTGTATTGTTTAATAGCCTTTGAAATCAGTATGAGACTAATGTACAGTTAATAATTTTACAACTGTCCTTTCCTAACACAAAACATAAGGCTTTTAAATAAAGAGAACAAGTTTAAATATAATTTTCATTAACACATGATAGTAACATTTGTACCTAGGGAAAAGATAAAAAATGAAATAGGTTTTAATGCATACTGCAGTATGAATAGATGCTCAGTGTTTCTTTGACATTGCAGTATCTTTACAGTTTTCAAAATTAATTATTTTTCCTTTTCTATTAACTTTTAATTGCTTAAAGTTCTAAATAAGTGAAATTTCTGAGCATTTAGAATGCATCTATTGTTTTCTATGTGTGTGGAGTGTGTGTGTGGGTATGTATATCTATATATCTATATATCTATGTATCTATCTATATCTGTATCTCTCCCTATGTATATAATTTTTAATGCTACGTAATTACTGACTCTGGTTTCTGATCCTTGACTATATTTTAATTGAATGTGTTCAGTATGTTGAAAAATACATGATGAAACCAATTAACATCATAGAAAAAATCAGTACTAAGGTAAGATGCCAAAGCGAAAGTAGAGCATAATTAACATTGGCAATGGAAGGAGCAGGTTTAGCAGTACCCAATCTTCATTTCCAGGTGAACTGATTAAAGTTCTTGGGATGATTTTGATCTGTGTGACATGAGAGTATGCATGGGAAAACATTTAGTACAGTATCTGAAAAATAGGAAGAGCTCAATGCATTATTAGCAACATCCCTCTCCCTTCTTTTAGGGGGACAATATTCCATCAATGTGATATGTTGTATTTAACCCATACATTCTTTAAAAGTTCCCTGTTGAATAAATTTGTATAGATTTCTTTCTTTACTTGCCACGAACTTAGTAAAGCACATGGAAAGTGTCCTATTAAAATATACTAATTTATCACAATTCTTAGAGCTGTAGGGAGCTGAAAGAATTTAGAGGACCCTCTCATTATATAGGTGAGAAAATTGAAGCCGAGAGCAGTGAAGTGACTCATCCAGATTCACTTGTTACTGATAAAACCAGGACCAGGAGTCAAATCTTCTAAAGAATTATAATTGATCAGAAAAAACTCTATTTTTATCATATAGGTTTTAATTCCCAACCTGATCCCCATATGCATTATTAGAGTGTAAATATCTTTCACACATGCAAAAAGAAGCAGTAAATGAAATGAGTAAATCCTGGATATTTTAAAGGAAATAGCGTGATTTGACCAGAAAATAAGAACTTTCACTATATCCATGCATTTCACAGGTTGATAATTTCAACTTCTTTTATAAGGAAGCAGAATATAGAAGAAGGAATGCAGATTGGGAGAAAACTGGAGTTCTTGTCCTGGGTTTATCACATCTCAGCTGTTAGACTTTGGAACGGTTACTTAACTTTTCTGAGTCTCAGCAACTTCAGTTTGAGATTGGATATATTTACTTCTTGGTTTGGTGAGAAGATTATGTGATAGCATTTTGTAAACTGCCAAGCATCACATAATGTTATTATGACATGGCAGACCACAGTAGTTGAGAATGACCTTTGAGCTACACCATCTGTGTTGTAGTAGTGTTTTGCCACTTTTTGGCAAGTAACTTCCCTAGGCCCCGGTTTCCTCATCTATAAAATGGACGTAATAATAGTACGTTCAGATTTTATGAAGAATAAATTGGTTAATTAACATGAAACTAACATAGTGCCATGATATTTTCTATTTGTAATACAATTTTATATATTATCTTTATGTGTGAAGAGCTAAAACAACTTGAAACAACTGAAATATCTATCCACAGGCAGGTACATAAATAAACAATTTGTGGTATATCAATACAGTAGAATACTGGTTTGCAAAAAAGGAAAAGAAGCTATTGTTGATGATTTTATTGGTGGTTGATCATGATTGAGAAGGATAATTATCAATACTGATATTAAGATAAATCTTCATTTCCAGTTTATTGAGAAATAATTGACATATTACTGTATAAGCTTGAGTTGTACAGTATGAGGTTTGATTTACAAATATTGTGAAATGATAACCACAATAGATTTAATCAACTTCTGTCATCTCATATAGATGCAATAAAAACAAAAAATAAATTCTCTTTTTGATGAGAACTCTTTGGATCTACTCTTTTAACAATTTTCCTATATACCATGTAGTGTGTTAACTATCGTCATCATGTACTTCATCTAATAACTGGAAGTTTGTATCTTTTGACCACCTTCCTCCAATTCTCCTTCCCTCCACCCAGTGTCACTGTGTTTTCAACATATTGATAATGACCTCAAAATGTTTTTATATTTTAAAATCAATTTTAACTGACTAATTAATAATATGATATCATGAGGGTAGTTATTAATAAATAAAAATATTAAATATTCTAAAATGGCTTACCTATTAAAATATATGAAATATTGGCAAAAATTAAGCAAAAGAGGAATTTCCTTCAATAAATTCATGTAGAGTGATTTGAGGATGCACATGGCTATTTAAAAATCAGGCTAATAACTATCCTTGCGTATCATTCTTCTCATTCCTTGGCTTAAGTGACTGTTATAAACTTATTGCTCTTAAGGTAATTCCTCATTTTATTCTTAGCTCTACACTATGTCCCAGAATTATAGAGGAGAAAAAGTTGACGGATTTTGGCCTAAGTCCAGTGTTCAGAGAGAGCAATTAAACATGTGAAGATTAGTAAAGCAGTTTGTACTTTGCATCTGAAAAAGAAGGAAATCAGAATCAATAAGCAACAGGTAAATAGGATTTTAAATAGAGCAGTGAGATTTTTGATTGCTGGATAAATCTGCCTCCATAGTTTACCACTATAACCTATTTAGTTTAACTTTTTTCATACAAAAGATACACATTTTTAAAATGTTTATTTATTTTGAGTGAGAGTGTGTGTGTGTGTGTGTGTGTGTGTGCGCGCGCACAAGCAGAGGAGAGGAGAGAGAGAAAGAGAGAGCGAGAGCGCGCAAGAGAGAATGAACCCCAAACAGACTCCATGCTCAATGCAGAGCCTGATGCAGGACTTGATCTCAGGACCCTGAGGTCATGACCTGAGCCAAAATCCAGAGTAGGATGCTCAAGTGACTGAGCCACCCAGCTGCCCCACAAAAGATATTCTGAATAGGGAGAAAGACTTTCAGTTTGCAGAAGAGAAGTGTCAGGAGCTCAGACTGAAAAGTCTTTGAATTGATAGAAGTATAGATTCTTTAATTTGGGGGAAATCATATACTTGCTTGAGATCTTTTTAGTGAACAATCATGAAAATATTATCCTCAATGCAATTTTAGGAAATTTTAATTCTGAAAGAACACATTGTTGGGCAAAGAAGGGGCAGTTTTCTCTGAGCACACACCAGGCCTCAGAGAGGGGCATTTATTTGAGGAAACTCACAGCGATAGGACACGTGCAGGCGTGTTGCTCCTGGCGGCCTGAGGAAGCACATAGGGATCTAGCAGTATCGTATGCTATTGCCAGACTCTAAGAGAAGGAACCTTGGGCTGAGGACTTTTGGTTTTGTAATGTTTTTATTTATTTTTGAGACAGAGAGAGATAGAATATGAGCAGGGGAGGGGCAGAGAGAGAGGGAGACACAGAATCGGAAGCAGGCTCCAGGCTCTGAGCTGTCAGCACTGAGCCCGATGCGGGGCTCGAACTCACAGACTGTGAGATCATGACCTGAGCTGAAGTTGGACGCTCAACCGACTGAGCCACCCAGGCGCCCCTGGGCTGAGGACTTTTAAACTGAGTGATTAGAAAACTGGCCCTCACAATGCCATAAGTAGGAGCTGAATAAACATACCTCAAAGACTGTGAAAGGACTTCACATTCTCTTCTCAGTTGTGTATGGGATAGTCCTATCGTATTAGCTGGAATTATGGCTTTGCTATTATCTTTATTTGGAAGTTAAATATGGTTTAAAGGTGTGTATGAGTGCCATAATGACAAGGGATAGACTGCGGTGTCTTTGTGAATTGTCAGCTTGGCCAGGCTCAGCTTTATTTCTTAGAATTCCCTTCACCACATTTCCAGTAGGGGTGAGCCACAGGAGACTTTGCAAGGTTTGGAGGATGGAAGAGCAGCGCGCTTATTGCTTTTATGCTCAGGAGGTCAGTGCAGGTGCCATTATGGCTCACTCATGTTGTCAGTGGCTGGTATGGGGCAGCGACCTGTCCTACAGCCACTTCACCTTCCTCTGTATCCTCTTTCAGCTTCCTCAACTCCTGGGCAACATACATGTTGAGTTCCATGATGAAGAGCTCTAGCTTTTTTTGTAAGACATTATCAAAGTCAGGGGTAGTCAGAGCCTGATTGGGTTGCAGTCCTCTTGGGTTCCAGGTTGAGCTTGTGGATTACAGTGTCTCATCTCTCTCCCTCATTTCACATCCATCTTCTTTTTTAATTTTTTTTTTCCAACGTTTATTTATTTTTGGGACAGAGAGAGACAGAGCATGAACGGGGGAGGGGCAGAGAGAGAGGGAGACACAGAATCGGAAACAGGCTCCAGGCTCTGAGCCATCAGCCCAGAGCCCGACGCGGGGCTCGAACTCACGGACTGCGAGATCGTGACCTGGCTGAAGTCGGACGCTTAACCGACTGCGCCACCCAGGTGCCCCCACATCCATCTTCTTAATGGCTTGCCCTGTAGACTTCAACCACCAATATCAGAGGTGAAGACCAACTCCTACAATCGCATAAAATCACATTCTGTCATAAATCATATATATCTCATAGTGTTTCTGCTTCTTGTATTAAACTCTGATTGATACAAAATTTAGTACCAAGAGTGAAATATGTTTTGGAAGAATTATGCTCCCTGTAGAGGGGCAGAGAAATGATTTGATGTCAGGGAGAGTGAGATGTGCCCCAAATAATTTATCTAGAATGTTCAGGAGATGAAGAGATTAGTTTGGACAGGCACCAGAAAATACTCCTTGGGAAGGACAGTATTTAAGCTGTCCCTGTGTTTGTACTTAGACATATAACGTTAGAGGAGTATAACATTTTAATAGAGGGAATAGCATTAGTAAAGTGACAGAATACTTCCTGTTTTTTCTTCTTATATTTTCTACTGTATATCTAGTCACTCAGACCAGTGGGAATTGTTTTTGATTTCTCTTCTCCATTGAAGTAACAAGATAGTCAAACTCAGAGGGGGAGGGGACCATAAAATTACAGCTCAAAAGGCTGAATACAGGAAGATCAATTACTGGAGCCGTTAGTATCATGAGTCTACCATTCTATATATCTAATCGAGTCATTAAACCCAATTGATTATATCTTCTCCAACTCTCTTGAACCTATTTCCTTATTTTTTGGTTCCCTGTCACTACTTTAGTTTTAACCCATTCTCATCTTTTAACTGGGATATTGCAATAGTTCCTATACTGCGTTTAATAATGTCCCTCCCAAATTCATGTTCACCCAGAGACTCAGAATGTAACCTTATGGGGAAAGAAGATCTTGCAGATGTAATCAAGTTAACTCATACTGGATTAGGGTGGGCCCTGATCCAATGACTGATGTTCTTATAAGGAGAGGGAAATGTGGACACAGACACAGATAGGAGAGAATGTCAATTAAAGATAGAGACACAGGAAAACTGTCATGTGGAGATGAGATAGCGTTTGGAGTTATGCATTTGTAAGCCAAGGAATATCCGGGATTGCTGGCAACAGACTAGAAGCTAGGAAGAAACAAGGAAAGATCCACTTCTAGAGGCTTCAGAGAGAGAATGCAGCTCTGACACCTTGATTTTAAACTTCTATTCTTCAGAAAAGTGAGAAAATACGTTTCTGTTCTTTTAAGTTACCTGGTTTGTCTTAGTTTGCTATGGCAGCCCTAGCAAATTAATACAGCTATGAAACTACTCTTCTTCCCTCCAATTTTACCCTTGGTGTGTCTGAGAAACCATCCTCTACATTACCTAAAATGGAACTTTCCAAAATAGAAATCTTTCATGGGATTCCTCTACTTCAACATTTTGTTGGAGATTTCAGAAAAACTATCATATCCTTAGCATGGCGTGGAGAGACCTTCATAATTAAGTCTTCTACAAACCTCTCCAGTTGTGACTCTTTCCACACCTATGCAAACATCCTAAGGCCTACCCATTCCTAAAGATACTAGCAATTCATCACATACTCTCAACTCCTGGTCAGTTTTAAGATCAGCTCAAGGATCCCTTGTGGATTTTCTTGGATCATTTAAGATTGGCCGAGATCTTTATACCATTTTAATGGAACATTTTATATTGTACTTTAATTTTTCAATTACTTCTTTGTCTCACACACCAGAAACTAGGCTTTTTGGCATCTGATATTCTTGAATATAGTATGAGTTCAATAAGCAGTTTTTGTTTGAAGACACATAAATAGATGGATGGGATTACATGGGAAATAGAGCACAGCTTGGTTTGGCTGAGGAATCAGAGAGTCTTCCTTGGGAACTCTCCAGATTGTCTCTTTATTTTCTTCTGTGAGATAAAATTAGTACATAAGTCTACCCAATTTTCTGCCCTTAAGGGACTTCAGCTTAGTCCTGTTTCTTGCAAAAATGCTAAAATTTTTAAAACATTGGAACAAATGTTTTTTTTTTTTTCCTCACAGATATGCAGTGATTTCTTCATAATGCTTAGGAATTAGCCAAGTGGAGTGGTCATTCTCCTCAGGCTCGAATCCCCAATGGGATTTTACTTACTTACTGATGTCTTCCCAGCACACAGAACCACACCTGGCATATAGGGGACACTCAATAAGTATTTGTGCAATGATAACTTTGCTCATTATGCTGTTTTGACTTTATTAATGAGATTGAATTGTTAAATTTTTTTAAAGAGAAGTTTGATTTTTTTGGTTCTATTTTAGGGTTCTTATAGTCTACTTTTTCATGTTTAATAACTTTTGGGGGGCTTATAAGTCTAATTGAGGACAGCTTTTATTAAATAGAGACACACAGCAGCATGCCATTTTGTAGACTGGTGTTTGAAGTAGACTTACTCCCTTTCTGTTGATATTTTCAATCATAGCAGATATATTATGTTACTTTAGAAAGTGGAGTCTGATTTTCAACCTTTTTTTTCTTTTGTTTTTCATGTATGGGTGTATGTCTATGTGTATACATACCTTTCTGTGTGTGTGTGTGTGTGTGTGTGTGTGTGTGTTAGGGAGGAACAGACTAGTTACAGGAGAACATCAAAATGTGGCAATAGTTATTTCATAGTTAACACACATTTTTGCTAAGTCATCCTGTCACCTTGCCTTTGCTATATTTAAATTCATGAACAATCATATATACCTGGTCAGCACTTAAAATTCAATGAATACATGGGGCGCCTGGGTGGCGCAGTCGGTTAAGCGTCCGACTTCAGCCAGGTCACGATCTCACGGTCTGTGAGTTCGAGCCCCGCGTCAGGCTCTGGGCTGATGGCTTGGAGCCTGGAGCCTGTTTCCGATTCTGTGTCTCCCTCTCTCTCTGCCCCTCCCCCGTTCATGCTCTGTCTCTGTCTGTCCCAAAAAATAAATAAAAAAAACGTTGAAAAAAAAAATTAAAAAAAAAATAAATAAAAAAAATTCAATGAATACACAATTATAAAAGTTCTTCACAGAAACAAGTATGAATCATGGAGAATCTCTCTCATTTTTAAATTATTTAATTCATTCATTTTTTATATGTTCTACTTGAAACTAATTCATATAATTTTACTCACCCATGTACTATGTATTTATAAATTGGTAAGTTGTATTTTCTTAGAATTAGGATGTCACTGTAAACAAGTTATCAGTAAAACTAAGCACCCACAATGCTAGTAATTTATTCATAAAATGCTTAAGGTCTTTAGGTTTATGTGTAAAGTCTCAGAGACTTGAAAGATGGACAGCTCCCTAGGATGTAGATCATTTCTTATCCTGCAGTAATAAAACTCTGCCTTGGAGAAACAAAATAAGTTGTGAAAATTCCAGAAATAAAGTCACTTATAAAAAATTTCTCCTTTATTGCTTTCTTAGGATTCTCTCCTCCAATATCATCACTGCAGTCATATAGATCATATGTCACTTCTTATAGGCAGAGTGACTAGAGATATCCCAAGATTATAATTTGCTTTATCCATCTTTCATCCATCCATCAATCTATCTGTCCATCCCTCCCTCCCTCCATCCATCCATTTTGCTTGCTTATTAGTTAACTGCAAATATTTATTAGGCACAAGCTATATGCCAAGCACTGTACTAGGGACTTTTTATCTCATTTAATCTTTATAAAAACTTAATACCCATCCATTTTACAGATGAGGAAACTGAGGCTCAGAATGGTCAAGTAATTTGTCTGAGGTCCTAGTCTATGAGCACTTGAGCTGGGATTAAATTCAGGTATGTCTGACACCAGACACTACACATAAAAAAAGGAGATCAGCAGTAGT